>NW_027072154.1:2400000-3600000 GCF_023522795.1 Fusarium solani
GGGATGCGAGACGCACTTCCGCATTGGGAATAGGGGGACTTCTCATGACGAACACTGCTCAAACAACATGGAATCTGTGGTTACAATAAACATTTATTATGAGCATTAAAGATTACCGAGATATTCCGTTTGTGTTTCCCATCTAAAACACAAAGTGAGAAGCTACCGTATCCAGCACATGTATATACATGTCGTTCTCCAAGACAACCAAGCTTCCATGCCCACCCGAGACACTCCCATTTGCGGCCTCATCTGCCTTGCTCCATATCTCTTCAGTCAAACCCATCATGATCTCTCTAGATCTATCGCGATATACATTGATCATCTCGATGTGTTTTGTCCGAACCCAGTCGCGGTCCTCGGAAGTCATAGCCTCGCGCGCCGCCATATAAAACGGGAACGGGAGTGACGAGTCTGGGCCACAACCCGCTGGGAGACGATCCATGAGAATGAACAGATGTCTCCTCAGAAACTGAACTCTGGGTGATGATGTAGGATCCAGAAATACTCTTCTCGCTAGCAAGAGCTGTGCTGTCCAGTAGAAGCACTCACTTAAAGTGTCGAGATCCTTGCGGTCGTCTGCCGGGCTTATCTGCACGCGTGCTTGATCGACTCCCGGACCAAACGGCACCGGATATCTCTGTCCCCAAATGCGCATTTCGGTCTCAAGTTGGTAGGCCTCTGCCAGGTGTGACGAGGCATCCCTTTGATAGGCCGCTGCGTCATAGGCCAGATGGGATATCCTAGCCAGGTAGGCAAGAACCGGTTGAGGGCAACCAGTCAACTCGCGAAAAGACGGCTCATTTTGGTCCATTTCTTCATCTTGTTGATAGAGAACAAAACTCATGGGCGCAATAGGTTTTCGTCGCCGCAGGAAAGCGAGGACGACATCGATAATTGCGAATCTATGAACGAGGAGCCGCGCATAGTAGCTCTCCGGCATACTCTCGATATATCCCAGCTCTACCATGAGCTGATAGGCGTTCTGAAGAAATGTCTCTGCAGTTTGGCTGCCTGACATGACCTCAGTCACGATGTGCATCAGATATGCTGCGAGAGTGACCTCCCTGAGGGAAAGAACAGACAGCGCATGGCTCTGGCCAGGCATTTCTTGGCCTGAGTTGCCATTCTCTGCTCGGAGGAACGCAGTCGCGTTTTGCAGCAGGCTTGACGCCTGAGATTGGTGCTTGGCAATGAGAGAGCTGTCACTTCGCCCATAGTTGAACATGCTCACGGTAGAGACATATAGGATGGTGTGCAAGAGGAGCGGATAAGACACGGAAACGAGGCAGAGCTTCCGGTAGGGGTTATGGGGTCCATCGTAAGCGGGTATGCGCGATGAGGTGTGGTTGAGGTCTACATACAGAAGTCAGCGAATGAAGGATGGGTTAGCGATTATAGAGTAAGGCATACAGTAGGTATAGGCTATCTCTTCACTGGGAGATGATAGAGTTGCTGATAGTAAAGGGCCCAGTGAGTCTTTGGTTGACCAGGGGTTCGGTCTTGAGACAATTGAGCCAACCCCACCCGTCACTGGCACTTCAGGTTCGATTTCTTGATTGTTGTCCGTCGTGTTTACACGGAAAGATGGCTCAAAGGGTTCAGGGAGAAGATCAGCTCCAAGAGACACACCAATCAAGGAACTCCAAGCCAGTTCGGGGACAGAGTCATCCCAGGGTGTGAGGCCCATAGCTGACGGGATCAACATATCCAGCCCAAGGTCACCGTTCTGATTGGTCGTTGAGTTTGGAGGCACAGTAGAGGGCTCGTTGTCGATTAGACGCAGCTGGTTCGAAGCGGCTGAAGGAGTCCTGGATCGCTGGGAACTGTCGCCAAGACGTCGACGGGCCCGGTTCTCCCTCGTCCTCTTATTGTGCCTTGTTGTAAACGACGAGGCGTGGCCAACTGCGGCCCATTTCAAGTCGGAGCCATACTCGCATTCCCGGCCAGTCTTTCGACAAACTTTGCAGGCCGGCTTTTCTTCATCGCATTTTCTATGCCTCCGCCGACATGTCAGGCACCCTGTTGCTTGTCAGCTTGCGGAAGTAGCCGTACCAAACAGGACGAGACAGACCATGCCGTGATCGAGTACCGCTAGACCTCGTTTCCATCTTTCCTTTGCTCAATGATACGGAATAGAGTTTTGAGTTGGGGATTAATCGAGATTGGGATGAGAATAGATAAAGCTGGTGCCGGTCCCGGAACTGAGAAGGTCAAGCTTAATTGCGGGGTGCAGATCTAGAGTGTCCATGGTTGGTCCTCCACTATTTATTCGTTATCGTTACCCAATGCTGAACAACGCCCTTTCCATGACAAGCGCATGTCGTGATAACCGTCCCTCGGAAGCATAAATCCAGTTATCAGCAGCTAACAGTCGGCGGTTGTGAGACAAAATGAATCTCAGCCAAGTTATCGCGGTTGTTGCGTTGTTCCAAAGACCCGGTGCCAGGATGAATGTGTTGAGAATTGGAAAGGGGAGTTTAATTGCTTCATAAGTCTTGTGTAGTTGCCAATATCGATTGCTGGGCACTGCTCGCTTGACTGATATCACAAGCCGAGTTTTCGCAGATGCACATCTCGGAAACAGCCCGAGTCTGAACGCGCCGCTGACGGTGTCGTCATCTTTCAACCGTCAACAGGTATGCTCGACTCCTGTTCCTCGGGTGTCGTCTTCTCTAGCATCGGGAGAACCTTGCCTCCCTTCATCAGCACCAACTTCTTCTCCTCTCCGTCCACCCCATGTCGCACGCCCACAGAGATCCCCTCCAACCCCATCTCCTGCGCTCTATAGTTCCATAGAAGCTGCACCAACTCTCCTTCCTTAGAGCAACAAATATACCCCAGCGCCACCTCGGCCGAGTTCATGTCGCGCTGCACCCCCTTGGTCGCCGGCTTCTCGGCTACCAGCAGACCCAAGGTGTCTGCGCCTCTCCACCCAGGCGGTGCTGCTGCCAAAGCGCCCTTGAGTTCGCGTACATACATTGGGCCTACACTCCGGACGCCTGCCTTGCACTGCAGAACAACTTTTATCGTTTGCGAGGTCGAAGGTAGTGTCCAGGTCCCGAGGAGGTCCATGCCGCGGTCCGAGGCGCCTCCCACGCGCTTGAGGAAGAAGCCATACTGGGAGAGCGTGTCGGCAGCCGTGTACTCGTAGTGAGTGCCCCGATATACGGTTGTCCTCTTGTCTAGACTCGTTCGTTCGACATAAGCCAGAAACGTGGCGAGATCCGAGTGTCCCTTGTTCGGAGCTTCGGGGTATATCAACTCCAAGGGGTTGGGGACTTGGCCGTCGTTGTCGCTAATATGCCGCACCCCGATACTTGTAGAACCCCATTTCGACGGTAATCTGAAACGTCTCGAGGCCCTTTGAGCGCCCCGAAACAATATAGACATTATTCCATGAGCGAGTGTTAGTAAAATTGCTTCCTTGAAGCTCAGATGAAAATTCGTTGATGGAGAGCCAATAACATCGCAATATGCATTAAGCAGGCATACCACTCAATTGAGGTCAGTCACAACAACAATGAGGAACAATAATCGTAGAGCTGCTGAGAAAGAAGCAATGATCTGCTCAAAATTTCATTTCCAGTTCCTTTTTTGTATCGCTGAATAAAAATGTCCCCAAGGAATGCCTATCCGAGTCACGACTACAGAAATCCCCAGCGCCGATGCAACAAATGCTCTCTCTACACATCATACAACATTCTCAACGTTCAAATACATGCGGTGCGGCCGTCAATACCAGTTTCCTTTCTATATCTTCATAGCATGTCGCCCTGGCCTTGATTTTGAATCTTGGGTGGAAACATGTTGTTCGCCAGGCGTGACGCTGGCTGCGGTGGTGGCTTCTCCCTGCTCCTCTCATCTCGCGACCTGCTTTGTGTTACACGTCGCATCCTCGACTGTGGCCTTCTAGTCACAGGCTTGATCATGTTCTCCAGGAAAAAGGCACCCTCTGTGTGCCCTGTGCTGGGTCGCTCGTCATCAGCATCAGAAAATCCTCCCACGTACTCGTCGTCCGAAGCAATGTCTCCCATCTGTGGCTGATAAGAAGCCGGGGCGGATGGGGACGTGATAGATCTGGAATGAAGCCCAGGCCGTGTAGTAGGGACAATGACATTGAAGGCCCCGGGGTTCATCGTGTTTGAGCTTGCTTCCCTCGACATGGCCGGGGAACGGTCTGCAAATCCATTCTGGAATGATGTGTTGTTGGAGGCTTCATGCAAAATGGGCAGAATCTGCTCGTCGTACAGTTGGGCTCCCGTCTCAAAAGACTCGGGCGTGTACTCAGTAATTGTCCTTGATGATCGCCCGTCGTCGTCGGTAGCAGGGCTTGACGGCTCATCAAAGAAATCATCAAGACTGTCCAGTTTGGTTGCGAGGTCGCCAACATGAACATCGCCACGACCCTCGTCAGAAAGCATTGTCTCGGTTCGCTCCGACGCCCCAAAGTAGCCGTAAGGGAAGTCGTCTGCGTGGAACTCCACATCGGGGGTTGGCGAAGTTTCTGTCAGCATGCCTTCTGAGCCCTGGCATGTGTAGAAGGCGGCATGAATATTGGCACGAGTGGCATCCGTCTTCTTCGCGGGTACAGGAATAGCCCAGCCTGACGCCTCCGGAATTCCAAACAGGCTCTGCGTGCGTTCGTATTCCTTGCGGATCGCCCTTGATGTTGATCGCGTCATGCTCATCCTCAGATGGTGTTTATCCATGTGGTTGCCAGACATGGTCATGATGTTGTCCAGCACCTCGAGCGCCTCCATACAAAATTCTGTCTGCAACAGGCGAAGCAATGGCGAGATGAGATCGGACCCATGGCCAGCGAGTTCTGGTTTGCGCATGTCTACCTCGGGGATAGCAACACAGAGAATCCTCATCGTATGGATCTTGACCCAAGACAGAGAGTTTGTGAGGAGTCCGATGAGGAAGGTTACCATTTGGAAGTCCAAGTGGGGGAGATAGTACTCCCTCAAGGCCCCCCAGAGCTCAAGGATGAAATCTTTGCTGCTACCTTGAGGCTTTCCTGAGACAAAGTCATGCAGAGCCAAAGCGATGCTAGCCAGTCCCTGACGATCGGCTTCGTCCAGAAGCAGTTTGGCTGTGTGCAAGACGTCGTCGCCCAGACTAGGCTTCTCAAGCTCGTTCAAGAACCGGGGGAAATTTGCCAACAAAGAGAAGAACAGCCGAGTGTCGTCGCCAGTCAAGCCATCGCTGGGGAGATGTACCAGTTTGTCCATTGTGTCGAGGGTTGGTTGCCAACAAAGAGAGGATCTCAGGCCCTTGTGGAGTAACGGCTGCACGCCGTCAAACAATCCCTCCCATCGGGCTGGCTGACCATCGGCAAGTATCCTGCGTACACTGGGAAGGCTCAAGTCCAACTTACTGAGGAACTTGTTGAGCATCTCGACGGCTTCTAGAAACTCACGCTCGTTGATTGATTCCAAGCAAGCGCACGTGGTCCAGAACAATTGCGGGAAGCTGAGGAGATTGTCAGCATCCAGCTTGACGATGAGTGTTTTCAGGGTTGTCAAGATCTCCATTGAGAAGGACTGGATCTCAGGGTCTTCGTCCGCAATCGTGTTGGACAATCGTGCAAGCATGTCTCCAAGCATCAGTTGATCAACAGACGTGAGGACACATCTGAAGATCTGGAACGAGCGGCAAGCAAGGTGGCGAACCGGACAAGACGTGGCCCAGGTCAGTGACAGTCGGCCCCAGTGGTCCTTGATTCCGGGGAATGTGATTTCAAACGTCTTGACCACCTCTGCCGTCAGGAACTCCATGCTCGGCGGCACTTTGCTGTCATGGTCATCCACTTTGCCATTGCTGTCCTCGTAACCCCAGACCACAGACCGGTCATGTCGACGAACAAGATCAATCAAGTCCTCAATAGACGTCCTGTCGGCTTCTTGGGTCTGGTCGTCGATTTGAGATATGACCAACTCATGGATCAGGTGTACGAGCATCTCTCGGGCCTGTTCCTGAACCAGAGGTGTGTAGTGATCCCACAGGACAGTCACCACTTGAAGCAAAAGTGGGACGTTTTCCTGCGTGAGGTGTACTGGAGACACCATCAAGTCCACGAGCAAAATCAACGACAGCTGACCAAGGGAGAACCCAGCTTGCTTGGTACCCACTGGGAGAGCCTCAGCCAGATCAGCGCAGTAAGGCAAAAGACTGATGTCAGGCGGCGGCGGAACCGCATCTCGCTTCTCATTCGGCACCATGGCTTTCGGCGTAATTTGCATGAGAAGAAACTCGACAACCTTGATACCTGGCGTGCTGTTCGTTGTGGATAGGAAGACGACAATCTGCTTGGCATACTCGACAAAGTTTTGCTCTCGCCGCTCAAGGCACAGCTGCATGATGAAATCCAGCACTAGACGGACATTGCCCGGATGTGGTCCTGTTGCAAGGGCCTGCCAGAGAGCCTGGACCTCGTTGTGCAGCGCACCGCTGGATTTGATTGTGATCTCCAGTAAGTTTGCGAGTAGCACGAAAGACTGCGCCGTAGGGCCTCCATTGGGGTCCAACTTTAGTTCAATGGACTGGATCCAGGGGAGGATCACGGCAACCACGTTCCGTTGGGCTGCAGGCTGCAGGTCCTTGAAATAGAGGGTAAACTCGGAGAAGATGTGGAAAGCCAACTCGGTGTGTTGCTTCGCAAGACGCTTGGAGATTTCAAACTGTGCAAGCTTGTAGACAGCCTGTGTCTTGTCGGAAATACTGATGTCGAAATCCTGAATCTTCGAGTTTCTCTGCTGGCGTGATTCCAGAGATCGTAGAACAGTCGCAGACTTGGACCTAATCTCACTTTGATCATTGCCCAGCGTGAAGAGGCAAAGACCAAGCAGCTTCCAGAACGGACACGGGTAGTCAATGTGATCCTGCAATACCTGAGTGACGACGGCAAAATAGCTTTCAAGGACCTTCGGGACGTCGGCCAAGTAACACCGCGCGATGCAGTGCTCCATCAGGTAGGGAACCTCCTGGTTGTGAACAATCAGATTCTTCAAAGCCCTCCTTCCAATAACGTTCATCCGGTCGCTTCCCGAGTTGAAGATGGCCTCAATCCAAGCGAGCATGCGCCGTATGTCGAACTGGAGAACGTTATTGCTCTCTGTCGTAACACTAATCGGTCCTCCGCACAAGGCTGCCATGGCGCTGAGGGCCGCGGTCCTCAGGTTTCTCTTTTCAATCTCCATGGCCGCGGTGACAGTGCCTCTCTCACCTAGAGTCTGCTGGTCAATGAGGGACTGTCGCATGGTATCTTCGCGAGCACGTATCTGAGTCTGATTTGGCGAAAAGCCACACCAATCCTCCATGAGAGAGAAGGCCGACTTTCGAGACTCAAATGTCATCCATCGAGAGGGGTCCTTGGTTCGGTTGATGCCCTCAAAGAGGGCCTCCATCAGTCCGCAGTAGTGTCGTCGGAGCTTCTGAAACTCCCAGTCCATCTGAACTTCCCCATCCATCAAGAAGAGTTTGAGATCCTTTGTATATGTGGTCAGGGTTGTCAAGAAGAACTCCCCATTGTAAACCTCAGGTTCACTAAGGAAGTGTGAGGTCAGTTTAAAAACGTGTGTGATCTCCGTTCTAAGAAGATCCATTTTGCGGTTCCTTCGAGGGTTGCTGTTCGTTCTCTGGTGTATCCGAGCGCGAGCCTCATCGTTGCACCGAGAAACCTGGCCTTGCAGCTCCTCGAGCAATGTCCGGTAGATGTGAATGTTGATTGAGCCCATGGCGACGACCACGGCATCTCGGACAGAAGCTGAAGAGACTGATAGCAATGGAATGAGATACTTGAACAACATCCTGGCGGTGACAATTTTGTCCTTGGAAGATGATTTCGAGGTCTTTCGGACGTGTTGGGGATCCTGTGGCGTAGGCAAAGCACCTGGGTCCGCAAGCGTCGTGCAGGCGAATATCAGGTACAGCTTCCATTGCTCCACCATTACCTCTGGATGGGCTGTTGCAGATCGACCTCCCATTCTGGCACTGCCAGGGTCTCCATTGTAGTATAGGCCTCGCGAGGGCTCAGAAAGATAGACGATAGGTTTGTACATCTGAAGAATTCGGTTGCAAATAAGATCTCGACAGATCGTGACAGTAAATGGACACTTCTCGTAGGCCATTCGAATCAGGTTTGGAAAGATCTTGAACCACAGGGTCGTATCGTAAGAGACATCACTGGCGCAGAGCTCAACCAAGGCTCCTTGATTGTTGGTATTCTGAAGGCCTCGCTGCAATCGACTCCGCTCAGCAACAGACAGTTGTTCGTCGTTGAAATCCATGACCTTGCTGGACTCATTTTCAAGTATGTCAATAAGTCTCATGGAATCCTTATCCTCGGACGCTTCCTTTCCAAGGGCCTTGTCAAAGTCGACGATTAGGCGAAGAACTGTAACAGCAAAGTGACGAACTCTCCGGGACTGTGAGCAAAGGAAGAATAGGCCATGGGCTTCTGCTTGATCAACTTCGGCCCAGATGCTCGAGAGATCGAGCTTGAGAGCTCGCTTGTCCGAGGCATTGGCTTCTGGCTGATCTGTAGCGGCATCCCTGGACTTTTGCCGGATTTCCTCAATCCATATTTGCAGAAGCTCGACATAAAGCCGGAGGGTATTCTCGATGTGACTATGACCAAGCATTCCGCCATCTGACATGGTTGAATATCGATCGTCAAAGTTGAAGATGAATCGAGCAAAGCCCATGGTAACTTGCTGGGCATGCGATTGCCTGGCGATGGCTTTCAGAGAGTTGGCTGATGATTCAGCAATATTGTACTGCACATGGGCTGTGCCAGTGCATAGCAAGTTGATGAGTGAGTTGAACGGAATATCAACTGATAGACACCGAGGCAATGCTTGTACAGCAACATGGAGAAGTTCGTAAAACGCTTGCTTCTGGTCCGCGGCACTCTGGTGATCATCCTTGCGGGAGAAGGTAAAGGTTTCAGCAATAGGCGTCTTTGGTCCGGGACTGTTGAATTTCTCATCCAGGGCCGCTTGGCCGCCAAAAGTATTGTCGCAGATGATGGTAATCTTGCCAAGGATCTCGCAGAACTTCAGATAGTATTCCCGAACGCCATCACTCAAGACATGTGTCAGGACAGGGCGAGTGACATACTCCTCTTTCGAAGTAACTGTTGGTTGCGAGAGGGGGAGTTGCGGGGAGAAGAGGTGGCAGGGGATACGGGAAATCGGTCAGGCGTTGACGTCGACGAAGGGTTTTCGGCAAACTGGGGGAAAGGTGGCTGTCCTTGCTCTCCCTTTTCCAGGTCGGACATGATGTAGAGAAAGGCCCTGATTCCCACAACAACTCGATCAGGGTCCAATTGCTCAACCTTCAACTCCTTATTCAATGTGAATAACTCCGCGTTGATCAGGGGGAACACGACGGTTCTGAAGCAGTACTCGGGATATTTGAAGCCGATGATTCGAATGATCTGGATCAAAGGCTCAGTGCAAATGGTGTCAGAGGCTACCAGGCTTCGCTTTGACGAAGGTAAAACCAGCTTCATCACCTCGTCGATCTTCCGTAGGGCGCCTTGAACGGTGTCATTGGTCCGGTACAGGTAAGTCCACAGCAAACGAGAAATAACTTGAAGACAAAGCGGTTTGGTGAATCGATCCTTTACCTTGGTTTGCAGAGGCAAGATCAGTTGTAGCCACTGAGAGCCAAAGTTGTCCGGGGAAGAGACGCATAGCAGGGTCGCAGTCAATGGGAACGCAAAGGTCCAATGCCTCGGCTTCATAAACATTTGGGCCAGACGAGGTCCAACAGCAGATAGAACTTCTGCCCATTTCGGATGCATGAAGTGGCTGTTGCTTGCCTTTGCCGCAATTGGAAGAAGCAACATCTCGATCACCTGGCAAAAGGCTGTCTTAACCCTCTGGCCATGAGACTTCTGAAACAGACGGCCCAAGGAGATGAGAAAGTCGCAAGAGTGTTCCCACGCATCTTCGGGTGAGATTCTGAGCTTGAGGTGCTTCATTCCTCCCAAGACGAGTTCCACCTTTCCTTCTGCGTCCCGGCCAGAGGATGAAGTCGGACTTTTGACCACTCGTTCTTGAAGGGAGCTGTCCAGATCTTCAATGAATCTCCTGGTGACGCTGGCGAAATTGATGTCGCTCATGTGCCCCAGCAGCTGGGCAAAAAGGTTCCAGTTAGCAAGCTTCAGGGGAGACACCATCAAGTGCTCCGTGTCGGCGATTTTAAGCTGCCCAAAAATTATGCTCTCCAGCTTGTCCTCCATTTCAGGGGTAATCGATGACAGGTTACTCTGGCTAATCACTTCGAGGAGGACTCGGCAAAGGATGTAAATCGACACGGTCGATCGTCGTTCAGCCTGGGCAACATATTCTTGTCTCGCAGCGAGAGTTGGCGGGCCATTGGGAAAAACACTGTCGGGTGCTCCAGCTTGAACGGGTTCTGTATTTCTTCGTAGCAATGGACCTCCAGGGAGGACTCCACGGGATTGTTGGAGTTGGTTGCGCGCCTCGTTTGCGGCGTCGCTTTTGCTCTTCCTCCACAGCATCATTGAGTCTATTAGGGCTTTCGGTTTGGGGCTGGCAATGTGACCAAGAGCAACAATTAACTGGTCAAAGGCCGGATCGACACCCGGACCGCATACTTGTTCGACATGGGGCTCGGGATCGAAGGGGACGGTGACGCACTCTGTCAGCTTCTCCTCAGCTTGTGCGATAAACTGTGACAAGGTCAGCCAGGGCGCGTTTAGGCTCGGGGCCTAAACTGACAGAGGTGAACAAGACGTGTAACGCATATTCGCCCACCGTCTTCTGGTCATCCTTGTGGTGACGGGACGAATGAGAGTGGTGAGGGGTGTGGTCACGCCGTGATTTACTGTGCATGCGTTCGAGCTTGCGCTGGGCCGGGCCATGAGGGGACATGTCGGCGGCGGTCGGTCGATCCATGGCCACGGTACTTCCGGAGAGAGCTGTGGGGGGCCGCGATGGAAAGGTGGCATCGCCATCGAGACGGGCGGCCACGGATGGCATGTCTGGGCGGTCGAGGCCGACGCCGGCGGCAGCGATCATCTGCGGACTGAGGGGACTGGAGGTGGTGCTGGCCAAGCTGCCATTTCTCGAGTGCTGAATGCCGTGTACGATAGAGGTCTGACGATGGTGGCCGTAGGCGGCACTCTTGGGGTCGACGACTCGTTCAACCACGCCGCCGATGGCGCCTCTCGTGTGCGGCCCGTGGATGCGGGGGAGTTCAATGTCGGAGGAAGCTGGGAGATCTTTTCGGCGGACGAGTCTCGCGAATGCGCAGGTCGATGGGCAACAGGCGGGTCGAGGGCGATGGGACGCAGGGTTCGGTCCCAGCTGCTCTCATCTTCTTCCTCCTCCTCGTCGAGTCTTGAAACAGACCGGGGCGAGAACCTGAGCGGATCCTGCAGGTGGTCCGGCAGCGGCTGCGACGGCACTGTTGGGTAGCACAGAAGGTTGTCAGCGATTGCTAGTAGTATATCTCGTTGGAGGTGTTTCGAGGCGGTCGTTGGTGAAACAAGAGCGGATCCGTCAAGAGCGGGAGAGGAGGGTCCGGCCGTGAACCAACTGCAGCCGCTACGTAAGGAAGCAGCGGTAGCTAGCTCTGGTGTAATAGTATTGACAGCTCCTCAGCCTTGCGGGGGAACAAGCTTGTTGTTCTGGAGCGAAGGCATTCCCGCGACACAGCTTTTGAAGTTGGTGGTGCGGGAAGAGGGGCGGGTGCAGAACATCGAGGGTGGGTGGGCACCCTCAAAATACTTGGACTTACCCATCTCAAGTTGGACTATATCCCATGATCTGTGATAGGTTTTCAGATCTCAAAGGCGAAGATCACGGCAGCAGCAGACAAGAGGAAGGGAAGAGCGTTTGGTTTGCGGGTCTGGGATGAAGTTGACAAGCGAAGGGATGCTATGTACACGAGGGAGTCGAGAGATCCAAGACAACAAAGACACCTACCTAGGTACGGATACCGACCGACCGACTCTGGCGGCTGGGCCACACACAATGACGCTACTGCCCGAGCGCCAGATTTGTCCAGCATTGGTCCGACCCGCTGTATGGCTTTTCGGCCAGGGCTTTTTAAAGGCGGCTATGGGGCCAAGCAGCCCAAGGGCCTTCAACACATGGCAGTTTGGCCGGCCATTCTGCAGTGATTCTGGGTCCTGGACGGACAATCATCCTTGCAGCCTGCAAGGGCCGCGGCCTATCAGGGGAGCTAGGGTTAACATGGGATGACGGGACCTTGGGAAGGGCGGCGCGCCACCCACTGCTGCGCTGGCCATTGGCCTCCTGGAAAGGGGGCTGGCGGATCGCCATTGCTGGTCTGGGGTCGAGATCTTATCTGCGAATAGATAGTCTACGTGATGTTGACGTGAATGAGTGTGGTGATGGAAGTTGGGGGGCCAAACGCAAACCTCCATCTTGGGCTGCCAGAAGTTGGGGCTCGAGGGCAAGGGTCGCGAGCCCCAGAAGATCATCAATGTCGCATTTGTTTCTTATGCTGATCACGGCACTTGATGGGGACTGCAGCTCTGATACGATCTTTGGTCTGGGATTGATATACTTGGGTTTCCTGGTTTATCGTGGCCATCGTGCATTGCCAGGGCCATCATCATCACGCCGGAGGATTCTGGTGTAAGCAGACCATCACAAGACAGAACGGGATATATATTATTAGAACCATAAACCCTCGTACTTCCATTGGCTGAAAGTCGGGATTTTATATGGACAGAAATGGAAACTAACCTAATGCTTGTGAAAATAGGTACTCAGATCCATGACATCTTGGGCTCGTATCCAAGAGCGCAGGATGCCTTTTTGGGGTGCCTCTTGGCCACTTGTGTAAACTCGACCAATGCATTGGCAACTTCTCGCACCGGTGGCTTTCACCTTATGCCGTCGACTTACAAAAAGGGCGAGTGAACAAGGCAACGCACCCTCCTGAATGTCGCTCCTGATTTGCCCGTCGAGTATGCTGTCGGCATGTCAGACGCAGGTTTCAATATTCCCTGAGTAGACATGAAGCTGACCCACAACAGAACCAAGCATTTCACCAGAAACCCAGGTGTCAGAGTATTTCTATCATCCAGACGTTAGCCAATAGAGTACGATCTGTTGTCGTCTCTCTCCCCGTGGCCTAAGCCATGCGGGTTACTTGTCAATGGCTTAAGTATGAACAGAATATGGGTCGAACACCACGGGTTACGTGAACATTGCCATTTACGGTAAATTTTCCCGAGTCGTGTTCTGTCTTGAACTCTCGGGGTTTGTGCGGGGTTCGAATTGTGTACAATTTCTAGAAGGAGTCAAATTTTAAGGGATGCTCTTGAAACTGGGCGGTTTTAATACTCATTGGACTTGAATCTTTATTCCGCGTTCCATTGGCATTGATCGGCCTGGGCAACCAGCGTGTTGGTAACTCTCCCTTGGAAACCTTCTAGATTCGAGATTCCGAGGGAATTCCGAAGGGATAGAAGGCGATAGAAGGGGGGAAGATGCGGGGGCCAGACAAGACAAAGGTCTCCCTTCAATGTCCTCGGCACCGGCTTCGGCCCAGCCGTCTCAATGACGACACTGAAAGAACGAACATCTGATGAAACCAGGTCACACAGTACTTCAGGTTGGTATGAACCGGAGGAGACATTGAGATATTATATCGCAAACCAATGGTTAACAGCCATGGCTTTCTCACCAGGTTGATTGCTTCTCCCAGGTCCACGGGTTCGCTTGACATCATCGGAGTTCTTAGATCCGGCGGGTTAAGAACGGCACAGCACTCGGCACTTAGAATCACGAGTAAAAAGCAGCGGAACCAAGCCGATCGTGGGGAAGCACAGTTAAAGAAGCGGTATTCGCAGGTTCAATGGGGGGATTTGGGGTAGAGAAACCGGCACGTGAGAGGGGACGGAAACAAGATGGATGGTGTTTGGTGGCATGAAAACGCGGGGGGGACAGATCCAATGGATGATGATGGATGGATCCATGGCTTTCCATTGTCACTGCTCGCAGGGCCGAGCCCGAGGCATCCTGGCCCCCTCCGGAATCAAAGCACGGCACCCACGGTACACGCGGACAACTGGCATAACCCAACTTTTGAAACCCGACGCGACAAGCTTCAGCGGGTGGCCAAGCGAATACAGTAATCTTTGGTCAGATCAACAAGCACAAGCTAGGTTTTGGGGCTCAACAAGATCAAAGAGCCTTACCGTGTTCGTTTTCGGAACCCAGTCGGACATGGGCTCATCATAAAGATGACACCACATTGCGGCGGATCCCATCCATGGCCACAGTTTCATCCTCCGGCGGCCGGCCTCCATCGCTACGGCCATTGAGAAAAAGAGTATTTGTAGAATAACTTGAGGAATCAAGTAGCAATGGGTATCTTTTAAATCCAATTGTCACCAGCCTTCCGAGGAGAATCTGGCAATGGCAAACTCTAACCATTTGCGCGAGATCTTGGTCGCAGGATCAGCCGTTTACTGTCTCTCCCGCCCAGGACTCCGAGCGCTAAAACAGCCATTGGCAATGGGGGAGGGGGCCCTGAAGATCGGGACGAGAGTCGGCACCCGGGTGAAAGAAAAAAGGAACGGTGGTCACACACAACTTGTATGAGCCGAGGGGCCATGTAATCTTTCCCCCTCCGTGGTCGGTATCGGTATCGACAGAGGTGGAGGGTCCTGGTCGGAGTCCACTGGCGCCCCGGCTCAACCCAAACCCCAGCGGCAACGGCTCCCCGGCGGCGAGAGTGAATCCGTTGATAAAACGCCCGTGGTATTCCGTAGCTGACTGCCACCTTTCCGCCTCGCTTCCGCCGCCTTTAAAGTCCCTCCCTCTTCTCTCGCATCGCGCTTCCTTTTTTGGAAAGTTCGTGTCAGTCGAGTCTACAGTGGCCTTGTCCGTCGCCTCTGGGTAAGCAGTGCTGACCTCCATCTAGCCTCCATATGAATGCCTAATGAGGCATTCACATGGAACCCTCCGTCTTAGCGCGAGCGTTACTGACAACACATCTTCTTTCTAGACAATTTGCGCCACATCCCACTTTCCTCCTCCCCCCGCCTCCTTTCCGGCCGACGACGATCCACGGGCAATAAAGAGTTGGGGAAGCAGTCGAAACACCTCCGTCTTCACTCAACCACGCAAACTTGCTCCATCGTTGGCTTCATCTTGGTTCTACATCTTCCTGCCCTCTGACCGCAAGTCCGGGTCGGCACTCGCTCATAGCCATCATGGCTGAACTCGACACTCTGGACGTTATCGTCCTCGGCGCCATCTTCCTCGGCACTCTCGCATACTTTACCAAGGGCAAGGTATGGGGCGTCACCAAGGACCCCTATGCCAACGGCTTCGCTGCTGGCGCCGCAGCGAGGCCTGGGCGCACAAGGAACATCGTTGAGAAGATGGAAGAGTCTGGCAAGAACTGCGTCGTCTTCTACGGATCCCAGACCGGTACCGCTGAGGACTATGCTTCGCGTCTCGCCAAGGAAGGCAAGAGCCGATTCGGTCTCGATACCATGGTCGCCGATCTTGAAGAATACGATTTTGACAATCTCGACACTATTCCCAGCGACAAGGTCGTCATGTTCGTCCTCGCTACCTACGGTGAGGGAGAGCCCACCGATAACGCTGTCGACTTCTACGAATTCATCACCGGCGAGGACGCCAGCTTCACCGAGGACAACGATCCTCCTCTGGGCAACCTCAACTACGTCGCTTTCGGTCTCGGCAACAACACCTACGAGCACTACAACTCGATGGTTCGCAACGTCAACAAGGCTCTTGAGAAGCTCGGCGCTCACCGCATCGGCGAAGCTGGTGAGGGTGACGACGGCGCTGGCACCATGGAAGAGGACTTTCTGGCCTGGAAGGACCCCATGTGGGAAGCTTTGGCTAAGAAGCTTGGCCTCGAGGAGCGTGAGGCCGTGTACGAGCCTACCTTTGCTATCACCGAGCGCGACGACCTGACCCCGAATCCACCGAAGTCTATCTCGGCGAACCCAACAAGATGCACCTCGAAGGCAGTGCCAAGGGACCTTTCAACACCCACAACCCCTACATTGCGCCTATTGCCGAGTCTCGGGAATTGTTCTCCGCCAAGGACCGAAACTGCCTCCACATGGAAGTCGACATCAGCGGTTCGAACCTCAGGTACGAGACTGGAGATCACATTGCTGTCTGGCCCACCAACCCTGGCGATGAGGTCACCCGTTTCCTCGATATCCTCGATCTGTCCGCAAAGCAACACGAAGTCGTCACTGTCAAGGCTCTGGAACCCACTGCCAAGGTCCCCTTCCCCAACCCTACGACCTACGATGCTATCCTCCGGTACCACCTCGAGATCTGTGCTCCTGTTTCCCGTCAATTTGTTTCTACCCTGGCCGCCTTTGCTCCCAACGACGAGATCAAGGCTGAGATGAACCGACTTGGTAACGACAAGGATTATTTCCACGAGAAGACTGCTCCCCATTACTACAACATCGCGCGTTTCCTGGCTGCTGTTAGCAAGGGCGAGAAGTGGACTAAGATTCCCTTCTCTGCCTTTATCGAAGGTATTACCAAGCTCCAGCCTCGTTACTACTCCATCTCGTCCTCGTCTTTGGTCCAGCCTAAGAAGATTTCCATCACTGCCGTCGTTGAGTCCCAGATGATTCCTGGACGTGGTGATCCTTTCCGCGGCGTTGCCACCAACTATCTCCTGGCCCTGAAGCAGAAGCAGAATGGTGACTCCAACCCCACACCCTTTGGTCAGAGCTACGAAATCATGGGTCCTCGCAACAAGTATGATGGTATTCACGTTCCTGTCCATGTTCGTCACTCCAACTTCAAGCTGCCCTCGGACCCTGGTAAGCCCATCATCATGATTGGCCCTGGAACTGGTGTTGCCCCTTTCCGTGCTTTCGTTCAGGAACGTGCCAAGCAGGCTCAGGATGGAATCGAAGTTGGCAAGACTCTCTTGTTCTTTGGATGCCGAAAGCCTACTGAGGATTTCATGTACGAGTCTGAGTGGGAGGTAAGTTATCTGACCCCGTCTTTTGTTAATCACCTTTCTAATAACTCGTTTAGGAGTACAAGAAGGCTCTTGGCGACAAGTTCGAACTCATCACTGCCTTTTCCCGACAATCTTCCAAGAAGGTGTATGTGCAGCACCGACTCAAGGAGCGATCAAAGGAGGTCAGCGATCTGCTGTCCCAGAAGGCCTACTTTTATGTTTGCGGTGATGCTGCAAACATGGCGCGCGAGGTCAACACTGTCTTGGCGCAGATCTTGGCTGAGGGACGTGGCGTTTCCGAGGCCAAGGGTGAGGAGATTGTGAAGAACATGAGGGCGGCGAACCAGTACCAGGTACGTGAAGAGATATGGCTCTTTTTAAGCAAACGGTTACTAACAAGTGTGTGCAGGAGGATGTCTGGTCATGAAAAAGGAGCGTTAGCAAAGGGCTGCATGGGATTTTCAGCGGCGCATCTGTCCGGTTTCACAACTGCGTTTTCTCCGCCACGTGGTGGTGATATTCGACGAGCGTATATGAACTAGACTCGAGTTTTTTCTTGCGCTTAGAGAGGTGTTGGTTTGGCTGGGGACATGTAAGGGTTATGGATTGTGGCATTTACTACACAAGTGGACTTGCTGTACCCTGGTTACCTCGGAATATCATGGGGAAATGATAGTTATTCTGCATCATGATCTTTTAAATACGCCCGAAAGGGAAACAAACAATAAATCTTCCCCACGCGTGGATTATACAAGAGTGACTCACAGGGTAAAATACGAGTGTCATGAAGATGCTGTCTGCAGTAGAAGACTGGTCAAGAAGATGCAAAGTACTTGTGCACCAAAAATGCTTACCCTACACCAAGACGATGGACCTGGTTTTTGAGACTCTCCATGCCATCATGAGACTTCAACTAGCGACAATGGAAACATTCAAAGCCATGTACTCCTCCAGTAGTCAATATCGGGGTTTCTTGAATTCGAAAGGGGGCGGAGATTCGTTTGGCTTGCGAGAAGCGCATCAGCACCCCTTTCCCCATGCATATTTGTTTGAGGGCTCACTTACCCGCGATCACGTAGGCCTATGATAAATCCTGAGCAAACTGCAGTGCTCTTTTCCAAAAACTTCTCCTCCTCACACCTGACCCATTCCACTTCTACGGTTCTTGATATAGAGAGACCCAAGATTGTTGACCTACCTACGTAATGAAGTTGTGAACGGCCAGTGACGTGAGAGCACGTGCAAATGATTGACAGATGGATCTCGACTGTGAACCCTGGCGGCCGACTGTGGGGAAACAGACTAACTTTCAGCCGCAAGACAACCTCACCTCAACATGCACCTGGCTCCTTGTGGTTGCTCAGGACACTGAGACATGGACTAGGCCTCGGGACCAAAGGTAATCGATGCAGCGGGCAAGAGAAGAGGCGGCATCGCCGCATCCAAGCAAATGTTTCTCCTGTCTCCTGCGCCCGTCCCGTCCTGCATGCCTCATTGCTTTTGCCTGGCCGGTGCTCGGACGTTGGATCGCTTGTGGCTTCTGGCACCCCTATTGCGATGGAGGGCTGCTCAAGAGAAAAGGACGGTAGATGTGCCAGGAAGGAGATGGATCGATGTAGCTTCGATGTTAGGGCTCAGCTGGCTTCTTAGTAGTTGACGGCAGCCATCGAAATCGACTCGCTCGCTCATGCCCCTAGGACCTGAGTCATGGGGAGAAAACAGCCAAGTTGAGACATGACTCCAAGGCGATTGGATCCCAATCCGGGTCAATTCCGAAATGAACGACACAAGTAGTACGATCCTAGCAGGCCAGTCATGCATCACTTTGCCACAAACCTGCATGGGCAATCAGAACCACACACAGAGCGACCACCTGGCAGTTTCAGAGGAAACGGCCTAAAAAGCAATTCGAGTCGCCCTCGGACATTTTCTTGGGGGCAAACAACAAGATGATGTGATAACTACACGTGGGCGATTGGACTGACGAACTTCAGGGCCGCA
The DNA here is from genome assembly GCF_023522795.1 of Fusarium solani. Lineage (NCBI taxonomy): Eukaryota > Fungi > Ascomycota > Sordariomycetes > Hypocreales > Nectriaceae > Fusarium > Fusarium solani. The sequence continues at coordinate 2,418,997 of NW_027072154.1, forward strand.
GCGACACTCCGGGCCGTTCATGGCTTGCAACTACTGCCCAAACCTGAGCCTCAAGCGAGCAATGAATAATCATTGGTGTTTTCAGGAGTTATCTACCTACCTACTTGCCATCCATATCAGTTACCCGCTCAGAGGGAAGTACATATGGCAAACTGCATGTGCCAGATGCGAACGCGGGTTTTATGGAGGGAAGGGACGAACCGTGTCTGTGGATGTCTGACCAGATGATGACGGGCAAAGCAAGTTGGCTACCCATGGATTGAGGCAAAGAAGATCTCTGTTCCAGTGACCGAAGATCATACAATCAAGGAGGCGTTTCTCTCCCATAAGAATGCTGTTCACCCCACCTTGCTCCCATCTTCGGATGGACGATACTCAAGTTCTCTCGAGCAACTGACGACGGCATGACTGTACGGTAACCTGCTGCGCTCCTTTCTTTACTCAAATATTCTTAAGAGATCGTTCTTTCCTCCAGTATCGCGTTTAGTCTCGTTCACAGCCTGCCAAGAGCTGATCTCAAGCGTCGAATGCTTCTTTGGGCCTCTCTATCTGGACCTGCCTGAATACCAGAGTAGGTACATGTCCATCCCAACCTTGGCCTCTACTAAGAGCACTGCTCCCCGAATGTTGTCCCAAGTGGAACACGCCAACTTCTTGGATGTTGAGTACCGTCTTGCTGTATCTAATGCTATGTGACGTTGGGGAGGATAACATTGTGGCTTCATCGTTCAGATTCCTGTCATCAACGCCGAAGAACCTGCTGACATCTGCCACTGACTACACGATAGGGCTGGCCCGTATTGGCATCCATTCATTAGACCCGAAAAGGAAGAGCAACAGGCACCTATTCCGCCGACCAGGGAACTGGTACTCATCCTTAGGGTGGAAGGTACCCTGCACCAAAGGTTCGGGCCGGGTAGGCAGGCAGCGTTGAGGACAACTCAAAACGGGATACCACTTTCCACGCCAAATACGTCCCCATCCAGGTCAAGAGCACGAGAAGGCCAAACCAACTCTCGCGACTGGTTTTGTTGCCATTTGTGCCGGTTGGCAGCTGACAGACAGTGTCAACCAGTCGCGGGTTTCTCAAGCTCGACTGACAGGTGCTGCCAGTGCCAGAGCATCGTCGCCTCCTTTCCTGCCAGTGCCAGCAACCCACAAAATTTCAGTATTTCAAAACTCTCCTCAGTCGCAGAGAGCACCTGCTTTCTCCCTCCTCCATCATACTTTCTTACATTTTGCCCATCGCGTCCTTCTGCAGCGCGTTTCGTCGCTGAGCAGGCAGATCCATCATCTTTTGATCCTTTTCAGCATCATTCTTGCCTTGGTATCATCAACTGAAGAGAGAGAGACTTCCTTTTGCACGCCGATACCTCTTTCCAATATCACATTTTGGCACACTCTTAGGTAGGTACTCGCCTCGTCCGGCCTCGCCCCCCCACCCATATCTTGGCCGACTTCTCTCCCTCTCCTCTCTTCTTCTCCCTCTTCTTCCACTTCACAGCATCACCTCAGCTCCATCACCGATCCCTCCCAGCAGCCTCCTCCATCACCCCGACAATCTCTTCTGTACCCCATCTTGCTCGATAGCTTGTCCTATCTTACTTACTCTCGCTTCATCTCAAAGTCTTGGTACCCCGAAATTTGCCCTCTTCGGCATACTCGAATCCACGCTGTCCTGTCAGGTATTGGCGCTCTTTGAAGAGGTCAAGGTGAGTTCCTCCTCCGCTGGCTGTCTACGGTTGGCCGCCATTCCATCATGTCTGGTCTGGATGGGAGGGAGAGCCATGGGCGATCATCCTTTTGGTATCGCCAGGCATAGTCCTCCGTCTACCGATTATACCGTTGTCATTTGTCCCTTTGACTGCATCAATCGTCTTGTCCCTTGATACTCGATGGCTCGATCGGCTGACTTGGACCTGCGACTAGATTTTTACAATACCGCTTGATCATTCGCCATTTTCCTCTGCTCTTTCGCAGCTGATCTGTTGTTTGTGAGGTATGTTGGCCTTCCCTGCCCGTATCCCTCTTGCCTGCCCTCTCACAGCCCATTCCCTTTGCCGCACACACAGGCAGTGTGCTTCTCTTTCCCCATGAGATTTCAAGAACGTCCCTTCTTGCTTCCCTACCCGTTCACCTGGCATCCATCAGTTGGCTGACCCCCAAGTTTGCAGACATCCAGTCTTTATCGTTTCCGTTCAGCGATCAGCATGGAGGCTGCAGCGCCCTACCTCCCGTCTCAACAGGATAGACGACACAACTCCCATCTTGCCGTTCCAGGGTCCAGCGACCCAAATGGACTCCTGAGCCAGTTCCAAGGAATGTCTCTGGGTGGCATGGGCATGCCCAACACCCATTCTGCACCCATCCACATGGCTCCGCCGTACATGCTTGGCTCTGATGGCCACTTCGTTCTTGCACCAGTTCAAGGCTCGCAGACAATCCCACTTGGTCATTCCAACGAGAATGGATACACAAACTACGCCAATGGAGCCTTTTCCAACCCATACATGGGGATGCACTTTCCTCTGATGCCTTTCACTCCTGGACGCGCGAATGCAGTTCATACTCGTGCCGATCGTACGCAGTCTGAAGTCCCCGGCTTGGAGAACCGTCGCAATTCTTACTCGACTACAGAGTCGGCCCCTGCTACGCCATTCTATGCGGGTGGTGTTGCCCATCAGGAGAATGGCCCACGAGTTGCAAGCCTCGATCGATCGGCTTATACCACCCCTTCACCCCAGCAGCTTGGATTGATGCCTGCCCACGCGGAAGCTTCCAAGTCCAAGCTTTCGCCCATGTCTGAGCGCGCTCTGGACGAACTGCTGGAGAAGAAGCCCAGCATCCCCAAGGCTGTGCCCGCGGTCTTTACCCCTGCCGCTCAGATGAAGGGTGTGGAGCAGAGCCTCCAAAACCCTATTCCTGGCAACCGCAACGTCTACATTCGAGGTCTTCATCCCACCACCGATGATGAGCTGTTGTACCACTATGCTTCTCGCTTTGGCCCAGTCGAGACCTCCAAGGCCATCATTGATACCGGCACTGGAGCATGCAAGGGGCAAGTTCCCTGACGTCCCCTATTGAGGGTTGCTGACTGGTTCTAGTTTTGGCTTCGCCAAGTTCTACAACGTTGCGGATTCCGAGATGTGCATCCGCGGATTCCATCGTCTTGGGTACGAAGTTGGTTTTGCTCGCGTAAGTCGTCCCTTGCTTGACAGTTTGCCCCCAACGAACTCGACTTAATGTGATTCCAGGAGTCCTTCAACTCTCGCCTCAAGGCCGAGGGCGACGACACCTCTACGAACCTCTACATCTCCAATCTCCCTAAATCACTGACAGAAGTGGTATGTTGCGTGCCAAATCCTGGGGAGAGAAGACAGCACTAACTGGTCGCAGGAGCTTGGAACCATTTTCTTGGGATTTACCATCTTGTCCAGCAAGATTCTCCGAGACAGCATGGGAAACAGCCGCAGCGTTGGGTTTGCTCGGTAAGATTTGGATGGCACGACACAATCCCAATCGCTGACGTCGCTGTAGATTCGAGTCTCGTGAGGTATGTGACGAGATCATCGAGAGATTCACCGGACTTGCGCTTGGCGAAGAAGGTCTTCTCATGAACATTCGCTACGCCGACACCCCAGCTCAGAAGGAGCTGAAGCGTGTGACCGCGGAGCGTCGTCAATTTCGAACCAATGAGTACAACATCGGAGCCTATGGTACCCCTCTGGTTGGCCTGAATACTCACATGTACTCGTCGTACCAGTCACAGTACCATCGCTCCAACAACTCTAGTGCCCGGTCGTAAGTCCTGTGCTCTGTTTTCCCTTCACGATGCTGACCATGACCAGCGGAGCAATTCCTTCTGCCACCAACACCTCTGGGTCTGACGGGAGCAATGGCACCCGGCGATCTGCGTCTCAGCGCCGGTCAATGGAGTACGTACCCTGATTCCCATGCTTTTCTGATTTTTCTCTGACACTCTGATTAGGACGGCCGCAAGCTCGAGTCTAGACGAAGCGATTGCTACACCCACATCGTCCGAATGTGATGAGAACGTCACTATTCACGCGGACACTGTCATTGCCAACGCCTCGCTCCACTCATCCCCGTCTGTCAAGAAGGACATCAAGAAGGAGACTAAGAAGGAAGTGAAGAAGGAGGTCAAGTGATTTCCTACTGGTGGATGGGTTGTTGGTGGTTGTTTCTAGACAACGTCATCGCAACCTCGTTGTGCTTTTATTTCTTCCGACAAGCCTTGGGGCTTTCGTGCTCAATCATTGAGACAGACAGAGTTATGCATCGCGTAACATTTTATGGGCTGAGGTAGCTGATACTCTAGACGAGTTTGGGCCATGACTCCATTTCATGCGCTTTTGTACTTTAGATTCGGGGACATTCGTGTCAGAAGAGCAGACGACGGCGGCGTTGAGCAAGACGGAATAACTTAATCATGTCAAATTAAACTTCTTTTAATCCATTGTCGTTGTTAAAATTTGTGAATATGGGTCTCGAGCTGAGCAGACAAGGTCATCAGTGAACAGATGACATGATCAATATGATGTGTAAATGGGTATCATTGCATTTCATTCATGTTACACTGTCAGTTTAGACATGCCATCTTCGACGCCCTCGTCAGGCGAGTTTTTGGCGTCCTCGCCAAGTAGGCCCCCAGAATTGCTTGAGCCATCACCCTCCTCGTCCTCATCCTCGTCCTCATCTTCGTCGTCATCGTCATCTTCATCTTCGTCGTCGGCTGCCTGCTCCTTGGTTTCTGCCTTGTCTTTGATGGCAGCCTCCAGGTCCTTCAACATCCTCTTGGTAAAGCCAGAGGCCTCGACGGTGGCATCGAGTCTCTTGACGCCATCCTTGCCCACCGTCTTCTTGGCATTCTTGAAGAAGGGGCCGGGTTCGGTGGTGACGAAGTGAAAGCGCCGTTCGAAAAAGCGCTTTATGCAGTTCACATCTCGGTCAAAATACATCTCAGCATTTTGATGTTCCATCGAGACCATTTGGGGAAAGTCAATGATGATGGGTTCGAGGTTGACAACTTCTTGGCCGTCCTCAGACTTGGTTCTCTCCTCCTTGACCAGGATGTTGAACTCATTGAAATCGCCATGGATCAGGCCGTGCTTCGCAAGGCGAAGGATAAGGCTGATCAGGTCAGCGTATAGAGACGCGGGGTCAGGGACATCTGAAATTTGGCGGAGAGGAAAGGCATCTATCAAGGACATGACGATGGTGTGCCGTGATTGTGCGATGGGCTCAGGTACGGGGAACCCCTCTTCGCGAAGGGCCTTCATGAAAGCAAACTCCTTCATGGCTGCTAGCCTCGACAGGTACATCCAAGATCCAGATTGTCTGTTCTTAAGGTAGTCTCGGTTCGACTTGACGGTTCGGAAGGAGATTCGACCCAGTCGATGAATCTTGAGGACTCGTTGGGTGCCGGTCTCGTCTGCAACAACCATAATATCACTCTCCTTTCCAACGCCGATTCGATTTCCGACACTGTAGACGTCCTTTCGCTTGGCGTGGGTGTGTAGTGCAAGATAATCGAGGCCACCATATGTAAGGCGATAACCATCGTACTTGGCCTCCTTGACGCGAGCGATGAGGCCGACTTTGGCGAGGGCAGAGATACTTCTGTGGACACCGCTGGCGCCGCCACGGAGGCGCGAAATCTTCTCGATCAACGGCGTGGGGACGAGTTCGTGGTTTTTGCTACCCATCTCGACCTAAGTTATCCGCGTGAGCATCATGAGTGCTGAAACCTTGATGGATTGGGTGCGTACTGCTGTCAAAACTCGCCAGTCCTCGGAGGCGAGGTGGCGCATTGCCCTCGTATCCAACTTCATGATGGGCAAGCAATTTCAATTCAATAACTTGGGGGAGAAGTCTGCTTGTTGTTCCACAAGAAGTTGGTATAAATGGCCAATATTGAATTGAACGTGGGGTTGATTCTTTACATGTTATCGCAAATGGTGGGGTCCTCGAAATTTTGATAGATTCCGTTGCCCCCCCTGCCGCCTGGCCCGCACCTAGGCATCACGTGACGGCGCGGCTGGCTGGCCAGGCAGAGGTGCCTGGCGTAACCCAGCAGAGCTACCTAGCCTACCTTGCACACCTCAGCCAGCACCCACCTCCATCACTCGAGCTTAACCAAGCCGGCTCCATCACCTTCCATCCACGACGACCAGCGATCACGACCCCATCAGTAATTCGACATCACCCCCAGCGGTAACCGGCGACACAGCTCAGGCAGTCTTCAAGCACCATTATCCGACCTTTTGTCCTTTTCAATCTTGTTCTGTGAAGCTATACCAGGCGCCTAAGCCGTCGACGTCAACATGGCTCAGGATAGCGAAGTGCCCAAGGCGGCGGACAAGGGCAAGGGCAAGGCCGTCGATGATGCGAAGAAGGACAAGCAGCAGGAGAATGGAAAGAAGGAGGACGACAAGATCGAGAGTATGCGACCCAGCTATGTTGGCCATGCCATGTTATGCTAACAAACGCCCCAGCCGCCGAGGAGGAGCTCAGCGAGGAGGACCAGCAACTCAAGAATGAGCTCGACATGATGGTCGAGCGCTTGACGGTCAGTTTTTTTGACGTGGATTCGGGAGCGCATGCGCTAATGTTGACCTAGGAGTCGGACTCGTCGCTCTACAAACCCGCCCTGGAAGCGATGAAGACCTCCATAAAGACATCGACATCATCCATGACAGCAGTGCCGAAGCCCTTGAAGTTCCTGCGACCACACTACGAGACTCTGACAAAGCTCTACGAAGAATGGCCCGCGACCGATGACAGGACATCATTGGCCGATGTTCTCTCCGTCATCGGTATGACGTTTTCGGACGAGGACCGACAAGACACACTCAAGTACCGCCTCCTAGCACCCACCTCCGACATTGGCTCGTGGGGCCACGAGTACACCAGGCACTTGGCGCTGGAGATTGGTGAGGTGTATGCCAAGCGCATTGTGCACGATGAGCCCGTCAAGGACCTGATCGACCTCGCACAGCACTTGGTCCCCCTCTTCCTGAAGAGCAACGCCGAGGCTGATGCCGTGGATCTCATGAGCGAACTTGAGATCATTGAGGAGATTCCCCATTTCGTCGACGAGAACACGTACGCGCGAGTGTGCCTCTACATGGTCAGCATGGTCAACCTCCTCACCTATCCCGACAACGAGACCTTCCTCAAGACCGCCCACAACATCTACATGGAGTACAAGCAGTTCGCCCAGGCCATGGTTCTTGCGATTCGGCTCCATGATGTCGAACTCATCAAGGACGACTTCTACAAGGCCAAAGACCCTGCTCTTAAGAAGCAACTCGCATTTCTCATTGGCCGCCAGCGAATAGCTCTGGACTATCCTGAGGACACACTGGACGACCAGGAAATCGCAGAGTGCCTATCCAACTCCAAGTTGTCTGGCCACTTCAAGTCACTAGGTAAAGAGCTTAACATCCTCGAGCCCAAGAGTACCGAGGATATCTACAAGAGCCATCTTGAGAGCAGCCGGGTAGCTGGAATGACCAACCTGGACTCGGCCCGACATAACCTGGCCGCAGCGTTCGTCAACGCCTTTGTCAACGCCGGTTTCGGTAACGACAAGATGATGCTGATCGACGGCGAGAAGGAGACATGGGTGTGGAAGACCAAGGCAGACGGTATGATGTCTACCGTCGCATCCATGGGAACCCTCTTGATGTGGGACACTGAAAACGGTCTCGATAAGATCGACAAGTACACCTATTCTAGTGAGAAGGAAATTTCGGCTGGTGCCATGCTTGCCATTGGTATCATCAACTCGGGAGTCCAGATGGAGGCTGAGCCTGCCCTGGCCATCCTGGGTGACAACGACAAGCTAAACAACCCCGATCCCCTCATCCGAACGGCTTGTATCATGGGTCTTGGTCTCGCATACGCCGGCTCCAACAAGGAAGTCGTCCTCGAGCTCCTTCTGCCCATTATCTCGGATTCGACCCAAGACATGCAGATTTCGGCCATGGCTGCTCTGAGCTGTGGTCTCATCTTTACCGGATCTTCGCACCCTGAAATCAGCGAGGCCATCGTTACAACATTGATGGACGACGATCGCAAGAGCCAGCTGACGGACAAGTGGACCCGATTCTTGGCTCTTGGCCTGGGCCTCCTCTTCTTTGGCCGACAAGAAGAGGTTGATGTCATCCTTGAGACCCTCAAGGCTATCGAGCACCCCATGGCAGAGGCCACGGCCGTGATGGCCGAGATCTGCGCCTGGGCAGGCACAGGTGCCGTCCTCAAGATCCAAGAGCTTCTTCACATTTGCAATGAGCACAAGGAGGAGTCTGACGAGAAGAAGGGAGACGAGCTCCTGCAGGCCTACGCTGTCCTTGGAATTGCCCTGGTGGCCATGGGTGAGGACATCGGCCAGGAGATGGTGTTGCGACAGTTTGGCCACCTCATGCACTATGGCGAGCCCAACATCCGAAAAGCCGTGCCCTTGGCTATGGGTCTGATCAGCCCAAGCAACCCCCAGATGAAGGTGTACGATACTCTTTCAAGATACAGCCACGACAATGACCCCGAGGTGGCCATCAACGCCATTTTCGCCATGGGTATCCTTGGTGCCGGTACCAACAACGCCCGACTGGCACAGCTTCTGCGACAGCTTGCCAGCTACTACCACCGCGACCAAGACGCCCTGTTCATGGTTCGTATCGCGCAGGGTCTGCTTCACATGGGCAAGGGAACTCTGTCAATCAGCCCCTTCCACACAGACCGCCAGGTCCTGTCCCGTGTCGCGGCCGCTGGTCTCCTGGCCACGCTCGTTGCTATGATCGAGCCCAAGGACTTCATCACCTCTCAATCCCACTACCTCCTGTACTTCCTCGTCACCGCCATGCACCCCCGTTTCCTCGTCACCCTGGACGAGAACCTCGAGCCTCTCAAGGTCAACGTCCGCGTTGGTCAGGCCGTCGATGTTGTCGGCCAGGCTGGACGACCTAAGACCATTACTGGTTGGCAAACTCAGAGCACCCCTGTGGTGCTTGGACATGGCGAGCGTGCCGAGCTTGAGGACGAGGAGTACATCAGCCTCAACAGCACCCTCGAGGGCTTGGTGATTCTGCGGAAGGTTTGTTTCCCCGCCCCAGCCAAGACTATAAAGAATGCATGCTAACTGAATAACAGAACCCCGAGTGGGAAAACGAGAAATAGAATGTTTGAACGTCTTCGGAGCTTGGGTGTCGGTCCAGGATGGGGTAGGTCATACATAGGCCAGACCTAATACACTGTATACTAAGGTAGTCTGCGGTACAAGTACAAGCGCAACAACCAAGAAGGAGAGGAACATGGACAATTGATAGACGGAGAATCGGGTAAACAAGATCATCTTGCCTTGGACGTGATGTGACAGACACTAACTAAGTTAATCAAACCAGCTACAATTCCAAGCTTGTGCTGGCACTCGCATTCTTGCAAGATGTGCTTTCCTATGCATCGCCATACAACCAACCAATAATCATACCCTGTTCATGCCCATAACCATGCAAGTCTATTTCAAGTCGCAAACGTGCCGAGTATCCAACTGATTCTATATGCATTCCAGACCGTAGTCTCCCGAGTAACCCAAACCAAACACCGTAAAACCAATCATTGCGCAATCACCACGTAGCAGGTCCAAAGTGCTCGCCTTCCGGCACCGTATTATACGAGCAAGCCTGCCAGTCGCATCCCTGCTTGTACACCTCGGTGCCCCACCACTTGAGGTTCTTGGTGATGCCAGGGTAGATGAAGCCGAAAAAGACAACAACGATGCCAAAGGCAAGGCCAGAGTCGAGAGCGGCGCTGAGAGTCATGGTGTACTTGCCCCACCAGGCGTTATGGCGGTTCTTGATGACGTAGTTGAAGACGTAGCAGACAAGTACCCAGACGGAAAAGTTGAGGCCCGTCGCGGGAGGGATCCAAGACATAGCACCAAAGATGACGGGGAGGTTGACCTTGCGGAGGATGCTCTGGCGCTTGCGTCGGCTGTAGAGCCAGAGAGGAATAGGGAGGAGGGCGCCAAGGGGGAAGAACCAGACCAGGGCGCGGTAGATGGCCTTGGGGCCAAAGAACTCATTAGGACCAACCACACCCCAGAGGATAGAGCCGTTGAAATGAACTCTAGCAATGGGGCAGGTGAAACCATTGATAGCCTCCGAGGTACAGATGCCCTTGATATTGGCAAACATCCAGTTGAGAACGCCAATCTGCGTCAGGGAGGAAACGAGTGTCGCCACGAGCTGGACGGAGAAGAGAATACGTGGAGGGATCTTCATGTAATGGCCCAGCTTGAGATCAGACGCGAACTTGATGCCCTGGGCTGATGAGATGTAGCCGTACGTGACGAACACCATGTTTGCGATGGGTCGGCCCGGGAAGACGACGCCACAAATGAGCTGGCAAATGAGATAGATGCTGCTGTGCTGGTTCGTGACAGCCATGATGATACCGTTGGGGATGAAGAAGATGGCTCCAATTGCGAGTGCGAGGAGGAGTCCATACCATGGTAGATGGACAGGATAACTGAGAGTGTTAGCTGGTTACTCAGGGTGTATCTATGGGGGCAACTTACTATTCGACCACGAAGATGCCAATAGCAGTCATGGATAGGAATGTTATCAGGTACCAGCTCAATGGCGCATCCTTGTACTTCTTCATAAGCTTGCTGTGAATATCCTCGCGGCTGATGAGACCATCAACGTTGGACGTAGACGTTGACATTCGCCTATACTCATCGTCGGTTGACTGTCGAGATGGGGGCGCCCCTGGTGAGTTCGACACTGGTTGGTATGCTGGCTTTCCCTCCTCGCGAGCCTCTTCCAACGCCTTCTTCCAAGATCTCCAGATATCTGCACCGTGCCAGCATGCTGTGTGTGTCAGGAGAGCAGCCAGACCCGCAAACTGAACGCCGTAGCTGAGCACATATGTGATAGGGAGAAAGACTCGGCTATAGTTCTGGTATGCCTCTCGGTTGAAGAGAAAGTCGGGAGTGAGAATCTTGCTCACATCGTACACCTTTCCTGTGTTGTCGAACACGGCAGCAGATAGGATCGGCATATAAGATGAGTACAGGACATTGGTATAGTAGAGGATTGGAGCAATAATCCACATGACAATAGTCAAGCCTCCAATGACGTTCATGGCAGCCCAGAATGGAACCAGCAGAGGAGAGCCGACATAGGTGACCTGCGCCCAGTCAAAAGTCAAGGGGAATAGTCCAAGGCCCGACGAAACGCCAAAGAGGTTGGCAATGACAACGTTCTTGGGAGCAAACCATGTAATGACGTTGAAGTAGCTCAGAGCTGGCATCAGCAGGCCGGGGAGGAAGTAGAACAGGAACGAAACTGTCCAGACAATGTAGAAGAACTTCCATCTGCTGATGGTCCAGCCTCCAGCAGGCTTGTTCTCCTGTTTGTGGAGCGTCGAAAACATGGCAGCCGACATCAGGGTGCCAGGCCAAATCATACCGCTCGGTCGAACGAGGAATCGGCGCGTCAAGCCAGCGAACCCGTATCCAAGAATCTGGGTCGAGATAGTGAGGAGCAGCTGGTAAACAATTGGGGCTTCCTGGTTGTAGAACTGAGTCTGCTCGACAATGACGTCTGTCGCAAATGCGAAACCAAAGGCAACGTTGCTGCTAACGTAGACGCAGGTATGCTCCTTTTCGTTCCATCGTCCCTGAGCGAGCCACCGTCGCCATGATGTTATCATTTTCGTCTTATGATGGATATGGCCATCCTCTGAAATAGACGTCGTCCGGACGCCATCAACAAACTCTTCTTCAGGGTCGTAATGGCGCTTTAATAGGAAATCCCAAAGATGTCCGAGGGGTGGACAAGAAGCAAAGCAATAACTGGAGTAATAGCAACACTGGGGTATCTTAATGAGAAGAAGAGATTGGTAGAGGAACCGAGAATAGAAAAGAGGACAGAGAGGCACCACATGCGCGGCGTGTTTATGGAAAGGGTGGTGTTGTCGGTGGGAGGAACTGAGGCGCGAACAGCTTCATGGGGCGAGTTTTCCTGGTATTCGCTTTCTGAGGCAGTCGAGGAAGCGTCGTCGAGCAGGGCCCCATCTTCAGAATAGTCGTCCTTCATGCTTTCTTCTAGAACACCAGCAGGTGTAGGCTCAGCCACACCCAGACGGCCCTCGAGGCCAGACACGAGGACAGCGCCATCTATCTCCTCCGATAACCTCGACGAGGACTGCTTGGTAAGGGTAGAACGGCGAGAGGTTCGAGAGGTACGAGAAGTTTCGCTTCGCATGGTGTCGGGGACATGTCGGAGCTGGTGGGCGTCAGGATCCCAGCGATCACTACCAGCAGGCGAATTGTTGCGACTGGGTGTTAGCGAGACGGAGCCGTAAGGAGCAGCGTCGGGCCGGGTGGCGGCCGAGCGTAGGAAGGGCGTCTTCTTGGAAGCCATATCTAATGTGCCCTCGGTTGTTTGAGGAGCAAGGAAGCCAAGGTCAGAGGCATCTAGGGCTTCTTGATCTGAGTCGTCGTCGGCGGCGGTAGCAGTAACAGCAACGAAGGGCTGAAGCTCAAGGGCAGGAGTTACGGCGGCGACAGGAGGTTCAAGTTGTGAAACTGAAACGGACGAGGGCTGGCCGGCATGTTGGTCGCGGAGGAGGACGGGGGAAGGAGCAACGCCCGGGGCGGCGGCGGAAGCGGTAGTTAATAGTGTCTGTGAATCGCCAACGGCCGGAGCCTGGTACGGCGGCAATACATGGCCTTGACCTTGATCGAGAGACGGATCAGGCGGGTAAGGTGCCCCCAGGCGTGCGAGGGTGAGACAGTGGACCGGGCAGTGGAGGAGGACGTGGAGGTTAGGGGCTGGAGGGCGACGTCCTGCTGCAGATGGGAGTCATCAGCCCTGGCCTGGGCCGAGGAAGACGACGAAGAGGACTGGCGGCTGTTGGTGCTCCTGCTACGGGAGGTGGTGGTGTGTCGGGGCATGGCGGGGCGGGAGTGGGAGTGTTCGTGGGATGGGGATGGGGATGGGATGCTCGTGGCGGCGAGAATAGAATGCGATGGCGCCTGCGATTGGGAGCTATTGGGGACGAGAGAGGCCTCAGGGGGTACGCACAGCGACCCGACGACACGACACGAGGCTAGCGCTTGTCGACGTCTGGAGCGTGATCGAAGCCAGCCGGTAGACTGCGGTAGCTTCTGCGAATAGAGAGCCAGTGATTGAAGATCCAATGCCGCAGTAGCTGTGCTGCGCGCTGCCCTGCGTGCGTGGGATGGGATGGGATGGAGGGGTACTTGTCGAGTTCCACCTGAGCCAAGACATTTGAACCAGGCAAACAGACAGCGGGCAAACAGGCAAAAGCAAGGCTGCGGCGCGCGGGAGCGAATCGAGCAGCGGCAATGTGCTGTTCGGCCGGCAACTAGTTCTACAGTATTGAATAAGCCCTGGTCCGGTAGCCCTGTCTGGCACGCGTGGGGAGCCGAGGCGCGCTGAGTGGGTGGTGGCCGGGATCAGGCGGAGAGTCGGTGACGGGATGACGGAGGCAATGTCCACACGGCCATTGGCCGCGCCTGTTTTGGGAATGCCAGTCTCACGGCGTCCGTCACAGCTGCTGGCTGGCTCAACACCACATGGTGAATGCGATATCGAGTCAGTGAGTGTGGTGGTTGTCTGCGATAGAGATGGATCTCTCTCGATCCTGGAGCAGGAGGATCGAGAAACACGTCGCAGGAAAAAAGAGGGTGTCCTCTCTGCGACCCAAGCAAAGCCCCAAGAGGTCTGCCATGCACATGTTGTGCAACTGTGAGACAACCAAGAGATTGCCAGGCGAGAGACAAGGGTCAAGACAAGACAAGGGAGGACTCATCACAACAGCCAGCCCCAGGGGTGTTGGATACATCGACACAGCACCAAACTAACTCTTGGAATGACTTGTCAGGGACGCTTAAAGAGTGACGACGAGGGATGCAAATCCAGGAATAGGAATGATGAGCCACGGAATGGGCGCAGCTCGCTCTCTCAACCGCCAATCACAACCTCCAAAGCACCCGTGATCGCGAATCGCTCCTCTAGCTGCTTAGCCCGCGGGAGGCTGCGGACGCCAAGCACCATTCCGTCGGGGACCACCCCTGAGATGATGGACGGACGGGAGGCCTGGCCTAGCAGTTGCTCTCTCGCTGGTAGAGCAATTTCCCCTGAAGCTGATAGAGGGTTGTGCTGATTTGCATCATGTTTGCACACTGTGGGAGACGCCTGGTTATGCTGCGCCGCTCTGGCCAGTCAGGATGATGATGATGGCCAAGTTGACGACGCGAGGGAGCCAGGATTGGAAAGAGCACCGCCTCACCTTGATCGTTTGAATGCTGTCGATGATCTGAGGTAATGGATATTGTTGCCGAGTGCTCAAGGCTCACGATGGAGCCTACCAGAGCTCTAGGTACCTATATATCCCACCCCAGATGCAGGCTCCCCATCCTCATCTTAGTCAATCCATGTCCATCTCGGACGCACTGAGCACATCAACCACCACGGCCGGTAATAGCGGGCGGGCCAAAGAAACCCCTGCCTGTGTGGGTGATGCCGTGACGCTCAGACGCAGGAGCTCCCCCCCGTCCGCTGATGGATCTGATTAGATACATAACCCCTCCCATGAGACGCCATCGTCATGTCCACGACGCGCCTCAATCCCTGGCAGGCCAAGCCAGAGGACTGCCGCCCCTGCTGTAGCCCGCGAGCGCCATCTCTCTGCGGCCGCCCGTCCATGTCTGCTTTCGGCCATGGGCTTCTCTTCCGCGTCTAGTCACGAAGATCCAGGGGCCCTCTTGTTTCCGTTCCTAGTCCTCGAAATGTTGCACAGCAGTCCCTAATCCTCAAAGCTACCAAACTGTGGCCCCTCTTTAGCTTTCAAGGTTGGAGAAGCTTTCTAATACTCACCTCGACCTCGCACAGGTGCACTTGCTCGCCAGCTGGACAAATGCAAGCCCATCGACGGAATTCGGCTCTCGTACATCTCGCCCCCATGGCCAGACGCATCCCACGCTGCAACTATCCATGTTCAATCGTCAAATTTTCAAATTGGAGATCCAATTCCATGCAGCAGCCACGGGAGGACCCCCTGTCAGCACCCGCCGGACGGGGATATGCTTCGCATGGCCGCCTGAGACATGGTGTTCTGTCACATCTGCAACTGAGCAATAGCGTGCCTCGCATTGCAAATGGCTGGCATCTCCTGCGCCTGTCTCGGGGCTCTCACTTTCAGCTCGGACCTGGGATTTGTGAACCTGCCACGGCAAGGGCAGGGCGAGACAGGACGTTCTGCGGGGGCTAGACCGGACTCACGGTGCAGCTTTCTCTCTGAGCGGAGCAGAATTCAACCGATACGTAGTGTTCTTTCTTGCAGCTGCCCGGCTGTCGAAGGATACTGACGTACGGATGGATTCTCCAAGGCTTCTTGGCTTTCCAGTCCCACCCACTCTGACAGGAAGAATGGAAAGTGGCCTGCTTGACGTGGGTGGTCTGCGGTTTGTATTTGTTCCGCCTCATCCATGTCAAGTTTGCCGGCCGAGCAATCAACGGGATATTGCAGAGCAACATCGCTTTTCAAAAAGGGCGTGACTAAGTGTGAAGTGGCTGGCTTAGTTATTGCAGGGACTTGGTGATATTGGACAAAGAGGGTCTTACTAGAGAGGTACTCCGTGCCATTGATGTCGCAAACAAGGCAGCCGGAGCGTTCTTTGCTTCGGGTCTTTTGCGTGTTCAGAAACGGGGCCAACAGCTCACCGGTTTAGTAGTGCCATGTTTCTGCATTTGCTATGCCGTTACTGGGAAATGCACCATGGATGTTGTCCGTCGCATGTATGATCGTCAGTCGTTGGTGACGAACCTTGCCGAATGAAGCGTGGGGGTTACCATCACCGTGGACATGGCCCTCGCATGGTCGTGTCGTGACCCAGTCGCGAGACGAAGACATGCTAATACGTTTTGGATTTTTTTTTCAATAATTCGCTCGAATTTTTTTCAGCACCCGCCGTTGTCGACAAAACTCGAGGCGAAATCGGGTCCTGCTTTGAAATCCAATACCAAGTTTACTTCGGGCCTCACCGCCGACGCCCGCTCCGCAGCAGCACCGGCTGCGTGACCCCAATGACGCGCTAGTTCGGGGCTATCCGCACAATTCTTGGAGATCAAGATGGATCTTGGAACGCTCATCGCGTTGATGTGCGCAGATCAGAACAGCTGGCCCAGCATTCGGCAGTTGGACCAGAGCCACTATTTCTGGGATCAAGGCTTAAGATACTGTATTAACCAAGGCCCAAGGAACCATTACGGGGCGCTGTCTTCCAGGTAAACCAAATCTTGGATGAGTTGTTTCTTTCCAACTTTCTAGAATCCCTTTGAAGCTAGATTAGCTTGCCTTGGTTGAACCTTAGCCAAGCAATAGCTCTCGACCCTGAGAATGCGATAACGCCAGCAAAAGTCCAACAATTCTCCTTGTTTAGAGCTCGATCGGCCAAACACAGCATCCCTCTCGGCGAATTTTTACTATTCAAACCCCCCGAGACAATCGAGACTTGCCCATGTCTCAAATGATTCAGATGGTGAGTGAGGTATTAAGGCCCAACACCAAAACAGAGTGACAGCCTCATACCACTCGAAGCGGGTCTTAGAGGGAGATCACGCTCCAAGATTTTGGAGACGAAGCGGAGAATTTTACTCACGTGCTACCTGGATGCCACAGCTACGAATGAAGAGGGCATACCATGAGATATGGTGAGTGATGCTATTGTTTGCGGGCTTCCTCTGGCACGTTGGTGTCAGACACGCTAAAATATCGGTCATGTGATTGCATGGGCACCAGGAACAGGTTGGTTTAACATCAGCAAAAAAAAACCAATATTAGTCCAGCACGAGTATAACACGTGAGAATTTATGTATTATTATTGCTTCAGAGGAGAAAAGTTCACCGACTTCGGTACCAAGTCCGAGGCACCGAGTACACGGCTCACATCGCCGGCCATGCACCCCGCCAACAAAGCCGGTCGCCGTCGGGTCATGCCGGCACCCTCATGCTTAGCCTGCTCCTCTGTGAACTATAACCAAGATTCCCTCTCACCAACAGGAATCTGCATCAATCCACCCTCTCAGCCTTCAGCCCTCAGCCTCTTCGGTCCCCTGTGTCAGCCTCGCTATGGCGTCACCCCTGTCTGCTGCCAAGCAGCAGTTGAGGAGTCTCATGAAACAGAAGCTCACGGCCGTCAGCCAGGATTCCATTACTACCCAGAGTATGACAGCCATCACCATCATTGTCATGCCTGCACTCGTAGCGTCTGTCACCTAACACCCGTCCTGTAGGTCGCTGCATCTTTGAGGCTCTGAAAGAGTTTCAGCCTTACAAGGATGCAAACCGCATCAGCATCTACCTGGCCATGCCTACGGCTGAAGTCCAGACCGACGCCATTGTCCGGCACGCACTCAGCACTGGCAAACAGGTCTTTGTCCCCTACCTTCACAGGTCACCTCTCCAGACACCGGACACCCCGGCCCGGGTAATGGACATGGTGCACCTGGAGAATTTGCAAGACTACGAGAGCCTCAAGCTCGATCGCTGGGGGATCCCGAGCGTGGATCCTGCCACCGTGCACCAGCGGCAGCGCATCCTAGGCGGACCAGATGCTCATCACTCGGAGCAGGCCACCTTGGACTTTATGGTCGTGCCCGGCGTCGCCTTCGACATTGATGACGCAGGGTCGATAAGACGCCTTGGCCACGGCAAGGGGTTCTACGACTTCTTTATCAACCGGTACCTGGCCAAGATCCAAACAAAGGACGTCGTGCAGGAGAGGCCGCTGCTGCTGTACGGGCTGGCTCTGACGGAGCAGCTGGTCCCTGCGTCATCAGAGCAAAGAGTTCCCACCGATGCCCACGATCGTAGACTCAATGGCCTTATTCTGGGCAATGGCGAGATTAAAACGGCCGTGTCATGATATCCGTAGAGGTAGATTTGAATAGATTTCGGAATCTCAGGTAGTCTAGACAAATGCCGGATATGTGAAAGATCCATGCCACGTGACAGGCCGTGTGGCCTCGAAGATGTGGCCTTTGCAACGGCCGCCTCATGGGGCATTTCTTTACCTATTGATTCGACAAGGTTCCATCTTGAAACAACAACATGGGTATTATTAGCTTTCCGAGGAGACCCTCTGGAAATGAGATCAATCCGCTCGAGACAGCACAGCAACGGCGAAGCCAAAGCTTCTCTAGATACAGTTCAACAAGCCGCACCGTTACGCTCCCAACAAATGACATCAAATCACAATCTCATGCTTCAGGCACCTACATATACTCTCCCTCTTCTCACCCTCAGCCTGGCAGGCAACCTTCACCTTGAGGCTCATGAGGCGAATCGGAAAAACCACGGAATAACCCGAGGCAGATTGCCCCGCCAAGCATCTCTCCACCAACGTCGGTGCCCGTAGTCGGGAGGTGGGCTTTGTGTATTTTGCTTGCTTCTGAGTGCTATCCCACTTTCACATCTGGTCACCAGAATCGCATCACCTCTTGCGCCTTGGCTCTTTGCCTTCCTCACTCCCTTGGGCCCGCACATCGTCCTTCTCCAGCTCCCCTAGAGGCTGCCGTCATCAGTCTCTTCATCACCGTCTCCAGCGCCCCCCGACCATCACAATCTCCTGCCAGCCGCTTCAGAGCTACGGTGCCCCTTTGTATGCGCCACGACGACCACGTACGATCGCGCGCAGGCTACGCAAATCCTCTCAGTTACGACCTTTACGTCTCTTTCACTGCCGCATAATACATAATGGCCACGAACGGAGCCCAGGAGGCCTTCGCGCCACCCGATGTGCTGGCTGCCGTCATGACCATGAGGAGCGGGGAGCAGGAGGCCAAGAAGCACGCCCATGAGTACTTGGAGAGATTTCAGAAATCGGTGGGTCGCGCAGACTTGATATCTTGATGCGGACACTGTTTGTCATGCTAACATTTGATTCTAGAAAGCCTCATGGGCAACTATAATAGGAATTTTGCAATCCGATGCCGAACCAGAGGCTACCCTCTTTGCGGCCATCACCCTGCGTGGAAAGGTTGGAGACTCGCAGAGTGCCGCACCTCAGTAACACTAACAGCTTCCAGATCACATACGACCTTTCTACTCAGGTTCCCCCTAGCGAACTCCCCGGGCTTCGAAGCCAGATCCTCCTTCTCCTGAAGCACTTCGCCCCCGGGCCCAAACCCATCCGTGTCCAGCTATGTGTGTGCCTGGCCATTCTAGCGATCCAGATGAAGGACTGGAACGACGTCCTGGCGTCTGTGGTCCAGTCCCTTGGCGACAGCCCCGAGAGCTATGCCTGCGTCCTGGATTTCCTCCGAGTCCTCCCTGAAGAAGTCACCGAAGGTCGAAAGATCACCTTGTCTGTACGTGGATCGCGCAACCATAGACCGGGATCCCGCTCTCTTCGAGATCGTATCGTCTGGTCGTCATCAACGCGAGTACAAGTCTAATTGTTCGAATTAGGAAGAAGATTTGGCGGCGCGAACCCAAGCTTTGTTGGGAGATAATGCGGACCAGGTTGTCCAACTCCTCATTAACTATTCTCAATCGTCACGTATGTCGAGCGGCCCCAGTCCCGCGCAATAGCTAACAGGCTCTCTAGCTGCTGCTGCCCAAAATCCCCAGTTGATGGAGTGTATTACATCTTGGCTGCGAGAGGTCCCCGTCGGCAACATTGTCAAGTCACCCCTTTTGGACCTCATCTTCACCGGCGTTACAAGCGACCAGTGCAGCCAGGAGGCTTCCGAGTGCCTCTGCACTATCCTTAGAGAGGCTAGCGATGTGGATGTGACCCCGGATGTCATTGAGATCCTGTTCCCAAGGATCATCTCCCTCAAGCCTCAAGTGGTCAAGGCGGCGGAGGAGGAGGACACCGAGACTCTCAAGGCCCTGACCAAGGTATATGCTACTGCGGGAGAAAGCTGGGTTGTGGGTATTGCTCGCCAGCCCACCCATTTCCGACCCCTGGTCGAGGCCATCCTGGAATGCGCCTCAAGAGACACGGAGCGAGACGTGATTGAGCACACCTTCAACTTCTGGCTGGAACTCAAGCTGTATCTCGTGTTGGACATCTATATCGAGGGTCGCCTGCAACTGGTGGATATCTACGCTAAGCTGGTGGATATTCTTCTGAAAGATCTTGAATACCCCAAGCCGGACTCGGGCAACGAAAACGACCTCTTCGACGGAGACCGCGAGCAGGAGGAAAAGTTCAGGGAGTTCCGCCACCATATGGGTGACACGTTGAAGGACTGCTGCGAGGTTATGGGGGTCACGGAATGCCTGACCAAGGCACTCCAGGCTATTCAAGTATGGATGTCCAAGTATGCCAGCCAGGTCACGGACACCAACGTCCCTCACTGGCAAGAGCTGGAGGCCCCTCTGTTTGCTATGCGTGCCCTGGGCCGTATGGTTGACAAGGATGAGAACATTGTGTTGCCGCAGCTCATGCCTCTGCTCGTGCAGATCCCCAGCCACGAGAAGCTTCGGTTCGCCACCATCATGGTGCTGGGACGTTACACTGAGTGGACGGCAGCGCACCCCGAGTACCTCGAGCCTCAGTTCAACTACATCGTGAGCTCATTCCAGACAGATTCCAAGGAGATTGTCCGTGGAGCAGCTCTCGCCATCAAGTATTTCTGCACCGACTGCAAGCATCTCCTTAGTGGGCAGGTGCTTCAGCTGCAGACTTTCTACGATCAGATCCTGGACAAGCTGCCCGACGCGAGCAAGGAGGAAATCACGGAGGGTGTGGCCAACGTGGTAGCCGTCCAGCCCGTGGAGGAGGTTTACCGACTGCTCAAGACGTACTGCGACCCATTGATCCAGCGACTGATGGCCAAGGCGAACAATGCCACTGATGAGGATGGCAAGTTGGCACTTGCGGGTAAGTTAATAATGAAAGTGAATATAGGAACTAGCTAACCATTTACAGATCATCTCCAGCTCATCACCATCTTCGTTCAGAACGTGGTGCCGCCTCACAACCCAGGCCAGGAGAACCTTGCTGTCAAGTACTGGCAGGAGGTGTTCCCCATTCTCTCGACTGTGTTGGACAACTTCCTCAACTTTACGCCCATCTGCGAGCGCGTGTGCAGATGTTGGCGTAACATGGTCATCTCATACCGCACAGCAATGGCGCCTATGCTTCCTGACATGGCAAACAAGTTGGCGAGCGGCTTCAACAATTCGCGGGAGGGTTGCTTCTTATGGGTGACTTCTGCCATCCTGCGCGAGTTTTCCGAGGCACGAGAGCACGTTGACCCGGCGACTACTGAGAACATCTACACCTTCTTTGAGGCTCAGACGACAACATTCCTGAGGGTCATGACGGAGCTGCAGCCGAAGGAGCTTCCTGATGTCATTGATGATTTCTTCCGTTTGTTGATTGATGCTCTGCTCTACTACCCTCAAAAGCTTATCCCCTCTCACCTGTTGAGGTCGATTTTTGAGGCAGCCATCTACGCGCTCACTCTGGAGCAGCGTGACCCCCTATCTTCGACGCTGCACTTCTTGAGGGACCTCCTCTCTTACGGAGGCGATAATCCGGCTACAAGTGACGGAATTCCCGAGGCTGCGGCGGCTGAAATCAAGACTATTGTCAAGAACCTCTTGCTTGCACTTGGAGAGAACCTGGTGAAGCAGGTCATGGCGGGTATGATGATCACGTTCCCACGTGACTGCTTCGCAGACGGTAGCGGTGTCTTGCTGGCCCTGTTTGAACTGCTCCCGGCCGAGACGCACCAGTGGGTATCGCACACGATACAGCTCCTGCCCGAGGGTACTGTGTCCCCAGAGGAGGCGAACCGGTTGATGATCAAGATCAAGGAGAAGCTCGAGTCAGGAGACCCAAGCGCTATCAGGAACGTGCGTGCCGTCCTACAGGACTTTACCAACACGTACAGACGACGTAACGTGGCACCCCGCGACGGTCTCGGCCAGCTCGAAGCTACCCGGTTCCAGTTCTCGGGTTGATCGCACAGGGCACTACAGTAATGGGAAAATGGAGGGAATGCTGGACATGGGAGGATTGGGAGGAGGGTTGAAGCCCACCTATCTATATGGTATATTACCAGAGGTAATCAGGCAAGGGCTATGAGAAGATGGATCGACCTGAGAGAAACTAGACGTGTATGTATGGTGGGATTATCAAAGATAATTGAGCGTTTTTTACCGGGGAAAAATGGGATAGGAACTCATGGATGGGGAGGCATAGCGATACGATATTGGGCTCGAAGAGAGAGACTGCGGGCTTTGACGACGACAAGGAGGCGCCCGATGGATGGGGATGACGACTGATTGATTGATTGCCTGGACAATGAGAGGGCAGAGGCAAGACAAGATGTGAAGAGTATGTGTAGATGTAAAAGCGAGAGGATTAAAAAAGTTGAACAAAGAAGAGTTATAATGAAGCTGCCACGGAAGTCAGTGCTGTTGGTGATGGGCCAAGGGTCGACCACCACAATAGTCAGGCAAGGGCAGCATGGCGTGAGCTTCAAGCATCGAGCCATTCAGGTCAAGAGGTAGCAAACCACATGGGTTAGATTGTGCACCTTCTTCCTTAATGCACGAGGGGCATGGCTGCTATTCAGGGATGTCAGGGTTCTTTGTTCAGCTGGAGGAGTCGCTTTCGTATGCGACATGGTCGATTCCTCGAGGTCAGCCACATTTTCTCGAGTTGAAAGAAACGGGGGGTTAAATAAGGAAAGGAACGGGATGGGGGGACGGACTCGACGAGACAAAGGCGGTTCTTGTTGGTTGGGGAGTTTCCATAGGAAGGGACAAAGAAACTCTTGGGCATGGCAAGATTAAAATCAAGTCTGCTGCCCCATCTCTCGAGATTTACAACGAAATGTAAGAAAATTTGATGATTGTTGTATTCCCAAGGTTCATTCCTTGACTCTTGTTCTATTCTTCATCTCATCTTTGAAACCAGTGTATATACCCACGTCCAAAGTCATTCTATAAACCCACTACCAGCTCGACTCACCCATCTGGGTCTCGAGTCTCCCCATCATGTTCCCCTTAAGAAACAACCCCGATGTCACTAACAAGCACGGCATAACACGTCCGAACCGCCGCTCGGCGACTCGAGAGCCGAAAGACTGGAGGCCCCTGCCGAAACTCGTCGGGGTGGACCAGTTTCCCGGGCCAGCGCCGTCCATCTCTGTCACCCTGGTTGACCCGTCTCCGCTGGATCTGCGGCAGCACTTTACTGACTTGCCGGTCCCGGACCCGTTGGCGCCGGCCGGTGGCGGTCCCATGGGTCCCGTAAGACAGGACCTCGGCGACGGAGTCTCCACATCTGCGGACCCGTTCCCGAGCAACATCATCCATGGGGTCGGCGGAATCCAGTTGACAACAGCTACCATCCCAACGGAAGAAGTCAACAGCGACGACCAAGGCCAGCAAAGCGAGCACCTGAATCCTGACGGCAGGCTCAAGGTGCCCAGAAAGAGACAGCGCAACAACACGTCGGGACGGGCGAGCAAGCGGGCCAAGACGATAACGCTGGCAGCAGCTCAGGGAATCTCCCCACAGGGCCTTGCGACTTTTGCCTCAACCACGAAATAGGCCAGGCCATGTACGCCCGGGATGGGAAGTGCAACATTGAAGTAGTGCAGGGCAGCGGCAAGGAATTGTACCACCTCGAGTGCCAGCACTGCGCCGACTACCGGTTCTTGAACCCGAGGCGCAACAAGTCGCATGTGTGCGTCGTCGACGGCGACGAGTACACACACAAGCGGTACGGCCTCGAGGCCCCGGAAATGTACCCGGACCACTCGGCATGCACGCGGTGCGTCAAGTTTGGGTTTGAGCAGACCTGTGACGCCGACACCATCCTCGGATACAAGTGCTCCAACTGTAGGCCTGACTACGCCTGCACCGCCGCCGGCTGGGTCTTGCCCCTGATACGGCCCAACAAGCTCCCCCCGTGCGGCCGTGGTACCGGCACGCGTGCGACCGGTGCCGCGCTCACGCCCTCGAGGACGGCAAGCTCAAAGGCTTCGAGATGTGCTCGTGGCTGGAAAACCGCACCGAGTGGGAGAACGATACCGCGTGCTCCAGGTGCATACGCGACGGCATGTCATGCATCGACTCGAGCAACCTTGTCCAGGAGAACCCACCCGTCAAACCACCCGAAGACTGGTCCATCGACGAAGGTTACGACATCATCTGGAACCTGGCCGACATCACCAGGTATACGTCCTGGCGAAAACCCTGCGACGCCTGCATCCTCAGCAACGTCAAGTGCCAAGTCCATCTCGCTCGCACTGGTCATACCTGCGAGCGCTGTAGCCAGATCGGTGTCGGTTGCGTCAGCGACTTTGGTACAACACGCGCTTACTGGCCTCTGTACAGCCTCAGTCAAGTCGGCTTTGGTCCGCACATGCCCTTCGCGGCCTGCAAGAACTGTCGTGTCAACGACCGCGCTTGCGATCGCCAACGTCCCTGTGACTCGTGTGTCATCAACGGTGAAAAGACCGAGTGCGATGACTATCAGCGAAACAAGAAGCAAAACACTCTTCCCAGGCCCGAGGTCGGTAACCTTGGTCCTCTGTACTACCTCTCCATGGGGTTCGGAGCTGACGGCGTCACCTCGATGAAAACAGGGGCCGAGCCCGAGGACTGGATTGGTCCCTCAACTCAGAGGTACGCTGTAGACAACTTTGAAAATGACAGCCTTGAGCGCTATAAGATGATCCTCGACGCCCACAAGAACTTCCGACCTCCATTCCCGGCGAAGCCACCCCATGGCGCTCAGGGTGGCCACCTCCTCGCCAAGCAGAACATGGGAAGCATCGGGCGGAGTGAGCTCAGGGACATGATAAACGACATGTGGCCCGGTTACCAAAACCCTTGCCAGTTTGATGCTTACCACAGCCTCATCGTCGAGTTGGAAAATGAGCTGCCAAAGAACCCTCCAGTCCAAGCTGCATCTTTCGGTAGCGCCACGAGGTCCAACCCAGGTTCAGGTACGCCCTGGGCTCGGACTCGACGGCCTCTGGGTGAACCTGTCAATCCGCCCAAGCGGCCAGCCCGGGAACGGACAGGTTGGAGCCCACCTAAACTGAGGCCACCTAAACCTAAACTACCTCAATCCACGTACGGTTCTCAGCCGGATGTTGACGCCGACTTGGCTCAACGTCGGGCTGGGCGTCGGCAGCGCCACCAGCCTACGAACAACGACGAACATGCATTCGGACGGTCCATGAAGCCGACCGTGGGAATTTCCCCGGAACCGCCTGCAAATGCCCGTAGGGCCATCCCCTGCCGCAGTAACGTATCCTCAGGCCGCGCGCCCCAAGATGCCAGAGCCGTCGACGATGCTCCCTTCAACCCATTTCTGGGCTTCACCATGAACGGGAAAACAAAGGTGCGGTATAACACCAAGTCCAGGAACTCGCGCTGGAAGGTCTTTAACCCGCTCGAGCATCTCGACATGTCGCACTGGCATGTTGCCCGCCGTCATCTCGACAGCAGCAAGATTCATCCTCGCGTCTTCAACATAGCCGAAGGTCAAAAACTCCCTGTGCCCTTGCGTGACGTTCTCCGCGATGTTCCTCGCGAGGAAGCCGAAGAGCGGATCATAGAGAGGTGCGTCGAGCCCAACGATGGTGGTTTTGGCTACTGCAGCAGAGAAAACTCATTTCGAATAAATTGCCAGAGTCGTGCCCACAGCAACACGCCGCCATACAAGTTCCCCGTCTGTAACCAATGCCATGTCGCCAGCATAAACGATTTGTTTCGCGAAGGAAACAAGCCCATCACGAGGAAGGACCTGATCGGCATGCGCACCTATCTATGCCATGACTGCGCCGGGCACATCAGCAGCAGAGCCCTGAACGTGCTGGACTACCACGATGCTGGGGCTCGTACCGTTCACGGCACATATGCCAACGACGACGCGCCCAAGGGCATATATAACCTGGACAACGATCCAGACAATGCCGTCGAGTTCAGGCCAAACCCAAGGCCCGGCACTGGCTGCTTCTGCGCGGACAAGGTCCTCGGAGGATGGCTCTGCCGCTACCATCGATTGTACTACGCCGAGGAGATGCTCAAGCAATCCAAGCTAGTACACGAGTGGCGGCTCTCATACTTCAAGAAACCCGTCTGCCCCGGGTGCCTGGCAAACAAGCCGCTCGACGAGGTCAACGTGTCGGCCGACCACCACAATTTTGAGGAGGGTGGCCCAACGGCGTGGGTGTGTCTGACGTGTAGCGAATGGGTCGTGAACCAGGAGAATGACGAGCACAACAGGCCCGAAGTTGTGAGAGGGGCGCTGCGGACTGCCGAGCGGATAACTGATCTCCTCGCCAGGGTCACTGAGCCTCCTGATGATGTGGAAATGAGTAGTGGATGGTTTGCGAACCAGGATAATGAAGAGTACAGCAGGACCATGAAGCCTACTGGTTTTCTTTCCACGATTACCGAGGTTGATGATGACGTAGAGATGGAGGATGTCTGAACAGAGTCGAGAATGGATCAAGCGTAGTGCTGAATAGTTTGGAATTCGGAATTTGGCGATTTGGAACCGGTCAAGTCTGGACAATAGATCAACTTTCAGACATGCGTAAACAACGTATTCAACTGACCTTAAACAGCCCAGCCCAGCCCGGCCCCTAGCAACCATCAGCATCATATCATGCCGCCCGAAACATCTGAGATCCAACATTCCGCTGCCTCTTCACGTGAAAGCCACATGGCCAAGCATCCGAAATGATCGGAATGCGAGCTGCCCGCAGCGCAAAAGACAAAGTTGACGGATAAACACATACACAAAAAAGGGGGTTGCTTGAATTGTCTGACTGAACCATTGCCGCCGGAGAGAACGAGACCGACCTCGAGATGGACTAGAAAATAGGTAGGTAGGTAGGTAGGTAAAAAAAAGAGGAAAAGAGAAGAAGGAACGAAACTGAAAGAATTACATGTATGAAATAATGGATATAGGAAGAGCCTGCAGAACCCATACTTGATCTTGAAAAATCATCCTCCCCGGTGCTGACTGACACAAAAAAAAGCAAGGAAAAAGTCGGGTGGGTGGTCTCTCGCGAGGTCCTCGGGGGCGCAGAAGGGCAAACAGGTAAGGTAGCATCCATTGCGTACACGAACGACATCGGCAGCAGAGGCTTCCTCCCCCCGGGCATCTGATTCTCTCTCTCCTCCGGTAGATTCATGGTCCTTTTTTTTATCCACAACGTCCAAAATAACGAGCCTCCAGAGAAACGCCGAACCACGCGCCATGTAACATGGATCATGGGTCATCAAGCATGAACCATCTGGCTTGTTCACTCACGTAGACATGACATGTCGTGGGCTTGCCGGGCTCCTTGGCCCCGTATATCGCCGCTGGGCATCTCCGTCCGTGGGCTGCGTCCGGTTCAGGCACGCGCGCGTGTGTGTGCCTGAGCCCAGAACCCGACTCCCCAACCCCATGCCATCGACATTTTTCATCTCCATGCCCCTCCGAAGTCTGCTGGCCGTGTTGCATCCTTGCATCGTGTCGCGCGGATTCGACAGAGCCCCGACATGGCAGATGTTCGCCCGTCCACCACACTGGCTGTCGCGTCTCGCCTCGCCTCGTCTCGAGATATAATCTGTCCTCCACTCCATCGCCTTCTCATATTCATTCCTCTTTACATGAGCACGCACTTGGCGCAGCATCCAGCCTCTTGCTCGCCGTTGTCCATATCCATGGGCTTGGGTGGGCCGTTTGCGCCTGCGGTGCCGCCGCTGCCGGTCGAGTAGCCTTGCATCTCGCGGTTGTATCTCCGGATTTCTCGCACGATATCGAAAAAGGCCTTGTCAACGTTGATGCGAGACTTGGCCGACGTCTCAATGAACTTGCAGCCGAATGACCTTGCCAGCGCCTCACCCTCTGCAAAATCTGTTAGTGTGTCGCCAGGGAAGCGAGCGCCTGTGATGCTGCATACCTTGTCGTGACACGTCTCGGTCGCCCTCCAAATCGCACTTGTTACCAACAACAACCATGGGGAAATAGTCCTTATCCTTGACTCGCAGAATCTGTTGCTGGAAGGTGGTAATTTCCTCAAAGCTCTGTCGCGAAGTAATGGAATAGACTAGTAGGAAACCCTCTCCGGTTCGCATATACTGCTCTCGCATGGCGCTATACTCTTCCTGGCCGGCGGTATCGAGGACGTCGAGCAGGGCAACCTCTTCATCGATGACGCACTGCTTTCGGTACGAGTCTGTTGAGTTCAACGCGTTAGCATAGACGGTTACGGGTGGTTACAGATGGCAGGGGCACGTGTCCAACCAACCTTCGATTGTAGGATCATACTCGTCGACGAAATGGCTCTGAATCAACTGAATGGTCAAGCATGATTTACCGACACCACCTCCTCCAACAACGACGAGCTTGTACTCTCGTAGGAACTGCAGCGCGGCGAGATGGTTAGCGACATGAGGGTGATGGCATCAAGGGGCAGCAGTAAACAGCCAGCACGGGACCCGCAAACAAGCAGGTTCCCAGGTGCACCAGAGCTGCTCGCTACCCGTGGGTGTCGGTCGTGTCGTACCTTTGTGTTCGCAGCCATTGTGTCTTGATGTTTGAGGAGCTCTCTCTATAGAAGCCTTCACTCGCAGGGCGATGGGATGGAAATCTAACGCGCGCAGGGAGGCTGAATCGTCGTCGCAGGGCCGTCGGATGGATTCAGAGGCGGGCGACGAAGAGTCGGGAGAGAAGGGACAGACAGACGGGACGGTGGGGATTGAGTCTGGTCTGGTCCGGCGGGGAGTGAAGGGAAGCAGAGTCAAGTCAAAGGACTGGAAGGCAGAAGAGTCGTCGTTTGCGCGGGATGGCCGATGAGAGGAACAAAGGAAGAGAGAATGAATGCTTTGCCGCTGGGTCGGGCGGACTCTGGCTTTGGCTGCAGGTGCTTGTGCTTGTGGGGGAGAGGAGAAGAAAGAGGCGACGAAGATACGGAAAGGGCCAAAAGGTTCGAGAAAAAAGGCCAAAGCAGAGGGAGTCGACAGTCGGCAGTATGGTACGTACTGTCGCAGAGCAGAGAGAAGAGAAGGGGAAGAAGCCTGAAAGGGGAAAGGGTCGAAAGGTGGAGGACAGGACCAGCCAGGGTGTGCAGGGCAGGGAAAGAAAGCATCCATCCATGGAAGGGAAGGGGGGCGTGGATTGGGGAACCAGAGGTGTGTACCGTGTACAAGCTGCGAAGCCCTGGGATTGGCTTGGGTCTGGAGCAGTTTGCTTGCTGGAGTGGAGGCTTCCAAGGCTAAGGCAAGGTACCTGCGACCCGGAGACCATTTGGGCATTTACGGCGCCCGCTGGGGAGTTTACAGCGCATTTAGACTGTGAGTAAAGCCACCTCAACAGGTATCAGGTACTTCAAGGTCAACAACCGCAACGTAGGTAGCCCCAGCAGAACAGTATCCGTCGTCTTCCAGGAGCAAACGGGACCGATTTCTCGCGACCGGGCTGGCCTGCTCGTCCTCAACTGAACGAGCCCAGTCGTGCTCAGTGCTCGCCCACGGCCAATGTTACTGGGCGCTCCCGGGCGCTGAGATGGATTGGATGGATGGGTGCGCGGAGTCCGGCCATCACTGGAGACTTCCCGTCCCGTCCTGTCAGTGGATGCTGGGACCGCTAGGCCACTGGAAGCACGGCCGGATTGGTCACTAGGGTCGATAAAGCCCAGCCTCGACGGGCTGCTCAAGGGGACGATAGTCGAAGGGGGGGCGGCGCGGCGGTCCCTGCGAGAGAAAGAGAGGTTCGCTCATGGCTTCATGAGCTATGTGTGTGTGTGCTCTCCTGTGCTGTAGGATGCCGTGATGATTCCACGGAATCTGGACATTACCCGTTTGAGACATGGGGGGAAGCATTCTCCCGTCGCTCCTTTTAGTGCGAGGCGCGCAAGCACCTATCATCCGCGTCCAGCTGCCCTCCCACAAGCCCTGCGGCGCCGACTACACAACTGAAATAAAGCCTCTCGATGAGAAATCAACAGCATCTAGCACTGACGCAGGGAGAGTGGCTGGAAGAGCCAGCCGCCCGGACGGCGGGATTGGCTGGGTGCTGGCGAGCTCTGGCTTGGACCAGCACCAGCCCAGCTTTGCTTGGACGAAAATGAACTGGATCCGACGACGGAACGGGGGCGAGTTCTGGACCATGCCGCCGTCTGTTCGCTCACTGGGCTCAGTCAGGTACGTGGACGTGGGCTGGCTACCTGGGGGATCAAGAATTTCAAAGCCGAGGCCAACCTTATCGACGAACGGACAAGGACAGAAAAGAAGCCAGGGAAAACATACTGTTCGGTGGCCTCCGACTTTTCTTCGACTCATGATGGGGAGAGAAGCTGGACTGATCATGCCCGACAGCGGCGAATAGAGGTTGGTCTTTTTTTTTCTCCCTCCCTGGCCCCAGTGGCCTGCTGCTGCTGGCCATCAATCGACGACTTTCAGTGGCTTCTCAGCAAGCTCTCCCAGTGGACGGATGGATGGCCGACTTGCAGAAGAGGTTGGTGAAGGGAGGGGAGGGGGGGGCGTGGGAGAGAGACTCTGCGGGTCAAGCTTGGCTCTCTCTCTCTGAATGGATGGACGGATGGACGTCAAGACTGGGGCCCTTGCGAGCACGCTGTTGAGCAGAACGCTTTGGGGGGGCCAGTCGAATCGAATCAATCAATCCCCTGCCATGGTCAGAGATTCTTTCGTTGCTGGCCTCCATGCAGTTTTTCTGCAAGGGCAGCGGCTGGCTGCGTCTACTCTACCAATGGTACTCGCACTGTAGCGTGCTGTGCTTCTTTCTCCTGTGGATGCTTTCATCCATTCTGCATTGTTCTGCTGCACGTCTCGCACAGCGTTAAGGTACGGTCCGCGCTGACCTCGTACTCGTTCGTTCCCCGTCCGTTTGTTTCCATCCTATATGTATGTATGGATGGATGTATAAGCGGCCTCTCACCGTATATCTTGGTGACCCCCATTTCCTGCTGCTGCTTGTGCTCCCGCAGCAGAGAAGTGCGTGGTGCGCCCAACTGAACAAACAATGGCTCTCCTCTCGCTACTGTAGCAGAGTCGAGTAACATTTTGTATTATACACCGACTGGGGAGGGGGTGGCAGCAGAAGTGGGCAGAAAAGGGGGAATTGGATGGATGGATGGATTGATTGCCTACCAGGGTCTCTTTCACCTTGATTCATCACAACTCCGACCTCCGGTCTAGAGGCCCGTCACCGACGAGAGCTCAACGGCTACTGTTACTTGACCATTTGGCCGAATAATACCTAGAAATTAGTTGATCCCTTTATCTTAATAATATCATTCTCCTCTTCGCCGAGCGAGGCAGGTGGTGGTGAAGTCGTTGTCGTCCATCCATCCATCGTTCGTCGTGCATGGACTGCGGAAACACCTCCGAACGACGCCGGTCCTGACCCCGGCCTTTTTCACTTGAGCAATGGCCCTGGCATCGATCGTCGACTTACTCCATCCGTCCAGAGCCTCCGCGACTTTTTGGAAATGAGGAATCCCGCTTGTTACAGAATACTCCACGACTGCCGCTCCTCTCTTCTCCATCTTTTGTTTCTTCAGTTGACATTCCCAGTCGTTAAATCAGCTGGTTATTGACCTGAGCAAGCATGGCTCATTAATCACCTCACCTACAAGATGCAGTGATCACCGAGGGTTCACATCTAAACCGACCCATTCGGGGAACCCAATCGCCATCACCAACTCGCCCATCACCGTCACCTCGGCCGTCTCGCCATCCAATGGGGTGCACTTCTCCATGGCCCAAGCGCCAGTACAACCAAGGTGAGCCGCGCCTTGTATCACCAGTCAACCAACAGCAGCACCGAGAAAGCCTTTCTCGGCCGGTCGTTCCCATCATGAATGACCCTCATCACTCTCGCCTCATGTGATAGATAGCCTGTCTCGCTTCTTGTCTCTGCCCTTTCCCATCTCACCGGTCCCTTTGTCTCTCCGTCCCGCCCTCGCAACGGTTCCAACATCTTTTCCGCCTCCATGCCCCTGGACCTGGACCTGGGGAAGGGGGGTGAGGAGTTGGGACAAGCTCCGATGCTACTGTAGCTTGCTCTTAAGCAGCCTAGTCCCGTTGGCCAAGTCCAGGGCCCAGGGATCAGGGTCCTGTTGAACGCCGTCTCTCTTCTCTTGTGTCGCCGAGTTCCACCCTAGGATTGATTTGAGGTTGGTGGGTTGGGTGAGACTCGACTTGGCATCACCAGGCTCCTGATAACGTCTTTGCGTCGTTATCGTACGTGCCTGGAGGTATGTTTATACCCGCCGTATGCTAACAGATACAGATACAGTTACTGTGCACTATCATGACGGTGCAGTTGATGGCTCAGTTGTCATTACGTCTCAACTCTCAAGGTGCGACGCAATTGCATGACCAAAAGCAACCTGCCTTGACGATAGGTACTAGCTAGTCTAACAAGACGCAACCCCCTCAACCATTTTATGCATCAACTGCCTCAACCGCATAGAGACAGGGCCAACCATTGCCGAGGCCCATCAGGGCCTGCATCTCTTGTCCCGGCTCCCTATTCACCGGTTCATCTCGTTGAAAGGGAAGAAAGGGCTCAGCACAGAAACAAAGTCTCACCACTTCTGCGGCATCCGTCGTTGTCATCCCCAGACAGACAGACACATGCCCACCCATCCTCTCGGAGAGCTTCCCCCCTGCCGGCATGCTCCCTGGCTGCTACACGACTCCACACCCCACGACGGCCTGCACCAGCCCAGCACCATCGCATCGCATCGTCCATGCAGGGCTACAGCGTCACAGTGGCCGCCGCCCTAGGTGCCGGCGCACATCCACCACGTTGTGCCATTGGCGCCGGCGCGTTTGAGGCTGTTGAAGATGCGAGGATGTGCTCAAAAGGTGCCGGGTGGGGGTTAGGGCGGGTGGGTGGATGGATGGCGACAGATGCACGGGTGACGGGGATGGTGAGCCAGATCTCATCACCAAAAATGCAACAGAGATCGCACCCATCACAGGATATCACGGTCATTGCGTCTTGATACGAGTGGCAAGGCTAACGATGCAGATGCAGGAGGCGTTTCTGGGGGGCCTGATCTGACGGAATGCCCGTTTGGGTTGCTTCAGCTGGTGTGAGGCCCGGTACATCCAAGGTGGGATCTGGTTGATCTGTGACAAGACAATGATATTGTTATCTCTTGAAGACAACTAGATTATCAAGTCTCGACAACTTATCGAAAGATCTGATATTCACTGATTGCGGTGATTGTGCATTTGTTCTGTCATAATAATTATTGCTAAGAAATTGTGTTTGTACGGCATAGTCAGAGTTAACTCTTGAGGCACAACGTAGCATCCAACGTCCACACAGAACTACAGTTTCGCAGAGAGATCCAGCAGCCAATGCAATCGCCAATCACAAAGCCTCTTCACAACACATGATAAGCGAATGGGGACCCTGCTCAACTACAGTGCTACGAAAACAAGCATTGACTTGGACTGTCGGCACGATGCGCTTTCTCGGTCAGAGAAGAGGGCTAGGGCGATCTTCGTCGAGAACCACCAGAGGCGGTTGGCTGAAACATCGCCTTCGTTTTACCGAAACTCAAGATCGTTGTCAAAAGTCATGTAACGAGGCCACGAGTCGAGTAAACTAGCTGTGGTTCGTTGCTTGGTTGTGGGCGTGGTGTGCCAAATCGTGGCATTCTACGGAGTACGGTCGGATGTGCTGACAGCCTGATCTGGCACGCGACTGTCAGTAGTATCCATTGCTTGAATAGAACAAGCCACTGCAACCAACCATGAGAGAAGGTTGAAGCATCGTCCCCCAACAGAATAATTGGGATCGAACCATGGCTTCCGGTCGCGGGTTGCACTCGGGTATCAGGACACGACGTCTATAGGGCTTTCCAGAGGAATCTCGGCAACGGGGAGCCAAACTCACGAGACCTTGCTATTCCTCATGCTTGATTTGAACGTCTGCCGTCCGGCGGCACCAAACCCTCACCGGTAGGTAGATACGGCCACTTGCGGAAAACAAGCAACCACTGTACCAGTCCCAGAAGACTAGTTGTGTAAGAGAACTGCTCTGAGTCTCTCATTTGCTAATTCTGCTCTTCTGCGTAACAATATAGCCGTAGTTTTCTGTTTGCGCAGGTATGTGGTTTTTATGATGGAATGATGCTTGAAGAAAGAGTTTCAACTTGTGGCCTGGATGTGAGTTCTAGAAGCGGGCGCGTGCTCACGTGATATGGAGAACAAGCTCTACTTGAGCTCTCAAAGCTCCCATTTGGTCGTTTCAGAAAACACCTTTCAACACGGAACGTACATCTACATCATTGCCTTATCAGCAGTGCCATCGATGATCGAATAGGAGCGTAATGTCCATATCCATGCCTCTACTTGCTCCCCGCCTTTCAGCTCCCAGCCGACTTCCACATGCCTCCCAGGCACCACAAATTACGCCTCGAAACTAACCTAGACACTGGACACCCAAGCTCTCAAGCCTCTCGTCAAGCCTTCTAGAACATGACGTCCTATGGGGCGTGTCTCCACCATTCTAGGCTCCTTTCTGGACTGGTAGCGATACCCACGATGCCACACCCTTCAACAGCCCCTTTTTCTCGGTATTTAGATTGCCCTCGCGTCTAGCTCTACACGCCAGGGCGCTCGTCATGTCATGTTTCAATCTCTCTCAGGTCCGGTTTGAGCTCTAACCTTTTGACCTCGGCGCTGATCATGTCACGAGCTTTGCTGCCGCCGCCGTGATTTGCTCTGCTCACCAAGTCCCCACCTCCGCCTTGTCCACTGCTACCCCCGGTCGATAACGCACCCCAGGTTCGTTCTAGCCCTTTTGCAACTCTGGGCTGGGAGGAGAGAGCTCGAGTCAGTCTTGAACCCACGACGTGCCATTCCATGCTGCTCGAGCCAGCCCCTAGCTTCCCGCGCCGATGCGTCTCGGATTCAATGCTCCTCCTCGGGGGATCTGCAATGCAAGAAAGTCAGCCAGCCCCTCTTCTGCTTCAAATCGTATGATGGATTGTGTGCTTTGCCGGAAGCAGGCTTGTCCAGGTCGCTCGCTCGCTACCACGTTCCGGCCCTGGGAAATGAGACTCACATCCGCTTCCATGTCTTATCTCGGTTGCTCAGGTGTGCAGATCGGCCTCAACGTCGCCTAAACTGGGCGAGTCCTTCCGGCCTTGCTCCGGTCATGTCGGAATATGCAATGTGCGCTGGTGCAGATGCTGGCTGTCGGTGGGATTTGTTTTATTACATTGACTATATCAACAGGCCGTCAACTGGCACCTGCAAAAGTCGGCTGAGACATGACCATTAACAGTCTTGCTTTTCCTTCGAAAACCCCTCACTAGCTGCGGCCCGCAGGGGCGATGCAGCTCAGACATATCAAAATCGTCAAGATCAGCGCCCAGTCAGCCGCTCCCATGGCCATAGCTATCCAGAGGACCAGGTTCCAGGATATTCCTGCAACGCCTAGGGTACCTAAGCGGACATCCCAAATCAACCCCGGAGGCAGGGGCGTACGAACAGACGTGGGAGGGGATGGATATCAGCTCTAACCCATCTATATTCAAGATATGTATACACTACATGATCTATCCAATGGCGACACGTTGCCGTCCTCCTATATTGACACAACTGCAGCCAAGAGCAACGATTACTTGTCGACCAATGTATCCATTATGGTGTGATTATACAAACCGGCTCATGGCTCCTTTGTAGGCTCTACAGTGTCCTTTGTCGCATCTTCGGTTGCCTTTGCTGGCTCCTTCGCGGACTCTTCCTCACTGTTTTCGCCTTCGGCGGTAATTCTTAGACCCTTGATGCCGGCTTCGACTTCGGCAACCAGGCTCTCGAGGTAATCCTGGTCCCTGTTTCTTGTCAGCATGGCCCGGCACGAGTTCGCTTGGATACTCACCTCCCAACAAGAGTGACCGTGTTGTGCTTCTTGCCCCAGCGAGGATAACTTCCGACCTTGATACCCTTAGGCTCAACCTTGGCGGCCAGTGTCGTGAGGAAATCGGCCACGCCACTCTCAGGAAGAGGGGTTGAGAACAGAATTCTATGCGTTCCTGTGCCCTCGGGATCCACGAGCCTTGGCAGAATGTATGGCTTCAATCCCTCGAGAAGCTTCTGGACTGTTTCTGGTTAGTATCCATATAGAGGAATGGGGTATAGATGGTGCATGAAAAAGGCGTCCCTTGGTGACACATGGGCTGTCACAGCACACCACCAAAGAGGAGCATATTCTCTTCAATTGATAGCCTCAAACACCCCTTGTGACCATTGGTGCCCAAATTTGCATCATTGGGTTACTCACAAAGCTTTGGGATACCAGGTAATATGTGGACATTGCCGTTAACGACGGCAACGGGAACCCACATGTCCTCATGAGGGAAAAGAGCCTGCTTCTTCAAATCCCGAGACTCGTCGGTTGGCAGCTCAGCCATGCGAAGCTTTGCCTTTCTAGCGGGCGAGTCAACGTCCCAGTCAAAGTTGGGCTGGTTGGGGTGAGGCTTGGAGAGCAGCTTCATCTTCTCGAAGGTCTCCTGGTGGAGCTTCAAAGGCAAGTTAAAGGCTTTGGCGATGGACTGATAGGTGATGTCGTCGTGACTAGACAGTTAGTGAGCAACCACGACTGGGGGCTGTTGTCTTACGTAGGACCGATTCCGCCACTATACACGTTAGTTATTCATCGTAACACTGATGGGCGTGAGTGCTGACCTTGTGACGATAAAGTCATAACGATCGCTCATTCTTCGAACGGCCTCTACGATCTCACTCTCATCGTCCTCAATAACCTCGATTCGCTTGAGGCTCTGTGACAGGTTAGCTCTTGGTTGTATCACGCATCCTTGTGACTTACAATTCCAAGAGAGAAGCACCATTTTGCGAAATAAGCAGAGTTGGTCTACTCGGTCAACCCCTGTATTTCAAGGTTGAGGCTCTGTCAGTCACTCACATCAACAGTCTAGACATCTTGTATTAGCACAGCACATGTAGAAGCAACAGAAGGACTGTCTACCTTTCCACCCAGAACCTCATCGCCAATAATCAGGCACGCCGCCGTCTGAATGGTGCGCGCATTGCGCTCATCCGCCGATATAGGAGCCATGACGCTTCCAAATGCAAATCGTCTAGTAGTGCGAGCAGCAGTAACAGCAACGGGAGCGGAGGAGAGGTGCCTTGCAACCTGGGAGATGCGGGAGAACATGAAGGACTGACGGACGGACGAATGAGAAATGCGCGAGTTCTTATGTTCAATCAAAAAAGCGCACGCAGGAGCCTCGACCCTCGTGATCCTTGTTGGATGTCGTCCGTTTGGGGATGGAAATGGAGCTTGCGGATGACGTTTACTCGCTGGATGGAGAGTGGGGGCGGCTTTCTCTCGGAGTTCGAATTGTGGCGGGGTTGCCCAACTTGCGACTCTCAACTGACTGCCCTAGTCCATCTCGTGATAGCTACCAGAGCTTCGTCTTAGCTTAGGGCTCCACGATAGCAGCAGTGATAGCTTCAGTTCCTTGTTCCTTGTTTGTTTGACCACATACAGTAACCATGGTATGTCCCCTACGTCTTCGTTCCCATCCCCCACCAGCTCACATGTCCAGGCGTCCGAATCGCGACTGTACACCTTCTCCGGGGAGACCAAGGATCACCTCCGCAAGTTCCGACTGACTACTTCACGAGCCAAGGATCCTCAAGCTGTCATTTGTATGTATGTCTCCTTGTCCGCGCCAGTCCCTCTGCCCCTTCGCCATGGCATGCCCAAGCTCACCGACTCGCTAGACATGATTGACAAGAGCACATACGAGATCCGCCAAGATGAAGACAAGGTCGTTTACAAGTCCCTCGAAGAAGTCGGCGATGACCTTCCCGACCACGCGCCGCGCTTCGTCCTTCTGAGCTATCCCCTCACCATGGTACGCCCGATCGAACCTCCACCAACCTATACGATGCTGACAGACCTAGGGTGACGGACGGTTGTCGGTCCCATACGTGCTGCTCTTTTACCTCCCCGTTACATGCAACGCCGAGATGAGGATGCTCTATGCCGGCGCCAAGGAGCTGATGCGAAATACGAGCGAGGCCGGACGAATCATTGATATCGAATCCGTCGAAGATTTGGAAGAGATCCCCGACAAGCTCAAGTCGGGTTGATATGCCAAGAGAACAAGATATGGAAACCAGCGATATCATAATCTACGTAACTATATAAGAGCCGTCGCCTACTCGTCCGGCAACACGCTCTGGGTATCCAATCCCAACTGCATCGCAACATTCTTAACCACCCCTTGGAACGCGATACAAGCTGGGCTGTCTGGGAACGAGTCGAAGTAACTCTCGCCGTAATCACACGCCATCCTAATCCTTGGGTCCAGAGGTACTGATCCCAGGAAGGGAATACCCATCTCCTCTGCCAGTGCCCGTCCACCTCCTGTGCTCGCCTTGAAGATCTCGCTCGGGTTGGAACACTTTGGGCAGACGAAGCTGCTCATGTTCTCTGCGAGTCCCAATACCCTGATGCCAGCCTTTCGACAAAAGTCAATCTCCTTGCGCACATCCAGTAGTGACACCTCTTGCGGTGTGGTGACCATGACAGCTCCGTCGATGCCGCTCTCTTTAAGGAATGAGTTGACGCTGAGGTGCTCGTCGCTTGTGCCCGGTGGTGTATCCACGAGTAGGAAGTCGAGGTCGCCCCATTCCACGTCCTTAAGAAACTGTTTAATGAGACCGTTCTTCTTGGGGCCTCGCCAGATAACGGCGTCGTCCCGGTTCGGTAGCAAGAACTGAATGCTCATGACGGAGAGATTGTCCATGACCCAGATCGGTGACCATCCCGTACCACTGACATGCACCGTCTCTCCCTCCACTCCCATCATCTTGGGGATGCTGGGTCCGCAGATATCTGTATCCATGATGCCCACGGTGCTATCCGGGTTGGTCGCAAAGGCGTGCGCCAGCAGGGACGTAAAGGTACTCTTCCCCACGCCGCCCTTGCCGCTCAGCACGAGAATCTTGTGCTTGACATTCTCGAGGCGCGCTGAGATAATGGGAATGTCCGGGTCGGGACCCTTGGGCGCCGAAGCGCAGATGGCCTGGTTCGGGCACCCGGCACACGAGTCCGCTGTGCCGGCCTGCTGTGACTCGGGACCTGGGCAGTGCTGGGGCTCCGGAGCGACGAGCTGCGGCTTCTGCTTTATGGGGTTTGCGAAGACATCCTCCACAGGCTCCGGCGCCTCGAGCGAGGGTGACATTTTTGCGCTGAAGTTGTGTTTGGTGAGGAGTCGAGTGACGATGGAGGGTGGCGATATGAGCGCCGAAGCTTATTAATGCACTACGCAGATAGCGAAGGTGCGACGAGTGTGCTCGGAACACCCGCGTGAGAAGAATTGACCAAGGGATATTCTAGGTGAAAGATATAGAGAGATGGGTGTATGATTCAGATGAGAGATCGAGAGACACTTGAGTCGAGGTTCATCACGTAGGGTAAGTAAGCGTCCACGCTGATTCGCTGCTTAGCAAGCGTCGAATGATGGTTTGCGCTACTATCGCCGCGGAGTGACAGGCTTGAATGACAAAATACCTATTAAGGAATTCTACTGTCGAACAAATGCAGGAAGAGGACGGAGATGAATAAGAGCAAAAGGACAAGTTTGAAAAGGCTTTAATCGATATTTTCAGTTTTACGAACGTACTCTTTCAAGCCATTATTTTGCAGCTGAACCGGCGTTTGGTCTCCTACCTAACCTGAAGGTCCCAATCGCCGACAACGGAGCCTAACATGAAGGATAAAGAACGATACAACCATGCAGTGAAAAATATAAGGAAAATATGAGATACATAGAAGCACTTCAAATATAGGGCAGCGCATTTTCGACCCCCATAGCCACATTTCCGGTATTGCAGACATTTTCTTGTTTGTGGTAATACCCCACACCTTGACACTGGCATAGTTCGTGATGGCTTCACACTTCAAGATATGAAGTATCAAGATGAACAAAAAGATAAGGTCTCGGAGGGAGTCGAACCCTCGCTGGCGGAATCAGAATCCGCAGTCATAGCCGTTAGACCACGAAACCAATGAATTCGAAACGAGTCGAATTGAGTGGGATCTGCGCGATTTGCTTCAACTTATAGATCCTTTTCGTGGGTCTGGTTGTGGTTCCACTTTTCTTTTGGGCTCCGCAGTCGGTCAACTCCTGGGTTATGAGCTCTTCTCTTTCAACCGCCATCATCCTTGATTGATAAAGATACATGGAGCTGTCAGCCTTTACGATGACTGTTTCGACCTCAGACACTTGTACGGCATGCCAAGCTCGAATCTGTCATGAAAATGAACCCATCTGACGCGGCGACCACACCAATTCGCTCAACCACATCTTATAGGTCCCATCTCCGAGCCGCTCTGGCCGCCACCGCTTCAGCTGCATGCGGAGATGGATGATGCCGCGTCGAACGATCTCGGAATACCATCGCTGCCTATAGGCAATGTCAATTCTTACAACTCGGGGATATCGAGAGGGGGAGGTCTTCCCCTCAGTTCAGTCGAGCAATCCCACACAGCAAAGCACCATAGGCTCCCGAACCTCTCCTGATTTCATACCACATCGCCACGGAATCAGTCGACCCTCCTTGCAAATTGACTTGTTAGGCGCCCCGTTAGGCCCGAAATTGGACCCTGATTGATAACACTTTGCTTTTTTGCGCAGCGATTTTTCGCGTTGCATCCATCCAATGTCCATGGCC
The DNA here is from genome assembly GCF_023522795.1 of Fusarium solani. Lineage (NCBI taxonomy): Eukaryota > Fungi > Ascomycota > Sordariomycetes > Hypocreales > Nectriaceae > Fusarium > Fusarium solani. The sequence goes on from NW_027072154.1 coordinate 2,459,794, forward strand.
AAACCCCACCCCACACACCCCGCCAGATAAGATAAGACGAGTGCCCCGCGGCTGGAAATTTCAATTTTCTGAAGAGAGCCGCAGCCTAAACCGACGCCGCGATCGCCATCACCGCAGTCGCTCGTTGAAAAGAAGAAAAATGTCGTCGGACGCCGAGAAGCCCACCTCCATGGAGACGGTCCTCAAGCTGAGGGAGTCCCTCTGCTCTGAAGATACCCCTCTCCCCATCCGTTTCCGTGCTCTCTTCTCCCTCAAGCACGTGGCAGTGACCCAGATCAACCCTGAGGACGTCAAGGTTGCCGCTATCGAGGCCATCGCGGCTGGCTTCACCTCACCCTCTGCCCTTCTGAAGCACGAGCTTGCCTACTGCCTCGGTCAGACTTGCAACACTGCTGCCGTCAAGCCTCTCCGTGAGGTTCTCGCCGATCTCAAGGAGGACCCCATGTGCCGTCATGAGGCTGCCGAGGCCCTTGGTGCTCTGGGCTGGGCTGACAACCTGGACATCCTCCGAGAGTACCGCGACCGCAAGGGGGAGGATATTAGCATTGTTGAGACGTGCGAGATCGCCATTGAGCGCGTTGAGTGGGAGAACTCGGAGGAACGGCAAAAGGAGAAGTTGCGCCCAAGGTTTGTAAATTCTATTCTGAGGTTACCCTCCCACTGACATCTTGTTCTAGTGCCTTTTCTTCTATCGACCCTGCGCCCCCAATGCCCGAAACCGACAAGAAGGCCGAGGTCGCGGAGCTCGGCCGAAAGCTCATGGATACGAGCGCGCCTCTGTTCATCCGGTACCGTGCCATGTTCGCCCTCCGCGATCTTGCCTCCCCTCCCGATCTGCCCACAGCAGTTCCTGCTGTGCTCGAGCTTGCCAAGGGCTTCGCCGATTCGTCGGCGTTGTTCCGTCATGAGATTGCCTTTGTTTTTGGCCAGCTGTCGCACCCTGCTTCCATCCCCTCCCTCACTGCTGCGCTGAGCGATGTCAACGAGGCCAGTATGGTTCGGCACGAGGCGGCTGAGGCGCTGGGTAGCCTTGGTGACGAGGAGGGCGTCGAGGATACCCTTAGGCGGTTCCTCCATGACAAGGAAAAGGTGGTTCGAGAGAGTGTCATCGTCGCGCTCGATATCGCCGATTATGAAAAGGGTGGAGAGACGGAGTATGCTTTGATTCCCGAAGTCGGAGGAGCTGCTGCATGATTTATGAATTTGCTCGATCGAGTATGGTGTCTAGTTGTTTTCATGCCACCTAAAAGCTGTTAAAAATAAAGCCGATAGAAAAAAGTTTGGGTTCTTCATACGAGTTTCCGCATTCGCAGTTGTAGATGACCGTCGAACCTTCATCTGCACTGCGCAGCTGCACGGTGGTGTACTTGACCTCCTCGCGACCACACTTGGGGCATTTCTCATGCGCTGTGCTCTCTGTTTGCAGATTGTGCTTCTCGACGGCCTGCACGCTCGACTGCAGCTTCTGTCTCAGAAAAGATGGGAAATCGGAGGGCTTTGTTTGCGTGACAGTAACTTTGGAGCCGGTATCTGCGAGTACGCGTGAGAAATGCCGCCAAAAAGACAATCAATCTGCAGCTTGGGAAGCAAACTTACCCTTATTCTCGGCACCGCAGCACTCGCAGCGCAACACGTTTCTCTGCGTGCCCTTGGTCGCGGGTAGGAGATTACCGCAGTCGGTACAGAAGACAAGGGTTCCAATCGCCGCCATTGTTTTTCGCTGGGTCAAGTTTGCTCAAACGGATTTCGGGGAGCGCAAGATGGACGAAGAAGGGCGGACAAATTTGGAGACAAAAATTGGCCTGGCCGTCATAGGCTCAAACGGAGCTGGGAGGGTCTCTCGGAAAAACTGATAACGACAAGGCGACGGATGGCGCGCAACGGAACAAACGCCGACTGGTCCCGTGCCTGGCGCACGGGCCACTATCTGTCTATCAACATCTAAGGAAAGCTCGCGAGGCTGTTGCTTCCCAGGCTTCAACCTCGCCGGCTACTTTTATTCAACGGGTCAACAATGCTTTGACCGACATTCATTTGCACAAACCACGACCCGGGGCAGCACCTCACTCGAATGAACGATCCTGAAGCCTGCTTCAACCATTTCGCGCCCTGCAGCGCATATCTCCAATTCACCCCGACCTACCTATCGATGCAGCGTCATCCGTTTGCTTCTTCCCTGCGAACTATGTGATGATTCGCCTTCCCGAGCCGTGCGAGGATGAACAATATGCAGCCAAATAGCCATGGCGGCCCCCAAAACGGGCTGTTTGCCCACCAGGGGACTACGAACCCCAATCCTTCCATCTCGCGCCCGTTCACGCTACAGGAGTCGCTTCCTTATTCACCACAGACCTCGACTATCCCATTCATTTCCGGTTAGCCACCACAACATCATCCTTGGACGAACTCCTTCTCACCCTATGCAGATATAATCCCCGATCCGACTCTGGGCTCAGGCTCTGTCTCGTTGCCCTTATCCGACTTGTTCCAAACCCAAGAGTTCAACACCCTGAACAGAGAGATCGCTGGGCAGCCCCATATGCCGCGAAACGTCAAGCAAGTCGTCGACCATGTTCTGCAGGACATCAAGCCAGGCCAGAGAACTCGCTAGTAAGGGAACCACTACCGCGCATTTTGATATCCATGCTGACCATGAACAGCAAGTTTTGCGCCGTCTCGAGAACGTCCTCAGCTCCGCCAACTGGCAAGGGTCTGATCGATGACCTGTCGCCCATTTCGAAGACGATCGTTGAGAAAGTAGGCATAGGATCCTATTACAAAGCGTCAAAGTCGACCGTACCCGAATCGAAGCAACCGAACGGACACCCGAAAGGCCATCCGACCCCCAAACTGCCTCATACCTCACTTAACGCGCCGACTACTCCTCAATCCTCGCACCCGGCTCAAAACTCTCAGGCCCATAGGTCCAACTCCGTTAGGATCGAGGTTGCCATACCGTCTAAGAGACAGTTCGATCCATCCGCGTACGTTGATGTCAGCAACCTCACCCAGCAAGAGGTTCCCGCTCCTGTTCAGTCGCAACATCTGCATCAAGCGCAACAGTACCCGCAGCAGATGCAAATGCAACCACAGCTGTCGGCCAAACCACTTCAGCCCACCCCTGAAGCTGGTCAGAACCCAGCATTCCGTATCGAACTTCCTGTCGCGAATATCAACCGTGATGAGTATCTTGAAATGGAGGAGCGACCGGACGATCCACATCATCTATCGGTGCGGAAAGGAAACCAACAAGAGTACTCCAACAGCCAAGATTTGATTGGTGAGAGTCTTGACCAGCGTCAACGGAGCGAGGCGGCATTGGACACGCTCGACAAGCTTGTCCGTTCAGTCTTCACCTCGGTGCATAGAGTGCTTTCGATGGAACCCGGCTATGATCATATCGTCTCGGTGTCTCAAGATCAAGAGGTCGCTATGACCGCCTCTACGCAACAGAAGATGCATGGTGCGATTCAAAAGACCATCTCTCTGAGGTGCTTTGACCGCGTTCCGGTCGAGCATTTGATGCAGATCATGAAGCTGAGTGAAGCGAGCTTGAAGCAGGTCGAAGACTGGGAAATGCGAGTTGACGATAGTTGGTCCGAGGAAGAGGTCAACACCTGGGTGCAACAGCTTGCAGACGTGGAGACGATGTTGAAGTCAGCTCGAACATGCCTTCGCATCCTCTCGGGGGGCAGAGACGACAAGCAACTCTACTCGGAGACCGTCATTCAACGAAGTGTCGACATTTTCAGAAAGGTCACAGAAGATATTGTGATGCTGTTGGTGGAGCTCCGTCCATCTGGCTCCGCTGCTACTGCCTTCAAGGCCTTTTCCAAGAACAAGAAACCCATTGCGACCATCTTCTTGGGTTGCCAGAAGCTCTTCGCCTTGCTGGCAGAGCTCGTCACAAAGATTGAGCTTTCAGACACCGTCATCAATTCGCTCGAGTTCACTGCATCACGACTTATCTTTATGGACAACGCCTATTTTGAAAAGGATTCCGTTGTTGGTGTTCAGAAATTCGACGGACTCCGTTCCGTGGCGATGGACATGCTATGCCAAATCTTTCTGATCAAGCCCCAACAGCGCCAAGGCATCATTGACGAGATTCTTACTTCTCTCGAGAAGTTGCCAGTCGGCAAGCAGAGTGCTCGGCAGTTCAAGCTTTCTGATGGAGGCAGCATTCAGCCAGTCTCGGCTCTCATCATGAGATTGGTTCAAGCCAGCTCGGGGCGGGTAAACAACAGCAACGAGCGCAATCGCAACAAGTTGATGCGAAACATCAATGGCGAGGAAGAGGAAGATGACGACGACGAGAATCTTCCTCCTGAAAGCAAACGCTTCGTGTCCTCGATTAAAAGTGAGGAGCAAGGCGCGAGACAGCATGCGGTCTCTATTAAAGATCTTGAGACTTCGGTTGCTCCGCTCCTGGACACTGCGCAGCGCAACGCAAGCTACGTGATCAACTTTATGGTTTCGCGTGCCATCAGCTCTACCAAGTCAGGCGATTCCCCCTATCGAAACTTGCTTGATCTCTTTGTCGAGGACTTCACCACCTGCCTCGACCTGCCTGATTGGCCGTCAGCTGAGCTTCTTCTTCGTCTTTTGGTATTTATGATGGTGCAGCAATTTGAAGGCCCAAAAACGGCAGCCCCAGCAAAGAATATGGCTTTGGAGTTGTTGGGTGGCTGCAGTGCCGCAATCTCTCGACTTCGATCTCACGTCAAGAGATTGGTAAGCTCTTCCGAAGGCAATGACGCGGATGACCTATCTCGCTATCTTGCCGATCTTGCGACTCAAGCCAGGGAGCAGAGGGCCCGGGTGGAGCAAATTGTCGCTTGGGCCGGTCCCTACCGAGCAACCCTCGAATCCCTTCAGGGTCGGTGTCACGATGATCCTCACCTGCTGAGTGCCATCTCGTTTCTGGTTACAGGTTGGGCATCCCAGGTTCACAACGGTTACGACTCATACCAAGAGAGCGACGATGAGCGAGATGAGGAACTCGGGCGCCTGGGATTCAGACTGAGAATGATGATCGAGGATCGTCGCTGGCTTGTCAACGAGTACACCTTCAAGTCTGTCTCAGCGAACCAGGCCAAGCTCGCCTACTCGATCATTTTGCTACGATCGCCATTCTGCGAGGCCTATGACAAGATCCTCAACATTCTACTCCGTTCGATGGGAACCGATCAAGCCACAGTGCGGAGCAAGAGTTTGAAGAGTGTCAACCAGGTGCTCGAGACAGATCCGTCCATCCTGGACGTCAATTCAAACGTTCTCAACAAGATTTTGGAGTGTGCTGGCGACACGTCAACACAAGTTCGAGACTCTGCCCTCGGCTTGCTTGGCAACTGCATGACCATGCGGCCTGCCCTTGAAGACGCTTTGACAGAGGTAGTTGTCAACCGCTTTCAAGACTCCGGCGTCGGTGTGAGGAAGCGCGCCATGAAGCTTGCCCGTGATATCTACCTTCGCAATCACAGCAGGGCTCTACGAAGCTTGATTGCAAACGGCTTGCTCCGCCGAGTGCACGATCCTGATGAAAGCGTGTGCGATCTTGCCCGTCAAGTTATCGAAGAGGTTTGGTTTGCCCCCTTTTATCGAGACGATGGGACCGCTGTCTACCAGACCTCGCTCACCGAGCACGTGTCCCTCGTGATACAGACAGTCAACTCGGGAATGCTGTCTGAGACACTCGACAAGGTCTTTAGGTCCATTCTCAGACCAAAGGACAAATCTCTACAGGGACCATTCTCTGTCTGCTCCAAACTCGTGGCCAACATGTTTGGGCTCATTGACAACCTGGACTCGGACGATTCCACCGTCCCCTCTGGACGTGATGCGTTGAACGTGCTTACGATTTTTGCTAATGCGGACCCCAAGCTCTTCAACTTTGAACAAATCCGCCTCTTGAAGCCACATCTGGCAAGCTTCGCCAAGCCCGAGGAGTTGACCGCTTTCCGAAGTGTGACAGTTATCTATCGGCGAGTGCTTCCCACACTCTCGACTGTCCATTCCGACTTTCTGCTGGAAGTTCGCAAGTTGCTGCTGGGTGCGGTTGGCAAACTCAACTTGCGGGCACCCCTGGATGATTTGATCGCCTGCACCTTGGTCGTCTGCGAGTTGCTAAACGTGTTTGAGCCTCTGGCAAATGCCATGGCATCTAGTCTTGCGGGACTACAGCGTCTGCGCAGCATGGGCAAGTTGGATGAAAAAACCAGCCTATATCTCAACGCATACTGCCTCGTCATTGGCATGATTGCAAAGCACTGCGACCTAGACAACTGCCCGGGACCGTTCAAGAAGAAATTCCCCAAATGGCCGGGGGGCTCAGTCGCAAGACTGGCTATCGACACACTGGCGCCGTTCACCGCCCCTTCGCAGCCCCTGGATAGTCGCAGACCAGCCCTCGACGCCATCGGGTTGGCTTGCCAGTCCTGGCCGCGCAACTATGTCATCCCCAAGGTCTATACGGCGTTCCAGCAGGTCTTTGACGAGCAGGTACCCAGCCTTGAGAATGCGATCCTGAGATCATTCAGAGAATTCCTCATTACCGAGGAGAAGCGGTCCGAGACGGCAGGACAAGCCCCATCAGGCAAGAAGAAGGAGTTGACAGTCATGGGAGGAACCAGCTATGATGATGTGGCCAGTGCCACTACGCAGAGATTCCTCAAGGACATCACGCGCATTGCACTCTCAAGCCAGGATGAACATGCGTTTCTCGCCATGGAGGTCCTGGGAAGCATCAACCGACAGGGTTTGACTCATCCCAAGGAAACCGGCGTGACCCTGATAACACTCGAAACGTCTTCGAACCGCAAGATTGCCGAGCTGGCCTGGGAAGAGCACCGGTCTCTGCACGAGAAACACGAGACGGTGCTGGAACGAGAATATGTCAAGGCAGTCCAGTCCGCCTTTGCTTACCAGCGAGATGTTGTTGGAGAGCCGCATGGCGCTACTACGAACCCATTCCAGTCCAAGTTGCACTACTTGATGGAAACGCTCAAGATAAGCAAGATGAAGAACCGCCAGCGCTTCTTGGACAAGCTCTGCGGACAGGTGGACTTTGAACTGGCTAAACTGGACATGTCAGGCGACATCCCAACGCAGATGGTTTATGCACGATTCATCATTGAGAATCTGGCATACTTCGAGTACCAAACGATGGGAGAGCTGCAGACCACGGTTAGCGCGATGGAGAAGATCCTAACCAGCACGGGTGCCCCGGTCGCTCAAGCCATTGAGTCGGAAGTGTTCAACGTCCGGATGGATGTCGACCAGCCACCGGCGGCTCCAGATGGACCCCTTGGGTTTTCTACAGCGGATTCCATTTCGGTATCGGCACCTGTTGACGGCCAACCATCAGTTGCACCAGCGCCAGCATTTGCGTTGACAGTCGAGCCAGCCCGTCTTCGGCAGCTTACGACGGCGGCAATTATCCTGTTATCCATGTGGGAGGTGCGAACATTTATTCGTCGCCTTTTCGGCATGGGCCTCAAGCGACAGGACACCAAGGTCAAGGCACTGGCCAAAGATCTGAACAAGTCTCCCGTCAAGGTGCAAGGTGTACATGGAGACAAGGTCTGGGACGAGATCGAGTCTCTGATGAAGGGCCTCCAGGACCAAGAGCACATGATCAAAACTTGCTCGGCGTTTGTGGAGCTCCTCAACGTTGACAAAGACCTCAAGGTGGTAGAAGAGGCTGGCGAGATGGACCTGGAGCCGGCGACTCCCAGCGCGGACGAGGACGAGGAGGGCGATGTGATGGCGGATAGAGGACGTAAGCGGAAGGGCGGGTCGACACCAGGAGGACGCAAGAAACGGGCGCGGTCGAGCTCACAGCCTCGAAAACGGGGCCGACCTCGCAAGAACCGAGAGAGCGTCGAGCACGATGTTGAAGCGGACCTTGACGGGGACTGGTTTTAAAGAACGAGGCGCAAGGCATTCGGTATGGGACACCAGGGCATGGCATTATTTGGGCTGATTTTCTGAGCGGTGCATCGGACGGAGATGTGATGGAGAGGCGTTTTTACAGCGGCCTGGACTGACTCTGCAGCAGGCGAGAGAATTTAGCAAGCAAGCATGGACGGTACAGTGGCTTTGCGGGGATGATGAGGTCGGGAATACACCAATTGGGGGGTCTGGAGGGATCTTGAACTGGAATCAAGCAGTCAAGTCAAGGGAGAATGGGCGTTTTCGGAGCTCAACAGGGATTTGCGATTTGATGATACCTGAGCTCATATCCACGGATCATGTAGCTCACCTTTTTGAGGCCAAGTTAACGGGAAGCGATGAAAAGTGTGTACCATGTATTTACTTAAGCTTAAGAGGCACACGACCAAAGATGGTTTAGACTGAGTGAAGCTTGAATCCAGCGTGAGGTCAAATGACGGTCATTTCTTTGTTGAAAACGGGGAAGAGGGGAGACGTTGGAGATGGGAATAAGACACGGGCGTTGGATGGGCATAAGGAGGATAAGATGCATAAAATTCATAAAAGTGACGTTCTAGAGCCCAAGGGAGATCGCCAAGAAATGAGCAGCAGATCTCTCGGCATTTCTTGGCCGTCTTGGCATTCAAACTTGCAGGGATCAGGCATGTCAAGGAGCCATCCCCAGTCAGGGCCCCAGCAACGACTGCAAATCACTTGATGGGCTTTAGTCGAGACGATGATGGGCTTTCCCCTAGGCGCTCTCGCTTCGCTTACCGCAGTGAGAGACCAGCTGGCAGTGCATCATGGCCGTCGTCAGCAGTTGACAAGTGATTCCAGCAGAGAATCATGGCGCAGTGTCGATAGAGGCTGCGAGGCGCCCTAGACCAGACTCGATTCAGGGAAAAGATTCAAGGCAGGAGGAGGCCTCTGGGACTCGTGGCATCCAATGAAGGGGAGGCAACCTGTTACATCCTTGACGTGTTAATTAGCCACTCGCCAGGGAAATAAGGGAGGGACCCGTGGGTGACCTCATTTATATGTATCAACAAAAAACCTGGCTTTTGACTTGGCTTGAAGGCGTCGAAAAGAATTCAAAAAGGGTGCCCCAGTTCTTGGCTCTTGGCTCTTGACTCTTGGCATTGGAACCGAAAGCAACATATCCTCTTTTTTTTGGGCCAGAATCCCCAAGAACAAGTCTTGGCGATGTCTTCATGTAAGGACCCTGAATCATGGTTCCAGTTTTCCTAGCACCGAACTTTCATCCTTTACACTTGCACCTTCCATCCTTCCTTCGATCGACACCCACTCGCTCCCTCTTCCTCCTCCATCAACCATCCTCCACCTACCGCCTGTTTCTTTAACTAATCTTCTCGCCCTTCGCGTCAATGGTCACAGTCAATCACTTCAACATTAAGCGCCAGGCGCACACGCTCAGCCGTAGCAGCACCGACCAGTCTTGGAATCCTTTCCGTCACGTCGCCTGGGATCGTCGAGAACGCGCTCTCTCGGACGCCGGCCGTCTCGAGCAACAACAGAACAATGACAACCTAGGCGAGAAGTTGGCACACGCCAGTACAGAGCCTGGACGCAGCGGGCCTGCCAGGGAATGGTCTACAGCGGAAACCATGGCCGAGACGAAGCGGAGCAGAGAAGGAGACGAGGCTGACAGGGAGAGGCTAAGCGGAAGCTCTCCTGTCGATGACATTCCCGTCTCCCAGCGCTCTCTCGTAGGGGACGGCAGCCTGCGAAACAGAAAGCCCGAAGACTCTCGAGGAGCCATTGACGACAGCGCGAACAACAATGCTGACTACCAGGAGAGGAAAAAGAAGCTCCAAAAGCAAGAGTCTAACAAGCTCTTTCGCAATGTTCAACCCAAGGAGCCCTTTACCGTCGCGAACCAGCTCCAGCGCACCTTTCTCAACTCATGGATCAACATCCTCCTCGTCGCTGCCCCCGTCGGTATCGCCCTCAACTACGTTCACAGCGTCAACCGCATCGCCGTTTTCGTCGTCAACTTTGTTGCTATTATTCCCCTTGCCGCTATCCTCAGCTTCGCTACCGAAGAGATTGCTCTGCGAACCGGCGAGGTTCTGGGTGGTCTGATCAATGCCACGTTTGGCAACGCTGTCGAGCTCATTGTTGCTATCCTCGCGCTTGTGGACGGAAAGGTCGTCATCGTGCAGACCTCGCTCGTCGGCTCCATTCTCTCGAACCTGCTGCTTGTCATGGGTTTCTGCTTCTTCTTTGGTGGTTTGAGGAGACAGCAGCAATTCTTCAACGAGACGGTGGCTCAGACAGCGGCTTCGCTGCTTGCCCTCGCTGTCGCGTCTGTCATTGTCCCTACCGTCTTTGACTGGGCCAGCGAGACCCCCGTGAAGGCCGTTGCTGATCTCTCCCGCGGCACTGCCGTTATTCTGCTTGTTGTCTACGGCGCCTACCTCATCTTCCAGCTCAAGACACATCAGAGTGTTTTTGCCGAGGAGAGCCAAAAGGTTGCTGCGAAGCCCTGGTCTCGCAGTGGTCCCGCCTCAAGCGGTATCCGTCAGGGCCTTATGGTCCCCGGTGCCTTGGTCGGTGGTGGCATGGCTGGTCGCGATGAGAATGAGCGCCTGACTGAGATGATCATGAACCCTGAGAGACTGGAGGGCGAGGAGGACGAGGAAGAGGAGCCGCAATTGCACTTCTGGGTCGCCGTGGCTACGCTCACCTTTGCTACCGTCCTGATCGCCCTGTGCGCTGAATTCATGGTGGACTCGATCGACGCAGTGACAAAGGATGGTGGTGTCTCGGAGGAGTTTGTTGGTCTGATCCTCCTCCCCATTGTCGGAAACGCTGCCGAGCACGCTACGGCCGTGACCGTGGCCATCAAGGACAAGATGGACCTGGCCATTGGTGTTGCTGTTGGCTCAAGCATGCAAGTTGCTCTGTTCCTGATCCCACTGCTGGTCATCATTGGATGGGGCATGGGCGAGGAGAGCATGAACCTCAGCTTTGATCTGTTCCAGGTCGCTGTCATGTTTGTGGCTGTGCTGCTCACCAACTATCTCATTGCCGATGGCAAGAGTCATTGGCTAGAGGGCTGGTTGCTGATCTGCCTCTATGCCATTATTGCAACTTGTTCATGGTGTAAGTCTAACCCGTCAAGTTTGAGTTGTCCCGATTGCTGACAAGAACCTAGGGTATCCCACCCACTCTGATGAATAAATCTCTTTTATTTTATTACATCTTCTCGAAGAGCCGATACATATACATATACATACCCCTTGGTATCGAACCAATTTCATCGACATATACGTTCAGAATAGTCTCTTTTAGTAAGAATATGGAGCAGTCCTTACACGGCGTCATTTGTATACAGTATTAAGAGTCTGGGAATTGGAGTTTGGAGGGTTCAATAAATTACACCAATTTGGTTTACTCATGCTTCAAGAGCATTGACGCCAAGAGTCACGACAATGACCAGCCTCTTACTCGAGATAATGCAACGTAATATTTTGTGATTTGGACCATTCTTGGTGAAAGCACTGTATCTGGATATCAAATCGAGGTGGTGATCACGAAGATACTAACATCCATACCTAGATAGGTCTATCGCCTGTTAGCTCAACCTTGCCACTAAACACCCGTCCCATCGTAATGGATCTTTCAGTCGAGGTCATGGATGTCAATGAAACCTAGGTAGGAAGGTAGCTGTTCTGGATAATGCACTATAGAGGAGTCACGGCCATGGCACTGTACAAGTAGACTGACTTCGTCCTTCCTTAATGGAGGTAGAACGACTGCTATGTTTGCTTAGAAATCCCATAATCTGGCAGTAGCATGTAAGCTGGGCGATGAAGGGGCAGACATAGAAGGGAAGGAGATCTCGAGATGTGCTGTTTGGTGTAGGTATTCCTTGACAGGTACCATAAATATTAATTCGTTTCCATTTTCATCTACACTCATCAACAACAACGTAAGTTTCTCCCCAAGTACAACTTTTGGCGTATCAAGTTAATAGTTTCGTGTATTTAGGCTTCTGTTTTATTGGTTTAGCTACATGTATGTACCCCTGAAAGTGAGTTGTTATGGCTGTCAAGTGGGTTAACAAGAAAATAGATTAGAACAGAATGGACTACCAGTCGGCCACGGACGAGATTCGGGTGCCCACGCTCGCCCGCCGCACCAGGGCCGGGAAGTACCGTCGGGGGTTCGAGCGCCGGATGAGAAAGGCTCCTCCAGCTCGTCGAGACGGCTGAGGATGCTCGGCACGCCACGTAGCAGTAAGTTACCTCTTTTCCAACTTTCTAATATGCAGGTTTTGACAGATATACAGGATGGCCCAGAGCAGGGCAGACTTCTTGGAGAGGGACCCCATCGGGTATCCTTCTCTTGCGTCCCGCCGGCACCATGAAAGGCTGGCACAGGTCGCAAAGTGCCAGGTCCAGCACTAGGAGCTTGTGCTGCGCACCGTGCGGGTGGCTCTGAGCGAGGCACCAGTGGCAGAGGAAAAGACCCCTCTCTAAAAAACTGCGAGGACAATGTACATAACCCCTGGTTCGGTCGGCCGATATCACGATCGCTTGTTGCCTGACTTCTATGAGGTCTCGAGGCCTGACGTTTGACGGCTCCCTCTAGATGATCACTCAAGCGCATCTGATGAAGACTGGACTGGTAGAGAGGATAGACAACCTCTATAAAAAACTCCGAAGGAAAACGGGAGGAACCCCTGTTCTTTGCCTTTCGATGTCACGACCCTTGGGTACCTGACTTCGTCGAGGTCTGGAGGCCTGACGTTTGATGGCTCCCTCCGAACGATGGTCTTAAGGTGTCTGATGAAGGCTGGAACGGGAGAGAGGAGTGCGAAACCTCTTCGAAAAAAACACCTGCTAATGGCAAGTGGCCGGGGATGGAAACCTCGTTAACAAACAATGTCGACGACGAGTTCGCACTTCTACGCAGTGTCGACGATCAATTCCTCATTCTCAGGAAGCCAAGACGAACTCATGGTCCCATCAACCAACGACACCATTTGTCTATCAAATATGGCGTCAGACCAGAACCAAACAACTATCTTATGGGATAACCCACACGTACCCATATGCCACTTTGCCACAGCCACCTCAAATACCCCAACTTCGTTATTGCGACTATCGACAATTTGACCCTCGAATCGGATTAGGGAATCTCCAACTCAACTCAGTCTGGGGACTTCGACTCGACTCACACCACTCACATGGTTTTCCCAAGAACCTTGACTCCAACTTGATATTCAGCTATTCAAGGTCAACTAGACGCACCAATCATCTTTCATAGCGATGACCTTCCGATGATGGCGCCACAAGGTAGCTACCCAATACGGAAGGCGGTGAAGATAGCCCATCCTTCAAGCTCGATTCTGCCGCGACAGGCGACCTCAGCTCGCGATCGCCTTTCATGCAGACGCAGTGCCGACGATATCCACTTGCGACTTGAACGACTCTGCATTATCTATCAGCCCCGCGATCGGCTTCGTCGACCGAGCCAATCTTCCGCGACCAACATGCGAGCAACGGGATCGCATCGCTTCCTGTCGAATCCACCCAAGTAGAAAGCGACCACCCAATCCCATGTCCCGAAATGGCAGCACGCGGAATCCGGTCCCGCGCAAAGGACCGCATTGGAGTCATCTTCGACAATTCAGCAAGTCCAGCTTAGACCGCACCCATACCGAGCCCTTGACCTCGCCCACGAGCGTTTCGACCCATTCCACCATCAAGGAAGAGAAGCGCACGAGGCTAGAACGTCGATGCACGGTCACGGTTAATGAGGGGTACGCCAAGGATGAGGTCCTGCTCAACTTTGACCTCGTGGGCGGCGATATCAGACCTGGCACGTTGATGTGCATCTCGACGGTCAAGGATGACGCGCGAAAGCCTTCCACTGGGCATGGTTCTAGCAGCAAGCAGAGCCAGGACCAGAATTCTGGTGCCAAAGGAGGATCGACATGTCAGAACGGAGATAGCGCTGGCTTCAAATACGTCTTTGTCGCAAAAGATATGCCCAAAGATATGAAGGCACGGCAACACGACGTGGAGGTCTATGTCTTGAAGCACATTGCGGATGCGTTTGGGATGAAGAAGGGCTCCCAGGTTCTCCTGACGGTGGTACGAAGCACATCTCCTGATTGACTGCACAGTGCTAACTAGAAGCGAAAGGTTGACGCCAAGAACCCAGCTACCGAGGCTTCTCACGTTGAGCTATCATTCAAGGACCAATACTTGTCGAGATCGGACATTTGGAGAATGACGGTCGGGGAGTTGACGGGGAGAACCGTCTACAAAGGCCAATCCATCTTGTTCATGGGCACTATCAAGGCTCAGATTACCGCTATCTATGTCGACGGCCGGAGAACGCATTCTGCCTTCTTCACTCGTGATACGCGACCAATCTTCCGGAGCGAATCAGCCAGATACGTGCTCTTCATCCAGATGGCCAGGGAAATGTGGGAGTTTGACTCGGAAAGCTCCGGCGCCATCATGTTCAACAAGGTTGTCAACGGCTTTCTGCCCGCGCTGTTCAAGAGGTGGGCGATGCTAAAGGCAAAGCATCTGGTCAGCATCGTGCTCTTCGCGCGCGTGGAGTATGATACCGGATTGACGGCCGAGTTTGACAACCTCGAAGGCGACTACTACACGGGCATTCAACCTTCCGGACCCCGTCGGCCGTACAAGGACTTCTATCGAGTGGTTGTGAGCGAGATGAGTAGCGGAGAGTGGACAAAGATTCTGCACCAGTTGAAGATGGAGTTCAACTTTTTCCGTCGAGACATTAGTCTACATCACCACAAGCTCGTCGCACAAGCAGAGATCGAGGGGTCACATACGATCCCCAGAGACACTCCTTCGACAAGAGTCAAGGCAGAGTCGACCTTTTCGATGTATGGCAACCTCTTGGAAGCGATCAACTTGGCCTCGTCCCAGTTCGCACACGACCACATCGACAGAGACCTCACCAGGACAGGCATTTCTATTGTAATCATCAGTCCTGGCCCTGGTGTTTTTGAAGTCGACTATGAAACTTTGCGAAGGACGACCGAGGCATTGGTTGGCAACGGTATCGGCATCGATTTGATCTGTATGCCAAAGATGCCTTTGCACTCAGTGCCTCTCTTCAAGTATCGTAACCCACAATATTCCGAGGAGCACGGCCACCACCCCCATTCTGGCCTCTCAAGATCGTTTCATAGCCGTGACAGTACGCCAAATCACCCTACGCCCGTCATCGGCAGTTATCAGTCCCTGGCGGAATCCTTCTCCCCGTCTAAGAGCATGAGCCTTTCACGCCGTCCTGATCCTCTCATGTCCATGGCGACGAGCGATGAATGGTGCTATGCCCTGCCTCAATGGCTGCATGTTTCTTTCTGGACCGGGGCGTCTGATGAAGCCTTGTCCTACGAGGGCATCGCTTTATCAGTGTCCAACAAAGTTGAACAAGATGATGAAGACGAGTTCAATATCCGGTGCCGCATGTATGCTTTGCAGATGAGAAGCATCCTCGAGACCAATGAGATCGAGACGACACCTCTGCAGGTCGACACTCATTTCCCTGCCAACATCACAGAGCCACCATCGGCGCAAAAGTTCCGCCAAACGGGCATCAATGATACCATCTACATACCCAACAAGCGTGCCCCCGAGGCCCTATTTGATTATGTGTACGGCTTCCAACGGTTTGTCCCAGACAGACTCGCACGGCCTGGCGAGAAGTCTCTGTGGAAGCAGCTTCAGGAGTTTGATGATTACAGAGCCAAGATTTCGAGCAGCCGAAGGCACCATCATTCGTCACGACACGCCAAGGATTTGGATGAGATGACAAGAAGACAGCTAGCTGAGGACTCGGGGCTCTATGGGACCTCTTTACCTGAGAAGAAGCCAGCCATACTAGGTCCCTCGACAAGAAAACTGTCGATGAATATGGTCGACGCCGACAAACCATCCCCTGCAGCCATCAAGAAAGCCGAGCCAACTCCCAAAGCTTCCAAGCCAACAACGGTGGCGAAGCAACCAAAGTTGATGCGGCAGATCAGCCTTGGTCAACGGGGATTTGGTATCGCTGCCCCTAAAGCTGTGATTGCAGAGATCAAAGCTGAAACCGTCAATGCCTCTGGCACCTCGTCCGCAGAGACGAGGCAGCCATCAACACCTCGTATGCGCCCAGAGCTGCGTCCCAGCTCGCCTCAGACTATCACAAGCCAATCTTCGACATTGTCTACGCAAAAGTATCGGCTGGATGCACCTGACACCATCATTGAGGGAGTGCCAATGACGCCGAGTATTCCTATTCTTAAGAGGAACAACTCTGGTATCCTCGACACTGCTGCAACACAACTGAGGACTGCCTCCTCCATGATGATCTCCTCGCCTTTCAACAACCGGCATCAAAAGCGGGAAGATGATCGTGATCTGAGGTTTTCGGACGCACTGCGAGCTGATGATGCTCAGAAGGTCTATACCAACAAGCTGCGCGCTGGTGCTGTCTTGGATCTGCCGACTACTCTGTCTCCTACCACGGCCATCACCCCTTGGTTAACGCTGTTGAACCCATCCAACCCAGAGAGTCTCCTGATTGACGACAGCATCTTGTACAGCAGATGGCAGCACGTTTATCCTCAGATCAGCCAGATGAAGGTCCAGAAGTGGAAGGCCCTCTGCTGTCCTGCCTCTGTGCCGTTGACGACTGAATACTTTCCCTCAAAGGCTCAGTTTGACACGGAGTATCATCGACATCCGTATACTCTCGACCAAAATGCCGATGATGATCTGGCCGAGGAGCCCAAGACGCGTCAGGAATTTATCCAGGAGCTCATTAGTCTACGATTCACTCAAGGCTTCCAGGTGGTGGTTGGCCCAGCAGTTGCACGGGCTTTTGGACAGAACCTCATCAAGATTGGTGACATCTTCTCGCGGGATCAGCGCCTGGAGGATGGCACCAGCATCTTCATGTCGGTTGGCAACACCATCCACCAGCTCTCATGCGTGAACGGCACCGAGGTCGAGGTCAACATCTTTATGCGGAAGCCAATAGACACATCCATCACCTGTCAGGGCTTCTCGCCAATCTATAAGCCCGCCATCCGAACTCTGCTAGACGATTGCTACGAAGCACGAGAGATCGACATTCTCACGCCCCGGCCAGAGCGCAACTGGAACATGATTGATTCGTACATTGCTGGCCATCATGATGAGATGATGGATAGCTTGCGCTTCTGGCGTGCAAGGTTCGTCCTCATTCCTGTGTCACGCAAGGACGTCCCATTGCCCAAGACACAAGGCGGAGATAACGCCGAAGAGGTCCGTATCGAGGGAATCAAGCGTCTCGCACAGTCTTGGCAGAAGTATCGTTACATTCCTCCATCAGAGCGGCGGTATCATTCAGTTGGCCATCGTCGCAAGCGGGATCCCAATCCCCTGGACATTATCTACAAGACCGAGGATCCATCGGTTGTCATTGCCGCTGAGCTCGAGACCCTTCCTCTCTTTGAAGGCCTCGACGGCATCGGCCGCAAGGGACAGTTGGTATCGAGCAAAGAGCGTTTTAAGAAGTCCAACTTGAACTTGTCTGCGCTCGCTGAAGCTATGCAGCAGCCGGTCGAGAATGGAGGCGTTAGGTTGCAGAATCGAAGGTGGCATCTCCGGCTTCACTATGCCTGCTTCATCGGCTCCGACATGGTGACGTGGCTGCTCGACAACTTTGAGGACCTTGAGACTCGAGAAGATGCCGAGGCTCTGGGCAACGCCCTGATGGTGACGGACGAGGCCAAGGCTAGCATACAGAAGAGTGAAAAGGACAAGGGCATCTTCGTCCACGTCGAGAAGAGACACCAGTTCCGTGACGGCAACTACTTTTACCAGATCGCCAGCGAGTTTGCCAAGGCCCATACGGGATGGTTCAACACAAGAAGGGCTGGAGTTCCCCCACGCCGATCCTTGAGCCTACGAACCGAGATTCGCCTCGGGCTTTGATGTCAGCTCGTCCAACCTCAATTCACGAAGAGGGCTCCCCTGCGTCGACGTCAACCACACCAACTCTACCTCTGTCTCACAACGGCAAACGGCCTAAAGTAGTGCTAAGCAAGGTCATCAAGTACGACGTGGATCATCGCAAGCGATCATTCAGACCCGAGAGGATCGACCTGCACTATGACCGTCTTCACAACCCAGACAGTTGCTACCACATCCGAATAGACTGGATGAATGTGACTACCAAGCTAGTTGAGGACGCAGTCGAGAGCTGGGCTCGAGAGGCTAGCCAATACGGCTTGCGCCTTGTCGAGGTGCCTATCAAGGAGGCATGCACCATCACGGAAACTAATCCTTTCCGGAGACCCTTCCGTCTCAAGCTGGCAGCGCATCCTCCAGACCAGAAGCCCGAGACGTACTTTGACCCCAACTCTCTGGGCCCGACAACCTCTCCGACTAGGCACTTTTACCAGACGGCCATCCTCAAGAAGTTCGACTTTGTCCTCGACATGGAGGCGGGATCCAACTTCCCCGGCAACGTCGATGTGAGCTACTCTTGGGGCAAGCCCGACTTCAAGTACAGTCAGTACATCCACCGGAGCGGCACGCTCCTGGCTGAGATCACCGATGAGGGCGACTTGCTGTTCTTGGCGAATCGTCTATACAGCAACCGACCCGCAAACCCGCGAGACAAGGAGATCCGAGCCGCTGACCCCCTGGTTGAACGCGGAGGAGGTCGCATGTCGGCATTCGGCCCCTACAGCGCCTACGGCATCCCTGAGCCAACCACCATGGCCTCGCCCTTGCTCAAGCCGACTCACTACTACCACTCTCCAGCGCTCAAGCCCGTGGACCAGCCGACCAAGGCGGTCCCGGTCTCGGCCCCGGACCCGGAGCTCATCAAGATTGAGATCGAGGAGTTCTGCCACGACGCCGTCGCCCTCGAGGCGTTTTACCGCGAGGCTATGGAGAAGAACCAAGCAGTCCAAGGCACGCCCGCAACTGCCGCAGTCCCCACCGTGCTTGAAGCAGTGCCTGAAGCCAGCATCCCGACCCTTGGCCTGCCTCCCGGCGTACTCGGGGGCAATGATGGCGCACCCACCAAGCGCCTCAACAGTCCCATGTCCTTTTTGCGAAGGAGCAGCGTGCAGTATGACAGCGGATCGAGTCTGAGCGGGCGATGAGCCTACTTGGCAGGATATAATCATGAAAAATTAGCGACGTATGTATGTCAGTTGGACCTTGCGATAATGTTTATGAGTGGCTTGAGAGGGCAGGTTCCTTTGCTTTTCATGTAGATATCAACATGTACTTTTGTCTAGGTAGCGTACTCAGGATACACAGAATCCTCCTTCTTCTCGTCTTAAAAGCCTCTACCCTATCTCGATACCCATATACCATCAAAAAACCCCTAAGCAACACGCGTCTCCCAAACTGGCACCATCTTGGGTATGAGCGAAGAATATGCCATTGTACCCTGACCATGGGCTATCCACTCATTCCTGGTGTCGTCCATTTCTAACCCCCACCCGACCAACCCGCCAACAGGACCGGGGCCGTAAACCCTGCGATACTCGTCAACGGGAGGAATTTGAGGGCCCTGGCATGAATCATCGAAAAGAGCCCACGCACGCTGACGGTGAAGACGAATGTAGTCGTTGCAGTGCCATGAAATGCAGTATCGCTCCAGCCGGTACCGCCCAAATGATAAGAGGTCTTCAGATTCGTTGTAAGGGTTATAGTCGGGGAACCTACCCGAGCCGCTTGAGGGTGCGTTTTCATACTCCGGGTGCCCTCTAGTGACAGCGATGGGAATGGGAGCCTGTACCTGATCTGCAATGAGAGCCCCATACGTGGCGAGAAGATATTCTCGAACACACGGGAGCAACTGGAGCTCGCTGTCTTCTGGCTCCCTCTTTTCGTATCTGTAAAGGATACTCCAATCCCAGTAGCGAAAAGGATTATTCTCTTCAAATTGATAGCCGTCAGGCGGATCTCCTCCAGCCCAATCATCGTCATCTTCATCATAATCATCCTCTTGATCATGTTGGGTGTCTGGCTTGCCAGCGACCAGTCCATAAATCTTGCATAGAAGTTCGTATCTGAGGAACGCCTGAAGTATCTTCCGACGGTCAGTATGTCCAAGAGAATCCGCGTCAAACTGGTTAACGTCTTGTAGCAGCAGCATCTGAGTTGGATTCCTAGAGAAGTGAGGGTGAGACCATGGTGGGAGTCGACGGTAGGCCCGTGGAAGACAGGGACTGGTCGCTTTGGAGAGATAGTCTTCAATGTAGAGCCGCATCTGGCGACACAAAGTGTGCACATCGAGCATCGTAGGAATGTCGCGTGTATTTGGATGAAAGGGATCCGAAAATTCTTTGGCACCCCATTTGCGAAGGTGGCCATGGATGGCAGCCATTCTTTGCTGTGTATCGACATTGGTCGCCGTAGCATCTGACCTTGGGAATTTGATAATGGCCAAGGCGTCTTGCAAGACGTCTCCATTGAGATCACCATCTCTGAGCGCGTATCGGTGTACGATTGACCCCTTGAACTCCTGCAGCTGCTGGAGAAGAGCTCGAGATGCCCAGGCAGCCATCGCAACTTCTGTAAGGCTGCCTAGTGAGACGAGGAGGTTGAAGCGAAGCTCTTGAGGCAACTTGCTGAATGGATCCATTCTGACTGCTGGTAGTTGTATTGTGGGAGAAGCGAAGGTAGTCTGCGAGTGTGAGGGTTGCGGGAGAGAAGTGTGAGGGATGCTCGAGCATTGGGAGAGTTGTTTATAAACATTGAACAGCCTCGCTGCCTGGGAGACCCAATTCGGCGACAACACATCTCAAGGTTTAACACTGAAAATTCAAGACCTAGCAACCAATTCAACAAAGGACCCAGCTGTATGGCAATGCCACCGCCTTGGCCTCAACAAACCTTGTGATAAGAACGGGCATGATCAATACCCCCAATACTTTTAGCCCACGACCAAACGCAATGAAGTATTCTTCGCTTAAACCCAAGATGCCGCTGTCTTGAGAGAGACGTGCTGCCCCAAGAGATTGTCTAATATCGTACACCGAAATGGGGTAGGGTAGTTGTGACACCAAGCCCGCTCGTGGCCATGGTGGAAAAAGAACCTGATATAGGTAGTTGGCTGCATAGAGAGGGAGTCCCTGGTAACTCAGCCTTAATCGGCCAGGACATTCCTGTTGTCTCTTCATCAAGGTTCGGCACCAAAATACTGTGTGACGTGATCCACGTTGGACCAGAGCCCTACATCTGGACCTTGATGTTACATGGCAATTAGGCACTGACCTGCATCTGCCAGCTGTCACTTGGGCAATTGCCACTGAACCGTAGTCATGGAGCATCTTTCAAGTCATCACAACGAGATCTAGCTGTCACGCCTCCTCACCAGTCAGTGAGTGACCAGCTCGCCCCTTTATATACGGAGTCACCGTCATGGTGAACATGTTTCAACATCCCCAATACACGGACGAACCGCCACCTTGATGGCCTGGGGATTGGGAAACACTAAACTCCAGGGTTCCTGCACGGCATGCCAGATTCGGACAGAAATAGGTGTCACCGTCACCGTCACCGTCGCTCGGTTCGGCAAATGCGGCGGCATCGTCCCGCCCGGCTAGCAACATGCCCTGCCCGACAACAACCCTGATAAACATATTTGTCCCCTCGCGTCTCGCCCTCTAACTCTGCTGCTCGTGAAGAGGCCAATATGATTCTACAAAGTCCTTTGCCCGTATTCACTCTGCCATTGCTTCCGCTCTGTACCAAATCACCGTCGTTTGCGATCTCGAGCCGATGGGGGATGCTTCGCTTGGATTCCATGACTCCTCGCGTAAGACTCAGTCCTCGTACGCGCACCGGTCAGGCCATCAGACTCATTCTGAGGCCGTGGTTGCTTAAAAGGCCAAGAGCGAGGCTTTCTTCAGGTGCGATTCTCGTGAGGCAGAAGCAGCCCCTTACCAGCTGTTACTTCCATACGAATATTCCCAATATCAAAAGTAATCAACACCGAAATCAACATATCGGAACTTAATATATCACAACCAAATCAACCTGCCTACTGGCTATACTATCACTAAGACCTCACGGGTTGGTCATGAAAGTCTCTCGAAAGCATCGGCTTATGGCCACGATATGCATCGCTTTCTCATTCTTTGTCGCAGAACTGGCTGGTCCGTTAAACCAACACATTCTCAGACCCCCTGACTGACAAACTCAACAGTCGGCTTTTATACACGCTCTCTCGCTCTAGTCGCTGATGCCTTCCACTATGTACGCAACTCAACAGACGAAGCAGAGGCACAGATACTGATGAAACTAGCTTTCCGACTTGATAGGCATCATAGTTGCCCTGGTTGCATTGCTGGTTCGTTGATGTCTACTACCAACCCGAATGGAAACATACAATTAAGGCAAGTATAGATACAAGAACGACCTGAGCCAGCACCGCAAGAGTACACGTATGGATGGCAGCGGGCTACTCTACTGGGCGCCTTCTTCAACGGCGTCTTCCTCGTGGCGCTGAGCGTCAGTATCCTGGTGCAGGCCGTTGAGCGATTCATCGATCTCACCCGTGAGTCACCCCTTATCAAGCATGCATGCATGGCATGAGACAAAGATGAGGCTGACAAGACCAGACGTGGAGAACCCTCAGCTGATCCTGATAGTCGGAAGCGTCGGGTTGGCTCTCAACATGTTGGTCTTGAGTTTCCTCCACGGTGAGAGAACAACGCCCCGCCCCCATCTTGAGAGATACGCTTGAGTTGCTGACCTCGAGGTTTTAGAACACGACCATGAGCACGGCGGACAGGGACATGGGCACGAAGAACAGCACTGCCCTCCTCATGGGCGACTCCATGAGGTTGCTGGGACGCTGGCTAATGATGCAGCTAGCAAGACCGAGGCGCGCTTGACGCCGGTGCGTATTCTCTTGACACACTTTATGAGTTGTCAACTGCTAACTATAGCAGAGCACGAGTAGCCATCACGAGCACAAGCACACATCCGTGGCAGTGAGGTCGCCGGGCAGAGACCTTGGCATGATGGGGGTCTTTATCCACATCCTGGGAGACGCCGTCAACAACCTTGGTGTCATCATAGCCGCCCTAATCATCTGGAAGGTCGAGGGGGAGGGCCGATACTACGCCGATCCTGCAGTCGGAGTCTTTATCGCAGTCATGATCTTCCTCTCGGCGATTCCATTGGTCAGGAACAGCGGCGCCATTCTGCTGCAGATTGCACCTGGTGGAATTAGCCTCGAAGATGTCAAGCATGACATTGAAAAGGTAGGTCGACGGCAAGAGTTGCTTGGTCAGAACTGACAGTGTCCAGATCCCAGGGATCGAGTCTGTGCACGAGTTGCACATCTGGCGACTAGACCAACACAAATCCATCGCTTCCGCCCATATAGTCGTTGACGGTAGAACCGTCAAGAGCTTCTCGGACAAGGCGAGGATCATCATGGAGTGCCTCCACGCGTACGGCATTCACTCGGCAACCCTGCAGCCAGAGGTATTGGCTGGCCCCCCCGTGACCATGACGGACGGCGCAACAGACACTCAGGCAACGGCGATCGACGCAAGCCTGGACACCTTGAGGCGTCGACAGCAACGAAGCGAGGAGGAGTGCCAGCTGATTTGTGGCGAGTTGTGCGAGGGGTTGAGGTGCTGTGCGCCGGTACAGCTGCAGTGATCGACAGTTTCGTCGTTGCTCGCTCTTGACCCTTCGCCCTCGGACGAAGAGCTGAAACGAGGGCGAGAGGGGTTTGAGGGTCACCAGAGAGGGGTACAAGCTCTGGGTCGCTGGCTTCTGAGCTGTATCCTTGGCTCTGGTGTTGCTATTCGGCCATGGCGCCGTATGTCCGCGCTAAGGGAACAGGAAGATCCCTGAACATGTTGCAAGACTGGTGAACGCGGATCTTTTCGCCATCGAGCAGAATGGGATATCGTGATTTCGATTTAGCGAGCATGGGTTTCTTAGCACTGTAGTGGTGGCTGAGGTCGGGAGGGATGAGTGTTCATAGAGCTATAGCGATAGACACTAATACGGGGGGTATGCCGGCATGGACGCAAGTAGGTAGTAGCACACTGTACCTGGCCAAGGGCTGGGTGACAATAAAAAGGATGCGCGTCTCTGCTCCGTAAGCTGACCGTGACCTCCGATGTCTCTCTCCCACAGGCCTCGGCGGCTGTGGTCAAGATGAAGCCCGGCGCCAGAGGGATGCGCCTTTAGATCCTTGGCGCTTGAGCCAGAGAGCCAGCCTCACGATGGCATATGCGGAAATCGCACCACTCTGCTGGAACCCTTGAAGATGCGGCGACATGCTAACCTCAAGAGGGCAAGTCGGTGAGCCACGCATCCAAAGATCTCGAGGCCAGCCATCATCAGAGCATACTCATGCTGGGAGAGGAACATGGTTGTCGGCATTGAGGGCAAGTCTCCCCATCAGCGAGGTGCTGGCGTTACATTGCTCAGACTCCCACAGTCTCGAGTGTAGCGGGAACCCATCCCAGAGGTCCAGCTGGACATGAGGGGACGGTCGAGACCCTTTGATGGATGCTGTCAGAGGGAGACTGGTCGGCTTGGAGCCGAAAGATGGAGGTCAGCTGGTCAAACGGCGAGTCGGCCGAGGGACGGGCCGCGCACAACTACGTTAGTTGGTCCAATGATGAGGAGCATGAAACAAGACCAACTGGACGAGCGAGAGCAATGAACACTATGTCAATACTATGCCACACATGCTCGTGACACTGTCAAGGTGAGGTGCTTTTGAGTTGCAGGATGGGCTCATCAGAGGAGCACTGATGAAGCTTCACCATCTGCAGACAGTTATCGCACGGAATGGAATAAATGGACCAATATTTGCCCTGGAATAATTCCTGAAGTCGCCGTAATCCTTCCCTTACTTCGAAATACGAATCGCTCCTTGCGGATGGGCAGCATGGGTGTAATGATTAGGCCGCACCGAACCAGCCTGGTGCTGCAAGTTCTGCGAGGGATTGATGAAGATGAAGTGCCCGATCGTAGCGTAGCGGACCCAGCAAATCCGAGACGATGAGCCGAGCGCAATCTGGGTTCCAAGCAGCCGGAGGACGCAGCAGGGGTTCTGGTTGGCAAAGCTCTCGACAGCAATGTGACCTGTAACAAGCCCAGGCATGGAGGAGCTCATGCGGCCGCTCCACGCGCGCGCGCCCGTTGACTGGGGCACCTCATTTCCAGTGAGCATCGCCGAGGGGCCAAGGTGAGAGGAAGAGCCAGTCCAATTTGTTCAGCGAGGGGCCGCCATGCTCAGAGCTGAGGACGAACGAACGAGGGGCAAATGCCGCAGGGCGCATTCAGGCTGAGGCGCCTTGGCTGTGGCTGGGACTGGTTCTGGGATGCATTCTCGCTGCAGCTCACAGTGGCTCGCATTGGGCGGTGAGATATTGGAGATGGGAGAGGAGACATCCATCCGTGATGGAGTTGTGTGGAGGTGGAGGCTCAGAGAAATACGACACGTGACGGACGCCATATTGCGAACAGTGCAACATTAGCTCTGGAACCGGCAACCGGAACAAGCGGGGAGTTTTTCTTGGAAGCTCAAGGATCAAGCCTTGGAAGAGAAAGGATCTCTGGGATAACGGGCCGGAATGTTGTGAATAGATCAACTGTCTGTGATGAGATGTTGCGGTTAAAGTACCCGCGTGTCAGGGCTTGGTCGGGTAGGAGCAGAGTACTAAAGTGGCAGCTCATAGACATTGACACAACTATCCATTCATCAATAACAATGGTAGGTAGTTGTAGTTCCACCACTGGATTAGCCGCTGAACTATTCGCCGGACCGGCACTTGCCTCGAGAGCGTTGGTAGGCGTAGGCAACAGACATCAGACTCATCAGACAGACGTGGGCCCGCATGCAACTGCAACGTTGTAGCCATTGAGAATCAGAGAAGAAGACGAGCGACTCCCAAAAGGGATTGATGGGATTTGTGGATGCAGCTTGGCGGGATTGTCGATAGCCTAACTTGGCCGCTGAAGAGGGGAGGGCTTATCACCGCCATCGTCATATTCATGCATCTCCATCATCATGCCTCAGGGCCATCATGAGGGGAGCTGCAGTAGGCTGCGCCTCGACGGGACTACAGGCAGAATGGTCCAGGTCAGCTCCCCCAAACAGCCCTGTGACCAACAGCCCGGGACTGCCGCGCTCCTTGATAAGTCATGACCAACACCATGGAACACGAGACACGGTGACAGAAGCCCGTGCCGGTCCCTACGTGGGATGAAGATCGGCAAATACTGCATCGCCAGCCGGTCAGGGCAGGGGAAGAATGCTCTCCCGCGCGAGTGCCGCGGCGGCAGCCCAGGTCTTTCTGAGAGCTCCTAGCTCGGAGGCCCCCCAAAGTTGCCCCCAGACGCCCACCATGTGTGTCTCACGGGAAGGCGCTAAGAGGCAGAGGTCGTTGAGAAATGCGCGTGGTCTCAATTGACATGACCGTTGTCTGCGTGCCTGCAGATCACTGAGGGGAAGAGGGCGAGCTCGGTGATGCTTATCGCGGGGCACATTTGTTCAGTGGGCGATGACGAAGGAAATGCAACCCCACAGGAGATCACCAAGACATTGGATCCATGAGAAGCGTTGCTGTTTAGCCTCGATTGCATCCCTTGACGACCGCAGCAGCGTCCAGTAGGGCCGACGTCTCCAGTATGTCATGCCTTCATGGATGGCACTCCCCGGAGACCGGTGAACCGAGGGAAGGAGAGTAACCCCGGGAAACAGAGTTTTCATGCTTGGATTGAAATGGTTGAAACCCGAGAAAACTCCCTGTTGAGCTAACTAACGCTGGACCCTGCTCCCTCGGCAGAAGGTTAGAGATCGAACCCGACGACACGGTGATGGCTCAACTTGGGGGCAGGGGGGCCATTGCCATGACTGAGGGACCCGGGGTTGACAGGAAGCCATCTCGATCGCAAGACGGGCCTTCTGGGTCCCAGGAGAAGAAGGAGAAGAAGAAGCAAGCATCTGCGATGGCGTCTAGACGAGGCTGGACAAGGGGAAGGGGCCTGACGTCGTCTCCGGGCGCCGCCCCCGGGGAGGGCTTGAGGTCTAATTGGCAACGCCGTAGACCGGCTGGGCTTGTCATGTACAGTAATGTCAGGGCTCTGGTTTGACCGATGGCAGGGAGGGCAGTTGGTCTTGGCAACCTAGCAAAAACAGTTTCGTTCCGGACATCCAAGGCAATTTCTCGAGTCCTGCCGGAAGAGGCTCTCACAGCCGGTCTTGAGCGAGTCAAGTCGAGTCCGGCGAGTCGAGTCCAAATCTGCTAATTACGTACCAGATCCCCCAACATTGAAAGGATGCGGTTACCTGTTCCTAGTGAAAGCCCACTCCCCAAAAGCTCTGACGGGATTTTCGGGGAATTTATCATCTCGGTGCGGCAGTTGAAGAGCCACCCACTCACGACGACTCGCATCTCTTTTGGGAACCCTACTTCCGCCAAGATGCGAGCGCACAAGAAGATGCCATTAGAAAATTACATTGACTTGACTGCGGTCCTCGCACATGTACAGTAGCGTCATGTGTACGTCCACCTTGACCAGTTAGAAGAGAAACCGCCCGGTAGGTAGCGAGCCGACGGCGGCTTCCAAGGGGGCTGGCCGACTACGACGTACACAAAAGCAACTTGTCGGAGGTAGGCCGGTCATGGATGTCATGGCCAAAAGGAGGTCATCAAAACGCGGTGGGCAGATGGCATATCTCGGCGACTGGGATCGTCGAGAGCCAGAGGGTTGGGCTTCAAAGTCGACATTCAGCTTGACTCACCGGTTGATGCCCTATCGAGGGCGTCTCGTCGAGTCGGATGGAATCCTCAGCTTGCTTTGCTTACCGACATCTTGTTCCCTTTCATAAGAAAGCACAAGGCAGCGCCGGCCGACGGAGGACAAGGGGACGTGACCGCGGCACCGTTACCCATGGCGTTCTCTAGCCGGCTTTTGCTGCGGCTTCATGCCTGGGCTCGGCACGTCTAGGCTGGCACTGGCCTGCCATCGGCACTAGCGTGTACGACTTGACTTTTAGGCTCTTGGAGATGCGGTTTGTGCAACGCAGGTTTACATCAGAGAGCGGTGTTGCGGTGCGTATTCGGACATTTCATTTCATCCATCTCGAGGCCTGGCCTGTGCTGTGCTGTGTGTTGTTGATGAGGCTGCGCTCCACCATAGCCCGGACCATGCTCACGGAGAGTTTGGTAATGGGTGATGGATCCGCGGCCTTGCGCCCACGCCGGACGACCCCAGCAAAGGAGACCTGCACGAGCCATCAATGAGCCAGGGCACGCGACGAGGTCCCACTATCATGACCCGTCGCCATGGGAATTCATGGAGCAGAGGCAGAGGGATTCGCTCGCCTTTGTGCCCGTCCCGGGGAAGGTCGTGACGGATGAAATAATTGTGCAAAAGAACCCGAACGACACACACTTGGCTTCCGTGCTTGGGATGGCTCACCCGGGCCTTGGAGCCTTGGCCACACCGGGAAGGGAAGACCCCTGGTCGAGTCGACGACACAAATCTGGTTGCTTTCACCGCATTTTTGGGGGGTCAGTAGCCTTGGGGATGGAGCAATGGCTTTTTTCATACATACTGGACGGGGGGTCCTTTTTCTCATGTGTGCTTTTTATTCTTCTGTCAATTTCTGCTTGACAGAAGCAGCAGCCGGGCTTTAAACCTTTGATGGAGCAGCTCCTGGGGGCAGCAGCTGAATGATCCATCGCTGCTCGTCACATCTCCGTCGTCTTTGACTTGACAAAACGAGTCGATTCTTGGGCCTCGACCGACGACCCGGCCCTCTTTTTTTTTTTACTCATATTTTTACTCATCATCTTTCTCTTCTACTAACACCCGTTACCCGCGCAAACAGCGAGAATACCAGAGCCGCTCGCGTTGCTGTGCTAGGCCCGCCGTTGTTTCCCCTAACCTCCCTCGGGGCAGCCGCTGTGGAATGAGATCGCGCACACCGACGATTTACTTATTAATTCCGTATTAGCCACGCCCTCCATAGTCGCCTCCTGGGATCCGATATTACCTAAATATCGCCTCTCCCGAAAGACCTAGTCATTGAACTTGCGTGTTAGAGAGAGAGAATCCACACACCAATGACTATGGCCTCGACTCAAGCCCGTGCTTGAACTCGACACAACCAATCAACCGACCAGCAATCTGCTTCTAAAGGAAGAACGAAAGGGGTGCTTGTCTTGACTTTGATCCAAAAGTCTCGGCCCCCCGGGTTTCAGTGCCAGCCACTTACCTTTCCCTTGTTCATGTCTCGACGTTTTCTGTCTCGACGTACGTCTTGTCATCTGTCTGGCAGCCAATCCAAACATTGTCGTCATCCCGGCATCAGCATTCTCATCACTCAACTTCTGAGACTCTGGGGAAGGCAAGCATAGCATTGGAAACAAACATGCACCCCCATTCCACAACTTGAACCCCTCCTGGATCTTCTCCTCTTTTGCCTCCAGCTCCATCTCTGCTCCGTTCCCCTCTCCGCCTCCTCTCGGCCAAGGTAAGGTAATCCACATTTCTTGTCCTGTCCTGTTGATGGTGGTCTGCTCTGTTCCCTCGTCCCGCCCCTCCGATCAATATCCACCCGTCCATCTCCATCAGACCAAGTCCCCATTGAGCTCCAGTATCCATCCAATCCAATCTCCACTGGGCCTACCTATCCATCCCACCTTGCCCGCCTAGGCCCTGCTGACGACGATCTAAAGCTCGAGCTAGGAGGTACCAGGCGCCTTGTACCGCGTGGTTGAGCCGCCACCAGCGCCAACCCCCAACCGCCACTAACGAGTACTTACACTGCGGTACCGCAGCCGCCTTGCTCCCGCTGGAGTTGCACCTTGCCTTCCAGTTACCTCGCTCTCTAGTGGGCGCTGGCTTGCTGCCACACACACCAAAACTCGCTGCCACCCGCCCGAGCTGGCGGCGTCCCGGCCATCTGGATCAACCACCAAACATCGAGCTCTCTCACCTCAACCTGGACGCCTTTTACACCCTCACAAGTTGGTTATTGTTTGCTTCGAGAAGCAGCAGTAGCAACAACACCAGCAGAATCGCCCCCGAGTAACACGGCAGGATCAACAACTACCACCCCCACACGTAACCTGGGCCTCCCAGCTCCAGTTTCTCCTCTCCTGTTGATCACCCGCCCGCGAAACCACCTCCCACCCGCGCATATCGTCGCCTCCACACACGATCAACCCCTCACGCTTCGCTTCGCTTCTCTTCTCACAGAACTCGCGCAACTCTGACAACAAAATCCCTTGTCTGCTCCAGCTCAAGCTCGAGCCCGTGCCCGATCCTACTTCAGCTTTGAATGTTCTAACCGGCATCATCGTCACCTGCACCTTACCTTCAGCTCATCCTTGCTGTTTCTTCCACCTCTCACATCTCTTCCAGGCAGCTTGCCACGCCTTGCCTCCCTGTGTGTGGACGCACGCGCCACAGCAATCAAGCTCCCTGACGCCGCCACCTCATTGCTCTCGCGACGCCGTGAGCTCTGGTTCATTCATTGATTGCTTGCATCTAGCAAACAAACAAAGCTCATAAATCACCTCCATCCCCGGATCTGTCGCCCTCTAGGACCTGCCCTGGGCTTTGCCCGCCACCTTGCGCCCGCTTGTTCCGCTAGCTGGGCAACTCTGCTGGAAGCTTGTTCGTTCCATCACCTTCACATGCCACGCGCCGTGGTTACTATGCGATTACGCCCAGCTCAGAATATTTGGTCCTTCTCCCTGATGATGGCTCGCCGTCGTAATTAATTTCGACGGCCGCCCTCTTCACCAACCTCAACACTGCCGCCCGTTTCTCTTGGTGCCGCCCCCGACATGCTCGGCCGGCTCTTGCACCTGGGCTCCGGCGGTCCTTCGGTCACGCCCTCTCAGGCGACGGCCAAGACGTCGAGGCCAGTATCCTCGCTTGAATCTGTTCAGGAGGATATTCATACTCGCAATCTTCTTTTCCCAGACGCTCAAGCTTTATATCAGCACCGCAATGACCAGGTGTTTCCTCTATCTACAACCCCAACTACCCCGGCAACATCCACAGCCAACGCTTTCGACTATAGCGGCGATGTCGACCTCGATGTGCGCGATGTCCGTGTCATTATCATGCAGGATGCTCTAGGTCCTACCAACGCCTCTCTCCTCTTTGACAGTCATCCAGCTCCTCCAGTGTCCCCGATAGAAAGGCCCGTTGTCCCTCAAGAGCTTCGCCGTACTCCAACCTCGCCACGCAAGAGCAGTCTTAGTCAACTCTCGCGCCCCCTCGTCATCCAGCCCGAGGGTCCTCAACCGCCTCCGCGGCAAGGCGCTTTTGACCGTCGAGCTTCCTTGCAGGGACGCAGCCAGGTCCATATTGAGACGGACGGTCAGAAAGCTGCGCGTGAGTATCGGGAGGAACTGGCAACTTTTTCTAGCTGCATTTTTGGAAACTCCGAGTTGATGTCCTACAAGGGGACCTCAACAAAGGTACATGTAGTACCAGGCGACTCCCGACCTGTCGATCCCTCGGGCGGTATTCTAGGTGATGGTAGGAGCTCCATTGGCCGCTCCAGCGCTCGCTCCAGCCGTCTATCGCAGTCGTTCTCCTCAACGACCTTCTCACCAACCAACGTCTCTGGTGCAGCGCATGCTCATGCTCATACACCACGCCAGAGTGAGAAGAAGAAGGTCCTCATCACTCGCCTCTTCCCCGTGAATCTAGCTGCAGATGACGCCGACACCAACGTCTCGCCTCCGAGCCGCTACACAGACGAAAGCGCCGGCTTCCCGTTTCCTTCGACGAATGACGAATCTGCGCCAAAGAAGAAGAAGCCGCAGCCCAAGCAACGGCGCACACCAATGTATGCCGTGGTTCTAGTTGTTCAGCTCCCCGCTGCTCCCCCTTCGACCCGTACGCCTGCCGCATCCCAGTCAAAACAGCGCGAATCCAGTTCCTACGACCAGGAGTTCTTCTCTTCATCATTTAGCTCAGCTCGACCTTCAGGATGGGCCATGGTTGGCTCTGGTAACTACGGCGATGGAACCGAGTCAAACTTCTCAGTCGATATGGAGGACCGAATCGATTCCCTAACCCGGCACTGGGACATTATCATGAGGACCTTGACGCATCTCCAATCCGTAGTTGCAACCATTCTAGGAACGATGCTCAGACACGTCGATATTTCTTCTCCCGGAGCCATGGCGACCTCAGTCACCTCGAACAAAACCGGCAGGACGCCGTCTTTCTCGGACCGACGCCCTGAGATGCCTCGGGTTAAGCCCCCGAAGAGCACCACAAAGCTGGTATCATTGTGGCCTAACTGTCTTGCGGATGATGCCAATGTTGCGGGCGAGGTGGATGCCGCGAGACATAGAATTGTCATGGGCCTCAGCGCGGCCAGAGTCGTTACCGGTCAGGGGCGATGGGGAATATGGCGCGATGAAGCTCGATGGACGTGCAAGTGGACTTCTGGGATCGACCATCACAACCAATTCTTCTACAACCTCCTGACAGGATTTCTCGCTACTCACACCGACTGGCTTCAGGCTCTTTGCCCCCCTTCGTACCGAAGACGCCTCTTTTTGCAGCAGAAGAACCGAAACGAGGAGGACCTGTCCCTTCCGGCACGGACAATCATTGTCTCTGAGGATAAGATGGCTGCTCGACGTATGATCTTTCTCCTCTCGGCCTTCCTCCCCGCGAATTCCCAGATTCCTACGACCCGGGCTCATCGTCCTAGCACATCAACTTCAGTCGGCACGTTTTCGAACTCTCCTCCGACCTTTGTGATCCCCGTTCTTCGAGAGGAGTCTCTCCGCCGCAAGATTAATCGTCGTACGGGACTTCGTCGAGCTTCTCACTCTCGGACAACCAGTCAGAGCGCAAGGGCTTCTGCTGTGCCCATGCAGCTAGCTCACCTTACCATGGATCGTAATCATGAACGCCGCGTTTCGGATGCTGCCTCGATCCGACCATCTAACTTTGGCATGTTTGGTAGCGACATGGTTAGCAGGAAGAGCAGTGCCGCAACCACCACGACCGTTCTGCCCGAAACCACGGTGCCGCACTTTTCCACTATTCAGCGCGTCGATACGCATAGGAGGCCTCGACCGAGCAGCAGTGGAAGCGTGGCCACGGATGACCTGAAGCGCTCCCTCAAGCGAGGAGAGAGCACGGGTGGGATGAGCAATGCCAGCAGCGACTCGAGGAGCCAGAGCTCGCGCTGGGGCAGCGTTATCAGTGGTCTTTGGAGCACTCGCCGCCGAGATTCCACCACACTCAGCAGCTACGGACAGATAGATCCGAAGTCCCCCACCAAGCAGGCTTTCCCCAGGACAGACAAACTGTCCCAAATGGTCGAGGAAGTGACTCTCGGCGAAGATCTCCACGCCCCTTCGTCGTCGGCTGCTCGTCCTTCAACGGAGGTTCGCGAGACGGGCACACCACGAGAATGCAAGGGTCACAGTAGGGAACCATCAATCCGACCGGAACGAACACCAGATCCCAATGGTGCTTTCGAGTCACCGGTCAAGACATCTATCAATGCCGATGACGGGGTCATTGACGTGGACATCTCTTTCCCGGACTACATGACATCTTTTGAGTCTGCAATCAGCTCTCCCTCCAGCAGTGGCTATCTTTCCACCCCAGGATTCCAAGGAGGACTAGATTCTTTTGAACAAGCTTCCCGCTTGTGTATCGATGGAGACCTCCCGCTCAATGCTGCGGGCTGGCTCAATCGCTATCACCCCGACTTTGCAGTTCAAGCAATCCCCCCTCAGGAGGACCTCATGGAGCAGGTCAAGGCGTCTCTTCGGGCTGAGCCAACCCCTGCTCCAGCTTTCCCTCTGCTCGACCTCTCGGAGCGTTGGGTGGAGGTGAGCTGTGTCATGATTGCTGACACTACAACTAACTCGATTACACGTCTCCGTTATCGCCGACTGGTGAAGCCACGGGCACCAGTTGATCGGCCAGCTTCCGGACCTGCAGCCTTCTCCACATCATATGGAGGAGTTTTGACCCCCTCGATTCTCCCCTATGAGACCCAGCTGGAAGAGGAGTGGATCGAGGAGCCTGTGCTACACTCGGACGAGACTCTGACTGAGGCTGTTGAGAGGGTCATCAGCCTCAACCAGGATACCAGCAAGGACCACTCACTGGCCTCATCGCAGACACATAGCGAGGTCCGTATGAGCACCGAAGCTGAGGAGCCCGTCTCTATCACAGCGCCCGAGACACCGGCATTGCCCAATGCACCCCTGGAGATCCCCCGTGTCCAGTGCAAGACTGTGGTGCTCTCTGCGCTGGAAGACTGCATTCGCGAAGTTATCGACGTGCGCGAGAAGAGGCACCTCGAGACAAATGGCAATGCGAGAAACACACCATCACGAAACCTACTTCATGACGCCATCAACATATGGCTGGACAACTTGGATATTACCGATGGATGAGGCTGATCAAGGAGCCTATTTAACGACTTTATGACCTGTTTTTTCCTTTGCGTTCGTTATCCGCCTGTCTCTTTATTATGCGCGGATGTACCATCACCACTATTTCCTACCAGAGACGTCGAATGATACCCCCATGGAGGTGCGCCTTGAGCACGCACGAGATTTGGAAGAGGCTGCGGCCCTGCCTCGAGAGGGAAGTGGATACACAGACCTCGTTTCTTTTTTCGTTTTTGTTTTTCATTGTTCATGATTTAAAGATTTCGAGTTGATTTCATCATGCATTTTGGCATGTCTGGTTGGGTTCATATGGATGGAAATGGAAGCGTTCGACTAGCGAAGGGTTTTGCTTGCTTGTTCTTTTTGCACCTGAGGCTTGCTTCCTGGCGAAGCTGACCTGGATGGGGGTTGGGTTGGCGTTTCGCAGAGGGAAGGGATAGCCTAGGAGTCAGGCGAGCGATTCAACATGGATGGATGGCTATTACAGGGAGTAATAATAGACTTGGCCTTTTTTTTTTCTCCGAATTTGTTCTCTCCGTGACTTGATGGGTTGTTGGCTTGGGGTTGGACTCAAGATGGATGTGTCTGTTGTTGGATTATACTTGGTGATTGTGACCTTGAAGCGGCAACTTTGATCTCAGTTGCCTCGCGGATCGCTGCCCTCATAGGGTTGAGGACTGTTCTGGTAAGGCGAAAGATTAAGAGGATGCAATAGACACTCGGGCCATAGCAAGTCACCCTGCAATACCATAGGACACTCCATATCGCTTGAGGGTTTCACTGTATTGAAGATAGGGGTTAGGTCTTGACGTGGAAAACTCAGAACTTAAACACCTTAGCCTTTGCCTTACTCTAACATGCATCATCTATGGACATAATACCAGGCAACATAAACACGTCCTTGGATAAGAAAAGTTGAGCCTGGCCTGTCTTTGGATTCATCGTAGGCAGCCTCGCAACATACCTATATAGCTATTCTGCGTTGTTATGTAGGGTGGTGATCATCAGCATAACGCAAACCAAAAGGAACACAAGCATCGTCAAAGCCATACAGATATGGCTCAATTACTATTCTACACTGTCAGTTGTCAAGTCCTTGATGCCTGATGCTTGGTAACCTGACAAAATATACAAGGTGAAAAGATATGCAGCAAAGGGGAAAAAAACAAAGGAAACCAAGACCTTTGGGGTATATCGACCAGTTATTCCCGACGCCCATCCATCCATACGACCACTCAAGCGTGGTTCGTCATTACCCGTGTCCCATCATCCGTTATATCCTCCCTGATTCAGTCACTCACGTCCGTACATGCCGGGGACTGGTGTCGGAGGGGGTAGTATCTCGTTACTTCCCACCGAGCCTGCTACGCTGCTTCTTCTCCCAGATCGCCCCGACTTGCGAGTTGAGAATCGGGACAAGACACCGCCTGTGGGCTTGTTCTTCTCGCTACTAATGACGCTTGCTCTATCGGAGCCAACGCCAAAGTCTCTCAGCGTACCAATATCGATAAAGGCTTGTGGGAATATTCCCCATTTGCCTTTCTGGTTCGTTCCAGACCAGCACCAAAACTCCTGATACGGATCTGTGTTGAGGTTAGCGGTTGTCAAATGATACACATGCGGTGCCCCGGACCCGGACCCGGACCCGGCTGTGGTAGGTCCGGTCGGCCGGTCACAGATGTCGATAAAGGGAAGGGGGTCGAGTGTGCTTTGAAGGTATGGGGGTATATATACCGGGATCAGTCTTTGGGCAGGAAACTTACAGCTGATATTGGTGATGACCTCATCCTTCTCAAACTTGAGCCAATCACCCTTTGTCTTGTCCTTGACGTTGAACCTCCACCTCGCCGTGACTTGGGTTGGACTAGTCCCATCCATCTTGATATTCTCAGGGGATGGAGGGTCGAGCCTCATTATCTCAAACGGCACAGAGGCGTAGACAGCATCATGATAGCCCATGCACCACTCGCCCAGGTATTTTGCTGGCCATTCGATGCCGGTGATTCTCGCGCCTTGCACCATCTCGAGCGCTGGCGTCCGATCATACAAGAGTCTCTGACCGTACATCCTACGTGCCGCCTCCTTAGACGTAGCCGTAGGCATGTTGCAGATTTCGTTCGACTTTTCCACCACGGGATGTGTCTCGACAGGGCTCTTGAAGTGGAGGTCATAGTCATTTCGATATCGATCTGGCACTTCGGCCTCTTCAATGACAGTGAATCCAGGAACGGCTGGCAGAGGTCTTGGGTGACGAGCCAAGTGAGCAAACAGGGCTTTTTGGGACACAAAGACTGTGGCATCACTGGCGTGAAGAGTTCTGCCTTGGTGAATGCAAAAGATGCATCCATACATGACATCGTCAGAGCGTCGTGTCGGCAGATGGCTCTTCTGGAGGAACCGGATACGGTAACCAATGCCATTCTTGATAAAGTTGCCGCGTGCTGTGAGAAAGTTAACATTTGAGCAATGTCAAGTCATTATTCAGTAACATACCTGCTTTGTTGACGTCCAAGTCAATTTCGTTAAAGTCAAGTTCAAAGTGACACTTGACACACTTTGCAATCGAAGCAGCAGAAGCGAAGCCCTGCATTGGTCAGTATGTGATATCCGAGGAAAGGGGAGGCAGACATACAGCCTTTACCGTCTTCTTGACACCGGCTCCTCCATTCAGAATCTCCTTTGCGCCATCGCAGAACCCCTTGTGGGTATAGAATGAACTCTGAGGATTGAGTTTGCAATCAACGGCAAACGGGTTTGGAGGGTGCTCGGGCGTAGGTGTCTCAGTCTCGACAGGGATAGGAAGATTGTCGATTTCAGGCATCCGCACGACCTGAGGCAGCTCAACCATGCCTTGGTAGTTGTTCACCGGAGGAGCTTTGAGCGGGAGAGTGCTTAATTCAGAAGAACCGAGAGTTGGGCTCGAGTCGGCAGCCGAAACGGCAGACCCTCGGTGCTCTGTAAGGGGGGTGTTGACTCCGTCGGTTCTGGCAGGGTCAAAGACGGAGCTTTGGTTGGTCTCGACAGACTCTGGACGAGACTTTGGCAGCGAATGGGTTCGAGGTGGGGGAAGCCTCGATGATAGTTGAGCGATGTAACCTGCGCTAGATCTATCCGACGCGACATCCTCGGGAATGGAAGTGGACATGATGGAGTTGGAGTTTGAATATCGGCCGCGAGGAGTAGGGAAGATGCTATAAGTCCTCTCATACGAAGAGGGCTCAGCACCTGTTGGGCTGAGTCTCGAATCGTTGCTGATTTGAGATGAACGGTCTGAACCCATGTATAGAGGTCGTGGTCGAGATGTCGGGGACTCTCTAGCCCGCTGCGGGCTGAGAGGCGGCGAAATCGGCTCGATTGGGGATTCGACCGGTGCCACAGGTGCCCTCCTCTCGAACGAAAAGTCGTCTGGGAAGCGTTGCTCCCGGTGTTGCGGCGGAGTCTTGACGTCCCACGGGTTCGCTGAGGGAGGTCTTGGAGGCGGCTCCATGGGTGGCGGCCCCTGCGGAGGCCCGGGCTTGAGTGACTCTGGAATATTGGCATAGAGACCCTCGTCCGGTCCGGATTGCGTCTGCATTAGGTGTCGTAGCTGGGCTGTAGCTGCTTCGACGGTTGGGGGGTCATGGACGGAACGGGAGTCGGCGACAGACTCGGGAGCGCTGCGTTGGACGCTGGCAGGAGAAGCTGAATCCTTTCTCATGTCGGAGAATGGAAATAGTGGTGGGATTGGAGGAGCGTCTGGAGAGATTGGACGTGATTGCGGGCCGGAAAGGCGTGTCATGATGGAGCGGGTATCATGGTCGATAGGCACCTCAAGCTTCATGCGCATTAGGATGTCATAGATCTTGGGGGCCGCCTTTCGCGAAAGGCCTTGCAGCTCGGCAAACTTTTCAGGTTCGAAGTCTTCGAGCTCGATATAGTCGTCAAACTCCCACAGCAGTTCGGTCAAATCTGAACGAAAGGTAGCGATGTCGTCTACTATAGTCAGTCAACCCAACGACAAACACAAACTAGGGATAACTCACCATTCTCCTTGAGTGCGTCGAGGAAATTGGAGCCGTATTCGTCAAGGTGCTTACGACAAAGAGGCTCGATTCTCTTGAGGGCTCGCTCGCCTTCCTTGACGAGGCTCTGAGCGGCCTTGACCATGACCTTGTCGTCGCCGGCATTCTCGACAGCTGTGCGGCCCTTGTCGACAATGTCACGAAAAGGCGTGACAACGAGGTCGGCGACGTCATCCATGGCGAGCTTGAGGAGAGCAAGACTCGTTATGGGACTCGTAACGGCTGAGGGAGAGGATGTGGTGTTGAAAGGATCACGGTCGCAAACGGGGTGTGTGCGGGCGTGTAAGTCAATAAGAGGACAGAGGATGAGGGGCGCCAGACAGGGAACAAGAGACTAAGAGGGGGCACCATCACACGACAGAGAGATGGAAAAGGGAAATAAACGAGGCGTCAAGGGTGCCTGGGTAGGACGTAGAGGCAGCAAGCGGGCCCGGAAGCCAACGGTATGGTATGGGCTTCTGCAGGACTACCTACGACTAGGCTAGGATCGAGATTAGGAAGAAGGAAGAAGAAGGAAAGGAAGAGCTCCAATAAGGAGCAAGGGGGAGGCAAGGCAAAGCCATGGGTTCTCCCATCTTGTCGGAGTTCAACTCCACCGAACGGTAACTACGCCAGGGCACTCGCCGGGGCTCTCACCAGGGCAAACCCGCACATGGGCAAGCTGAGGAAGAGGCCGTTTCCAGATGGATGTCAGTACAAGTCCAAACCCCGCGCCTGTGCCATCCATGGTAGGTCGCTCTCATGGGATGGGGGGCGTGTCATGTCGCATGAGGGTGCGTGTGCGACGACGACGGACGATTGGCCGGCCGGTCTCCGGGCCCCGGAGGACCTTTAGAGCTTTGACACCCAAGTTCCCACTCATGGAGAAAGGAATTACCTGCTAGAGATTCAGATGCAGACTGAACTGATTAGCTAGCGGGCCATGACCCCAGCAAAATCACGACAAGGCGGAACGGCTGAATCGTAGGTGCCCCACTTGCCGCCGGGCACGTGTGGTAGATGTGCGCAACGGATTGGACTTTGAAGACGGGGATCTTACACTATTCACTACCATTACTCTTCCAGACGAAACGAACCAACGGACGATGTAGGCAACTCGCACCGTTTTATCGACGCCTGGGCTCGGTCGATGATCTGGGCAATGGTGCATGGTTAGACGTCTGACCGAGACCTCTTTCTGGTCAAGCCCACCGTTCAGTTCATTACCACTCCCATCTACGGATGCAACTTTGAACTGGACCCTGCGACACAGTTGCCCCTGACTTGGCGTTTGACACCCTTGGTTGATCCCAGTGGGGGAGGAGTGTTTCTTTCTTCTGGTTGCCACGGCATTCATTGTCTTGCCTGACGAGAGCAGAGTCTGCGAGATGTGAGATTTGGGAAGTACAGAGATGCATGTAGTAAGAGTCTCGAGTCAGCCAGCAACAGCAGAAGATGCGTATCAAAAGGACCAAGATTTCTCACATCATAAAAAAAAATACCCTCAAGATGATGTCTGACGCTTGTCAGTTAGTTAGGGTCCATGTCGTCGGGTTTTTCTGCAAACCAGGCCAGGCCCTCTTGACGATCCATCCATCCAGTGGACCAAATCATGGGGTAAATAAACTGTAGGGCAGGAAAAGCAACCTCGCGAATCGGGTCTTGACAGCGCAGATCACTTTTTGCCCTTAATCAACGGGCGGGCGCCTGACGATAGTCTTTATAAACAGGCAGCAGCAGTCTGATTGATCAATGGGGTCCGACGATCCTACGGTTGCCTGGAGGGATTTCAACCTCTCAGACATGTTTATCTCTTCATGTCTCTATCACGATCAGCTGAAAGACGACCAAATCAAAACGTCGAATCCTTTGCTGCGACCAGGAACACGAAACATTTACCATCAGGGGGGAGCCTGGCAAACGCAACCCAAGACGTCGATCGCAGAAACCTGGACTTGCCTTTTTTACACATTCCATGCCTCGGCATGATAACGCACACCGTTAGTTACTGTATGCCTCTGATCTACAACGCTTTTGCAGCCGCTACTTGATTCTGCCCTTCCCTCCACATGCAAAGCGGGCGACACAGCCTCCGCCCTGCTGCAGCGGCATCTTTCAACGACTGCATATTCACCTAACCAAGAGCAGCCAGAACATTGACGTGTCGCCCACCATATCAATGACTGCCTTGGCTGCTGGCACGCCTGCCTCAGACGGTTGTGGCTCTTGTCGGGCGGGAGGGTGTCCCCGTGAGCCAAGCAAGCCAAGCAAGCCCCCAAGGCCAGATCGCGAGGCAGTCTTAGCACGCCCTCCTCTTGATTAGGGTCGACGGGGCGTTCTAGAAGGTTACCCATGACGCATGAGGCTGGTGCATCTCTTTGTCGACGAAATAAGGTACGTATCTCCCGCCTTTGCTCTCTTGTTGACCGAGATCAAGCACCATCTTTTCAAATATTGGTCGATAATATCCTGTCTTTCAAGGGGTTTCAATCTCGAACCGCACAAAACTCAATTCCAGGAAAGTACCCAAAGTTCAAGCCAATCATAACCTCGTAACCATCCATATGCCACCAAGTCGCCATCCCAACCCCGTCGCTCCTCAACCAATGTCGACCCTTACTCAACATCGTGTCAACTCCTGCCCCGTTGCCTCACATCAAATGTTTCACGAGGCCTTCTCGCTTGGAACAGCGGAAGCGCTTTTCTTTCCGTTTTGGCCGGCAGCAAGCTGTTACCACCATCGTTAGCCTTTTCAACCCTTGTACTGAGCATGGGTAGATACTTACTTGCTGCTCAATCATTCTTCGCCCAACCTCAATTGTCTCCTGCATACCCCGTTGGCGTTGCCAGAACCTGCACCTTCCTGTCAGTACACCGAAATACATGGGCCTAGAGTCAAACCTACATCTCTTCAGGAGTTCCATGGCCCCGGATCGACGCCTGTCGGGCCTCCTCCTCCAGGGCTTCACGAGTGATCTTCTCGCTATGCTCAATACCGGGTGCCGCAGCCTCTTCAGCCGCGTCTTGTCCCAAGTTCTCTTCGAGCAGTCGCTTCTTCATCTGGAATCGTTCCTTGCGCTCCTTCTGCAGCCCGGGGCTATCAAGTTTGCTGAGCACAAAGCGGACCGCCAGCTGGACAACCAGGTAAAAGTGCTCCGCAAACAGAATGCTCAGTAGCAGACCCCACGCCTTCAGGGGAGACGGCTCGCCTTGGGTGCCGTTCTTGGAGTTGCTGCAGAGGTACACAATAGCCGAGCTTGTGATACTGCCTAACCAGGAGAGGAAGCTCAGGGCCGTCAACCAGGGGCCAATCGAGTCGGTCCGCCAGGGGATGGGACGCCGGCTGCTGATGGCGATCTTGAGTGCGTCTGATCGCAACTCAACCCAGTTGTTGACAAGGAAGCAGCAGGCCGCCAATGGCCAAGCAACCGAGAACATGGCGACGTATCCTTCACGCAAGTCAGAACAGCGGCATCATGTATCCTCAATAACGTAAGCTTACCAAACTGCATCACCATCTCACGGTAATCTCCTGAGACGTCGTACTCCTCCAGAGTGCACTCTTTACGGACACGCTCAAGGAATTCGGCCTCCTCCTCGTGGTCCTCCTGCACCTTTGACCCGGACTTGAGCTGCTTGGCCTTTTGGAATGCTTGTTGCTTGATGTAGGGCACCACAACCTCGGTCGCAAAGTTGACGATCTGGGCTGTCACGGTGAAGTAGAACATCTGGTTACTAATTCGAGCAGGGTTGATCTGAAACTCCCGTGTTGGCAACTCCTTCTCGCTAAAGGTGAGGGTCTGGGCGGTCGCTCTCCAGAAGTTGAGGAAGGGATGCAGGATATGTCCAAACGGAATGTAGACAAAGGCCGTGAAGAACAAGGCCATGTAAGAAGTCATGAAGTTGAGCACAAACTGCTTCTGGATGAGAGCAGCATCGTGGGCTAGCATTGGTCAGCTCAACTGCGTATCCAGAGACAAGACGAGTCCCTACCATCTACAGTTGCATAGTTTTCCATGGCGTTCAACTTCTCAGCAGCTCCCATGAGGACGCTCGAGATAGTTGGGGTTCCAATAACGAGGAAGATGGTAGGCAGAAATCCCTAACGGGGTCAGTGGCGCTCTCAGAGGTGAGATGACTGATACTTACGAGATACTGCTTGCCTGGGCCACTATAAACCTCATTGATGAACACCTCGAGAGAGTTGCAGGTCACGATGAGGGCACCCAAGGCAATGACACAGGCCAGAGCGAAGGGGATCTGGAGCAACTGGGTCTTGACTCGCTTCATAGGCGGGTAGACCTTGACAGGCTCGCCAGTGATGGGGTCCTCAGCCTCGTGCTCCCACTCAAATTCGGGTCTGGACCGTTGAATGTTGGAGACTCCTCGGACGCCCCACTGGACGGCAAGATCGACTTCTTGCTTCTTCCAGTACTCAAAGAAGACTACAGACCAGAGGCCGCATAGAAGGGCGTAGAGGTATGAGAATTGGCCCAGAAGCAACCAAGCACCAAATCCAAAAGCGGACGGGATGACGAGGAATCGGAAGTAGGACCGCAGGAAGGCAAAGTAGAAGGCGACGCTCTCGCCAAACTTGTCTCGGATGTTGTCGATATCGGTCTGTTCCAGAGTATACTTGCTACTCCATTTCTTGATCCATTCCTTGTTGAAGGAATGACTGTGAAGGGGAAAGATGGAATCGACGTGCTTCCACTTGGCGTTGGTGGGCGTAACTCCGGCGCCGCCCTCGTTACGGGGCTTGGTGATCATGAGGTAGATCAAGCGCAGACGCTCGGCCTCGATGACGGGCTCATCTTGCAGGGCCTGTGCGATATCATTAGGGGGGGCCGAGACGCGGACGCCGTGAAGCCAGTCGCCGAGGCGAGCGCGGTAGACCTGCTTCGCGAAGAGGTCGGGAGATGCGACTTTGACAAAGACGAGGAGGGATTCGTTTTCTCCATGGCGAACTTCGGTAGCTAGGCCGACGGCGGTGAGGGCTTGGATGAGTTGCACAAAGCCCGCTTCAGCTTCGTCGCGCTCTGTGGAGGGGTCATTGGTTATCGGAGGAGTCTTTGGCAAGGGAGAATGGCGGGAGAGGAATTACCTGCGGCAGGGACCTTGTAGTGAATTACAAAGTCGACGCTGGAGCTGTCAGCTGGGATTGATAGAATGTTGA
This sequence comes from Fusarium solani, assembly GCF_023522795.1. Classification (NCBI taxonomy): domain Eukaryota; kingdom Fungi; phylum Ascomycota; class Sordariomycetes; order Hypocreales; family Nectriaceae; genus Fusarium; species Fusarium solani. Next base: position 2,503,406 of record NW_027072154.1, read on the forward strand.
CTCTCGTGGACAAACCTAAAGTTGCTTTCGTGGCCGCTGCCGGGGTGGCTAAAGTCCTTTAGATTGGACATGGTTCGTAGGAGATGCTCATGCGAGGGAGATGTTGAAGCTGAGCTATTCAGAGGAGAAAGAAGAGGAGGAGGTTATCGACAGAGGGAAAAGAGGGGGAAACAGGATACGGTCGATGACGCTCCAACAGGATCCAAGATTTGGAGAAACAAGCTTCAAAGCAGCTCAAGAGCAAGAGCTTGGCTCTTGGAGTCTTGAAATAGCAGAGGGGAACATGAAAGTGGGAAGATTGGCGCGGGAGGCGACGTCACCATCCGATCTTAGGGCAAGAGCTAGGGAGGGTCCGTGCTTTCAGCTGGACATGGGTTCAAGTGAGAGGTCATGATGTATCAGAATTGATGCAGATATTCAGCTGCTGTATAAGATGAGGCCTCATTTTTGTTATGATTATTGATAGATACTATAGTTGCTGTTAATATCTCCGCTGGCCGTTACAGTTGCAGGTGAGTGCAGCTTATTATAGAGCCAGGCTGCTGATCAGTGACCGTGACATTCAAACCATCTCATGCTAACAGACGCAACATGTGATATTCACATACTCAAGATGAAAGACTCACTCTTGTTCTACCCTCTCATCATGGCTCTCATACTTACATAAATACCACATCCTCGTCTCAACTGTCCTCTCACCCAGTGGATTCCTCGCTAAATACTCCGTAATACGGCGTGTTCCAATGGATCGCTTGGCCACCAGCAGAGGCCCCCCTAAATGTCACCCTGGGAGCGCCCCGCAGTGACGCTAGAGGCTCAGTACCCCGTCGTCACCACCACGACCAAGCTCCATCATTCCCTGAAGCTCCATCTCACTCAGCATCACCTCGATTCTTTACTCCTGCCGACTCGCAATTAGACGCTCGCTCAATTGACGCACTTCACGCTCATACCCTCGTCGGAGGCTCATCTCCAATCCTACAGTATTGCCATCATGGGTCTCCTCACCTGTCTTCGCCTCAGGCGACGCAACCAGTGGGAGCCCATGACGCTCATTGACCACCTCCTCTCATCGCCTCTTACATACCTCTCTTTTCTCTTCTACCAGCTGGTCCTCCTCCTTCGTGGTCGTCCCTTTCATCCACCCCGAGACAAGCCCGCCATCCGTGTTGTGTGCATCTCAGACACGCATGACCTCACCGTCGATATTCCCAGGGGCGACGTCCTCATCCATGCTGGCGACCTCACCAACGCCGGCACCGTCGCCGACATCCAGAAGCAGCTCAATTGGCTCCGCGCGCAGCCGCACCCTGTCAAGGTCGTCGTCGCAGGTAACCACGACAGCTGGTTTGACCCCAAGAGCCGACCCGAAGAGGATGTTCGCTCGGGTGCCAAGCCTGACCTGGATGGATTGATCTATCTTGAGAGCGCATTGACCGTGCAAAAGATCAAGGGCCGCACTATTTCCATCTTTGGAGTCCCAGATATTCCAAACATCGGCCCCAAGGAGTTTGCGTGAGTCCACCAACCACTGTATCTGCGATTTTACACTCAGACGCTGACTCCTCTAGCTTTCAATACACCGATGAAACTCAACCTTGGCTCAGCAAAGTTCCCCCTCAAACGGATATTCTCATCACCCACTGTCCTCCAGTAAGTTTTCTCGCCATCTCTCTCATGACGACTCTCTCCCGTCAACTTCAACTTACACCGCTCTCAGAAACATCACCGCGATCTTGGTCTCGGCGACAGTCATCTCCTTCGCGAGGTATGGCGCGTAAAGCCCCGTCTCCACGTCTTTGGCCACGTTCACTGGGGCCATGGTAAAGAGTCTGTCTACTTTGATGATCTCCAGGAGACCTATGAGCGCCTCATGTCACGTCCCCGCCGCGGTCTCATTCGGGACTTTATCCCCAACGAAGCGTGGCTTGATATCCTCCGTCTCGTGATTCGCGGCCTTCACAGTGTAGCTTGGAAATGGCTCATGTCTGGACCCGGGAGCAACAATGGCAGCCTGATGGTCAACGCAGCTCAGATGTATGGAAACTCGGGCAAGTTAAAGAACCGAGCCGTTGTTGTTGACATTTAAAAGCCAAGGCAAGCTCGTGTATTTGTATAGAAGGTCCCGTCGTAGCCACATCATAACATGATCACCAAGCATTATGGTGGGGAAAGCATCAATATCTCGTCTTTGCATTAAGATTTATGTGTAGTGTTCCAGTACTTCGTAACGTAACCAAGACAAAGGAAAGAAAATGTTTGCAAAGGGTATACCTGCCTTACCGATGCCCGCCTCTCAACGTTATCACCCATTACATCTCACGAAGAGACATCAAAGAAAACCAAACAAAGGAAATGAAATGGTTTGACAAACAGTCATGACAGTTTCATCACAGCAGCATCGCGAATGACAGGGCCACAACCACAGACAACACGGTTCTCGTCTTGAGGCCCTTGGTCGCGCTCCACGCCTCACCAACAACCACGGGTTGATCCGGCGCTCGCGGCGTTCCAGCAGCACTGGGTGTTGCTGCACCCGCGTTTGCAGGCTCCGTTGGAATGATAGGCTGATCGGGTGCTGTAGGCTGCGCGGGAACAATATCTGGGATGGCACTGGTGTTTTCAGGAGAGTCGATCTGTGAATCGGCACTGTCCGAGGGCCGAATAACAACAACGATGGTCTGCTTTTTCGTCCTCGTTACCACGAGATTGTTGTCCAAAGTTTCCTCGGTTACCACCTGGATGGTCTGGTATGAGGTCAGGACGGTGGTGATTTCATCAGGTGCTTGAACCTGATTAGGCTGGGTCGGCTGGGGTTGCTGTTGATCAGGCTGCCCCTGATTAGACTGATCCTGTCCAGACTGTCCTTGACCAGGCTGCTGTTGACCAGATTGGCCCTGATCCGACTGCTCATCAGGTTGTCCTTGATTGGATTGTTCCTGGTCGGATTGATCTCGGTCAGGCTGTTCCTGGCTAGACTGCCCTTGGGTGGACTGTACTTGAGCAGGTTCCTCTTCATCAGTCTGTCCTTGGCCAGGCCGTGGCTGATCAGGCTGCTCCTGGCCAGATTTTCCATCAGACTGTCCATTAGGTTGTCCTTGACCAGACTGTCCTTGCTTGGATTGGATCTGGGGAAATTCTCCTTGGCCAGATTGCCCCTGACTAGATTGGCTCTGATCAGATTGGGCCTGATCGGATGGACTTTGGGAAGATTCTCCCTGGCTCTCCTCTCCATTTCCAGACTGATCTTGTTGAGACTCGCCACCATTTGGCTGGGCCTGACCAGTACTGCTTCCCCTCGCCGGCACAGTAACAGAGACTGTGATGGGAACAGTCAAGGTGACAGCGCTCTCGCCATTAGCACCGCAACCATCGCACTCGACGACCTTTGTCTCCATGGGCGGTTCCATTAACTTGGGTGTCTCACAATCGCAGTCTTCGTACAACAAGGTTACGACGCTCTCTTGCGGGACAAGCGCGGCAGGATCCGAAGGGAAGACGGTAAAGTACGTGACTGTAGTTCTGACACCGGGACGCTCTAGGTCGGCCATGACAGGAAACACAGCTCCCATGCCAGAGCGACTAGGATCTCCAAGGACTCGAGTAACGGTTGTTGCTCCAGGAATCTCGAGCTGAGCGATGCCGTTGGTAGGGAAGTTAGCCGCTCCAGGGAGACCGAACTCAGTGATCGTCCGGGTTAGGGTGGTTGCTCCGGAAGCATCAGGCTCGACAATGACTTGAACCCGGGTGTTTGCGTTAGGTTGAGCCAAGTTCCCGACAGCTCTAGTGACTGTCGTCACTTCAGAGGGGCCGAGTTGAGTGATGACACGAGTGACGGTAGAGTCAGCGAGGGTATTCGTTACAACCACAACCTCCGTCACGTCATCAGTGACAACCGCAGTAGGCTGACCATCAGAACCAGTCTCCCCAGCTTGGTTATCTGAATCATTCAGATCAACTCGACCACTGGACGTAGATGGGCGAGATGCTCCCATGCCGGGCGGTGGCTCAGGCGTCTCCGTGTCCGCGAGAGAGGCGTAAACGGTGAGGAGAACACTGCTGGGAGCATCTCGACGGGCAGGCATCCAACGACGGGAGTTACTGGTGCTTCTAGCAGCGAGACCACCGCAGAGCTGCTTGTCGTTGCCAGGACATGGCACATCACAGTCACTCTCGTCGGCGACAGCACGGGTGTTGGCGTCGAGTCTATCAGCGCAGTAGCAAGTTCTACTGTTGTTAGCATTCATCTTTACACGTAAGGGGCTAAAAACTTACTCTTCGTAGACGCCGATATATGTTGTACCACCACAGGCCTGAATACAGCTCTGAATGGTCATATCAGCGCTCTGGGCTGTTTCGTCAAAGGTTAAGAAACCAGTTCTTGAGCCAAAGCAGCCAATGTATGAATAGTTGTCGATACGGTCAGGGTTGACTGAGCTACCGCCGCCTACCACAGGCAGAGGGCTGACAGTCGGGCTGCTGGTTCCCTGCCCGGGGATAGTGACCATGATAGTTGAGTGAGTCGTCATGGTCTTGGTCATGGTAGAGGTCGATTCTCCTGATGTTGTCTGGTTCGAGAACATGGTCCGACGAGTTGAGCTAGAGGGATTGGCCGAACCAGGCGTGTCGGGACCGCTGGGGTTAGGTCCGTTGGGTTCGCTGGGGTTGGGTTCGTTAGGTTCATTAGGTTCGTTGGGATTGCTGGGGGCGGCGACAGGAGTAGTTGGCGAGATGTCATCCGATGACTCTTCGCTAGAAGGGAGAACCGGTGGGATAGTCTCATCGCGTGAGTACACATCGATATAGGCGACATCCCAGTACCTATAGTTGTCAGCATCATACACCACAAATCAGACTGTTCAACTCACGTGTTCTCAAAAGCCTCGGGGTTGTTGGCGACATATTCTCTACAGGTAGGTGCCAGAGCTCTACACGTCTCAAAGCTCTGCCAGGTTCCCTCACCATAGTCGCCACAAAAGTTCTAACAGGGTCAGCTCAGCCTCATCAACAACTCTCTTCCAAGTAGAAACTCACAATATTGAGAACGATGTTCATGTCATGGTAAAAATCGTCGACATTGCACTTCCTCCCTCCAAAGAGAGCCTGTGGAAGTCCCCATTTCTTGGGATCAGGTCTCTTGGCTTCAATATCGGCAGGGATGGCGCCGCGCGGGAAATGCCAGATCTTGATGTACTCAGAGTCCCATTCCATAGCGTAGACTCCTCCATTAGCAGCATTGAAGCCATCGCCATAGGACGAAGTGTCACTCGAAGGTGGGTTGAAGCCGCATCCAATGTTGTCTGTACCGACAAAGCAGTCCAGATTTCGTCGTTCACCTGAAAAGAGGTCCTCGTCTGCAGGGTCTAGTTGACAACCCTCGGCAGTATGGCCAGATATTGTGTTGGTGTAAGCAAGGTTGGCGCCTTCAATGATGTCGATCTCGCCGCCCGAAGGCCAGTTGGGGCCATAAGCCCAATCTGTTGGATGTCAGTGTGAGGCCAAGTAGAGTTGGTTTGAGTACATACAAGCTGGCCAGGTACCACATTCTGACGGGGGCATGTGTAGAAAGTCGGCGATGAAGAGACCATGATGAAAGGCCTGTTTACTCTCGAGTCGAATACTCGGTCTTCCCTCATTGAGTCCGTACTTCTCGGTATTGTCGACCCCTAGGCGGACGACTTGCGAGAAAGGTTCGACCGAATAGAGACCAAGATCAAGGGCATCTTCCTGGCTTTGGTACCTATTCTCACGTTAGCTTGTTAGGTTGTCTCTTCTCAACGAGCACTTACTGAACAAATCCATTGGAAAGATCCATCCCATTATGCCAGTTGAACCCATACAACAGTTCCTCCCCAATATAGGAGGTATTTAGAGAGTAAGCCATATCAGGCCACACACAAAATGAAACAACAAAAGAAAACTGAAGAACAGACCAAAAGGAAAGGGGAGACTTCAGAAAACTGTTTGGAAGATAGTTAGGGTCAACATTTGAAAACAACGGCGGGCATCAGCGCCTTCTTTTAACCTATTCAGTCGTCCTTGCCTGGGAGCGGCGAGCGCACCATGGACGCATGAGGAATTCGATGCCTGGCTGGGCAAAACGTCTGAATGCATACGTCTGCGAGGCTGACGACGATGAGCCGTGATGAGACACCACGAGACTCTTTGAGCCAAGACTTGAGCACAATGGTCAGGTTATGGGAAAGAGAATGCTACGTGAGTAGACCGACCTCTTTGTTTGCCATCCCATACATTCCACCTCGGGCTGCTCCGTCTCAACATTGCATTCAAGTTTCTTGGGTCAATTGCCAAGAATAGGTAACCAGAAACGTCCATCTTTCGAGGAGAGGACTTGGTGAGACATTTAACTGATAGTTCGGGGTGTGAGTCGGATGTTAACTAAGACATGACATTCCAGGCATGTGGATGAGCAGGTTGGTCAATAGATGAGACACTAAAGGGCAGCACATATCTCGGTTGAAGTGCTACTTGGCAGTATAGTAACATGCAAATAGGCAACAGGAGGTAATATCCAAAGAGATTCATAGTAGAAGCCAATGCTCTAAATGCCTTGTTGTCACATCATGATTCTCATGATAACTTCATAATCCTTGGGTGTAGATAGAATAATGCCTCTGATGCATCTGTACTGGTGTCTCATTTTAATTAGATTCCAATATCAACCCGAATTGAGACTCGATCAAGCCTCCTCAATTAAGGGTGAAACAACCCAAGACGCCCGGGTATTGAAAATTGCACGCTTTTTTTCCCACCCAAATTCGCGTCCTCGACGCATGCAGCTCGCTCCCTCTATACCATGATCCGTCTTAAGCCCTCAGTTCCGCCCAGCACACGCTTCCCAGTGACCGCGCATCTCCCTGCTCCGCTCTCCCACTTTCCTTCGTGGGCCTCCATGAACTCCTCCTGTTTCGGGTGTTGTCCTTCCAGCCACTTGTGGATGCATGTGTAGCAGTAGACGACTCCAGTCTGACAGGCTGTCGGCGTGACAATCTCGTCAACGCAGATTGGGCACAATGCCGAGTCCTCTGGGAATGGGACTGTGAAAACAGGGAGCAATGATGGTGTGGCAATGGGGGCATCCTCGGCTGAAGGAGTCGTCTCGCCCTCGTTGGTTGTCTCTTCGCTCTTCTTCTTATCTGATCCTCCCTTGCGACCCAGCCCGGATATCACGGGCGGAGGGAGATCAACACTCTCTGTAGCCTTTCTTGATAGTTGCTTTGCAAAATCAGACTGATACCACCACTCTAGAAACTTCAACGCAAAGATGCTGGTCGGCAGCAGAAGAGACAGGCCAGAGAGTAGCCGGGGTCCCATCTCACGAGGGTTCAACAATGAGCGCAACCCAGGTCTATGTCCCCTCTCGGGTGTCTGGGTCAGGGCCTCGATGGCCTTGTAGTCGGCGCCCGTCATCCTCCGCACACGAGTGCCTATCAGCCACATGAGCGGGCTATGATACTTGCTACCGTCGAACAGGTAGGCAAGGTTGAAGGCCAGCATGGCAAAGTAGTAGCCAGCATTGACGCTCGGGTATATGTTCCGTAGGAACCATCGGTAGTAGTACAGGAAGCGGTCGCGAAGGGTCGGGTTATCGGGCATTCGCGTGTATGCCGCACCGAGCAAGGCTCTGGGCGCATTCACCTCGTAACTCTCGTCTAGCTTCCGCTTGAGATAAGGGATACCGACGAGGACGAGCAGATTCTTCCACACGTCCTTTGTGGACAGCTTCAAAGTCTCGCGCACGAGATCAGGGGCCGACATGCTCGCGCGGGGGACCTCGGCATGCAGACCCTTCTCGCGCTTGAGCCCGTAAAAGTGTTCTGTAAAGGAGCCGCCGCGGGTTCGCAGGTAGTGGCGCTCGACGAGCAGCATGGCGGCGGCGTAGATCTCATCGAACGAGTTTAGTATGCGCAGGAGATATCGCGGGTGTCGATGGGTCGCGATGGTGAGGAGGTAGCGGAGGGTGGGCGGGAGGAGGGCGTTGAGCTGCTGCTCGGAGAGAACCTCGAAGAGGGACGGCTTCTGCTCGTCAAAGGTGCCCCGAAGGGCCGTGACGAACTCCATGAGGTTGCTATAGATGCGCGACTTGGAGGTATTGATAGATTGGGGTGATGAGGAGCTGGGACACGCGAGTTGAAGAGTTGCACGTGGTGGATTCGCAGATGATGCTCGATGATGGTGGAGTTGGGAGGTGGATTGACCCCCGAGGAATTATTAGCGACCCCAGATTCCGACCGCGATCTATTCCCTTTTGGCGCGTTGCCGTTGGTGGAGGCCGGGGGGCGCCTGTGACGTTGGCCGATGTGCCTCGGCAACTTCTGGCGTCTTTCCTAGAAGGGGTAATCATCAGCAGTTGGGAGTTAGTTATATCAAGCGTAGTTTTCAGCTTTTATTGTTAGTATTTGCTGTGTATTTCTCTTAGCTCCTAGGTAAAAGGTTTCTCTTGTTCATCTACCTCGGCCGTTCCCAATTCGGCAATAATACGGAGCACTCTCTCTATCAACAACACTCCCCCATCATCACTCACTCACCATTATCACATTATCACTCATTCACCATAATGTCTGATACACGGGACAAGAACCTCAAGGCGGCTGCCGAGTCTATGAAGGGCCACCGAGAGGCAATACTGGGAGGCGGCCCTGAGGACAAAGTCAAGGCATGGCTTCAGCTCACTAAAGATGAGAGCGGTCATCTCAAAGCCGGGGTAAGCAATGGCCTGCATCTCATCATATGCTCCATCGTCTAACATACTCTCCAGGACTGGATGCACTCCCTCATCCCCCATCTCTCTCTAGTATCCGTCAACGCCGAAGGACCTCATCCGTCATGTGTCTTTTCTTACACAGTGCAACCCGACAACTGTAACCGCCTCAGGAACTTGCACGGAGGATGTGCGGCTACTTTGTTCGACTGGTGCACCACGTTGCCGCTCGCCCTGGTGAACCGGCCTGGATTCTGGCTGGGCATGGGCGTGAGCCGCACCCTCAACGTCACCTACATGAGGCCGGTGCCGGTGGGTGAGGAGGTGCTCATTGATTGCGAGATCATTCAGGTCGGCAAGAAACTGGCAACTTTGAGGGGAACGATGAGAAAGAAGAGTGATAACTCGCTGCTGGCTGTTTGTGAGCATGGAAAAGTGAATATCGATCCTGAGCCAAAGGCCAAGATATAGATTTCATACGGCAAGAATCTCAAGGGTCACCTGAAGGTCGATGTTGGGGAGGTTGCGTGAAGGGGTGAGATAGTAACCTTCTCAGCTGGCAAAAGGCAAGGTGTTCATTTTCAATACAGCTGCTTGATGCCCGTCATTAAAGTTATCAATAATATTGCATAAAATCTTTTGATATGTCTAGTGAACTGTTGGACTTAGATCCCAAGCCTCTATTGCAGATATTATTGAGATTGTTGTTGAGATGCAGGTTGATTCCAGATTCCCCAATGAGGCAACCCAGATAACATCGAAATATATTACCCACGAATAGCACTATGACGCGTACACTGCAGAACATTCACGTGTACCAGACCAACTCTATTTAAACACTATTCACGAACAACTTATTTGCATTATAACCGCTGTCAAAGACATCCTATTATCAACTTCAACGGTTCTCGTGTCTATCTAGGGTAGCGCTGCCGTCATCTCACAACCCCTACCTGCATGGACGTTTTCCGGCTCCGGACGAACCGCTTGGCTCTAACGTTAACCTCCGCAAACCAAACAGTGGAGGCGTCCGCTATCGAACAAAGGCCCCTCCGTTAAGTCCGAAGAAACTCGAGTACAACAGAAACCCCGTCGATATCGTCATCTTCACCTTTGTTCACCTCTTCTTTCACTCACCTCTGAAATGGACGACACTTCCTTGCCCGGCGCTGGTGAATCCAAGCTCCTCACTCTGCTCCCCGCAGAGGTGTTGCATCATATACTGCAGTTTCTCCCCCCGCTGATCTGGTGTTGAGAGTGCCCTGTGTGTGCTCGGCCCTGCACGCTTTCATCAAAGGGAACCGTAACTTGTTCCGCCAGGTCTACCTGGATGTGCTTGTGCGTGCATTTCAAGATATATCTCTCAGAGATGATGGTTAATGAGATGTAGGATGAACCCACTGATAATACCGGTCTGAACTGGGAGCAAGAGGTTCGAGATCTTGTTCGACTTGAGACGATATGTAATCGCCAAGCTGCAGCGGACAAGGTGAGATTCAAGCGCATCGCCCTCAGAAGCCATCTTGACCACCAAAGAACATCTACTGAAACTTATCAGAGGGACGAACTGGACTTTGTTCACCACATCGTCACTCACCTCCTCAAAAACGCCTCTCCCTCGGATGAATCCGTCAACCCCTCCCGCACACACGCAACCTCGCGCAACGCCGCCCTGCTGCAGCGCATTTTCCGCGATGGAACCACTTCAGAGGCCTTTCTCCAGCGCTCTTCTCTGTTTGAGCGTGTTCGTGACCATCACCACCACTCAGCATCTGCAGCCCCTCAGTCAGTAAATGCGGACCGTAGGGCCATTCAGCAGAAGAGCGCTCATCTTCACTGCCTCCATGGGCGGCCCATTCTGAATGCTGGCCGTCTGCGCTCTCACAGGACTTATCCGTTTGCGTGCTCCAAGGTGTACGATATGCGCGAGTACACCATGAACTCCAGATGGGGTCCCTTTCTGGCTGATGGCTCCGACGGTGTCGACTGGGAAAAGGTCGAGGCCATCCTCGTGGTCCTGAGCAACAATGTCGGCCCCAGACGCAAGGTTCCTCAGATATTTGGTGAGATCTGGGACAAGCCATTCTCAGGCTCCTGGCCAGACAGCTTCAAAGTCCCTCCGCCGCGCGACCTGACCTCCCTCGAGGCCCGCGATCCCTACGGCGTCACAGGCACATGGTACCGCGTTTGTTACCCCCCTCATCCCCCATCCCCTCATTCTTTTTCCATCTCATGATCTGGGCGAGACTGACCAACAAGGCACCAGATTGTCTGCTTCCTCGACTACAGCGACTTCTTTGCCTTCAACTTTCCTGATCACGATTTTGTCGCTCCTCATGCGCCACGACCTGCCCTTGACGTCGGCGAGGCTACTCGTTTGATAATGCTCCGTCTCCAGGTCACATCCATTCAGAACCCCGGACCGGACGATGGACAAGACTTGCCAGTTGTGCACTTCAAAGGCGTTTCGCGGTCCCTGGATGACTCGTTCGACCACAACGCCAACTCAAACATCCGAGGTAAGTCTCCAGTTTCCTGTCTTGGCCAGCTTCCATCATGACTAGCAGCATGAGAACTAACAAGTGAGCATTCGCCTCGAAAGGTACCGTCCGTCTAACCCGGGAGGGAGAAGTCCGCTGGACAACCTTTTCCATCTTTCATGGCGTCGAACGCTGGCGCAGCGAAGGCGTCCAGATCGGTGGCGTGCGCTCAGCTCGCGGTGTAGTGGGTAACTGGTTTGATAGGTATGTCTTCATTATCCCATCCAGTCTTCAACGGCTACTTACCCCGCGCAGAGACTATGATGACCATGGCCCCGCTGGCCCTACGGCGTTCTGGAAGGTCGGAACTGCTGATCAGGTCGCCAATATGGAGGATGACCTCCTGCCGAACGCCCTCTTCCTCCCATATGCAGCTCTCATCGACATGGATGCCGAGATTGATCTCGAGGCCGACATGTCTTACAACTCTGACGACGAGGACGAAGAGGATGATGACGACGACGAGATGGACGGAGAAGAACTGTCAGAGTTGCTGCACGATGCAGAGCTACCTCTTACGGATGTCGATGTTTCCGACTTGATAATTGTTCATCACCAACAACTATGAATGAATTGGCATTGTTAATTTATTAGAATAATCGAAAGCATCATGGACACGGGCAACATATCACAAGCTACACGATTGAAAGAGCAGAATGAGTGAGGATGGCGAATGCGCCCATCAGTTTTGTACTTCTCCTGCAACACCGAGGAGCTAGAAAGGAAACGCGCTGTCGTAAAGACATTGGGGGTATTCTAAAATACAAAAGCAGCCCATCATATGAAGCCTCCCACCCCTTCTAATCGCGACATGCATGTCGCTTTCATCATCAAACGTCTTGTCTCAAATCCATCATGCCCTTCCCTTGTTGTGTCCTATATATTCCATCTCTTGATTCCATACGCCAATTTCCGTATATCCCAGTATATGTGTCCCCACGCCTTCAAATCACACCCAACCCCCTTTTAGTGTATCGTCCCGCCCTGGTTGAGGATGATGCAGTTGTTCAACAGAGTTGCCGCTTCGTGCAAGAGCTCCCATCGTGTCCCCTCAAAAGTGTCCTTGAGGATCATCAGGAGTGCCGTATTCGCGTTGATTCCCGTCCTGCCCTGTAAGTTGCCTGGGTTCTCGATGGTACCGAACTTGATAAAGTAGTTTCTCATGTGTTGAAGTTTCTCCTGGCGATTTGTTGGTAGCGGCACCTCCGGACAAGCTCCCTCAAGAGCAAAACCGTAGCTCCAGACTACCAGCGCCGCAAAGTACAGCACCCAAGGTCGGTTCAGGAGAACGTCATCACGCGCATCGTACGGCTCATCCAGATGGTAACCTCCTGCATGTGCGGGTGTCACCTGATCAGGGGCCAGCACAGAGCACAAGAACTTGAGCGCATAAAAGGCCGCATCTCTTGCTCGAGCGGAATGGGCCCAGTGGTCCTTGATACGCCTCTGAGCGCTGTTAAACTCTTGCGGGCCAATAGCACGGCCAAGAAGACGCTTCGCTCGCGCAAACATCTGGCAATCCACAATGTCCGCATGCATGGCCATGTGTGCCAAGTGGTGCAGAACCGTACGGCTCTCAAACACAACGTTGAACTCGTTTCGTTTCAGGGCGTCATCTCGATAGGGATCCGAAGATTCGCTGCGATCCAGATGCTTGTCAAAGTCAACCTTCCACGTGTCATACGCGCGAGTAAGTGTGGCACGCCATCGGTCTCGGCCACCAAGAGCCTGGATAATACCACCGCCCAGCACATTGACTTGAAGATCCCGCTGATGCATGTGCCACGACACGCTCAAGAGGCCTGCCATCAACACGGTTCTCCCGAATGAGGTTGTGTGTACCTCCTGAGCGCTTAGCGTTCGCTTAAGACCTTCCAAGAACGAGGTCGGCTTGATTCCATTCGACATCAAGTTTGACTCGATCCGCCAGACCTCAGAGCTACTTCCAGCCCGCCACATGGATTCGTCACAGGGAAGGGGTAGTCTCATCTCGTGAGCGACCATTACCGCCGAGTGGCCAAACATAGTAGCGTGAATCGAGTCGACAATAAAAGCGGCAAAGGCTGCGCGCCTGGTCGCTTCGTTCGTAACCCAATGCTCCCACCACTTGTCGGCAGTTCCGGTCGAGCTCGAGGTGGACGACTGTCGTGATCCGTTGGATCCATCTCGAGGGTTCGGTGGTGAGTCCAAGGCCGACTTTCCGATTAGGGAACGGCCTCGCCGCATTAAAGTGATGGTGGTAGCATGGTGGATATGAGCTCTCTCGTGCAGTTCTCTTGACGAGTACATCTTTTCGTATAGCTCGAGAAGAATGAGAGCTTGGAACACCCATAGCTTCGCAGGAGGCCGGAAGCTGACGTCCATGAAGATGTCCCAGCGCAAGTGCCAAGCAAGGAAGTTCGAGAGTTGAGCGCCAGCCTTTGTCACCTTGTGCCCATGCGTTCGATCCAGGCACGCAGCCCCGATAGCCATCATGGAGAGCAAAAGGAGGTTTGGTGTCTTGTCAGGAGAGAATGTTGGCTTATGAAGGATAGGCATCTGGTCGCTGAAGTGATACCAGTAGGAGCCAATGTATGCCTGCATCATCCTCTTGCTGAGCATGTGGTCGTTGTTCATGCGGTCGCCCTCAAGAATATCATCCCACTGGCGTTCAGATGGAGAGTGCTTGTTGTCATGGAAGCGCTCCCTGATAAAGTCGAATAGCTCCTGGCTCTTCTCCTCGGATATTGTCGCTTCTGGTACTTGTTGATCCAGAAGATTATTGACGGCCATCACCTGCTGAGGAGCAGTCGGGAAATACCCCATCGAAGCACTGTCGGTGCCGAGAAGAGACATGTTGAACTGGTTACCTTGCAATTCACTGTAGCTGAAATCATGTCAGTCCAAGAATCCCAGATATTCGTGTTGCGTGATACTAACTTTGTGTAGCTTGGGCCGACTACCGGGGTCATGGCCTGGCCGGGCGAATTGAAGAGATATGCCATAAAGTCCTCAGGCATGCCGACGTAAGGTGACTTGTTGAGATCGCCAGCTTCTCCAAAGACAGGGACAGTCGCGGGCATAGCCATCTGATCCAACATCATCAACTCACTCGCCTGGGTTGTTCCAGGCTCCGTGTACTCTGCCGAGGAACCGGTAACCGAGTTCTGGGGGTTGGAATATTGTGCTGGAGGCAGGTTCATGGGCATCACATTCTGCTGACTGACAAATGTGCTGGCCTGGGCCATATTGTTTTGCTGGTTTGGGAAGACCTGCTGGTTTGCGATCGGTGACATGACGTTGAATGGTGTGTTACTGGCCGACATTGACTGTCTCTGTGTCACCGAAGGGGACTGTGGCTGGCTAAGCTGGGGTGTGCGGTTATCATAGCCCGGGTTTGGAGACATGTAGCTGCCCAGGCCGTCGGGTAGTTGCCCATTTGGATACATCCCGGTGGGAGTATTTGCCATGGGCGAGTAAGGGTTCCCGTTCGCGTCTAAGGCTGTTTGATACGGCATGTTGGAGGGGTGAGCCTTTGAATAATCGACCGGGTTGCGATTAAACTCGGGCGAGTTTGTACCAGCACCAACTCCCACTCCAACACCGGCACCATTGCCAGGAGCAATCACCGGAGCGATATTCCCTGCTACAGAGTCCCTCTGGTTGAGCTGAGAGCCTTTCGCAGCATGTCTGTCCATATGCCGCTTCAGCAGATCTCCTCTTACGAAAGTTCGCGTGCAGTTGGGGAAGTTGCAGTGGTAGGTCTGCTTCGAGTTGTGATTTAGCTGGTGGCGGTACCTGCGTATCGTTTGTCAGCATACAAGTCCAAGTGTTGCACTGAGACAAGACATACAGATGCTCTGCTCTTGAGTAGCTCTTCCCACATCCCTCAGCAGTGCACTCAAATCTCTTGTCGAGACCTTTCCGGCTTCGTCTCCGTTTCCTGGCCGGTCCAGGGCCGTCCGAGTTGGAGGACGCGCCGTTTTGGCCGTCATGGTGGCCTTCAGCCTTGACATCCTGCTCGGCGCCCTCATTCTCGAGTGAGCGACTTCTTTGCCGACCACGGCCGGAAGGATTCGATGCGTCGATGGGCGAGGGGTTCTGGGTATTCCCCATTGCGCCGGAGCTAACCGGAGATATGGGGAGGATCTGTTTCAGGTCGTTTGGATGTGAGGCTAGAATCGATGCCATGACCTGAGGTGAGAATGGAGGAAAACGGGGTCGAGAGCGGCGCGGGACGGGTGTCGAGAGGAAGGGTCAGATGGCACAAGGTTGTGATCTGTAGACAGGACTCCACCAAGGCAGGCAGTCATAAGCCAGAAACGACGGGGGCGCGAAGGAGCAAGCTCCAGCAGTTGAGGCTGCACAGTCGCAAAGTGTCGCGGCGGCGTTGCCGCAGAGGATGGCGGGGTTGTGACAGCCGAGGGGCCGCGAGAGTGGGACAGGGCGGAAATAAATCGATAATTGCTTCGTTTAGACCCCTACGGATTGATGATTGGATATTGCGCGTGAAGCATGACAGCGCGAGGGGATCAACGCCGTCGAGCTGGCGGGATGCGTGAAGAAGAACAGCAGCGCCGCAACGGAAGGTCGGCGTGCGGCGTCGAGGTCTTGGACTCGGGGTGGCCCAAGCGGATGGGTCGAATGGGAGCTGGACTGGTTCCTTAATGTCAGCAGGCGAAGTCAAGAAGAGGTGTCGCGTGTTTTTGCGGGTAAAATGCTATGCGAAGTGGATCGAGTAACGACAGGCCAGCTTTGGGGAGACCGGGATGTGGGCCGCAACTGGAGACTGGGTGATGCCGAAACGGCGCGGAGACCACTTTTTAGTCATGGGCACCGTGATTCGCCGTCTTGCCTGCGTCTTCAGCTTGTGACGTACGGAGGCTGTTGGGAGAGGCGTTGTCGAGGCGCGAGTGAGGCTTTGGTTGTCTTTGCGGTCCTGCCTGGGCCATGGAATAGTCCAAGATTTGGGTGTAACAGTCGGCTAGAATGCGGAGACTCCACGAGACGTAGTGGAGAGGAGAACCCTGGGAGGGAAAAAAACACCCTTGTCCGGCCGGCAGGCAAGCAAGCAGGGTCGAACGATACACAGCAGGGACTCGAGCGGGTGCAGAGAGACACAGAGATATATCCAGCGTGACGGTTGAAGGTGCTCGACGTTGACGGGTAGTGTATAACGGCCCGTTGTTGATGAATGTCCAGGCAACGGCAAGCTGCATTGGCGCTGTGCATGCAATGGACGGCGGACGGATACGGCCGTTCATGTGGAGTCGGGAGATGACCGAAGGAAGAGAAGAGGGACAGATGTGAAATGCGACAGAGGCCGAGGTGATACAAGATATGAAAGCACACGAATAGTTACCTTGGATGTATGTATGCGATGATGTGCAGGAGATGCAACACTGAACAAGT
Organism: Fusarium solani; assembly: GCF_023522795.1. Taxonomy (NCBI): domain Eukaryota; kingdom Fungi; phylum Ascomycota; class Sordariomycetes; order Hypocreales; family Nectriaceae; genus Fusarium; species Fusarium solani. The sequence goes on from NW_027072154.1 coordinate 2,520,059, forward strand.
CGAGGCTGAGGCAGATGCAAAGATGGATGGCTGATGAGATGTGATGGTTCACATGAAAGTGTAAGGACTCGAAGATCGAAGGGCGGCAGGACGTGACAGGTGAGATGAGGAGGCGAGCGAGCGAGGACCGAAGGCGTCTTTGGCCGAGATGAGATGAGATGAGATAATGATGGATGAGATAATCAGGAACCACGGCTGCGTAAAATGAAACGGGCCGTCCTCCAAATAATAATAGCTCAGGCACACGCAGCAAATGCAACAACAAGAGCCGCCCAGAAGCCAAAAGAAGCAACACAGACTCTCCGAGGCTTCGAAAAAAAGGTGGGATGGATCAAGAAGTTGCTCTGGGGAAGTGGCAGCAAGCGGAAACGCGTGGACGCGGGTAGGGTGGGGGGTTCAAGAGGTTCTTTATGGCAGAGACAGACCCCTTGGACGACAGAGTCTCACCAACCGTCCAACCTTTAAACCCATCACCATCACCATCACCCCCAATCCACACCCAAGGGTCCCAATGTCCAATCCGAGCCTCGACAATCGACAAGCCTCTGCCCTTTTCGTACCAAGGCCTTGCCCTCCTGGTAAAGCGCCCGTCTGCCCTCCACTTGCTCCTCCACCCTCGCCTCTCCATTGCTCCACCTTCGCCTCTCCACCCTAACTCCTTTTGCTCCGACAATGTGCTTCGTCTTGCGCGCGCACGCTCGCTCACGCCTCTCGCTGGCTACCACCTCCAACCATCAACCCTCCATTCCGTCTCCGCTCGCGACTAGCGTCGCCTCGTTCACGCCCTGGCCTGGATGTCCGCCCGGCCTCCGATCATCGTCGCCTTGATCTTGACGATTTGACCCATGCTCCTGCAGCAGGCAGCCTCGACATTGGCATCTGTGGACAGAGCAGCATCTCGAGTACGACAGAGCTGAACAGAAAAGGGCCGTCCAGACTCGGTAGTCGGCCGGGGGGCTGCGGACCCATGGCCGGGGAGGGGATGCTGGCAGGGGTGTAGCGCTTTGCCAAAGACTCTTTTGCTCGCCGTGGCCGGGCATCCATGATCCTTCCCTGACGATTTGGTTGTGCACTCATGGCTCGACGCCTGGACCTCCCACGGTCGACGGTTCCATGTTGCTGCATGGAGACCAGCAGGGAAACCCGATGCCGGGTTCTTCCTCAAGGCACCGCACCGCACCATGGAGCCCTGAAGCTGCGCTGCGCTGCGCCCAAGAGTATGTACTTGATCCGTAATGCTCATGGTCCCGTTGGTGGCTGATGGCAGTTGGTATGTTCACTCTGAGACATTCGCATGGGGGTCAGCCAACTGTTGGTTCTTCGCGATGTGGGCTGTGCTGGTGTTGACCGTCCTGGTCGATGGACCTGCCTGCCATCTTTCAGCGCGATGCGCCATGTCCTTGATATACACGACACGACAGGATGGATCGTCTACAAGCAGACCAGTCTGTGCTCGCTCCCGCCGCCGCGGGCAACCGTTGTTGATGGATGACGCCTCGAGCTTCTTCTTGACCGGCTGGTCAGGCTACGATGGGGCTAATGTTCGTTCCCTCGCTCACGGGCCACCTCAACCTGGCGCTGTCACGTCGCCGCACAGCTGCTAGTCAGCGGCCCGCTCTAGGCTGGCTGCTGGCTTTTCATCAGCATCAGCAGCTCGTTGTCCGTGGCATGAGCAGTGGCGTGCCCATCTGTACCCTCCTCCCGGGTCCTCGGGGTGGAGACGCGGCATACGGACGGACCACATACGGACTCCTGGGATTGTTGATGACGCCGGCGCCTCGACGGAGACGGACGCATCTAGTAATACGTTCGGGACTGAGCCAAGGCGTTCATCTAGCCCCTTGAAATGCCATTTGGCATGAACCGGGTTCATCGGCAATCTGGCGCTTGGTCGTGTGCCTAAGTGCCCGAGGAGAGAGCCCTGGACAAAGCAAGCAAACCAAACATGGATCTATCAAAGCAACTGTAAATGACCACCGCCTGGGCACGCCGGTACCGGTACTGGGGGACTGAGACATCCACCACATGAGCGGCTCGCCATGCGTGATGATGCTCCATGACAGCGAGCCGCCACCGTACCTCGAGGTCTTTGCGCTCAACAGAACAGAATACGGCTGGTTGGCAGCCATTAGGTATCATGCAAATGCGTGATCCATATGTCGGCACCGCAACCCCAGGTCAAGGCCCTGCATTTATGAACCAGGTGTGGTAGCATGCCATGCCTCCCAGCGTCCCCTCGGTCGTCGGTGTGGGTTTGTCGATCGCTGATCTGCACCAAGACTCAGAAAGGCATCTGGCAATGCTTCGCCGAGCAAGGCTGGAACAATGCTCCATCCAAGCTGAAGTGGCTTGCGGTGAACGATATCGGAACCGCCGTGCTCTTCGAGAAAATCTTGCGATGGCACATCCTGGCCCGGCTTACTTCGGATTGTTCAAAGTTGGACGCACTTGCTGAGGACCTGTCATTGTGCTCCGAGGAATCTCGATAGTCAGACGTCAGCGCAGCACACAATGGAGCCAAGCCAATATCGAGATCTTGGACGAACGAATCGCATCCGCGATTGACAACTGGGCAGTGGCTAATTGGATCCAGGCGTGCCGTCGGCCTCTGATATGGCCCTCGGGCTTTCTGTTACGAGAGGGATTCGAGAGAATGAGGCTGTCGTCCATCAAGCTGGAATTGGAGCAACCACCACGACAGCCAAGGCTCCAGGCGGCTGAGTTAGTGGGGTGCTGGCTGAAGCTTGGGCGGCCAGGGTGCGCCATTTTCTCCAACGCCCAACGCTCACGCGGTTTGCCAAGGCCCAGCGGCACGGTTAACGAAGAGGAGACTGCAAGGGATTGGCACTTCTGACGAGCATGTTCCCCTGGACCCTGCAAATAGAGAGTTTCAACTGACATGGGGCATAGGACTGACCTCCACGATGATCTGATGGTCCGGCTGGCAACCAGAGAGCTGGAACGCCAACTTGTCAACCAAGTTAGATGACAGGCTGCCGAAGTCTGCCCGTCGAGACCGAGATCGGTCGACCTGCTGTTCGGTAACTATTATGGCTGCACTAACTAACATAGTCAGGCCAGCCCAATTAATCTCATTTGCTGCTAGTCTTGTTTCGAGACAGCCCATTAAACCGCTGACCCAGCGGTTCCATCGAAGGCCCAGAGAAACCAGGCATGAGTGGATGCAGAGATGGTGGGATTTCAGAGCTCGCTACCCTTTCATCGCCTTAGCGCCAGCAGGTCGCTGCCAGAGTGGCCCCCCCAGATTCTCGCTTCTCCACAGCGGCCGGCACGTTTGGCTGGGAATGTTGAATTACGATGTACCCAGACAGCCCTGCTGAACGCTGCGTCTCTCGCGTCTGCAGCTATTTCTTAGGCACGCAGGACCATTATAATCCGAAGAACCCTGATTTGTTGCCTCCTGGGGCCAGCAGTTGGGTCGTAGCACCCCTTTCGACAGAATCCTTATCTGCTGGAGATTGATTGGGCCCCTGATATCATATACACACAGACTGAGATTTTGTCGGCTCATCGAAATAGTTATACCGACGTAATGAACCCAAGGCTTGGATTCTGGGGTCTGGGGTCTGGGGAACATGGCAATCAGTCACTCGCTGCCGCCTCCTTCGCATGCACGTTGCGTGTCTGCCCGCGGCAAAGCACATGGTGCCATGACCCCCGTGACGAATTTCCCACTTGGACGTTGGACATGTTTCGAGTGGAGGGATCGCCATGTTGTTCGTTGACGAGGGACGATGTTATCCCTGCATGAACCGGTGGCATGCTAAAATCTCCGTCAGCAGTGGTCCACCGATTAACTTGTACCTACATCGAGATGAGGTTGGAGAAAGCCTCATCGTCGAGTTGAGATTACGAGGACACTTGTGAGCCGTTGCCCAATCGGCGCAGGAGATGCCCTCGCAATGTGCCGAATGTCGACTGATGGGCCGGCGGCCATCTATGCATCGAGCGAGTTGCAGTAGCGTGTCTGTATCCCAGCATGCAGAGGCTTGACCAGACTCCTCGGTGGCCCGGACAGTAAGGTGTTTTAGGCAAGGTTGGCGACCCAACCATCGGGTGGAAATGCGGTTGGAGGATTAGGGCGTTACCGGAGAGAGGCCAGCGAAGGCGAACTCGAGTCTCAAACGCCGGCAAAGTAATCAACGGCGTGCTACGGTTCATGATTTGCCGAAGCATGGCCTTGAAGAAGCAATTCTCCAAAGCCACATGGTTTGGACAAGATGCAGGTCGACGAAAAGGAAATGCGCTTTGGGGCGCCCCGTCCCGTCGGATCAGTAGTGGAGAATTGGGCCCTGGATCTTCATCCAAGTGCTGGGCGCAGCTGAGATTGGCGGCGATCGAGAGGAGGCTAAGATGACGAAGCGTGGGAAAAGCTCAAGGCCGCGCTTTGCGAAAGAGTTAACAAAAGATGGATCGGAGATATCACACAGCGATTCCTTGGCCTCGGCCTCCCGACCCACACGGCAATGAAGCTTTGCAGCGTGGGGATCGTGGGGGTTATTGCTGGAGGAGATCCACCAGAGCGTGGGAGGCCATGATGGGATGAAACTTGGAGGTCTCGTGATGGGAGTTGGAGACATCCATATCCATGCGTTGATGAAGAGTGCTTATTCATCAGCGCCCTCTTTTCTGATTCCATGCCGGAATTTCGAGTCCTCACGCTCCCTCGTTCTCCCGCTCCGAAAGCTCGGACAGACAGCGATGAACCAAAGTCTTTGAACTTCACGAGCCTCTGCAGATTCAGAGCGCATGACAAATACGAGATGGAATTCTTGGCTCACAATTTCATGCCTCATCTCATGGAGCAGCATGGATCGAATTCTTGAACAGAGATTCAAGAATGCCTCACTTCGACATTATTCATGAGAGGGCAGAAAGAAAAGCCGTTCAGGTGATGGAAGTGGCTGGGAACAGATGGTGCATTCAGTCCCTGGCAGCGGCAGTACAGACGCCGTCGCTCCGTATTCCCGCCCGGGCGGCCACATGACGAGGACGGTTTCTCCATCTACCTACTTATTTTTCGACATCGCCCGTTCGATTCTTAACGCCTCCTAATAAGAACGAGAAAAGGAACCGTCCCCCTTTCCACGCCTCCCCAAGGCTAGACGGATGCAAGGCTCTTTCATCTAGCCCTGCAGAATGGCTTTCACTGTCGACAAAGGCCGGAATAGGGGCGATCTGCACCAGAAGGCAAAGAGAAGCGCCCCTTTGGCAGCTTCCACGGGCTTGTCCGACGGTTGAACCACTGGGCCGGACCCTTCTTTTTTTCTGGTGCCGCTTCTGGACCCCAAATTCCTTCTGTCCCTTTAACCGTTTCTGGTCTCCTGGGTGAATTATGGACGAAGGGGAAGATGGCACGAGGGAGCGTGGGAGCGAAGTGGCCCCACTCATGCTCTTTACTCTGGCCTCTGGCTGGTGAGATTTTCTCTTCCAGATGCTGTGACGTCGGAGCTTGGTGCGGGCGGTGGGCGGTAGGCGATCAATCCAGCACGCGCCCCAGATCCCCGAAAATTGCCCATACCCACGCCCTCGCTCACGGTCACGCCCCCCGACGCCGGCCACTTCTCCTCCTCCTTCTCCTCCCACAAACCGTCGATCGAAGCTGTACTGCTATGTGACCGCCTGCTCTCTGCGATCTATTTGTCTGCTGTCTAGCACGAGTTCTACACATTTACGCACGCATCAGCGCAGCTAGCCTTCATCATGCCTCCAGCAAAATCCTCGCGAAACCACGACGACTCCAAGGCCGACGGCCCCAATTCCAAGGAAAAGGGCGGCAACGGTCACTCTTCGACCAAGATGCGTCGGGGCGCCAGCCAGCAGAATCACTCTCATCTGCGCGAAGTTACAAACGCTGCTGCCATTCCTCCTCCTCAGCCTGCTGCTGAGCCTTCTCCTCCTAGTGTTGGTCACCCCTCTCCGTCCTCGCACCATGATCCTCTCCGTCTGTCTCATGGAGCCCCTCCCTGAGCCCTCACAGCCGGCTCCCCTCGCGTCTATTAACTATCATGGAACTGACTCGTTTTCTTCTCTTACAGCTACAATGGACCACCTTCGAACGAGACATCCTCCATGCTTACCGTCGCGAGCATCGCCTCAACACCCCGAGCTCCTTCTCGAACCCCTACCGCCAATGGATTCTCTCGCAACCGAACGGAATTGGCCTCCATTCCCCAACCATGGTTCGACGTCAGCAAGCTCGTCGCCAGAGCAAGGACAAGCTTGCTCTGGCCGTGCGCAAGCATTTTAACGGAATGGGTGTGCAAGAGAACGACGTGATCGTCGACTTTATTTACAAGATTCGTCACGACACCACCCGCATCTCGAAGCCGTACTCGGCCCCGACGGCGACGACGAAATAAGGGATTTTTGTATGCAAGGCTTTTACAAGCAAGGGACGGACACATTGGAACGGAGTTTTTAGGCGTTGGACCATGGCATCACCAAGCGCAGTCGCTTCGGGACGACTTTTGATTTTTTACGCAAAGCTGCATAGGCAGACAGGCACGTTTGCATTGGTCGCATGCACAGGTTATAGATGGGTATTGCGGTTTCGAATTATATCAGATACCATGACGAGCTGGAACAGAGTTTCTTTTTTTATGCCTTCATGCTACAGTCTTCCCCCTGAGTCTCTCATACGTGTTCGCTCACAGAGAAAGTGCACAAGGTGATTGTGTTTTCGAGAGCAAAATGGTGTTGTGGGCGCTTAGTGTCCGAGGCGCCCAGATCCCTGAGCTGACCGGTTGCGCCTGACGACCGCACACACCAACAAATACCGGGTCTAATGCGCGCCATCCTGCTTTTGAAGGAGACAAATAGATGTTGACTGAGGAACTTGATCAACTTGTAGAGATCATTCTGTAGGCCACTTCTTGAAGACGACCTTAAAGTAGAGAGCTTTGATCGCTGGCTACAGCTAATCCCAGCGCTGGTCAGTGGCCCCAGCATCGGGACCGGCGCCTTGCACTTGAATCATGTTTCAAACCTGTTCTTACGTGGTATAATAGAGAACATGAGCCAAGCAAAAATATTGGTTCGTAAATAGTAGACCCGTTTACTCAGATGTGAATCAATTCCACTGAATATTGAGACACCTCTACCAAGAGCCGCTCGGCTTGTGACGGTGTGAATACCTCGGGGTAGTTTCGGCATAAGTTTTCTTGATTGTTCAGCATGGCCGATATCGTCACCCGCTAGAAGATCGTCAGTTGTAGAATAACTGCGCTTGGAGATAGATCAAGCAGCGCAAATGGTGTTTTTGCCTGCAATATTTCTACCTCGCCTCCTCTAGTATTTATTGATGAGAAAGTTGAACATCCCCCATCGGCTTTGCATCGGCATTTCGCCTGTTCCTGAATTCAATCGCCTCTCAGCCAATAACTATCCGACCTTACAAAGCAGGTGATCCGGCGTCGGCCCTATGACGAAGTTTGGTGGATGTCTGAGGCACCAAAAGCTCGGCTCAAGCCCGGTTGGGAGAAGCCTCGAACTTCAAAGATTTTTGAGGAAGCACGGCGAAGCTATTCCTAGGTACTAGTTTGCCTTGTAACGTTTCCCCGTTTTCTTATTTCTGCTCCTCGATATTTTCTTCGTTTTTGGGGCAGATGAATCACTGTGGTACAAGATGAATCCCTGCCTTCTGTCAAAGGCCGCCGCTCCCGCGCGCGCTGCCCTGGCGCAAAGCCATCTCTGCACCTCCAAGATCCAGTGCTTAAGCAAAGGCGCACAGTTGCATACCGCGGCATTGCGCATCGGTTCCTGGGACCTGTCATCCTTCAAGAGAGATACCCGAGTCCCCTCGACCAAGCGGGTGAGTAATTCTCCTCAATGGATCAGCCCGGCATTTCTGATCTTGTGTAAATAGTTGTTCCACGCCACAAACTCGGTCCAGCAAAAGGACCCCTACCAGGCCCTCGGAGTCAGCAAAAGCGCATCCGCCGCCGAGATTAAGAAGGCATACTATGGCCTAGCAAAGAAATATCACCCTGATACGAATAAGGACCCCACTGCGAAGGACAAGTTCGCCGAGATCCAGTCCTCATACGAAATCCTCTCCGATCCCAAGAAGCGTGAGCAATATGATCAATTCGGTGCCGCCGGCTTCGACCCCAACGCCGGGGGGGCTCCCGGAGGTGATCCCTTCGGTGGTGCTGGAGGCTTCTCTGGTTTCGGCGGCTTCGGTGGACAAGGAGGATTTGGTGGTTTTGGAGCACAGGGAGGGTTCGGTGGTGGGGTCAACTTTGAGGATATCTTTTCGGCATTTACTGGACAGCAAGGATTCGGCCGCCGTGGACGACAGCAAGCCTATCAACAAGAGATCCTGGTCGGCGAAAACATCGAGGTCCAAGCCAGCATCACTTTTATGGAGGCCGCCAAGGGCACGAGCAAGACCATCTCCCTCACGCCGCTCAGCACATGCGGAACATGTACAGGCAGCGGCATGAAGCCCGGCGCCTCGCGAGGCGCTTGCAAGGCTTGCAACGGAACAGGAACCCGTGTTCACTTTATGCAGGGAGGTTTCCAGATGGCGTCTACCTGCGGAACCTGCGAAGGCACCGGCTCGACCATCCCCAGAGGCTCCGAATGCCGAACATGTTCAGGAAATGGTGTGGTGAGGGAGAAGAAGACGATTACCGTGGATATCCCAGCTGGAATTGAGGACGGCATGCGACTCCGCGTCGACGGAGCCGGCGACGCTCCCGCTACCGGCCGAACCGCCGACCCCAATGTTCGCGCCCAGAAGGGAGACCTATATGTCTTTGTGCGTGTCGCCAAGGACCCCAAGTTCCGTCGAGAAGGATCGAATATTCTTTATACCGCCAACATCCCTCTCACAACCGCTCTGCTGGGTGGCCAAGTGGAGATCCCGACGCTGGACGGCTCAGTTAATGTCAAGGTCTCTACCGGTACCAACACCGGTGACAAGATGACCCTGACGGGCATGGGCATGAAGCGTCTTGGTTCTCGACGTGGTGGCAGTGGCGACCTCAAGGTCGAATACCGAGTCACCATGCCCAAGTACTTGAGCGCCAACCAGCGGACGATTGTGGAAATGCTCGCAGACGAGATGGGAGATAAGACGGCCAAGCGTGTGATGAACGTCGGCTCTTCTGCAAGGTGAGTGTCCCCGCTGCAGGGAAGCCGTCGTCGACCTGCTAACCATACCCAAGTGTTGACCCCAACAACCCCGACTCGCACAAGAATGAGGGCTTCCTCAAGTCGATGTGGCACACGCTGACCAACAACCCGGCGCACCAAGAGGAACTTGGCAAGGGCACCGAGGGTGAGAAAAAGGAGGACCCGAACAAGAAGTCGGATGGCAGCAGCTCGAGGTAATGAATGGCCTGTATCATATGAATTGGAAGACCACGACATACTAGATGGGGAGCGCATTTGCTGGTGTTAAAAAGGTTGATATTATTTGTGTATGGCGTCGGCGGAGGTCACGACAAAACCCGACGACTCGTCTATGAAGATCTGCCAGATCTGTTGTATACCAATCCTGTAGTATAGAAAGAGGGGGCTCAAAGCTCCATCGGAGGCCACTCCCCTCATGAAATTGTAGTCGCATGACTGAAGGACAAGACTGTGGTCCTCTGGTTGCTTTGAGTGAAGGCTACGCGAATATGGACATGTCATTCCACGATATGGAGAACCCGAGACATCACATTGACAGCTTCATACTCACCTTGGAGACCGTAACAAACCTCTTTAAGTGGGACGAGGAGCATGGCCTGTTGGCGGATCTTGTCTGACTTGATTAGAGTCCAAACCGTTATATATCATCATTTAACTCACATACCAGGCATCCATCGCATAGTTGTCCGCGTAAAACTCCATTGCAAAACCCCTTTCATCGCCTTCAGCCGATGGGCTTGAGCTTCTTCTTCTTCTTCTTTTCGCCCCCAGATTGCCCCTTCTGAAATTGTCGCCAGCTGCTGATCCGCTCATCCCGGGTGGCCTCCCAGTCCTGCTCGTGCTGGCGCTTCCGCTTGCGGTCCTCCACCTCGGCGTCGGCGCGGCGCTGTTCGCGGCCCTCCTCCTGCAGCTGGGCCTTCATCTGACGGCGACGCCGGTGCTCGTTGTCGATGAGCACCTCGCGAGACTTGTCGCGCCACATGCGACGGAACTCATCCGTCTTGAGCTCTTCGCTGTCCACCGTCCACTTGTTCTCGCGAATGAGGAGCATGCGCGCGTCTGCGATGGCCTCGTCTAGCCGTGCGCGATGCTTCTCATCCATGAGCTCTGTCTGTGCCTTCTTGAGTCGGTCGAAGGCGTCGGGCGCTAATGGGTTCTTTGTCTTGTCGGGATGGATGAGTAGCGACTTCTTGCGGTAACAGATTTTGATATCTGAGTCGGGGACACCGGGCTGGAGATCTAATACAGCGTAGCTATGTCATGGTCAGCTTAATTGTATATCAATATCCATGCGTCAGGCCAGCACTTACGCGTCGAGTCGAAACGCCTTCAAAATTCGGTCTATCTCTGCATCCTGGAGCTGGATTAGCGGTGGTCATGATGTCGATGCGCCTCTCGCAACGAACCTTGTCAAACTCCTTGGCCTCAGCCTCGAGGGCATCGAGAGCATCCTTATCCTCTTTTGAGTCTTTGCCGGCCATTTTGATACTGAGATGTCTGATGCGATGCAGTATTTGTGGTTGAAAGAGTGAAAGGAAAGAATAATAGGAATGGGAATGTAGGTCAGCTTGGGTGTTGGTTGCGGCAGGCGAAGCCGGAGGGAAGGGACCCACTTACCCCACGAGATAAGATAAGGCATCCAGAAAAAAATATTGGCTGATCGACATTGAAGCTCTCACCATCCGCTAACACTTGAACAACCTCTACAACATTGCTTCTTAAGGCGCGTCAACATGGCACGCCGCGGAGCCTCACCAACCCCTTCAGAGGGAGAGGTTGATATCCTCGGATCCCTCTACCCCGGCGACGGAGACGGCGACAATGGTACCAACGGCAACGACGCTGGCCTTGATCTCGATTTTGACGGTCTCTTGAACGGCCCCGAACCTGGCAATGATGACGGCGACGAGGCCTTTATCGCCCTGCAGCAGGCGGCTTCCTTTCGAAAAGCTTCCAATCTCAAGGGAAGGACGGTGAAGAAGGGTGGAGGCTTTCAGGCGATGGGTAGGAGTTTTGCGTGTCAACTGCAAGCTATATACTGATCTTTCCTAGGCCTCAACAGCAATCTTCTCAAGGCCATTACACGAAAAGGATTCTCAGTTCCAACCCCGATTCAGCGAAAATCAATCCCCTTGATCCTCGACAGGAAGGACCTGGTGGGCATGGCGAGGACAGGTTCCGGAAAGACTGCCGCCTTTGTGATACCTATGATCGAGCGATTGCGCGCCCACAGCGCCAGATTCGGAACGCGAGCCCTTATTCTCTCACCGTCTCGAGAACTTGCGATCCAGACCTTGAAGGTTGTCAAGGAGTTCGGTCGTGGAACCGACTTGAAAAGTGTTTTGCTGGTCGGTGGTGACAGTCTCGAGGAGCAGTTTGGGTACATGGCCGCCAATCCTGACATTGTGATCGCTACACCTGGTCGATTCCTTCACCTCAAGGTCGAGATGTCGCTGGATCTCTCTTCGATTCAATATGTCGTGTTCGATGAAGCCGATCGCTTGTTCGAGATGGGTTTCGCTGCCCAGCTTACCGAGATTCTCCACGCCCTGCCCCCTTCAAGACAAAGTCTGCTGTTCTCAGCGACGCTGCCCGCATCCTTGGTTGAATTTGCGCGCGCCGGTTTGCAGGACCCCAGCCTTGTGCGACTTGATGCCGAGACCAAGGTTTCCCCTGACCTTGAAAGCGCCTTCTTCTCCGTCAAGGGTGCTGAAAAGGAGGGCTCTCTATTACACATTCTCCACGATGTGATCAAGATGCCGGTTGGAGTTCCAGAGGGCGCAAAGGAGAAGGAATCTGAAAAGGGATCCAAGAAGAGGAAACGAGGACCCGAGGGTGGCAGCGGCAAGCCAACAGAGCACTCCACAATCATTTTCACAGCGACCAAGCATCACGTCGAGTATCTGGCGAATCTCCTCATTGAGGCAGGCTTTGCGGTTTCCTACGTTTACGGATCTCTCGACCAAGTTGCCAGACGTATGCAGGTTGAAGACTTCCGACGAGGAAAGACAAACATCTTGGTTGTCACTGATGTTGCGGCGCGTGGTATTGATATCCCCGTGCTTGCCAACGTCATCAACTTTGATTTCCCTCCTCAGCCCAAGGTCTTTGTTCATCGAGTTGGTCGAACTGCCCGAGCGGGTCAGCGTGGTTGGAGTTACAGTCTCGTGAGAGATACCGACGCTCCCTACCTATTGGATCTGCAACTATTTTTAGGCAAGAAGCTGGTCGTTGGTCAAGAGAACACGAGCCCGTCGTTTGCCGATGATGTGGTCGTGGGATCATTGAAGCGAGACTCGGTAGAGACTCACGTGGAATGGTTCAACAAGGTTCTCCACGATAACGATGATGTTTCTGCATTGCGGGGTGTTGCTGGAAAGGCAGAGAAGTTGTATCTGAAGACAAGGAACTCGGCTGCTAGCCAAAGTGCGAAACGAGCAAGGGAGTTGGTTGGATCCCAGGGATGGACGCAGCTCCACCCTCTCTTTGGAGAGGATGTGGACGGAGCAGAACAAGCGCGAGCCGATATGCTGGCAAGAATCAGTGGTTTCAGACCCCAGGAGACAATCTTCGAGGTTGGCCACCGCGACAAGTCAACGACGGAAGCTGCCGAGGTTATGAAGCAGCTGCGCAAGAGGATTACACCCAGAAAGCGACAGGAGAAGAAGGACGAGGAGGACGACTTTGAGGGCCTGGACGATGTGCCATCCGGCGCACAGATGGATGTCGATTCTGACGAAGAGGAAGAGGAAGAGGTTGATATGGAGGACGATGAGGAGGATTCCGATGACGATTTGGAGGTGACCATCTCCAACAATAATTCCAAGAAGGGACAGACGGATTGGCGAGACTCGGAGGTCTTCATGTCATACACGCCACGAACGTTCAACGCCGCCGAGGAGCGCGGATACGGTGTCCAGTCTGGCGGTCAGGGCTCAAGCTTCGTTGAAGCAGCCCGTGACGTGACCATGGACCTCACCAACGACGAGAGCGCCAAGGCGTTTGGAGCACCAACTCGGGCCAAGATGAGATGGGACAAGAAGTCCAAGAAGTATGTGTCACGCGAGAACGACGACGACGGCTCCAAGGGCGCCAAGATGATCCGCGGCGAGAGCGGCGTCAAGATCGCGGCCAGCTTCCAGAGCGGCCGCTTCGACAAGTGGAAGCGCGCCAACCGCATGGGCAAGCTCCCACACGTTGGCGAGGTCGAGCGCACCGGCGGCAACACGGTCGCCCAGCTCCCTTCGGGTCCCCGGTACAAGCACAAGCAGGAGAAGGCGCCCAAGGAGGCCGACAAGCACCGCGACGACTACCGCGTGCGCAAGAAGCGGGTCGACGAGGCGAGGGAGAAGCGCATTGGAAGATTCCGCGACGGTATGGGCAGCAAGAAGGAGCTCAAGGGCCGCGACGACATTCGCAAGGCGAGACAGGAGAAGGAGAGGAAGAGGGCCAAGAACGCTCGGCCGTCGAGGAGGAAGTAGTAGTTGCGAGGGTGGTGCTCCAGCGGCGAGGTTGTGGTTGGCTGTGCATGGCGTTTATTGGTTCACATATAGAGAAAATCATGACATTATTTCGAGACCGAGCTCAATCAAGATATGTTGGATGTCATCTTGTTTCCTTCCAACCACCTCTGATGCATCATTGAAGGGAAACGCTCCCCATTTCCGACACACGTGTACTCTCCTTTTCTTCAAGTGCCTAGTGGAGGTCTCAAGGTTCCGACCATAACATGCAGAACCTCACCAACAGCAGGACCAACCCCCGACGCAGACCAGCCGCTCTTCAGTCAGCGCTAGATGGGCTTCCCACAGTCTCCATCACCAGCAACACAATATCCCATCCTCTCGAACTTCTCCAAGGGCGAAATTCGTCGTTCAGCAAAGGAAAGATTACTCGATCCTCACGTAAGTGGTAGGTGCCTTGAGCTCCTTACTTCCCTGATGGAGATACTAGATGTGGAATCCACCTGCACACCTCACCAACTCTTCTTTTCTCAACGACCAACGATGTCTGCACAAAAAGCAGAGCATGTTCAACAAGCAATCCCGGAGCCCCCGCCCCCATGTCTCCAATACCAAGATGGATTGTATCACTTCGATTTATTCGGTGTTAAACTTGGCGTTTTGAACAGGTCGGGGTGAACCGAACCCATCCGCAATAACCACCAAGACAAGCCCGGCTGCGAAGAACACCGAGAAGCCAAACCTGCTGGTGAAGAGCGCCGAGATAAGCCGGGTGGTGAAGAACCAGCATCACATGGCCAAATCACAACGTGAGTACCCATCATGAGCACTTCTCGCTCTACTAACAACTCCGGCAGTAGAGGTTGCCCGAAACTAAGGAGGGTTGACTCTGGTTCAGGCTATAAAGCCCCTCTGCCTCGGAATCGATGGTTATCCCCTCGGGAGTGGGCAATGAATGCGAATTTGAATATCCATGGTCACGTCGCTGCAGAAAGACGGGCGGTGGTTAGGTACTAGATCTATGTTAATCATAGTTAATCTACTTCTAGGGTTCCACGGTTCAAATAGAAGGAGAGTGCAAACCCGGGCTTATCGATACCGCCACTCCTGGGTGCATTTCTCCATCTCAACTGACTATACCAGTACAATTCGCAAGAGCAAAGAACACGCTTCACCTGGCTCCAGCGTTCTTAAGCTCTACTTGCCCCCGTCCATTGAAACATGATATTGCAACACTTGGCAGCCGGTATTGTCAATCAGCCCGCTGAGATAATCTTGTGTGAGAAGCCTTGTGTAGCCTCCTTTGGCCAGCACGCTCATGTCACTCCTGCACGACACAACGTGGCTGTTCCGTATATTCGTGTAGGGTGGTGATCATGGCGATATAGACCGTCGGACGCAAGTGGTCGGTGTTGAGGGATTGGGATATGGAAAATTGTTGGTACATGGCAATAAGACGAAAGAACGATTGAAATGTGATGGCTCATAAAATGCCCCAACTTCTGCAAGTACCCATCATAGATTGTCTAGAGAATTTGCGCTGGTCATGGAGGATAAAGAGTGGAGGGACTTGCAGAATGGGGTGGATCTGTGACACCAACATTCATGGCTCCATTACCTGTTCGATGACCATGTGTCTCCGTGTAGAAAGACTTGGAAGATTTTATATCTTGGTGAGTTTAAGATTGTATCTGCTTGGGGTTGTTTTATTTTACTTTAGGTTGACTTTACCCTAAAAAGACAAACAGACATTGATGAGGGTTGCTGAGGATAGACTCCTATCCATCTTGAGAGATTCCTGGATTCAGTGGAACAGCTGAGGTGCTCAAGCTCCAGCGTAGTAACATCACTACCCAGGTACCTCCCTGCACAACCCATGCCGTGCTCCATCAACGAGATCTTTATCAGGGCTAGCTCCACCTGGTTTGTTTCGGAGAAAAAGACAGGAACCGAAGGGACGCTCGAGCGTGGGTCGATTTAAACGCCTGCACGGCTGGCTGCCGTCCTAAATGCGGAACATACATGATCAGTGCTTGCTTCTGTTGAGAGGGCCTCGACCTTCAAAGAAGCTCGTGGGTTCTCTGTAGTGTGATTCACTTATAGGTAGAGAACGGTAGATGGAGCTTTGACTACCTCAGCTGGACTTCAACATGAAACGTACAAAATTCTCTCAGTGACAGCTGGCACCCGCTCACTGCCTCTTGCAAGCGAGCTGCGCGACCTTGAAAGATCCATCTGCCTCCCCCAAAATCCTCTTATCCATGCCATGCGTTGGATGCTTGTACCTCCGGAAAGATGGTCCGCTGGGGGATCGACACGGGGACCTCCGTGGCATGGACTGCTGCGACTGTGTAATTACACAAGACTATGCAGAAAGTTCCATTGTTCGACCATGCCACAGAGCGCTTGTTCGGGGATATCGTCTGGCCAGGGTCAAGGCATTCTAGCGCCCGTCAGGTTGGCGCTGAATATAGCAGCACTTTGGGTCTGAGCGAGGGAAATCCCCAGGGCTGCTCGGGGCGCTTGGATGACCCTCGCTAGGCCAAGGCCTCTTGCCGATTTGAGCCCTAAAGACCGTGCTTCTCGCCATCCTATTCGTAGGTACAAGGTTGATGTTGGAGTCTCAGGTTTATGAGTGACCGCCATGGCCCTCCCGCAACTTCAAGCGAAGATGTCAAGATACAGAAAGAGGTTACAATGAAGAGGCGGCCAAGTTGTATTTCCGTACTAGCAAAGTGCCGGACAGGAAGGTCTAGTTTCCACATCTTGATGGCTAACTCAGTAAGCCCTCAACGGGAGACTCGACTCTTCAGGATTGATCACACCGTCTTTTCCAAATCCTTCATCCTTCCGGGCTGTACTCTTCTAATGTCAAAGTATAAACATTAACAGAGAGAGTATTGCAGATTTTACAAGAAAGCCTGCCTGTCCAGCAACCAAGAGTCTGACGTGAGGCGATCAGCAAGGCAACTTGACCTCACCAACACTGCCATGCTGACCAACGAGGCTTTTCACATCTGAGTTGGCAATGAAAACGCAGGATGGGATGATTCCGAAGCATGTCAAAGGGTATAGCACAGTCACGATAAGAGATGCCGTCGGAGGTTTGGGCGAATGGCGCATAAGGATGCTCAAGCTTGAAACACCAGACCCTGGCTCCGAGCCAAGACCATTCCATTGACAGCGCAACAACAGGAAGAGGCGATGCCAATGCGACATGGTTCACACACACGCTGCGCATGACGTCTGAAAATTCGGTCTGCATGGGTTTGCTCCGGGCGTGATACCCGAGATCCTCCCCCCGAGAGACAACGCATCGCCTGGAGGTTTCAATGTATGCACAAGAGCAGATCTTGGGCCCTGCTTCCATGAGTCTCGACCTAAAGGATCTATTATGGAGAATGTCCCCGTGTTCTTAAAGAAACAGAGCAAGGAACCGTCGAGTTGCAAAGCACCTCGACCTTGATCATGTACCTGCGTATCAGGTTCAGCAAACGGCTCGCGCAGAAGCTGAAAGCACGTGGCGATGAGTGGCACAGCACCCGGCAAGGTAACGCCGACGAGATGGATGGATGCGATAGAGGAGCATCAACCTGTGCCCTGAGGCTCTACATGGGAGGACAGGGGACCGGATGGAGAAGCATGGGCATCACAGGGGTTGCATAGGGTCCACATGGCAAAAATAGCTGCAGCTTCTCACTGCACGTAGCGCCAGGGGCATCCATTTCTTCACTAACACCGGGCCTCGCCAAGCACGGCCAATGCCCAGGTTCTCGGCACCTCTTGAGTGTTAGCATGACAACTCAATCTCTCTCTGAAACACCACAGCCGCCCCATCACAAGTCAACGACCAGCTTCTCGGCGTCACATCTTCACCATGAGCCGCCGCTTCTCCAATCACCGTTCCGCGCCCGGCTCCGAAAGAGTCCACCTGCTCCACCGGCATCATGGTACATCCGCCACCCCTTGTTGGGGATGCTTAGGTTGTGCTCTCTCTTGCTCCTATCTCCATGGTTCTGTGTTGGCGGCCGGACAGCTCAATAATGCAAGTCATGGGGAACCTGGCGTGGGTCTTAACATGGACACATCCACTTGGCTGGGCGGGCAAGAGTTGGGTTTGTATATAGTCTCCTTGGTTGTCCTGTCTTTTCAACAGTCACCATCGTGATTAACCCATCGAGCCCTGGGCCGAGTATATCAAGGCCACTTTCTCCCTATTCTTTCTCCCCAAACATTGCTCATTAGCGGCTTCCTTCACTTGTGCCTATCTACAAGATGCTTCACGGCTTTTCTTGGGGAGGGCTCGTCGCCCGAGCAAGTCTCCTTGCCTCATCCACAACCCATCTCGGAGCTCGAGAGGTTGATACATACACCGAGAAAGCCTCCATCGCTATTCAGAGGCTAAACGACGACTGGTACAACGCTGCCACCGGAATCTGGGACGGCGCGTGGTGGAATAGCGGAAGTGCCATGGCAACACTCGCCGATTTCACGATGCTGAGGCTAGATGAGGCCAATCGGCTCAACCTTGGAGGAATTATGAGGACTACATTTAATAATGCCCAGAAAACCCAGGTTAAAACCCTCAAAACAATGACCAACGGGCTGGTTTTCTCCACATACTGCATCGATTCCGACTCGGGCTGCATGGCCAAGCGGGACTTTCTGGGCAAGCGAGGCTTTGATGATTTCATCAATGAATTTTATGATGATGAAGGTAAGTTTACCAGACGGTTTTTGGGGATATAAAACTAATGAAACAAAACAGGTTGGTGGGCGCTGGCTTGGATTCGGTGTCACGACGCCGCGGGCGATGCCGACTTCCTGGAAGCGGCAATCGACCTTTTTAATGACATGGGAACGGGCGCGGGTACACCCTGCGGCGGTGGCATTTACTGGAACAAAGATCGGAAATATGTCAACGCCATAGCCAACGAGCTGTACCTTTCCGTTGCCGCCTCTTTGGCGAGGCGCGTCCCTGGCAACACCACTTATCTGGAGATTGCCAAGAAGCAGTGGGAATGGTTCGAGGCCAGCGGCATGATCAACAAGAACGGTCTTATTAATGATGGCCTGAACGGTTGCAAGAACAACGGCCTTCAGACATGGAGTTACAACCAGGGCGTCATCCTCGGTGGGCTCGTCGAGCTTGCACTAGCGACTGGTGACGGGGCTCTGATTGAGAAGGCGCACCGAATCGCATACGCAGCCATCAAAGAACTCACCAACGACGACGGCATCCTCATCGAGACCGACGACTGTGAGCTCAAGGACGGCCACTGTGGCCGAGACGGACAACAGTTCAAGGGCATCTTCATTCGAAACATCCACTATCTTCACAAGGTCTCACCAAAGGACCTGTATCGCAGGCTGATCATTAAGAATGCAGACTCGATATGGAAGAACAACCGGAATAAGCGTAACCAGCTGGGTGTCGCCTGGACAGGTCCATACGTCGATGCCACAGGGCCTTCACACAGCAGCGCCTTGGACGTTCTCGTGGCGGCTATTGGAGTGGCTCAATGAGAGATTCATGACTGGTAATATGATGGATGGGATATGGGATATGGGATATGGGAGTTTTTGATACCCTTGATAATGATGAATTTAATGTTCTTGTCCGCCTTTCCAGAAAGGAGCTACTCCAACCTGCGGGCCCACAACTAACCGCTCCTACAACGGCGTCACGTGCAACCGCAACTGTCAATGTGAACGAGGTACGATGAGGAGCTTTGCATGAGGACCTGTGTGACTAGTCTTGGGTTATAGAGGCCCATTGCCCTGCTGGATGGAGGCAAGTATAGGATACATCGACACAATCGTTTAGGATATTCACATTTGGGAGGGATGTTTGGAGTCTGAATCTTTCTCATGGGAAGGTCAATTCATTAAAAGATTTCATTATAATTAACAATGCTACCAACACGAGAACAAAGAGATACCACACAAGGCGACAGTTCCGATGGCAATGTTAAAGAGGGATAATTTGGAAGCCTGGTGTTAGAGACCTGGTGTCCCGGGTAGCTACAGTGTTGGCTTCTATATGCACTGTACAATCAACCACAACCTTATGAACAGCGGTTCATTGCATTTTTAAATATGATTAAATATTTCACACGGAACAAAACTTCAGAATGCCTGTGCTACTAACCTCAGATTTGCTGAAATAACACGTTGAACTGGATTGTTTGCCGAACAGATGTCAATCATCACGCCTTGGACCCGCTTCTCCAGCATCACATTTACCTTGGTGCCTGGAAGCTCCAACTCAGTCAGGAACACATCCTGAGCTGCACACAGTCTTTCGCAACCACAGAGGACACACAAACTCGCCCTTCTGCGGCGCAGATACGACAATGGACGCACCAGAAGCCGACATTGACATCAAGCTGCAGAAGATCTCGGCCGATCTTCTCAGCGACTTTGACCGCTCCCTGCCCCATTTTCTTTGGAAGCCGGATGGCCACGGCGGCACTCGAGTCCGCTCGCGGGTGCGCGCAAAGGAGACGTTCCGCCTGACTTCAGCTGTAAGACTATTCTATCAGTGATTGAAACCTGTCTGACCATTCTATTCAGCTTCTGGACCCCTTTCAAGAACTGCCCCAGTTGCTGGATCCGTATCTGCCCAAGTGGATTCCCCTCCTCGCCGAGGCGTTCCTCAAGCATCTGCAGACACGTCACCGCGGAAAGACGCTCTCGTCTCGCTCTAAACTGTTGGTATCTGTAGAATTTGCAATCTGCAAGATCCTGTATACTTTCTGCAAGATTCGTGGCGAAAAGGTCATTGTCCGCTTCCTCAACGTTGAGGCCAAGTACCTTGAACTGTTGCTCCTCGCCATCGAAGAGTCGGAGCAGGCCTCGACAGATGAGGATTCCCTTGGGAAGTGGTCATGGGAGGAGCGCTATGTTGTTCTTCTGTGGCTTTCCCATCTTCTCCTGGCGCCATTTGACCTTTCAACCATCTCGTCGGTTGACTTGCAAGATATCACGGCACCGGAAATCTCGGGTATGATTTGGCCTGAAAACCTTCCCGCCATTACTGTCCGGATGATCCCTCTGGCCATCAAGTACATCGGTACACCGGGAAAGGAGAGAGATGCTGCAAAGGCTCTCCTAGTTAGGATGGCCACACGGCGCGACATGCAGCAACTCGGAGTTCTGGAAAGTCTCGTCAACTGGTCCCTGGCATCTCTACGTCTGCAAAAGGACCGGTCTCCGCAGACAACTTACTTTTACCTCGGAATCTTGTCTTTTCTTGCTGGAGTGCTACGCTCATCGTCGGATACTTCCGACATGAACCCCTACTTGTCGTCCATCTTCTATGCTATTCACTCTATAGCCACCGGCGAAAACGAGCTCTCGAAAACCATAGTTTCCTTTGCCCTGGCAAGGAAAATGATCCTTAAGGTCATCCGATCCGTTGTCGTGCTTCTGCTCCGTCAGACACCCCAGGACATGGCTAGCACCGAGATCACGGAGACGGCGATTGGGTATTTCCTCGACTGCGTAGCTGACAACGACACACCAGTGAGATTCGCAGCGAGCAAGTCTCTGAGCATTATCACTTTGAAGCTGGATCCCGAAATGGCCTCTCAAGTCGTTGAAGCCGTTCTTGAATCACTTAACCGAAACGTTCTCTGGACCAGGCCAGCAGGCGGAAAGCCAGTCAGAGACCTCTCTGCCGTCAACAACCTTGAATGGCATGGCCTCATGCTTACACTTTCTCACCTACTCTATCGACGATCCCCACCGGCTGAACAACTCTCGGATATTGTCCATGCCCTTCTTCTGGGTCTATCTTTCGAGCAAAGGAGCATGTCTGGTGGTAGTATTGGCGCCAACGTGCGAGACGCAGCATGTTTCGGCATCTGGGCTCTCTCCCGCCGATACGCAACTGATGAGCTCCTCGCGATCCCGACTCAGTCTGTCTTTGCCGCCAAGGCGCATCCGGCCACAAGCTCAATCCTTCAGGTCCTTGGAACTGAGCTTGTGGTAACTGCGTCGCTGGATCCTGCTGGAAATATCAGACGCGGTGCATCAGCAGCTTTGCAAGAGCTGATCGGAAGACACCCGGATACAGTGGATCAGGGTATTTGGGTCGTCCAGACTGTTGATTACCACGCTGTTGCGCGACGCTCAAGGGCAGTTGAGGATGTGGCCGTGAATGCGACCCGGTTGTCAAACCAGTACGGCGAGGCCATCATTGATACTCTGCTCGGATGGAGGGGAATTGGTGACCTTGATGCCCTTTCCAGACGTGTTTCTGGCACCGCATTCGGCGTTCTAACCTTTGAGCTATCTGATACCAAGTCCGATGATCCCCTTGCTCGCTTCAGGGACTCCATCCAGCTTCTCACTGATCGTCTCAAGACCCTTCAAGTTCGCCAAGTTGAAGAGCGTCATGGTCTCTTACTGTGCTTCGCTGCAGTCTTGGACAAGTTTCCCGCCTTGGCCGCCTCAGGCACAGTGAATCTTGACTCGTCACTGATTCATCAAATTCTCTCGACAGTTTCGACCGTGTTGGAGGACCTGCAGTCGACGGCTTACCGCAAGCCAGAGCTACTAGCTGAGGCTGCCAGTCGTCTCGTTGTCTCGACACTGCCGATCCTTCAGGTGGCACTTCTGGGCATCAAGTCGGAAGAAGCTCTTCGCCCGGGCCAAGAACTACTTCATCCTGATAACTCGTCCAGTTATCTGAGTCTCGTTTCTGCGCTCGACTCGCGTGACAGCACTGAGGACGAGCATGTGTTGCGGCTCGCCTCCTCACTACGATCCATTATTCCAACTTGGCTCAACCGCAACGAGCAAGAAACTGTTGAACCCGCCGCTGCCGCATCCCTTGTTCTTCTGATATTCAGCGGCCCAACAGAGCGCAAGGCGATTCTGGATGAGTGGGCTGAGACGGTCAAGCACCGCCCTACAAGCCGCACTACAGTGCATGGCAATGGTTACTTCCATGCCCTCACCATTGCGCAGCCATTAGCCGAGCTATCCGAGGATGTCGCCTCCAAGGCACTACTGGAGCGCTGGGAGTGGGACACAGAGGTCGAATCGAGGGTTGCCATCCTGCAGAGCCTCACACAGAGCCGCGTTCTGCGAGATAACCCCATGCTTTTTCTCGATCTGATCGCTGAGGGACTCAATGATTACACTACCAATGCCCGGGGAGATGTTGGTTCGCATGTCCGTGTTCAAGCTCTGAAAGCAGTTAGGGTTCTATGGTCCAACTTGGATGGGGTAGTTGAATGGACAGGGGATTCTGTTCGGTCCCTCTTCTTCAGCACTCTTCGTCTCTCTGCGGAGAAGCTTGACCGCGTTCGTCCAGAAGCCCAGGCCGCCATTGCACTTGTTCTCAAAGAAGGGTATGTTGATGAAGGGAGATGGTCTCTACAGCAGTCTACTAACACCGTTCTAGTGATGCTCCGAAATTCCGCGAACTCACATTCTCTTCAAAGACTTACTTTCAGAACCTTCTGAACCTTCACGTCGGAGACCGTCTTCGACCCCTTCTTCACGATGTAGCTGAGGCAGATCCAAGCGCATGGATGACTGAGCTCATGGCTGGGTTCGTTACATCGGCCGATACGGGCAACGAGGATTTGGTCATTGCTAGCCGAGCCGCACTCTGCGACTTCTGCGAGACTAGTCAGGAGAACCTCGAACTCGTCTGCCAGGCGCTGCTTCAGAATCTCAAGACCCGTCAAGGGCAGGACAGGGTCATTGTGCCGACCCTCGAGATCACTGCATTCCTATTCCATGTGAAGCTCTTCCAGGGCAGTACCGTCAATTTTCGCAGTCTATGCCTGCAGACGCAAAAGGCTGGCTACAAGACAGGCAACGTGCGCAAGCTCGAGGCGTGCATCAGGGTCTACAGCGGCGTCGCATCCATGAGTGACCAGGAGGGTGCCGAGGCAGGCGTGCAGGAGGCTAGGAAACGGCTGGGTGCACTGTTGTATCATCCCTGGCCCAAAGTCAGGAGCATGGTGGTGGATGGGCTCTGGGGTCTCGTTGGGGATGAGGAAGAGGCTGGCGAGAGGCTGAAGGGTGTGGACTGGGGCCGGGCTGGAAAGGAGCAGATCAAGACGGCTGTGGAAGAGCTGCGGTTGGTCTAGCGTGCTTGTAGATCATGGCCCGGCATGGCAGCTGAGGGTTTTGTTGAACAAGTCGAAGGACATCGGCATGCAGCAACACAACGCATACTATGGTTCCTGATCGACCCGCCTTGACGGGGGTAGAAGATCACAGCTGCCGCTGGAAATCCGGTATCTACCGATCGCAACAGTGACGTCCAACAAGTGTCAGCCTCGCACGGTTGACGGGTTGTAAGGGTCTATGAGACGCTGTGTCCGAGAGAGGAAGGTGAGTGATACGACGACAGCCACACGAATCTGCAAGTAAGCCTAAACGTGACGACGATCATCGGGCTTGGGACAGGGTGACAGGACATCCAGTGATGACGGATATGTTGGACGCTGGCTTGTGGGGAGATTGGGGTAGGGCGAAGCCACGAGGCCGCTAACCAAGCCAGACTGATATCGACGACTTATCGACACTTGTTGGGAATCGGGTTGTGGGCGTTTGTTCGTGTCTCTCCTGAAGCTGATCGAGTCAGTCAAGGCGTCCCGGTATCGGGCTCATGGCAATCTGGTTTGAGTTTTCGCCGTGTTTCTAGTCATGTTCTAGCCAAGCCCGGCCAAGCCATCTGCTGCTCCATCGCTTCGCTAGTGTGTTGCATGACAAGCTAATTATCCCTGGACGACCGTTGCGCACGCAATAAGGTGGCGGCCATGATCAAAGAGGACGCGGGGAGGGAAAGTTTGTAGAAGCCCAGCTGCCAAGCTAGGCAAAGGCATGAATCATGTCGTGGGGGACGGTGACATGCGCCAGGCGAGATGGCGAGGTAATGCGAAAGGAACTGTTTATCTACTACGGATCGCTCGGCTGAGCTGAGAAGCCAAAGCAGGGTAAAAGCCCCCGGAGGCTGAGATGGCGCTGGTCTAGAAAGCTTCCAGATGCTGAATATCGTCGAGCTAGTGGATAGGATGGTAACCCAGTCGCCAGGCCTATCATGATGGCGAAACCTCCATCCAGCCTTCAATAATATTCAGAGTTAAGGGGTCGACAGTGCTCCCCACCTCGCGTCCGCTGGCCAATGAATGAATGCCTGTGAGAGTAGCAAAATGGCAACGAGCCTTGAATTCGAGCCTTGACCAGAGGGCGGTCACCAACTGACATGGTCGAAATGCCGGCATCGTAGACCACCATGCAGAGGCGTGGCAGACCAGGGCACAATACTCCGAAGAGGATTGTGCAACAGGGAGCAGACAAGGTGGAATTCGCTAGCCATGTGCCTTGCTCCTTTGGGGACCGTAGACGCGCCGAAGGTAGCAAGGACATGTGGCTGATGGGATGAGACGGGACGGGACATGAGCATCACGAGTACGCGCATGCCCCTCCTCTGCCTCGGCTGGGGTTTGGGGAGGCGGCACGACGAGACGAGGCAGAATGAATACGTGAACGAGCCGGTGATACGTGTCACAAAGATACCCTGCGTCGCAGTCCCAGGTGTATGGTGCAAAGGCCTAGCGAACATGGAACGGAGAGTCTGAGCCTGAGCGCAAACTGGGTGCGTGCTGTGAACGGAATCGGGCCGCGCAGCGATCCCCTCGAATTCGTTTGGAGGGTAACTTCCAGGGCTGAGGGCATCACCTGTGTATCGCGTACGGAGCGCTGGAAAGCCTGAACTTTGTCGATTGACAAGGCCAGCACACGAGCACGGCTTCTCGGCCAGTAGCTGAAGGGCTTGGCACGGGTAGAGATTGGAGCTGTGGCAGGTCTGATATGACCCCCTGACTTGATATCAGACCAAAACCACACCTGGGATCATTGTTGGGAGCGGCATCGCATGTGCTTGGCTTCTTGATCAAACGGTAATAGCTCTCGGCGCTGCGGGCGCCAGTCGACGGGAACGATGGAGACAGAGGCACAAGCGCAGTCCAGGCACAGACAGGCCGCAGGTGAATCGCCATCAGGTGCAGCCCAGGGAATCCACCCAAGAGATAGGACAGATGCGCGCATCGTGAGGTGTGGAGATGGGCGCAGATAAGAGAGGGGCGAAAACCCATTCGGGCGGGAAGCTATGATTAAGTGGTGATACGTAAGAATCCAAGACCCTCGTCAGGATCGTTTTTCGACATGTCGTGTGAAGGGGCCGTTGTGGGATGAGGCGTTGATGCTGCTGCTACTTCTGCTTCTGGAGGGTGTGTTTCCTAAAATCTCAGGTACCAAGTTTCGATATTGGTGATGGAAGGAGCAACGAGAGGACCTGCCCGTTTCAAGGAGAACTCAATTTGCCATGAGTGGTCTGTCCCAACTTGCACAATCAATCATTCTCCCTCCAAACAACATCCTCTTTAAGCTCCCACCCGTTGCCGATTGAGCATGCTCGCACCCAGCAGATCAGTCCCAGCAGAACGGTTGGACGGGGGGGCGGGTGACGTCTGGAGCAGCCACTCGGGAGCATACGCGGTACGGCTTGAAAGCACTTCTGGGATATGACAGCCGAGACGAGTTGCTCAATCAAGGGGCCGGGCTTGCTCAGGGCAACTTGGATGAATCCCAAAGGATCAAGGTACGACGTTAACCAGGGAAAAGAAACTGGGCTGCCTGCTTGGCTCACATTCAGCGGCGGGCAGTACGACATTGTCGCGTGATGTAATGGGCCCTGTTGAAGGGATCCCTGCTGCACGTTTGGACCTGGGGGGAATGCCCGCCTCGCATTGGACGCTTGGTTTTTGGCAGAGTCTTTGTTCCAGCCATCCAAGCCATCGAACCAGCAAACGGGCATTTCCCCCACCGTCGCCTGTGTGGAAGGCTAGGACAAGTTTCAAGCTGTGAACCATGATGAAAGACATCGATGTCCAACGACGGCTGACAAGTAACAGAAGAGATAGAAACTGTGTCTGACAGCTGGTAACATGACACGCGATAGCCCAGCCTTTCCGAGGCTCCGCGAACAAAAACTCAAAAAGAAAAAGCTCATCTGATGCTCGAACCGAATGGGTGACAGCGAAACCTCGAAGTTCACCGCGGCAGGGTCTCTCGGAACACCAAACATGGTAATCAATTTTCCGGCTCCAACACCCATCGGCCACTTCCGCCTTGACAGGTGAAGAAGCCTCACAAGATTCCCTCAGTTATCGGTGCAGCATCTCAGCCATCCTGGTCCAGCCCAAGCAAAAGGCCTCAGTGACGGATCTCGAGTCGGCCAATCCCCGGCGATTGAAAACTCAGGCCCCGGTCATGACTATCTCTCGGCATCCGGGGGTCGGCTACGGAACCGCACCGCCCACCGAGAGGCAGCCACAACGGGGCAACTATCGGTACATTGCCTGGTACAAGAGGGTTGAGTGGCAAATCACCAGTTTCCCTCTCCTCTGCGAACAGCGTCAGGTATCTGCATGACCAGTTCCAGGTACCCCGGACCCTCACCAAGCCTGACCCGCCCTGTCGCCTGCGCCCAGAGCTGCAATCAGTAATCCCCGTTCAAATTTGAAGCAGCAGAGGGAAACCCTGAAAAGATGGGGGCCACGAGCTGTCCTGGAGGTGGGCTCTCGGCGTCAGTCAAACCGTGCTGTCGGCACTCTGTTGA
Organism: Fusarium solani; assembly: GCF_023522795.1. Classification (NCBI taxonomy): domain Eukaryota; kingdom Fungi; phylum Ascomycota; class Sordariomycetes; order Hypocreales; family Nectriaceae; genus Fusarium; species Fusarium solani. The sequence continues at coordinate 2,547,335 of NW_027072154.1, forward strand.
TTCCACAACAACTTGGGTGCCAGTCTCACTTGGCGCAGAGACACACTTTGACGCGCGGAATGTGATCGACATGGCGCCGAGATCTCTTCAACGCAACGGTTTCTTCAAGTAAATGGCGCTACGGTAGTCCAAGACCATAGCCAGAACGCCCACGTCGCTTCGCCTGCCCCCTCGTTGACAGGCCCCCGGCCCCTGCCCGAGGTTTTCGCCAACTTGATCGGCTGAAGCTGGAGGGCTGGAGTGGCTGTTATGATTCTCTTGCAAGTGTCTATGCATTGCTGTACTGTGTCCTAGGACCGCACGGCTCCAACAGCCGCCAGTGTTGTTCACATCAGACACATGTCGGTGTGAAGAGCGAGCCTAGCTATCTTTGAAGGTTCTTTAGAGTTCCGGGTCACCGAGCTTATCTTTTTCCTGACTAGGCAGGCTATGCTAGGGATGTGCAGATGGTCAATGTCTAGACGCGGATGTCGTGTCTTGGGACGTCTCCTGATCCGATCCTCGCATCAAAGGTGGCTTTTGTTCGCTCTTTGCCTGCTGCTCACCGTCGACGGTCGTGTCAACGCAACGCCTCATGGCTGAGTGAGCCGCCGAATCACCAAAGTAGCGTGCCCCCCAGGTCGTGCGAGTCCCGCGACCCCAAGACCCCAAGCGCGCTAAGCCAACAACATCTTCGTCAGGACTCGTTGGTCTAGCCCTGGTGGAGCACGGAGCAGAGGCAATGGATGGGTTGCTCTTGGATGCCCTGGCCTCTCACTCCCCATCCTTGGCCCTCCCCACAAGCCCAGTCAGTGGGTGGTGGCCAACGCCCAAGACACCCTCTCCAGAGCCCACAGCACAAGGGCCACAGATGACGGACGGGGCTCCGGGCCTTGGGTGACGGGCGTTGTCGTCTGTGTGCAACTCGAGGACTCGACCGTCGACGCTACTGTGCCCTCCGGATAGACAACCGGGTCGAGTCGATTCGCCCACACTCTTCGCCTCCGCAATATCTTGGGGACCAGCCGCACCTTGTCCGCATCCACTCTTGGACACTCCCACTCATCTCTTATCTCACCCTCCCAACTCTCTCCTACATTCATCCTTCTTTTGACATCCTCTTGAGCCTTGTCCACAGCCTTCTGCCTCACTCCTTGACCGACTGCGAGACGATTGACCAGCGCGAACCATCACCTTGGCCCCTTGCCACTCGCAGAATCAAGTTGGCCATCCCGGATCGACCATCTTTGCGAATGCGTCCTCAACGACTCTCGCTACCCAGTCTTTGACCTCGACCTTGACGGCAGTCCTGTCCTAACCCCCATTGTCCGTGCACCGATCTATCGATGCTCTTGATCTCGCACCGAAGGCCTCTATTTTCATGCATCCATCGCTTGTGCCGTTACTACCACCGCTCAAGTGCCATCGCCGGCCGCCTCATGTCGAGCTGAATCCTCGAGGCGTATCAGATCCAACTGCCGGCCCAACAGTACCGCATCCTCGGCCTCCTGCGTCGGCCCATCCGCAACCTCTGATCGAGTTATAAGCCCGAAGCCGTTTCGTTCACCTCGCTCGTCGAGCCCTCTGCGGAGGACGACGAGCGCGGACCGCCGACGTAGCCATGACGCTCTACTCGGATCCTCCATCCCTCCGCGAATTCAAGTACGACAAGCCGACATTGCTTGTCTGCTGGTGGGCAACCTCGTTTTGCACCCTCATTATCCTGTTGCGACTTGCTGGCCGCTTCATCCGAACCGAACGACTCTTTACCGAAGACCGTGTCGCAGCATTAGCCCTGATCCCATTGTATGCTCGCATGGCATGCGTCCACTATATCCTCATATACGGAACGAACAATGCTCAATTCGACGGCGTCCATCTCACAGATGAGCAAATACGTCAAAAATCCATCGCAAGCGGCCTCGTGTTGGCCAGCCGGGTTTTCTACGCCGCAACGTATGTGGCGCGCCCTTTTCTCATCCCCTTGCCTTGCCCACATCCCGCCACGTCCAACCGTGCGCCAACGTCGAGTTTTAGATGCTGACTCTCCTTGAATAGTCTCTGGGTGCTCAAGACGGCCATTCTCGAGTTTCTCCACCGATTAACCCGTGCCACGTGGGAACGAGCATGGCAAACTTCTCTATACGCCATCCGAATTATCCTCGCAGTTACCTTTATCGCAGTCGTCATTAGCGATCTCATCGAATGCCGCCCTTTCCGCGCTTACTGGCAGGTGTTGCCCGACCCCGGTGGCCAATGTCGCCAGGGTTATGTGCAGCTTATTACCATGGCTGTCTGCAACGTTTTGACGGATCTGCTGCTCGTCATTTTCCCCATCCCGATCATTGTGACGAGCGCAATGACGCTCAAGAGAAAGTTCCAGCTTGTGCTACTTTTCTCTCTCAGCTTGTCGGTTGTGGGCGTTACTCTTTACCGAGTACCACACATTATCAAAGAAGATGGCCGCCAGCAGTACCGATCACTTCTCGCCTCAGTGGAGCTCCTGTTTGCTACGGCCGCGGCTAACTCACTAGTTCTGGGTTCCTTCATGCGGGACCGAGGCCTGAAGAAGCAAAAGTTCCGACGAACCTCCGTGGCCGAATCTCTGGATCCCTCGCTCCATCCCAGGCGCCCAACTCTGCACCGTCATTGGGGAAGTGACGAGGACCTGGTCCGAGATGTTGGCATGACCGTTGACCCCGAGCTTCGCGATCAGCCAGACAACAACAGCGACAGCGGCATCTTCCAATACACTCCCGCTCCCATCGCTCGGAAACTCGACCAAGATCTTGAACGTTGGCAATTCCCGCAGCGGCAGCGCAGCAATGCAGAGCGAAGTGACGACTCTTTGCTGCCGCACGATGCTCTCGCTCTCGCCCAGGCAAGGAGTGATTCCGGTATTACACCGAGAAGAGTGTCATTCTTTGATGTTGGTGGGCTACTAGACACTCCCAGAGAAGGTAGCGGAAGCTTCCGTCATGACAGCCGCGATTCTTCCAACAAGGACGAATCAACATCAGAGCACACTCCTCCTGCGCCATCATTGCCGGCTAGCACCGGAGGATTCCGCCGTGGCTCTACCGCGCTCCTCCAAGACCTCGGAGGGATGTTTGGCCCTCTTAATACGAGACAAGGCCGATCCAAATCCAAGTCTGGAGGTACTGAGCTGCAGCCGATACCCCAGTCGCAGCAAGAGACACGGTACAACGCTCACGGGAAGCCCGAGGCGGAGCTCAGGGATCCAGGAGGTCTCCTGAGTTAGGGAACCAACTTTCACCAACGATGAGGTCGGGGATTTCTGTCCTCTACGATATACTTATACTATGGCCGACGATACGCCTTACGACGATAGCGACATGTTTTTACCACGATTCTTTTTTCCCGGTCCGCTCTTGGAGTAGATATAGCGGCAACCGGTTGGCGTTTATAGCATGGTGTCGGAGGATCCTCACGGAAAGGGATGGATGGCACGACGGGGTAATAATGTGCAAAGATGGATGCCATGATGACTTTTCTTTATCTCAGGCATATGAGAGAGGCGCGGGCTTTGGGCGCCTACGCAAATGGTTGATACCTAGGGTTTATTATTCCGACCGACGTTTTTCACGTCGGCTTCTTTTGGTTTTGGGTCATCCGGTTGGTCTGGATGAATGGACGAATGGGTTGATGGATATTGGTTATATATACCCCGGCGAAAGCCAAGTTTACATTGGATGGAATTGGTAGGATTAAGGACATTGTTTATTGGCTCTGAAGAGCATTCAAATAGGATAATATTGATCCATATGATGGCATATGTCTTATCCACATTTATTGTATTGCCTGTGTTGATGTTTTGTGATTAACGTGATAATGGCTGCCTGTTGTGGCTACCTAGAGATGATATGCTCTCGAACACTGAAATCGCACATAGCAGCTCTCAAGGTAGATGATAATCCTTCATTGGCTCTGCTACAGCATCGCGCAACATACATAAAACCCCTGAAACGCCAGCTTTTTAGAACCTCAATTACAGTTGATTGACGCCTCCATCCTTCCTTGATCTAACCAGACCTCTCGCCTCCGCAAACATAACATCCCCGTTGCCTCCCTTGCCCCTCGTCTATACACACAGCCGGTAACTGGCATACCGGCCGGCCGTCTCACTGTTACGAATGATCTTGACGACCTGTCCTCTCTTGAGACCCAGGTAGCGAGCAACAGGATCTCGCTGCAGGATACGGGGCAGCTGGGTCTCCTTGAGGCGGTACCGCTTGAGGAGGGCAGTCTTCTCGTCGCGGGAGAGGAGGACGTGCTTGGGGACGAGCTCGTGATGGGTGATGTTGACAAGCAGGTCGTCCTCGAGGAAGCACTCGATCTTGGCGAGGGACTCGACGCTGGCGAGCGACTTGCGGGCGGCGGGAGACAGGGGCACGTGGGTGACCATGATGCCCGTCTTGTAGTGGTTGGTGATGACGTACGTCGCGAACTGGCGGATCTGGCTCACGCCGAAGGTCTTGTCGGCGAGGAACTCGACCCAGATGGGGCCGCAGTCCGGGACTGGGTCGGGCTTGTCGGCCGTGGCTGGGGGGGTGAACTTTCTCAGCATGGACTCGCTGGGACGGGCGGAGAACTGGAGCTTTGCGCGGCTAGATGTTTGCGAAGCATGTTAGCTGTGCTGCCTTGTGTATGTGTGGCGTGTCTTTGCAATCGCGAGAATGGGGGTCTTTGTTTTCTTACTTGATGGAGCCGTCGGGGTTGCAGTACTCGTCGCGGAAGCGGTCGAGCGAGATCTTGACTTCCTCCTCGGCGAGCTCGTATTCCTTTAGAGTTGATGTCAGTCTCGTGGGCTTCAAGGCATAGCAAGAGACGCGCGACAGGTGTTGCGCCGTCATTCAATCAAAGGCAAGAGACATACTCGATCCGCGACCATCTCGTGGACGGTCCTCCACGCTCGCCAGAGCCGGACGACCTCCTTGGACCTGGCATCCGTAGGCACGTGATCGATATCCATGATGGTATGTTTCGGAACAAGATAGCAATTCGAGGTCGAAGGTTGTGATCGATTACGAGGGTGTAATTGTTTGGTTTGCGGTCGCGCGGGCCTCTCTGCTTCAAAAGTCAAAGTTTCTGCGGTCGCTCACAGCCTTGCATGCGTCGGCGCCGCAAAAGTCCAAAAAGTCCTTGAGCGGGTCCAAGCGTCTGATAGGGTCATGTGATCTGCGCCACAGAGTTGACAGATACGCCACAGTTGGATCGTGGATGCACCAGCCACGACGCCCAAGTCTAACCTAGAGTCAAAAGTGGAAGGAACAGCCCCGACCCCTGCCCACCAGTGCCAGCCCGCCCCAGACGGACGGCGACCAGGTCCGTCCAGGCACCGGAGGACCAGGTCCAGCGGCCGGGTCCAGTCCCTTCAGTGGTCTCGGGGCTTCCCTTCCAGTGGACGCTAGGGGAGACGACCCGACTCCAAGGGGAGGGGACACCCCTAAAAAGGCCACCAGCAGGACCTGAGCAGCCCCCGGAGACAGAGAAAAACAGCCCGTGAACGCACGGGCCAGAGCCCCAACGGCGGGCTCAAAATTGATCGCAAGTCAAACTGGAACCAGACACGGGTCCAGAAGCAGAAAGTGGTGACTTGGGTACCTTAATTACCTACTTTGGGGGGGCATATCCTTTTTTTCGTCCACCTCCTCCCGCCATCTCTCTCCTCTCTTACTTTGACACTTTCCCTTCTGACAACACGTGTCGTCGCCCTCACCTTCACTCTTGCTAGTCAAAGCCATCTCGAGCAGCTTCGCTCCCGGCTTCAACCTTCTCCCCGTCCTCCTCACCGTATCCTCTCCGGTACCCGCTTCTTCGCAATGGCCGAGACTGCGACTGCTCCCGCCCCTGCGGCGGACAAGCAAGCCCATACTCGTCCTACCAAGCCTGACGAGAATGCCTTTAAGGAGGCTCTCGCAAAGGCTGAGAAGGACCACAAGGTTTCCATGGACCACCTGGTACGGCTTCAATCCCCCCTTCCTCGAGCAATGGCTATACCTATCAGCCCAGGTTCCACACCTGTGGGCTCATGTGCTGGCCAAGGGGTTTACACCGACTGACACTCTACTCTCTATAGGCTGCTGTCAAGGCCAAGATCGAAATTGCTATGCCCAACAAGAACAAGGACCAGCCTAGCCCGACCCAGAAGCGACGACAGGAGCTCATTGCCCAGGCCAACGAGATCCGCCAGAAGCAGGCCGGAGGCAAGAACGCCCGCACCACCAAGCTCGACCAGATCAAGCGCCTCGATGAGCAGGTTCGCAGCAGGATCGCCGAGCAAAAGACTGCCAAGGCCAAGGTTCCCTACAAGTCCCTTGAGGATGTCGACCGCCAGATCGCCACTCTTGACAAGCAGGTCAACTCCGGTACCATGAAGCTGGTTGACGAGAAGAAGGCTCTTTCCGACATCTCCAGCCTCCGAAAGATTCGAAAGAACTTTGGCCAGTTTGAGGACTCTCAGAAGCAGATTGACGACCTGCGCGCCAAGATCAAGGAGATCAAGGACAGCATGGATGACCCCGAGCAGAAGGCCATGTCGGAGCAGTACACCAAGATCCAGACTGAGCTCGATGCCATCAAGGCCGAGCAGGACGAGGCTTACAAGGGTCTGTCGACCCTCCGTGACGAGCGCACCAAGCTCCAGGCCGAGCAGCAGGAGAAGTACACCGCTATCCGCAAGCTCAAGGACGACTACTACGGCCAGAAGAAGGCTTTCCAGGCCTACGAGCGTGAGGCCCGTGAGCGCTACCGCGAGAAGCAGAGGGCCGAGCACGAGCGTCACATCCAGGAGCGCAAGAAGGCCGAGGCTGAGCGCCGCCTGGGCGATGCCAGCGACCCTGCCTACCTTGACGAGATTCGTCGCGCCAACAGCCTGCTCCAGTTCCTCGACCCTAACCACAAGGTTGAGAAGGGTCCCCTGATGGCCGACACTGGTCTCGGAGCTCAGGCTCAGCGAAGCGTCGATGAGGCCGGCCTTAAGGGCACCAAGCTCGTCCGCAAGGAGGACCGCGAGGAGGAGTACTTCTCTGCTGTCAAGAAGGGAAAGAAGGGTAAGAAGGGTGGCCATGCTGCTTCATCCAAGTTCTTCAATGTCCCTCCCTCCGTTGTCGAGGACTGCGCCGCCATGGGTATCGACCCTCCTATGAGTGCTCTGGACATCCCAGGCGTTACTGAGAAGGTTCGCGCCAAGCTCGACTTCTGGAAGAACGACCAGGAGGCCCAGACCAAGCGTGTAAGTATCCTCCATTTTACCCCCGAGTTAGCTATGTGGAGTCCAGTATACTGATGTCGAATGCAGAACATTGAGAAGGCCAAGAAGGAGATTGCTGAGCTTGAGGCCGCTGAGGCCAACGGCGAGAAGGTCGAGGAGGTTACCTCTGGCCTGAAGGAGACTTCGATTGCTGAGAAGCAGGAGTCGTAATCCTCTCCCACGCAGTCTCTATTCCGCTCGTCGGTATTCTCCCATGCCGACCATGCTGGGGCCATCCACAAATCTTCCTACCACCATCCTCACCACTTACTCCCGTCTTTCGTCCTTTCGGCATCCACCTCTCTGAACGTTCCTCGCGCCACCCCTCGGTATATCGAATCAAATGTTGAGGCGCCCTCAAACGTTATTCGAAGCTCATCTGGCCACTGAGTTAATTATGCCGAGTCTCTTGCCGCTTCCACCCTTTTCCCTCCCTCCCTATATAACCTCCTGGTCGAATATAAAAGCGCTTGTCGTGCTGTTTTGTAATTAGGCGCTGTTTTTTCACCAAGGTGATGCGCAAGAAAGAAGAACGAGAGATGAAGAAAAAAATACAGTTGGTTCAATCTGGGAATGCTTGAATATTTGCGTGATGTGATTCATGTTCGGCTATCGAATATCTTGCCGATCTTGACCCTCCCCCAAGTCAATCGCTCGCTTACCACTCAATGGGGAGAGCCAGCCTGATGAAGGGTCATGAGGAGTCGAAAAGAGTAGACTTGAGTTGGCATGCATCGGGCATATGCGCTCGCTTGGTTGATCGTCTCCTTTGGTGTTGCCCTGCATGCGTGCATCAATGACCACCAGCCGCATTCGAACCTTGCAAAAGCCCCGTCGTCTCACGGCACTGCAGACACATAGATCCGCGGATAATAGGTTGAAGCAATATGCAGGTATGGGCATGACACTAGCCAGCCCCCAGCTCGTCTTCGGCCTATCGCCATGGCCTCAGCTGCTCTCGGACGCCCCTCTTTTGATCATCCATCCCCCACTCCTCCAGCCAAGAAATGCTGCTGGCCTTGCTCGGCCGCTCGCTCGCTTGCGTGCGTGCGGCAACTGTCTCGTTCGGCAGGCCATTGGGTCTGTCTGTGACCATCCATGATGGGTTGGGGGGTGCTCGTGGTTGAGTGAAATATTGCCTTCTGCGGCGTGGTATTTTGCTTGACTTCAAATACAAATATGCCCAACTTTGGTAAACCCCAACCAAATACTCCAAATGAAAATACTGCCAGACCGGGGAGGCTTCTAGTCCAACACAGGTGGAAACTTTGGCCCAAACTTTGAGAATCCTCGATGATGATGCCACTTTGGTCTGTTATGTCGGTAATACTCCACGCCCCAATTATGCAATGGTCGTGATGTTCGTAGTAGTCGTAATGATATGATTTGGCTGCATTGTATGCATGCCTTGCAGCAGCTGTCTTGTGTATGGATGGCTTTGGCAATGTCCGTCGGTCGTGGCCGCTTTCAGTAGCTGGGATAGTAAGACGCTGCAGGCGGTGGTGGAGGAGGCCCGAAGCCAGCAGGTCGCCTGTCTCGGGGGCCTGGAGTGCGGCGATCGAGTCGGGGCATGGGAGGAGGAGGTGTTTGAGAGTGAAGTGCGGCCGGGTCGCGGTATCCGACGGGTGCAACGGCTGCAGAACCACCGCCTCCTGGACCACCACCGCCGGCGCCGCCGCTTCCGCTTCGACGGTTTACTTTGCGGAAGTTTGACAGTGAACCTAGGGGCGGATCCTTGACCGCGGGCTCATCCTCCGCCGGCAGGGTCAATTCAACGAGGCCAAAGAAATACTCAAGAACTTCGGGGTATCGCTGTACGCTCGCTTGCCAATCTTCATCAATGCCGCGCTTGAGGGAAGCCTGAGCTTCAGCAATCTGCGTCGGGTGAGGTGGTGCGTGGTAATAGTGATATGCGTGGGCGGTGATACGGTCCAAGTGGGCAGAGTGTGCCGTCTTACGTTGATCGGTGAGGAGGCGGAAGTACTCGAGGATGTAGTCCTGTGCGTGTCCTCGGACCCAAGATCTGTCAAGAGGTAGAGTTAGGATTGATTCGACGTCGGGATTGATAATCAGTCGGGCTTGCAAACCGTATCTCTGTGTATATCGACCGCATCATGCGGTCTTCGGCCTGCTTGACGGCGACGTCAAGTCCCTTGGCCTCGCAATCGCATGCCATTGACGCCGGAGCGTGGCATATCGCGCAATCGGGGTCCATCCTGTACGTGGTGGGCTTGCCAAACGGATAATTTCTGGTATACATCTTAGCGGAGGCGGCAGACAAATCGGCGGCGACGAAGCCGGAGAGAGTCGAGTCGAGTCGGGGAAAGTAGGTAGGTAGGTAGATGGGTAGGGTCGTGTGCAACGGGGCGGTCAACTCATGACATCGACGTGAAGGTAGGTTTGAGATCCCCCTCCAGCCCCGCAGGCGTATTTCATGAGGCGTGATGTAGGAGAGAGGGCCAGTGATGACGAGATTGCACGACGTAGGCCGGGGATGGGGGCCAGGAAGTGTAATTGCAGAGGAGAGAAGAGTCAAAAACTGACCTACCAGTAGCTTAAAGGCACGAGCCGTCCGTGTTAGAGTCTGTCGGGCGTGGCGGTAAGGAGATAACGAGACCAGGCGTGAAAATGGTCTGGTATGCCCGTTCAACACCAGCAGACGGGGGAAGAGAGCAGCTGTTTCGCTGGAGCCAGTATGTATCCTGCAAGGCAAGCACCAGCAGCTCTCGGGGCTCGAGCTGGAAGGGGAGGGAGAAACTGAAGAGCGAGATGGAAGAAGTCGCGTGGGGAAGCGAAGGAAGCTATGTGGAGAGATCGAATGAGGACGGCCGGACCACGTCTACAGTCGTGGCTCGAATGCGGGACCACGGAGCGTATGCAGGCTGACCCAATGACCTCGAGCTGGTACAAGGGAGGGGTCGATGGCGGCGAACCGTCGTTGGGCGATGCTGCGGCTCTCAGGTGTCTCTGCCGGGAAGGGTGGTGTTGATGAGCAGCAGCAGCAGCAGCAGCAGCAGCAGCAGTACCACTCTGGGAGGGGGTGGAGGTCGAGCGCGAGTGGAAAGTGGACGTGAGGAACTGGGACGAAGTTGACCGAGTCCGAGAGATGGAGGGCTGCTGGGCTGGGCTTCATGTAGAGAAGCGAGTCTCAGAGCTGAACCAACCGACGAACTTAAAAGAAGGCGGGAGATGGTCGGGCTTGACAAATGAGGAGTCGGTTGGGCTGGAGGTGGTGAGCCAGGGCACCGTTTGCCGAAACTGGACGAATAGAGATCGAGGTCAGCAGCAAGGAGCCCCAGCGAAGAGGCAAACCGGCGGCAGAGAGGGAACAGAGGGCTCAGTCCACAGATGTGAGGGAGAGCACAAGAGTCTCGTTTGGTTTCGTTGGCGCTGCCGTCCGCTGCAACACCGATTCACCGCATTTTGGCGTCAGCAGCCGCTTGCTGCTCCATATCACTATCGGGGGCTGGTCGGTCGGTCTCAGTCCACTTGCTGGCCGAATGGCAATCGGCGCCAACTATGGGCCATTACGGTCTGGCTGCAGGATCCCGACGGGGCGAGGCGAGACGAACGGCCAGGGGACGTTGGAGAGTCCATTGATTGGCAAGTCATCGAGAAGGGTCGCTGATTCGCGAGCTATCAGCATTCACTGTTAGTTTCCAATATTAGATGAAAGACAGAATCCCATCAACAAGATACTGACATTTGCGTGGTTGTACAGCCTGGCTTGTGCGTTCAGAACCGGCCAAAGCGCTCGGCAAATCGTACAGCTACTTCTTGGGTACAAGGTCCGTGAGGACAATGCATCGACTAGTGGCAATGGGACGTTGATTGTGTCAGATGAGCGAAGACGGTCGAAACCCGGTATCGGCTATCGTCTTTCGCTTCCGGCGAAGACGGACGGAAGAAGAAGAGGAAGAGATCCGTGGCTTTAAGATGAACGATCCTGACTGCCTTAGTAGTTTCACGAGAGAGTCCTAGATAGTAACCTGAGGCATACAGTGCCTGGAGGCATGCGCGGTTGCCTACATTCACTAAAGTCCTCTTTCCCCTTTGGGACGTATTCCTGACCACGGCGGGGAAGCGCGGTAACATAGCGATGAAGATTGGACGACAAGGAATAGAGCAGGGCAGTCTTCTACAAATAGAACGACTCGAAGACAGGATTCAACTTAGTCCTCCCCTTCTTAACGATTAGACTTTCCTAGGCTGAGATATCCGTGAGATATCCGTCATGGTGTAGATCTATGGAGGGCTCTCCCGTGAACGCACCTGCCCGCCCAGGCCCCGCTCTTATCGGAGAAATTTTGGCCAAGCTTTGGCGTCAATGAGCTTCAACATCAAATCGTTGCTTGATTCAAGCACGAGCCTGTCGCTCAATTGTCAGCCATGGCTCCGCGCTGTCCGACTGCGTCGGCACCTTTCCTCTCCTTTCTCTACCCGTCGCTGTTTGCGACAAGGCACGCTTTTGCAAGTGTAACAGCTCTACGGCGACGCTACAACTCGACTGTCAACGACCTCCCAGAGACACGGCTCAACCCAGCTCCCGACGACTATGCCGCCCCAAGCTTCTCCGATAAAGCCCAGCTAAGCCTATATGCTGGCCGAGGTGGAAACGGTTGCATCTCCTTCTTGCGTGAGGCATATCTCGCCGAGGGCCCTCCCAATGGCGGCGACGGTGGTCATGGAGGCAATGTCTACATCCAAGCCGCCCATGGCGAGACCTCGCTACACAAGCTTGCGCGTAAGCGCTTTATCCGTGCGGGTCGGGGGAAGCATGGCCAAGGAAGTGCAAAGAGCGGTACTCGGGGAGACGATGTCATCATAACGGTGCCTGTGGGAACGATTGTGCGCGAGCTGGAACGTGAGGATCCCGTCGCTGAGGAGGAGATGGATATGCGGCTGTGGCGTGTCCAGGAAAAGCAGCGCAAAAGGGAAGAGCGATTGGCTGCTATGGAAAGGCAGAAGAGGGAAGAGGAAGACGAGGAAGTATATGAAGAGGAGGAGAATGAGGTTGAGGAGGATGAGGAGGAAGACCAGAACCCTGAGCGTCGCAAGTGGTTGCTATACCCTGGTCTGTCCAAGACGGATGTCAAGCAAACCGTCTTCCCTCGACTTCCGAAGCGCCATCGCCTCTATAAGCAGCCTCCGTCCAAGATCCATCTCGACCTGTCTCGTCCGACGCCCAAGCCCATCCTCCTCGCAACCGGCGGTATCGGTGGCTTGGGGAACCCTCACTTCACATCGCGAGCGCATCCCCGCCCAATGTTTGCGACTAAGGGAGAAGATGCCATTAGCATGAAGATTGAGCTTGAGCTCAAGCTCCTTGCTGACGTCGGACTGGTGGGTCTCCCCAACGCTGGGAAGAGCACCCTCCTTCGTGCCATTACCAACAGCCGTACTCGTGTTGGTAACTGGGCTTTTACGACTCTGCAGCCCAATATTGGAACTGTTGTTCTTGACAAGTATTCCGGCCGGCCTACTATCAAGAGTTATCGCCGTTATCCCGCCCAGATGGGACTACCCGAGGAGGTCGAAACTGAGCCTCGCACTCGTTTCACCATCGCTGACATCCCGGGTTTGATTGAGGGTGCCCATCTGGACCGCGGCCTCGGAATCGCTTTCTTGCGCCACGTTGAGCGTGCTGGCGTCCTTGCGTTCGTCATTGACCTTGCAGCGGGCAATGCTGTTAAGGCTCTGGATGCGCTATGGCGTGAGGTCGGCTTGTATGCGCAGATGCGCGATGAAGAGGAGGCAGACCGCGAGATCGACTCACGCGTTGACTGGGACCTTGAATCAGACATGGACGGTCCCATGAATCTGTCCCCTGAGTATGAGACTGGGCTACCTGACTCTACGATGACCCCTGCTCTTCAGATTGCTGGAAAGCCGTGGTTCGTTGTGGCAACCAAGGCAGATCTACCAGAAACCCAGGCTAACTTCAGAGAGCTCAAGGAGTATCTCGACGGCATCACCAAGGGCGACAAGCCGCATCCTAGCGGCGTTGAGAATGCTTGGACCAAGGACTGCACTGCCATCCCGGTGAGCGCTATCAATGGCCAAGGCGTTGACAGAATTGTGCACTGGACCGTCGGTCTTTTGGACGAGTAAATGGACACGTTGGGGAAGCCCCATGTATTATACCATCTGTATCAAGAGTTCATCCCTGGCCATGATTTAAACATTGTAACAACACCAAAATTTAATCAAACACGTGTACACCCAGTTTACCATTCTCATTTCACGCGGCCTCCTCCGCCTTGGTCTCACTCGCTGCCTCCTCCTTCACTGGCTCCGCAGCAGGCTCCTCAGGTGAAGGAAGATCCGCCACGTCAACCGCCTCCTTCTCACCAGCCTCGGCTTCCTTAGCTTGCTGGGCGACCTTTTGCTTCTCCAGAGTAACGTTGATAAGAGGGGAGGTGTCGTTAAAGATACGCAGAAGCATAGCAGACCGGTCCTCCTTGGGCAACATGAGGTTGAGCGAGTGGATGCTCTTCCAGATAGGCAGAGCCATACGCTCAGCAAAATCGGGATCCGAGCCGTCAGGCTCGACACGGAGGACGGCGCAGCCCATACCGATGTCGCGAACACGCTCGCCAATCTCATCGAATCGTTCCCACTTGCCATCGTTAATGCGAGGGAACATCTCGATAAGGAGCTTCCGGAAGGTCTCCTTGTTATGGAGATGGACGACGCGGGGCTCGCCGACGTAACCCTGAAGGATGGGCATACCCTCAGCCTGGATGCGCCATCGGCAAACCTCAGCGGACGGGGCGTCCTGCTTCATGTACATGCGGACACCGCCGTGGATGAACTTGATTCCGCGGCCCTCGTTCTCGGTCAGGATGTCCCTGAGGAGAGCGCTGGTGTAGTAGATAGCCTTGGCGGGCTCACCCATCTCGTTTCGCACCATGTATCGATCATCGGGGAAGCGGCTAGAGATGTGGTAAAAGTCCTTGATGTTCTGGACGGTTGGGTGAGCTGGGTCAAGGTACTTGAAGGGCTCCTCAACAGGGCCGTTTCGGCGAGGCTTGCTGCCCTCCTGGTTCTTTGCCTGAGCCTGAGGAACAGGCGTGGCACTAGCTGACGACTCAACTTCGGTCTTGGCCTTCTTTGCGGGCTGATCCTCGGCATCCTCAGACTCCAACGGCCTCTTATGTCCGTTGGTGGATGCATCCGCCATAGCGACATCCTCCTGTTTGGCTTCCTCAGCAGCAGGGGCGGCCTCAGTGGCAGCGGGGACAGCCTCAGCCTCCTCCTTAGCGGGCTCCTTCTCTTCGGAAGCGACCTGAGCCTCGCCGTTGGCCTTGGGCTGGGCCTGAGGCTTGGGATCGTTCTCATTTCTAGCCTTGAACTCTGACTTCTTTTCCAAAACAGTGATGAAGAAGCCACCAGTATCCTGCATGTGGGGGTAAACTCTCATGCAGCGTTCCAGAGGCAGATCAGCGCAGTCAGAACCCTCAACCCGAGGGAACATGGTCTCAACGACTCTTCCGGGGATGACGTTGTCGGGGCTCTCCTTGGCAAAGTCCTCAACCTCCTTCCAAGAGCTCCAGATCCTGGCGCTCTTGTCCATAATCTTCCAGTCCCTCATGCCAGGGTTTCGCTTCAGGTTGGGCAACTGGTCACTGCAGTCGACGATCTCGACGTTTTCGGCGCCGCCACATCGCTCAATGGCAGAAACAACGACGGACTCGTTCTCGACGGGGTTCATGCTGCAGGTGGAGAAGACGACTCGGCCGCCAACCTTGAGCAGCTGAAGAGCTCGCACCAGGATTCTGATCTGAGTCTGGTGCAGACCCAGGGCGCTTCCAGGCTGCCAATCCTTCCAGATGTTGGCGTTCTTGCGCAGAGTTCCATCACCGGAGCAAGGAACATCGGCCAGAATACGGTCGAACTTGAGATAGGTGGGCTTGCTGTTACCCTCCCTGGGGGAAGCCTGATGGAGGGGAACTGAGTAGCGTCGTGGTTCGTGACGAGAAGGTTGGGGGGAAGAGAGTCGCTTCAACTGGTGAACAAGCATGTGGCCGCGCTTGTAGTCAGAGTCGTTGGCGATGAGCATACCAGTAGCTCTTCCGGCATCGCTAGGGTCGGCTTCCAGATCGGCCTCGAGCTCGTCTTGCGTCTCAGCGCCTAGATCCAGACCGTCCTCCTTGGCGAAAGATCGGAGAACCTTGCGAACACGAGCCTCCTCGCCCTGGTGGATCATCTCAAGCAGCTGCGCCGCCTTGCTTCCAGGCGCGGCACACATGTCCAGGACGGTCATGCCAGGGTGGAGGTCCATCAGCAGAGGAGGAATCATGCTGACGACTTCCTGTCGGCTAATGTTTCCAACGCTCGTCTCGGAGACCAGGAACTTTTGGAACGCGGCGAAGGGAGGGAACTTGCGGATGACGTTCTTGGGAGTGGTCATCCACCAAGCCAAATCGTCGGGGTACCAAGGCACAGGCTGGGGGGGCTCGACAGGGCGACCATCCTGGTGCTCGATGTTAACGATCTCGGGGATATATCTGGTCTGAAGGAGGCCCTTGACGGTGAGGGCGTGACTGTGTGGCGATCAAGGTTAGCAGGCAGTTCGCGACACCGCGACACGTGAGACGCACCCTTTGGAACCGCAAAACCTGAAGCTGTTGGGGAGCTCGCGTCTGAGAGCCTCCCAGTAAGCATTCTTCTCCTCCTCGGGGAGCTGGAGCAGGGTGTCGTAGAAGCGCTGGAGCTTCTCGTTCTCCTTGGGGATGACGGGATAGTCTCTCCAACCACCTCCGGCCTGCGCGCCTCCTCGGCCGCCGCCGCCGCCTCTCCTGTTCTTTCCCTGTATATCGCGTCATGTCAGCAGAGCGCAATTGGCGCGTTAGGGGTCGGGGGGATGCGTACCCTGAAGCTCTTCTTGCCCATGGTCGCAAATGTTTTGGAGTGATTGAGCTGAGCTTTGCGACAGAAATTTTGACGGCAGAAAAAAGACCCAGGCCATGCCCCGCCGCTTTTACGCTTTTCAGCACCCCGCCTGCGCGCTAATGCTAGGTTTGAGGCTGGGCTGCAGCTCCGTGACCCACAGATTATCCTCAGGGAGAGCATATGGTTGCAAGATATACTCAGACTTTTGTTCGAGGTATGTCACATTTTTCTTTGTTTTCTCCAATTTTTTGCCTCTAGTTGGTTAAGCATGGGGACAAGTAACTGTCACTTTTTCTAAGCCCTTGGTGGGGGCCGCCCACACCTCCCAACGCGAGAAGAAGGAATGTTAGTATCTTCTCCTCCAAGAGCAGCTTTAAGGATATCATAGAAAGACTAAAATGTGAAATAAAGAGATCTAAAGTATCAACTCTAATTAGCATGTCCCTTTAGTACTATTTCATTACTTTTCTCATCAATTGTTCTCGTAAAGTTTAGGTCTTTGGGAAGAGTCAGAGCTCCACCTTGCATTGTTAGTGAGCGACTCGAGAAACCAGAATGTGATGTGTATCGGTATCCGAAAGACTGGCATAGAAAGTTGGAAAATTCACATTCATTGACGATTGGTCAGTTGTTGCATCTTCAAAACAATATCTGAAGCCAATAGAAATTGTAAGCAGGCCAAGCCGAAGCCGAAGCCGAAGCCGGATACCCAGTTTTCGAGGCAGAATGAACCAGTAGCATCTTCCTCCTCTGGCTTCGGTCCGAGCTACTGCACCTTAAACTCGACGAGTTCCTCACCTTCAACTTATACGTTAACTTCACCTCATATTTGCATCTTTCCAAAAACTTGAAATGAGAACCACTCAAGATCATCCACCTCGACGGCCGAATGGCAGGCCGGAAGCTTGTGATCCATGTCGAGCACGCAAAGTAGCTTGTGATCACACCCGACCTAGCTGTGATCGATGTCGAAAGCGAGGAGAGGCTAATCGATGCGTCTATACAACAACAACTTCACGCTCGAGGAGCAGAATTCAATTCTACTCGGAACAACCTGAAGTATCTTCTCCGTCATCTCAGTCTTCCAGGACAGTAATGCGCAACTCTGTCTTTGGCCCAGGCTATCTCGGATCCACAAGTCATGCTTCCGTCTTTAAAGAAACTAGAGACAGCCTCTCCATTCTTGAACAGCCCGACTCTCAAAATATTGAGTCAGAAACTGCTCGTCAGCAATCCCAGCTGGACATTGGATTTCGCGATCTGCCGCTCCCGACTCGTCAGATGTGTCATCTCGTTCTGCAGTACCTCCCAGGCCAGCGAGACGCCTGCATGGTTTTCCACGGTGATCCTTCGTCTGCCAGCAAGAAATCCTGGACCCATGTTGCGGTAGCTCGAATTATCCAATCGCTTCAAGACATATTTAGGTACTTTGCTCAACACGATTCCCCTCTAGAAAAGGTTGCCGATGTGCTATGCCGCAACACAGCACGGCCTATGAGAGATGATTTGACCAGTGCAAAAGACTGGATGGATCAATTTTGTGGTCACAAGCTACGATGGGAAGCGATCGGTCTCCTCTGGGCTCATATAGAGGGCCTATCAGATGCTCTAGGGTCTCTTGATCCTCGTCAACTGCAGTGGGTGCCGGGCAAAGAATCAACCGAACTTGCTTTGACCAGCCTGGGCTACTGTATCGAAATCTCACGTCACTTCACCGCGGGCAACGCCCTCCTTCTTGATCTCTGCCGTCGAAAGGGTACACTTGGGACGTTGATTTATGGAGACGCGAGTAAGTTCACGGCTGCATGCCCGAGAACCAGATGCTGAATCAAGACAGGCTCTACATTCTGGGACTCGCACAGCTTAGCTGTGTCCATGATGATTTTCCTCGGGCTTCACGCTCAGGACGGTGCCTCAAAATCACAAGTCCAGAAAGAAGTACCTTCATTCTGCACCGAATACAAGCGGCGTCTTTTTTCTTACCTCTTTTTCACCGACAAATCCGTCGTTTCCTTCTCTGGTAGACCTCCACTCATTAGTCGCCGCTATTGCTCAACTGCGCTCCCCTTGGATCTTCAAGATGAGGATTTAATGTCAGATCAGGCTACTCTAACAGAGGCCATGAAAACACTGGACGACAGGGGCTGGCAAACACAAGGAAGGGTTCACAGCGTCACGTTCATGAGGGCACGCATAATGTTGTCTTATGTCCTCGACGAACTGGTCGAGATTGCACTCGGCAACGATACTAATATCACACTCGATTACCTCGAGTATGTTGACTGGCCTCTTGAGATACACTAGCTGACATTCCGCCAGAAGCATCAAGGCACGCCAACTAAAAGTCTTTTCTGAATACCCCTCGAGCCTTGTATACAATCACGAGGATTTATCCGACCCCGACCTTGACATCAAGATTCTTTACGTCAGGATCTTGACTTACTTGGCTCATCTACGGAACATCTTTTTGGTGGAGAGGCTGCTCCTCCAGCACGGTGGGGTTGACGAGGGCAACTTGCTCGCCACCAGCTTTGATTTAGTCAGAGTCACGGTTGTCCTCTGGATACATAAAGATCGGTTCGCCGAAATGCGGCGCAATTTCGAATGGCTGGTGAGTTGTTGCGGTTTAACCAAGTGCCAAAATTCTAATGGAATGATAGTTGATGGCTTATGCCGCCCCAGGGGGTGGCATCCTCTGTCAAGAGTTACTTCGACCAACATTTTATGGTACTCACCCCTAAACTCTGAGCTATCACGGTCGAGTATCGTCCAACAGCTGAGTTTGCTTGCTGCATTTCTGAATTGGGTTGGCCCAACTGCGCCAAACAGCATCATGTGTAGCGACTGTCAGGTTATCATTCAGCGCGTGCTTGATCAGCATCTAAACACTGCTACAGAAAACGACAGGGATCTGGAGTCTCTGGGATCACTAC
The DNA here is from genome assembly GCF_023522795.1 of Fusarium solani. Lineage (NCBI taxonomy): Eukaryota > Fungi > Ascomycota > Sordariomycetes > Hypocreales > Nectriaceae > Fusarium > Fusarium solani. The sequence continues at coordinate 2,566,415 of NW_027072154.1, forward strand.
TGCCGCATTCATTGGGTTTTCGGTTTGATTTGTTGAATACCTTTGACTGGCTCCAGAGTGGCATACAATAGTATAATGCTGCTTGTCACGCAACCCTTTGTTTGATCCCAGACGCTCCTACGTACATAGGGCAGAACACCTTTGAGAAAGCATCGAGAAAATTTATTTGCCAATATTAATCTATTTATCCGTATCGCGAATGACTGCTCGTAAGCCCTTGCAGCTCCGCCGATCAGGGGACCTGGGCTGGGCTAGCCTCTAGCTCGGCGCGCTATTGATCTGATATGCGCCATTCTCGATTTCTGGGCCAGCTGAAACAATAACGGTCTTTTTTTTCATTTACCGGGAGGATTCGGCTAGGGTGCAGAGTACGAGTAGTTCAGAGACCATTGAGTACCCCTGCATTGGCATTTCAACCGATTGATCGCTTCTCGCCATGAACCAAGCTGCTAGATCCTCCAAGTCAACTCCACAAGACCACACGACATGCTCTCCATCTCGTAACAACACCCCGTTGAAATTGTGGAATGCCGCCAATCTTCTTCATCGGGAATATCGGCCGTTGAGAGGGCTTTCCAAGTGCCGTATGGGGAATGGATAGCCCGGAGCCGTCCGTGAAACTATTTGAAAGCCACTAGGCTTCGCATGCCACTATCGCCGTTCTAGCGCCTCGAAATGAGCTCGCCCGTGTAAGCCAGCTCAGGGGCGGGTCAAGATGCTCCCTATATGAAAGGCTCATTCATTCTCTGCCGGGTCTTCGAGGTTCCATCATCCAACTTTTGTTATCCACTCTTTTGATCTTTCCATTCTTTCGTTAACCACCCGCTCACGATGCGTTCCATCGTGGCCCTGGCGGCCTTGGCCCTCTCGGGTTCTGTCCAGCTTGCCTCAGCCAGTGTTTGTAGACCCAGCGCGACTACGGATCTTGCGACCACGACGACGTCTACGAGTGCTCCCGTGGTGACCAACGAGCTCAAGGGCGCCAAGTTCGCCCGCACAGCTCCCGATGGTGGCATCGTTGACTTTGAGGGTAGCGGTGATGCTCAGCATGCGGATGAGGGATACAAGGGCGACGGTAGCAAGGATAATGGCTGTGTTCAAATGCATGCCGACTCTAGTCCGAAGCGAGCTCTGGGTCCGGATGTTGGCATCTCACAGCAGGTGACTGGTCTGAACCCGTCTACCCCCTACACTATCCGGTTCTATACCGCCATTGTCCTCTATCCCCAGACCACGGATAGCTGCTTTATCAGAGCTTACCTCGGTGGTGATCCCTTCTACGAGCAGGCGCTCTTCACCTCGGGCCCTACTGCGGCCTACAGTGCCGTCGTCAAGCAGGCCAGTGCCCCGGCCAGCTCGGCTACCTTTTCTATTCAGATGCAGTGCAGCGGCGGCAGCGCGGCCATGATCTACGTCGACTCTATCTTCATGTCCAACCAGGTCACTCCCCAGAACATTGACGACTATGACCTCGTTGGTGATGACGACGATGTCGAGTCCCCTACAACTACTGCCGGTACCGAGACTTCTCAGGCCAGCTCTACTGGAACTGTGCCTCCTGAGACTGAGACTGAGACTGCTACTAGCTCTGAACTTCCTGGAACGGAGAGCCAGACTGCTACCAGCACCGAGCTCCCTCAAACAGAGAGTCAGACTGTCACCGGTGCTGAGACCTCGCAGACTGAGAGTGTTGAGACGACTGCCACTACTGGTGCGGAAACTTCTCAGACTGAGGTCGAGCCTGGAACGACTACCGGTACCGAGACTAGTGATGTCGAGGCCAGCACGGCTGCTAGCACCGAAACCAGCGATGTTGAGACTGGCACCACCACCGCCACCGAGACATCGCAAACAGAGGACGCTGAAACTGGCACAACTACGGCTTCTGAGAGTTCACAGACTGAAGATGCCGAGACTGGCACAACTACTGCAGCCCAATCCACAACCGAGAGCGAGTCTACCATCACCTCCCAGGAGGCATCCGAGAGCACCACTGCTTCTGAGGCATCCACCACGGCTTCTGAGGAGTCGACCACTACCTCGGCGGAGTCCACCACTGCTTCTGAGGTATCCACCACTGCCTCGGAGGAGTCCACCACCATCAGCTCAACTACATCCTCTGCATCATCTGAGCCTACAATCAGCAGAATCTGTGCCAACGTTGGATCCAACCCTGATGCCGGCAAGGGTTGCGACAAGAGACCCGTCACAGCGGACCCAGATTTCTACTTCTCCTTCGTGGGAAACATTGAAAAGGAGCAGTGTGCGGCCCGCTGTCTCGGTGATGATGAGTGCGGTCATTTCGAGTATCGCTACGTCAATGATTGCCATAAAGAATGCCGCATTTATTCGACCAGACTGTCTGCCGACTCGCCCACCGGTCCTTCTGGCGATACAAACATCTGGGCCTACGACCGCAGCTGCGCCTGGCAAATCCCCTGCTGGCAGCCTCCGGCTGATAACGTCTGCTTAAACAAGTTTGCCGATACTCCAGAGCCGACCTGCGTCCGCCAAAAGGCCACGCTCAAGCAGTGTGCCCAGCCCTGGCTCAGACTGACCGTGGCAGACTGCACGCCCGAAGAGTCGTGTGCTGGAGCCTGTGCGACTTACACGGGCTGCGTCGCCTTCTCCCTATCCTCCGATCCGAATGATCAGCGCAACTGTCTGTTGTACACGGACCGCGTTGAGGACATCTCGGAGGCCGACGATTCCAGCCTCCTCGAGTTTGTCGACCTCGACTGCTATGCCTGCAACGGCAAGAACATGGCTTTAACCACCTACGCCCAGCCTATGAATGACAATACCCCCAAGCCTGACAACACGTGTGCTGCTCCGAACAATGCCAACTTCTTCCTGGCCACCCCTGGGGCTAACACAGCTACGACTCTCTTGACCTCAACCCGTGCTGCCACTACGACTGAGGCTGCAAACTTTGCCTAGAACCAGTTTCTCATAGAAAGGGGGAGGCTAGAGGTGTATGAGGATGGGAGATCGTTCAGACGACTAGCCATAGAGAATACAAGGGCCTATATATAGTCACCCTTCCTTAATGTATACTTTTCTTTCAGTTCATTTGCATGCTCTCGACATGTTTTATAAACTTCTCAAATGGATTCATACATTCTCAATTGATTTGGGTATTCAAAGTACAGTCATTACATGCTGGCTAGCAGCTGTGTTTCAACTTGGATCCCTTGTGAATGGCTCTAGGCCGGCGATCCGTTTTGCTCTTGGCAGTAAAATTCCTCCATTCTCACAGACAGTGACCATTCTCATAGTCTGACCCCATGCCTTTTAGATGTCCGTTTACATCATCAGACCGCCAAAGAAACCAGCCATGGCGACGCCCATGCTCATGAGTCCCCAGCGGATCTCACCCCGGGTCTCGATGCCGGCGTTGGGTGCTGCGCTCTCGGTCGAGCTGGCGGTGCCGGAGGCGGCGCTTCCAGTCGATGTAGAACCCTCAGAAGAGCCTGAGGAGGCCGTGGCAGCAGGGCCAAGCTCGCCGCCGCCAGTCGACTTGGGCTCGACGGTCTCGTCAACGTCGGCAGCGGCCTTCTTGTAGGCTGCGAGGGTCCTCTGTCCGCTGGATCTAATTTAAAGGGTCAGTATGCCATCGAGTTATTGAGTGTCGGAGCAAACTTACGGAGCATTGATGACACCAACCATGCCATTCTGGCAGTGGCCCTGAACGGCGCAGTAGTACCAGATGGGGGTCTCGGCGTCGACGGTGACGGTGAAGACCTCATTGCTGACCTTATCCTTGACGTCAAAGTCGCCGCTGAAGAAGCTGGTGCTGTTGAGGGGCTCGCATGGCTTGTCGAAGCTGCTCTGGGCGACAGAGTGTGTGCCCTGGTAGAAGTGGAACTCGACAGTGTCTCCCACGGCGGCCTTCAGATCGGCAGGCGAGAAGGTGAGGCCTCCGTCGCCGACCTTGACCTTATGAACTGCGGCGAGAGCGGCCGGGATGAGAGAGAAGAGGAGGGCAGAGGAGTGCATTGTGATTGATTGATTGATGTGCTTGATGTGCTTGATGGTGAAAGACAGGTGGATAAATAGAGGTGCAAGGCTGGCTTGTATGTACAAAAGATGAGTGTGATTAAATTGATTGATGATCAAAACAAAACCGAGTCAACCTTCAAGCTCTTTATACTCTGAATATCAAGACCAAAAACAATACAACATCCCCAAACCCGTCGAGGGGTTAGCCTCAAACAGGGATGAAGCAAGAGGCGGCCGCCCCTGGACGCATCTCTTACACAGCCACGACGACGGACAGTTTGATGTGCCCGAGTCGGGGTAGAGCCAAGCAGCGTTTCACTCACTCAAAAGGCGCGCTTGATCAAACCGGAAGCCCCCAAGAGCCGAGGCCTCGCCCTCTCGTATGCACTAATTGCCCTTGAATTGCCTTTGGCGCCGGCAGATGCATGCCGTCGAAGCGACCCCCAGAAAGGGACAAGGTTTCACCAGGGCAAGGGTCTCAGGCCCAATTGGAGACGGTGCGACAGCCGTCATATCCAGCACAGCCTCTGGCCAGCCAAGCTTTGCATCCATGCTAGTGAGGAATTTTGGTTTGGCTGGTCGAATTGAAACTCTCAAGGCATGGCATATTTCAAATCAAGCCGGGTGGGAGAAGCTCTCTAGGCCTCCAAGGTGCCGCCATTCCCCCTCCGTGTCTCTCTGTTAGAATTCTCTACCCCAATGGCAGATGCATGGTGAATGCAGCGTAGACGCAGTAATGCTTACGTGTGTCTTGACTGCTGACAGATAGCACTGTCACCTTTGTCTGCGAAATTCAAGCTGCACATATACAAGGCTTAGCTCCTGTGCATAGCATACAAGACACGGGCAACTTGATGCGCTGTGTTTCAGCTCTGCATTGTTGGTCTCAGGTTTCGTTTCCATAAACAGATACTTGACCCAAAAATGCAAGTTGCAAACAGGGTTAATTAGACACCTAGCTTAGAATAAATCTCGACAGAAGACACTATTAGCCACCCTAGAGCATCATGAGAATGGACGTGGAGGATGATGCACACAACCATCAAGACTGCAGGTGACGCCAACAGTAGAGAATGGGCCATACTATAATACATCAAAAATCGTTTTTATTGAATTAATTGGCATTTAGTCTCATTCCCGTTGGCGCTGGCACTTGATCCATATCACATCCGATATTTAACTGTCAATGAGACAACCCTCGGCGTAAAGGACTGATATATTCAAACTCAAACCCCAACTTGATCTTTAACATCAAATCTAGACTATGAGCCTATTAAAACTTTACATCAAGTTACCGAGTGAAAAAAAAAACAGCATCAAGTTGTTGCATATTTCAAAGCATTTAGCCTCATAGTCTAGAACATGACAACAGTTTAAGTAGCCATCTCGGCTGAGTGTGTCTTAGATATAATAATACACAGAAAGGGAAAAAAGACTTGGTGTGGTTTTAACCTCTACCCAAAGAGTGCCATGAACTATCTCAAAGCACCAAGAGCACAGGCCCCCATTAAGCAGATCGCTATTGGTCATGCTTCAGCTCGAATTTATACTGGACAGCTTTGCAGGCTCATGTTCACCTCCCAGGATTACTCTACACAACTCCAGGCCTCTGAATCCTTCGGATCGCCCCCTCGGTAGACGTTGTGGAATGGATAGCGGCAATGCTTGCGCTGAAACTCCTCGCCGATACTGACCGTGTCGTTGACATATTTTGTCCCAGTGAGCGTCTCGGGTGCGATGCCCTGCTCTACCCAGCGTGCTATAGCCTCCAATACGTTGTGGTCGGCGTCCATGTGTGCGGTAGGACCAGCCTGTCCAAAGTTCCATGCCCCTGGACCCAGAGCACAGTGGTTCATGCCACCGATTCTGAAGAAGCGATAGAACTCGTCTAGCTCCTTTGGTGAGGACTGCATGGACCTGGAGACATGCTCATAGTACGTCTCCGAAATTCCAGACGTAATCACCGAGTCCATCTGCCCGTGGTACGTAATGACCTTTCCACCTCGGTTGCGGAAAAGGCTCAGATCACCATTCCACGCGTTGAGCCCAAAAGGGTTCTTGGCCCAGAAGTATGGATAGTCTGACGGCTTCAACGTGGCCGGGTCCCATTCCGAGTCCTTGAAGTAAATGTATCGAGCCAGTTCGTACGACAAAGATACCGGGGCGCCGCTGAACCACAAGAACGCTGTGTTATCCTCGGAGCCGGGGTTCATGGCGGGGTAGACAAAGTTGCCGTGGTTGTCAAGGAGAGGGCTATAGATCTTTCTAACGGCTTCTGCTTGCTCCCCAGTGAGGCAGTCTTTTGTCTGCCCACCTTTACAAACGAGGCCGCTCGGGTCGTAGTGACAACACTCTGCAGTTTCAATAACTCCATCAACAGCTCCGTCGAGGCCATCACACTGACTATACACATCTCGCCAAATGAGGGGCCACCTGGCCTTGGGCACAAACCTGGGGCTGGTGACGTTGCCAGTGAGGGGTAAAAATGTCCAGCCCAGGAGGTCAGGTTGCCCATGGCATGCGCTGGAGCCCCGGCGACAATACCGTCAAAGTCGGCCGGGAAGTCTTGCGCTTCCTTGAAACCTTGACGCCCCCCAGAGGAGCAGCCAAAGTAGTACGACTTGGTATAGGGTTGGCCGTAGAACATTTCGGTGATCCTTTTCCCGACAACAACGCCAGTGTGTACACTAAAGATCGAGTCAGACTCTGGTAGAGGTGTCTTGGAGACAGTTTCGCTCACGATCGATATGCAAAGTCAGCAGTCGACTCCGTGTTGTTGAGCAGCGTTTTGACCGTTGTTCCGTTGTGACCCTAGAGATGTAGTCAGTCTCAGTAGAAGCCTGGCGCTTCCGATGCCCATACGTTGTTTGCGCCGACCGATGCGAATCCTTGAGACATGGTGTAAGCCATGTCTCCATACGAGATACCTGTATTGGTATCGTTAGTTGGACGCTGCCGTGCTAATTGCGGCATACAACTGACATCCTCCAAGTCCCCCGTTGCCAACACTCAGAAATCTACCGGTCCAGTTCCGTGGCAGCCAAGCCTCCATACTTATCTCGCTGCTGGGAGAAGTCTTGACTGTGAGGGCGATACGGCACATGTCTGCAGTGACTACCTGCCACGCCGCGCCGCAGGACGGGTCCAGGCCTTCAATGGTCAAGTTTGTCCCTGAGGTTACATACTCGGAGAACTAGACGGTTGTATTCTCCAACTGTAGGTCTGAGGCGATGGTGGAGCATGTGGAATCGAAAGGGGTTGTCACGCCGGTGGTATATGGTGCCAAGGTAAGCCAGGCTGTCCAACCTGTGAGGGAGAACATGGCTTGTCAAAGAGATCTCAGTCACTGCCTAGGAAAGGTATGAGCCAAGAGGCCGGCATATAGACGGGGGGGCAAAAGAAGGTGTTTAAAGAAGCCTTGGCTCCTCAAGAGAAACGGGTTAAGTCCCTTTTATACCAGGTACCTAAACGAAAATAGTCTCCCTTGAAGTTCCCTGTCACCTTGATTCTTTAGTTCCTTGCACAAGATGGGCTGTCTCAGATACACTGTATCATTCAAATTAAATAAGATAGCCTTTACATCACGGCATAACCAATGTTCTACTCCACAGCTGACGACACAGCTGCCCATTAACTTGAGAGTGTGCGCATGCTAGAAGATACCGTTGTTAAGGCGACTTGAATTTTCGTTTATTCGTATCAGGCACCTCTGAGATGATGGGATGTAGTCTGCTGCTGTTGATTCATGCCGCCCAATCGCGTAGTTTCCGCCTGCTGGGGTGGGCACCTCTTGACAGGGGTTGAATGAAATCTGGGGATTTGGGGAGGGGCTTTGACATGGAGGCTGAGCAGGCAAACGTATTTTATACCGTGTGATGCGTCATATTGGACGTTAGCTATGCCGGATGCCGAGTCAAGGCCCGCGGACTGTTGGTGGGCTTATGCCCCTCGCCTAGATGGGGATGCTTTTCGCATCGTGTACAGATGAATCAGAGAAGACAGAGATTGCTGGTTGAGTGATCCGGGTCTCAGACAGCAGTTGAGTGCCCTCCTGGAGGATTGGCAGGGACCCCGGGCTTTGCATTTGCAAAGTTGCGCCATCTTACGGGAGAGCAACCAGATGTTGCAGGGGATAGACTTCATTGGAACCGAGCAAGTCAACCTAAATAACAATAAATAATGGTATTGGATCAACTTGCTCATTTGACTTGTTCTGTGAGCCTAGGGGCACATGTATAGCCTCGCTAACCTTTGTGCCGAAGCAGCGAGGGTGCACCACACTGGCCATGATACTCACTGTGCACCCTACAGGCAACGATTACCCCAGACAATTAGCCACTTCACTCTTCTCGATTCCTTGTCTGGAAGATATCCCATAGGACGGGTATTCTACAGATCTAGGGAACGAAAGCTAGTCCCATGGGGAAGCTGAATCAGAGGGTCGGCGTCCAGGCACCTTTGATTTCCTCTCAACGGGGTGCACGTCGAGTTTTCTCATAAGTTATAGATAGCATCTTCCAAGTACGGGTAGCCTGTACTCTTGAGTTAAAGAGGCCAGTCAGATGTCGATCACGCCGGAAGTCGGCACACCTAGGCTTACACGGGCAGCTCTGCTCACCAAAACCAACAGAGGTTAGTAGCAAGATGTTCTGGTCTAATAATGTGAAGTGATGCTTATATAATAATGAAGCGTACTAATCAAACGTCTGTTTTATACAGATCGAAATATCCGTAAAGGTGCACTCGCAACTAGCGTCCCCTTTCTTGTTCGTGGCAAAGACACCCACACAAGGACCAGTAAAGTCCCGATCTGCCAGATCCAAGATATCAATATTGCCAGCCAACACCCAGCCGGTGTCTCCTGTCTCAGGGTGCTCAGTCATCCACGTGAAATCAAGGTTTGACTCCGAGTACATCAACCTGAAGTGAATGTCAAAGGCGCCTGTTGGATTTCCCATATCCTTCGGCGAGGTGACTTGGGTACTATTACATATGGCCTTAGCTCTCCCGGCGTTCTTGACTTCAAAGTGAATAGAATGGTCGGAAAAGTCATAGAAGACTCTTGCATAGCGGTGTTCGTCCTTGAAGCAAGCCAGACCCGCGATCACCGAAGACGAAGATTCCGCCTGGCCTATAGTGAGAACCGCGCGATCTTCTCCGTGAAGGGAACGTTTTCTTCGGCCCACGAAGGACACGGCAGCCGAGGGTTCGGAGAGATCTGTCGAAGATGCTTGAATGGTGACCTGTTGAGCATCATCACTGATTTGATAGGCGCTGAGGTCTGGATCGCGGAGGTAGACTAAATCAACTGTGGGATTCAGGCGAGAAGGAATATTATCCTGTTTGCCCATAGCTGGAAAAGACTCAATGGGTTGCTGAATCACCGGCCACGAATCTCCGGTAGGCCATTGGACTGGCGTCAGGAAGGTTTCACGGCCCATTCCGTATCGCCCCAGCTGGTCCTTTCGAACAGCTAGGCACACGAGCCACCAGTTGCCCTTTGTATCCTGGACCAGGTCTCCATGGCCGTTGTGCTGGATGTACTTGTAGCCACTGCTCCCAGGGCTTGGTGCCAGAACGGGGTTGTTAGGACAGTCCTCGTAAGGCCCCCAGAGGTCTCTAGAGCGGGCAGCCGAAATCTGATGGCCTTCGAATGTTCCGCCCTCGGCAATGAGGAGGTAGTACCAGCCGTCTCGCTTGTAGATGTGAGGGCCTTCGGGCGTGATCTTGCTTGAGCCAGTCCACATGAGCCTCGGGGGTGCAAGATGCTCGCCGGTATCGATATTGATCTCAATACCGTGGATGGTGGGTTCCTCTACAAGATCCTTGCTCCATAAACATCCAGCGATAAAGACCCGACCGTCATCCTCAAAAAAGAGGTCCGGATCAATACCCCAGAAGTCCACATAGACCGGGTCACTCCACCGGTCAGACGCGATATCATCGGTGAAGATGATAAAGTTCTTTGTCTCGACCAGCTCGGAAGGATGAGGCGGCTCCTCGCCGGGCTTCAGCTCTGGTCCAGGTGACAAACGTTTGTGCAGATGATATACGTCCTCTCACGATGATGGCGAATCGTTGGAGCCCAGAGGCCTCCTGTCTCAACAATGACATCGCTGGGAGGGCCGTCTAGCTTGTGAAGCCGTGTGGTAGCTGCCGACAGAGAAAGCTGAGACGGCCGGTTGATGGCGTTGCCTACAATAGTCAGTAACCATTGCCTCGTACCCACGAACGATGGAATTTGAGAGAGATGGCCGCGTACCAATATGTTCCCAGGAGACAAGATCCTTTGAAGCAAAGATGGGCAGGCCAGGGAATATGTGAAAGCTCGAGTTGACAAGATAGAAGGTGTCGTCGATACGGACAACTGAAGGATCCGGCGCGAAGCCGGGAATAATGGGGTTACTCTCGCCCATGCTTTACCAAGAAAGACAAACTATGCTAGTATTTCTCTGGGCGAGGGGAGGGGAGGGGCAGGGCTTGGGTGAAATAGGTACAAAAGAACTTGAGCTGCCTCTGAATCGCCTCAACGAAGTCACCGCTTTAAGGAAGGGCAAATAACCGTCCGGCTAAACAGAACAGCCCACTACTCGGGTAAACTGATCCCGAAGGCGGGGCAAGTTTATAAAGAGACCAAGGGGTGGCCCAGGAATGAGGGCAAGCTGCATGATTGCATATGCAGGTGACCGAATAGCACAAGATGTAAGTCATTCGTCCTGAGGGGATCAACATGAACCCCGAGGAGCAACCAAATTGCGTTTGCACCTGTTCAAATAGAAGCTCAGGAAGCATTCAAGAGTGAACAATACACCGTATTTCTTTGACCATCATTTCAGACAAACTAACAACTCGGCTAGAATACCTAATACGTGATCCGCTCTATGGGAAAATGCATTCAAGGGCTCTCCATGAACAGAACAGTCTCTCAAACGAGTTCGATTTCCTCCTCAAACACGCCCCGGAATTTCAGGGGAGAGAACTTGGAAGCTTCACCAATATGTCTTTTGGTGCTTCAACGCCTAAAAGAATCCGCCGCGACTGGCTCTGCTCTGTATTAGACGCCGAAGGACTCCAGCTCACCATGATCGGCCCATATGGCGTCGTAACCGTGCCTCTTGCTACCTCGACAAGTTTCGGTGCTGGATTTACCTCAGCCACTCTGAAGCCCTGATCTCCTGGGCGGACGCCAAGAATTATCGACGATATCACATAAAGCGGTGCTGAGCAGATCAGCATCAAGGTTCAATCTGATAACCAAAGTGAGACGGAGTACCTTTGCAAGAGCCGACGCTGATGCAGTATCCATTGAGGAAGAGACGGTAGCGAGTATCGGCGGTAACGGAGATGCTGAAGGCGGAGAGTTGGCTTGGAAGACGGAACTGAAGTCGGAAGAGAACAATACTGCCAGGGTTCCGGGTGTCGCCATAGTCTGGGAGAAAGATCCAGCTCGCATGTTTGTCCCATGAGTTATCCATCTTATGTTCACAAAAAGAGTTTCTCTATCACCTTAATCAGATATCTAGCAACACGATGCGACTGACTCTTGTACAGGATAGCAGTGTTGGCAGCAAGATGCCCATAGAGAGATCAAATTATCCGAGGTTAATCTATTTCGCACTTCTTTCCCCCGAAACATGCCAGTTTGCCGGGATGTCGGTAGTAAGGTGGTACAGCCTCAGCGGCTTGCATGGCGCACCATGGCCCTTGTGGTGCGAATCCTAAGGGCTGCTCTTGGCGCATTACTCTCGGTGTTCCAAGGCTTGATCAAAGCCGTAAACCCGCTCATTGGCCCTACGGTGAACTTATCCTTCTTGGCTGCCAATCCGCCAAAACCAGTATCCGTAAATGCTGTGATTGGTTCGATGCGAATGAGCAGCCAAACTGATCAACCACAGCTGAACCTTGTTGAAATATCTATGCATGGCATTCAGCCAGAGCGGTTGATCCCGGCTAAAGTCTATTCGGGCTCAGCTATACCGACTAGCGATGAATGATGAGAGAAAAGACGGCGAGTTATCAACGCACTCAAAGCGTTTCATCACGGGATTGCAAGCATCACCACCCAAGAATCCTCAAAGATGACCGTCAAACTGTGCGTTTCGGAGGATGGCCCTTCAAGAAAATGGCTTCAGGTTAACGGGAAGCCTTTCCTTGTCAGGGGAGCCGAGCTGCAAAACTCATCACTCTCAAGTGCAGAGTACATGGAACATGTGTGGCCGGCCATGGTGGAAGCCAACATCAACACTTTGCTTGGCTCAGCCGGTTGGGAACAGATTGAACCTGAGGAGGGCAAGTTTGACTTTGAGCAGCTCGATATCTCGATCCAGGCGGCTCGCAGACATGGGCTTCACTTGATTCTTCTCTGGTTTGGGGCATACAAGAACGGTTCGTCCTCAGCTTGGTTTCACCACTGGGTAGTCACTAACACATATGAACTAGGTGCCTCGACGTACGCACCGTCATGGGTCAAGACGGATCCAACACGTTTCCCCCCAGCGCTGGTGAAGAACGCATCCGGTAGTGTGGATATCACTCACACTCTCTCGCCCCTGTCTCCTGAACTCGTGTCAGCCGACGCCAAAGTATTTACGAAACTGATGCAACATCTGAAGCAAGTCGACCAAGAGCATTCTACCGTAATCATGGTTCAGGTTGAGAACGAGCCTGGTCTTCTTGGGGGCTCCCGCGACCACTCTTCGCTGGCCAACAAAGCATTCACGTCCCCTGTCCCCAAGGACCTGGTTGACTACTTGCGTGAGGGCTGGGGCGTTCTCGAAAACACTTTGAGAACAGAGCTTAGAGGCTTCAAAGACCGCCACATTTCTTCCCAGGACTCCTGGGGGTCGGTATTTGGTCCCAACACAATAGCAGATGAGCTGTTTATGGCATATCACTTTGCCAAGTATGTTGAGACTGTGGCTGCAGCGGGAAAGGCTGCCTACCCGCTCCCCTTGTACACCAACGCTTGGCTCAGTGCCGGAGACGAGGCAGATCTGCAATTACCCACGCCTGTGACTGGTGGAGACGTACCAGGAGAATACCCATCCGGAGGCGCGGTGGTAAAGGTCCTTGGCCTATGGCAGCGTTTCAGTCCAACCCTGGACTTTATCTCCCCAGATATCTATGTTTCCGACTACGCCAGTATCTGCCGTAAATACCGGCGTAACAACCAAGCGTTGTTTATACCAGAGCAGCGCCGAGACGAGGACGGCGCCAGGCGAATATGGCATGCCTTGGGGTCTCATCAGGCCATTGGGACGGCCCCTTTTGGAATTGACACTCTCGATCCTAAAGAGAATGCCTTCAAGAAACACTACGGACTACTAAAAGAGGTGGAAGCTCTATTGTTGGCCAGTTACAGCAGGCCAAACTCGAGCGTAGGTTTCTTTTTCGACGACCTTCCACCTGATGGGACCGATCCATCCCCTTCCATTCATGCCTCCATTGCAGACTGGAACCTCAAAATTGGGAGGACCGGTGTCCACGGAAAGCCTGGCCCTGGATATGGCGTGGTGATTCACCTTTGCCGGTCCCGTTTTCTTCTCGTCGGCGAGGGGTTTCAGGTGATCTTTTCTTCACCTGATCCAGCCAAGCCCTTTACGGGAATTCTGCATTTTTGGGGAATGAAGGTTTCCAACAAAGAGCGAGGAGAGCTTCAGGCTTTACGATGGTTGAATGGTGACGAGACAGCCGGTGGAAAATGCTTGGTGATGCCGAGTGAAAATCCCGACTATGCAGGGTCATTCATACCTGTGACTATCCCCGCGGGGACCATGATTGCTGAGTGTGAGCCTTACTCATATGGAGGAATAGTCAATGTATTTGAGTCAGCAATACAAAGCTGATACGATATTCGGGATAGTGTTTCTCGCCCCTCCCACACGCTGTGCTACTTTTTGACCCACAGCTTTGTCACTCTGGCAGAGCCGCTGAATCAAAAGCCCTCCCGGCATATCTTTTTGGTCGATGGGGTCTCGGCGTCCTCAGTAAGCTGCCGCTTGGTAGACTCTGTTCGTCTTAGTCAATATAACATCTCACTGCCTCGGAAGGTCATTAAACTCACTTCCGGGTGTATCAACCTGGTCTGGCTTGTTCAGCCAGCCTAAAAGGGACGTCTGTGCAGTCTTGACAAAATTCTCTGGCCGCCATCCTCCCTCGCGCTCTGCCGCTGGCCTGCACAGCTCGTCGAATGCAATCGATAACAACCGAGTTTGCAGACAGTCTTCCAGGGCTCGATGATTGAGCCCGATAAGATGGTGGCGGGGATAGAACAGAGGAAACAGGAATTCTAGCGCCAGAGGGAAACACCCGCGCCCAGGTGGTGCCTCCTTGAGGTTCATTCGGAAAAGCTGCAGCAAAGATATGCAGTTTTCATCGGGCGGCAGAATTGCATCATGCCCGGCCGGTTCCAGGAATCGCTTCAGTAATCTCAAATCAGTCGCCCCTGAATGCTATACAAGGATGATCGTATTTGGTGTGATACCCACTGCTCGAAGTTGAGACGCAACCTGATCCGCATTCAAGCGAGGGATCATGGGGAGTCGAGAGGCAGAAAAGACATTGGCTGCGTTCCTGTAACTCAAGTGTCGTAGAAAGGGGTTCTCGGCCCCATGGTCAATGCCCTTCTCGTGTTCAATGGAGGTATTGACTAGAACTTTGCCAGACACCTTCTCAATCATGGCAAATTCCCAAATCTGGCTCGAAGCAGGCGAGAATTCGTCGTCTAAAATCACGAGGTCCGAGCCTGGCCGCAGTCCTTGTTGGATCTCGAACATTCGCTTCTGCACGGTCTTGTATTCTGCCGAAAATGCCCACTGGTTGCGCATCGAAGTCTCCAAAATCGCTTGAGCAGACTTTGTGTCTTCTGTAGCTTTTTCACGCCAGGCCATGTCGAAACCCCTCTCCGGGGTGCTCGCACTTCAGATGCGCTAGGATAGATCCCTCCCAGCGAAAAGTCTCTGTGCAATCACACAGATCTGCGAGGGGGCATAGGAAATGGCCATCTTCTGTCCTGTGAAGAGAACTTCTCTTGTGTTTCAGTATCGCATGTGAAGAGGCATCGCTTTCTGTCTTGAACGTCTCTGGGCACTTGAGCTTCTTGGCATCGGGGCAGGCAAAGGTCTAGGATAGCTGGAGTAAGTAAACACTGTAGGGAATATGCACGAAGAAGCGATTTCATACTTCTTGCGGACGTCTCCCTTCACTATGCGCCCCCATGATAGGGCACGATTTCAGTGGTGTGTACCTACCGGTAGGTCGGTAGCTGGGTGGGGATGGAGGTAAGGTATCTATCTACCTTGGCAAAGAGATAGCCCTGAGTACCTACCCTTGGGTTCCTCGTAAATGACTAAGATGGCCGATAGCGGGGCAGTGAGGGGAAGGTAGATTTGTGGGATACCCTCCACCGATGTCGGAACTAGCAATGACTCTAACTGCTAATTACATAAGCTGCCTCTAGTACTAAACCAGCCCTCTCCTCTCACACCACACGAAAACGAATCCCGATGTGAGAAAATCTTGCTCGAGTTTCTCGGATTGGATTTTGCCCGCCTTGCTTGCTCGCTTGCTTGCTTGTCCAACATGTCACCACTGCCTAGCGACCGGGGCTCCTTGCTCCCAGACCCAACAAGTGACCTACACTGGGGCGATTATCGTGGGGGTATTTTATTCTATGCCTACGGCATAACATAACACATCGCTCACCTGGTGTCTAGCTATTCACGAGATATTCGCATCCAATGCGAAGCGTGTGCCCGACAGGACATGTGTCATTGAGACTCGGAGCTCGCAATCCCCTCAACGCACCTTCTCGTACCGCCAGATCAACGAGAGCTCCAACCAGCTGGCACATCATTTCATAGCTCACGGCTGCAATGTGGGCGATGTCGTCATGATATATGCCTACCGAGGGTCAGTTGTCACGTGTTGTCCAGTCACCCATCTCACTAACAACGACGGCACAGCGTCGACCTCGTCGTTGCCTACATGGGTGCTCTCAAGGCTGGTGCAACCGTCAGCGTGCTTGACCCGCACTACCCTGCGGAGCGCCAGAAGGTCATCTTGGATGTTGCGAGACCCAGGTTTCTCGTCTACATCCAGAAGGCCGTCGACGAGTTTGGCAAGCCGCCCGAGCTCGTTGAGGACTTCATCGCCAGCACCCTAGACCTCAAGTCTGTCATTCCAGCCCTGCATCTTTCCGACAGTGGTGAGTTGAGTGGCGGCCATCTCGACGGCCAAGACTGCCTGGCAGCTCAGGCGTCCTGCAGAGAGCAAGATCCCAGCGTCGTCGTCGGTCCCGATTCCATTCCTACCCTGAGCTATACGAGCGGCAGTGAGGGTAGGCCGAAGGGCGTTCAGGGGCGTCATTACTCGCTCACCTACTACTTCCCCTGGATGGCAGAGAGGTTTGGCCTTTCGGAGCGGGACAGATTCACCATGCTCTCTGGCATTGCCCATGATCCGATCCAAAGAGACATTTTCACGCCGCTCTTTCTGGGTGCCGTGATAGTCGTCCCTCCAGCTGAGGTCATCACGTACGGATTGCTAGCCGAATGGATGCATGAGCACAAGACCACCGTCACTCATCTGACTCCTGCCATGGGCCAGATCCTTGTTGGTGGTGCCACAACTCAGTTCCATTCCCTTCGGAATGCCTTCTTCGTCGGAGATCTTCTCACCAAAAAGGACTGCAAGAAGCTACGCGATCTCGCACCCAACACCACCGTCATAAATCTCTTTGGATCGACCGAGTCGCAACGCGCAGTGTCCTTTTTCGAGGTCCCGAGCAAAGCCAAGGATCCGGCCTTTCTCGAGTCCGTGCCGGATATCATTCCGGTTGGCCAAGGCATGAAGGATGTTCAGCTCTTGGTCGTTGACCGTGAGGACAGGCACAAGCTGTGCGGAGAAGGCGAGCAAGGCGAGCTGTGGATCAGAGCTGGAGGTTTGGCCGAGGGATACCTCGGCGATGACGACAGGACGGCAGAACTAAACCGGTCCAAGTTCGTTCCCAACTGGTTTGTTGACCCTGCCAAGTGGGCACAGCAGGACAAGCACCAGAACCTCCCCCATTACAAGGGTCCGCGAGACCGCCTGTACCGAACTGGTGATCTTGGCCGGATCCGCCCCGACGGAAGTGTCGAGTGTACAGGCCGGATTGATTCTCAAGTCAAGATCCGCGGCTTCCGGATCGAGCTGGGCGAGATCGACATCAATTTGTCCCAGCACCCATTCGTACGCGAAAACGTCACGGTTGTCCGAAGAGACAAGGACGAGGAGCAGACGCTTGTCACGTACTTTGTCCCAGAGACGAAGCGGTGGTTCCAGCACCTCAAACCCCATGAGGATGGGGAAGCCATCGAGCAGGAAATCGCCTACGAGACCATGGCTGGAATGCTCAGACGATTCAAGCTGTTGTCTGACGACTGCAAGAAGTTCCTAGCGGCCAAGGTTCCCAAGTACGCTGTTCCCAGCATGTTTATTCCTCTAGCCCGAATGCCCTTGAACCCGAACGGCAAGATTGACAAGCCCGCACTCCCCTTCCCCGACGAAGCAGATCTTCTTCAAGTCGCCAAGAGGAGGGCTTCGTCAGTGATTGCCAGCATGACCGACACTCAAGCTCGATTGGCCAAAATATGGGCATCAGTTCTTCCTAACCGCACTGCACGTATGTTTGTGCCTGAATCCAACTTCTTTGATGAAGGTGGCCACTCAATCCTTGCACAACAGATGTTTTTCCGCCTCAAGAAGGAGTGGAAGGATATCGATGTGCCAGTCAATGTTATTTTCCGGTCGCAGACTCTCGAAGCCCTCGCCGCGGAGATCGACAGAGCCCAGGACCCTATTGGCCTGCGACTGGACGCGATGCCTCTCATCGGAGATGGCACCACGGAGGACGAGGCATACGCCGCGGATGCGAGGGATCTAGCGTCTCAGCTTCCCGAGTCCATCCCGCAAGCACCCGGGCCTCAGAGCTACACAGAGGCTGGGCCCACGGTGCTTTTGACTGGTGCGACAGGCTTCCTCGGCTCCTATGTCCTACACGAGCTCCTCGAAGGCCCTGAGAGAGCGCATGTAATTGCGCACGTCAGAGCCAAGGATGCAGCGGCAGGCTTGGCACGCGTTGAAGCGGCAGCAAAGGCCTACGGCTTGTGGTCCCCAAGCTGGACGAGCACAAACAGACTTGAAGTTGTGGTGGGAGATATATCCAAGCCACGCCTCGGCCTACTAGAGGAGACATGGGATCACCTCTCCAATACGGTAGACCTAGTCATCCACAACGGCGCCCAGGTCAACTGGATGCTGCCGTACTCCAGCATGCGGGCGGCCAATGTGCTGAGCACGCTGGACTGCATCCGGCTTTGCTCGACAGGGAAGCCCAAGCGACTGGCATTCGTCAGCTCAACCTCAACGCTGGACAATGACCACTACGTGCAGCTCTCTCTAGATGTCGAGACTGGCGTGCCTGAGGCTGATGACCTTGAGGGCAGCCGTAAGGGCCTTGGCACAGGCTATGGCCAGTCCAAGTGGGCGAGCGAGTTTGTCATTCGCGAAGCCGGGCGGAGGGGCCTTGTAGGAGCCATTATCCGACCCGGATACATCACAGGCGATCCAGCATCGGGCATTTCCGTCATGGACGACTTCCTGGTCCGCCTATGGAAGGGCTGCTTGCAGGTGGGAGCGCGCCCTGACATTGCAAACACGCTCAATGCAGTCCCTGTTACGCAGATCAGCCGCATCGTCGTTGCCGCAGCGTTCCATCTCTCCGCTACTACTGAGCAATCACTGGGCGTGGCTCAGGTCACCAGTCACCCACGCTTAAGACTGAATGAGTGGATGGGTGCCCTCGAGCTGTACGGATATGGCGTGCCCAAGGTACCGTACCAGGAGTGGTGCACCAAGGTCATCGACTACACAAGTGACGATAGCAAGGAGGAACACGCTCTGCTCCCGCTGTTCCACTTTGCGGTGGGCAACCTGCCCGCAAACACCATTGCTCCCGAGTTGGATGATAGCAATGCCGCAGCAGCTCTGCGGTCATATGATGAAGGGAACGAGAGTCGGGATGCAAAGTCTTCTCCGAGCACACTTGATATGGATATCCTTGGCATGTACTTGGCGTATCTGGTTGCAGTTGGATTCCTGCCACCGCCGACAGAGAAGGGCGAGCATGAGCTGCCAAAGGTTGACGAGACAAGGTTGCAGGCCATTGCTGCAGATAGCTTGGGTGGTAGATCTGCAAGGCCGTAGATGTCATAAAAGGGATAGTACAAGGACCCCATCAGTGGGCCAATGTTTAAACGGGCATGACAACACCGTCGATTGATCTTGTTGAGGCGCGAGGGGCATGAACATGCCGTTGCGTTACTGCAGGAATGAGACATGCAACCGGCCCCATCACCTTGATCCGGTACAATCACTCCAGACAAAGCCAGGTATAGTAGTGTATGTTATTGATCATGGCTGGGGTGCCGTGCTACCTTGGCAATCATGTTTCATCTTGGGATATTGCGCTAGCTGACAACCTACCTCGGATATAACGAATAGACACCATGCGAGTAGGTATGAATGAGTTGGCGATTAACTCTGTGCGCAGGTATACACACGCCCGATTCTCTAACAATCAGCTTGCTTTTCTCGACCACAGTCGAACTAGTCTGTCCCTTTCTCTTCCTAGGAGCGGTCCATCCAAATTAGCCTCTATCTCACACCCAGAACGAGTGCAAATATCAAATGACTTGATCTCTAAACTGAACGGACATGCAGGGCAAGGGCTCGGAGACTGATTCTACATTTTGAGTTTTAAAAAGAGCAATCTCGTTCGTTCCCTATACCAGTAGGTTCTATTTAACTTTGACAATAGTCTATTACCTAGGCGCCTCTACATAGTAACTAGTATCCAACCATCTCTTGAAACCTAAACCCAGTTCCCCACTTGATAATGTCATAAATCATACCTCCATTGGGTTTGAATAGAGTCCTTGAAACTAAACAATACCGCAGTGCAACAAGCCCATAGAGGCGGCTACAGAGTCTTTGTATAAACTCTGTAGGTGTCTATTAGCATTGGATGGGCCAGATAGTAGGGGCGAGCAAGGGTCAGACTAACCCATCAAACTGGGAGCCTACTCCAAAGAGTTCAAGGTCCATCTCAGCCTGAGAACGACCACCAGAAACACTGCCGCGAGGGACAGCATCACCTTCTGGTGGGTGGGAGTCTCGGCGGCATCTCATGCTGGATGTCTCATCCATGGACCCGCTGGAGACGATGATGCTTGCACAAGTTAGCAAGAGGGTGTATCCACAGCCGTGACATACTCATTGCTTCCTGAGTTGTATGTCTGAGGGTCCATGTTGGCTGTAGGTGGCAAGTGAAGGAGGAAAGGAACGATGGTGGGGAACGTGATGTTGATGATAGGGATTCAAGCGAAATGAACTATGCTGGAGAATATGGATAAAGGGAAGAATGGAACAAAGGAACAATGGAATGATCGAGTCCTTTTAACGTTTCTCTAGCCCTTTCCCTCGCCTACTTTCTTCGCCCGACAATGGTGTCCTGTCCTCATGCCAACAGCAAGCCATTCTTACTCTCGTTTTTGAGAGCATCCCTGCTCTGGCAGGATCCAACTCGGTCAATGCACCAGAGACGGATATCAATTGGGCAGTCTTCTTTTGATTTCAGGCATACTGCAACCGATCCCTCTCTTGCCCTGATTACGTACCTGGCAGGTTCGACGGTGAATGGACAGTCACTTTTTGCAATCGACTCCCGAGCCTCACTGTCTCGGGGTGTGATGTGTCGTGGGAACCAGGGGGGACGGTCTGGTCCACAGTGGCTGTCAGGACTCCTCGATAATTGGGCTTCCACCTTTTGCAATGCCACACAAGGCAGGGCGGTGGCTTGTTTTGAATTTGCAGTGCACCGCCAGCTGACGACTGGCCGAGCAATGGCAGGTCGTAATTGGCTTTTCATCTTTTGTATCAAGCTGTGATTGGCCTCTATCCTTTTGCAAACACTCTTGGCTTTATTCCCTTTTGGCGGAAGGCAACCACATGTCCGCGAACCATGGGTTGTTACACAGGCAGGCAGACGCTGGTGTATAAGAAGGCTCCCCGAACGCCTTTCCTCAAATCATCCAACACTCTCCATAAACTCCTCAACGCACTTCCCATAAACTCATCAACCACTCCCCACAACCTCATCGGTCCCTTTTCACAAACTCTTCAATACATTCGATCAACACTCCTCTCCAATACCGTCCATCTACAATCCCTCCCTACGTATTACCTCTTGTCCCTATCTAGCCTCTTTCTGGTCCTTTCTTCACCGCGCTGCTTTCGCAAACCCACGCCTACATACCTACACACTTCCCACCTTCACGGTACAGAAGCGCACCCCAGCCTGATCTCGTCAACATGGATCCGGACCCCAAGTTCTTGCACATTCCGTACAACAAACGATGGGAGTACCTGAAGGACACCATCATCCAGCTGTACCTTGAGGAGGACACCATCATCCAGTGACCTTGAGGAGGTTGACAAACAAAGTGGCCTCCAGAATGAAGTCAGAGTACTCTTTTGATGCATTGTAAGACCGTCCTCTCGAAGTGTCGATCCTATCCTGAGCTTCCAGTGCTAACCTTGACAGGCCGAGTGCCTACAAGTATCAGTTTCGAAAATGGGGCATCAAGAAAAGCACTTCTTCTGCAGTCAAGGCGCAAGCAGTCAGGGTGCAATTGAAGAGGAAGCGGGATGCAAGTACTTCTGACCTCACCGTCGTTGAAGGGGGACGTGAGAAGTCGTTGGACAAGAAGAAGCTAAAGCGCTTTCTCCAAGACGACCTCAGACGTCGCCATGAGCCTACGCTGGCAGGCGGCATGTGAGTTCTCCTAGCAACATCCAAGCCCGTTGCTAATCATTTACCCTGTCTAGCTTCTTGCGCATGAATCTTCCATACAATGCCCTTGTTGGCAATTTCATTTACCCGGGCGGCCCACCATCACCATTTGCTTCACTCTGTCAGTCTCATCCCAACTCTCCGGCAAACATCGTAGTCAACAGCCCCGGCAACCATCGCACCCCTTCTTCTCAACCAGTTGGGCCTTCGCCGACGACCCAGCTAATACGAGATAAAGCGCATCTGGAAAGAGCAGACCTCTTCATCCAAGGTCAGTACCAGGAGTTGCTACTACAACTGGGTCGGGAAGAGCGCAAGTAAGTAGCTGATTAATGGTTTCATCGAGTCACGACTGACCTCTTTCAACATAGAGTCGTGGCGGACTGGTTACATGACTTCTGGATTCATTCCTTCATGACCGCCAAGTACTGGGGTAGAGGCCCTGAAACCTGGACTCCTGGCCTCATTGCTGCAAAAACTCTTGGTTCAGTCGAGTTGGAAGGCTCAGCTGCTACTCCCGGTGACGCTGCATCAACACCCAGAGCTTCTCGCATCGTGGTCGATCCACCATCCCAGCTCTGTCGATGGAGCATTCACTACCACAGTGACATGAAATATGAGTCTGTACCGTCACCACCGCCTGAGAATGACAACGAGCAGGACATTGAGGATGAGTCAACATGGCTACCATGGGGTGCTTCTCGTGGTCACCCCACCCCTGCAGACACAATGAGATCGGTGCTCTCAGACAACAGTTTCTCACGCATCGACGAGCACGACGTCCCACTATCCACATCATCGATAACGAGGGCGGTAAATCGTTCCCAGGACCAGATCGAGGTAGACTCATGGGGATTTGCCATCATGGCAAGGAATTTGGAATCTTTGCGTGCTTTAGAAGGAGAGGATGAAGAGGCGATGCCTCCCCATGACTTGAAGCATATACACCCTTTTCACCTTGCTGCCTCACACTTGGATGGAGCCCACAACTGCTGCTTGATCCTCAATCACCTATTGGCCTCTCTCTGGGGGGAATTTTCCTTGCAGAACAATTTTACGAACGGTCTTGGGCATACAGTCCTTGACTCGCTCATGATCAACATACTCCGGTCACACACCTCGATTAGCCCTGGTGAGGTTTACCAAGGCTTCGAAAAGCAAAACCGGTTCCCAGGCGAGGAGGTGGACATCTGCGGTCGATGGGACGCTGATTCGAGGTGCATCCGACAACTGTACGCTTCAGGCAGATGCACAATTCCGTTCGAATGGAAGCATCCCTACTGTCACACGTCGGTCCAGGCCATTTGTCATTCAATCATTACCTTGTTCACGACAGAATATGCTCTCGATATCAATCTCCCCAGTGGGTTGTTTTCAAAGCGTTGTGGTCGCTGCCGCGAGGACCTGAAGCTCTTTCCACTCCATGCCCTAGTTATGGTGGCATTCTATCTGGGAGACCGTGGAGCCTCGGGAGAGACCATGTTTGGCGCAATTGCAACTCTGAGCTGTATGCTCGCCACCTTCGCAGACCCTACCAAGGCCGCCAACATATCTGTTGCTGAGCTATTTGGAACGGGAACTGACACCAGTGAAAACTGCACGCATAGCTTCATCACACCTTCTGAACTTGCCTCAAGCTTGCCGGATGAGACCCTCGAGTCCTGGCCACATGAGCGACAACTTGGGTGGAGAGCATTTGTTGCCGTGCTGAACTTTGCCTCCCCTGGAGAGGATCCTTCTTCATCTTCTTCAGAGGACGGGGGGATTCCGATTCATTTTCAGAGGATGATGAAGAACTTCGAGAAAAAGAACTTGGAATCCTATGGGCAGCTTCGCAGACTGAGATGCTAACCTATCGTCGAGTCAAGACGATTGACCCTTGGGTTTCTGACAGATTCGACATTCAGCAGTTGTTGCGAGGCCTCGACGATGGGCTCGGGCTAGCATACATCCCGCTCTGCAGGGACCGTCTAATGCGGCCTTTTGACGTACAAGGTTGGTTCAGAAATTGTCACAGAAGAATATTCCCGGCAGCTCAAGAAATATGCACGCGTTACTTCATGAACTTGGAGGACTGGCACCGTACAACCTTTATTGATGCTCCTATGATGATCTGAAGATATCATGATGATGGTCAGTGGTTCATGATCATAATATCTGGTAAATACATGGATAGTTGTTAGGTAGCCTTTCTCAAGCCTGCCCTTGGTAGATGTTAATCTGGCAGATGCCTGCCTACCCAGCTTAGAAGTGCACGCTCTTCTCATTCTCACAATCGTGGCCCTTAACTCCTTTGAGATGCACTTAACTATGACGATCGTTCTTCACGCCGCGTGGTTTGACCTATCGATCGAGATATGCAAGTTGCACAGAAGATAGGCGGGAGAATGCACAAAACATCCACGTCTATTTCTAAAGAGATGCTTTGAAGCGAGATGAATCTCGTTGAGCCGAGATGAAGAACGCGTTCGAGGTGGAGAGAATAAGTGGGTCGGTCCGACTTGGCGGCGGTTGCCTAATCAGCCTCGCACACCGCCCGGCAGAATCCATCTATAAATCCCCGCCTCGCATCGGAACTTTGCTTGTTTTTTCTCTTTCTTCTTCATACTTACCTTATTCCGATTTACCTCGCTCAAGAATGAGGGAAATCAGCGTGGAGGGCCTGCATTGCACGTCGCGGAGTCGCTCCATGCTCCATTGTCCTTCGGGGCCATGGGGGGTGTAATTTTTGATTTATCACGTTTTCATTGTGCGCTCGGCTTGATGCTGGGACATGAGGAAGACATCAGTGAATTGAAGTGTTAATGCGACTGTGAACCATTACCGATGACAGGCCTCAAGTTGGGCATTGCATCTCGACATGGCGTTCATCAAGTCAATAAGCTCGCGTGGAGAGACGCGTCTGTTTTAGCGTTTACCGTTGACGTGGTGACAGATTCGCCACCTCAACACAAAGGATCATCAACTGCAGGGCGACGGCATGTCATGGAGATCTGTTCTACAGGTCGCTCATTTTACACGTGGTGATTGAAGAAACGTTGCTCGCATTCATTGATCGTGCAAGTTGTCGTACAGAATAACCAAATAATCCTACACTCCATCCATACCAGTCCGTGTCCCAATATCATTACAGTCTCCCATTCCTTCCATCATAGCATTGCGTGTCCTCCATTACTGCTTCTTCCATTGTCCAGCATTCTCGACGCCCTTGGAGACGCTGTCAAGTCCGCCCTGGACGCCGGTGCCCAGGTTGCCCACCGCGTCGCCGAGGGGACGGCCAAGGTCGCCGGTGGCAGCTGTCACCGTGTCACCAACGCCTCGGGTCGCAGCGCCGGTGACGTTTCCGACTGTGCGTCCAAGGCCGCCGACCGTGTTGCCCAGCGTGCTGGTGAGGAACTGAGCGGCTCCGGTAACGCCTTCGGTGGCCGAGTCGGCCGTGGTCTTCTTGTCGTCGGTCAGACCCATTGTGGATGTGTGATTTGTTTGTTTGGTAGTGGTAGGTGGTTTGTTTTGAAGTTGATTTTTTGTAGATGGCGAATATTCGCTTGATGATCTGGTAGAAGATTCTGTTCTTTCCGTGGAAGCTTTCGCCTCTTTAAATCCCCTTGGTGGCGCCCATCTCAAGATCTCGCCCAAGTGAAGCAGGTCGAATTACATCACCATATGACGTCAACCCGGGCTGTCATCTCAACGCCTCGATTGGATTCGCAGGATCGACAATTAGCCGTCAACCACCCCCCAGGAGCTCTAAAATGACGTCCTTGGACACATAATTACGCGGTCAGCGTTTAAGAACCGCCTGGAGGTGCCCATGTCCGCGATATTATAGGGTAGCCGAGGTCCGGCTAGCATCATCTCGAGACCACGACGTCGTGAGGCTTGATGTCATTCTCCGAGAGGCGTCACTCTCACCGGACCCTTGATGATCGATGGAATTTGTTGGGGACACCCTCTCGCGACTGAATTCACATGAGGATAATGTCAGATTAATGGGACGGACTGTTCACCGGGATCTCTGTCAATATTCCGAGTGTTGACTTGTGGGACTATGCAGCCCTCTTGGATCGAGGCAGACGCAGTTATCACGGTAACCTATCATCAAAGCCATTATTAGGGGCAGATGACGGCAGAGAAGTAACTAGATAGGCATTCCTGCGCCGATATGAGGAAGAGGTGGCATTTCCACGAGTAGCCCTTACCAGCCTCCACGTTCCATCAATAGCATCATTCGAGTCTATAACATCAGTGATTATCCACCGGCATGTAACCAGACCCATATTGGTTCGAAAAGTGAGCTTCACAATGGGTCATCAAGTGTTTGAGTTTGTATTTGAGCTCAAGACACGATTGCTTCTTGGTGGGTGGTGACGGAACTGCCCGCAAGCTCGTTGACGAGGCGATAGTCAATCTGAGGGATGCTTTTGGGCTCGGAATGGAAGAGAGGAGAGCCACAGAGCCACAGACACATGGCTGACCCGTGGATTGCCTTCTAGATTCGATCTGGCCGATTCCTCAACCTACAGCGCAATACCGCTGGGTTGAACCAAAGCTGGTCGAGAAGCACCCCGACTGGGTGATTGCGCAGAACTCGCTCACCAATGAATCACCCCCTTGTTATAACATGATATCTTACAAGATGGCTTGCTGCGTTGCGTGCTTCCTCACAATATACTTCCTGAATGCCTGCCTTCTGGGTTGGCCCTCAATAACGGGATGTAGTCACGCTTGACAACCCCTCAAACACACATATGCAGCTGCCCACAAGACCAAACCCAATCACGCACGACAACTAGACAAGGGAACCAGGCTGTCGTTCGTTTCGAAGCCCCTCATGATGTCACTTCAAGGCGGTGCCTCAACCCCCCCGCACTCCCGCCTGCCCAAGGAACGATAGTGGCGGGCTGCCAGGGAGATGTGAGGCTCCTTGTCTTCTTACTCTGTCCCTTTTCCTTATGCACGCGATTTCCTAGAACTCCGAAGCATGGAACTGATCTCTGGATAGAACCTGTCCATGTTGAACAAGCTGGCCCAACTCGAAACGTCAGAGACCATGGCATGGAGCAAGTCTCCCTTGGGCCATACTCTGAGAATCAGGCTCGTTGAGGAGTTGCAGTGACTCCGCAACAGGAGACACGCTTGGAAGAGGCCGTCTGTAGCCGGCATGACACTAAACGATGCTGAACAGTCACTAGGTCGCTGCAAGTCCTACGCAAGCGTGGTGAAACCATCGTCGCCCGCCCCCGACTTGTGCACTTTGCCCAGACCAACCTGCACATGCCTTGGTCAGGTTCTCACACCTTGTAAGAATATTGTAATAACCTGCCTGGAACGGGAACGAGAGAGAACCTGGCGGCTAAAGGGAATCCATGTTCATCACCCCCTGCACGATGACGAGGATGACGGGATGCACAGGAAGAATCTCAGAGGGGCACGAGGAGGCTCGGCCTATGGCTCTAGGTGGTCAGAAGACTACGGAACCAAGGCCCCCAAAGCACATGGCATGTTTTCCCAGCAAGGACAAGCCGTGGGGGTTCCGGGATGGTGCAGCTTCAACATCTTGTCAACTTACCTAGGCCCAGTTTCAACATGTTGATGACGACTGTTGCCAAGCACTGTTACGAAACAGGGCCTTCGCAACGAAATCACAAGGCGTCGCGCCTAACCATCGTGAATGCTCATTGGATATCTGCCTTGGACATGGTTCCTCTCTTGGAGGCTCTGGAGTGAAGTTTGGTGTCGCTCACGGGTGATATTCCCCAGGAGAGAAGCACCAAGTCATTACTGCACATGCATTCGAACAACAAACACGGCGATGTGGGAAATGGCGCGAATGACATGCCTCTGATAAATTACTTGAATCGAAAGGGAAAAAAACAAGGGCATGACCGCCCGGCTTTTAATGGTCTATCTCAAACTAGGAATGCAACCCGCTACTTAACCAATATTAAACTCGTCCGCGGCAGAATTCATCAACATCATGCTCTTCTTCTTGATGATGTTCCGGTTCTGCCATTCGTCACCCGCCTGCTGCTCCTGATCCTTCTCGACGCCCTTGTTGTTGCGCTTCTTCGTCTTCCTCTCCACGCCGGCGCCGATGCCGCCTGGCGCCTCTCTCAGTCCGTAGCTCTTGGCCGTGTGTCCCAGGTGCAGCTCCGAAATGTCAAAGTGCTTCCTCTCCTCCTTGGTGTGGGTGGCGTACGCCCTGATGTGTGACTTGAAGCCGTTTCGGGCGAGCTCGAGTCGCTTCGTGTCTTCGAGAAGGCGCTGCTCGATGTGTAGTTGGAGACTCTCAGCCTTGTCGTGGTAGGAAGTGCCGTCGTCGGGCTTGGCGGATGTTTCGACGGGGAACTCGAGTTTGGTCATCATTCCCTTCTGAAGGATCGAGTCATAAGACTGGGGCGTGGGAGGCGTGGATGACTTGAGAAGCTCGATATAACCCTCCTCTGTTCCGGGAAGAAGGAAAAGGAGGGCGTCACCAGGCCTTCCAGCTCGAGCAGTTCGACCAACACGGTGGATATGATCCGCAAAGCTGAAAGCAGGGTCGTATTCGATAACCAGATCAACGGATGGAATATCGAGACCTCGCGAGGACACATCAGTGGTTATCAGGAGAGAGGGCGACTTGCAGGCCGAGAACGACCGTAGAGTAGCTGTTCGCACGGGTTGCGACAAAGATCCGTGCATTCTGTGCAGAACAACCTCGGGGCTTGCGGGTGACGTGATGTATGCTGCCTTGGCCACCGTCTTGGAGATCGACTCCGCGTCTTTCGAAGATGCCACAGATGCCTCGTCATTGTTAGGATCCCGCAACATCTCGTAGTGAAAGTCGACTGAGTCTGCGCAAGAGATAAAGATGATGGCCTTCATCGTCTTGCCTCGCCGCGAAAAGGTGGACTTGAGATAAGATATCAAGGTGACGAGACGAAGCTTGGCGGGAACAATCGAGTAGTACTGGTGAAGCTGTGCCGGCGCCGCCATGGCCGTTTTGTCAATCTCCACATCGCCCTCCTCCTTCTTGGCCGCCAGGAACGTCGCGTCTGCCAAACTCATCTCTCCCAGCTTCTGCACGTTCATCTTCATAGTGGCTGAGCAGAGTATAGTAACTCTCCGGTCAGGAAGAGACTTGAGTGGTGTCCCATCGGCGAGCTTGTCAGAGACGTCAACCTTGCGGAGGGCTGCAATGGTCTTCTTCAAGTCATCTTCAAAACCCAAATCCATCAGACGATCTCCTTCATCCAGAATCAGCCATCGGACAGTACCGAGATCGAGAGCCTTGGTGTTATCAATGTGGTCGGCAAGTCGTCCAGGTGTTGCGACCAAAAAGTTGACGCCCTTTCTTATGCGCGCCTTCTCGGCCTTCTTCGACTCTCCTCCGGTGATTGCTGTCGACACCAGCCAAGGGAACGGCCGAATAAGTTGTTCCAGCACGGTGTGAGTTTGCTTGGCTAGTTCGCGAGTAGGTGACACGATGATGGCAAAGACTCCAGAGTCGCGGTGAATCTGAGCCTTGCCCTTCTCACTGAGGAGCAAGACACGATGCAAGATCGGCAAGAGATAAGAAAAGGTCTTCCCGGAACCTGTCTCTGCTTGCACGAATGCATCTGAGCTGTTTTCCAACATGTGAGGAATGACCTTCTTTTGGATGGCTGTGGGACGCTCCAAGTTCATCTTTGCCAGCTCATCGACGAGGCGGGCGGATAATGTCAAAGTGCCAAAGCTGGCAACATCTGAGAGAGGAGCATTGGTTGGCTCCGGAGCGGTCCAGTCCGATTGCTTCTCCTCCAACTCCGTCTTTTGGGCTGGGTTGTAAGAGAAGAGCCGTGAGATGACTTGCCTTCCCTTGTCCGCATGAGGGTTTCGAGGTTGGCCTGAGACGGAGGATCCTTGGGCGTCAGTGTCTGCAGGCTTTGGTCGTGAAAAGCTCCTAGGGGCTGCCCTGTAGTCGGAATGACCATATCCTCCATCATCCGTCCTCTGGCGTTTCGTCGATCTTTGCTCATCAAACCCGTCTCCTGTAGGCTTCGGCTTGGATGAGCCCAACCTTGCCGACTTCTCGGCCTGTTTCCTATCACGCCAGCGACCACCCTTGAACTTGACTTGAGGCTTAATGGGTCCAGACCCCAGCTCAAAGTTCAAGAGCATCCCATCGTCGGCCATGGTTGCGATTGTTGTTTGAGTTGGTTGAGGTGAGAGGTGGGGCTTGCACTCGATATCTTGAAGCTTGGGATATTTTTTTTTCTTCCTCTCTCCTTGGGGCTTATCGATAAGGTGGGGTGGACACCATTTCTGCCACATCACTACTAACCGTTTCAGGAAGGCGGGTCTTCGATGTGATGCTTCAAGCAAGGCTGGTCTACATTTTGATGTGCTCTTCTCTCACTGTCACGACACAAAGCCTGGATAAAGGAGCAGTATATATGAAAGAGCCGAGCGCCAACGATTATCAAGCAATGACAGCCAATTTTCTTTCTTTCTTTCTTTTTCTTTCTTTTTCTAGGTATTTTTTCACATTGTGATTTGACTCTTTCTCCTTGCCTCGATATGTGTCTGGAGTGAGGCTTCTGAGTAAAAAAACGAAGTTATTGTTCAGACTTTTTGGGAGTCAGTGATATTATGTTGGCATGGCCTTCGGCCTCGATATTTATAGGGAGATACAATTAAAAACCTTAGGCAACATAGCAGGCGCGAGCGCTTCTTTCTGAGAGATCCGGGGCAACATGGCAAGCCTTGCTCAGCGAGATGTTGGTGAGACCAGCCTCGGGCACCATTTGACCGACCTGCTCCTTGCGAATGACAACCATGGGTCTATCGATCAGATCTTATCGATCTTACCACCCATGCCCAGAGTTGTCAGGAATGGGGCAGCCACAATGCCATCCATGATGATTTCAGATGCAATTGAGCTCCGTCGTAAATCCGAGTATAGATTGCCATGACGAAAATAGTTGTCTCATGACCGTCAAAGCGGAAACTCCATAGGGAAAAGACTCGAGTTTAATTGCAACATCAAAGAAAGTCCCTGACTTTCCCGAACTTGACCTGTCAAGTGACCAAGATCCTTTGAGTCATCTCACTAGGAAAGCGCCGAGATTGCGAAAATGAGTTGTCGTTGAAGTTGACGAAGGCAGCGGGATGACGCAGTTGGATACGAGTCGGGACAACGAGGCATATTCTCAATCCCGTAGAATCTCGAACCCCGGATTATGGCGCGTAAGCAAGCACAAGGGAGGCGCGCGGATGCAGAGTGATGCAACCGCCATTGTGACACGGATCGCATTTCAGGAGAACCTGATTGCAGGCGATACAATCTACTCCGTTCCTACGCACTGTACCTGACACAGAGGCTGTGAACAAACTAAGCCGATGCTACACACGAGCAATCATGTTGTTGACACACAACCTGATCAGGCAATTGGAAGAAGCGTCATGAATCTACAGCAAACTTTCCGCTTTTCCAAGGCTCAATGTGGTTCTCTAGTCCAGTCTCTTTCAACCCATCACATGTTGAAGGTGTTTGTTGTTGTCGTCGGACGTCGGACTGTTCCATCAAGCCGATAGGAATTAAAAGGCCATGCACGACGTCAAGGATCCAAATGCAAGACGGTGATTGATGGAGTTCGGACCGGGGCAAGTGAAAATGCCGATGCGCCTCATTGCAGCTTACAGCCGCTCGGGCTCGGCTAAGCAGCCAAAGAAGGGGAGCTTGGAGAGACGAGAGGCAAGGGATATGTCAGCCAGCAGTCAGATGGGGCTCCGTGACATCCGGGCATCGACGGGAGACGGGTCTTTTTCGTCGTCGGCCCTGTTGCCTGGCCATGTGACGGGAACAAATTGAAAACTGCAGCCCTGCGGTTCCCAGCGGTTGGAGCTAGGTAAACTTGGTGCTGACGTTGCCACACTGTCTTTTTCTCGCTTGTCGGTTTTTTTTTCTTCTTTTGCCTGGGACTGTGGCTAGGGCAGACGGAGTTCAGACGGAGTTCCGCTAGAGTGCCCGGATGGCAACCCGGGGGGTTGTGTCTTGCAGACATCGGGGTTAACCGTAGATTTGGTGGTGAACTACTGTGCTGATGCTAAATTACTGCCAGTAATGACTTCGTTTCACTTTCTTGCAACGTGGTTGTAGATGATACTTGGTAATTTCCCAAGGTCTGCCACACCTTCTCCAGATTTTCAAATCTCCCACACCGAGGAAAAAAAAAACGTGGATGATAGCCGAGGAAGGTTGTGGCGGCGTATTGCTTTTGCCGATATCCATATCATGATGGATGGACGGCCCCAACTGGATCCACCTCTGCACGACTGAACACGAGGGAGAGCTGAAAAAAAAAAAAGAACCCTCATGGACCAGGACAAATAAGAAACGGTCAGGAAGAGCAAAAACTATGAAATCTGAAATTGCATTGACGATTCACAGCCCTCGACCGTCAAGCCTCGAGGTGTCCTCTCCAGGACGGGGCATCTGGGAGAGACCCGACAGGCTGGACGTGGAGTTCCGGCTTCTCCCTTGGGTCCCCACCACCAGCGGGAAGACGAGGTCAGGGCCCGTCCATTGAGGCATGGCAGAGAGGCTAGGGCAGCGGGCAGCCAAGGAAAGTCTAGGACAGCTGCACCGGTTTGTTCTCGCCCCGGCCACCACCACGGACGGAGGCTTGGGGTGTGGCAGAGGCAGAGGGTGGTCAATGACCTCGAGACCCCTGATGATGCGTGCTCGACTCCGGCATCCTGGGCCCTGAAGGATGGATCTGCGTACTGGACTGTAACTGTCAGAGGAATCAAGAGTCGACAAAGAGGGCGTGCCGTCCAGCCGTTGCAATTTGTCGTCATTTTACGCGCATGCTATGTTGTGGCCTGGGAGCCTACGTAGTAAGGTAGGTCGCGTGCGTGGGGACCTTTTCAACCACCAAGCAGAGGACAGAGATATCAGGATCAAATCAATTTCACGTGTGCGTGGTTTCTGGCGCAAAGTGCGTGCTGCGCTGCATTTGACTGGGGGATCCTATGGAGAAAAAGCAATTGACAGAGATCGTCCCAAAAGCAAGCAAGCAACACAGCGAGAAAAAAATGTTGCATGCCGACTAAAATCCACCGGTGATAGGATTCGGTGAAAGGTGATAGGCCGAGGGACAAGACGCAACGACGCCCTTCCAGCCGATTCCTCTGATAACCAGGATCCTCCTTTTCTCTCTAGGATGCTCGTCTGCATGCACGCAGAGACCTAGCATGGGCATCCAAGCGTCCATTGCAGTCCAGTCCATCAAAGTGGAATTGATCCATGGCCGCCTTTCTCCCGCGTCTTGACAAGAAGCACTTGACCTGCCAGAAACTGTTCTTCGGGAGCTCTAGGGAGCTTATCAAGGTAACAGAAAAAAAGGCGGAGGATGATCAACACCAAGCGACGAACCAGGTACAACAACGGCTTGAGTCATTCCAGAACCTCGCCCGCTGAACGCCTTGTCTCCGAGCCCACCCACAGCAGAGGAACCCCCCTGTCGACACACCCACAGAAGGGCCACAGCGGGGTCTTCTGTACGCACACAAGCCGCCGCCTCCGCCGCAGCCAACCCCCGTCGCCCTAACTCCGCGCCCCGAAAAGGCCGCGCAGACATCATCGATGGCGGACAGAAAAAAACTGCCCGGCCGGTGTCGTAGCGGTCTAGCCCACTGCGGAGGGAGCTCACCTTGGGTGGTGGCAGCGTGAGTCGTCCACTGTAAAGCTGTCGGTTGTAGGGCGGGTTTGAAGAAACTTCCCCACACTTGGCGACCTCCCTCTTGCCTTCTGACGCATCCATTTTGTCGCAACCTCGATCGCAGCTGCCATTTACCGTGGGAGGTACGTAGCTTTCTGTATCCACACCGCACCCTCAGGCAAAGAAAAAAAAGGCAGCCGCCCCCCCGTCCCCGAGGCCCGGGTCCATGCCGAATCCCACATCCTCGTCCTCCAGCAGGTCAAACAATCCTAGACGAACACTTTTTTCTTCGATCTACCTCCAGCCATTTCTTGAATTCTTTTCCTTCACATTTTTGCTCTTTCTTCCTCCCCTCTACAATTCCTTCCCTATTCTGGCCTGCGCGTTTGTTTGACGGCTTGGGAGCTGTCAAATGAACCTGCAATCGTTAATCATTTCTTCCCTCTAATGTAAGTGGTTTTTCTTGTTGTGCATTCCTCTTCTCCGCTGGTCCACCACACCACTTCCCTCTCCGCGCGCCCACCGAGATCTCATGGCCCGACCACGATCTCATAATCGTTCGACGTGATTCCGGCTTTTGCTCTTCCTCAGGCACAACACTCAATGACGTTTCACTATACTCGAGACGCAGCTTCATTGCTTGCTTGTTCCCCCTCTGGTTCCTGTTGCTGATGTAGAGGCTCCGCAGTCCTCTCCCCCGCCAGGCGTCTTCTAAATGCCCACCATATACTCCTCCCTTTACTCGAATTTCGTCCGTCAAGGATCAACATTCGCCAAGTCGATCACCACACACGGCTACGCTCAATCACTCGTCGCCGCCACTCACCCTCACGTCCTCAATTCGCAGAACCGACCAGTCTTTGTTCGACGAAAGACCAACCGCCTCGGCCGCTTCTCTAACCTCCAGCTTCACTCCGCCTTCCACACTGAGCGAACAGCAACCTCGGGCCTTCCCGCCGTTGAGCACCGTCCCGAGAACCATGGAGGCTTAGACGCCTACTTCGAGGCCTTGCAGCACCAGCAGGCCACCGGTGAAGTCGATGCCGAATGGACCCAATTCGACTTTCCTAAGCGCATTGAGTGGAAGCCCACCGCGGCCTCCATTCTCACCAAGGATAAGGCGTCTGTCCAGGATGTTGAACAGGCGTTGATCGAGGAGGAGGAGAGGTCCAACCTCTCATTCGAGGACCAGGCGGCTCTCGCCCACATCGATGCTGCCCTCGAGCGAGAGATTGAGGCGCGAAGTCTCCAAGAGGCGGCTGAGAATGCCGTCGCTGCGGGACGACCAGCTTCTGCTCTTGACTTTGAGTCACGATCTCCTGTGGTTGAGAGGTCGCGAACTCCCGCGAGTGTCGCTCGCAGTGCCACCCCGCCGGCCGACCCTCAGTCACAGTCTTACGCCGACCACCTCCACAAGCTCGCTGAGGGTGGTCGATATGCTGAGATCCCGGCTGTCTTCGAGGCCATGCTGGCCACTGGCGTCCAGCCCATTGCTGGTGCTTACAATGCCCTCCTCCTGGCCGCTATTCACATCCCCATCAAGAAGATTGAGATTGTCTCCAAGGCTCTCGATGTCTACGCTGACATGCTCCGGAGGAGGGTGTCGCCTGATGCCGACACCTTCAACATCCTCGTTGGTCTTCTGGCCTCCCGATGCCTCGAGGTGGCCGAGCTGAAGGCTATCCTGGAGGACAAGCGTGCTCGATTCGGTGGAATGGATGAGCCTGGCAAGTTCATGCTTGGATCCCACGAGCTTGAGCATGCTATTCTCTGCGAGGACGACCGGCTCGATCTTGCCATCAAGCTGTTCGATACCTCGGTTGACACCGACGCTGCCGAGTACTCGGCCGAGACTTACCATCAGCTGATCACCGCCTGTGCAAAGGCTGGTCGCGTTGCCGATATGCTCCGTCTCTTCGAGCACATGGAGGCCAATCAGACCGTCCCCTTCGCAGCGGTCTTCCCCACCATGATCACTGCCTTTGCCTCGTCCGGCGACCTGATCAGTGCTGTCGAATGCTACAACGAGTACCGCAACCTGGCCATTGCTCACGATGAAGGACGCGATACCCTTCATGACCGACTTGATGCCGAGGTCTACGCCGCGGTCATCAACGCCTATGTGGTGACCGACAAGATCGAGGGTGCTATGAAGTTCTTCAAGAAGATTGTTGACGAGTATGGCGTTCGTGCTGCTGACATTAAGGATGCTTTGGTCACCACCGGCTTTGTCAAGGGTTTCATTACCC
The DNA here is from genome assembly GCF_023522795.1 of Fusarium solani. Classification (NCBI taxonomy): domain Eukaryota; kingdom Fungi; phylum Ascomycota; class Sordariomycetes; order Hypocreales; family Nectriaceae; genus Fusarium; species Fusarium solani. The sequence continues at coordinate 2,602,246 of NW_027072154.1, forward strand.
GAGGTATCTACCAGGAGGCCTTCCACTGGGCTCAGGCCGTAGAGGCCGAGTCTCGTGCGAAGGCCATGGGCGAGATTGCCACCATTGCCGCTGACAAGGATGACAAGGCTACCGCTGTCGCCGCCTACACCGGTATCGCTACCCACTTTGAGGATCTGGCCACTCCGGCGACCGCTCTTCTGGCCATGAGTGTGCGAGAGGGCGATGTCGCCAGTGCCACCAAGTACTGGCAGGCTCTCAGCAACCCTGAGATGCAGGCCACTTCTGCCTTCATTGAGCCCACCGCCATGTATGCCGTCGCCTTGATTGGCTCCGGTCAAGTGGCCGAGGGCCTGGCTCAGTCCGAGATGATGTTCCAGCGAATCCGATCCTCAGTGTCCGATCCCCAGTCTCACCTTGCCGAAGAGATTGACGAGGGCGCCGAGTTTATCTCACGGTACATGGAAAGCCGAGGAATCACTGATCCTCGCGAAGCTGCTTCCCAGGTCTCGAGCTTCCCCCAGCAGAATCTGTCCGCCTCTCCCTTCCTGTCGACCCCCAGCGTTTCCAGCTTCGAGGATACTTACGACCCATACGCCCACAACACCGACTTCAAGGGTTCTTCCCTTATTGCTGACGATTTGGAGGGCAACCACGGCCGCAAGGGACCTCGTCTCAGTGATGCTCTCAACCGATTCCGAAACATGCGACGTGCTGGCCGACACCCCCGTTACATTACCTACGCCAAGCTGATCTCTGCTGCTGCCCGTGATGGCAAGATTGACCTGTGCCACGACATCCTCGCCATGGCCCGAACCGATATGCCTCTCATGCCCCAGTACGCTGTTGTCCGTTACGGTTGGTCCAGTATCCTCGATGCTATGGTCGGCGCTTGCCTGACCATGGGTAACCGAGGGCGGGCTGAGCAGTTCCATCAGGAGCTTCTGGAAATGGGCGCTACACCTTCTGCTAACACTTTCGGTCTCTACATCACCACCCTCAAGGACTCGACCAAGACTTTCGACGAGGCTTCTGAGGCTGTCCGGATCTTCCACCGTGCCAAGGCTGAGGGTGTTGAGCCCAGCTCGTTCCTGTACAATGCTCTGATTGGCAAGCTTGGAAAGGCCCGCCGCATCGACGACTGTCTCTTCTACTTCGCTGAGATGAGGGCTCTTGGGATCAAGCCTACTTCGGTCACCTACGGTACCATTGTCAATGCTCTCTGCCGAGTGAGTGATGAGAAGTTTGCTGAGGAGCTGTTTGATGAGATGGAGGCCATGCCCAACTACAAGGCTCGCCCCGCTCCCTACAACAGCATGATGCAGTTCTTCCTCACCACCAAGCGAGACAAGTCCAAGGTTCTGGCTTACTACGAGCGCATGAAGGTCAAGGGAATTGCCCCTACTGCCCACACTTATAAGCTTCTGGTTGATACTCACGCTACTCTCGAGCCCGTCGATATGTCTGCGGCTGAGGAGGTACTTGGCATGATCCGCACCTCTGGCCAGCGTGTCGAGCCTGTTCACTACGCCTCTCTCATCCACGCGAGGGGCTGTGTGATGCACGACATGGAAGGCGCCCGCAACATGTTTGATTCGGTTCTCAAGGAGGGTCTGGTTCCCGTCAGCGCTAGCCTGTATCAGGCTCTGTTCGAGGCTATGGTTGCCAACCACCAGGTTGCTGCTACCGAGTCTGTCCTGGAGCAGATGCGACGCAAGGGCGTTGAGCTCACCCCCTACATTGCCAACACTCTGATCCATGGCTGGGCCGCTGAGAAGAAGATTGAGAAGGCCCAGAGCATCTATGATACCGTCGGTCGGGAGAAGCGCGAGCCGAGCACATACGAGGCCATGACCCGGGCTTTCCTGGCTGTTGAGCAGCGGGAGCAAGCCAAGGGTGTCGTGGGCGAGATGCTCACGCGCGGCTACCCCAGCGCTGTCGTCAACAAGGTTCTCGAGCTTCTTGGTGGTGGCCAGGAGACTGCTGCTGCTGAGTAAAGCATGTTTTTGTTGCATGATATCAGTGTGAATGGAATGGTTGTGGGACCGGGAATTGTTTTCTTTGTTGAATTGGCGCAATCTGCTTGATACCCCGTTGTACTGGTTGGAGGTTGGGTGGGTTTTTATTATCGGGGATATTGGGATGAAGTTCAAGAGGCTGGTGGCCCTCGAACTGGTTGACTGGAACGGCGTTTGGGGAAACAAAATGGGTCTTGATACGGAGCGTTGGCCTTTGAATGATTGGATTTGGGGCCGGACGTTCCCTGATAGAACATCACCACTCCAAGAAAGGGAAAACTACATGTCTGCAGCATGAATGGACCAAAAGAGCAGGGAACGAGGCAGGTCAGGTCAGGGGTCAGGGGAAGGGAAGGGAAAGGAACGGATAAAGGAGGCCACCTGGGAAGAATTGGTCAAGGGAAAGCAGAGCAAAGGGTCCTGCTGCTTGTACCAACAATATTTACGTATCTACCTATAAAGGAAGAAATGACAATGATCAAATAAGTCAAGTCGTTTGCAACGTGATGAGACTGATTGGAGATTGCACAAGTTGAGGTGATGCTAAGTTCCTGTATGTAGCGACAATGACGTGAGTTTAGCATCATGACCAGGTCAAACAGTTGACTGGTAAAGAGTGAAGCCTTGCTGTTGCGTGCTCCGATTGGATCATGGTTGTGCCTTGGAATAGAAGCAATGCTTAGGATACGGTCTGCCGGGACTCTGAGTGTGCTTAGATGACAGTGTGGGTCATGTGTGGAAACCTCTCACATGCACTGTACGAGTAGGAAGGAAGCTGGTGAGATGAGGATGCCCCGCCAGGCGTCTACGATTCTTCCCGGACTATAAGTTAAAAGAGCTCACAACTCACGGAGCCATTGAGCGTCAGCCCCAATTGAACGTCTTGTCCTTCTCTTTGCCTCTCTCCATCGACTGTATATAATCATATATACGTACCTGCCGCCCAGCATGTCCACCCGCAACCCCACCGTCGCAGTGTCCGCCCCGGGCAAGGTCTTCCTGGCGGGCGGGTATCTGGTGCTTGACCAGCAGTACACGGCGTTTGTGTTTGGGCTGGACGCGCGCATCAACATCATCGCGGGCGAGATTCACACGACGCCTGGGGTGCAGCTGACCGAGATCGTCGTCGACAGCCCGCAGTTCCTCGAGGCGCAGTGGAGGTACGGATACCACCTGGCCGAGGAGGGCGGCGGCATCAAGGTGACTCAATTGCAGGTGTAAGTGAGAGTCCTGGCCAGTTAGTTGCCGAGAGATGAAGAGTTTCATCTCGTTGCTCACTCGTCTCTAGCGGAGCCAAGATCAACCCCAATCCCTTTGTCGAGACAACCCTCAGCTACGCACTCACCTACATTGACCGCGTCGCTGGCCAGCGGCCCACCCACAGCATGACGTCTGCCCGCCTCATCATCCTCGCCGACAATGACTACTACTCCCACTCGGAGGTCAAGGGCTCCAAGGGTGGCCGCTTCGCCAGGTTCCCCGTGACTCTGGGTGAGGCCAACAAGACGGGCCTGGGCTCGTCGGCTGCCCTAGTCACCTCGCTGACGGCGTCCCTTCTGGCTCACTACCTGCCCCAGGACCTCTTCGTCATTGACTCGGACAAGGGCAGGCGGACGCTGCACAACCTGGCACAGGCGGCTCACTGCGCTGCGCAGGGCAAGGTCGGGTCCGGCTTTGACGTGGCGACGGCCGTCTACGGGTCCTGCAGGTACAGACGCTTCTCGCCGGCGACGCTGAGCAAGATCCCCGAGCCGGGAGTCGCCGGGTTCGCGGATGCGCTGGTGAAGCTGGTCGATGGTGAGTCCGAGTGGGACGTCGAGATCCTCAAGGACGCCGTCATCATGCCCAAGGGCGTGGTGCTGCGCATGTGCGATGTCGACTGCGGGAGCAAGACGGTCGGCATGGTCAAGAAGGTGCTGGCGTGGAAGGCCCAGAACCCGGAGGCTTCCAAGGAGCTCTGGGATGAGCTCCAGCGGAGGAACGAGCAGTTCATCGCGACGCTCAACGCTGGCGATGTCGAGCAGTTGCCAAGCAGAATCGCGGCGGTGAGGGAGCTGATCAGGAAGATGGGCGACGCGAGCGAGGTGCCCATCGAGCCCGAGAGCCAGACGGAGCTCATCGACGGCCTAAGCACCGTTGAGGGTGTCTACGGCGGCGTTGTCCCGGGCGCTGGCGGCTTCGACGCCGTGGCACTGCTGATGAAGGACGACGAGGAGACCAAGCAACGGGTCGAGGAGTTTCTGAAGCGGTGGGCTCAGGACAAGGGCACCAAGGTCAAGCTCTTGGCCGTCAAGGGTGAGATGCAAGGTGTCCGATCCGAGAGCCTCGACGTGTACGCAGGCTGGGTCTGAAAGCAGAGCTGACGTGGAGGAGCCATGTTGGTCTGACTGAAGAAAAAGAGAGAGGTCAAGTCTCAGAAGCCGAAATGAAACATTTTTGCTGTCCTCGTCACCACGTTTCATTCACATTCCAGGTGATGGCTTGAATGGGTAAAAGCAGAAATTACATTATACTCCAGGTATGATGGACAAGTAACACATTTTCGCCTTCCTTCCTTTCCTTTCCTTTCCGTGCCTTTGTTTGTTTTGAGATGCGAATCCCAGGCATCCATATCCGTATCCATCTAGTTTATATCGTACAAGGGGATCCATGCCACCTACAGTTGTCAAATACGTGTTCCCAAACCAACAGTGACGCCCCATTCTTTAAAAAGCAACAAATAACAAACACGATCCTGCTGAGGCTGTGTCTCTCACTGCAGGCTCTCGGTCGACGAGACAGAGTTGGACGTGAGGACCGACTTGATGGGAGGTCGGACCGGGTGGGAGAAGAGGCTCGACGTCGAGACGGGAGAGCGAGGGGCTCGAGGGGGAGTGCATGGGTCTGCGATGCCGATGCGGCTGGCGGCCTCTTTTTCACGGAGCATGACGAGTCTATATGTGAATGTTAGAGGTGAAGCTGTGGTGTTGTGGATTGTATATGCTTACTGCTCCTCGGACAGACCTGGCAGATGGACAGGGTTCTTTTCAAAGTTGAACGGTTCAGACTAACAAGGACAGTCAGTAACACGACATCATCATCAAGTTCAAGCTAAAAGACTCACAATCTGCATCGTCCTCTTCTCCTTTCGCCGCCGAACAATGGCGTGAACACGCGAGCAAAGCGTCTGAAGATCGTCCGACACGTGCATCTTGGCTCTAAAGGTTCGAAGGCGAGTAAATGGTAGTTGAAAGCACCGGGGATCTCTTTCCGGGGAAGAGGCGAGCACTGCGGATCCCATCAAGGTCTGATGTGTCGTTTTTCTTCTAGAAGGTCGAAGGGAAGGATTGCGTTTGCTTTTATACAGACAACAACATCTGCCTGCAGACTTCTGGGGAGGAGGAATTCTCGATCGACGGAAGCGAGGCTGGACGTTCTAGAGCCGGCGAGAAAGAAGCGAAATCGAAGTGATGTGTGTGTGTGTGTCTTGACGCACACGCTCAATAGAAAGAGAGACCAGCTGAGAAGTGGATGAAAGAAGCAAGTTGTTTCTCTAAATTTGACAGCAAGGCGGGAAGGACGGTAATAACAAGCTTCTAGACTCGCTTCTAGAGAAGACAAAGAAAAGAGAGAGGTCGAGAGGAGAAACCCGGCACGCGGCTCGAGGGGGTTGGCGGGTATTTGATAAGAGAGACAAAGAAGTTGGGTGTGAGTGAGTGAGTGAGTGGAGAGACTGTGTAGAGAGGAGAGTCAAAAAGTCCAAGACACGGGAAGTGGGAATGAAAGAGAGTGTGTGAGAGAGAAAATGAGTGACAGGAATTCTTTTCTACACGAGAGAGGAAAGACTTTTAAATAAACAAATAAAAAAAGGGAAAAGACCCTTTGATTCTAGAGCGCAAATGCCAACTCATATAAAACCAAGACTTTGAAAGGATCGTCCTCGTAGAGATTGGCTGCCAACATCCCAAAACGCCGGGAGCAGGGGCAGAGCGACAAATCTTTCTGGAATGAATCCGACGCACTGGAATTCCAACCGCCTCCAGGGGCCGTCAAAGTCCCCTTTTCATCTCTCTCGCTTTATTGACAAGTCCACAACTGGCTTGTCTCACTTCTCGCCCTTCAGCTGAGACAAGGCGCAGTGCACACGCAACGCACGGTTGCGGGACATGACCGTGAACAACAAGTCGAGTGCGCTTACGAGAGCTAGAGCTGGAGCTGTCACAGGGAGGCCGCTGCAAGAAATAGCTTAGGTTCGGTACCTGAGCCATGGATCCATGTCTTGGACCTACCGACAGGTGGCAGGGAGTCAGTTAGTGTATGCGTGTCACACGAGGGATGGCGGCGTATCGCTAATCGCAGAGGCTACCCATGATCTACAACCTGTCAAAAGGATGAATTATGCAACCGAACCATCCATGATTGATCAACCTTTTCGTGTCATGATAGTTTACTACCCTGCTCAAGGGAATGGGCCATCAATGTTGTCACTCGCCGCCTCCACACGAACCGTACCACGCCGTGGCGGCATGTCGCAGATTGCTCGACACACCAACGTGTCCGAATGCGGTAATGTCATCCTGAGTAGGTTTGGTTGCGAGAGAGATGAGCTTTCTCGTTGAAAACGTCTCACACAAATCGCTCTCTGGCGAGACGCGTCTCAGAGACAGTCACCAAGCCACCCATTATCATGTGCATTCTGCTCGACGCTCACAGAAAAGAGACTCATCATCAACCGAACTGTGAACCGTGGTCTCATATCAATTCATATTTTTTCTCCATTTGCTTGCTTGCTTGCTTGCAGTTGACACGTCCCTTGAATCACCTCAAGGCTGCGTTCGTCTCATTCATCCGAGTCACATGTCTAACCGCCCCTTCTGTTACTGATCCGTTCCCAAACAAAGAATATGTCCTCTATTTCGGATAATCCTTGAGGTGGTAGCTCTTGAGCTTCACAAACTGGTCAAAGCCGAACCGGCTAAGCGTCTGTCCCTTGCCTGAGTTCTTCCATCCTGTCCACGCGAGGTCCTGTTGTCAATTAGCAAATGAATCCATCAATACGTTCCCGCCGGCACTCCCTGCGCTAGGGAGAAGAAAACTTACCGGGCTCGGGTAATCGCAACGGTTAACAAAGACGGTACCCGCCTCCACTTCCTCGGCAAGCTCGTATCCTTTGTCCGTGTCCTTGGTCCAGATGCTGGCTGTGAGTCCAAACTCGCTGTCATTCATGAGCTTGACGGCCTCCTCGTCACTCTTGACCTTCATAACGGGGACTGTAGCGTCATTAGTCAGGGTACGGCAAGATGGAGCGCAAGAATTTACTGATCGGGGCAAACGACTCCTCCGTCATGACCCGCATGCTGTGGTCGACGCCCGTGAGCAGGGTGGGTTTCACAAAGTTGCCCTTGGCAGGCGGGTTGCTAAAGGTGTCGTTCTCAGGTGTCGCATCCTTGGCACCATTGGCGATGGCGTCCTTGATGTGGTCCTCGGCAGTCTGCTTGGATCGCTTCGAGATGAGAGGGCCGATCTGAGTCTCCTTAGAGAATGGGTCACCCAGCTTGTAGCTCTTGAGCACATTCTGCACCGCCTCGACGAACTTGTCGTGGATCTTCTCGTCCACGTAAACACGCTCAAGAGAGCAGCAGCTCTGTCCCGAGTTAAAGATTGCGCCGTCGACAATCTCGGCAGCAGCCCAGTCAATGTCGACATCCGATCGAACATATGCGGGATCCTTGCCGCCCAACTCCAGACCGACACCCACAATTCGGTCAGAAGCCGCCTTCTGAACTGCGAGTCCTCCCGCAACGGAGCCAGTGAAGCAAACCAGGGAGATCTTAGGATCCCTCACGATAGTCTCCATAAGACTGGGGGATCCAGAGTGGAAGTATTGGCAGACGCCATCGGGGAGGCCCGACTCCTTGAGGATCTCGGCAACACGCTCCACGATGGTGGGTGTCTGAGGTGAGGGCTTCAAGATCACACTGCAACCTGCGAGCAGAGCAGGAACCAGTGAGTTGACCAAGATGAGGTAAGGATACTAGATCGGATTAACAAGATGATCAACATGGTGATAGGGCTAGCACGTACATTCCAGGCAAAGATGATGAGCACAGGACCGACAGGAACCTTTCTGATGAAACGCTTGAAGCCCTTCTCGGCCTCGCCGTCGGTATCCTGCAGAGCTTCGTCGCTAATCTTGAGGAGATACTCGCCACGCTTGACAGCTGTGGCAACCTCTCCGGGGGTGTACGAGATGGGACGTCCCATCTGCACAGTAAGCTCCTCGCCGAGCTCATCCTTCTTGGCCAACAGACCGTCCAGGAACTTGCGGACGATCTGCTGTCGGTCCTTCAGCGTTGTCTTGCGGTAGCTCTCAAAGGCCTCGGTGGCGACCTTGGGGAGGGTCTCAAGATCAGCCGCAGAGGCGCCATTCCTGGTGATGATGGCCTCGTTGGTGTTGGGGGAGATTGTGGTGATGACTTCGACAGACATTATGAGAAACTTGATTGAGGGACTAAGAGAAGAGGAGGGTTCAAGGTTGAAGCCTTGTATCTGTAGAGAGACTGGACTATCTCGCTTGGGGGTTGAAGAGTGGAGTATTTGAGTTGGAGATGCCTCCCTCACTCATCAGTGAATGACGGCGGCAGGCGGCTCGCGGCTCGCGGTCCAGTCCATTGATTGATTGCTCTTGCCCCACGTAACCCATCCGAAACCCGACGTCGGCCGCAGCCAAGGTCATTCATCACTCACCAACCCCGCTATCACTACCCTCATGATAAGGCGAGAGAGGGAGAACTGGCTGCCGCGGTACGCCCTTCCATAAAAAGAAACCTGCATCAGATCGGTACTGGGATGAAATGCCGAGGAGTCAGTGCTTTACTCTACCTAGCTGGCCTAAAATCTACTACATGTCTATGGTAGAGCTAACTATCCGCCGCCCAGCTAAGAACTTAACATACTTTGCCAATATCAACGACAATTATCTGTAGCTAGAGACTATTCCTCCAAATGTAAAATCCAATTCGCCTTGAACAGTGCAATTCTCAACTGGATATCCAGAGCTTCCCCTCACAATCGGTGACGTCGTTCAAAGACCCCTCCAAGTCACATGACCATTCACCTCAATGGATGAGCTAGGGATGGCTTATCTTATCAGCCACTTTTTTCTAGATCCCCAGCCTCAGGGTCTGATGCTCTGCAGTTCGCGACAAACCAATTGGCACTTCAATATGGCGCCAGAAAAGAAGAACGACTTTCTCGACACCGCCGACAGCGACGAGGAGAACGATGTCGGTTACAACTCTGAGGATGAAGTGACAAAGGGCGGCCACACCGCCAAGCGACGGAAACTCGACTCGGACGATGAGGACGACCTGGGTAGCGACGTTGATCGCGATGCCAGCGACAACGAGGACGATGTGGCCGAGGGAGGTGCAGATCTAAAGGAGGATGAGGAAACCAAAGAAGAACCCAAAAAGTCAAAACGCAAATCAAAAGACTCGCTATCGACAGAACTGCCCGACGTCACAAAGCCCCTAACAAAGAAGAACCTCGTCGTATCCGAGGCCGCAATCAAAAAGTCTGGCGTCGTCTACCTCTCCCGCATCCCGCCCTTCATGAAGCCCGCCAAGCTTCGCTCCCTCCTCGAGCCCTACGGCACCATCAACCGCATCTTCCTGGCCCCTGAGGACCCTGCGTCGCACGCCCGCCGCGTCCGCGCCGGCGGCAACAAGAAGCGCTCCTACACCGAGGGCTGGGTCGAGTTTGTCAACAAGAAGGATGCCAAGGCCGTCTGCGAGCTGCTCAACGCGCGCACCATCGGCGGCAAGAAGGGCAGCTACTACCGCGACGACCTGTGGAACCTGCTCTACCTCAAGGGCTTCAAATGGCACAACCTGACGGAGCAGATCGCAACCGAGAACGCCGAGCGCACCAGCCGCATGAGGGCAGAGATCAGCAAGACGACGCGCGAGAACAAGGAGTTTGTCAGGAACGTCGAGAAGGCCAAGATGCTCGACGGCATGGAGGCAAAGGCCAAGGCCAAGAAGAGGAAGGCTGGTGCCGAGGAGCAGGGCGAAGATGAGGTGCGGCAGGTCAAGAGGTCCTTCAAGCAGGTTCCGCTGGCCAAGAAGAGGACAGAAGTGGAGGAACAGCCGGCAGAGGTGGCGAGAGTATTAAGCAAGATTTTTTAATAACCAGCCAGTTTTTGATACTTTTCTATAAGGAGTACAGGACAGTTAACTTGGGCCATATAAAAATAGCATTGCATAAGTATATGGATTTCCAACGCCTTCAACTTGAACCACACCAAATTAAGTTGAGCTCAAGAGGTACCTGCCTAGTTAATGGGTGGTTGCCAGATTGACCTATCTCCTACCCTAGGAGCTGAGGAATTCACATTTCAGAGTTATATGAAACAACATAACTTATCCAGTCACAAAATGGTAAATATCATCATCGTTACCACCCCCCATGCTTCTGATCATCATAGGCACATGCTTAGATCTTTAACATCAATGTGCAGCCTAACAGGTCGAATATATCTAAGGCTATTGGTAACCACAACCAAAGAAAGATACCCCACTTTCCCAAAAAAGAATCGCCAAAAATCGCCCCCCGGCAGGGCAGGAGGGGCAACAATTTTTCAGCAAAAAAATCATGGCCGATAAGGCGCCCGCAGCGCTTATCAACCAATTTTCCCACTCTTTCCTGAGAGTCACGAACTCGTCCATCTTGAAACAAATCAACCAAACTCATCCATCACCAGAGACATCGTTTGCCCAACATGTCGATGGATCTTGATGACCAGCCCATTTCCATCGCCCCTGTCTCTCAGCAGCAGGGCGCTGCGACGTGAGTAGTGTGCCCTCATTCCCATCCCATCCATCACCCCGCACACATGCGCAAAGAGAAAGACGGACGACTAACTGAGACTTCAGTATTCTCTGCTGCAACTGCGGCGCCCCCATCGATGGAACGACTTCCGCCGGCGCCCTCTGCTACGACTGCATCAAGCTCACCGTCGACATTTCCCAGGGCGTCCAGCGCGAGGCCACCCTCAACTTCTGCCGAGACTGCGACCGATGGCTCATGCCCCCCACCAGCTGGATCGTGGCCGCCCCCGAGTCCCGCGAGCTGCTGGCCCTGTGCCTCAAGAAGTTGCGCGGCTTGAACAAGGTCCGCATCGTCGACGCGAGCTTCGTCTGGACAGAGCCGCACTCGCGCCGTATCAAGGTCAAGCTCACCATCCAGGACGCCGTCCAGGATGGCATGCTCCTCCAGCAGAGCTTCGAGGTGGTCTACGTCGTGGCCTACCAGCAGTGCCCCGAGTGCGCCAAGTCGTACACGGCCAACGTCTGGCGAGCCGCCGTCCAGGTCCGCCAAAAGGTCCTCCACAAGCGAACCTTTTTGTTCCTCGAGCAGTTGATCATGAAGCACGGCGCCCATCGGGATACCCTCAACATCAAGGAGGCCAAGGACGGTATCGACTTTTTCTTCTCCCAGAAGAACCAGGCTGAGAAGTTTATTGATTTCCTCAACTCTGTTGTCCCCGTCAAGGTGAAGGCGTCTCAGGAGCTCATCTCTCACGATGTCCACACCTCCAAGACGTCCTACAAGTTCACATACTCGGCCGAGTTGGTGCCCATATGCAAAGACGACTTGGTCGCCATGCCCATCAAGATGGCCAAGCAGAACGGCAACGTCTCTCCCCTCCTCCTCTGCCACAGGATCGGCACCTCGGTCTACCTTTTGGACCCCCAGACCCTTCAGACATGCGACATCAGCTCACCAATCTACTGGCGTGCTCCTTTCCTCTCTCTCGCCGACACACATGAGCTCGTCGAGTTCATCGTTATGGATATTGAGCCTACCATGACTCAGAAGGGCAAGTGGACGCTTGCCGAAGCCACAGTTGCCCGAGCCTCTGATCTCGGCCACAACGACCGAACATATTTCACAAGGACACACCTGGGTCGACTCCTCCAGCCTGGTGACTCGGCCATGGGTTACCTACTATCCGGTACCGTCTTCAACAACACAGAATACGAGGCTATCGAGGCCTCCAACCAGTACGGGTCGACAATTCCCGACGTGGTGCTGGTCAAGAAGCACTATCCCCGCCGCCGGAAGAACCGCAAGAGAAACTGGAAGCTCAAGCGCATGGACAGGGACGAGGGCGAGCTTCTTCCCAAGAAGGCCGACCAGGACCGCATGGACCGAGAGTACGAGCAATTCTTGCGGGATGTGGAGGAAGACGAGGAGCTCCGTGCCACTCTCGCCTTGTACAAGTCTAAGAAGAAGACAGAGGAGGAGATGAGCATAGCAGAGACGGAGGAGGGTGACGATGAGGCGCCGCATGTTGATATGGATGAGTTGCTGGACGACTTTGATGAGCTTACGGTGGAGGATCGGCAAATGCATGGTTAGGACTCACAATGAAAAGAACTGATTTGACTTCCATGGCCTGTGTTGGTGTTTGATAATATTGCGGTGATGAGTATTGCCCATGATACTCATATAAAAGAGGGAATGTCGTCGAGGGAAGACCTCTTTTTGGCAGGTGTTTGCTGTTCCACCTTGCGAACTTGCTCCTTTGACTTTTGCCGTTGAATTCTTCGCTTCTTGATCCCAAAGGGGTCGTCGTCCTCGTCATCATCATGTATATCCTTGTGCTTGGATGCTTTTCCGACATAAGGTGTCTCGATTTTGCTTGATGCTGTAGTTGGTCGCCTTATACTCGAACTTGTTCTTGGTGTATTAGTGGTGGTCGTGCTCAAGGGTCGAGGAGTGCTGAATGTCGGCCTTGTCACTGACCGAGCCATGGCTGGAGATGAAGTTTGCGCGGTGCGACTTGATTTCACCATGGGTGTCCGAGAGGGCGTGGATAGGTCTAGATCCTCTCCGTCGTCCGTCTCCTCGTCATCCGCGGAGGGCAGTTGACGTTCCTTGGCCGAGAACGCCTTCGGAGTTGCTCTTAGCTTGACTGGGCTCAACTTTTGTGAATCGAACCCAGCTGCTGCCCTCGTAGCCGCCGCCCCGGCCATGCCGCCTGATATCCATTTGTGCTCCTTCCTGGGACTCTCCATCAAGCCCTTCAGGCTCCTCCCCACGAACGGCGTCTCTTCTTCATCGCTGTTACGCATGAACCCGCGCTGTTTAACAGCACGCCGCGCGCTTTCCTGCCTTCGTCGAGCGAGGAGCGTGGGCGCCCCGATTACAGGACGCTCAATCTCGCGGATGGTGTCGGCGTTTTGGCTCTTGGCTAGGGACTTGAGGCGGTTATACTCTGCGCGGTGAAGATGCGTGGTGAACTGGTGAGCCATGTTGAGGAACTCGTCCTCGACCATGCGGTAGCGGTCATCATGCTGAGGACCTGGTCTCATGAACCTGGGGTATATTAGCCACAGGGCTCAAGTGAGGATAACAATGAGATGTACCTCTCTGGTGGTGGTTCTGGCGGCGGTGACGTGGATGGGCTCCTTACACCATCTTAAAACAGGTTTAGTTGTGAAATGATGTGCATGAGCAAGTTGTGAGATACCTTCACCGTCAAAGACGCGATCGCGACGCGGTTTCTTGATGAACGACGCCGGGGTTGAGGCTGACGGTAGGCTCGGTGAGTGAGTCCGCGCAGCGCGTGGGCTATCCGACTTTACGAGCGGTTTCTTATCGGCGCTCGAAGGAGTCGTGGATGTCTTCCACGGCAGGCGTCTGCCCATGGCTGCATCACGGGTGGTTGATTGATTGATGCTATCTTGATAGTGTTTGGTGGTGGGGTCAGGAGTGGTTGAACTGTGCTCGCGTAGTGGCTCTAGGCAGCTACACCTCCCTCAGGCATTAGGCCTAGTCGCGGAGTCACACAAAGAGAAAAAGCATCAACCCAACATGGCTACCTTCTAGGAAATGCCTCTAGGAACACTTTTCTGCAGTAAGGAATAGCATTTTGCGACACAGAAAGCTCAGATGGCTTTTCTATCTTCAACAATCTCTCCTAGGCAAGGTTCAACCTGTTCCCCGCCACGGTGATGCAAGGGAGGCAGGCTGGAAGTTGAATAAGTCGAGACTCCGCCTAGTTCAACCTTGTGATTGAACTCACCCTACTACTATTTTCCCAAGCCAGAAAGCAGCCCTTCTTGCATAAGCTAGTTATACGAGTTACTGCCTTTGACAGTCTGGTGTGTCAAACTTGAACAGGAATCCCTCCCTACCAACTGCTTGAACCAAGCCGGCCGACCTGTGAACCCAACCATCCATGCAAGTCCTGTTCTCATGAACTTCCGTTTCAACAACTATCCCGAGGTCATGTAAATGTCACAACTCACACCGAGGACATTCACAAGAAAAAAAAATGTATTACCGAGGCAACCCCCCTAACCTTCCAAGATCGCCAAGTCATGCCACGGCCTGTCGATTCAACCGGGGAGATCAGTCCATCTTGCACAGCCGTCTCGGTTATCTTTGTTGCCCACCTACCTAGACACAGACACGGATGGATATCTGTCTCCGCCAGCTTTCACTCCCTCCGGAAGACCAGTGTCCGAGAGATAAGATGCTGGAACGGGGCAGAAAGCACACTTCCGCCATGTTGGGACTCACCAACAACCCCCCCCCCGGCGATAACCCCAGAGATAACCCCAGATTCGCCACAAGTCGAATGTTTACGCCCTGTTCAACCCTTGCTTATCGAACCAAGGCAGCCTTTTTTCAATGTCCGAAGCTTCAACACCCTCATCCTGTGAGACAGTTGAGACACGCAGTTACATGACCGCCAGAAGTTGCCCTCCCTCACCAAACAGCCGGGTCTCTCTTTTTCCCTACAGACAGCCTCACCGAGATACACACAAAAATACGCAAGGTACACTACCGATTGCGAGACCCCTACGTAATGTTGGTAATCTGCACCGTCCCAGTGGCCGCCAAGCAATTTATTCTTGGTCATTTTTACTATCGCCGCACCCCCACCGGCATCGGAGGCCCTTGCAACAAGACTCATTGTAAGTGGGAATTTTCTTCCCCAAAGTCCTGGTTTGTACCTTCAGGTCAACATTGTTTGGGTCCCAATGACCCGCAGCGGTGGATACGCAATTGTGTAATAGCCCGCTTGCAAATGTACATAGAGCAAGTCATCTTGACCGGCAAGTTTTCCCTGCTTAAAAACATTGGATCTTGTAGAAGTTTTACGGAAAAACTTCATGACATCGGCGTTTGTCGGGGTTAAAATGGATCCTATGTTGTAAAGCTGCTTCCTCATGACATAACGAAAAGGTAAGCAGGACTGTTCAAACAGCAACTTTTGATGTAGACTTGCAGTTCAAACATAATCACCTGGTTATCAAGACAATCCACTCCCCCCTCCGGACTCACTTTGTTGTCCACGGTGAAGCTCCTTATCACCTCCGTCTCCACCGCCAGGAACCTCCGTTCCGCCGGTTTCCCCCGTCCAGGTAAAGTCAAGCGCAGAAACACCACACCCCCTCCGGCCATTGGCCGGGTTTTGGGCCCCGTCCCAGTATCAACGCCCCCCGGTCCCCAGGTCAGGGCAAGCGAGCGGCTCCCATGCGGGGGAACAAATGGCATCCATGCGGGGGTGGGCTGAAAGAAAAAAAAATCGAGAGAGAAGGTGAAGCGGGAGAAGAAGAACGAAAACCGGACCGCCCTTCTCCGTGTGGGGAGGCGACCGTCCATTCCCTTTCCCCAGACGGGACCAGGGGACCAGTCATCGACCCTCCCCCTCCCCCGGTATATCGGAGTCGCTTCACCGTCGGCCGTGAACCCTCACGAGGCCGGACTTTAGAAGAAGTCATCGTCGCCATCTCCCCCGAGAGTGCGAGATTTCACCGAATGGTGTGGGTGGTTTTTTTGCATGATCCCCATGTTTTTCTCTTGCGTTGGCGTCCCTTCCTGCTTTGGGCCCCAGCTACGACAGAAAGATAAAACTTGCCCAACAAGGCAGGAACTACCCGCCGTCCAAGGTGAGAGGCGGGCCAATCACAGGCAAAGCTCGGGAATCGGAGCCTGCTCGAAGCGGCAGTTTAAAAGAAATCGAGGAAGGGAAGCTGCGACTCCACTGCACCTGCCTTCCTCCGGGCCAGGTCAGGTCAGGTCCCCCCCAGGGTGTTCATGCCCGTCTGCTGGGAAAAGGTGTGGCGTCCAAGTACCTAACGCCAAGAATACGCCCCTACCACATGTCAACGTGGACAATGAAACAAGGTCTCGAGACTTGGAGCTCAAGCTCAAGCTCAAGCTCAGACGACATCACACGATAAACAGAGCAAGGCACAACATACAACATGTTAAAGTCTAATTCGTCTTGAAATGCATTGGCTTGCGGGTGAGGTATATTAGAGCTATACGCAGAACACAAAAACCAGGATCGTCCAATGCTTTTTGCAGAGACCCCGCCAAAGATGTAGGTAGGTAGGTACCTAGGTGCGATAATCAAAAGCTGTAAACCAACGCCGAGTCCTTTCCAGGGTCTTCTTGTAGTAGTAGTGTGACCATGTCCCATGAGTTCATACAAACGATCCCAAAACAAATCAAGTTGCTTGCTTACTCTTCCGTCACCTCAACGTCGTCCCGTACTACCTTGTCAACAGCCTTGGCAAAGTACTCGACGTTGTTCTCGTTGAGACCAGCCATGCTGATGCGACCGTTCTTGGTCATGTAGATGTGGAACTCTTCCCGGAGCTTGAGTACTTGTGACTCGGTCAGGCCCGTGAAGCTGAACATGCCAATCTGGTCGGTGATGTGGTTCCAGGTGCCAGGGGTCTCGAGCTCCTCAAGCTTGGACCGCAGGGCGTCGCGCATGCTGATGATGCGGCCCGACATGGTGCGCAGGTTCTCCTCCCACTCGGCAAAGAGGTCGGCGTCGTTGAGCACAGTGCTAACAATGCGAGCACCGTACAGGGGAGGGTTGGAGATCTCGGATCGCTGGAGGACGGCGAGCTGAGAGCCAATGCGGGTGATGGTGGTGGAGGCATCATCACTTGAGGGAGTGACGGCGTGGAAGCAGCCAGCACGCTCGCCGTAGAGACCAAAGTTCTTGGCGAAACTTTGAGCGACAACAAGCTCAAAGCCCTGCTCTGTGAAGTAACGGATGGACCAGGCGTCGCGGGCGAGGTCGCCAGAGGCGAAGCCCTGGTAGGCGGTGTCGAAGAAGGGGAAGTGCTTCTTCTCCTTCATGATGGCAGCGATCTCGGTCCACTGCTCCTGGGTCGGGTCGACACCAGTGGGGTTGTGAGCGCAGGCATGGAGGACGAAGACGGAGCCCTCGGCAGCGGATTGCAGAGTCTCCTTCAGGCCCTCAAAGTCGAGGCCCTTGGTCTCCTTGTGGAAGTAGGGGTATGTGTCGACCGTGAGACCGACGTTCTTGAAGATCTGGTGGTGGTTCGCCCAGGTGGGATTTGAGACGTAGATGGTGCGGGGGCCCTGGTAGAACTTGGCGAGGAAGAGAGCGCCCAGATGCACGGCACCGGTGCCCGAGATGGTCTGCAAAGTGACGGTGCGCTTCTCCTGGAGCGCCTGGGAGTCGGCGCCGAAGATCAGCTCGGCAGCCTTGGAGGTAAAGCTGGCGATACCCGCAATGGGGGCGTACTCATGGTTGAGCTCGGGGTCGTTTCGGAGGATCTCATCAGCCTGTGACGCATGCGGGGTTAGCCAAGTTCTAGAGCAGTCAAGAATTCGGGCAAAGTCGCGGCGGGGCCGATTGGGGCGATTGGGGCGAGCTCTGGCACGGATTTGCGCGAGAGGGCTCCATGAGGCGCATCGTGAAGTGTTGGCCCCATGACCCCCCCGAAAGGCGCTTATACGGAAGCCAGAGAGAGCGCGCGAGCTGTAAGGAGCTGGAGCTGCCTCTGGCGGATCCGCATCGGAAGCGTCTCCCGAGCAGGGGGGATTGTTTTTGGGTGGTAGGGCGTTCGTGGAAGGGCAATGCATGTGCATGCGACAGAGGGGATGGGGCTTATGGGTTTATGCGACAGAGGGATGCAGAGGGCGACGCGGCAGAGCGAAGCTCACGGGGAGCAGCTCGGTGTAAGGCATACCTTCTTGACGACGGGCAACACCCAAGGCTTTGCGTTCTCGTCTCTGTAAGCGCCGATACCCTAAGAGAAAGAGATGTTAGCAAGAGTCAACAACACCAAGAGGGATAAGATAAGAACAAGAAGAAGCAACTTACAAGATCGACCTTGCTGGTGCTCTCATCGGCCTTGTAAGCCCTGGCGAGACCGAAGAGAGCATCTTCGGGGGCCTGGGGGACAATGTCGGCAGGGAAGTTGGTAGTGGAAGCCATGATGGGCGATAGATGACGAGCGATATGGTTGAGTCTAGAGATGGAACTCGAGAAAGAAGAGGACGAGGTCGGCGCCGTTTTATCAGTCGAGCTGAGGATGCTACGGCCACCGTGAGTCTGACGGGGCGTGCTCAGCGACGGTGTCATAGTGGGCTGCGGCCCTGAGGATTTTCGATTAGGGGGAGGAAGGAGGGGCCTTGGGGCCTTGGGGAGCCGTCTCCGGTGGCCTGGGTGGGGACTGGGGGGGCGTGTTTTTGCGGGTGAGGTGAGGTGAGGTGAGGTCCCGGGCGGGAGTGTGCGTCCGAAAAAGATACCTGGAGTACATTGGAACAGTCAGTCAGTGTCATCCATGGATGATGGACAGTTGTTTGTTTGGAGTGCGGCATGCACTGGAGATGCCCTGTAGCCAGCCTGCAGCGCACCCCGAGCCCGCCGAGTCGCCCCTGTGGCCCCCCCGGGTGCTGCAAGACTCTGTAAGAGGCTGCCGCTCCAGCGATGCATCGTCGCTGCAGGTGTGCTGCACTACAATGCACTACACTGCACGCAACGCCCCAGGCCCAGCCCGCAAGCCCGTAAAGAAAGATACCTTATCGACGAAAGGTACCTACACCGGTGACCTCAGGTCCCCTCGAGCTTGAGGTGCCCGCTCCACACAGAGAAGTCAGCCATGGCAGTTGCGTAAACCAGATTCTGGCCTGATGCAATTGGCCATGCCCGGGGCGTGGTGTCAAGGAACTCGACGCACGCGGGCAAATTGGGCGCCGTTGTTCCGGACCAGTGGAGCGCTCGGGGCAAGGGGCTGTGGTGGCTGACTCCGCCAGATGCCAAACGAGGGCAAAAGGTGGGCGAAGGTGGGCTCACCGGGCCACGCTCCAAGGTGGGCTTTTTGCTTGTGCGCTTGCGCGATGCTTGTTGTCCGATGATGACTTATGGATGCCCATGTCCGAAGGGAAGGGAAGGAGAAGGGAAAGGGACAATGGATGCCACGATGAGCATGGACACGGATGGAATGGACGACCGGGTTGCCGCCGGCCGGGGTGCATGGCTTTTTTTCTTCTTGAAGGGGCAAAGGGAAAAGGGAAAGGGGGTGGACAACAAAAAAACAGATGGCAGCTGGGCTCTCAACTCAACTGGGACAGGCCTGCAGCGGACCAAGGGCAGCTTTTCGTTTTGTTTGAGCCTTGCCGTTCACTCACCTTTGCTGAAACTCGCCTGCTTCCCGAGTTCCTGGGGTTCCCTAGCTCTGCCTCAGACGATGATGGGCAGTAGTGCGCTTCTAAGCTGTTGGTTCTGGATGCAAGCTCCAGTTTCCAGCAGAGCTCGATCGATACAGCGGTCAAAAGATGATGATAGTAATAATAGTTCCCCCGAGTGGGACAACGGTAACAAAACGGAGTTTGACAGAACGGTCGGCGAGACCACCCGCGAAACAGAGATCAGATGGCAAGAGAGATTGGATGTGGCGGAAAACGAGGATCGATCCTGCTCCCCGATGGGATCTGGCGGGTTGTGTACAGTAGGTCCGTTATGCAAGACCGTGAAACCGTTTCCCGAGATGGAATGACCAGTTGCAGAGGTTGTAGTTGGGATCGGACCTTTATGCTTCGACTCTCATTCCCCGGTGTCCATCTTCTTCCCCGTCCAGGGTGACCGCGATCCTCTTTTTATGCTTTCCCGTGGAACTCGGCATACCGAAAAACCTCCGCGGTGCTTGTGAAAAAGCTTGTGAACAAGACGTTTCTCTCTCACCTCGAAGGGAAAAAAGGGCGGCGAGCAACAAGAACCTCGCTACAAAGTACCTAGGTAGGATTGGGCAACAGGAAGGACGAGGCGCCGAGGCTCCTTGTCAGTCTAACGTCACGCGGCGGATGGATCTGACCGAGCGACGTCCACTCAACTGTCACCTTTCCCCGTCCCTTACCTATGTACCTTTTCGTACATGGGCTTGGCATGGGGACGGTGAGGTAGATTACGGAGCAGGACATGGGGACTGTTGACGTAGTGCTGCAAGTGACTGATTACAGCTTGTTTTTTTCTCTCTGTGTCTCTTTGGCTGAGACTGGAGTTGTCAACGAGTGTCACTTCTCTGAGACTCATGACAACCCAACCCAGTTGTCTGTGTCTGTCACGTTCGTCGTCGTTTCCTTGTCCTGTCTTGCGGTTCGCTTCGAGTCGCTTGATTGCTTGTTTCATCTGATCTATATCTCATCGGATTTATTTATGCGAAGAATCAAGGCCGGCCCATGCCCGCTCACCGAGTTCCCCTTGTCTTGTCTTGCCTTGCCCGTGTGTATCATGCCTCCTCGCCGAGTCCTCGCCTCTTGTTGCTTGTTTGCTTGCTTCCGTTCCCTGCTGATCTACATTCGTAAAATACGTACTTGTCAATACCTTCTTCCCGTTAGTTTCTTCCCCAACCCCCCATCCCCATGCCCCGATGACTCCGATGGATCCAATCCATTACGGTACGGTAGAGATAGGTATTCTATGTACCTGAATTACATTCATCCATGGTCATGCCCCATCCCCCAGAAAAAACCCGGCCTTCCAGACCCCTTCGATTCCCTTCCCCTTCCATCGCCCAGGCTCCATCCCGCTACATATGCATCTCCCGGTGCCGAGTGGCTCCCTTTGGGGACAAAAGAGGCCCGTCGCGGGTCCCGTGTCACGGGGAGGGAAAAAAAGACACTTGTTGCAAAAAAAGACCATCACAAGGGGGCGCGCTTCGAGATGCACGGTTGGGTAATAGTCGAGGCCCAGTCGTCAGCAGAAAAAGGAGAGGAGCTCTGGCGCCCTCCGACTTCGCCCGGCTGAAAACGTAACATGACGCTTCCTATTTGTCGTATGATGGAACGGTCGTTGCAACTTGCGAGGCTCATCCCTCATCACCACTCATTCCCCCCTCCCGTCCCCTTCAAGCGCACCCGCGCGCCCCTGAGGGCTTCTACTCAAAGTATGGTTCCATGAGGGCCCCGGCGCGGGGCCGGTCTCCCCGCCAGCGTAATTGGACGACATCCATCCATTGCGGCACGGCATGGCATCGCGTGTCTTTGCATTTCAGACGGGCTCAGGCTAGTCCCGCCAGAGGGGAGAGCATGTAGAGTTGAGCTTGAGTTGTCGGCGTCTAAGTGAGGGTTGTGTGCCTAGTTGCGCGGCTGCGCATAGTTGTCATGTAGGTAGTATGGATGGATGGATGGGATGGGATGGTACTGTATGGCATCATGTAGTGTGGCAGACTCGTTACAAGCCATGGATTCTGCAAAGGATAGATCTGAGAGAGGGATCACTTTCGCCTCACCCTCACACCTTGTCGGTAGCCGTAGGTACCCCCAGATGGAAACGGCCATCTTGCTTTTGCTTCCTTGCTCCCCATGCAGATTTCTTGCCTGGCCCCTGTTCCCATGATGTACATTGAATACTTTGCAGTACACTGCCGGTCCTCCAGAGTAAACCCCCTCGCCTCGTCCCCATCGCCGGTGGCCCTGCGTCCCTCGTTGCTGAGCTGTGTTGGGCGTGGGTGGTCGGTCCCATCGCCTGGCCGCTGCCCTATCGATCGTCTTCTCGGTACCTGTGCACATACGATACGCCCACTTCTATCTATGGCAATTCTCTCTCCCTCGAGATTGCACCCTATCGGTTGCGCGATCCCGACCCTGAATGGGATTCCGCATAATCTCCACTGCCATGAAAGGTGACTGGGCAGCCCCACGCTCTGGCCACCGACAATTGCGCAGTTTCCAACAGTTAGTTTTACATGTCTGTTTTGCAATGAGAAACTTGGGCTGGGTGCAACATGGAACCAATGCGCAGTGTGATATGCCGTACACGATCCATCCCTGGCTGTCTCTGCCTCTCTATTCCTCAACTGCGGCTCCCACGCCCCCCTCTGTCAGGCAGGCAGTTGGAACGCCTTGATCTGCTCTGCACTGCATGGTGGCTCATTCAAGCAGTCTAGTCAATCAATCAATCGTCGGCTGGCACGACGACCACGTCGCCCTACCTACCCACACCCCCTTCTCGTTCGTTAATCAAAACTCAGATCACGAGGTCCCAGAGAATCAGAAACGCGCACACTCCACTGGCCGCATAGCAAGTGTACTTGGCAAAGCTTGCGCGCTCCGTCGCCTTCTTCAACTCCTTGTTACCGCCTCCCACGTTGTCTGCAGTGGAAAACGAGTCCGCCACCAGCTGCTCAATGTGCGCCGACTGCGTCGCAAGATTGCTCACGAGGAGCGACTGCAGCTCAGAGATTTCCAGCAAAGACTTCTCAGCGGTTCTGCGGGACCCTCAATCAGTTCACCTGAGCAAACACCGGCTCATTTTCCTGTAGACGAGGTGGGGCGCCTGCTATCAAATGCACCCTGGCGCATATACAGAGCATAGCGTAGCTCAGGCACAGAATAGAGCCGCCCCAGCAATCGGTCTACTGTGTGGGAAGGACACATGGCATGGAACGTAACGTACCTGACTTTGTCCAAGCTGCTCTCGTAATGCTTCATCATGTCTTGGTTCCCTTCCTCAAACATCTGTATCTGCTCCTCTGTCAACCCCTGGCTCTCGCTCGGAGCCTGACCGTCGTCGGACGTAGGGATCGCCCCAGAGGCAGGGGTCGCCTGGGACTGTCGCCGGACAGACGGAGGGGGGAACTCTGCAAAGTCCCCGGCGATAGATGCCCCGGATTTCGAGAGCATGCTGCGGCTCTTTTCCATCTCCCGTGTCAGACGTGCCTCCATCATGTCCTGCTGCGTCCGGCAGCACAACTCCAGTCGCTGTCGCAGAAACCATAGAATGCCGTCCCGGTGAATTCCAACGTCTCGCGCCTTTGCTTCTGCTGCCGCATGCTCGTTCGACTTGTTGCTGGCCATGCCGCCCGACGCCCATGATCCCAACGCCCCGAGACCTCCCACGTACTTTTTTCGGATGATGGCCGACTCTGTCTCGCGCCTCAGCTGCTCGGCGTCATCGAGGGCGCGGATGCTGGCGTTGAGCTCCCGGATCATCTGTTTCGCATTGGCGTCGATGTCTTCTCGATCTCTGTCCGAGAGTACGCGTGATTGCCCCTTTGCAGCTCGGCTATGCGTCTTTCTTGGTTGTGCAGTCGAGAGGTAGGCCTGTCTAACGTCTTGGAGTTCTCGATGCAGACTGGTGATGTGCGAGTTCTGTGACAGCCGGTCAGCTCGAGTGTGGTGGCTAGGGAGAAGGGGGAGGGCGTGACGGACGATCCGGTATGCCTCCTTCAGAAAGCCATCGATGGCATCCATGGTGGCTCGTTTCTTCGCCGCTGGCGCATCTCGTTGCCGAAGGAGCTCGTTGAAGCCGATTGTGATGTCCATGGCGTCCAATGCGCACCCTTCCCGGGCCGGAAAGGAGGGTTGCACTGAGAGAGAAGTGCCGAAGAGGAGGGAAACGTCGATATTAAGCTGGTAGTGGATGCGAGGTTTTGCGCCTTGTCTGCTTTGCTTCGGCTCAAGCTCATGCATCAACAGGAAGATCCGAGGTTCTAGACACCATGGCTGCAATTCGATGAAGCTCTGACGCAGAGCTGTTACGTAGCACCAAGTTGGGTGGCTTAGTCATCCACCAGCTCAACCCCAACCCACAGCCGACTCTTGCCAGTTCTCTCCTCTCCATCTTGACTCTAGCATCATCCGAATTACGAGCCATTGAGGTCTGAAAAATTGCTCTATCCTCAATACAGCATATTTCGCAGCTTCTAGACATCGCTCACTGTCGAGAGCCTTGTTGTCCTCATCCTATGAGTGCAACTCTCGCTAACTCCACTCGCTAGCTTCGACCAGCAAATGATCGACTAACAGTCAAGATGCTCCCACGTGCTTCACTCCTTCGTCTACCCCTGGGTTGGCACTCAACGAACTCCCCACCAGCTTGCAGCGGTTCTTGATCTGGCCACTGGCGGTGGTGGGGATTTTGATGATGCGGCAAAAGTCCCCATCATCGGCACCTCGCCGAGTTGCCAACGGACGCAAGCCGGAGACAGGAACGGGGGACCTTCCGGGACGTGGGTCTCGTCCGAGTCGACCTCCCGGCCGAAGTGGCACGGAAATAAGCATCATGGCTTCCGGAAATAGAGCATCTAAGGAGGATGGAGAATCATTGCCGATATCGCCAGCACGTTATCGAATAGAAAAAGACTTGGACACTCCTCTCTCGCTTCTCCTCACGTCATGAACAACAAACTTATCCTTTCCCCTATTCCAAGGATCGGCCATGGAAGGGAGCAGCAAGAATCACCCAACAACCGACGCTAGCAGCCCCGTTGGCCATGATGAGAATCCCAACGCAGAGATGGACGAATCGAACATATCAGCAGCGCCCGAGCGCGGGGCTGAGAAGCCTAACGAATCGACCATTCGGGAGTCTGCAGAGCATGCGGACCAGACCATCTTGAACGATCCGGAAAGCATGTCAAGAGTCTCGAGCGGACCGCCCTATAGCAGCTTTTCCAAGAACACCAAGCGATGGATCACGGCCATGGTGACAACCGCAAGCTTTGTTTCACCCCTGACCGCCAACATCTATTTTCCAGCCCTGAACCCAATCGCCGAAGACCTGGACGTTTCCGTTTCGCTTATCAATATCACGTTGACGTCTTACATGATCTTTCAGGGGCTGTCCCCCACCATCTTTGGGGACCTTGGTGACATGGCAGGACGTCGACCAGCCTACATCCTGGCCTTCCTGATATACATCTGCGCGAATATTGGGCTCGCCCTACAGCGGAATTATGTCGCATTACTGGTATTACGATGTCTTCAAAGTGCCGGGAGTAGCGGGACCCTGGTGCTCGGTTTCGCCGTGATTGCAGACATCTCGTCGACGGCTGAGAGGGGCAAATACATGGGAATTGTGGGTGCTGGTATCAACGTCGGACCAGCACTGGGACCAGTGTTGGGGGGTGTGTTGAGCCAGTTTCTCGGATGGCCAGCCATCTTTTGGTTCTGTACCATCTTCGCTGTCTCATGGCTCGTTCCTTGGGTCCTCTCAGCCCCAGAAACGTGCCGGAATGTGGTTGGTAATGGGTCGATAGCACCGCAGCGATGGAACAGGTCACTTCTGGACCTCTACAAGCACCGCGATGACGCTACATCCCAGAACATTCCCAAGCGGGAGTTCAAGTTTCCTAACCCCCTGAAAACCTTGGGCATTGTGTTCGAAAAAGAGATGGCTCTCATCCTGTTCATCAACGCCATGATATATCTTGGTTTCATCCTAGTGGCAGCAACCATGTCCACCCTGTTCAAAGAGATATACGGATACAACGACCTCGAGGTCGGACTCTGCTACCTCCCTTACGGGGCTGGATGCGCTGGCGCGGTCGTTGCTCAAGGGTATGTCCTGGACTGGAATTATCGCCGCATTGCAAAAAGCATTGGCTTCACCATCGATCGTCGTCGAGGAGATGATCTCGCAAGATTCCCCATAGAGACTGCCCGGATCCAGCCTTTGTACCCTACACTGTTTCTCGGCATTGGAGCTCTTATTGCATATGGATGGGCGTTGGAGGTTGAGACATCAGTTGCCGTACCGCTGGTCCTAGTGTTTCTCATTGGCATGCTGATTCCAACGTCGTTCAGCGTCCTCAACACGCTGATCGTTGATCTCAACCCCCAGGCGCCCGCAACCGCAACAGCAGCTAATAACCTCGTGCGGTGCTTGTTTGGAGCCGCGGCAACGGCAGCCATTGACTCTATGATCAAGGGCATGGGCAGGGGTTGGTGCTTCACATTCCTTGCGCTGATCAACCTGGCGTTGATGCCTGCTCTGAGGCTGCTAGACAAGAGAGGTCTGCAATGGAGAGCAGCAAGGGCGAAAAGAGAAGTATCAAACGCAGCGGTTTGATTCTATAAATGTGAGTCTGCTGGTATGCACGTTGACGTACATGCATAAAATGATAGTTTCTATTCAATGTAATTGTGGCGTTGGGGTTTCATTATAGGTCTTTATATAGACCGGCTGTTAATCATAGCACTTGTAATGGTTTATAACGCTGCCACAGCGTGTTCCAAAGGTTCCCTCTGCCCCTCCCACATCAACCAGTCTGATCGTGTTGTTCTGGGTTTGTTAGCCACTGTCAAGCATAGATGTCTATGACACTCACGGCAATAGGCCCATGCCATTGATCTTCCAAACTCCAACAGCCAGTGCAAGAAGCTGGCACGCCACGTACACGAACTTGACCTGCAACATCTGGGCTGAGTTGCTCTCCGTCTGGAATCGCTCGAGTGCCTGGTTCGTGTTGACCAGGCCCATCAGGGGGTTCTTGAAGGCCATAAAGACCATCATGATGCTGAAGATCTGGAGAGAGTTGCCTGACATGTACATCATGAAACCTGTCATTGGGAGTCCCTTGACGGGAGCCAGCGCGACCTCCCACGCCTTCTTGAGCTTCAGGGTATCCATCTCTTCGGCGGTCGGGGGCTTGCGCGGCTGAACCTTGGCATCCTTGTTCTGCTTCTGTGAAGGGTGTCAGTCGCCCTGTGATCGAAATCCACGCGATAAGGGAGCGCGCATGCCTTGGAGTGGGATACGGCGGTTCCGGAGCTGAAGCCTGGAGGGTCCTGGACACCTGCCACCTTGGCCTTTGCGGCAGGGGGATGCTCGAGCTGCGAAACCCAGGCAGGGGCGTTGGAGGATTGAGAAGACATTTTTACTGCGGATAGAGGTGTGAATTGCCCGGTGGCAGAGGATATCGTGGTCGGTCGCTCGTTGTGTCGCGAAAGGCTGAGGTGTGAGCTTGGGGGCGACGTCGACGTTGGTTCATTGGAGGCGGCCCACTGAAGCCATGTGGCGTCGCCGGCGCTGGGCAATTTACGCTTAATTGCAAGCCCCCTATGAACCGTTATCGATAACGTCCGATACCCCTAGAAAGTCTTGGCTGCTGTTATTTGGCTTACCTGAGAGTCTCTCGAGCTCTCCTTTCCCACTCCGACGACGCCGGCGCCCGACGCAAAACGACACCAGCAGCGATCGCAACAAACGTCGCGATAGTTTTCCGAGACCCTTATCGCATCGACCCCTCCGAACGCGACGAGAGAGCCCCGTAGCGACAGAAAGCGCACCAGAGATCAAAGACACCCCTGTGGCTTGGAATCGTGGACAGCACCTCAGGCGCACATGTGACCGTCCCCTCCTCCCAACTGCCATCCACCCTCCACGACTCCTGGTGCTGGACCACGCGTTTCGCCCAATTAGCTGCAGGATCTTTGGACAGCCGCTGCGAGTCTTCCAAGAAACAAGAAGTGAGGGGCTTGCGAAGTCTGGGGCGCCTATTCCGTATTCATCATCCCACCGGTTGCATCAAAGCCAAGTCGCAGTGATAGCCCCGTTCGGGATACAAGCACAACACCATGTCGAGCTCCGCCGGTGGAGGGGACTCCAAGTTGTTTGCTCGAGTAAGCCTTCCTGCTCCTCTACCATGTCTCAGCCTCGTAGGACGTGAGCTCCCTCAACACGTCCTTAATCCGCTGCGCTCAGACTTTCCATCTTTGTCTCCTTTCCCTCCTTTTGCCCCCCGTACCCTCGCCGCCCAACAAGAACCCCTCCATATCCCAATCACGCATTTCGACCTCATGTCGTTGCCAACCCGCCCTTCCCTGCCGACACGAACCACGGGATGGCCGCCATGTTTCTCGCATACATTCCGCCGACGACGACGTATAGTTCGAGGCTAAAATCTCCGCAGGGCAAAGTAGCCGAGCTACGCCTCGAGCTGAATAGTGGAGGAAAGAAGGACAAGAACTATTCGTCCAAGAAGATTGCGCTCAAGAAGATTGTCGCCAACATGACAATGAGCAACAATGATATGGTAGCTCTGTTCCCTGACATCATCGGATGCATGGGTATCCAGAGCCTGGAAATCAAGAAGATGTAAGTCTTTTGGGAGTTTGGAAACGTTCCATAGCTGACAGATTGAAGGTGCTTCCTATTCCTGGTCAACTACGCAAGGATGAGACCCGAAATTGCTGTCAAGGCTATTCCTGTGTTGGAACATGTTTGTCTACCGAGTTCCGTTCAGCAAGTAGCAACTAACCATGACCTAGGATATGGAAGACCACAACCCCCTAGTGCGAGCACTGGCTCTCCGCACAATGTCCTATATCCATGTGCGAGAGTTTGTCGAGGCGACTGTACCGCTGGTCAAGCATATGCTCAAGGACGGTGACCCCTATGTTCGAAAGACGGCGGCGTTTTGCGTGGCGAAGCTCTATGATCATGATCGACATATGGTGGAGAATTCAGATCTTATTGATCGCCTAAACTCTCTGCTGAGAGATGATAACCCTACGGTAGTCGCAAGTGCGTTGGCTGGTTTAATGGATATCTGGGAACGCAGTGATGCCATTAAACTTACCATTGATTACAACAATGCCTCCAAGATGGTGGCCATTCTCCCTGACTGTTCCGAGTAAGTCAGCTAATTGTTGAAAAGAATATTGCTAACTCATGGAAACAGATGGGGTCAGACGTATATCCTCGAGGCCCTCATGTCATACGTACCACAGGAATCTGGAGAGGCGGTATTGCTGGCCGAGCGGATATCTCCACGACTGTCGCATTCTAATTCGTCCGTCGTGTTGACCTGCATTCGGGTGATTCTGTATCTGATGAATTATATCGCCGACCAAAAGCAGATCTCGGCTCTCTGCAGGAAACTGTCGCCCCCTCTGGTTACACTTCTTGCCAAGGGGCCCGAGGTCCAGTATCTCGCTCTTCGAAATGCCCTTCTCATTCTCCAGCGACGACCAGAAGTCTTGCGGAATGACATTCGAGTCTTTTTCTGCAAGTACAACGACCCCATCTATGTCAAGGTCACCAAGCTTGAACTCATCTTTATGCTCGCCAACGAGGACAATATCGATGAAGTCTTGACAGAACTGCGCGAGTATGCCACCGAGATTGACGTTCACTTTGTGCGCAAGGCGGTGCGTGCGATTGGAAAGCTTGCGATCAAGATTGAGCCAGCAGCGCGACGGTGTATCAACCTGCTCCTTGAGCTTGTGGCAACCAAGGTCACGTACATCGTGCAGGAGGCCACAGTGGTTATCCGAAACATCTTCCGCAAATACCCCAACCAGTACGAGTCTATTATCAGCACCTTGTGCGAGCACCTTGACTCCCTGGACGAGCCTGAGGCGAAAGCGGCTATGGTGTGGGTGATTGGCCAGTACGCGGATCGAATCGAGAACAGCGATGCTCTGCTGGAGGACTTTTTGTACTCATTTGCCGAGGAGCCAGTCGAGGTCCAGCTGGCCTTGCTTACGGCGACGGTGAAGCTCTTTATCCAACGACCAACCAAGGGACAAGAGCTAGTGCCCAAGGTCCTGAAGTGGGCGACGGAGGAGACAGACAACCCTGATCTTCGAGACAGGGCATACATGTACTGGCGGCTATTGTCTACGGATATGAACGCTGCGAGGCAGATTGTGATGGGCGACAAGCCAGCGATCACGGCGGAGTCAGAACGACTCGACTCGGCGACGTTGGAGGAGATGTGTCTCAACGTGGGCACTCTGGCGACGGTGTACCTTAAGCCGGTCCAGACCGTCTTCAGATCGGCGAGGCCCCGGAAGCTTCAGGACTCGCCGGCCCTGCAGAAGCAGAATCTCCTCGTGGCGGCAGACAGTCAGAAGAGCATCAGCATGTTTGGCCACGCCGGGCAGCCGACGGATATGGATCCCAGAAGCCGGACTGCAATGACGAGTAACGGTCAAGGGAACATTGCGCAGGCGGTCAACGATGCGGACGCATACTTCTCGAGCATCGGCACGCAACAGATGGCGTCAATGCGCATCGACCAAGGGGATGATGTGTTTGGAGGAGGTAATGGCCACTCGACTGGGTACGTGGTGAGCGCGCATGCCCCTCAGGCGGTTCTCCAACCAGCCCAGGGCGCAGGCAGTAATGGTGATCTTCTAGTGCTATGAGCGATATCTGAGTCAACTATCTAGCGACGGGAGGCATAGTGAGGATTCAAAGCAGTTCAAATAAATCAGTACAAAGCTCGTTCTGCGTCAGAGACCTTGTCAGAGCACGTGTGTCTTCCTTTGAGGCGAACCTGAGACCATGTCTTCTGGGCGCCCCTTGTCAAGATGATTCTCGACTCATGGCAGGAATCTACGGAAGATGGCCCGGGAGACGGAGTGGGCTTGATTCGGTTTGGCTCAAGAACCTTAATCCAGATGTCCGTTTGGGGCGAAGCCAGCCATAGGGTCACACTGGCGAGATCTAGACTTGCCTCTTTGGTCGGGACATGGAGGTCAATTGAGGAGCATCAAGACCAAGAGGAGCGAAATGGCGGAGAAACAGTCGCACGTATGGGTGGCCTCATGGCGCAGGTGAGGGGGAATAAAACCCGAGATATCGGTGAGCGGGTGTCGAGACCGTTTTTCGACCGTGTTGCATGTGCGTCGTCCGCAAACGACTGTGGCGGGAAAACGCTGGGTTATTCCCTCCATCTTGGGGGCGAGATACGGTTCAGGAACAAGCCGACTCAGGAGACGTATCCATGCAAGTCAGTGTGAGCTCAGGAGCAGATCCGAGTTGAACTGCCCTTTACTTCTCTTGATCAGCTTTTTGTTAGCAAACCATCACGGAATAGCAGCAATGGCCGTTCGGGCATCAATAGCTCATCTCCGGGGGCCATGAACCTGGCCTAGAATCTGGTGATGGACTGAGCAGTGACCAGTAGTGCGAGTAGAGCGGATCTTATCCGAGGAGCTGCTCCATTGTTTCTTCTCGAAAGTTCTGTTAGTATAAACAAACGGAAGAAAGATATCTCGTTGATCAAAAGTCATGTTAAATATCATAAAGGGCTATCATGGAAGAGAGGATGAACTCATGATGGATGGGGGCGAATAGGAGACCAACCGGATGGCGGTCCAGAAAGGGAAACACAATGGATCCAATGGCAGGCAGACTGTGCAACGTCCTGTTGGGCAGCAGCTCAGGCAGTCAGATCAGAGCCCATGGACTGCCAAAAGCTTCGTCTCCAGGGGCAGCAAATACAGTGCGTATTCCGACGCCGCCAAGGGTCGATGGCTTGCCGAGGCTGGGGCTAGTCGAGCGGCCCATCCGGCTTCCGTGGCCCGTCAACCACGGGCGGGCAACCACACGGGCAACGACTGGTGCCAGTGGTTCCTGCCGCAAGAACTGAACCTAGACTTGCTGAACGGGAAGTACCTGCCCGTGTGGGCAAGGTACCTCGATGCCCGCCAACCGAACCAGAAGGTACCTGACTGAGGTGTGCTTGGCTCCTTCTCGCTCCATCTCTTTGGGTCTGGGGAACTTTTTAGCCTCCCGTTCTATCCTCGCATCGGTCGGCTTCTTGTCCCTCTCCCCGTCAAATCTTGCTTTTGGTCCATCAAGAGACAGAGGCAAATTGGATCTCGTTGCTTCGTCGTTTCCGCGGCGGCTCAGAGCATTTTTAAGCACCATCAGAGGAGCGCCAAGCGTCCTTCCCCAGTCGTTTCAGCTACTATCATACTTCGGTGCGCTGCGCGTACCAAACCACCCGCCCAAGCTCCAGAGTACCTCCCTCAGCGGTGTCGTCACTTTTACTCCCCGTCTGTACTTACTTTATCTTGGCTCTCTGTCCGACATTTCTTGCATCCATTCAACGTCTCCTCCCCCGTGGGCGCCAACGGTTTCCCCTCGTATCTCATCCGCCGACATCGACACCTCCAAGCAGCATAGCCCCCCTTTGCTCCTGCACCTCGCAGCCTTCCCATCGTGGGTTGTTTCGCCCTGGTCTTGGCTCTCGTCTTCGCCCTCGTCATCGCTGGTCGTGCCTCTCTCGGCGACTCAAGAGCCATCCCCAAGCCAAGGCTCCCAAGGCCCCAGGCCCCCCCTCCCTAGCCGTTCCTTGTCGGGCAAAGCGTCCATCGAGCGACTCCACCAAGAAATCCACTGCGTCGCACCGTCCGCTCCACTTGGGTCTCCACGCTCCAGCCGCCTACCGCCCAGGGTTGCTTGCTCGACCTGCTGCTTCGCTCTGCTGTCGCCTGCCTCTTCCTCTGTTCTGCGTCCTCGTGCGTTGCGTTGCTCTACGCTGCGTTGCATCCATCCTGTCACAACTTGATCAAGCGTCTTGTCTGGCTGACAAGACTCCGGCCATTTCTGCCCCACCCCCGGTCTCCCGGCCCCCGGCCTGGTCGATCCATCCTCCCAAGGAACTTGACGTCTTTCACTTTTAATTCCGAGACCAGACCTACCTGGCCACGCTACGCTACCGAGACGCTTCCACTCTCATCCGCATCCTTGATCCGCCATCCCATCCATCCTCGAACTCTTGATCGCGAACCCACCTTTCCACCAGTGTCAACGCCCGCGAATGATCTGGTCGCGTTGGTCTCCCTCTCTATCACACGTTTTCCAGTCTCGCGTGGTGTGATCATAAGCCTTCGCCGCCCTGTCATATCCGCCCTTCTCCCAGAATGTCGGCTGCAGCGGAATCCACCATGAGCGGTGGTAAAGCCGTACCAGAAGAGACCTCACGACTCGAACAGCCTAATGACGCTGTCGCCCTTGACAACATAGACCAGCCATCTCAACAGGCGCCCCTCGATCCCGCACGCGACACCGATAAGGCGGGCGACAACGCTGCTTCAAACGAGCCATCGTCTTCGACAGCCGCACCAACAACATCCGAGAACCCCGAGCAGTCAAACACCGCAGCACCTCCCTCGCCAAAGGGCAAGGAAAAGGAGATGGCTCCTCCGCCACCTACAAAGCAGGACTCTAACTTGGGTATTGGACCTGCTGTCGACGACATCAAGGCTGTTGCCGGGGGCTCGTCTGATGGCCCTGTTTGCAACATTACTCTTCTCCTGACATCGGGAAGTCGACATCCTTACAAGATCGACGCCAAGTATTTGAACCGGAGGAATGTGGATATTCCAGACCAGACGGAGAGCGGGCAGCCGGATCCTTTCAGCATCAGCATCTACACCCTTAAGGAGCTGATACTTCGTGAATGGCGAAATGATTGGGAGGCTAAGCCCGCTAGTCCCAGCAGCATCAGACTTATCCATTTTGGAAAACTATTAGATGATAAGGAGCAGTTGAAGAGTAAGATTCACCGCTGGTCAGATCAATTCACCGAAGAAAGCTTTACTAACCGACTCGTAGAGTACCAGCTGAGCACGGAGAGCCCCAATGTGATACATATGAGCATTCGACCACAGGATCTTGATGAGGAAGAGCCCAAGGCTGGAAACAAGAATCTCTCGTCAGGGGGCGGCGATGGGCAGCGATCTCGAGGGTCAGGCTGCTGCGTGGTATTATAGGCGACATCTACGATGGGTTGAAGCGATTCCTGAGCAAAACAAACTCGGCCCCTGTATCCGTCAAGGGGCTCACTACGACATGGGCTAGAATCTATCGACAGCTGCGAGTTGAGCTGTCCGCAACAATCGACGAGCCCAGCCCCTGACTGTCCAAACAGTAGGGTGTCGCCCGTACATTCATTAGTGTTTTCTTGGTCTATTGTGTCTGGTAAGGAGAAGCGAATGATGGGCATGACGCGTGGAAGACGGGGGCATCGGAGTCTACATTGGCGTATCATTGTGTATATTCAATGTTTGCGTGTTTCTTTTTTTTTTTTTCATTTATTTTTCACCGGCGCTTCGCTGACAGGATTGTCAATGCCCAGCGCATATCTAGCAGGATAGATGGCACTCATATTGCTGAATTCATATTATTTCATCCCTGCACACCTCAGGCGAGCTGGCCTGTTTAGCTCTTTCGGGTCGACCGCCTTGGTCTTCTATAAAGCGTATTGAGCCTTGTTGTAGAATGTCATAACATGGTTGCTCGGCTGGTGAACTGCGGTGTATGTTTACTGAATCTTGAGCTTCTTCTCCATCTCATCGTGGAAACCAGCAACACCCCTCGTCTCATCGCCGGTAAAGATATCCTCCCAGGTAATCATGTCGTCGCGACCCTTGAGGATATCCTCGTGGACACTAGGCAGACCTCCACCGAGAGCCATGGGCCGCCACTCGCCGTTGCGGACAATCTTGAGCTCCATGCCGCGGCGGATGGGCTCGGCCATGCCAAAGGAGCGGCGGAGGGTCTCCATGCGCAGGGACTCCTGGGTGGCCTCCCAGTTCTTGAGGCGGGCCTCGAGGGGGTGCGCCGACACGGGGACCGACGACTTGGCGTCGTAGGGCGAGACGCCGACGCCGTGGCGGAGGGTGTCGTGGATGCCCGGGGCAGAAGGCGCCGACGAGGTGTGCGTCGTGTGGGTGAAGGTCTGGGGGTTGTTGTTTCCGGGGACGATGCGCATTGACTGAGACTGGAGGGGAGGGTTTGTTAGCTTGATGCTATCGCGGAGGATGGGTTACGGTGGTGTTTGATGCTTACCATCTTGGCGGTTTGTGACTGACGAGGCGAGAGAGAAGGGTGTTGCTGAGTGCGAGATGTGTGTCTTGCTTCGGTAGTTTCCTCGAAATGGGTGTTGTGAGGTTATTCGTGGGAGGAAATGCAGGCGACGTTGATGGGAGGTTTGGCTGGTTGTGTGTGGTTGATGATGAAAGCTCCAGCTGCCTTGAGCAGCCTTGCGCTGGCGTTGCCGCACCTAGAGGTACGTACCCACACCAGCACCTGGTAGAAGGTACGTACCGCCGAACCCCGGCTTTCCCATTCATGATGGAGACCCACGCAGGCATCGTCACTCACTTACCTAAGGTGAACAGTTCCGACTTCGCTGATTGACTTCAGTACAAGAATGGAACTTGTACTTCTTGGAGGAACTCAATTCACATCATGAGGCCTCTTCCGACACGTCCCCCCATTATAAGGATCGCCAATGGCACCTTTTACCGGCACCATCCCAACGCAGCATCCTCGCGCCCCAACCCGCCGCTCTTTAGCGACTTGAGCTTCGAGCTCGCTTCGGCGTCATCCACACCTCGCAACTGGTGCATCGTGGGACCTTCGTTGTCAGGAAAGACAACTTTCCTACAGGCGCTGAGGGGGAGGTTTCTCTGCGATCCCCCTGCTGCTCGGTCTTATCCCTACTTGTCTACAGACGCTGTGTCGAGCCGGTTGCGAACACCACAGAAGGCTATTCAGTATGTGGGCTTTGATGCTGAGCAGGGTGGAGGGAGCTTAGGCGGGAATGTTGCTACGAGTGCGTATCTATCGGCGAGATATGAGTCGAGACGTGAGATCACCGACTTTTCTCTCAGAGACTTTTTGTTGGGCAACACGGAGTTGAATCCCATGAAGGAAAACCTGGACGACGATGCCAGCATCTCACAGGATCTCCTTGCTAGAGTCGTCAAAGATCTCAAGCTTGATCATCTCCTTGACCTACCCGTGTCGTTCCTCAGCAACGGACAAGGTCGAAGGGCTCGTATCGCTCGTGCCCTCCTCACAAAGCCCGAGGTGCTACTCCTCGATGAGCCCTTCATGGGACTCGATCCGCCTACAGTCACCGGCCTGAGCCCATTGCTTCAATCGCTGGCTGAAAAGGCGAGCCCTCGACTGGTGCTCAGCGCGCGACCGCAGGATCCGGTGCCCGAATGGGTAACGGACCTGGTGTACCTAAGGACAGACTGCCAGGTGGGCTCGATGGGACCCAAGGAAGAGGTCCTGGACGGTCTGAAGAAGTACATTCAAGGGGTGCGAAAGGGTGGGCTCGCCGAGGACGAGAAGTTGCCACTCCACTCTCTCGTTGATATTGGACGTGTTCTCCCTTCAAGCGCATCCACTGAGGGATCGGGTCACCTGGAGCACGCATCTTACAAGGAACTTGAGCCTGTGAACCCCAATGCTGAGCCATTGGTGGAGATGGACGGGTGCAGAGTTCAATACCAAGGAAAGATTGCGCTGGGTAACTGGACTCAGCAGACTACTGGTGGCTCCAAGGATGGATTGATATGGACAGTTCGACGGGGTGAGCGCTGGGGGGTCTTTGGACCCAATGGATCAGGAAAGACGACTATTGTCTCCCTCCTCTGCTCAGACCATCCCCAGTCCTACTCCCTTCCCATCAAACTGTTTGGAGGATCTCGTCTTCCAGAACCGGGCTCTGGTAAACGGCCACTTACTTTTTGGGATATCCAGTCTCGGATCGGACACTCTAGCCCGGAAGTTCACCAGCACATGCCTCGTAACCTAACAGTTCGTCAGGTTATCGAGAACGCGTGGTCAGAGACCTTCCGCGCAAAGCCAAAGCTGGATGATGCAGCCCGGGAAAAGGTTGAGGCTGCCCTTGAATGGTTTGCGCCAGAGCTCAACCCAAGCTACTCATCACCTTCAGGTGAGAAGCTCGCATGGGCAGACGAGTACATGTTTGGCGGTCTCTCCTTCAGCGCGCAGCGTGTGGCCCTGTTTATCCGCTCCATGATCAAGGGTCCAGACGTGGTGGTTCTCGACGAGGCTTTCAGCGGCATGGACGATGCGGTACGGGACAAGTGCACGCTGTTCCTGGAAGAGGGCGAGGCCAAGGCATACCGAGGCGAGGAGGTTATTGAGAGCGATGCCTCCAAATCTGGCCAGGTCAAAATTCCGGGTCTTTCTGATAACCAGGCTCTCATTTGCATTGCTCACGTTAAGGAAGAGGTGCCCGACTGTGTGAGGGAGTGGCTATGTCTCCCAGAGGCCAACACAGGGCGAGCGGCGAGGTTTGGACGGCTGGACGGTCCGCTTAGGACTGACGAAGGGAGATGGCGTGAGGTTTGGGGATTCTGAAAGAGCTTTTGTTTGTGTAATCGATGCCATGGCAGAGATGTTGATGTAGAAGCCAGAGGCACATGAGCGCAAGTTAAGAGGTGAAGTGCAGGAAGGAGATACCAAGTGAAAATAAAAAATGCAGGTGCCCCATTGATGATGATGCCATCTCACAAACTGGTACAACACCCAGTTTCACCATCTTTTTTCTAAAAATCCATCTCATGATTCAACTCGCAGCCGTTAATTCTCATGAGCCGCGGCAGATGGTGTAGCTAACGTTAGCAAGCCACATTCTGCGGCAATCGGTGCTAAGCATGGCACCATCCGACCGACGGCGCCGACAGCCAGACTAGAAGGTCCCCGTCCCGTCCAGGTTGTCTCAGAAGCTGTCTACCAGTAGCCAACCAGATTGACATCACCACCACCACCCTCCTTCCCAATTCAACCTCACATGGTCATTCCATTCCTCTCTGCCTGGTCATTGTAGTCGCCGACTTCCTCTGAATTCATCCCTTCTTACTCCCTTCGACCTCAATTCTTTTCTTCACCCATAATGACCTCCCATCAGAACGACGGCATCGACGATGAGGACCTCACGGTTCACGCGTGCTGCGCGCCGCTTGAGAGCTTCACCCGACCCGTCAACGTTAGTGAAATAAGGTGCGGCTATCGGGAATCCTATCGCCAAGTGCAATTGATACTCATCCTTTCACAGCGAGGAGGAGCGGAGACCATTCTTCCACTGGCCGTACTTTGGGCCTCTGCTAGTTGAGAATGAGAGCAGTGATGCGAGGGATCACTGCGCAAACGAGAGAAGTGCGAATTTAGTTATTGCTCTTTTACGCGACCAGCGCTGACGCATCGCAGCTTTCCTCTCGTATCTACGCCTCTCAATCTACATGGCCATCGTCTCGGTTGCCATCACCCTCTCCTTCCACCTCAAGACCGAGGCGACGCCGCTGGAGCTGCGCATGGCCAAACCCCTCGGCACCATCTTCTGGGCCCTGTCCGTCATGACCCTGTTTGCCGGCATGGGCAACTACATCAGTGAGTGTGGCGACGATGCAAGAAGGATCCGCGGCCTGCTGACAGGTCACACGCAGCAACTGTCAACAAGTATAGCCGTAGAGCGGCAATCGTTCAGATTGGTTGGAAAACACATGCCGTGAGTTCCCCTCATCAGATCGCAGAAGCACAGACCGACAGCTGAGCCCTGGTTGATTTGTGTACTGACATCCCTGTCCAGATATTCAGCATCACAGCTGTAGCCATCATAGGAACTTGCCTCATCCTGCTTGTCATTGCCAAGATTCGCAACTCAAGTTCATGATGACATAAGATATCCAAACTTGAAATTCCATTGTATTCTAGCGCCAGAGTTCATCATGCAAAAGCCTTCCGTAGCTGATGGTGAAGAAGGAGAAAATGGGAAAATGTCCATCCATATCCATACCCTCCCAACCAGTAGATCCTATTACGCCTCATCCTTGACCAGCTTTTCCGCAGGCGCCGCGTCTGCTGGTGCCGCCGCTGCTGCTTTTGGCGCAGCCGACCCTGGCGCTGCCTCGCTAACTGATCCAGCCGTATTACAAAATAGATCACCTGCGTCCTTGTCACGCCGTGGCATTCCATAGTCATCCTCCTCATCTGACTCGCTCTCTGAGCATCCGCCGACTTCTTGGCGGAAAAGACGCGCGAGGTTCCTTGAGCTTGATTCCAGCTCGGCAAACGTCAAGGTGTTGCCGTCCCATGAAACGAGCGGCACGTCCTCCAACGCTGGTAGTTCTCCCTTGCCGGGCAGCGTGGCGAGCATGTCAATCTGAGATGTGGAATCAAAGGTGGAAGTGGCCTTGTCTGCTCTTCCCTTGTCCCCATCTCCCTCTCCATCGCCCAAGTACTCCTCTGGGACGTTACTCAAGTCGCTGTGGGCTCCGAGGATGATGCTGGCCGTCTCCGGGCTGGGGTAGAGTGTCAAGTAGCCTCGGAGGCGCGATAGCTGAAGTACATACTCCAGCCAGGCTGGGTGCTTCTTGGTGGCGTGCTTCTTGGCCAAAAAGGCTGGCGTGTCTTTCTTCGTTTGCTGCCTCTCCAGAATTCGCGACACATAACCATGGAGCTCAACCCACTTGTCTCCCATGATAAGGATGGCATCACTGGTTGGTGCTTGCCAGAAGAAAGGCTTGTCGTTACCTGACTCGTCGGTGGGTTTGGGGGCTGTTAAAGGGGTGGTGTCATCGAGAAGAGTGCTGCGAGACTGGAGACTAATGCCCATAATGTTATCAGTCCAGTCATGGAGAATAGAGGCGCGAGAGTAGAAGCTGTGCAGCATGGTGTACTTGACATCTGGTCGGCTTAGTATGATGTATAGGCGAATGCAAGGTTTCACTTACAGTGAAAGAATTGGGACGACACCTCAGTGTGAGGTGCCAGCACAAGTACATGGTTGTGTGAAGGCTTTCCTGGCCAGAATGATTCTAGGAATCTCACCGAGCTCTCCTCTTCATCGATCTGGTGAGAGGGGATTCGGTGGCGGAGTGAGATCATCTGCGACTGGGGCAGTTGACCCGATGATCTCAAGGGCCACTGGAAATCAGACAAGAACTTCTCAAGGGGCTGCTCAACGACCGAGGGCAGCTCAATGGTAAGGTGAGGAATAGATATGGGGCTCTTGTCCGCATTTCGAAGAGAAGTGAGGAGCCTTTGTAAGTTGGCCGTGCCAAGAGGGGGTGCTTGGATGATGATATCAAAATGCACCTTGTTCCATGCTGAGACAAGTTAGTGAATTGGCAACTCAACTACATGAGGCTCTGCTCACCAGACAGGGACGAAGCGTCAAGCTTTGAGATCCAAGAGAAGCGAGTCTCGGGCTTATCCGGGAGTTCTATGAGGGCCGACTTTGTGGCCATCACTTGATCCCGAATGGAGCGCAGGAAATAGTCATCTTCGAGGTGGGAACCATCAACGATGATGGCCTGAGGATGCATAAAGTTATTGATGTAAACTAGGGATCAGGCGAGTTAGACAAGATGAGGCTGAGAAGGGCAATGGGGCCGGTCTTACAAAACGAGCGGATAGTAGCGAGTTTCAACCTTGTCTCAGTAGACGCGGCAGCATGGTCGGTGCGGGCATCTACAGGCACGATTAGGAGGGTGAATTCGATAGTCTCCGGGGGTTATCCATACCGTGAAGAAAGAGCTTGCAGCTATCGTCGATGCCGTTGATCTGGAGCAGCTCCTTAAGCGGCACCTCACTCCTACCGGCGATAGCAAAGTGAACATGGTTCAGGTCTTGCGCCGACATCTGACAGGCCATGGGGAGTAATGTAGAGACGCTCTTGAGGTTAGAAGCAGCAAACAAGACATTCCTATTTTTCTCATAGCTGCCTCCGGTTCCTTGGATATTGCGCAATGTCTTGGCCAGCTCCGGAAACCTGAGGGGTCCATTGTAGGCCTTATCCTGACCTCCTCTGTTGGCGCCATGGCCCGGCGCCGCCTCGCGGTCTGTCGCAGACTGTCTGCGGTCCGTCACACTGTCGGATGGTAATAATATTAGGTTGTAAACGGCGTAGAAGATGAGCGAGGCGAAGACGACGTAGGCAAGAAGACGACCGAGGGCGCGACGACGGGGCGCACGAGTAGCTTGCCATTGAGGGAGTCTAGGGTTGTGTCCGTGGATATGATGATCGTCGTCCTTTTTGGCCATTTCCTCGTCGCCTACCCAAAAGCGCGCCTTTGTTCTGCCACGCGCAGGAGTCATGATGGTGGATTTCGTCGTCGGATCTGTCTGGGGGTGGTGTAGTTATTCAGACTGCGTCGATGGGTGCTGCTGATAGTGGAGGTGGGATCGAGCTCATGAGGAGAGCTTTCGGGCGAGGAACTAGGGAGGGATGTCGACGGGAGACATTTACGCGGCGGGTCTCTTCATGGGCGGCGGATGTTTGCGACGAGGGAGGGAGGGAGAGGGTAAAAAGGACAAAGTCGCCTTTAATGAATTAGGAGCAAAAGATTGAAGAAGGATGACGAAGCTGACCCTTGCTTAGAACCTAGCGGAGGTTAGCTGTTGGAGGTTGTACCGTACCGTATGTAACAGCGTGGCTCGTGCTTGGCATCCCGCAGTGTGGCTTGGTTTTAGCTTAGCTTTCAGTGGCTTTAGGCTTGGGGGCACCTGGAGATATGCTGTAAGATGGCAGTGTCTCAAGATGAACAGCAATAGAGCAGATGGCTGAGAGATATTTGTACATAATGGAGCCTTTTTTTTATCGTCAATAATAAATGATCATGTTCCATAGCTTGATACATGCACTGCTAAAACTGAGGCGAGCCGAAATCGTTGTCTAAAGCCATAATGTAACCTTGTAAATACACTCGACACGAGAGGTTAAAGGTCACTTGCCAAGGCAAGGGTGGTTCTGAGACCAGAGCAGGGAGAAGCAGATAAGGCAGGGTCAGACAATGGCATACCTGAACACGGATACGCGGCAATGGCACAAAGGATTGTTCAAGACGCCAATTCTTTCAAGAGGTTATTCCCAGCCAAAGTAAGTAATCTCACTGATAATTGAAAACTAGTTAGCAGTGGCAGCATGTACTCCGTCGTAGTGTTAGCAACGGCGAAACAAATATTTTGGTGGGGCACGAACCGCCGTCGCAAAACATCCTTGTAAATTTTCATCCACCATCAAATTATTCACGATTCAACAAGAAACAACAACTCCATCTTGTCCCCTTCCTTTGAAACAAACCCTCTCTCTTTCTCTCTAGCCTGAAAAAGATTACTCTTCTCCCATGGCAAAGTCCCGCAGAAATCGCGGCAACGCCGCCCGCAAAAACCCCATAGCAAAAACCATCAAGCC
The DNA here is from genome assembly GCF_023522795.1 of Fusarium solani. Classification (NCBI taxonomy): domain Eukaryota; kingdom Fungi; phylum Ascomycota; class Sordariomycetes; order Hypocreales; family Nectriaceae; genus Fusarium; species Fusarium solani. The sequence goes on from NW_027072154.1 coordinate 2,644,058, forward strand.
GCCCTCGGACCCAGAGCTCGCCGCTCTCAGAGAGTCCAAGATCCTTCCCGTCATCAACGACCTCAAGAGCTCCGACCCCAAGTCTCGCGCCGCCGCCGCGACCGCCGTCTCGAGCATCATCCAGGATGAGAGGTGTCGCAAGCTGCTCCTGCGCGAGCAGATCGTGAGGACCATTCTCGACCAGACCCTCACTGATGCTGCTCTCGAGAGTCGTGCTGCTGGGTGGGGCATCTTGCAGGTTCTTGCTCAGGAGGAGGAGCCTGATTTCTGTGTTCATCTTTACCGGGTTGATATTCTCACTGCCATTGAGTTTGCGGCCAAGTCGGTAAGTCAAATGCTTCAGACTGGCCAAGTACGCATCAACTCACATGAACCAGATTACCGAACTGCTACTGTCCAAGGAGTTGGAGTTCCAGAAACGTTCCAAGCCTGAGCAGACAGCCATTCTCAGCATTGCTTCGTCACTCATCTCACTTCTGACTGCTCTCGCTGAAGCTCAAGATGACATCCTAGAAGCCATCTCCCGCAACACCATCATCACTCGCCTCCTCTTCCTCCTCACATCTGATGAGCTCGCCAGCAACCCCGAGATCGTTTCACTAAGGAGCGATGCCCTGGCCTGTCTCATGATCCTCTGTGAGGACAACGAGCAGCTTTCCGACAAGGTTGTCGCTTCCAAGGAGCACCGCACATACGGCACCCTACTTTCGTTGAGAAAAAAGGCCAACAGTGACGGCATTCTTGCCTGTGGTGTCCTGCATAACCTCTTTGCCGCTCTCGAAGGCCAAGACCTGGCTCTTGGTGCCGACGATTCCCTTCTTATCCCCACTCTCTCACAGGCCATCAAGACCTACGAGCCAGGTCAGTCCTCAGACGCTCTCGGCTGGGCGAACCCCATCGAATGTCAACAGCTGGCCCTCGAGATTCTCGCCTCCATTGGAACAACTCTCAACACATCAGGGGATGTTGATGGACCCCCCAAGCCTGAAAAGACGGGAGCCAAGGACGACGAGGAGATGGGTGATGTCGATGGGGCCTCTGATGGAGAGGAAATGGCAGACGATGACGATGAGATGGACGAGGACGAACTAGAAGCCGACATGGAGATGGTAACAGGCGCCGACAGAGACGAGGAAGACGGCAACATCGACGATCTCCCTGTTCTCAAGACCCTCATCGATACAGCCCTCCCCGAGCTCATCCGCATAGCCTCCCTCTCCCCCTCGGATGACACAGCCCTCCGCCTCCAGTCCCACGCCCTCGCCGCCCTCAGCAACATCGCCTGGTCCGTCTCGCTCATCGATTTCTCGGACAAGCACAACGCTCCCATCCAGGCCGCCTGGGATCCTGCTGGCCGCGCCCTCTGGACTGGCGTCGTCGCCCCTATTCTGGCCACTGACACTGCCGACGTCGGTCTGGCGACACATGTCACCGGCCTCGCATGGGCAGTCGCCCGCTCTCTCCGCGGCCGGCCCTCGACCCCTTTTGCTGACGAGCACCGCCGCTTCATCGCCCTCTACCAGGCCACCAAGGGCTCCCCCGCCGCCCAGGACGCCGAGGATCCCTTCCAGGCCCTGAGCGTAAAGTGCATCGGCGTCCTCGGCCAGCTAGCCCTCGAGCCCGCGCCCCTAGGCCGTAACCGCGACGTCGGCACCTTTCTCATCACCCTCCTCGCCGGTCTGCCAGCCACGCCGCCCGCCGACGCCGTCGAGGCCCTCAACCAGGTCTTTGACGTCTACGCCGACGAGGGCTACTCGTACGACAAGGACGTCTTCTGGAAGGACAACTTTGTCAAGCATCTTGAAGAGGTGCTCCCCAAGGCGCGCGCCATGGTCAAGACCATTGACAAGCGCGCCCATGGCGAGCTGCGCCTACGTGCGGACGAGGCTGTGCTCAACTTGAATCGTTTCTTGGCGTACAAGCGGAAGAACAAGCCCGAGGCCTAGGTTTAAATAAAAGTTGTTGAGTTTTTAATCTGATGAGAATATGAATCTTGGTATATGCCGCAAGCAAAGCTCTTTAAACTCATCGTGTAACCCGAAGTGACCTAGGAGACGCCCATGTGCCCTTGCAGCTTACGCTTCCGTCTACTTGGTCCTCAAAGTTGATCCCAATAATCAGCACCTTGTCCCATATTCGACAGTTCCAACATATTGAACCTCTTAACCGCAGGTGGTAGGTTCGAAGTCCCGTCTCTAGATACTCCCATGACCCTCAGCACCGTTCAAACACCCGATATAAACCCTTCAAACTTGCAGCCTCCAGCACTCCATCTTGCATGAGTGATTTGGTCGCCACCAGTCTCGCCTTGAACGCCGGAAAGAAAACGTGTTGTACGGCGTGCCTCACATGCTGCCGTCGAGCACGCAAATCCTCGTCAATTTCCTCCTCGCGAAGGCTTTCTGGATCGCCCGGCAGTGCTGGCAACGATTCCGGGACGTAGAAAGTGGCCAACTCACGCAGAAAAGTTTCAAAACACGCCTTCTCCTCGGTCCAATCGACAGCAGGGCCAAGACGGAGGAGGAAGCGAGGGAGTTTGACCAGGGGTGGAGTATATCCCTTAATGAGAAGTGGCAGCGAGACAAGTTCGCCAGCGGGGGAAATCTCAAGAGAAAAGTACTCGAGCAGCATTTCGCGACGCTCAATGAGCTGATCTGCCACTCGGTTGACCAAGGTTTCAACGTCAAAGTCCTCATCAGGCGAGGCAATGGCGTTCTTCTCCGTCTGAGCTGCCATTCGAAGCAGCTCACGGAGATCCAGTGCAGGGCCGAATCTGATGGTGCCAAAGTTGCCAAAGTCTGTCAAGCCAAGTTGATAAAAGTATTCGAAACATGTCCGGCCGTAGTCGATCAGATATAACTTGACGTCTCCTTGGATCGCCGCGAGCCGACGTTGGTCGTCAACGATACCAACAAAGGTATGAGAGGAGAAAATCTCTGTCAACTCATTATGCATGTCTTCTCTGACATCGTGCCTCAACTGCTTTATACTGTTGAGTCGGCATTGGACCGTCTCTCGATCCACCATCTCATATTCCAGAGCTTCGGGTGCCGCAGATGCATCTCTTGCACGATCGTCCGACGCCGTGGACTCGCTCGGGCCAGCCCTAGCAAACATGGATGTAATTTTCCGTTCGGCAGTATCGGTTCTAACCAGGTCATTCGAGTTTCTTCTAGCTCTTTTCGTTGCCGGCGTTCTTCGGCTCGGAGTCCCGTCGGATTCAGTCTGTGGTGTTGATTCAACAGGCTTTGCCCCGGGCAGAAGAGTCTGCGTCATAAAGGTTCGGCTAGTATCAACAGCAGCCAACTTCGACTCGATATGCTCGCAGATGGCCTGGATAATCTCATCCTCGTTGAGGAAGTGGACTTCCTTCTTGGTGGGATGGACATTGACGTCAACCCGAGCCGGGTCGATCTCGAGGCTCAAGTAGATGAACGGGTGGCCATTCTTGGGCAAGAAATTGCTATACGTCTGCTCCACCGCCTTCTTGATATGTGTTGACTCGACACATCGATGATTGATAAAGAGGAGCAGCGTTGACTTCTTGACCGAATAGTTTGCATTGGTCGCGTAGCCCTCGGCCTTGAAACCCCAGCGGTCTTCTGAAGTCGCAAACTCCAGGAGCTCATTCGCCACACTGCTGCCGTGAATCTGGCGAATGCGGTCAATGACGGTGGCGTGGGCCTGTACTGACAAACTGGTCGATGCCTCGCCTGCCTTCTTGCAGGTGAAGCCAACGCCCTTGCAGTGGACGGCGTATCGGCCAACCATGTCAATAATCTTGTTAAACTCGTCAGCAGTAGAGCGGAAGGCCCTTCTGCGGGTGGGCACATTGTAAAACAGGTCTTCAACTGTGATTTGAGTGCCCGGACGACCCGCCACACCTCTTGGCTCGGCTGACTGACCAGGTTTTGGGGCAGTCAGTCTACCGTCGAGGTAGTGAGCCCGCCAGGCGAGGTCGGAGTCCTTAGTCTTAGTGGTGACAGACAGGTGGGCAATGTGGCTGATGCTGGCCAAAGCCTCGCCTCTGAATCCATAGGTTTCAATCGAGGACAAGTCCTCAAAAGTGCTGATCTTTGAGGTGGTGTGGCGCTCGCAGAGAATTGCCAAATCATCTTTCTGCCCCGGGAATCAGCCTTGTGAGTCATATGGGTGTGGTGGCCGAGTCATTCACCTGGATTCCGCAGCCATTGTCGGTGATCTGGAGGAGCTTCAGGCCTCCATCCTTGGCCATCACGTCCAAGGAGGTAGCGCCCGCATCGACGGCGTTCTCAATGAGCTCCTTTAGAGCATGGACAGGAGCCACAATGATCTCGCCGGCGGCGATCTTGTTGACGACATTGGGGTCAAGTGCCTGGGCTTCATGTCAGCATGGGAGGTAAGCTACATCTGTGATCAAGGTGGCAAAGGCAGCCGCAGATAGTTCGCTTACCTTTATTCTTCGGGGGGCACTGCTTTCGTCGGGGTCGCTCTCGGCTTTCCTTTTTGTGCCGGCGTGGGAAATGCCGTTGTCGATTGTTGGGACACCTCCCATGTCAACATCAGCCATGATGTGTGTGAGTCGGGCAAGCAAGGCTGGGTACGCACTCGCCCGGGGCTGTGTTGTCTCGACGCACTGGCCCAGCAAAATGATGCGGGTTCAGGGAGGTAGATGCGCGCGAAGATGAAAGTGGAAATAGTACTCGTAACGCAAGAAGCACGGTCATGTGCGGGTTTGGTTGATGTCTCTTATCCCATGTCCGTTTCCTCGTTGGTTGTTATCTCATCTCTCGTTTCCCCTGGGGGCCCGGGTTGTTCGGCCGTGGTGGCCTGACCTGGTTGACGTTGTCCAGAAGAAGGGAAGCGAAAAAAACAAATAGGCGCGTTCATGCAGGAGAGGACGAACTGCGCGTAACCCAGGCCAAGCAATCCGTGAGGTAACAAGGACCTGGTGATCGGATGAAATGCCGGTGGCCTCAGTGGAAGAACAGGCAGCTGGGCATGTGTGGCACGTGATACGGCGCTTTGCATGCTGGTCCCTGCCTTCTGTAGTAATACCGAATCACGATTGCAGGTATGTACAGCAGCAAACCAAACACCGTCAAAGAAGAATTCCCCTGAATTGCCCTGGATGCGTCAGCTTATGCCTGAACTCTATTTCCTATGGTCCAATATCATGACTTTTTTTTTCTTTTTCCACATTGAACAACTCATCACCCTGCAAGGCAGCTTCGCCCTGAAGAACCCTGGTCCCAACGAAAGATCTCAGTACAGATTAGCTCAAGAAGGCCCGTGTGAATCAGCCCTCCAGGGCTGTGAGTACGAGGATCGCGCGGGGATGGGATGGCGCAACCAAACCATGGCCCGACCTCAACCTCAATCTCCATCCCCCGCGCCGCGGTCTTGCTCCATAGGTAGTTGGCCAGGCACAGGTTGATGTGGTCCAATGCAAGCTAAGGTAGGTACTGCTGGGCCAGAAGCAGGTGCCTGCCTCTGTGAGCCAGTGACATAGCGTAGTGCAATTCACCCATTCACAATGTCTCAAAGGGCAGCGGGATGTTTCTTGCACATTTCACTAAATGTGCATGTGAAATTTTGCACCTCAAAAAAGGGACACAATTAACAAAAATCTCTTTCATGAAGATGCCTTGTTAGTCTTTTTCTCTTGGGCGATTCAATGTCCAAGTTAGCCTGAAGCGAGGCGCTCAGCACAGCCTCTGAAGTTGAGCCGAGCATTCTGCCCAGCGTCGAATATGACAGTTCAACTCTGTATATTGGTATATTGAGTCATTGTCCTTTTCACTGCGCCCTTTCACAGCCTCTATCCTTTGTCCTTTTCAACTCATATTGAGCCCCGCAGTCCCACGTTGCCTTGTTTTCCTTTCTCTGCAATTTCCATTTCATACTCTTCCTGGGCGCCTAGTCCGTGGCGCATGTGCGCGTGCCTCTGCTAATCCACTTCACTCTTTTCACGGTACGCCAAACGTTGAGACAACATGCGCCTCCTCTCCTTTCGTACATCGCCCACTGACGATGGGAAAAGTCTGCAAATCTTTTCTCATTTCAGATTTTTACTCTCTTCACCGCTGTGCTGGGTGGCAAAAAGGTCAGTTGTTGCCTGGATGACTGGTAAGGTCATCCAAGTATCACCACAAGTGTGAGACACAGGAAAACTTTCCGGGGCGTGACAGTTGGGGCAGCTGGGCGCTTACCGTGCTTCTCTCTTCCCTCACCTGAATTCCCAATGCAAGTCTGTAGCTGCTTGTTAACCATGTTGCAACATTGTCTCGCGCGGTACCGGGAAGTTGGGTTGCATGCGTCTGTCAGACTTTGTCATTGACACAAAATGCAAGTTTATCACGGAGAGTCTGTCATGTGTTCAGGGATCCCAATTCAGGTACGCCAGTCAGGAACATGAGGCTTCTAAGAGGTCCACCAGAGATGGATCAACATGAATAAGATGCTAACAGGCATCTTTGAAGTCTATACCTACGTAGTAAACACAGCTGTGGGCGGAATTGACGTACCGTGTACTCCAAGGTGCCCATGGCAGCCTAGAGTAGGTAGTCACGGCTGTGAGGCGCAAACCTCCAGCTCCACCACCCTCCTTGTCGTCATCCATGGCTATGAATTTTTCCACTTCAACCGTGGTACGCACACACTTGAGAAAGGACCACGGCTTGAAAACAATCGTCCAAAACACACTTGTATTTTAGATCCATTGCTGACCATCTGCCTCGTGGTTCGCAAAAACTGTAGCTCTTATTTAAAGTTCTGCTTCTGCTGCACCCCTTCTGAATCAAGCCCCTCCGTCTTTCGACAAACCATTAATACCCAGCTACGGCCCTCCTGGGAAGCATCCATCACCAAACAATATCCCACTCTAGCACGACCACCCTCTCAGAAACATCTTAAAGATGGCTCCTTCCACAACCAATCCGTCTACTAAGGTTCACCCTCCGTACGTTTCTTCCCCGTGTCTCCCAACTCTCTCCCGAGCGAGAGTGACGCTTCCAGTAGACGCTCCTTGCTGACATGAACCACTTATCAGATCTATTTCCTCCAACACGCGCTCAGTGTCGCCTGCTGCCCCGACCAACGCCAGCCAGCCTCCAGCTACCCCCGACGACACCTTCCGTTACATGCAGCCCGGCCCCACCCCGGTCGCTGGCGGCGACCCTGGCGCCGATTTCGACCGCCTTTCCAACAACAGGAATCTCACTCCCATCAGGCCCAGAGTCACGCTGCCAGATATTAGTGCGCTAGGGCCGACGCCCAAGAAGTCCTAGGCAGTAGAGGAAGCACATTCTTCAGTCGACCCGACTCGGCAAGGTCAAATAGGCTGCATGAGGCCAGTGGGGGGCTTCAGAGCAACTCAACACAGCCGGAACACAGCTGAAGCTTCCATGCACCGAAGCTTCAATGACACGATAACAACAACAAGTTTTCCTGACCTTTCGGCGCCAGAGACGGTCCCCCAACGAGCCCTTGTAATCTACCACCACGAATATTTCCGGGTCACCTTTCCCCGTCTTCAGATTGTTATCACCCTCGGCATTATGTTTTTCTGGATTGTCTGTTATTGTTTAGAAGGGGAGGGTGGTCAGATTGTAGAATTCCCATTGCCCCCAGGTTGATGGGTCATATCGGCCAATTCGCATTGGCTAACAGGCGTTATGGATAGAATGGATGTTTGGAGATATAGGTGCCTGGTTCAATATTAAAACTGCTTCTTTATACCCCCAAAACTTGCCCCTTCAGGCCCTTACCCACAGCCCGTGATGTCCTCCACCAGCCTCCGCCGCCCCATCCAGCCAGCACCTGGGCCACAACGTCGGGGCGCCGGACCTCGACTCCGATATTCGCGTCTCCGGCACCCGGGTCCCTCTTGTCTCCCCCATCCCCATCCCCGACACACGGCGGCCACCACGCAAGCCCAGATCCCGGGAGTGGAGGGAGCGGGCCGTTCTGTAGGGCTCTCGGAGAATTAAAAAATAAAAATAAAGGAGCGACCATCGATCGAGACACAGACGCGCGCATCCCTCCCTCCGTCCATACATCACACGCCCCCTCTCAAGGAACCCTTGTTCACCTGCTGACTGACTCCATGATAAATTCGGGTGCTGGCCGCATTGGCCACGGGTTTGGTATCACAAACCACACACGCACAACGTTTCTGCATCCATCCATTCACTACCTGCTCTTCCCGCCTTCCTTTGCCGTGTCTTTCCCGCCGCCTCATTGGTGGCTTCGGCTCTAATCCCCTGGCTGCCTCATCTCTGCGCCAATCTCTCGCTCTCCCCCTCCCCCCTCTCGTTCCCTTCCAACTGCTTTGCAGTGAGATCAGATCCTTCGCCAGGGATCAATGCTTGTTGCGTTGTGTAACCAGCACCAAACACGTGGGACGTCGCATGGATTGCTTTCAACATCGTCCTTGAGTATTCACAACGAGATCCTCTACCTCCCACTCTCCGTCTCTCCGTGCCTGCATCGTCCCCCTCATCATAGACCCCAATGTGTCCTTGACGCATAAACAAACATGCTGCCCAACCCTCATCTGCAGGTCTGCCTTGATACCGGCCAGCCAGCATCGTCCTTCTTCTTGGCTCGAGTTCTTCCTCTTGGCCCGCCCACTCTCTGTTTTCCTTGCGACCGAGTCTCCCTCCTGGGTATACTTGAAAACGCCTTCAAAATGCAACAACTTCCAGCAGACTTCACCAACCCTTGGAACCAATCACGCTGCTCATCTAGAGCTTCTCTTTCACCATCAAGGAACACAACCTCATACAGAGCTGCCCAACACAGAGGGGTCAGCTAAAATCAAATTCAACCAGTCATTTGGCCGCTTGTTCAGCCCTGCAAGCCTGTGGCCATTTCAACGTCCTCAACACAACCCAACGCCGCCGGCTGGAAATGCCCGAAACAGCCTCCTTAACAGGATCCCATCCATACCCTGCTGGCTTCCTCGCTCCTGCAACAAAACAAAAACGGTATATGTGGTGTATCACACCGATAGGACTATTGTACATGCTGTGGTGTCCTTATAGACACGAAATCCCATCACACCCAAAATCAAAAAATCAAACAACCCATCCGGGCTCCCCCTTCATCATGTAAAAATGTTTAGTTTCCCTTCATTATCAGTATGGCGCTGTCCCCTTGCGCCTCGTCACTGGAACTTTTCGCGGTACTACCGCGGCCGTCCTGGAGCATCGGGCTTATCGATCAGGCCTCCAATATCAACTCGACTTGGCCGCTCCCCCCGAGGCCATGATTGCTCCCCCGATGGGCGTACCCCAGGCTGGTCTGGCTGGGCTCGGATCGGCGGAAGCTGAAACGACGCTTGAGGCCGTGGTCCGCTCGGAGGAGGTAGTTCGCTTCGGGGAACATGATATGACGGCGGGCCTGCATATTCGGTACGGCTAGGTGATGCCGCATATGACGTCGCCCCAGCACCGACAGCAATACGAGGAGACAGATTTGCCGGCAGCTGCGTTGAGGGCCCAGGAGCCGGTCGAGATACCAAGGGCATGTCGTTGAATCGGCTTCGTGTCGGATCAAAGGGTGGCGGCACTGGCACTGACGCTGGCGGCGGTATTCGCTGACTATAGGCAGCCTGAGGAGTCGGCGGTTGAGAACCATAGCCATGCGCCACCTCTCGAGAGACAGGTGAAGGCGGCAAGGGATATCTCAAGCCGAGCATCATGACCACGAAATAGATGGATCCCTCTTTCGCGAGGCCGAGACGGATAGGGAATTGCCTCGGTTGGCCATCAACACCTCTGAATACCAGGTATTCTTGGCGGTCAAGCTGGAACCGCCCGATTTCCTCCGCCCCAAATCCAAGTCCCTGGATGATGTGGTCGAGCCGAGCGAGTATGGGAGGGAGGTAATTCGGTTCCTTTCTCGTCTGCTCTTCGATGAGTTGGCTTCGAATCGACAATACCTTATCCCTGTCTGATGAAGCAACAACATCACTCAAGTTCTGTCCGTGAAGAACAGGGTGTCCCACAGCCTCAGCAAAAGCCGGCGATGTCTTCGCAAAGTCCATCTTCATGTTTAGGAAAGCCACGGGCTCTCCACCTCTGGTGGCAGTCGGCAAAGGGGCTGGGTAATGAGTAGGGTCGGTGTTCGGTGTTCGTTCGAGGTACCTGGGAGCCATGTGTTCTCTGATTCAAGTGGTTAGCGAAATGGCAGAACCAGTCCGTAAAAAGGGGACCAGCATACCCAGGGCCTACTGGCACACCCGAAGGGTATATGCTAAGCGGTCGCCTTGCTGCAGCATCCTGAGGGTGCGGAAACCTGGACGGGTCATAACGCGTATCTCGATCGTCCCTTAACCGTGGTCGACCCCTTTTCTTATGTTGAACATCCACACAAGACTCTTCCTTTCCGTTCGTCACGCATCTCGAGCATGGCCGTTGCGCTATCCTCGATATTAGCCCCTGAATCGACATCTTGCATCGTTTGAAGCTCCAAGTGGTCCTCTAAGAACGAGTGCCAGGCCTCCCATCTTTGAACCCCAGCCCCTTCTTCACCAACACAGAGACGGCTTCTCTTATTGGGGGGTTATCTATCGGAAGCTGCCATGCCAATCTGACTAGTCCACTAGGACATAGTACAATTGTGTGTCCATGTTATCCAAAAGCATGGTAGGCGCATTCGACATCGACAAACTCCGGGAAAACTTCAGCACACAACAGGAAGTGGATACCACATCGCGCAAGTGCTCTCAGGGCCTGGCAAGAAGGAAGGATACGGATACATACCATCGCAACTATCTGCAAGTCAGCATGTGAGGCTCAGGGGTAAGGGATTATCTTCGCACGAGTTGCCACTTACCGAAGATGGGCTCGTTTGCAAGGAACACACGCAGAAGCCACATGGCCTTTGGTTTTCCTCTGCGATTTGGGCGAAGTCATTGCCTGATTCTCGGCGCCCGTTGGCCGGGCAGATGGAGGATAGGGCGCAGGCGCTCCAAGCCCACCAGGGGGGATGTAGCTTGGCGGTTGAGACATGGACGGAGCGCCTGGTTGAGCATAGGATACAGGTCGTGGTGCCGTTTCCTCCGGCCTGCGATATGAGTATGCGGAAGCGTCGGGAACTTCTTGCTGGAACAACCTTGGAAGCGTGGGCTGCATATTGATTGGTCCTGGGCGATCAATTGGAGGTTGTTGAGGCAGGTTACCTCGATAGGCATCCTGACGATTGGGATTTGAATAGCCAACAGGTACTTGGCCACGATCACCAGCTTCTTGGGGCGGCTTCGGGGGAGGGGCGGAGATCCTGACATGGGCGGAGAGGGATATGCCCGAGACCGAGCAATGGCGTCCTGATCTGCTCTCTCGGGTGCCCAGGTCAGATCCAAAGCTATTTGCGCCAGATCTGTGATGCCTCGGCGTTGGCCGAGAGGAATAGAAGTTGTATCGAAGAGGGGGCTACTGGTGACCATGAGGGGAGAGGTGCTGCAGGATGATCAGTCGGCTGGACAGAAAGGTCCCAATCCAAATCAACAACAACAGACAGGGCCTTTGGTCAAGGCTGGCCTTCCTTTCAGGCTGTGGACTCCAGATGTATGGTAGAGGTTGGTATCCAGCTGCTGACATGCGCCCGTCAAGCGCCCGCGGCAGCCCTGGGTCCGCAGGCTTCCCCGGCGATGGGCTCGTCTGTCGAAAGAACGAGGGTTTGAAATAACAGGCAGCTCTAGCCAGTCGGAAGAGCTAATCAGGCCGTCGAGTCCACGGCTGCAAGGTTGTCGAGACTGATGAGGAAAGAAGGCTGCCCCGCTTCGAGGATCTGCAGAGCTGAGGTGGCAGGAAAGAAGGACAAGTCCAGGAGAGGCAGAGTATTAAGCTGATGTTGGGGGTGTTTCGCTGCGGCAGCGAGGCAAAAGGCCAAGGGTCAGAGGAGGCGACAAGCGAGGGTGAGGACGAGGAGCCGTGAGACGAGATGCTGCACCCGTGATACTAACAAGATGGATCTTGGGGAGGGTTGGTGATACGACATGAGGCCGTGCAGTTGGATGTCGAGACGGAGTCGGGCAGCTGCAGATGTTCCCAGGACCGGAACCTGAGAGGCGGAACCGGACGAAGGAGGACGGGGAGAGTTAAGTCTTTCGGGCCCTTCCTGGCCGGCAGGCCGTGAGCACAACAAGTCGGACTGCGGACGGAGGCTGGACGGTGGCCCGCAGTCGGTTTTTGTGTGACTGCTGGGGCTGCCGGGGGTGGGCGGCGCGATTGAGATGCAGCTGGGATGGGTTCAGGGTTGATGACAAGGCCTCGGAGAGGACCCTGGCTCTGATTTTAGAGTGGCTGCTAGTCAAGGGTTCCGGTAGAGGTCCATGACGAGAATTCTCCGCCTGTCTTGGGCCCCAGAGATGCGTCAGAGGTTTGCTCGCCTGTGTTGTGCTGTGTTGTGTTGGGCTGGCCTTTTTTTTCTGTCTGGGCGCGCAAGGAGCAATAAGACACGATACGCGGTTGTGATTGGGGCGTGCCTGAAGGCGAAGGAGTGTCACCAGAGGATGAGGGCGATGATGAGAAGGGAGTCTTCAGCCTTTCTCGTCCGTTGCCTGTCTGAGCTTGACCAGAACGGACCTGTCTTATCGGCCGAGGGTGTATGCTCCTCGAGTCTACCTTCCTTGCCTGCCTTCCTACCTGCCTACTAACCAGCAGCTGTAGGGGGGGCGTGAGAGCTAACAAAGGAAGACGAACAAGGGCTGTCAAGCTGGAGAGCTGTATGGAGTGATGGGAGCCGTCGACAGAGACGGGCGAGCGCCGACTGGCTGGGTAGAAATCGGCAGGCCCGAATGGATGGGATTGACAGAAAACGATGAGGAGAAGAACAACCCAACGGCTGGGAATTCGAGCAGCAAAATGGAGAAGCCGCCAACCAGCGGTTTTAACTAGGCCAAGGCGAGAAAGAGTCAAGGGAAAAGATGTGGACGAGGATGCAGATGCAAGCGCGGACGCAGATGCAGCCAGATGCAGCACAGCAAGACGCAGCTCGAGTCCGACCGGTAGGTAAGGTATCCGTAGTCTCGTCTTGTAAGTAGCAACTAACTTGACGGACCAAGGTGAGCTAAGCCTAGGTACCAGGGCGGTATGGCGGTGCCTGTGGAGATGGTTGATGTGGAGGTTGTCCACGGGCTCTCTGCCCGGCCGAGGGAAGAAGGGGGGGTGGAGGGGTGAAGCCAGAAATGGGCGAGGGGCCCAGCAAACCCAAGAACGCAGCTAGTGTCAAATTGCTCGGTAACCCTGCAGAATCGCAGAATAGCAGGCCGATGAAGGGCACATGATGTATGTTCATGGGTAGGGATTAGGGCAGTGAAGGAGGAGCCGAGAGGCATGAAGCGGGGGATCAATGTTGGTTATCAGAGGCGCGGCGGGGGTCAACAGCAAGACGGGACGACGACGACGGCATTGGCATTGGCATTGGCATTGGCAGGGACGAAGCCATCAGTATCAGTCAGAATTCATCAAGCTCGGCTAGGTACCAAGAAGCGAGGGCGGGACTGGAGCCTCATATCAAGACAGAAGCAACAACGCCTAGCTAAAAGCCATGGCACAGCTCTATGAGACCACTTGTGGATGCGGCAGAGACAACAGGATAAATAAGAGGGTGAGAGCCCAGATAAAGTCGAGCAGAGAGAAGCATTGGCCAATTGCTGAGCCTAGGTGAAGCGAAAGTGGGCTGAGTTGCAGTTGCAATTCATCAAGACCAGCGCGGCGCGTGGTGGCATGGAGCTTTGGGCCCCAGGAGAATCAAAGCGTCAGCGGAACGTTAGTGCTTCTCTGTTCCAGATCTGAGGAGCCCGTGAGTGCCAATCCGAAGCTGATGCTGCACATCATGTATCTAGCGGCGCAGATACAGTGTTAGTTGTCGAGTAACAGCACCACTGGGGAGCCATCTCGTCTGTCGGTTCAATGGCACGCGAACAAGGACCACGAAATCAAGGTTGGACATGACGCTGGTCTTCCTTGCCCATCTAGTCCAGTCCGTCCAGTGCTTCGTGGCTAATTGCGGAACCAGGTACCGAAGGCCTGTAAAGCTTGAGCTTCGCAAGTTGGCAGGAAGGGTGTGCGGGTTGCGTCTCCTTCGGGCGTGGGTGTTGAGGTTGGCGTTGGCCACAGCGTTGGTGCTGGTGTTGGTCCTTGGCTGGCGTTGGCGTCAGTGAGCGGGCTCTCGGGGTCAGGGTGGAGCCTGGGTCCCCAGCTACCTGCCTGAGCTGAGGAAAGCCAATGGGTATGGGTAGGTAGGTAGACATATTCATCGTTCGGCCGCCGCTCCGACTCAACCAAGTCCCTCTTGATGCCTTGGCAGGAAGGGGTCCAGTCACCATATGAGACCGCGATGCTGCGTACGCCGTGAACCTGTCGGTACGAAGGGGGCCAGGAAGGATGCCCTGATGGCCGGAAGCCCGGGGTATGAAAGACAGGGGCCGGGGCTAAGACCTGGGAATGGGACTGGGACTGGGGTTGTTTTGGAAATGGGGGGGCGGATGATGCAAGAGATGATGTTGGAGAATGATGGGATGAAAAGAAGAAAAAAGCTGGGGGTCGCCTTTCCCTGGGCTCTCTTGCCTTGCTCTCTCTCACCCTGCCCTTGTCTGCCATCCACAGCCAATAGCCGGTAACCCAAGCTCTGGTTAGGCTCGTTGTGGGCATGTGTAGACGCTTTAGTGCAGGCGGTTGCGCCGCAATTGGAGGGCTCTTGTGCTCGTTGCGGGTTGGGATGGTTGGTGATCCTAGTGGTGGTCTGCTGCTCCGGCCGGCAACATCCAACGTCGCCCGCGCTTCTCAACTACAGCACGCGCTTCCTGCTTTAAGCCCCGGGAGCCTGGGATGACACGGCCAGCCTTGGTTGGGTGTGGTAAATTTAGCCAGAGGTTACCAGCGGCGGCGGCGAAGCGCAGTAGGGTTGAAGGTAGCCCTCGACATCCATGGGATTGGGACTCGAGGAGATGGGAAAGTGCGAATAGTAGCTTGGATTCATGGTTGTCTTGGGTGGTGGTGTTGGTGGGGATGAGGGATGCCGGCGCATGCCTCTGCCTGAGTTAAACGGACGCCTGGTCGAGGTCGTGTCGTGTAGGTTGTTGCGATGACATTTGATTAATCCATGGATGTTGCTCCAGGCCAGGTCGGTCCCTACACAGATAGGCTCGAGGGGCGGCCTCTTCATCTCCATCGATAGCTGCTTCCCGTCCGCAGTTCCATATTTAGATAGAAGGTAGCAGGGAAGTAGTTGTCCATAGCACCTGCCTCCACTTCCAATCCCACTGCCAGCTGCCATGGTAAGGTCCAGGAAGGTTCCTCTAACGAGAGCAGAGGTTGGGGTTATTAGTCACCTGCCAATAGCCGCTCTTTGTTCAGTGCACGGTTCCGCAAATCCATTCACTCACAAGCGGAAGCTCACTCTTTCACTTTCTCTCTTCCACTCTCCAACCTCAATCGCTGAGAACCAACCTACCTCAATGCAGAGGTGGTAGCACGCTCAGGAAGCTAAATGTGCGATGCCGCAAGATCTGGTGCCAGGGTGCAAGGTTCAGCCCCAGCACCAGTCAGTCCCTCGGCTGCACCACATGCTGCTCTCATCCCCTCGTCCATTGATGATACTCGGTCCTCGATCAGATGCTCCCTCCCGTCCTGCTCTTGAGTCACAACGACGACACAACCACGGCATGTTGAGCAACACAAGACACCGCATCAGCTCCCGCCTTGAGGGAGCACCTTTCCCTTGCAGACTGGGAGGCTGCTTCAAGAGCACAGCCTAACCAACCCCGGAGGTGCTTGGCTGACACTGCACCAGCGCCTAGCAAGTCCCAGGACCCAGGAAATCCACCTCGATCAACGGCCATCCCAAGTTAGCGAGTTAGCAAGTCGTCATCTCTGCCGGCCCGGCGCGCATCGGCAGCCTTGGTATCTGGGGGAGGGGCTGAAGCACCGTGCCGTTGAGACAAGGAGCAGAGCTAGTGTCTACAGGGCCAGCCCCCCTTCGTTCCAGTGCCCTATCAGCCTCACCTGAGATGGATGCTACACTCCTCAGGAGCCTGTCTACCAACACACATCTGGGAGACACCACTCAAGCGTACACCTTTGAAGGGCAGTAAGAGGTGTGAATTCCAGGACCAAGGAAACCTCTCCAGCGAGTCTGGGTTTGCGAGCAAGAGCGAGATGTGGGGGCCTGGAGGCTGGGCTGCCCAGCAGCCTCTCTACCACCCACCTCTCACACACGCAGAATCCAGTGGGTAGTGGGCCATTCCCCGCTGTGCGGCTGTCACTACCAGGTGCTGAGTTGCTTGGCGTTCGCTTAGACTGGACCGGACGCTCTCTTTGGCGGGCCTATCGCCTGCTTTGACACGAGACGGAGAAAAAGGCACAGTCCAGACGAAAATGTTCCCTGATGCACTCTTTCTGGGCTTCATGGTGCGCTGCTTGTGGATGGTCTCGAAGGATCCCGAGTCTGGCGCTTCCTAATTAGGGACCGTCCCCATGACGTTGCCGCACCCTCTAGCAACGGTCGGTTACCAACCAACTAGTGCAATCCCAAAATCATACCGGCCGCTACGACATACTTTGCATGTACGTACCTGCTCATTGGAGACGGAGGAATAGATCTGGGCCCTGCCGTAGAGGTGCGGGCCAAGAGGAGACCACCTCGCCTGGCTGGATGCAACAGTACCATCGCGGGACGAGTCAACGCATGAGGGCAGAAAATTTCCGTTGCTCGCGAGTGTCGGATCTCACACATCAACCTCAGGCTTGGGACGGTGTCAGGCCAGCCCGATGCCCTTGTCGACCGAATGGATGATGACAGGAGTTGTACCTACCTCTTGCGGGCGCCACACTAATAGCATATCACATCTGTATCGATGTCTGCAGCCCTGGAGAAAATCTCCGTGGCCCGGGGTGCGCTGCCGTCAACGTGCGGCATCTTCAGAGTCCACTGACTGACTACTGCTCCCCCGGCCCTCCTGCTCTGAGCGGCCGCTCCCAACTGCATCCCAGGGCGACCCCGTCCGTAGCCTTGCAAGTCCGGCCATGATGAAACGACCAGTTGCGCATCGTCAAGCCTGCAGATAAATTCTCGCCCAGTTCAGCAGGCCACCCATACCCAGCACCATCGTTGATGATCGCCATTCTCCTAGGGTGGTGACATGCCAACCTCCCTTTCTAATCTCAGGGCTCGGGATAAGCTCCGGGCTCTGCAGTTGAGATTCCCTTTGGCCCATGGTGGGCGGGTTTGATATCCCAACGGCATCGCTCCAAGGGGAAAGAGATTGGCTCGCCACTGTTTGGATTCGATTCCTGCCCTGGCCTACCCTCCGAGTCGAGTCGAGTCGCCTGAGTCGGGAACTTGATCCCTGCCCTGCTTGACGGAGCCCCGGTGCCACATCGTCACAATGATTACCTCGAGAGATTCCAGCTTCAGAGGTGCCGACCGACAGGTCACTTCATGTTGGAATTACGTCGGTCGAGGCGTAGCCGCGACCGTTGGGCCGGCCCAGCTCTAGGCCAATGGCTAAATGTCCCGACCCAGGGCGCGGCTTGCCCGCCGTCCCGTGCTTGCACGTCCTAGCTCCCAGACCATGGGAACCTTGGCTCCCAGTGCGAGAGATGCCACGGCCCAACCAAGGAAGGCTTCATTGTGCATGACAGGGCACTAACAAGGCAAAATAGACGGACTGGCAATGGATGTTGATCTCGTCCTTCTGCCCCTGCCTGCTGCTCCATCGCATTCGCAGACTATTCTGCACGCGACCTGCCTGTGGCGTAGGCTATAGTCTACTCAGCTCGGAGATGATGTATTCAAAGCTGTCTAGTTCGGACTCGTGCGTGAATGACGGGGCAGCGCACGATGCCTCTGGTCTGGTCTGGTCGCCGTCGACGTTGCTGCAGGCAATACACGATGCCGCCTCGGAGAAAAGAGGCTGAGAAAGGATGCAGCCTTTAGCGACGAGGGTGTGGCAAAGGATGAGACATACCGCTCAGAAGAAAGCTGGAATGGACTCTCTGGCGACTCCGGCCAGGTCCAGACAGACGAACTGGCGTGATCTTGAATCGACAATCGCTTGGCTGGCCACGGTGACTTGTCCAGACCCTTCCCCTTCCCACGCCCCATCACACCTGTCTAGAATTGGATTAATTACCGGCAAACTATCGTGTCTGCACATGGCATTACGGGTCTTGGCTTTTCTGGCTGTAGTAACCTTGACCAGCACGGACGACGGACGGCTCAGAGCGATAGGTACTTGACTCAACTGGCAACCATTCGCCGGCATGGATTCTGCTTCATCCTGGATCTTGACTGAGCTGGTCCAAGCAGAAGCAGAGGGAAAAATGGCGGCAAGCCAAGGCGACTCACTCACCCTGGCAGCAAGCCACGGACCCAAGGCTCAGGGCCTAAGCTTCAGAATGTGGGTGCGCCTCAACGCCGTTTTCTTGCTTCTTTGAACCAATGAACCAACGAACCACGACCGCAGTTCCAAAGCCGTTGAGCCAGAGATGGTACTAGCAGACAGGGACGGCCTTCAAGCCACGGCCATGCACGCAGATCCAGCTGCCGAGTTTCCCAAAGCAAGACCACGACCCAGAGGCCCATCCCACCTGTCAGACTTCACCTGAGACATTCAGCATGTGGCCGGAGATGATGCCCTCGACAGCAGCCAAGAGACCTGCCGTTTTGGAGTCTGGTCGTTCCGGGCGTTGCTTTTTCAGTCGTGCCGGCATCGTGGCTGTCGCCAGCTCACCGAGCAAACCCCTGTCCAGCTGTCCTTGAACCAGATCCCCACGCCAGTCCCTGCTTGCGAGTTGCATCCATTCCGTGCTGACGGTGACTATGCAATTTGCTGTCAACATCCCACACCTCGACATTGCCTCGTGGTCTGATGCAGCTTAGTGCCGTGCCTTGGCACCCTCGACTCCGGCGTGTCGGTGCTGGGAGAGGGCACTGTGATAGACAGGAGGCTGCCAGGAGGCTGTGCAGGGCGAGTCAGGTACCTGCTGCAGTGCGCAAATGGGCGCAGACCGTGAAGTCATGGCTGCTGGCTTTAGACTCAGATATACGTCCATCCATCTACGAGCTAGGAAGAGTTGCACGAGGTCAACCAGCGGATCTGGTTTCCAATTGGCTCACGCTCATCATTGGAACTACAGAATTATGATATCGCGCCCACGACACAGCATTGACCTGCCAACCAGCTCGAGGACTCGGGTTTGTTCCTGGGACATATCTTGAGAAGGATATTCGTATAAGAAAAAGCGGTCCAGCCGCACAAATGGCCACACCAGCAGGATGGTTGACTGTGGATATCGGCGCCAGCCTTTACTGGGCTAGTCGAGTGACTGTCAATGGATGTTCTGTGCACCTACTGTGCTGTGCCTAGGGAGTATGTGACGCCGTCATGTCTTCAGAGCGGTGCCGCTCTCCTCCCTTTACTTGTGTGCTGCGTTAATTTCAATCCGAGAGACTACAGTACGTGCGATGCGACTCGATGACTCGTCCTGGGGCGTCGTCGTTGGATCGGGGCCCAAATGGTTGGTTTTTGCCTCCAGACCGGCGCCCTCGGTGTGTCTGGGTTTCCTTGCAGCTGGGGCCGTCTACTGTACAGCACAGTACCGAGGCGAGGGTTCAGCAGAGCTGACTAGCGATGCTTTCCGTGGGATGTCTTAGACAAGGGAACTTATTTGGCGACTGGTTCACAGAGTTGAGAACTCTGGGGTTTCATGACGCGGGTGTTGTCGGACCTGTGGGCGGATGTGGCGCCCTCTGTGTGCTATGAGACATTGGCGAGAGAGATGTTCCTATCGTGGCAAAGTAGAAGAGTCTGGAGCCTTGGGGACGCGGCTGACAACCTCCATTTTGACGATGTTGAGCCGCGTCTGGGAGCAGCAAGATGTCGTCACATCGAACGAGTGAGGCGATCGAGCAACTAGGGGCTCTACTGGCCGATTGACGACGGCATGTACTCGATCAAATGCCATGCCAAGAAGCAGAAAAATCACCGTGGAGCCGTGGGATGGGTCCATTGTTGAAGCTGTCCCCGTCGCAATGACTTTGATAAGGGGGGTTGTAGATAGCGATGCTACCCTGCACCGCATCAGCGGAAGACAAATTCTCCTCTGCGTACAACGACTCCGGCATCAAAAGAGGCGTCGGATGCGAGATGCGCAATCGCCTGTTGTACAGCATCCCGTGGATATAGTACATGGGGCATAGAGAGGCTGTACAACGGACGTGCTGCAATAGAGCTCGAGGTTCCAAGACAACCATGGACGTTACCATACCGCTCTGGCAGCGCAGACCAAGCCAAGCCCATCCCTTGTCTACCAGCCCTGGCCACCCAGGTGCAGCGGGACTGGCTAGCAGCTTGTTGGCCCTGCATGAACAGGCCGCGCGAGCGGTAAGAAATATTTTACTGCATTTTATTTTTATTTTTATCTCCATACCTATCTCCTGTACTAATGTGCCTCTGTTGCGGCTGACACGCAGATGGCCGGGGCACATGAGCAGCTGCACTGGGCCAGAGGCAAGGCTTGGTGGGGATGATATGATGATGAGCAGGCTGAATTTCTATTCTCTTCATAGTGTGTAGACGGGTAACTAGATCCGAACCGATAGTAGAGGGACTAGACGCATAGTTGAACATGAGGTGGCCAGCAACAGACCTATATCGCAGCGTAGGTAGTCTACGTGAGCAAGCATATCCCCGTCTCTATCTAGGTAGTTTTCCCATCAATTGGGCGGATGACCCGGGAATGGCGTCTTGCCTGTCTCGCCTCCAGCTGCCTAGGTTAGGTAGGTTGGTTGTGGGTTTTGTTTTTAACTTTTTGCCGGTGTTGGGTCGCTCCTCCCGTCTCTTCAGCGACCAGGCTTATTAGGTCAGGTCAGTTGCCGAAACAAAGGTGCCAATGCCAAATATACGAGGAAGGAGCGGGTCCCTAATCCCATGTAGGCAATCCGCCAACACGGCGCTGCCGTTTCCTTCTCGCCTCCCATCATCTCCTTTCTTCTTCCTTCAACATCTGGCACCAACAACAGCAGCAGCATCATCTCGCGATACCAATGCCTCCACCCACCACTGCCACCACCTCTTGGCCTGACTAGGTAGGCTGGTTCCCAAAAGTGGTCTTCAGAAACGACCAATAGCGTCTCAAGTCGGATCGGCAGTACAGCAACAGGGCCGCCGACCTTGCAGACAATCCACTTCAACAAGCGGGGAAAAGAAACGGTGACGCAAAAGCACCAACAGGGAGCCCAGGCTCCTCCGATTCCACAGCGATACGCGTTCTGCATATCTCTCGAGCAGCCAGTTTCGTCATGTTCAATACAGCTCTTTCATAGTAGCTAGCTGTTGACCAGCCAGCCTAGCGTTTTCTCGCGATACTAGGACCGCAGATCACTCTCTCTGATGCGGCATCTTCCGTTCTATCCTGGAGCCGTCTCCACCGGAGATATTTCGCAGCAAGCCAGGCGTCATACCTTACTTGCAGACAGTCAGTGCCGCCACGAAATGGCTCGACGCCGTTGCTAGGATTTGTCCGGGGGAGGGTGGACAGGTGCCCGGCCGGAAACTAGACCCCCGAACTACTTCGGCCTGGTGCTGAGTCTAAAGACCTGGGATCCGGACAGCCATGGCACAGTCCTCTTGCTGGCACCTCCGTCCTGGGAGCACTATCCAAGACATGACAGGGTCACCCCTGCTCCGACGCGCCGCTTGGGAAGCTCAAGGACACTTTCGGTAGGGGGAAGGACACATGGCAGTGGAACCTCGCCTGTCTCTCCACATGCAGCCCAGCATCGTCGTCAGCGGGCCTTGATTGCCAACCAGGTCTTTCACGAGCAGCTCCAACAAAGAGTGCACCTGGGCTCCCACTGCTAGCTTCCCTCTTGGGCTGGCCGCAGCGTGCCAAACCACCGAGTTGCTACTTACGGGTCCGAAGCCAGGGTCTGATAGCCTGCAAAGGCTATCTCCAGTGGGATTGACTTTTCAAGTGCGGCGCAAGAAGAAACTTTTCATGCAAACAAGCGTTGCGTTGCTCCCGTCTCCCTCTCAAAGTTGCGGCGGCAGTCTAACATCGGGCTTGCCTATCGTACGAGCCTGAGGGTCCCGACCACAGTCTGTTTCGGTCGAGGATCCAGCACGGCTCAGCTCAGCTCAGGTGAAGTGCAGCTCTTCAACATCGCTCACCTCACCGGTTTCTCATGGCTTGACAAGCTAGCCGCGGCCTGCTAACAGCAACCACGATTTCAGAATGCCATGGATCATGGATCAGCCCAGTAGCCAGACCATGTCTCCCTCGCCCGGTACGTATCGCTCGCACTCCAGATTCGATCATACGCCCGGCAGCTCCCAGCAGCTTGGAGGCGGGCGGGACCCTCCCCCTGGTGCGGCCTTTTGACCCTTTGGGTAGAGCCGAGTAAACGGCGAGCGTTGATTCCCTGCAGGCCAGCTACTACTGTACGATCATCTAGGGTGGCATTTCATCTCATCAAACCCCACCAGCCAGGATCCTGGGCTTGGACATTTGGAATTGACGCAAGACGACGAGTGCTACAGGCCCGGCTCTGGAGGCCCGACGTACATGTGCCCTGGCTTGCCCCCATACACGCCTTCCTGCTTGGACAGAGGCCCGGGGACTCTCTTGACAACACCCAGTTGGTTGTCAGCCTTGACCACGGCGGCTGGTGCCGTGGTCGCGGTTCCGATAGGGGCAGCGCTATTGGCAGGCTAGGTAAATTTCCGTGACAAGGGTGGTCCTTGGAGAACATGATATGATATGACGATGTTGTCCACCATCACGGCGATGGGCTCTGGGGATCAACTTCTGACCAAGCCAGATTGGTTCCACTGCAGACTCCGTTGGCAGCCAACCCAATACGTCACCTTGCACAGACTTGGCTCTCTCGCTCCAACCAGACGAGGGCTGATGCTATTGCTGGAGGTATTCATGCTGCGGCCTCGATAGCTTGGCGTTGAAGGAATGGCGGATAATGGGGACATCTCATGGCGCGGATCAGCTCTGCCCAATGGAGCGGCCGCAGCACTCCAACAATAAGACATCACAGGATTCAGAACGCTCCGCTCCCCTTGGGATCGACAGAATTTCCGGCTTGTCTCGGGCCTCTTTGTGGCCTTGTCTTGCTGCACGAGACCACATTCAACTCTGCCGTCAGCATGGAGGCTTCAAACCCCCTCCCCTGGTCCAACAGAGCGTTGACCAGACGGAGATTTCCTGGCTGTTGCATGTCGGATCGAGGGGAATTTGCTGTCGATTGCAAAGACTCTGCAATTTCTCGGGGCCCATGGCTCGCAGAATGCATGCCTGGTTGGTTTCGAGCGATGCACACGGCCGCTGTGCCGCCGGCCTTACCCTGATCAAACCAAGAGTTGCAACTGCCCACACATGAGCTTCCAACGGGGCAAGTTGTCTGGCAGTGCTATCAGGCAACGCATGTTCAACGGCAGATGGAGGATTCCCGAGACATGTACAACACGGGGCCATTGAGAGTCACCATGGGCCCAGAGGCCTGGGACGCGGCCGTGTTCTTGCAGGTTGTGCCAGGCTGGTCCCCGCGGGTTACTGCATACTCGGCCTCTCATCTGGTCATATCGGCACGGACGATCATCCGTGCACATGACGACCCAGCCGTGGATGGGGATGTGACAGATGATAGTCGAGAGCGATAATAAGGGGTAATAATGGGGAGGTAAGGTTGATCGACGTGCCCTAGGTATCCAGTCTTGGAGGCAGACCGAGGCTGATACACGATACGTGCTGACCAGGCCTCCGGAGTCTAGGTGCAGGCGGTCATTTGTCAAGGCCACCAAGGTGGAGCAGGCCTTGTACCAAGCGGGCTGTATCAGACTCTGATAGGACCCTGCAAGTCTCATTGCGCGCAGGATTAGTCTGTGTTTCAAAAGCGCAAAATGACAGGTGTGTGCGGATTTGATTCAGCGGCGCTCGTGAAGATGACCACGAGGTTATGTATGGTTTCCGCTGACCTGCCCGGGTCCCAGTCGTGCACCGATGGGGCAGAGTGGCTTTATGTCTCAGGGAGAAGGCTACTGGGCGAATGCCTGGTTGTGCTATGCACGACGGACGAATCCTGGTCTACAGGAGCAGTTGACTCTGAAGTTGATTCACACCTTAGCTTGGGCCACGGCGCAGATTGGAGGCTCTTGGCCTGTCGCTGACAGCCGACTATGCTCGACAACTAGACTGGAAGGTAGAGCCTGTGTTCAACAGGCTCGCACAAATCACCCGTTTCACGGTTTCATGCCAAGCCTCGCGCTTCCTCTATGAGATATCCCAAACATGCCTGCACATGCACACCGGAGCGCGCCTCATCATGAACTAGCAACTGGCACCATCAAGAGCTGCGTGCCGCCGGACGCGGAAGGGACAAGGGTTAAAAAGCACATATGTTTTTGTACACACCGACTTGTCATCGAATTCCAGTCACCAATCCAACAAACATGATCTGATCTTGCAGAAGCAACTTCAAGGCTTGGGACAGAGACGGTCTTGACTAGTGAATCGTCGACGGCGCAATGCGGCTGATGACCTAGTTTCGCTTCCTGGTTCGGATCCCCTCTACTGATTTGCTTCTGCTACCAGGGAAGAGAGAAAAAAACAAATAAAACTCTCCGCGAGGCTTTTGCGGTCACCTCCACCTCTGCCGTTCCCTTGATGTCACGGCCCAGCATTGCGGATCGAAGGCTGAGATTGGGAGGCGAATATTCGGTGGGAGCTCCGACTGGCCTGATAGGTCTGTGAACGAAGGGATATGCACCGCCTTGCGACTGAACCCTTCCTTTCTGCCCCTTTCCTCACTAACACCGACAACTTGCATCCACGACCCGCTCCTCGGTCGATGGGGGTAGTTGTAGGGCTTACGATGCGCTAAATTCGGCTGTCATTACGGAGTACGCCTTTTGGAGATGAGATCAGATGTGTGCGTAATGTACGTATGTACGCTGTTGGTTGGGGAATGGGTCTCCCTTGGATGGTTTTGTGTCGTGCGAGAATGCGGCACGAATCTAGGTTTCTCTCAGGCTCAAGGTCTCTCCCTAGGGGCACCGAGGGCATGGATACCAAGCCCCCAACGCCACGGCAGTGATGCTGAGTGGTCTAGTGACCAGACGGCTCAACCCTTGATCTTTGCGCGAATGAGATCGGTCATAACCTCCAAGTACAAGCGAACCAGATCAGGACAAGCTGACGATCGAGTTTGGTATTCGGGACAACTAGATCTAGACATGGCTAACATTCAGGCTGGTAATCATGCCATACAAGGAAAAAAAAGAGCCAAGACAACGCCAAAAAATGACCAACTCCCTTGGCTAACCCTTCAACATTGGTTGACCCTTCAACACCGTGTCTCGCTGGCTCGCATCGACATTTCTCCCCCGCAGCATGAGCTCCGGAGCGTTACACACGTCCTTGTCTGGCACGTCGAGGCCTCTTGACCCTGCCGACTGAGGCTGTCGTGACGAGTCGTATGTGCAACTGGACACCGTTTGATGGACGATTCCCTCCCGGAAAATGACAGATGAAACGACACGGCTACCCCCATCGCATCAGACCAAGCCCCATACCATGTCCTCGCGGCCATGAACTGACCGGGCTCTGCAGGGTAACACGGGGACTCGTCCTTGTTCGCTTGATCCGCTGCGGCGTCACTCTGGCGGTACCTGTCTGGCACAGAATTCACCGCACAAAATAGGCGAGGACGGTGGCGCGCTCACGGTACCAGAAATGGCACGCATTTCTTGTCTGGGAACGCTACAACCACCGCCTTTACTGTCTTTGATGCTGCATGTCTCAAAAGGGGACCAGGCATGTGCGCACGCAGGGGGTGAACCATGGTTGGCGCCGGCGGGAAGGACAACGTGGGATCACGGGAAAGGGGGGGCTGTGAGACGGGCGGCCGTTTGGTGGATCGGCTAGATGCGTCGCAAAGAGGGCTGAATTGGGCCATGCTGGATCTCGGTGAGGCCCAGGTGGACGAGCATAGGCGGGGAGGGTGATGGGCGGCTGGGGGAAGGTCGCCACGAGACGTTTCAGAGTTGAGGAACAGGACAGGATGGGGGACGCATCCACGAGACATGAACCATGGGCCAGGTGACGGTGCGGCCAGAGGATGAGCTGAGATGCAGCATCCATCACAGTCGGCTCTCGATGCCTCGGTAGTTGCTGTCATCGGCCCATTGCGAATCTGGCCAGACAAGGCGGATGGCCTCCCAGATATGGCTGTTCAAGACATGCGTCAGTGATACGAACTTCTCGTCCTCGGGGCATAGCAAGTGGCGGAGCGTGCCACGAGGGGCACGTTGATGAAGCACGGGGGTAGAGGGCATGACTTACTTGACATGGAGGATCTCGAGCCCATCCTTGACCTCCTGGGGTAGATCTTTGACGTCCTTTCGGTTCTGGGCCGGCAGTAGCACCGTCTTGACTCCCGCTCGGAGGGCGCCGATGAGTTTCTCCTTGATACCTCCGACGGCTGTGACTCGGCCCCGGAGAGAAATCTCGCCCTGTTACACACAAGACTGTCAGTGTACCGAGTCATCACGGTTGACTTGTTGCTTGGGAACCTACCGTCATGGCCATGGTCGGTGGCACCGGCTTGCCCGAGAAGAGGGAGATGAGTGCAATGGCCTGGCCGATACCACTGCTGGGACCGTCCTTGGGGATGGCTCCCGAGGGACAGTGTACGTGAATGCTGCGCTCCTTCATGATATCAGTCGTCGGCTCTGGTGTGAGGCCCAGCTCGAAGGCATGTGCCTTGACCCATGTTAGTGCCACCTCGACGCTCTCCTTGAGAACGTCGCCCAGTTTTCCTGTTAGCTGGACCCGTCCGTTGCCGGGCATGTCAGCAACCTCGATGAAGAGAATGCTGCCATTGCCACCGGTGCTGTAGGCGACGAGACCCGTCACAATGCCCGGGCGGCTCGTCTTCTCAGCAATCTCCTCCTCGAATTTCTCAATGCCCAAAATGTTCTCAATATCCTCCACTGTAAGGTCTGAGCGGTACTCCTCGATGTGACCACCGTCCTTGGCTTCAGCAAACTCCACGGCTTTGGCACGACAAACGGAACCAATCTCACGCTCAAGGTTACGGACTCCGGATTCACGAGTGTAAGACTCGATGATCTTGGACACAACGTCCTGGTTGAAAGCAACCTGGGTTTCGGCAAGTCCGTTGACTCTGATCTGCTTGGGCACCAGATGCTGCATCGCAATGTGACGCTTCTCCAGAGTGGTGTAGCCGGGGATGTAGATGGTCTCCATTCGATCCAGGAGAGGGGCGGGAATGGTCTCCAGGCTGTTGGCTGTAGCGATGAAGAGGATCTTGGAAAGATCAATTGGCATGCCGACGTAGTGATCCTGGAACGAGTGGTTCTGCTCGGGGTCAAGAACCTCAAGCATAGCAGCCGAGGGATCACCGTGGATGCTAGCTTGTCCAATCTTGTCGATCTCGTCGAGCAAGAAGACGGGGTTGGCAACACCAACCTTTCTTAGCCCCTGAACGATCAAACCAGGCATGGCCGCAACATAGGTTCTTCGATGACCACGGATCTCGGCCTCATCTCTGACGCCTCCGAGTGAAATGCGGTGAAATTTGCGGCCCAGAGCCGTGGCCACTGACCGCGCGAGACTCGTCTTGCCCACACCTGGAGGTCCTGCTAGAAGCATGATGGGAGACTTGTCCACCATACGCTGGGACTTGAGGATTTGAAGCTTGGCCACATCGGGCTTCACGGCCTCGACTTCTGAGCTTGCCTCGGCCGTCTCCTCTTCTTTCTCTCCCTCCTCCTTCTTCTCCTTCTCCTTCTCTTGCTGGTGACGCGCCTCAGCCTGGGCTTCCTCCTCCGCCTTCCTTATCTTCTCGTCGACGTCATCATTGAAGGATTGTTTGAGTCTCAGAACGGCCAGATACTCGATAAGCCTCTTCTTGACGTTATCCAGTCCGTAGTGGTCCTCATCTAGCTGCTTTCTTGCCTTGTGCAGCGTGTCCGGGCCGAGGCGGTCATCAGTCGTGGCTGTCCAGGGGATTTCGGCCAGAGTTTCCAACCAGTTTCGGGTGACTTGGTATTCCTGGTTCATGGGCTGCATCTTCTGGAGTCGGCGCATCTCCCTCTCTACCGTCTTGGCGGACTCTGCGGGGAGCTTCGCGTTTTGAAGCTTGCGTTTGAGTTCATCGAGCTCGTTGGCCTCCTCGTCGTTATTTTGGTCGTTGCCGCCGGGCATCTGAGCACCGGGAGGCACAAATGTGATGCCCGGAATGTTGGGAATGGGGCCTGTTTTTCGCTGCTGGTCCTCGTTTAACCGGTCGAGGATTTGGACGGGCATTGTGGTGAAAGTAGTGATCTTGAAGTTATTCTTGATGCCGCCGACCTGACGCTCCAACAGTTCAATGACCTTGGTGAGGCGCACCTTGACATCCAGAGCGGCGATAACCTCGAGCTTCTCCTCGTGCGTGCTCTCGACCAGATTGGCCATGAAATCGGCGAGAAGACCGGCTTCCTTGAGCTCCCTCCTCATGATGAGCATCTCGAGTCGTCGTGTAAGCACTGGCGAAAGCACTGGTCCAGCTTTGGTTCGGGGGAGAAGAGAGGAGATCCTTAGAATAGTGACGAGTTCACGGGATCGCGATTTCAAAAGGTTGAAGAGGTCTTGTAGCTGCTTATCGGGAGGGCTGCTGGCTGCAACGGAGATAAGTGGGGGATCATTGACAAGATGACGAGGGTTGACCTACTGTCTTCTTTAAAGTATGTAACCTTTGCCTCAAAATAAGGACGCTCTCTGGTGAAGCTATCGATACGGATTCGCGTGACGCCTTCGACGCGCAAGGCGAACTCCCCGGTACCTCTCCCATCGATGCCAATGATCTTGGCCTCGACACCGAAGTTGTAGAGGTCCTCCTTGCGCGCGGATCCAGGGAGAACATTTTCAATCTCTGCAGGATCTATGTCCTCAGCATCGCCGATGAGACGCTGGCCATTGGGACCGACGAGAGGTGACGAGATGGGGACACAGCCGATGGGGATGCTGTCGATTCGCGTGTCGGGGCCCTTGGTGGCGGCCTGCTCGTAGACGTGGGCGAGGAGGGCGGGGACGTCGGGTCGGTTGGACGAGACTGGAATGCGCTGGACGAGACCGGGGAGGAGGATGGTGCCTCGTGCGAGCGGTATCAGGGGCAGAGTTCCGGTCTGCGGCTTGGACATGACGACACGAGACGCGGCTGCTGGAGATTAATGGGATTAGAAGACGGGAAGAATCAACGCTTGGTAGAGAAACAAATTAGGGACGATGGCGGGTTCTGCTCTGATGGACAAAGTAGATGGATACGAGAACGGACGGAAGTGATGGATGGATGGATGGATGGATAGATGGCCGATAGATGACCGTTGTTGGTCGCGGAAAAGAAACCTGGAGAAACACGGGGGTCAAGGCCGAGGCCGGGGTCCGTTGCCGCTGTCGCTTCGCTTCGTTCGTTCGTTTCCACTTTTGATGGGATGCCGAGGCTAATGCGAACTGGGTTCTGCCAATTGTTGACGATTTCATATGTGATGCTCTCCTCTTTGAGAAGAGGAGGAGCTTCGGGAAGCTGCCACGGCTTCTCACCGATGCCATCGTCTTCCATGATCCCAGCCGGACATCCCGTTGTTGTGACCTGATGTTCGCATCCACTACGGGGAAGCGTTCCGCTAGATGCATGATGAGGTCGAGTCGTACCTTTGAATTGTGTCAAAATCCATTTAGCGAATGGTGTTCTCTTTGGTCCAGCTTCAAGACGTAAAAGATCGTGGCGCTCTCCTTGATTCATTCTGTCGGCCACATGTCACCCTCCTCCTTCTCCTCAGCTTCAAGCTTGGTGATGGCTTGGCAATCGCTTCTCAAATGGCACGTGCTCGAGCTTTGGTGAATGACTAAGGCAGAAGCGGCCCCACACCGTGAATCGCGGGGCAAACCCATTAAACCTAGGCGCGTTTTAACGCGTCTTCTATTCCCTACGAAGCTTGCATCCTAGTCTTCACGCTCAACCTACATCACACAATTATCACAATGTGTATGTGCAACTTCTCACCTTACCTCTTGCGGATCCTGACTGACAATTTGCTACAGCTGCCTACACTGGATTCCAAAAATCAGGTTATGGCCAAGGGGGCGATGACTCGGGCGGTTTCTTTGCTGGAGGCTCACAGCAGGGCAGCCAGGGCGGTGGTGGCGGCAAGGTACGATAGCATCCCTCACACTTCACCCACAGCTTCTGACGACCTGCCTCTATAGTCATACCAAGATGAGTCTTTGCGCCCCGTCACCATCAAGCAGATCCTCGACGCCGAGGAGGCCTTCCAAGGCGCCGACTTCAAGATCGACGGCTCCCTCATCACCCAGATCACATTCGTCGGCCAGATCCGCAGCGTGACCCCCCAGCCCACAAACATCACCTTCAAGATCGACGACGGCACCGGCCAGATCGAGGTCAAGAAGTGGGTCGACGCCGACAACAACAACGATCCGGAGTTCGAGCTCGACTCGCACGTCCGCGTCTGGGGACGCCTTAAGTCCTTCAACAGCAAGCGGCACGTCGGCGCCCACGTCATCAGGCCTGTCGAAGACTTCAACGAGGTCAGCTACCACATGCTCGAGGCCACATATGTTCACCTGTACTTTACCAAGGGGCCCCTTGGTGGTCAGGGTGGTGCCAACGGCGAAGGAGATAGCATGTTTGTCGACGGTGGCGGCTACAACGACCAGGCTGGTGGAAGCGCAGCACCTTCGAAACTGTCCGGATGCTCTGGCCTAGCCAAGAAGATGTTTAGCTTTATGAACGACGCTCCTGGCGGCAACGAGGGTGTCCATATCAACGGCATTACCAGCTCTACTGGTCTGTCAGTGAGAGACGTTCTCACTGCTGCCGACGAGCTGCTCGGTCAGGGTCTCATTTACACAACGGTCGACGACGAGACATGGGCAATCCTCGAGTACTAGGTTGAACAAGGTTACGAAGGAGGAGGGGGTTGTCGATGTCCACGCGTACAAATCTACAAAAGCTAGGTGCAACGGTGTTGACGGTTATAGGCGGGATCAGCTTATGAAGGAATGACGATTTTGTTTGTTTTCTTTCTTCCTAATGAACGACTCGAGCTAGTCCAATAACTGCAAAGCAATGCAAAAAAAGCAGGAAAAAATAGAGCAACAATTGCGGTAAAGACTGGCGGTCAGCAAATGTCGGCCAAATCGAAGCAATCCAAGATCCTCTCCCTTATCCGTGTGCTCATTCTTATTGTTCCCAGAGAATCAAGGTCGATCGGCCAATGCAAATTCATGACGACAAACACATTTCCTCACTCAAAGTTCAAGACTCACATCACAACACACTCAGGTCCATGTGCTCGTCTTGCACCCCCCAGCTCCTCGACATACTCGAGTTCCTCGACGACAGCCTCTGATCCCTCGTCGGCCTTTGGCTGGACCAGAGGCTCGTTTCCCTAGAACTTTACCGTGGCCATGACGGCCGGGCCGCAGGACGGTCGAGGGGTCTGGGGCTCGCGGACCATGATGTACATGGTGATGGGCTCCGGGCTGTTCTCAAAGACGACGGGGCGTTTGACCTTGAAGCCGAACTTGGCGTAGTATTCACTGTTGCGCTTGGTGCTGGCTTCAAGGTACATGGGGCGGTTCTCGGCGTCGGCCTGAGTGAGTGTCAGCGTGTACATTCTGAATTCTTTTCAGTCATTCCCTACCTTGGCAACCATGTCGCGGATCAGCTTGCCTGCGTATCCCTTGCCTTGGGCAGCAGGCTTGGTGCCGATGTAGACGAGATAGTAGCAGTCCTTGTCCCTCTCACCCATGACCTCCTCCTTGGTCTGGTTCAGCACAGGCAGCATCTCATCGTAGTAGCGTCTCCTGCCCTCGGCCGAGAGCTGGTAGTACAGCCTCCACATGCCGCTGCGCAGCGACGTCCACCAGTCGTCCATCTGCTGACCGGGAGGCAGCCTGACGACGCATGTTAGCCGAAGCTTGTTTCTCGAGACACGAGGGGGAAACATACCACAGAGCAACAGCGTCGTAGTCGGACCCGATGGCCGTTACGACGCCCTTGTAACAGTGAGCCGCCACCATGTACGTCATGTGGTCGACATGGAGCTTCCACTTCTGCTCGTCCGAGTAATCCGCCATGTCATCGCCGTCGAGCACATACTGGCTCATGGCGTCGGTCGCGAACGCGTGCGCCAGCGACCTGCCCGCCTCGGCCGACTCGTTGACGCTCACAAAGCGGATCGAGTCCTCCCACGAGGGCGGCACGAGAGACCGGCGTCGCCACTTGGCGAGGGCCGAGGCGCCGCTGAGATTATGACTGATACTCTTTGTGGTTGTAGTTCCCTCCATGATGAACCAGTTATTTACTCGGTACTAGAACTGATGGCTGTATCTAGAAAACACAGGGGCTCCCCTTTTTGCAAAGAGGGGAGCGCCGCGGGTGGTATTAAGCATGATGGGTTCAGATTCATCAAGTCCCCGGACTCACATTGTATATTTTGGATACTATCGCCCGTGTGAACCCGCGAGAGCTGAGTTCTGGAGACGGGCGTGAATCTCGAAGGATGACGCAGACAGTTAAGGCTTGTGCGAACTTCAACCGACATCAAGTTGGTGCTTGAGCGGGCCAGGCTCGCGATTATGGCTTTAAGGGGAGGAGGGGGATGTAGGTATCGAACGAGCGTCGATCGGTTCGACCGAGTTTCTCAATGTGGGCGTACGATAGGTTCACGAGGGCGAGCTGAGAGGAAGATGGTTGGAGAGACAAGTTGACAAAGAAGAGAGGCACGAGAGGTTTCAGATGATAATGTTGACTGAACAGTCGTTCACCATGCAGAGGTTGGTGCTCAGAGTAGCAATCAACAAGCGGCAACAGCAGTAGCAAGACACCAAGGTGGCTATTCTTTCCAGCAATCCCCTTCTAAGAGAGAGCTTAGCAAGATTTCCTGACAAAGGGTCCTGTTAGTGAGGCCAGACTGTGGTGTGGGTAGAATGACTTGAGGCAAAGTGAAGTATGAGAGTAAGAGGTAGGTAGGCAGTTGAGGAGAGGAGAGGAAGAGAGAAGCAAGTAGAGATAGGCAATCGGCCGAGGGGGTTTATGTAGGCGGGCGGGTGATAGATAGATGTGCCGTGTGGACCCCAATGGCCGGCAGCGTAGATACGGCACAACTCGACAAGACTCGGTGATGCCATTGGTCGGTTTACAGATGACAGCCACTTCGTGGGGTAACGGCTAACGTTAGCTCTCCCGAGTCATACACGAAAGGGAGCGGCAAGAGGGCAGACCGAGCGTTAGGGAATCAAGGAAGCGGGAGACGGAGCACAGTGCTTGGTCCATGAGGCGCCCTGGGGGACCACATGACCATGGGTGACCGGTGGGGGGCAACCCTGCAGAATCCGTGGAATACTGGCAAGCCATGCTGTGAAGCTGTCTCAGAGACCTGGGGTCAGCCAGTCAGTGTACGGTTGCTGACTGTTTTTGTGGCTCCTTGGCGTGGGAGAATGGGACTGAGCCATGGAGATTCCTCAGGCTGTGGGGATGAGCGAGAGCTCTGGCGTCAGCTGTGGTCCAGTATAGCCAAGGACGAGCGTGAACCTACGCCACCTGGTGCAGGAGATGCGAGGGCCTCATGCGCAGGGCATCCTCTCATTAGTCAAGATAGCCGGCTCCGGGTCGAGGTGCTTTGTTGACTGAGGAGCACATGTGCCTCCAACGCGAGGGCTGAATCGGTTGGCGCGGTTGAACCAAAGCTGACCGGCAGCATCCAAAGACATTGATTGTCTTGTCTGTCTTGGATGTCAGCGGCTTGCAACGGCACCCGAGGTCACCGGACTAAGAATGTACTGTGCAACTTGTGAGTTGTGATGAGCTCGGATGAGGCGGGAAAGAAGCACGTAGGGGCTTCGAGTATTGATGCACAAGAACCTAATCGCTCGTATGTGAGGAGTAGTAAATCATGACAATTCGATCGAGATTGCAGCTATCTCTGAGAGGTGCCAGGGTTTTGCTGGGTTCCAGAAACAATAATTTGCTGCGTCCAAGAAAGTGATGAATATAAACGACGTCAAATTAAAAAGCGGCTCTGTGCCCCTCGTGAGATCTGATCTAGACACGGCGGAGGCGCGAGAGCGGATATCTATGCTGATCGACCGCGAACAGCCTATGCAACCGCAACCTGATTCTTTCCCTCGTAACTCTTTTTGGCAATCATCTTATCTCTCCTGTCGTCCTTTTCCGTTTCGGAGGTTTCTTTGTCTCGTTATCCGTGGTTCGTTACATGCGGCGAATCTCCTGCTCGTTCAGGTACTTGTCCAGGCCAGAGTCGAGGTTCTCCCACCACTCAAACAGCATCGAGTTGCAGATGAGCTTGAACCAGGGAGTGAAGACCAGGCTGGGGTCGTCGAATTGCTTCTTGAGCTTCTCTGGGCTGACATACTGGGTGTCCCTGACCTCGTTCTTGTTGACGTCGAGGTCGACATTGGCCTTGATGAACAGAATATAGTCGACTAGGTTGCAGTTAGATATTGTACTTTCGCATCAAGAGATTAACGTCGGCTGATAAAACATACTCTCATGTTCACCCCACTTTCCGTCGCTGGGAGCCTTGTAGTGAATTCGGGTCAGGAAGTGGAACTTCTCGAAAGGAACCTGCTCCTTCTTGATGCCCAGCTCGTGGTCAAGCTTGCGCTGAGCGGCCCTCTTGACACCAGCAATGGCATCCTCGAGGCTCGATCCCGTCTCGGTGGGGATGTTGAGGGGGTGGGAGCAGCAGGTGTTGGTCCACATGTCGGGGAAGGTGATCTTCTCGGTGGCGCGCTGCTGGAGGAGCAGTTCGTTCTTGTCGTTGAAGAGGAAGACGGAAAAGGCACGGTGGAGGAGGCCCTTGTCGATGTTGGTCATGAGATGGCCTGGAAGTGATCTAGTTAGCAAGGCAAAGGATTCGGGGTATAGTCGAGGCGCAACGTACAAATCTTCTTGCTGGCAGTGCCAATTGGCTTGTCGTTCTCGTCGAGGACGATGCAGACCTCGTCCATGAGGCGGATCTGCTCCTCATCGTGACCAGACAAGGGCTCCGAGCTGGTGTCAATGTCAGGGAAGAGACGGAGCATAGCCTCAGCCGTGATGGGCTGGGCAGTGACGGTTGTTGTTGTTGTTGACATTGTGACAGAGTTGAGACAGTACAATTACGGTATGCTTCAAGAGAAGAGAAGAGAGAGTCTTTGCGGTGAAAGCGAAGCGAAAGAGAGCGGTCTGTAACAAGCAAGAGACGGTTTAGCTTCAATTTAAGGCCATTTCCTTTGCCTTGTGCCCCTCCAAAGGCTGTTCGGGTGTGGCAGCCGTGCCCCTCCATCGTGCCTGCCATCGATTGGGCAGTCCACTGAAGCCAGCCACTGGGAGACGATTCCTGGGGGACGCTCTGGGGGCTCATGCCAGGGACAGTGGGGCTCAACCACAGCAAGCTCGGTGAGACTCGTCTGGGGATAGTGTCGTTGTTCTATGGTAATGGAGATCATGTAGTTGGAGCAGTAGTTGTAAAGCCCAAAGTGGAAGCCCAGAGGCATATGCGAATTGCTTTTCGTTTGGTATTATCGACTGTCAGGCATTTGTGAAAGATGCAGCTGAATTCAGGGGTTGAACTAACACAGCCTTCAGTAACTGTATGCATAATTTCTCTCCATCACCATCTGAATTCAGCTTGTATACCATACCTACACACATACCACGTATTTGGATCTCGTGTCAGTTACTCACGGCCAGCCAAGTGAATGGCCTGTCATCACACTGGCTCATGACATCCATGGGAGAACGATGGCCGAGATTGAGATTACTTATCGCACTAACTTGGATATGGCTCAAGCGGGGCTTCGCGGAGCTGCGGCCTCTCCATCCCATCCATCAGGGGAAAGCAGCCCAAGGCGTGGCTGGAGACGGAGCTTCGTCATTCGCAACCTCACGCCCCGACCCGACACCGACATCATCTCTCCGCCGTATTCCACATTCTGCGGTCGCCGCCCAAACGATTGCTACTTAATTCTACTCTCCAGATAATCTGATCTTCCCCTTTGTCCTTGATACTTTCGCCGACAACGTCCCCAGTCGTCCAGCGCCATCCGACGCAGCCATGGCTCCCAAGATCGAGGCGCAAGAAATCGAAACCTATTGGAACATCTTTTCCGCCCGGACAGGCGGCGGCAAGTTCCTTACAGGAGAGCAGGCCGCCCCCGTGCTCAAGAACAGTGGTCTCCGAGATGATCAGCTGGAGCGAGTATGGGACCTGGCAGATGTGGACAATGATGGAAACCTCGACTTTGAGGAGTTCTGCGTCGCCATGCGCGTCATCTTTGACATCCTGAACGGGGTATGGTTCTGTCGCTCAAGAACCTTTGTGACACGGCAGCTTACCTAGTACAGGAATACGCAGACGTTCCCACCTCCCTGCCCGATTGGCTCGTCCCAGAGTCCAAGGCCCATTTGGTGCAAGCGACCCGGGCCATCACTGGCAAGCAAGTGCAGTTCGAGCAAGTTGAGGATGAAACAGAGGACCTCGGCCTCAAGGACGGCTTCGAGTGGTACATGAAGCCCGAGGACAAGTCCAAGTACGAACAGATTTACCAGGAGAGCCGGGACATGCGCGGCGAGATTGCTTGTACGTCCTCTAACCGAATCTCAAGAAGCATAAGCTAATCGACACAGTCAACTCCCTTGGCGATCTCTACGAGTCCCTTGACGTTCCCGATACCGACATTAGATCCGCATGGAACTTGGTCAACCCATCTGCGCAATCGACCATTAACAAAGACGCCGCCCTCGCCTTCCTACATATTCTTAACTACCGACACGAGGGTTTCCGAATCCCGCGCACCGTCCCTGCCTCTCTCCGCTCCAGCTTTGAGCGCAACCAGATCGACTACCAAGTCGACAACCAGCGAACCGGCGCCAACTCACGATGGGCTACCAAGGCCGACGACTCGACCACCACTGGGCGCAAGGCCAAGTTTGGCGACCAATACCTTACGCGTCTAGGTCGTAGCGGTTTCAAGACCGCGGGCACAGATTTCTCGACGGAGAAGACGGAAGATTGGGAAGAGGTGCGACTGAAGCGCAAGCTGCAAGACCTGGAGGAGAAGATGAGGAAGGTGGAGGAGATTGCCGAGCGCCGGAAAGGCGGCAAGCGTGATTCGAAGCCCGCACTGGTCAAGAAGGAGCTTGACCAGCTACTTGAATACAAGCGCAGGGAGCTGAGGGAGCTAGAAGAGGGAACGGGCAAGAGTGCGGTAGGCGGGGGTCTTAAGAGCATACAGGAGGATCTCCAGACAGTCCGCGAGCAGGTCGAGGGTCTAGAATCACACCTGCGGTCGCGCGAGCAAGTGCTAGAGGAGATCCGGAGGGAGATTGAGGACGAGAAGAGGTAAAGGGGAGGTCGTATATAATCGAGGGTTGGCGGGCTCGCTGTTTATTATGTAGGAATATCATGGCGTTTTCTTTAATGGGACGTTAGGCGTTGCTGCTCTAGTCATTCGCCTACTCAACACAGATCGTCACCACATACTCCCATCCGCGTACTTCTGCGTGCGCTGCATACCCAGAGTACGGCCCTTGACTGCCCACACAGCGAGAGACGGTACGGGCACGACTCCTAGTCGCCCAGCTCCGCGACTCCGGCCTGTAGAGCATAGGAAGACATCCACGAGGGGACCACTCACGGACTGTGCCGGCTTGTCCTTGAGCGCAAGATCGATGTTCTTTGCGACGCCTGCGGCCTGGGCGTCGGTGATCATAAAGGCCGCCCGCGGCTTAGACACGACATCTCCCACAGCCCACACACCATCACCAGCAGCCTTCACACGCATCTCCTCGTCCACGTCCACATAGCCGTGCTCATTGAGCCACTCCTTTGGCAAGAACCCCGTGTTGGGCCGGAGTCCCATAGTCGGGAGGTACAGGTCCGTCTCAAGAACTCCGCCGTCCGATAGCGTCACCCGCGTCCTGCCGTCTGGCAGCTCCGTTGCGGCATCGGCGCGCACGCCCGCTCGGATCTCAACGCCCAGCCGGCGGAGCTCGGCCTCGACGCACCCGGCTATCTGGTCCCCCGCGACGACGTGATCCCCTGATGAGATGAGCACCACCGTCGTGGATGGGAAGGCGTAGCGGATTTCGCCAGAGAGCTCGACTCCAGTGGCGCCGGCGCCGGCGATGACAACATGCTTTGCCTTCTCAACCTTGGCAGCTGTGTCGTGAAGACTGGTCAGGAGGTCCTCATGCGAACCGCTGGCCTTCCAGGGGAGAGCCGGGTCAGCGGCGTCCGCGCCCGTAGCGACCACAAGGTGATCATACGTAAGCACCGGGCCCGGGCCGCCGTCCTTATCAACACGGACGGTGCGGGCCGCTGGGTCAACGGCGGAGACGGCACCGACGATGAACTCAACACTGCCGGCCGGGTACTGAGCCAGACCAGGCTCTATGGGAGCGAGGATTTGGTCGTCTCTGACTACACCAGGAATAACGGCACGGACGGAAGCCAGGTTCCAATAGAAGTGACTGTTCTACCAAAGTGAGCCTCGAGGGATGGCTTGTGGGAAGAGGCCGGGCTTTTTTACCTTGGACACGAGAATCACCTTGAGGTCTTCCTCATGAGGCCGCGTGTACTTGAGCAGACGGTGAGTAACAGCCATGCCACCAAGGCTGCCACCCAAAACGACGACGGTTTTTGTCATGATTGTGGGCTTGACGAAAGGCCGATGCCAATTGCTCTTCTTTGTGTTTGGGGTTATGATCCCGTGTGAGTGAGTTGACTGATGAGAGCCGGATGTAAAGGGAGACGTCGTCGATCTCGGAATAATTCCATGTTTGTCTATGACGAGCCGACGTATGGTACGCAGCCTACCGCAGAGTGTTTCATAGCTGAATCATGGTCCCTCCATAGGTATATGTCTGTCCGCTTGACATGATGCCGACAGTGTTGCAGCTTCTGTCACACCAATAAACTCGCACATCATCTTCAAGCTGTTGAAGCCGAGGCATCTTTGTGTCTACTCTGGTCGATGATCGTCCGCTGATGCTCGTGTCTTGTTCGGGTAACGCCGCGCATTACCCGACTCACGTCCCTCCACCGCAACAGAGCGAGCGCCGCGCCTGACCCCTCCATGGCAATCCCATGACCCCGCTATAACCCGCACTGCCGGGGGGGAAGGCCAAGTTCCTCAACAATAATCCCAACACCCGCAACTTCGTCATTTCCTCTTCTCCCTCTCTCATCTCTCTCTACATACCGGAAACAACTCGTCTTTTACCTCTAATCACCAACTTCCTTCTCTATTCCATCATCATGGCTGCCCCCCAGAGCGACGCCTTCAAGAAGGCCATTGAGGACTCCAAGAAGCTCACCTCTAAGCCCGGCCCTGACGAGCTCCTCCAGCTCTACGGTAACCGCCACCTTTACCCCCCCTCGCCACGTTCCCATCCCAGCTAACATGTTGTCTTCTCGCACAGCTCTCTACAAGGTCGGCACTGGTGAGGACTTCTCCAAGGCCGCTGCCCCTGGCACCTTTGACTTCAAGGCAAGCTCCCCTACGCCCCCCCCAACACCGACAAAAAGCTAACACACTCCTTCAGGGCAAGGCCAAGTACAACGCGTGGAAGAAGGTCGTCGATGATAGCGTCACCCCCGACGCCGCTCAGGAGCAATACGTCAAGCTCGTCGAGGAGCTCAAGGAGAAGTACGGCTACGACGAGAACAAGGTGCCCGAGGCCGTCGGCGGAAACTAGACGAATTTAGACAAGACGAAGAATGTTTACGATGCGACGAGGCCAAAGAGTAGGGAATCCCGGTACACACATACATGAAGAAACAGAATAAAGCTTGGAATGGAAATGGGAGGGCCGTTTGCTATCGGTTGCGCTGCGTCCGCACGCGCCGTGTTTAGTTGCTGAGAGAAATCATACCCAGTCGCTTTCTCATCTTGATTCGTGTCATCGAGAGCTTCAAACTGACGCCATCTTGTGACTTACTACACCATCGCCTCCATATTTACACTTTGGTTCCTGGGTGGCTGATAGCTGCTTTCGGGAGCGGCCGCATCATCCCGGAACCCTGGAGCCAGCCTGTCGGTATAAGATAAGATGATCTAATCTCAACCCAGTCGATACCCTGAGCTCTTATTCATCCTTGACCTCTTACTACTAATATTGCCAAGCTACGAACCATAGTCTCTATGCAAACGTCACAAGACAAGTGGGAACCTTCACTCAAGCGTGTGCAATGTCGAGTAAAATTGTCTACCAGGGCAATTATTAGGTCAAGTAGGGTCACGAAGCGGAGGCTGTAGCTCTCGCTCCGTGAGGAATAGTAACTAAGATTCAAGTGTAAAGTAGGTACTAGGTACCTTGGGTATACGAAGGTCGTGTACCAGACGTCAAAGCATTCCAAGCACTTGTGAGCGTTTCTCATTTCGTCCATCTCATCCTCTTCCTCGCTCCCTTCCTTTCCTTTCTTTTCCTTACCAAACACACAAAAAACACCAAGCCCGTCAACTCCGGTTGAAATTCGAAAAAAGGGGGTATGATCATCAGAAGGGTATTAGAAGCTGGACATTGCAACACGGGGTTTTTTTCCAATAGTCGTCATCTCAAATGCACCAAGCCTCCCATCGCTCTCTTCATCATGAACTCGTAAATATCGTGGCGACGCCGAGCACATCGTATCCGAAAGGCGACTCAAGAGTAGCCTACGCTTCCACGGGACAGAGCTTGATTTAGAGGAGGGCGAAGACACCAGCAGCGACAAGCAGCAAAGCGCTCACACCAGTGGTGGCAGCACCACCGGTGGCCTGAGTAGGCTCACTGGTTGCTGTGGTCTCGATAGGAACAGGGCCAGTCTCAGAGGGCTGAGTCGGGACGGCACTGGCGATGGTGCTGTTGGAACCACGCCAGGCAGTGCTGTAACCAGAGCTGGGGCAGGGGGTGGTGGTCTTCTCAACGACCTCGGTCTTGGTCTTAGACGTGACGGCCTTGGTCGTGGGAACAGCGACGGTAGTAGAGGTAGTAGAGGTGGTCTCAGGGGTGGGGAGAGAGGTGCTCGTGATGAGAACGGTGGTGGAGATGGTCTTGAGCTCAGAAGTGGTGGTGGCAGGCTTGGAAGTGGTCAAAGGCGAGTCGGTCTCGAGGCCGTCCTTGACGCCGTACGCAGCCGCACACTGAACCAGGTCCATCGAGTCAGGGCAGCACCAGGTCTGGGACTTGGTGTCATGAGTGCAGTAGTAGCCATCATCGCAAGAGTCTAGAGCAAGGTTAGTTTATCCATCTTGTCGTGTAAGCCGAGTCTGGCGCAACATACTTCCAGTGCCATCAGAGCAGCACTTCTGCTTGACCAGGGGGTTGTAGCAGTGAGTGGAATCGTCGTTGGAAGGGCACGTCTCGTAGCCCTGGCCGCAAGCTTCGGCGCAGGTGCTGCCGTCGCCGCAGGTAGACTGCTCAGGCTGATACCCGGGGGTAGAGCGACGCGCGAGACTGAGGCCCTCGACGGGGCCCTTGACCAGCTTGTAAGGCTGGGGGTCGGCGGCGACGTTTGTGGCGCAGGCCAGGAGGACGAGCGAGGCGAGAGTCTTGAAGTTCATCTTGACGGACGGGAAGGACTGAAGTCGAAAGAATATAGTCGAGTTGAAGCGCTTACACGATGCGATCTGGCAGGCAGGGAACGAGAGCCACAAACAGGGTTTCGCGGTGGAGAAGCAGTGAAGCGAGTAAGTGAGTGAGTGAGTGAACAAGATGCTAGGTCTGT
This sequence comes from Fusarium solani, assembly GCF_023522795.1. NCBI lineage: Eukaryota > Fungi > Ascomycota > Sordariomycetes > Hypocreales > Nectriaceae > Fusarium > Fusarium solani. The sequence goes on from NW_027072154.1 coordinate 2,685,867, forward strand.
AAGACTAGGATCGAGTAAAGATGCCGTGTTCAAAGGATGAGTTGAAAGAATGGATCGAGTATCGACAGATGCGAATCTCTAGGCAGGACAACGACAACAGCAGCAACAACAACAAGGACGGAGAGGGTGGAGGAGGGTGATGGTTGACAAGATGGGGGCCATCTCGGTGTAAGTACTCGTTTGAGGGTGCCACTGGCAGTGGCAGCGAGGGAAGCAAGCCGGCACACGCCAAGGAAAGAAAGGCTCAAACGCGACCTAGAACCACAACGGGCAGCAGCCCAGAAGCCAGGCCAGCCCTGAGCAAGGCATCGCGAGAGAGTCCGGCTGGTTGGAAGGGGAATGGGGTCTCGTCTCAAGCCTCCCATAGGCTGGATCGACGGGTAGGGGGCGCGTGCTTGGCCATGGATCCCATCTCCTATTTTAATTTAAATTGTGTCCCCCTCCCCTCGACATTTGCCTCCATCGCGACCTTGGGCTGCCCGGCGCCTAGCCTATTGTGGGAGCGTTGAGGGGTAGGGCAGTTGAGGCCCTGGTAGAAAGGAAGGGAAGGGTTATTTTGCGACGAGACATCCATTGTTTTGACAAAGAGTTTCTTGGCCTTTGCATCCTCGTCCAAGACAAACATGGTGTTTCATGCAGTCGACACATGTCCATGCGCCGGGCAATTAAGCAATTTGTCCGAGTCGAGCGAGTCTCTCTACTAGTCTGCGAGATTTTTGACGCCAGATCCCCATGATCGTCAGTTGCATCAAATGAGGGCTGAACTGGTGGTGTTAATTAGCCACTCACCGACCTGCCAGACCAGACCCTGTTGGACCATGGCATGCGCATGGCGCATTAGACCGCTTCAAGAGTGCAATCTTGGGGAAGAAGAGAGAAGCCTCTTGACGTCAACGAGTGATATTGCAGCTGGAGAGCTCTCCATTTCTTCGACATGGGCTCTCAAGGCCCTACTTGCCTCTTCTGGTAGGTCCCTCGAGTCGCAATGTCACCCGCCGACGCCTCTGAGTGGTCAGCTTGCTACCGCCCGGCTTCAGGGGTCCTGCCAACCAGCTGCAGGTGCTAGCCGAGGCCCGTTGCGCTAGGAAGCCGCCTGACGCAGGAACCAGGAACAGGCCACCACACAGAAGCAAGCAATAGATACCTACGAAGTAGACAAACAGGTTGCACAAGCTGAAGCATTGAAAGAATGAACAGAAGAGGAGAGAAACACTCATGGTAGACGTGGCTCTTCTACGGCTAAACTGCCCTCCCTGCTACCTATACCAAGCCCTCCTATTGGCTCTCCCACTCACACGACACCACCCGGGTTTCAGGTTATTCCATGAACCAGGTCATGGGCCATTAGCCTCTCGACAAGACGACAGGGATCTCGAGGGCTGGACCGAACGAGAACGTCAGTGGCAATCTCAATTTCAAAGTCTGTCTCTTTGTCGAGTCCAGCTATGATTGCCAGACTGCAACCACTCTCCCCGACTCACCGGGCTGTTAACCGTCACCTGTCTGTGACACTCCGCGCATACAAGCCAACAAACAATACATTCATTATTCACTCTATTTCCTCTTCACCGACAGTATATAGTATTCTATGTTTAGACTTTGTATGCATCCATCCTCTGCCAACACATTGCTTTTCTATTTATTCCCCATCATGCATCACCATCAGGCCAGCTGCATCACATCAATGCCTCGCATCCAGACAAACCACCTAAAAATAAAAAAGCAAACCCGAGACAGACAACCTGACTCTCTTCTTCTCGTGACTCACAAATCCTTTATGCACTTGCCAACATGCATCTTGCCATTCGTGTCAGTACAGTCCCGACGGATGGCGGCAAGTTGTCGTCAAATTAGACGCCCTTGATCAGGCCCAAATATACCGCAAATTGCTCCTCATCTCCAGCAACTCGGAACATCTGTACCTAGCCGTCCGGCGGGATAATTCATCGTGGTCAATAGCACTTGACCCTTCAGTCTAGTTCCACTTGACTCACCATCTCCTCCACTCATCTGCATCACAGCATAGAAACGGTCAAAGATCGTCCATCTCACTTCACGTCGGTCAAGCTGAGCAGCGACAACAAGGGTGTCCCGAGAGATTATTATCTATCTTGGTACAACACACAAAGACACCGCCTATTCCCGCCATGCCCTTGCCAAGTTTCCAGAGACGCCTTGTAATGGAGCCTATTACGCCAGGTACAATTTCATCCCTGGCCCATGAAATCTCTCATCTGCTCCCTTTACACCGTGGAAACCGAGGCGGGTGAATACCCTAGTTACAGTAAAGCCGAGAAATAAACCAGCCTCCATGCTATCCCTTTTGCACCAGGCTCCTTGAAAGCTGTACCCCATCGTGCCTAGCCAATGTGTTCGAGGAGCCGTCAACTCGCTGCCAGAATGGTCTCGAGGGGATCAAATTAGTCCTCGTCGCCAGTCATCTTGGCAACCCATTTGTTCATCTGCAGGAACTTTTCCTCAAAGGTCTTCTGGAGTCTCTCTCCAGCGGCCCACATGGGGTCTCCCTCCTTCCAGTACGTGAAGCAGTTCTCAAAGATCTGGCGAATGTCCCTCAGGAACTCGTCCTCGTTTGCGTACTCCTTTCTGTCCATCTTGGCCTTGATGGTGCTCAGATCCATGGGTCGCTTGACCTTGTCAAAGTAATCCGGCACACCATCCTCGATAGGCTCAACGGGGTCACGAAAGGGGCCGACAAGTCGGGTCCAGAAACCTGTGCAAGTTAATTCCAGTGTCATACAAGAAATGTGAGGGTTCACGTACCAGGACCAGATAGCATTCTGCTCAAGAGGTCGGCACAGAATTCCATCTTCCGTGCCGTACTAAACTCACGGCCATCTGCGTAGCCCGCGCTGGTTCTACGCTTGACAGCGGGCTTGGGCAGGGTGACGCGAGCCTTGATGGATCTATCCGCCGATGACGGGTTGCTGATAGGGATCCCACTGACTCGTCGAGCCTTCTTGGCGTCACTGTCAGGCTCGTCCTCGAGGTAGTGAACATTCTTCCGGGGTGTCGCAGCCGGCATGGTCGAGGGCACAACGATGGATTCGGTAGCCCGCTCTGCCGCGGGAGCAGTGTCGAATGAGCTCATGGCAACGACAAGCTCGCTGAGGACCTCCTGGGGCAGCGACTTGGCAAACTCTGCTCGAGCATCCGAGGATCGCATGTACTCGGCCGTCCACGACAGGAGCAGCTTTCGGATCGAAGAGCCCTCGGGAGTGTCCTTCCAGACCTGGATGAGAAGAGGCGTCGCTGGGATTCGCTCAGTGAGACGTCGACAATCAACCATGGCGTCGAGGGCCTTGTCACAGAGCCCCTTAATGCCCAAGTGGTGGCCGAGCTTCCAGAGTCCAACCAGGGCCTCGTAGGAGGGCACGTTAGACTCATCAGAGATGACCTTGTCGGTGTACAGAAAGTGTTGGGCCAGCCCAAAAATCTCCTTGGTCGTGTCGGGGAGCTTGACAAGGTGTTCTACCTTGTCAAGGGAGCTCATCGCAGCGAAGTGCTTCTCATAGAATTCGGATCGCGCGCAGAGAAAGTCCTTCTGTATTCCAAAGGGACATTCTTCGGAGCCGACGAGAATGATGACAAAGATGGGATGCGGGTTTCTACATGCGATATTAGTACGATGTTCGTCCAGAGAAGGGACGGGGTGTTGCATACAGCCATGAGAATGGCTTCTCGTCCTTCTTGACATTGACAGTGTTGGTGTCAGTGTCCTTGCCAGCCGGGGGACTGGTCCCGTTCTGCGGTTCAGCCATTGCGATTGCGTGATGCCGGAATTGTTGTGATATGTAAAGGCTGAGGTTTGATATTGAGAAGATGTGGTTTCTAAACGTCGTCGATATCTGATGCAGGCCTGAATTGGTGGTGAGCAACTCATTCACGGTCGCTTGAACAACAGAATATTCGTGCCACTGTCCTGACAATGGACTGATCCGAATTCGACCCGTGCACTTGCATCGCCATTGACAGCCAGCTGACGATATGCAGTCCTGGTGGGGGCGATTTTGGGTCTTGTTGTATGCAGATGATTGATGATCTGCGGTTCACAGAGGTGTCTCAATCTTACCTCAACGTCCCCCAACTCCCGCGTTCAAACTCAGATCCAATCTCACCCACTGGCAGACACACTTCGAATCGGGATTCAAGGCTGATTGTGCCACATCTGTCGGCCGCTAACTGTAAGTGAATCCAATAATTGTCAGCCTTTGGATGAAGGGGGTTGAGCAGCGATGAAGCAAAGGCTGGCCGTCTGTGATCTCCTGTTCGGAATGGATGGAGTGAGCAGCAGTCGCGATGAGCTTCTTGGCCAATGAGGTCGCTGAATTTCGATGAGGTGAGCCGGCATGGAGATTGTCCGTTTCCGGCTGACCTCGGTCAGGCGGGCTTGACCGAGAACTGGCTACCCTGTACCAACTCTAGACGCTGACGAGGACTTGGAGTTACATGAACAGGACAACTCAATGTTATTTTGCTACTTGATATTGGCATCCTTACCAGGTTATGAATAATTGAGGGTAACTATTTTACTTGTTCTACTGAATATTCATGTTGGCTGTCCTCACCTCATGTTCAACTAACGATGGTTGGGATACATATGTGTAGAAACACCATCACCACTACCCCAATGTCGGTTGAGATGAGCAATACAAGGCGAACAGCATAAGGACATTGCGAAACACCAAGGGCTATAGCATATGCCATAGAGCTTGAAACCGCCAATCCTGGGAAGACATGAAACCAAGTCTCCAGAGATATATCAAACCCAGCTCATAATAGTCACCAACTAAGATCACTAACAGCTACCCCATAGCCCAAACATGCACAGATAGAAAACACACCGGCATTGACGGTATCGACAGCGGTACCCATCTCTCAGGCACAGACCGCCGAGTTTCCCCCATACAGCACTGCCACTGCTCATCACAGCCGGGACCCGACCGAGTATAGAAGGTGACGTTGTATCAGCTTTAGAGTTGCCCGATAACACATCAAGGGGAATTGGTTCCCCGAGGACGGACGGGCCTACATGGCACACGTGTGTAATTCATGCGGACTCTCATCCGCGGCAATGTCCAAAAGGCCTGAAGAGCCTTTAATGCCACGTCAGCATGGGACTCGAGAGCCGTGCCGGTTCAACAAGCCAATCCCTTGCTATCTAAGCGACAGTAAACAAGATTGAAACCAAGGCAGCGAAATGCCTCTCTCGTTCCGCGGCTAGGGATATCCTGACACGCGACAGCCGGGACGAACCCGCCAAGAGATGAATGACCATGAGCTCTCGCTCCGGCGTCGGCAACAGATTACGAAGGGAGAGCGCGTGCTCAAGGTATCGCATTCAGGCAAATAACACTGACAGCCAGTCCCCAAGGTTCGCGGGGACCCCGTGATCCAGGACCAGCGCCATCCTCGGTTCCCCAGGTTTCCCTTCTCCGTTCAACCACACCCCTTGAGGAGCCCGTGACCGGGAGAATGCGACGGCAATGGTAATCATGGAGTTTGACAGGGCCGTCGACCATCCACCGCAACATTACTGCCTGTATCCATCACGCGTTTCTCTCTGGGCCCCCCCTCCGTCCGGCACGGCACCCAGACTGCTACCCGGGAGAGGGAGAGGCTCCGTCCGTCGCTGAGTGCCGAGGACCGTCTCCCGAATGATACGATCGCGCATGTCGGCGAGGGAAGCCGTGTGCATCGGACGATATCACGTTTATCTGCCTTGCTGCGGCGGCGGTTTAATTCCCCAGACCGAAGACATGGTGCATTCACACACACGGAGAAACACATCTTATGGGGAAAGAAGGATGCATCATGGGGTCGATGTAGCAAGATCGTCGCCCATCTGCCGCGCATATGCCGATGAGGCATCCGAGACGGAGGTGTAGGAGCAAGGAACGGGAGGGAATGATTGGGGGACGAGGGCGCCAAATCTTGGGGCAGACCGTCGTCAACCACGACGATCAGGCCAGAAGACGGTCAGGGCGCGTGCTTCAACATTCCATTCCACGACGGACATCCACGGATGCCGTACCGCACCGCACCGCTCCGTACCGTACAGTGTCTTCTCTCACCGACCAAGTCCGAGATGCCGTCGCACGCGCAGGAGAACCCGAAACGGTCGCACGACGAGTGCAGTCCCGTCGTGTGCTTCCCGTCTGCCGAGGCCGCCAAGCATCCATACAATGTATCAGTGAGGCCAAAAGAAGCAAGCAAATCCAGGGGTATCGTCCACTGAGGTCGTAGATACAACCTTGCCCTTCCATATCTACCTTATCCCCCGTGTGCAGATAGGTAGCTGTAGCTGTAGCTCCTCGCTGCAACGAGGGGGGAGCTCTCGGAGACTGGTCTCCGCTTCGATCGGCCCATGTCGACGGAGAATCGCCTGAGCGCCCTGCAGATGCACCCTCGTCCTCAGTAACAATCCCTGAGCTTTCTCGATACGGAGCCCACGTACGATCTGACGAGCAGCCGTCTCACAACGGCAATAGTCACGGGAAAGAAGGAGAAGCGGGAAGAAGAAAAAAAAAGTTGCCAAGGGGGAGATGGAATCGATGGTTCTCCGGGTAAGCAATTGACAGAGCACAACAACACCACGTAGCAGCACTTCTTCACCGCTAGCATCTCGTTGTCAAGGACGAACCATTGGGCGCATTTGCCAATGCCAATGGGTCTCGCAAGATGCACGACGAGACGTGTACAAAGACGGCCACCGTATAGCTTCATTTTATCAATCCCACCATCTCACCCATCCCCCAACCCCAACCCCAGTCACGATAAAAAACGCCATTTCTTCCAGGTGCGGACATGTCTCGGCACCGCTGCAATTCCCTACAGGGGCTAGTGTCATTTCTCTTCCTTCTTTAGCACCGTCCCATCTCGGCCCAACTGGCGCATCGCATCCCAGATCTCACGATCTGGGCGGCTGGAGTCGTACTAGCGCACAACCCGCTCGTTCGTTGCCGAGAAGAAGCGACATCATTGGCGAGACTGGGAACAGAGTTGAAAATGCATTGAGTGAGAAAAAAAAAAGCCACGACGGCGGTGTGCATCCAAAAGCCGCAAACCCGTAAAAACTCCATCATGGCCTGCTGCCCAACAACCGAGAACAAAATTTTTCTTTGCCCTTGTTGCCTTCACCTCTAGACTAGATAGCCGCCCTTGACGTTGAGTGGTGGTTCTCGAGACAGGTTGAGGCGGAACGGGTCATGTCGGGAGACTGGCTCTGACTCACAAGCAAACAACCAGATGCGACTTGGCCAATTCAAGACCTCTCTGCGTATCCAGTCAGGTACCAGTCCCTGTCTGTAACCGCTCTACTCATGATCATGATGCATCTTGTTGTTGCGTTGTCTCGGGCAGAGTGACCCTGTCAAACAGGATCCCCACTCCATGATGAAGCACGACGGTGATACAAACCACAAGAGCACCTTCTTTTACAGTAGCATCAAACTCTCCATGCCATAGCCATGTCGGACCCTCGCCGAGTTCTACTCCACAGCATGAGATGACGTTGGGGACTCAACCCAGTCGACGACCAGGACGCTTGCAGGTTGCATCCCATCGTGCATAGATTGTGCCGGGCTGGGGTGTTTTGCAGGCTAAAACTGCACCGCAGGATGAGTAGCGGGCGATTTGTGGGAGTCTCTGAGATGGCCGTCCTAGGAATGAATGCTGAAGACTAGGGGATGAGCAGGTAACGTTAGTTGGGGTAGATTCCGGCTCAAGTCGCATTGTCGCATTGTCGCATTGTCGCACAGAGTCGAATGCCGATGGCACTGGCCCTATTCTTGGTACAGTACCATCTCATGCGTCATCCATCCCCATCTTCTTCCCTGCTTCCATGATGCTTCCTCGGAGGTTTTCTTTGCTTCCATCCCTCAGACCGAGATGGTTGCGTGCCCACCACGTTTTTCATGCCGAGTTGCCACCGTCCATGACGGCAAGCAGCAGGTTGATGGGGGAAACCTTGGGAAGACCGAGGATGGGATGGATGGCTGGATGGCAGGGAAGATTTGGATAGCCAGGAGCCCCAAGACGCCATCGCATCGGCCATGGTCCAAAAGCGCATGAGGGTGGTGTGTCGTTACGAAACCCTGGGGCAGAAGCTGGACCAGAAGTATCTTTTCCCCACAGGTACCTCGAGCATCCCTCGAGCATCCCTCCAGAAGAGCGACCGGCCCGGTGGAGCACGAGCCCTTCGATGCTTGCTAGGCTTGCTTGGCTTGCTCGACGCTCCACGCCCGCTCAGTAAACCTCCGCCAGCCGCCCAACCGTTGTCCCTGCTTCACCTGGATGGAGAAACGCCCAGGGCCTCTAGTCCCCTTCGGGACGCCTGGGTCCTGGGGCAGTCTCTTAGCTAAGACGCCAATGATGCCATTAGAGAAAATTCTTGTCCTTCCAGAAGCATGCCATAGTCTGGGGGACCCGGGTAAAATAGGTCCTGTATGACGAAACCCTCCCACCCCATGAGCCACGCTCGCTCCTCACTCGGCCACGATGCTTAACCTCATGGGACTACGGCCGGACTTGGCCGAACTTGCTTGACAAACCGACTGTGGCCCAGCGAGCACGATGCGCGGCTTTATTGCGGTCCCCCACAGTCCCAGCGTTGCGCTGATTTTTCGCTTTCGGCGGAGAATTGGTAGGGTAAGAAAGGGGCTCACATCAATGCGCCTTTTTGCCATTCTCTCATCTCGCTCCGCGGCCATGTCGTGCCCTGCTCCGTTCCGTTCTGAGGCTCTGCCAATGCTTGGAGATGCCGGTCGCCGTCTCGACTCGGTGTCCATTCTCGGCGCTTCGCCGGCGCCGAGAAGGGTTCTCGCCTCCTTCTAAACAATCCCCAGACTCCATCCGACCCATCTAGAGCCTCCTTTACTTTGCTGATTAGTTGTCGTCCCCGTGCTCCCCATCATCATCTCCATCACTGTTCTCGTCCTCGCTTCGTCCGACTTCCTGGCCCAGGATGAGGTCCTCGCTGCCTTGCCACTGAGGCGGCGGGGCCGGCATAGCCGCTTCGTCTTCATCTGCCCATCCGTAGTCCTCGTCGTCCTCGCTGTCAGGAACTTCGAGCTCCGTCTCGCCAAGCTTTCGCTTGTGCCTGGCCAGCTCAAGTGATTGAATCGCTTCGTAGGGAATCTGGGCCACGCCGTCCTGCCATCTTCATGTGAGCGATCGCCAGCTTGGACACACGATGCCTGACATACCAACTCCACTTTGAATGCGACTACGTTCTCCACGGTCTCCTGAGACGCCTTTCCATCCACCTTTTGCAGACCTGCGAGGAACACGCTCGCAAGCTTGCCCTCTTGCCAGACCCAGTCTCGGAACACGACAAGCCGTGTCGAGACCCCTTGCTCCCAAACCGTGGCATTGACTGCCGCAGTCAACGTTGCACCCCTTTCCGAGTGCATCTTGGTCGCGCATTGAGACAGGATTACAACTGCGCAATTCCTAGTGGCCGCAAGTTTGTGAAGAGCATTCATGATGGACTGCAGTGCCTGTAGCCGTTTCGTAGAGGGACTTGGACCTGGAAACATGTCAGCTACGGGACATCAAGCACTCGCTTATCCACATACCCTTGGCAGACTTCGAAATAGCCTTGCCATCATGCGATTTTGGCAGAGCCGAGTTGACTAATGCTGATAGGGAGCTGATAACCACCAGCGAAGAATTGGCTGGTATAGCCTTGGCAGTAGGTCGTGAGATGAGGGCGACAAAGTGAGGAAGTGTCAGACATGAATAATGAAGGAATCGACCAGCGTCACCCTCAACATCATGTGCTTCCACATCTGAATCGCCTTGATCATCCTTGATAGTATTGATGACCGCCTTTAGCCTGTTGCGAGGAATAGCCTGAAAGCAGTCTATACAGCAAAGTTGGGTCAGATATTGGTATCGAAGGAGGGTTATGCTTGACTCAACGAACCTACCCAGACCACTGCATTGCCATCCCGCAATGCATTTGAGGCGAGCTGCAGTCTTTCTCGCACGTTAGTCTCGTAATATGCAAGGGAACGTCCACTTCCTTACCCCAAGGCAGTTTTCCCCGTTCCAGGGGGGCCCCAAATTTCTGTCACCTGGCCGCGATGAACACCACCTTTTGGGGTAGAATCCTGAGAGTCAACAGATACTGTACCCGCAAGAGCATGATCTAGATCCTCGAGACCTGTAGAGACATGGTTTGACGCGTCGCCTCCAAGCTCGTCCAGGGCCTGGGAAGCCGAGACGGTTGGTAATCGGTCTGTATAGCGGGTTAGTTTAGGCACCAGATCGTGGGATGCATCGTGAGACTGACGGGCACCAGATGTGTCAAAGCTGGCTCTGTCATGACCGTGAATCGCATGATAATCCATCCTCCACTCTCATGACGATGCGCGGAGTTTTTCCAGGCCAGTCAATGAAGCAATCGTGAGTGGACCTTTCATCACCGGTGGTCGCGGCAGTCACGCACGTGCTTCGAAGAACAAAGAACGCGAGGTCACGTGACCTATAGATACTCTTTCTAAGTCGTCGGGCAAGTCTCGCTGGCGAAGCTCCTACGTCAAAGGATCGACCATCTGTGGAGGATGAAACCCTGTCTTCCTTTACGGCATAGTCGACTTCTTTGGAACATTCGATGAGACCGAGTATCAGCCCACCGAAGCTCACCTGAGCTAGCTCTCCGCTTACTCAAGGTTGCCTTGAACTGTTTCCCCTTCTCTCCTCTCGTCAAGCCACTCAATCCCCGGCTTTGGGCCACGAATCTCGATAAGCGGTCCACAGATATCCCAGCATGGAGCAAGGGCAGTTTAACCGCTGTGGCAAACGGCCGTGGCAAACCGCTCGCCATTGGGGAGGGATCAGAGCACAATTGCCAGATAGTCGTGGTATTTGCTGTGAAAGGTGAGCAGTCACAGAGTTACTGTCCACTAAGAAAGCCGAGAAGGCCAAGGTCCATTTGACTTTATTGCATTCCACAACGCTTCGGTCACCACACCGGCACTTGCGGGCCAATATCCCAGCAAATATTGGCTACACAACTAGCTTCTGGGAATGGATGTGGCTCGGGTAACACTGAGCTGATTCTCACCAGGTCGACTTCAATACGGGGTCCTAAATCCCAGACGAGTCTTGGAGCCATCGTGGGGACGTGGAGACTCCAGCTTCAAATTAGAGAGTGGCGAAGAAAAATGTGCGAGGTGATCGTCGGTGGCAGATTGAGAGCTTGACTCGAGCAGCGCATGATACTAGAGATAACGACCTCGGCGCCATTAGCCCTTCCTCCCGTCCTTGAGATGATTGCGGGAGGAGGTTGTGGGGAAGACGAGGCTACCCCATTCCCCATCTCCCCGGTCCCCGGCAGAGCACGGAAAAGATTTCGAGTCACAGGATTGACAGTCTGGGGTCATGATAGGAGCCTGTCCGTAACGGGAAACTGCAGAGATAAGAGATTCCAGCTGACGGCGTGATTAGGACGGACCGGCCAAGGGACAGTACAGCACAGCACAGCAAAGACGGGGTCAGACGGTGGGCGGGCTCCGTTCTGCGACTTTCCAAGATTCTCGACGGTCTTGGCTCCCCGTTGATGCTTGTGTTACATCCAGACCATGCTTGTCTTGTGCCTTGCATGAGTTACCCCGTGCCAGTTTCAAGTGACACGGCAAAGTTTGCTTGCTCGACTCGCAACGGAGGTGGAAGCCTCGGCTCTCAAAAGACAAACGGACAATTGCTTGTCTTGTCTGAGGGAAAAGACGTCCAGTGGAGCCTGTCTGGCTGAGACTCACTGATCAAGCTTCTAGACTTGCTGCAGCGATGACTTCGCCTCTTCCCCCAGGTCTGCCCCACCCGATTGCAATGCAGACCAAGGAGTTAGCATTACGGCATCAGATTTAGCGCCGCCATTTCCGAGCTTGACCCTCTCCTGGTGGTTTATCGCTGTTTGATGCTGTCCCGCTCACCCAGATTGTCCGTGTATCCTAGCTTGCTCCAGCTCGCTGACAATGAGGCTTAGTTGGACGTGCACTGGAGACGATGAGACGGCGTGTCCTCTCAAAAACCCTCACCCGGCTAGATGCGGCGGCTCTAAACTGCAAGGTACCGAATACGATTCCAGTCCATGATGGGGCAGCGTGGTGAAAGCCCTGACTTTTATCATGGGTTTGTCGCCTAGACCCTGGGGCCTGTCGAGGAGCTCCTCCTCCTCCAGGAGGCCTTGAGTCTGGAGAACCAGGTGCCCTTGAGGTAGTAGGGTAGGTAAGTTGCGGGCAAGCGCTAGGCCATGACACCGGCCCGGTCAGATAGCTTCGTCTGGCTGAATGAAGCCATGACCACGGCGGTTCTTGTCCCTTTTTTGCGGGGAGACAGGTGATTTCGGTGCGACAAGTCATCTCACCTGAGGCTCTGAGCACCCACACCGACAGCCATACATATGGGCGATTGGACCGACAGCTCGACTGTGCGGCTACTGTGCATCACGGCGGGCGCCAACAGTATGTGCACGGCTCGGCCAATGTCGGGATCGTGAGCGGGAAAACTGGGGATGGCCAGAGACCAGAGGCTCGGCAGCTTGCGTGCTGCTCGCTGCCATGCTGCAGAGGCAGTAGGTATTGGACGATGCCAGTGCAGCTGGACCAGCTTTACCAAGCGTGGCAACTCTCAGTGCCAGAGACCCCCACGGAGAGAGGCCTTTCATGCGACGCACGGCCACGGCTATGTGAAGCTCTCCCTGGCCTTGACTGTGACAGTTGCTTTCAGCGCCATGCTTGCGCAAGATCTTGGCCGTCTTGCTCAATCGTCCCCCTAAGCGCCATCCGGGAATGGTCATGGCCATGACGAGCTTCATCGTCCTTTCCTGGGACTAGTTCAGCCTTCAATGAGCCGCAGGCCCCTCTGCAAGGGACATCATGGCACGCCGCTGCATTGTGCATGCAAAAAGCTGGAGCCCCGCGAAGGCTTGTTGGAGATCTAGACCCTGGGATCTGCGACGAGGGACCTCCCACAAGCCACCACCGAGGCTCTGGCTCGGTATGCCAGAGGCCGATCAGCGGCTTGCCAGGGCTGCTGTACCAACACGTTTCCTCACCGGATAGCTTCAACTCTCGGTCAACGACCGCTGCAAGGTCACGCCTAGCTCACCTATCACATGCGGCAGAGCACCCCCAGGTCTCTTTCTTCCGCCATCAACGATCCCAATCTCGCGCTGACATTTAAGCCCCCCAGCGGAGCCGCCTCCGATGGTGGTCGGATAGGCACCTGGATAGCATCACATCACGTAGCGGCTAGTAACGTCGTCGACCCTGATGAAGAACGGCACTACGCACAATACCACCACGTGGGTGGGAACAAGCACTGGGAAGTTTGCCGCCTCAATACGCCCAAGATCCAGCGACCGAGATGACCTGCCCCTAGGAGTTCTCGGGCCTTTAGACACCTAGTCGGCTACTCTGGCTAAACGGCAAATCAGACGGCCGGGACTGACACATGAAAAACGCAATTCCTTTCGAGTGTCGTGAAATCCCCAAGCCGCCCCCAGGGAACGGGGCTGCTATCGTGGACGGGGGGGGTGTCAAGCGGTCCAGTCAGGGCCGACGTGGCCGTATCCGCACGTGTTGGGTCCCTGAAAGCCGCTACTGTGGAAAAGTCGTTCGACGGGCTGGGGTACAGAGCCGGAGACTGAATTCTCTTGGGAGGAGGACGGACATGACTGCTAATGCGTCATTGAGACGAGAGTTGTACCCTTCGGTCTGAAGTAGATGACAACCGTGGCAACCACGAGGGCCATCTGGGGAAATAGAACGTCTCCAGGTGCAAGTCTGAGTCTTAACCGGCTCGTTGGATTCAGGGCGGGCGCATTGGCCGTATCGGCTGGACATGGTTCGCCGCATCTTGCATGTCAGCGCATTATTAACATCGCGGACTAGCAGGCCCTGCTGGATTCCAATGGAGCCCCCTCACGGAGGATGGAGGAGTTGCGCATGGACAGGCAGCTGGTGAAAATGGAGGCTCTTCTCAAGCTGGACCCTCTCTCTGGGGCGAATCCGCGGCAGTCCAGGCGCAGGGCCAGGCCAGTTGGCCGGCGGCGCTACGGAAAGCTGGGTAATCCCGTCGAAACAACTGTTTGCTGACGACACTGCTCGCCTTGTCGAGGCAGAGGCTCAATGCGTCAGGGGTACGGGGTAGAAATACGTGTATCCGTGTTGTCAACCGCTTGCGCCTCGAAGCCACGGCAAGCCGAGTGGCCTCGGAATGGTTCATGCCTCTCGTGCGGGAGTTGGAGGCGTCAAATGCCAGCTGCCAAGATAAGGACCAAAAACCTGGAAGGCCTCTGAACTCCGGACCAAATCCGAGGTGTTGACATGCAATGACGGACATCGCCGTTCCGAATCACCGAGGGTCAGGATAAGATCTGAGATCATTTGCCCCGGAATTGCCGCAATCGGCTAGCTCGTAGGGTTGCGACAGGCATCAGGGGCTCGGGTCTGGGGCGCCATCGCACAAGGGGAAGCTGGAGAAAGATGGAGCACGACAGAGCCTCCTGGCCTGGGGTTTCTTGGCCGGGCTCAATTGCCTTATCTGCTCGGGGAAGCTCGCTCAGGACAGGACAGACCAGACCAGACACACGATGCGGTGGCGCGCTAGAATTCTTGGATAAGGGCGGCCTTGGTCGACAGGCTAAACGGGCTAACACGACAAGGAAGCAAAGCAAGCACACATCAACAAGGGGCATGGGTCGACCCAGACGCCCGCCCGGTGGCTTGCGAATCCCTACCATCTGCCGGAGGAGGGTGTCTCTCTGCACCTGTGTTTGGGAACTTGGGCGTGATATCAGCCAGATTAGCTTATCACCCCCACGCTGGAATTGGGAAAGTGTTAGCACCCCTGGCGGGCTATCAGCAACATTGGCAACATTGGCTGGATGTGGAGGGGGGTGAAGTATTCATTCATTGTCCGACACCAGACCTGACTCCTGAAGCCTGGAATCTGGGGAAGACGTTGCCGTCCATCCGCTGTACCGTAGCCGCAGCCGCAATCTGGAGATATGGAGATATGAAGAGGGGGAAGAGGGGAAGGGGAGCAGTCTCGAATCTCTGGATGGATCTCGACTTATCTCGTGATGAAGTTGATTGCGGAGATGGGCAAGATAGGCCTGGGCTGGACGGCCCGCAGACACGGCAGGTGAGAGGAGATGGTGGCAGACAGACAGAAGCAGCTCATTTGATTTGGCTTAGACCGAGGGTATTGCCCGGGGATGGGGCGGACATGAGGAAGTTGGCAGAACTGTGAGGAGGCGAATCAACCTCTGGAACCATGTCTTGGAACTGGGCCTCATGGGGACGCCTCATGTGGCTATCTCCCCCCTGGAAAGGACCGGCCCCGGAATACCAAGCAGCACGCGACTGACGATAGGGACCTCGAGGATGATGCACTCGAGACCTTGCAAAGCCTTTCCCCCCAGACGACGGCTTAAGGCGGAACTCTGGGGAGCGCGCTTATCGCGTTGAATGGCCCGATTACACTGGGGCCAACAACCTGATGGTGATGGGATGGACTTGCGCCGGTCTCGTGGCTCCCCAGAAAGAGAGTACGGCCCGGGAGGGGTTCAGGAGGAATCTGGAGTTTAGACGACTGACAAGTCCGGAGTAAGGGTCTGTCTGGTGATTTGATGCCGGAGCTCAGGCTAAGCGGGCTTATCATGGTTCGGCCTGGAGTGGTGAAAGGCCGGCCATGGCGCCCTTTGGTGTTGTGGGAGCAATACCCCATAATCGGACTCGCTCCCGAGGCTTTTGCCCAGCGATGTCGCTCGATTATTTGTTCGCGTAATTATTTTCGAGCCTGGCTCTCCTCTGCTTGGATCTCACAACCAAGCCCAGGACGCCCTCCCCTCTTGAGCCGGCCACAACGACCTGGACCTGCGGCTGATCATGTCACGAGAGAGTTTGCCCCAAATCTGGGGGTAAAAGTGTGTGTGGAATTGTGGTAACCTGGGGTAGGGAGGATACTATCATGCGGGATAGGCTATAGCCCCCTTTGAAGGGCTGCTAGCCGGCAGCAACAACAGGGACACAAAAGTATTGCCGAAGGGGGCAATAAGAAAAAGTAAAGATAGCCCGGGTCGATTGATGATGAGAAACCAATGCCAATCGACCCTGGGACGGGGTAGTGGCGCTTCTGAAGCATCGTGAGGTCCCAACCAGGAAGTAATCAACGCCATCCAGGACAGCCCTAGCGCAGTGTCCACCTGAGAAGAGGAGAAGAAAGAGGAGGGTCCCACTGGAGCTCTAAGACTAGCTAGCACGATAGCATCAGAAGACGGAGAAACGGAGAGACTGACTTTGACTGGGGGAGTGGCATTGGCATTGGCGTTGGCATGGCATGATGGATGGGATCGAGGACAGGTCCGACGTTGCAGACGGGCGATTACGTACGTTGAGGAGCCCTTCTTCACCATGGTTACTCATACCAAGGCGAAATGCATGGCAGAGCATGACAACAGCGCCGCACAGGATGGGCAATATGCCTGATACAGGAGATCGACACGCAATTGCGTCTTCTTTGCCTACCAAGGCGCACAGCCATGGCAACACGAATTATTCACGAATGGCATGTTTGAAAGCAACCACTGCCATGCCATGCCAGCTCAGCCCAGCTTACAGCACAGTAGCCCAGCCTCAACAAGACGACAACCACGAGTCAACGTGGCGGTCGCATACCGTTTCGGTACAGGTCCCGTAAAAACCGAAAAGGGCACTGAGCAAAAAAATCACCGAGAAAAAAAAGGATCAAAGGGGGCAGTCGGAGCCGCTTCATGGAATGGAGACCAATCAGTCGAGCACGACATGAACAAGAGGCCTGATGTGCCCCACGCCCCGGGCCGGCCATCAGAGAGAAAAAAAAACTACAGCGCTCACAGCGAGAGGAAGCCCACGGTGAAGTGGAGCGAGAGAAGGGTGGGCGAAAGGTCTCACCGTCGAACCTCTTCGGGCATTGGCGACGGCCAGATGGGCTGGGGGGCCAAGCGGGCGAACGAGAGGGCAAGGAGCAAACTCCACACGCCTCTCCAGGTCGGCATCCCAGGACAAAGGTGAGAGGTCGGCGTTCGGGGCGTGGAGGCCGAGTCTTGTCCTCTCGAGGAGGGAGGGGACTCCACGGGCGCAAACAGAGGCCAAAGATTGAGGATCCTAGAGATGGGGAGAGACTCGGAGGATGGTCGGCGCGGAGGGGTGGACTCCGCGGTCGAAAGGCCGTCTCGGGAGGGGTGGCCGTACCAAATCCCCAGCTCATCCGTCCAGTCCATCCGTCGTTGTCGTCCCGACACTGGTCGTGACTCGTTCCGTTCGCTCTTGTCTCCGGGGGCGGATCATGAAAGTTTTCTCAATGTTGTACCGGGGGAGATGAGGAGGCAACTTGCAATGGATGGAAAGGTTGGACGAGGCTTGGAGCTGCACATTGGGTCTCTCTGTGACTCTGATTTTTCTTCCTTCCTCATCTGTTGCTGCTCGCCCCGTTATGCCCCCCAGGATAAGGCCCGAAGAAACGGGGCATCCAGGTTTCCAGTTGTTCCAGAGCCCCAGCGCAGGTTTCCAGTGGAAGACCCCATCGCACCTTCCATTGGAGCCTCCTGCTTCTCCCGCCGGGGTAGAAAGGGACGAGCAAGAAAGGTGGAGGGGCAGGAAGGTACGTACAGTCCACGCCCCACGCCCCACACGTCCTTCCTTACTTGCCCTCCCACGCTCATAAGATCACCCCTCATTTTTTCGTCTGAGTGGACCCTCCTCTGGCTTGTATGGCTCTTGCGTGCTTGAGGTGAAGAGTGAAAAAAAAACTGTGAGAGCCCACTAAGGGGGCCACCCACGGGGCACTCCACTCACTGAACAAACCCACTGGACATTGACATTCCCCTGTAGCTGTAGCGGTGCACCGGACCAACCCCCTAGTCCTCTAGTGACCTGCCCTGCTGGCCCTGAGGGCGCTCCTGTTTTACCGCTGCCTGGCACAAGGCGGGCTCAGGTACCCTCGGGCAGTGCCTACAAGCCAGCGTGGGGTGCAGGGGCGTGCATCTAGGCAAGGCGTGTGTGCGTGGGTTGCTTGTTCCCGTCCCCCTCCACGCACCCTCCACCCTCCACCCTCCTCCACTCGCTCCGTTCACTCGCTCGTCCTTCTCCGTCTCGATGTCGCAGTGCGTGGTCTAGTACCGACCCGGCCGAGCCCGGCACTCTTTATAACCATTGGATCCCCCCGTCCCCTCCTTCACTCCAGATTCCCGTTCTCTCCAAATCGTTACGCCAGATCCTCCAGCTTCCCCGGAACTTGACTCCTCCACCAACCTGCATCAGCTTCAGCTTCAGAGACTTCGGTCCAAGAACAATCACCCAATACACCAGCAACCCAAACCGCACATCAACGATCGCTATATCGGCTCTCGACTCTGGACTCTTATCCACCGACATCGCCAATCTTGATAACCTCTATCACGTTGAGCGTTGGGTCCTCCACCAGTCGAATCACATGCAACGAGCACTGGATTTCTCCAACCTACTGAATCCCACAGCGTCGGCTGATACGGAACCCGAGAAACCCCAACAGGGCGACGTCGAGATGGCAACCGCAGCAGTCACTGTTATCAAACCCAACGGGCCCCTCCCGGGTGCCCAGGCCTCAGAGAGCTCCAACGAGCTGCCTCGACCTTACAAGTGCCCTCTCTGCGACAAGGCCTTCCACCGCCTCGAGCATCAGACTCGACACATCCGCACTCACACTGGCGAGAAGCCTCATGCCTGCCAGTTCCCCGGCTGCAGCAAGAAGTTCTCTCGCTCTGATGAGCTCACCCGCCACTCCCGTATTCACAACAACCCCAACTCGAGGAGAGGCAACAAGGCTGCTCAGCAGCACCAGCAACAGCAGCAGCATCAGATGCACCAGCAGCAGGGCCTCCCGCCTCACATGCTTCCCGATGGAATGATGGCGCCGCCTCCCGCTCCCAAGACCATCCGCTCTGCTCCCACATCCACTCTGGCCTCGCCCAATGTCTCTCCTCCCCACTCTTACTCGACATTTGCTCTTCCCGTCTCGGCTGTTCACTACAACCGAAGCGGTGACATTTCCATGCTGGCCAAGGCCGCTACTCAGGTTGAGCGTGAGACGCTCACTGCTCCTCCTCACCACAACTCGCGTCACCACCCCTACTATAGCCACGGAATGCACAGCTCCCGAGGCCACCTCCCAACGCTCTCCTCTTACCACATGTCGCGCTCTCACTCCAACGATGAGCACAACGACGACCACTACTCGGGCGCTATGCGACACTCCAAGAGGTCGCGGCCCAACTCCCCCAACTCGACGGCTCCCTCTTCGCCAACCTTCTCCCACGACTCTCTGTCTCCTACTCCCGACCACACTCCCATCGCCACTCCCGCTCACTCTCCTCGTCTGCGACCTTTCTCCGGCTATGAGCTCCCCAGCCTCCGGAACCTGTCTCTCCAGCACAACACGACCCCTGCCCTGGCCCCTATGGAGCCTCATCTCGAGAACCACCACCTTCAGGGACCTCCTCCCGCTTCTGCTCCCCGCGCCACTGGAATGTCCCTGACGGACATCATCAGCCGGCCAGACGGATCTCAGCGAAAGCTCCCCGTTCCCCAGGTCCCCAAGGTAGCAGTCCAGGACCTGCTCTCGGATAACGGATTCAGCCACAGCGGCAGGAGCTCCGGCGCCAACAGTCTGGCAGGAGGCGATCTCATGGATCGGATGTAGGACAGACGATTGCTTCGCAGCTCGCACGACATGATGACGAACAATATGGGTTATAGAGGTATAGAAACAGACGGCGTTTACGGGTTACTACATGGCAATCGAATTTCATCATCTCAAACACAGAATTGAGCACTCGAGGACTTGGGCGGCACTTGTGAAACGAAAGAAGGCAGGCATTTTTCTCCAGGGGCGGCGGACATTGGTTCCAACATGAGTCCCGCCCTCTACGGGGGGCGGCAGAAACTAGATTTCGAATTGCGGAGCACTTGGATTTTTCCCTCGGGCTTGCCTCGGGGCTGTTGGGGCCACCATACCTCGACCGGAAAAGCAGAGTCTATTTTGATATCCATGGCTGGTTTTTTTCCCTTTCTTTTTTATTTCTTGAGACAAAAAACTCGACTCCTGTCTATTCAAACAAAAATTTTATGTCAAATGTCTAATGTTCATGTCTTCCTTCTCTTGTTCAATGTGCGGGATCACTTCTATTGCTTCGGCACCCAATGTATGGATTGGCGGAGGGTCTTGAAAGATAACTAATGGCGACCAGGGGTTGCAGTATCGGGGGGCCGGCATAATGGGCGGAGACGTGCCCCCGGAGGGATTTTGCTCTCCTGAGAATTACGAACCAAGTGTATGATGTATGGTAATAGATAGACGCAGCGCAGCGCATGCAAAGCAAACTAGCTCGAGCTTTACCCACTCAACCCTGACCTGGCCTGTGACCTTGTTGCTTTGACTTGACTTGATCTGATCTGACCTGTGTGATTTGGAATGACAAGCACTTGATCCAACATGTGTAAACAACTGCCCCGGTGACCGACGTCAGGATCGCCTCGTGTGACATAATGAAGACGGAGGGAGACACTGTGGGAGGGAGCACTCAGATCAGATCGGATGGACAACCCTGCGGAACCGCAGCTGGAGGGTTGGAATCTGGATCGCGTCCTTACTCAAACGGGGGAGCAGGTCCGGGGAGAACCAAGGGAAAGCAGAAAAGTCAAGTTGAGGTGCTGTAGCTAGCGAGCACACCTTGGGCCAGGCAACTTGCGCTTTGGCATGTCGTTTGGCCTGTTTGGGTAGCAGGGCCAGCGAGGCGCTCAGCCAGCCCAGATGGACGGCCTTAGTGCGCGCGCCCCTTGGGGGCTTGGGGGACGATAGGTAGATCTCAGGATGCCGTCATTAGTCGGGGAGTTTGACAGCATCCGTGGTTGCTAGGGGCTTGTCGATTGTTACGCAGATGTTTTCCCCCTTTGACCCGGGGAACACTCCTTGGTCAAAGACGACTCTTTGCTTGTGTTGCGTGTCCCTCGAATCGATGTCCTCTCTCTGGCCATGTCTCTCTTTTCTCCCCCACCCACACACGGGCACACACACACATGCTTCCAAAGGGCTGACGGGACGGCACAAATCAATCTGATCTGCCGCCTTCCCCCACCACTAGAAAGCCAAGGCCTGGGAAATCCCACCACCCACACCCATGCCCCTCCTGGATCTCTCGTCCAACCCCTGCGCCGTCAGCTCAAGTGGGTGAAGATGGGTTGAAAGTCAGATGGTCGCAGTTATCACATGGAGACGAGAAAACCGCAGGTGATAAGAGCACAACACCACAAGGGCCTGAGCCTAAACACCATCCACTACCACACACACACTCATACACAAGAGAGGAGGGGAAAATAACAATGCTTTCTCATCGGCTAAGGCGTGTATGGGATGGGTTGCGTTGCGTCCAGCACGCGGTGCGAGGTCGGCGTATGAGCGGACCGTAACCGGGCAGAGGAGGGAAGCCAGAAGTTGAACCGGATTCTTTTCTGGTCTGATGGAAAAAATATTTGCCAGCAAGAAAAAAAAAAAAAAAGAACCCCTCCGGTTTTCGAGGCGCAGCGGCCGCACGCTTCCCCAGTTTGTGGACGCATATACTTTCAGGGCGCTCCAGCAGAGAGTGGGCTCTGAGTTTCAGGGTGCAGCACCTTGGCCTCGAGTTTATCAGGCAATGGAAAGCCACCAGAACCTGGAACTCTCTGTGTGCTGCTTGGATGACAAGTCCCTGACAAGGCTTCGCCTCGTTTCTGTTCCCCCGGACTCTTCTGTGTTGTCAGGGGTGGTGGTAACACAAAAAAGCAAAGAACCGACGTGGAATCCCCCATACAGACACACAAAACAAAAAAGCTCGTAAAAGCAACTGCAACATTTGGGGGGGCAGAAACCTTCTGAGTGGCACGCCTCAAATGCTCTGCATCACGTCAGCCTGTGAGGCTTTGGGCGGTGGTGGTGGATGAAAGCTGAGCTCAGGCGCAGCCCCCCTGATAAGTGTTTGCCTGTTTTCTCTCCCTGGTGGCGGCTTTGTTTGATAACAGGGCCAAAGCGGCCGTTCGTCTTACAGTACAATCAGAAGAAGCTCTTGCTGCATCCAAAGACGATGAACCACGTAGGACGGAGAAGGGCTGGTTGCGCGTCCCCTCCCAAGCCTCTTACTCTTCCTTCTTTAGAACCGCGTACAAGTTCAGGGGTGCAGCTATTTAGGATTTGGCAAAGGCAAGGGGAAGCAGCGTCATTGGGCGGACCAGCTTTGGGGGCGAACAGTCGTCATGTTTGTGCGTTGTGCCTCTTTTTTACCCCATGGGCCAGTTGAATGAGGCATCTAATGTCAGGTCTACGTAGCACACGCACGGCAATCCCGCCTATGAATTGTTGGGGGGATGGATCAAGGGAAGTCCGCCCTGTGTAAGAGGCAGGTCGGCCGGCTCGTAGGGCCGCTCCACGGTCTCGGTCTCGGGCCGGGATGGTCGGTGAAGGTGAAGGGGAGGCGTTACGCGCGGAGAGTCGCACAATGGGGCGTATCTCTTGCTCAATCCGGCCGCCCTTCGTGGGCTGAGTGGTCGAGTGCTGGCCCCTGGCCTACGATAAGCAGTCCAGTTTAATTAGAAGGCGGACCAAGATGCAGCACAAAGCACCACACGTGCGTCCTACATACCACCTACTGTACATGTACAGTACACCGCCAGAACCGGGGCTGGCGAATGAGGGCTGAGCCGGAAATCGGGAGAGGATAGAAATAAGGGAAGTGGTGTGAAGAAATCTTGGGAACCCAAAGGAAGGAGAAAAAGGGAAGCCCATGTTTGGTCCATATCTAGGCGAGTGTCAGAAATCCGGGGGTGGTGTGTGCGCGCGAAATGCGGGTGTGTAGCCGCCGCTGGGCTACTTCTTCTGCTTGCTTTTTGGAGGGTGGTATTCGCGGGGCAGAAAGAGCCAAAGAAAGAAAAAAAAAAAAAGCTGGGGTTGGAATGGGCGCATTTGGCTGGTGGATGGACGATGACAACGGCATGTCGACGACGTCAAGTCTTTGTCGATCTTTTCCCCTGACAAGAAGGGGAAAACAATTTTTGTTATCACGCCCGTTTCTCGAGTCATCGTCGTCGTGGCCCCCGTTAATGACGATGATGATGTCTTATCTTTTGGGTTTCCGGGGCCCCGGAGGAACGGAGTCTCTAATGCTTGACTCAGGGGCCGAGAATTTTGGAGCACATTGTGCGCCAGTTTGCATCTCCCCCAGACCAGGGCTCAGATTGAATTAATGAATGTATACCCTCATCACCATGCAGGCAGGCTTGATTTTGTCCCACGTCTAGCTGCGGATAGCGGCGGCCGCGGTCTGGGGGAGTGTGTGACTGTGTCACCTCACCTGGGGATGGGCGCAAGCAATGCTGGGTGGGCAGTTGAACAACCTGATCCTGAATCCCGGTATCCTGATCTAGCATTGGAAATCGACCACCGCCAACAAAGAGACCGCCGGCCCGCTCGACGAGAACCGAGTCAGTCATGGGAACGGCAGATCTCATACGGGCCGGAGTCTGGCGTGGGGTTGTCTCCCGGACTTTGAATGCCATCAGAGTTGACTAGTCAAATGCTTGGGTAGAATAGCCGGGCGAGACTAGAGTATAGCATGCCAATCTCCGTCTTGAACACGGGTCAAGTCTCGGGATCAGCGTGTCTCACGACACAAATAGACATGAGCTCCTTACTTGTTGTCTAGAAGATGCCGTCAAATGGCTGGCTGACCCGAGACCAATTCACTTCAGTTCCTTTCCTTTCTTTTCCTTGCGGGGGCGGAGTTGTGTTGTCGGTTGAATGTAGTCGAGATCGGCCATCGCTTCTTATGCATCATCCCGCATTGCGTCGCGCGGTTGAGACCAGATGAGCAAGCGGCAGACGAGACAAGAGAAGGGAGCTTTTGTTCTTCAAGGGGCGTGTGAGGCGACCCTTTCATCCATGGATGCTTTCAATTACAAATTTCTGGGGAAAGTAAACGCCCTTCTTTCCTTTGCTCCTTCGACCTATCACCTGCCTAGGTAAGACTTGCCTAGGAAGGCAGGCAAGTTCTTTGATGCAATTTATGCGCCCACTTAAGCGCTACCTAGACTCTTAGTCGAATCGCAGCGAGAAGAAGGGTCTCACTTGGCCGATTCCTTATCTTCCTCATCCTCACATTCATGTCCTCGGTCGATTGACACCGAGCCTGACTCGTATCCTCACCTCGCCATCATTTAGCCGATCATTCGAAGGGCAATCGGCGTACAGAAAAGCCACTCTGCCTTTGTGGAGCTATCCGCGCAAAAACCCCAGACGATCGGCAAACGCCCGCAGACAGCTAATGACACATCTCCCATGCCCAGGCCAGGCAAGGCCAGGCAAGACTGTTTCCACAAAAGAAAAATAACCTGTAAGTTGCGGTACCTGAAATCGGGCAATCTAGCCCGGCACGGAGCGCTGATCAGGGCACCCTGATAGTGAAGAACGGACAGTCCAGCGCGTTTTCCTGTTGGCGCTAGCTCGATTGTCAAGCGACATTTGATGCTCCTCGTGGCCTGCTTGCGATGCCCATGGGATGGGGCTGCGGATACACACGGCATGAGCATGAACAGAGCGTGAGCGAGCGGCCGTTCATCCACACAGACGGGGCGGGCCAGGGAGTTCCAGCGGCTGGGAAATGAGGCCTTCTGAGGCTCCTCTGGCGAAACCGAGAACTGAACTGAATCAGGTCTCGGCCGGCAAGGGGGCTTTGAGGGCGAGGGCGAGGGCAGAGAGATGTCACAAAGCGGACCCAGGAATGACGACAGGATCCTCCAGCAGCATCGACGAGAAGAATCTGATGAGCGCTCTGTACCTCTACGGAGTACCCGCCGCAGCTCCACCACCTCCAGCTCCAGACGATGGATGGATGTGTCCCCCACGCCGCGCCCCGCGAGATGTCAGAACAGCAGGGGTCAGCATGGGGAAGATGTCGTTGCAAACAACGATGCCCTTGCCAGACAGCTCCATCTAGGGCCCCCAAGGGGTGTGGGTAATCGCACGGGGGTCCTCTGCTCTGGTTTCATGCCCACAGGCTCCAAGCACCGGGTTCGGTTCACCAACAAACACCTGCTGCTGTCTCGGCCTCTGAGAGGTTTATGCCGTTGAGCAACCCCCATCCAGCATCGTCTCATCTTGCGCCGGGACTGCTCATGCTGACATTGAGGCAGAAAGGTATCCATCCGCACATACTGTACAGTCGACTCGCTGCGGCTTGTATGCCGGACGGGTTGCACCCCGATGCCCAACCGGTCTGTCTGAGTCTGCATAGATTGCCGCGAGCAAGTTTGCGCAGACAAGTGCCAGGCAATGCACAACATTTCCCAGGTGCCCAAGGCAGTTGCTTGCATAAAGCGCAACCCTCGTGTATCTTCATTTGATAAGAGGCAGAAACCGGCTTCCGGCTAGCGCACGTCGTTGGCTGCTGACAAGTGCAGCGCGCCCGACGTGTTGGACAGCCCAGATTGCCTGTTCCCTGCCAGAGCATGGCATGGCTGCGATCCTGTCGTGTACGTCCCGTCCCGGCAGACGAAACCAACACCGAACGTGGCCTTTGCTTGGCGTGGGAGACGACGGGCTTTGGTCCTACGGGCGTGGGACGGAATCCAACGTGACGGGACAATCTCCCACGGGTGGTTCGCGCATCTGACTACGGACCAGGCATTACACAATTTCACGCTCTGCCTACGACCTCGTCTGATACTTGGACCAGGATCAAATCGTGCAGCTCTTTGCATCTGCCACCCAGGCCTGCCCTCTTTGTTGATACCTAAGGCGGCCGCAGCGCACGCATAACGACAAAGAAGCACCGTGATTGCCCCGTCTCGCTTCACGGGCTTATTGTCAAGCAATCACACAACCTTGCCGTGTAACGAAGAGCCTCAGATCGCACGTCCTTGACTGGCCATTGCGCAACCACCAGCGAAGGGTTGGCTTCCAGTTGCGCCCGGCCGTCTGAAGGAACGTGATAAGACTCTGAACTCGCAGCATGTGCTTTGCGGATTCTGAGGAAGCTATCGGCATGTGCTCAATCGCGGATCCGAGAACTCTGGAGCCATAATGGATCTTGCGGCCGCGGAATATGGAGCTTATCATGAAGATTGAGTCCTTGGTTGGGGATCCATCAACCTGACAGGCCTTATTTCGCCGAAGCGTTGTGGGGATCGCGGAAGCAAGGGACCAAACATGGTCGTCTGTGGTGAGATTGTAACGCGTGTTTAGGGCCCTGAGGCATCCAAAAGCGAGGATTGATGGGATCTTGTTGAGCCGCCATCTGTCGATGAAAAACTTCCGCAGGGCTGAGATTCCCACCACGAGTCGGTTCCGCCGGCAGCGTTCTGCCGTATCACGGAGCTACATGTTACCTATTGTTGGAACGTGCTTTAGCTATTTGTCACAATCACATGTGAGGAACCATGGCTAGCAGGTACGTGTACTGAGTCGATGTTGACTAACAAACTCGAGGTCTTTCAGAGGTTGGAGATGCACGTTGAGGGTGCAGCAGCCCCGATTGGGCTCTCTTAGCATGTGATAATGCTTGCGCAAGCTCTGGTTTTTACTTTATTGAATAAGTGATGAGTCGGAATAATAGTACATGACGGAAAGGCTCTGAGTGGGCTGCTGCAGAGTCGTTGACGGCATCGGCATCAACCAAGATGCCTTGACTTGCACACCATTAGCTTCAGTCAACGACAGGCACCTTCTCAGCTGTGGACGCATCCAAGATCGGAACGTTCGGGCGCCACGAACCACATCCCGATCTAATCAGGTACGGCCGGCATGAGCCTGGTGGACGGTTCTTTCAGCCTCAATTCCAGGTTCACCTCCCCGGGTGTGCTGGTGCTGTTTGCTAATATTTTAGCTCCCAACAAGCCGGGGAACGACAAAGGTGTTCGGACATGCGGAAAGCCTTTACCTCTGGAGCTTGCACATGGCGAATTAGCCCTGCAAGTTTAGCTGATGGGCTCGTATCATTCTCGGTCAGAATCCAGACGCTCGAAACAGCCAAGGAAGGCTTGCGTCAAGTCAAAGCCACCACGCTGTCCTCTTTTTGCAGGGTCCAAGGCTAATCCAAGGTGAGCTCGCCAGTGAGGAGCAAGCACGTTCTCAACAGGGATCTTGAGCATCCCGGGTCTCTCCTCGGAGGAAGACGGAAGATCCGAGAAGACTTCGGGAAGAGACGTGTTCTCGCGCACTAATCAACCCCTTTACGGGTGAACCAAGAGCTCCCGATCCAAAAGCCAAGAGATAACGTCAGTTTTACGGGGCCCGTGGGGAATTGGATGAATGAAATGCTGGGGGCGAGTCGCGGGAACCGCAGAGCCGCTCGTCCGAGGCTCGCAATTGCCGGTACAGCGTTGCTTTGGCGGACGACCTCCTACCGCAAGACACCGGGCGTAGACCGAGATTGTCTTGAATGGCGGCGTCCCGAGATCAGTGAATGGAGACCGAACCCCCGAAGACAGAGACAAAGATCGCGGATCCGACTTCGGATCATAGCTCTAGTGGCAAGCCTTTTGTCAACCTCTGTTCATTTCCCCAGATTTCACTCCGCACGCCCTTGCCCCAGAAAGCGCCGATCGCTGAGCCGCAGTACAGTACTGTAGGCGTGGGCGTATGACGAGTGTGGAGGATGGCCATGATGGCTTCGTCGAGGAACTCTAGTCCGGTTCCTCGCAAGGTTTCGCCGACTGTCGACACTTGGGGATGGTACGATTACTCCGTACCTGATTATGTAAATGAATAGGTGCTCGAGACGGCAGTGTAAGTGTAGTTCTCAACTTGGGTGTTAGTCAATAGAAGACTACCTACCCAACTACTCAACAAAGCAAGTCAAGTCAACCTCCAGCCTCGAAGTTCTCTGACGTCGAGAGGCTCCAATGCGGCTCAAGAAACACGAGGTTGTTGGTTTGTCCCCCGCATAATCACATGCCTTGGCCCGTTCTTGGGGAAAGATGGCTGCCGGTGGAAACGCGGCCCGTATATCCCACAACCTCGCCGCTACGTAGCGGGATGCCGAGGTGATGCCGTGCACCGCAATGACCGAGGTGTTAGTATGAACTACTATGAGTACGTGATTCGGCTTTGTAGTACCATGGTAGTTTATGGGGGGTGAATCTGAGAGCCCATGTCGATGTGAACAGCTTCACGGCTAGGGT
Source organism: Fusarium solani (assembly GCF_023522795.1). Taxonomy (NCBI): domain Eukaryota; kingdom Fungi; phylum Ascomycota; class Sordariomycetes; order Hypocreales; family Nectriaceae; genus Fusarium; species Fusarium solani. The sequence goes on from NW_027072154.1 coordinate 2,714,120, forward strand.
GTGTTGTGAGATGAGGCGTGGACAAGCGACCCGAGGTTATTGCCGGCCTCGGTATAGAGCGGTCGATTCGGCATGATGGTTCATGTCACATTGTGGAATTCTACGATGAACGTGTCTACCGAGGCTGGGATGATCCTAGATGTTGATCTTGACTGTGAGAACCAGTTCCTTGGCAGACCAACATCGAACGGTTGGTCATACCACATCCCTATTGAGAAGATTGAGTATTGCCCAGTTGCAAGCCGTTGCCACTCGTTCAACCTCGGGTTGACTCGACTCAACTCAACTAAAGCTCATTGGTGAAGTGTCATTCATCCTACTATCTACTATATCTGTGTCATCCTGGGGATGGAAGGATCCTTGAAGCTTTGAGACTCGCCATAACTGCTATGATATGAGACTACAACGAGTTCCATAACTCATGAAACGCGGCTACAGTCGAGACTTTAGGTGTTGTGACATGCTTGCTTGAAACTGTTCATACACCCATGGTTCTGAAACGGCGAGGTTGGTTATATTTGACAAGGCCTAAGACTCTACCACTTTCCTTTCTGCACTGGTATGGCTCTATTCGAGCCTTACTATAGTTCATCGTTGGTTCGATAACCAGAAACAGTTGCTGATGCAAGATCCTAGGAAAGCGGCGAGTTGTACTTATAAACGCCCTTTAAAATAGGCTACCTCAAGTGACTGAAACCGCTTCAGACAATCAGGGTATAGGATCTGAAAGTAGTTGAGCCACTCACCATCGTTGGCATCTTCTTCTTCGTCCTCGTGTCTTTGCGTACTATTTCCAGTGCTTCCTTCCACAGACGTTAAGTCACCTCAGTGAACTATCAAGAACTCTGGGGGCAGTCGTTCTGGATAGGGTTGAGCTCGCCCGTTAACTATGCTCCTGAGGCTGGATACAGAAGATCGAACGAATGAGTCGATACACTTTATGGGGCAAAGCTGGCCTTGGGCGATTCGGGGGCTATTGTCAACTGACTAGAATCTAGCCGTGAGCCTGTTCGACAGCAACTGACTACACAGCGACGCCATCAATCCCACAAGCGGAATATGGCCTCTCAGCGAGATTAGGATCAGTGCTGATCCGCAGCCTGGCAGAACGGCTCGCCTTCTACTCCCGGCTGAAGTTCTTTGAGCTAAGCTAATGCTGCCTCCAGTAGTTTAAAACCATGCCCAAAGGTATCACCTTCCCAGTTGCTTATGTAGTAGACATATTCAACTCGGACCAAAGCCGATATATATCGACAGCCCGGAGAGCTAACTCGTGTAAACAATGACCTCAACATGTTTTGTGCCTTAGGTACTCAACTTGTGAGTGTCAAGCAGAACTGTCTTGGTGTTTCTGCTGAGCCGACGATGCATAGAGTAAACACCCCTTCTCATTCAAGCATTAAAGAGGTTCGTTAAGACAAGTTGTGTACATGGGGCATATCTGAAAAGCTGGTTGGATGCCAGCCACTGCGCTGAAGGGCATGTCGTGGTGATATCACTGTGTTTAGAACTACATATCTGTTCTCAGGCTGCCTTGGTGTATTGTTTACGATAGCTCATCCATTGAGTCGGCAAAAACTACGTTGCGGCAAGAAAGAGGCCTGGGAGTATCAGCTAAAAGATGAGCAAGCTTGACTGATATCTCAAGAACGGTCGGATTATTCTTGGTCGTTTCATCAAGTCCTCTCAGTTGTGGCAACAACCCGGTGGTCTGGACATGACATTCCCATACTTAGAAAGTACATGATGAATACAGTCTTGACTGAATGTCAAGGGCTGAGCTTTTTATGCTCTTCTGTGATATTTAATATACAACGATGAGTAATGTCAATACTTCTAGCTTCTATGCAAGGTTCAAGATATGGATCAAGCACGAACTTGAAGCCTCAGAAACCCATCACTTCCGAACTACGCCTGAGTGTGGTGGCCTTTGCAGGACGGGGACTTCAAACGCATTGATACCCCTACACAGATACTCTGGTATTATTGAGTAGAGGTATCCTCACAAAATGTTCCTCTTAAGCAAGAATAGGCTACTAACATCCATTATCAGGGTGTTGTGGCTTAACAAAGCCATATGAGGGTGACACATTGGGGAGTAGTCAATCAGCTTTTGAGAAAGATAATGACCTTATGTCCATAGTGGACACATCAACTAACGATCTGTATTTACTGGAGAGTAAAAGCTCAACGATGGATGCAGATTCGGATCAGGGCGGTCTCACTTGAGTGTTGGTGAACCAAGGTAAGGAGAAGGGTTTAGCTGATAATGGCAGAGTTATTGACCAGAGAGAGGTTTGTAAGGGAGTGATGAGAAGTGACTGTGAACTAGCAACAGATGCTGTCATCCTGTTGTCTAATTGAAGACTCATTTGACATCGACGAACCCAATGAAAGGGGACATCTCTTTGAATATAGATGGCCCATCGAGAACTTCGCATTCAGGGCATGGGAAATGCCCAAAGTCATAAGCTAAGTTAATAGATACAAGTGGAAGCTGACCGGGGGCCAAGCAACCGGGATATGATACAAGGAAACCATGCCTGCTCATCACATCGTCGACGCCATAGCAGAGGCTTTCCAGACCAAAGCTGAATATCGTCCTTGGTGGGAAACGGTATTGATACACTTGGGCGCCGTGGTTCAACCCCACTTGACACCAAAGAAGCTGAGCTTCTTTCCTATTTTCGAAGCTGCTGTCTCTTCGTGCTCGAGGTAGACCCTCTCGTGGCCCTTTACATCCACAAAGAAGTACTTGTACTCGTAGTCACCCTGTCCGCGATGCCTGATCATGTGCAGTCGCGCAACGCCGTTGTTCAATGGCCCCTCGACCTGTTGCAGTTAGCGTATGTCCAGCTTTATGTATTATTGTGAACTTGCATAGAAATGCATCAGCAAGTGCTGGTTTCCCTGGGCATCGACAGACTCCGTGGACCTAAAGTTGTCAGCACTTGCCCAGTGCCAGTGTGTGATATACATACGCAACAGGGCGTGCCCGTCTCCACTTGTTGAATGTTTCGTCTCCATGCGCCGAGATCTTCTTGGCGTCGCCGAGCAGCTCTAAACATCGAGGGTCGTCCTTAATCCTGTCTACGGCGCGATTGAAGTTTGAGATTTTGCTATCGGGGGAAAAGACTTCGGTCCACATGAAGTATGTCACGCCACCCTACCGAATGTTAGCAACTTGTCGCATGCCTTGGCGGGAAAGCAACTTACAGTGAGCACGAGGCCGATCAGAATCATGCCAAAGTTGACAGTCTGCTGTGTGGCTCGACCAGCCTTCTCTGCCACTGAGAGCTGGCTCCATGGAACATATCCGGTATCGTTGAATGGCGTCACTGCCCTCCGCTTAGGGCCCTGGGGTGTTGCGCCCACGCCTTTATGTGTCGCATAGCATCGCGAAAGTAGGAGAGGTTGTAGTTTGGAGGGGCACCCCACGAAGACGGTCGATCGGATCGGAATTAAGAAGGTGGTCGGCTTCATCCTGGCGGTCTCACAGCAGCCATGGTATCAGGACGATTGTCCTGACAATAAATCCAACGATTGAACCAACAAAAGGCTGACGTAGGAATTGACTGCATCTCGAGCCTCTCTCAATTGGAGCTCCACGATGGAATGGGTTCCATGCTGTAGTTGCTTCACCGCCCGGCAGAACGACGTGGGGAAGAGATGCGACCGAATCGGGACTAGCGTGACCGATATGCCACTTTACCTTAGAGACACCTGCCCTTGATGACCGACTCCTTATTATTCCTTGAACGATTCCGGCGCCCAACTTGACGTTAAGACCTCCCTAGCCCGACGAACTCTGTCTCTTCTTTGACACGTCGCCTATAGCCGCCGCACCTTAAAGTGGCCTCTCGAGCTCCCGAAGTACTCGCCAACCCTTCCAGAACATTGTGTCCTGCCTGATCGAGGCCCAAAAGTCAACATGAGCGCTCTTGCGACGAAGCAGCAGTCGCTGAAGATCTTTGAGAAGTTGAAGACGAAGCCTACGAACAAGGTGTGTAGCTGTCAAAACCTTTTTGCGCAGCCCTGGAAGCAGCGCTGACCATTACCCAACCTAGATCTGCTTCGACTGCGGCCAGAAGAACCCTACCTGGACATCAGTCCCCTTCGGCATCTACCTATGCCTGGACTGCTCCGCCAACCACCGAAACCTGGGTGTGCATATCTCATTCGTGCGATCAACCAACCTCGACCGTATGTAGCCTGCGACACCTCCCTCATCGCCTACAAGACTGACGACCGAGTACAGAGTGGCAATGGGACCAGCTGCGCTTGATGAAGGTCGGTGGCAACGAGTCTGCCACCAAGTTCTTCCAGCAGAATGGCGGCACTGCTGCCCTGAACAGCAAGGACCCCAAGACCAAGTACCAATCTAACGCCGCCACCAAGTACAAGGACGAGCTTAAGCGACGCGCTGCGCGGGACGCCCAAGAGTATGTCTTGATTCTTCCCCTGAGGCGCCCTTTGATATACATACCTGACATGTGTCTAGTTTCCCCGACGAGGTTGTCATCACCGATGCTGTCGATGACGGCTCTGCTACCCCCGCCGGCGAGCCTGACGACGACTTCTTCTCTTCCTGGGACAAGCCTGCCATCAAGAAGCCTACACCCCCCGTTTCTCGCACTGCGACCCCGCCTGTGATGGGCCGAACGCCCTCTCCTTTCCTCAACGCCGGTAACGGCAAGGACATTGCCCGCGCTTCTTCGCCTCTTGCCCGAAACGCCTCGAGCGAGTCCAAGCCCGCAAGCAGAATCACGACATCGGCTGCCCTCCGCAAGACTGGTGGCATTGGTGGTCCCCGCAAGGCCAATGTCCTCGGTGCCAAGAAGACTACCAAGCTGGGCGCAAAGAAGGTCACTAGCGACGCCATCGACTTTGACGAGGCCGAGAGGAAGGCCAAGGAGGAGGCCGACAGGATCGCGAAGCTTGGCTACGACCCCGACGCGGAAGAGGACCCTGCGACCAAGGCTGCTACTGGATCGGCTGCTGCCATCATTTCTCCCACCCCCGTCAGCCCCAACAAGAACAGTTATTCATCGCATACACGCCAGAAGTCGGATGCCGAGGTTGAGCGATTGGGCATGGGCATTGGACGACTGGGCTTCGGCCAAATTGGCGGTCCCAAGGCTGCCGCCGCCGCCCCCAAGAAGAATGCTGGTGGATTTGGTTCCGTCGGACCTGTCAAGGCTGCCGCTGTTGGCAAGTTTTACCTATGCAACCATCTAAACAAGTATATGCTAACCCAAGACAGATGACTCGGAGCGATATGCCCGCGACAAGTTCGGTGCCCAGAAAGGCATCTCATCAGACGAATTCTTCGGCAAGGGTGCCTTTGACCCCAACGCCCAGGCTGAGGCCAAGACCCGACTCCAAGGCTTCGAGGGCGCGAGTGCCATCTCGTCCAATGCTTACTTTGGACGACCTGAGGATGAGCCTGAGGAGGAGTACGGCGATCTCGAGTCGGCGGCCAAGGACTTTGTGCGCAAGTTTGGCATCACGGCCGGTGATGATCTCGAGAACCTGACACAAATGGCGGGCGAGGTGTCCTCCCGGCTCCAGGGAGCCATCCGATCTTACCTTGGCAACTAAACAGATGTGCAATTGACAAGTTAGAATGTGAAGCATGAGGTTCCCGTGTCTCGAGGGGACGTTGAAGGAGAAGAAAGCAGAGAGAAAGAGGCATGGGCCGGTTCGAGAATATGGCATCGAGCAAATCATGGCGCATATACCTACGTGCGCTTGGCATGGCATGACATGGCATGGCATGAATCTGTCTGGGGCGGGGTGCTTTTTGGAGCTGGCGTACATGCGATGTCCCAAGTTGGCTGCTTTGGTTACCTAGTATGAAATAGAGATTTGATGTTTGCTACCTACCTTAGTTTACGATAAAAAAGAGTCTACACTGTTTTAAATCTTTCAAGTGTCGGGTCAAGTAAAGCAATGAATTCATGCCGCAATGGTGCGTACTACATGGTGATGCTATAGTCTACAATAAGGTATCCAGAAAACAGGAGCGTCAAAGGAAAAAGGTTGTTACAGCTTGGCAATCATCTTGTTGCCCTTCTGCAACCAAGCGACGGCGTCATCCACAAACTCGTCCACGACGGCCTTGGCCGACTTTTGCTCGTTAACCACGGCAGCACACTTGCCCATGAGGTAAGGGCGGTACTTGTCAAAGATGTCCTCCTCCTCGTCATCGTTGTCGTTGGCGTTCTCGGACAGCTTGTCGAGGTCGGCCTCGTAGGGGATGACACCCTTGGCGGCGAGCTCCTTCATCTCAGCCACACGGTTGGTCTCCCAGTCGTTGATGTACTCATTGTTGCGTACACGCATGGGACGGCCGGTGAAGATGATGGTGCGGACGTTGTCGTCGTGGCCCGAGGTGCGGACAGCCTCCTTGTGAGCCTTGGGGGCACCAGCCTCATCAGTGAGGATGAAACGGGTGCCGACCCAGACGGCGCCAGCGCCCATCATAAGAGAGGCGGCGAGCAGCTGGCCGTTGTGAATGCCACCAGCGGCAATGACCTGAACGGGCTGGCCAGTCAGGGGCGACTTGTGCTTCTTGCAGATGTCGACGACGGCGGGGATAAGGACGGTAGTGGGGATGTCGCCAGTGTGGCCGCCACCCTCACCACCCTGGGCGCAGATGATGTCGACGCCAAGGTCGATACACTTCTGAACGTGCTTGACATGGCCGATCATGTTCATGTAGACGATGCCGTTGGCGTGGAGCTTGTCGACGACGGCCTTGGGGGGCACGCCGACGGCCGAGACGAAGAGCTTGGCGCCTTCCTGGATGATGATGTCGACCAGCTCATTGAGCTTGCCCTTGGTGTAGTCGTAGCTGTTTCGGAGTGTCACGAGTCAGCCAAGGTGTTCAAATTTGCATGTGATTGGGGAGTGGAGGGCCGGAATGTGGAGGATGAAAGAAAACGTACTTGGTCTTGCGAGCGCTTCCGCCGACCTGGGGGAGAAGCAGGTCAACACCAAAGGGGGCGTTCTTGTCGACGAGGAAGCTCTTGAGCTCGGCGATCTGCTCGCGCAGCATCTCTGGGGTGTAGCCGACGCCTCCGATGACACCGAGGCCGCCAGCGTTGGAGACTGCGGCGGCGAGCTTGGGGCCGGCAGCCACGTTCATGCCGGCGAGCAGAACGGGGTGCTTGATCTTGAACAGATCGGTGATGGGGGTTCGGAGCTTCTCTGCATGACGAGAGTTTCTGTTAGCGATTGCTTGCGCATCATAGGGGAGCGAATGCGATTCCGGGGTAATGACGTACGTGGGGAGGCCATGATGTCTAGATTGGCGACTGAGGTTTTGTAGATGCAGGACAAGAACTGCTCGCTTGGTGGATGAGGAGTAAGTGGAGGAGGAGTAGAAAGAAAGAGTATGGAGAAGTTAGAAAGCGTGGTCAGCAGGGGCTCAAGAGATTATAAACAAGCCCCTAAAGTTGTTTGATCAGCTGAGGGGGATGCAAGAAAGAGGCCAGAAGCTGCTTCGCGATGGACGACGGATGGACCACATGCCGAGGCTTGGAGCCGGAGATGGGAGGATGATGCGGGGGGTTAGGCCGGTTGTGGCTTAGCGCGCAATTGAAATTGAATCTGGGGAAGATGCCGAGGGACGAGAGTTGCGTGGCTGCCTTTTTTGGCTCGGTTTAAACGGTTATGTCGGTTCATCGCTGAGGAGAAATGAGATTATCAGATGAAACGGACAAAATGAGTTCTTTTTCTTCCTTGCTGCAATCATCAGCTGAGACTGGGATCCATCCATTGTTGGACGACAGTCTTCTGTGTCTGACATGTGCTCTCGGTGCTAGCCTTGACTAAGACGGTCTTGGCCTCGGACGCTATCCAAGACCCCGTGACATGGACAATGACAACCACTGCAAGTTCAACGTCAGCCCCCGAAAGCCACCAAGAGACAACGACTCTGACTCTGAGTCAGATTGAACAGTGTCAACTCAACTCATCCAGGGCCCAAATGTAAGGGTCCAAAACTCTAAAGAGACGACTCATGGTCAGCCTGGACGCTTCTCCATGGCGTCCGCTTTCTACTGTTCAACTCCAAGGCCCCACCAGGTTGTCAATTTAGCGCCAAATTTTTGCAACCTCTCCATCCATGGAGGCTCACTCACCACCCGCTCAAACACCATAACCTAGTCTTGCGAACCAGCATGTAGGTAGGTAGTAGCGGCAGACGAAAATCGCCATGAGAAAACCTTTTTCTTCCCGCCAGCTGATACGCAGCTTCGCCACCACACGCAATGCTGCATACCCGTCCAGGCGGGCCTTTGCCTCAGCCTCGCCATGCCGGATGCCCTCGGCCATTGCGGTGCGACCTCGCCTCTGCGCGACAATGCCTGGACTGAAACGCTCGGCCTGTGGCTGCGCGTGCTCGTGTGGTAGCAGCAACAGCGGGCCGCGCAAGACGACGGCGTATATCGCCTTGGGGAGCAATATGGGAGACCGCGTTGCAGAGATTGAGCGTGCGTGCAACGAGATGGACCGTCGAGGCATCAAGGTCAAGAGGACCAGTAGTCTTTGGGAGACGGAGCCTATGTATGTGACGGACCAGGACCGCTTCGTCAATGGAGCTTGTGAGGTGTGTATATCAAAGAGTAAAGAAGATGTATGGTTCTAGGGGCTGACCAATCATCCAGGTCGAGACCGAGTTGGAGCCCCTGGCTCTGCTGGACCAACTACAAGCTATTGAGAATGAAATGGGCCGGAAGAAGGTCATTGACAAGGGCCCACGCAACATTGACCTAGATATTCTCCTATACGGCGACGAGAGGGTCGAGCATGAGCGGCTCAAGGTTCCTCACATCGGCATCCTGGAGAGGGAGTTTGTCCTCAGACCCCTGGCCGAGTAAGTTGAATTTTCCTCGTCAACCGTGTGACAAGGAAATCTGACAACCGCCGCAGGCTCATTCCGGCAAAGCCATTGGACCCCTCCAAGCCGTGGAAGCTCATCCAGGACCATTTGAACGAGCTGCCCCTCGGCGAGCCCCTGTCGTCCATGACACCCCTCTCGCCGTCCTCGAGTCCCCTGACGCCACTCGCGCGCAAGAGGAAGACACATATCATGGGGATCCTCAACCTGACGCCGGACTCATTTTCAGACGGCGGGGTGCATGCTCAGGATAGCATCGCTCAGACGGTAATCAACATGGTCAGGGACGGGACGTCTATTATCGATGTGGGCGGCCAGTCCACTGCGCCTGGCCGACCCGAGGTTTCAGCTGACGAGGAAGTATCCCGCGTGGTGCCAGCAGTGCAGCTCATCCGCTCCATCCCAGAGGCCCGCGATATAGTCATCAGCGTCGACACGTATCGGGCGTCAGTAGCCGAGCAGGCGATAGCCAGCGGTGCAGACATGATCAACGATGTATCAGCCGGTGTGCTCGACGCCGATATGCTCCCGACGGTGGCCCGGCTCGACAAGACCATCTGCCTGATGCACACATGCGCGGGACACCGCAGACCATGACGGAGCTCACGTCGTACCCGGACGGGCTGATCCCGACGGTGGCGTCGGAGCTCCTTTCGCGGGTGGCGGCGGCCGAGGCGGCGGGGATCCGGCGGTGGCGGATAGTCCTCGACCCGGGCATCGGCTTCGCCAAGACTGGGTCTCAGAACCTCGAGGTGCTCCGTCGTCTCGAGGAGCTGCGGTACTGGCCAGGTCTCGAGGGCCTGCCGTGGCTGGTGGGCTCGAGCCGTAAGGCCTTTGTCGGGAGGATCACGGGGGTGACGGAGCCGGCTCGGCGGACGTGGGGAACGGCGGCGACGGTGGCCGCGGCGGTGCAGGGCGGGGCCGACGTGGTGAGGGTACACGACACGGCCGAGATGGGGGCGGTGGCTAAGATGTCGGATGCCATCTGGAGGTTCTGATGTGTACATCTCAAGTTGGAATAAATCAAAAATGCCGTGATATCGAGTACGACTTGGTGACTTGCATTCCAGACCTCTCCCGCCAAGCTTTTCTCTCTTCCCCCCGTCAAACCTGTCACATATCAGAATCCGTCTCAGCCTATCACCTCTTTCCCCCACATATACAAGACCACGCCCCTCCCTCCCTTTTCCCTTTGGGGAGATTTTCTAAACCGGCGTCCGAGGAAGGCCTCATCGGTGGAGCCTCTCTGGCAGGGTGCGACCGGTGTAGCGACCTGCATGAGGCTCATCAACCCTGTTTGTTTTGGGTGGGCAGTCGCTTGGCGTTCTCTTTTTTGCTCCGATTACTTTAGGGGGGGAGTTGTTTTCTCAGCCTGATTTTTTTATTTACCGAGTGACATCTGCCTGAATGCACTCCTTCTCATGTGATGCTCCTTTCCCTCCAATTCGCTTGATCGAATACAGAGCCTGATCTCAAGAGGTCAATGTTCATGCATCCACCCACGTCAGCGAGCTTCCTCTCCGCCTCCGCCGACCGGGCTGCTGGCTTCGTCGAGATGTGACGCTTATGCCGCAACACGTCGGGAGATGTGAAAGTGGTGGCAGCAATGGATGGCAACACAGCGCAACGCAGGAAAGGAGGCTTGCATGATTACCCGCCTCGGTGGAGGGATGAGAAAGAAAGCAGACCGGGTAACAGGGAAGATGGAGGGGAGGGGCCTTCTTTCCCCCTCCTCCGTGAATCTCGCCATTGTTTGTGATGAGGGCATACTCAGTCAGCAAGGCAGGCTTGATGCATACAGGGTCTTTTGATGGGTCTCTGTGAGAGTGACACGGCACGGACGTGATAGACCCTGATGCATCTCGTCGATGTCTGTCTCCGGTCGGCCGCCCAATGTAGACATGGCCTGACGTCTGTGTGTATGTCTGTGTGTATGTCTGTGTGTATGTCTGTGTGTCTGCGAGCAGCACTTGCAGTTGAGTTTTAGTGTACATACCTAGATAGGTAGATAGCCGTGCTGAGCTGAGCTGAGGTGGTGTTTTTGATTTTCACGCCGCAGCCTCAACTCGGGTATTGCTCAACAGAGGGCAGCATCCATCTTTTAGGCCATGTAGTCTCATCTCACCGTGTTACTCGACGATAGCTGTTTACTGTCACCAACCTCCTCTCCTATACCTCGTCAATATCCGTTGGCTTATTCCCGATCTGATCCACTCTCCCGCTCCAGACTTTGCGATAGCGTCGATCCTCTTTCTCTCTGCTCAAAGTGCCCCCCCCAACCCTAGACCCTCTCACGAACCCGCCCCGCCGATCCCTTCCCCCTACCAGATTTGTACTGTGCTGTTTCCAACCCTTGTATTTTATAGCCACTAAGAAAAGAGATGAGCGCCTTTCTTTTACATACAGTGCGTGCGTGCCGATTTTATCCCTGCTTTGTCGCACTTGGCCAAGTTTTTTAGACTTCAACCGACGTCGGGGCTAAAATAGGTCGAGTAATCTACCACCAAAACCCATTTGCCATCGTTGGACTGTCAGATGGCAATTAATTCCCCGTCGAGTTTTTGATTGATTGAAACTATTTCTTTGCTCTTCCAATGAATTAATCTCATGGGGACGGTCCGCGCCCTTCCCGCCGGGAAAATCATCCTCTAGCGTGCTAACCTTAATCCAACAACCGCTTCAAGCACGGGTCATCCACCCTCTTTGGTAAAAGCTGCTGATAAACACCATGTACCGAGTACATACATACTGTGACAGTAAGGGTGGAACGGCACAGCGTCGGGGCCAGGGGTTCGCTTGCTGGTTTCTCCCAAGGCTGAGCTGGGGGTGTTACAGCATCATGTTGGCGTGGCCACCGTTTTTTAATGCCTGACAACTGATAAACACTATAATAACTGCCGCTCTCGCCTCCTCAACGTATGCACTTGACAATCTTGACCTCTGAGACCTTGAGATGCCGTCATCTTATGCCATGTTCGAGACAAGACAAGACGAGATGCCCGTAAATCACATTCACGCCCCTCCAACCTCGACAAGCCTCTTTCGGCTACATCAACGCCATCCTCGCACCCATACGACGCAACCGAATCGAATCGATACGATGCGAGCTGAACAAGCAAGCAAGCATCATTCACTCACTCCCTCCCTTGCTTCGCTCCCTAGACCATGCAAGATCCCTCCTCACCGAAACCAGACGGAGACGCCGTGCCGTCTTTGGTGGAAATCAAGTCATGGGACCGGCCAAGTGACGAGAAGACATGCATCGATAGTGAGAATAGAGAAATGACCAGACATCCGAGAAAACCTCCAATCAACACTGGCCTAACGGGTTCCCGCATACCACCGAGCCCCCCAGTATGCCTGTCTGTATGCCTGCCTGCCTACCTGCCAACCTACCTGGCCATGTATGTATGTATGTATCCTTGAGCTCGACGCCCAGTTACTTCTCTCTCAGCTTGCCAACGCCCATGTCTCCCTCTCATGTCTCATCCCCCTCACCCACAGAGTGCGCCCTTTCCTCATACCCCTCCCTCATCGAGCCACAGGAGCCAATCGAAATATCAAAGTAACCAAGCAGAGTATCAAAAGAAAGGAGGAGTAAGAAGAGGAGCAAGAAGAGAAGACCCGAGTTGATTGGGGCTGTGGGGTGCCAAGATGAAAAATGACCAAAATTACATTCAGTTGAGAAAATGAAACTTGTAGTAAATCCATGTGTCAGAAGAAGTGAAGAAATGCACACAGTGGGTATCCTCCCATCCCCCCTCTCTCTGCCTTTGACCTTCTTGTCGAGCCATCTGCCTCTCTTACATTCTCAGCCCCAGTCAGTGTAGTGTAGTGTAGTGTAGTGTAGTAGACATCCAAGTCATGCCACACACAACCAACTCCTGACCAAGTGTCGTACACATCGTCGTCATTTTGATTTTTGCCCCTGGCTTGGCCTTCTGTCCCCCCATGCGTGCCTACCGTCACAGGTAGTTCGGTTGCTGCTGTCCCAAAGCGCCCCTGTCTTTTCAAACGAAAGAACTTTAACCTTAGATCGATCGATCTGGTTCCTGAACCCAAAAACCCATGCCATTGCCATGCCCATATCCATGCCCGTAGTCGTACCTGTGCCTGTAACCGTGCCCATGCCCATGATTCTTTTATTTGTTTTGTTGTGTTTTGTCTTTTGCTCTTTTTTTTTGCGTCTTTTTTCTCCTTTCTTCTTGTAGAAAATATGTGTGTCCAACGAAAGTATGCAATTTTGAACCTTTACTTGATTCTTCCATCTTCTTTTATTCGCTCGTGTACGGGTTCGTCTCGTCTCGTTTCGTTCCCTAGAGCGTATCCTGAGCCATCCATGTGTGGCTCATGTCATGGTCATGTTGATTGCAGACGAGGGAATCATGGAAGTCGGGTAGTAGCCGCTCGATGTCGACTTGCCCTCGAATGGCGCAGGTGTACGATCCCCGAGATGTGCCGGAGGTTGAAAGATACTTGGGAGTGTAGTGCTATCGTAGTCGGTCTTGATCTTGGCGCCCACGTCTAGCCCCGTGGCCATGTGAGGCACCACACCGTCACGCTCTGTTCGAGGGTTGAACAGTTCGACCCGTTCGCTCTGAGTCTCGTAGATGGGCCCTGGGTAATACTGATACTCTCTGACCGTGTTGATGGCCTTGGCCTCCTCGGACGAGATCATCGACTCGGGTGGAATGTCATGATGACGCACGCCATACATGTTTCCTCGGTTATCGAACCCACCACCGCCGCCGCCGTATCCCGGTGGGTTCATCATGGGGTTGGCGTTGAAATCCGGCATTCCGCCCATGGGTCCAAATGGCCCAAGGTTACCGGCCGAGCCACCTGGTCCGCTGCTCTGGCTTCCGCGTCTGTCATTTTGATAATGTCCGGGTGATCGGCCCCGAACAATCATTTTTGCGGACTTGCGTGTGGCCACCTTCACGAAATGATCACCGTTGCTGCCGTTGCTGCCAACGTCAGCCCACAGCTCCACGACCAGCTGGTAGTATTGCTGAGCAGCTCTGCGCTTGCCATTGTTCTGCGTGGCCTGCTTGAACTGGATACGCTCAAAAGTGTGTTCAGTGGGGAGCTGCTGGCCGCCGGGCTGGCTGCTGAAGCTGTCCGAGTAGACTGGGCGGCTGGCCACGTCTGGGTACATGCCCATGTGGTGGTGATGGCTCGCCTGGGGTGGTTTGACGCCCAGGCGAACCCTTTCGGGCTTCATGATGGGACCCTTGTCCCGCTTAGGCGTGTGCTGCACGAGCTCAATGCTGTGCTGCTCATTGTCGGATACAACGGCCGAGATGCACATGGCAAAGCCGTAGACTTGGACTGGCTGGTTGGAGCCGGTCGCGGTGTACTGGATAGACACACCGGGAAGATGGGGGTTCAGTGAGAAGGAGCAGATGCAAGAAAAGTAGTTTCTGCGGTAGCAGGTCCATTCGTTCTCCGAGAGGAAGAAGCCTTTGTCGATTACACCCTGGATTTCGGCCTTGACAGGCGTTCCCGCGCCGTCGGCGTACTGAAGGCTGCCCATCATGTGGACTGCTTGCAAGGGAGGAATGTTGTTCGGGGCCGGTCGGCTTGTGTAGCCACTAGAGCCCATGCTTGGGGCAGCAGTGGAAAAGACGGTGTTGGGGCTCGTCGTCGGAGACAGGGGATGACGGCCTCTATGCTGAGTTGCAAAGGATGGTGAGCGGGTAGCGTGTTCAGACGGCCTTCTGAAGGAGGGCGTCGCAGGCGCGTACTGGTCTCGAGTACTGATCTGAGGTCCTGGGTGAGGAAGAGCTGCGGTGCGATGTGAAGGTGGATAGGGATGTGCCATTCCCGTCGAGGAAGTGCTACTGCTGACGGCAGTCAGTTTCTACCTGTTGCTGCTCAAGAGAGCTTCTCTCTGGTGCTTGACATATCCAGCCCGGCACATGTCTCGGACGAGGATGAGGGGAGGGAAGGGGGCGCCTGGGAGGCCGGCCAAACAGGACAAGCTGATCAGTCGGTTCGAGGCGGCTCCCGACGACTGAAGGGTTAACAGGAGTGGGATGAATGATTGATTGACTGATTCTCTATCGGAATGACAAGTGGGCAAGGTAGGGTAGAGGGTGTGCGACTCTGACCCTGACTCTAGAGGGTGAGGTTGAGGAGTGAGGAGTGAGAGTGAGAAGGACAAGTGAAAGTGAGTGAGAGGGAGAGCTTTAAAAGAAAAGAGACAACACGACGTACTTGGAGCCAAGGCGTGAGCGGACGTCGATCCCCGGATACAGCTGAGGACCGGCAGGTTGAGACTGGAAAAAGGCACCTCCGTCCTGGGGGTACTGCGCAGCCGAGTTAAGGACCGGCGGATGGAACAGGTTCAAGAGCGACGAGGACTGGGTGGGCTCTATCGTCAAAGAGGAGGTGCTGGCTTCTTGGGAGTATCTGACGCCTCATCAGCGGATCGGCCTTAGCCAGGGAGCGGCAGACAGCGGTCGCGGTAGCGGTAGCGAGGAGGACGCGGGCAATAGGTAGCAACAGCAACGGCAACAGAAGCAGCAAATGGATGGCAATAGCAGCAGCAGCGACGGCAACGGCAGAGGACGCGGCCACAGAGACGCTGTATTGCCATGCCCTGGAAATACAGTGTTCCCCGTATCACAGCTTGCAGCGCACCTCAGGTATCACCGTCCACCGTTGGTGTGCCACAGGCAGCCAGCACGGTTTCGAGAGGCTGCGGGAAATGCAGCAGCTCACGGCGCTGGGCAGCGGGCAGCAGCGGGCAACGAGGCAACGGCAGCAGGCTTGCAGAGGAGGGGAGAGGAGGGAGAAGAAGAGAGACAAAGTAAGCGCGGGAGTGGCTCCGGGGTGAGGCAGAGAGCCATGGCAAGGCAAGGCAAGGCAAGGGAATCAGAGAAGGTTGCAAAGCCCTTCACCATGCGTCCCGTCAGTGGACGGATAGGATAGGCACAGTGGAGGAGGTTTGATAGGCAAGTTAGGTAGGTAGGTCGTAGGTAGGTCGGAGACAGGTACGTAGTTAGAGGTCGACACCAAAGGATAGACTAGATCCTCAGGCGAGGCGGCAACGGCAGTGACAGCGGCACCCCGGGCGTTAGAACAGCGTGCCCATTGCTCAACCTCAAGCCACCGACGAGGGGGTATGGAGGGGAGGGACGACGACGTTCGTGGGCTGCACTTGATGGGCGGCGTGTGTGTGAGTGTGAGTGTGTGTGTGTGTGTGTGTGCGCGCGTGCGTGGGTGCGAGCGAGAGTGAGTGAGCAATCGGGCTGGCTGGCTGGCTGGATACACCGGCCGACCTGGCTGGGAAATTTCAACAAGGGAGCGAGAGTGGTGGAGGGACGGGCAGCAGGGATTTGCTCTGCGGGCGACAGCGGGGAGGGGGATAAGAGAGAAAAAAGCACAAGCAGGAGAGAGGGGGAGGCTGGCTGGCTTGCTCGAGCGAGTGGATGGATGGACGGATGGGCTGGGGTTGGGGAAGCCGAGTTAAGAATGGGGATTGGAATGCTCGAATGACAAGGACGGGAAGACAATGCTGGGGAACTAATCCGACTTGTTGCAGCTGAGCAAGCTGACCCGACAAGGACTGTTGGTTCCAGGACCTGGCCTGTCTCTGTCTGTGTCTGCGATCTGTTCTGGTCTGGCCTGGTTTACAACTCGTATCCTGGCGAGTCCAAGACAAGTTGAGTTGATTTGATGGGAGAGAAGCGGGCAATTGAAGCAATCGTAATCATTGACCATGACCAACTTAGGTCTCGGCAGAGATTTCCCCTCTCGCTCGCTCGTTGCCTCTAACTAACGCGTTGGGCGGGGAGAGAGAATACAAGCAACAGAGAGGGTCCGTCCTCGAATCGAATCCAGTATAAGCGGCAGAGACCAAGGCCGGCCACCTTGTAGGAAAAAGAAACGAAAACTGACAGGGGGGTTCTGTAGTGCTAGATCCGGCAGGGAAAACTGCAACAACAACAAAATTGACAAGTTACTGAGCGAGGCAACTAGCCCGTCCAGTCCGTGTTTATGCCGTCTGTCCGTCCGTCCATCCATCCATTCATTGTCTGAGAAGCCCGACAACGCCACCACCAACGTGCTGAGGCCTGCAATGAATGACATCCATCGACTCAATTCGCCAAGTGATAGCTGACGCCTGTAGGTAGAATGTGACGGGACAATAAAAGTGAAATGACGAGACAGGGCAAGCCCAACCTGCAGCAAGGGCTCTTGTCATGGGTGATGATGATGGATAACGTCAAGTACAACACAACGGAGCTGAACGCCCAAGCCAAGGGACAGACGGCAGCACGCACTCGAGTCAACCATTGCCGCCACCGACGTGGGTTATCACATCCAAGTGGTCCCTGGCGGAGCTCACCCCAGATCCTAGATCCCAGTTCCCCGTTCGCAACTTGCGAACGTTGGTGAGCCACTTGTTCTTGAGCCATCAATCATGTCCAAGGGAAATTAAAATGTGCAATGCGCCTACTAAGCCCACCGCACCAGCATCCATGTTTTGCGGAGTACCGACCAAGGCCATCAAGAGGTAAGGTAGGCTGGGGAAACAAGGGTAGAGATACTCAACCAACAGAATGCGCAGTAAAGAGCTCGAGACAAACAGAACATGCCGCTGACAAGGAGGGTAAAAGGATGAAACAAGATGCAAAGGAAGAAGCGCATGTCATCAAAACTCACCTCATTTCTCCCGCGTGCGTCGCCATATCCATGTAGCCCATCGTGGGCGGCGAAGATTCGAATTCCTGTTTAAGTGACGGCGCATTAGCCCCTGGTCCCAACGGTGATGACAAGCCTGGCGAGTCTTTATTTCCTCCCCCAGAAGGCGAGGAAACCCTCTCTGTTGTTGAAACAGCCATGGATGTGTGTCTGTCGTCTGAGCGGATACATGGCAACGTGTCTTGCTTTTCAGCCCGGGATGTCTGCTGTCTTGTTCAGTTAGCCGAATGTCAATCCCATCATCAACGTTGATAACAGCGCAACCACGCCCCCAGGTTGCCCCAGAGTCATGCAGATTGTTTGTCGTCCAATTGTAGTTTGTCATGACAGCTTGGAGCACCGGATCCCTCTCGCCATGCGCCATACAAGCATGCCTGCCCGGTGCAACAGAGCACTCCAGACCCCCAGACGCAAGTCCAATTGGGGCCAAAATCTTAGGCTTGCCGTTGTTGGCGCACGAAACACGAAGTACAAAGGTGCACAGCACTACAGCACACAGAACTGCAGCCGAAAACAGGACGCCACAGATTTCTTGCAGAGGGCACAATCCTTGCGTGGATTGGTCTACCCCCAGCAAGACTTGGCACTGCTCGGACGACGCAGCTGTCTATCGTTGACTTTGATTGACTGACAGCCGGAGCGAGCATTCAAAGCCACTGCAAGGAACAAGGCGTAGCCGAATACCATTAACTGCAGGTCTGTCTTTCCGAGCTGCAGCTGAGGGGAAGCGGCAATCAAACCCACCGCGCCGTGGTATGTCAGGACGAGGAAGCTGACTGTTTGTGAAAAGGCAAAAGAAAAGTATCATACGTACCAGTATTGAGTGAGAGTCTTGAGAGCGCTGGCCCTGGTGCACCCGAACCTACTAGATGCCGTTCCCACTCCAGATGGAGATACACAGCCAAGCATCGTCCCCCCCAAATTTGGAACCTCAATGCTCCGTGAAAGAGAAAGATCTCATCGTACCTTGGGAATTTGAGAATTCATGCGCGGCTCTCAAGCGACGCTTCGCTGTCGCAATCGAGAATGTACTCCACCTGGCAATTCGCAATAGTAGTCGGCCAGATTCGAACCACCTGTGGTCAAGGCTGGGATCCGGATAATGCACTTATCGGCAAGATTCCTTCTTAGCTAACCGCCATTCTCCGTCCGGATCGTAGTAAGTTTGGGATAGCGCTCGTACCTGGAGAATCGATGGTTGAGAACGATGTGGGTTCCTTGTCGTTGCCCTCGAATGTGGGGAGCCCCTTGACCCCTATTGTTTTCTAATATGTTCTTGGACCTGCATGGGCAAACAGGTTAGCTCTCTACCTCTAGAAAACTAATTTGTTCTAGAAGGTGCGTGTCAAGGGGGTGAATGAAAGTCGGAGACGCCAGTGTAATGTTTATGAATCCAGTTACGAAGCTGCCATGTTGGAGGTGCCGGTCTGATCCTGCTTCCAAGGCATTCTTCTCAAAGGGCCAGCTTTCGGCATTCTGTTGCTACTGGCACTCAAAGAAAACCGCCCAGGGCCGAGCTGAGAGAGAGAGATGTGCGTGCCAGATTCGACAATGCTGTAGAAAGCTGCCCAGAGCAGCTCAGCAAGCACGTATGCGTTGACTGATCTTGGCAAGGAACTGGCAACGCCCAGTCCCCCAAGCCCAAGAAACCCAAAAGAGTTTCCGTTGGTTGCGGATAGCTCAGCGGTTGAAACTCTAAACAAGCCTGTGAAAGCATCCAGGCACCGCCAGGTCTTCGATAGTGAATCGAGGAATTCCAGAATAATAGTCGTGTCTCACCTTTGTCTACCTCGTAAATACTAAACGAGCCTGTTCGTGCTGATAAGGTTTCTCCTTTGTAGGTTACGTTGTTCGAGAGAGGCGGCTGTCGTCGATCCACGGCCGAGTGACGACGTCGTTCGATGAGCTGGTGTAACGGACGACAGGCAGAGTGCTGGGCTGCTGCGAGGGAATTGTGAACAATGACGATACAAGAGAAGGCACAACCGCGCGAGTGCAGGATCTCGCTGTCTATATACCCTCGCTGCGGCTTCAGGCGGCGGTGGCTGACCTAGGATCGTACAGGAACAGACTGAGAAGAAGGGATCAGAGAGGCTCAAGAGGGCGACGGCGAGAACATGTGGTACAGGTCTGAGCAAAGAGTAGAAGGGGAAAGGAGCTAAGTCCCAAGCAGGCAGTCTGCCGATGGTCTCGAAGAAATAATGGCAGACTCGGGGTCACCGGCCGGGGGCAGGGACCTTTGGATGGGGATGACTTTGGGTTGTGCGAGCCTGAGACAACGGGAAGGAGACATGAAAATTATGGGGAGCTCGATGATCCTGGTTCTAATAAAAAGCCAAAATTCTGGACATCTCTTGGATGATCGAGATAGGCAGATCCAGGAGCGGTGTAAGGCATGGCCTAACCGCCATCAATGACTGGCAGTAGTGGAGAGCCGCCGAGGGTGCCCGCGATGTTGACGGAGTTCACGGTAACAATCAAAGGCAGGAAGCCGTGTCCAAGTGCAGGGCCATGCTGCAAATCCCCACGGCTCTCGCCATCCAGGCCACACAAAGGCCTCGCGAGCCCTTCCTTGATGCACTCCGGGATGAGATCACGGGCCGCCGAGACGCGGCGAACCATGGCCGCTCGAGAAGAGATCCGTCTGCTCGAGCTAGTCTCGATCAACAGTCTCCCCATCGTAGACATAGCAATTGGGCAGTTGTGCTTCGGTAGGTGAACGCAGAGACCAGCCTCAGGACCGAGCAGAGCGGCACTTGCAGTCGCCGTGCTTCGTATATGGTACAGCCGTGGTGAGAACCATGGACGCTGCCCTGAGCCTGAGAAGCGTAGCCATCCATTCCGGGCGCCAGCCCGAGTGCATGAGTATGCAAGCACCCGGCCGTCAAGGCTTCTACGATACGCCACAAACACGGGCTTTGATTGGGAAAGGTCCGGCTTTGACGAGAGAAAGACGCCAGAGACGGGACACAGCAGGCCAGACCAGGTGTGAGGCGGTGGAGGGACAGCAGCCAGCCACTTGGATCGAAGTGCCTGATTTCTGGGCATTCTGTCTCTGATACGAAGTCGAGGTGGGTGGTCAAGACCTGCGGTCACGGCGAAGGAGAAAATCCGCGGCGAGAACCATTCTGCGTCTGATGGCGAACGATATTGACGCAGCGACTGATGGCCTAGCCCATGCTTAATTCGGGGCTTTTCTTTCGCCAGGTGCAGCGTTAGGTCGGAGAGTCCCCAGGGAGCATAATCGCCGAGAGATCAAGGCACCGGCCAACCAGAGGCAGAATAAGCATCCGAGGCCACCTTGAACGGTTCAAGCTTTTCGGCCCTGTGAGCACCTCCACGCGCTTCGACAACCGGGTGGCTTTAAACCCTGACGCCATACGCAGGCATTGCCTGACGTCCAAGTCTGAGTAGGGCGGAGTGATCGACCGCCCCCTGTCAGATGCCCAGGCCATGTTTCAGGCCCTGACGAGGCTAGTCATCCTTACACAACGACACGTGAGGCCGAAGAAGGTTTCATCTCCACGTACGGCGGATGCGGCATAACGGTTAGGGAACAGCAACACATCTGGCTCTCTGGAGCCGAGAGTCAACGGCTCTTTGGCATAGGGGTTGGAAGCTCTGACCAGGCCAGGGCTATGCCGGATGCTCGTGTGGAGCTGGCCAAAGGGAACGGGTGATCGATCTCAAGATCAGAAGTTCCGAGGGGGCGTTGATGATTGCGTAGCTTGGGGGGCGGGCCAATGATATTCTCATCTACCCGAAGTGAGAGGGAGGGGGCGGCGCAGGCGCATTTCATGCTCCATCGTAGCGAGGACGGACTGATGAGCATGCCCAGAATTGGAAGCGGCAGGAGCTCGCAGACTCGCAGACTCGCAGCCTGCAAGCTCTCGTGTTTCTCCAGTATAAGCCCATCAAAGCCATCTGATGTTGGTGTCGGTTCCCGCTCGACTACCCAGCCTTGGGCGGGTGGGCGTGCAAGATCCATACGTCAACCCCGAGGGCGCCGTTGTCACGCTTCCCATCCGCACAGGGCGCGTACCTTGGAAGGCATATTGTGACATGCATTGCTTTGTCGCCTGAATCAGACTTGACCATGGCAGGCCGGCGGCGCAAACAAACGAAAACATGGCGAATAAAATCCAAGTTCGTCCTTGAGTCGGATCGGGCCGTCACTGGGAAGCATCTATCAGACCGACGGCTGTAGCCCACAGTGTAGATGTTGTGGCTAGAAGGGGAGTGGTGAAACTGGAGCCGTTGAGACCGCTGCAGCAAGCATCAAGCGCGTGAGTTCGCAACAGTAAAGCTGGGGATTTTGGACCGTTCGGCGTGATTCCAGTCAGATCTTTGTACTATGTGACATGTGACTGGGTTTCCAGGTCTCAAGTCGAGCAACCATCCTCTCTGCTATGCCTTGCTGATTGAGGCTGGACTGGGCGCGATCCTGCTGCAGCGAGGAAGAGGTGATACAAGAAGCAAGGCCGTACTGTGGGTGTTTCGAAGCAGAAGCAGAACAGAAGCAGCGCCGCGGCGGTGAAAGCAGCAGCTCGGTGCCGAGCAAGCAGGGAAGCAAGCAAACAAGCATGCCAGTGGTACACTGGGCTACAGGAGGGTGCTGCGCCAGTCGTCCAGGATCCATCTCTGACCAGGCTGCCGGCAGCAGGACCGTGAGTGCTCTCGTAGATGGACAAGGGTGGTTGAATTCCTATGAGATGTAGACTGGGCAAATCAGCAAGGATGGACGATCCTTGCTGCACATCTCACCCAGGAGGTCGTGTTGATGTTGAGCATGGTCCCATCTTCCCGGGCGACCCTATCCTTCACGCAGGTGCCGTCCGAATAGGACATTTGTCGATGTCAGAATATCCATCCATTGACTGATCAATTCTCGTTGGAGCAAAGTCAAAACCGCCCAGGCTGTGAATGACAGACGGGGAAAGGCCGCGGATGGGCCGCGGACGGGCCCGTGATAGAAGGTAGGCAGCCTGTTGGTAATGGGCGTTGTGGGCGCGTCATATCCTACTCTGGGGTCTAGATGCGAGTGGATGATGGTGTTGTTGGAAGCGAAAAGAGTCGTCACGCACGGGCAGTCCCTCACCGGTCAACACATGGCTCCTGCCTCTTGATCTCCGGTGGCGGCTCTTGACGAGGGCTCTCGGCTCATGATTGGTCAGATCACCCACACAAAGGACCCACCGTTCAGCGCCGCTAAGAGCCTGTCAGAGGGGAACGGTGTGGGTTTGTTCGGCCCCAGCTTGCGCTAGCTCGGCGTCAGTGCACTGTTGGTGGGGACCCCGGGCAGGAGCCATGATGGATCTAATCCAGGCTGAGGCAGTTGCTCCTAAGACCGACTTCCATTCATCGAGCTACTATTGGAACTAGGGAGCTTCCATCTCATGTGCCATCATCAGCTTGCGCTAAACCAGGCACCAGAAGCTTCACTCTTGATATAGCATGACTTTGAGTTTCTCTTTGCTCCACACCGGATGATTTCAGCCTTGGCATCTCGGGTTAGAGCCTTCTTCGCCCAACGGAATCCCTTCTAGATATCCATCCCCTCCTCCACCTTGACCAGAATCGCACGCGCCTGAACAAACATCCATTGCTGACTTGAACTCTCATCTCTGTGGCGCCGATGAAGTTGGAAGGCACGTAAGCACAGCTTAGCCAAGTCAGGCAATAGCATTTCCGGAAGCTTGGTTTGCCGACAATGGATGCTTGAGACTGGCTTCAAAGATTCCCCTCCCAGGCATCTCATGAGCAGCGTATTCACGCCCATGATCTCAGATTCAATTGACACCTTGCGCTGTTTGGATGGCCCGGCATAAAGGTTGTCGACAGGACACTTGACAACAGCTGGTCAACACGAGCACAGTATTGTTGTCACGGCGTCGAATTTCAGCACAGACATGAAGCCTTGTTGCCTGCCTGCCGTGCGAAAATGACCAGTCTTCTCTGTTGACCAAGGTGAGGGGCATACAGACACAAACAAACCGTGCGCTATGGCTGACATGGATGAAAACTACCTCTCTAGGGATGGAGCTTATGCCTCAGACCTGTCGAACCTTTCCCCTGAAGCTCACGATTCGGACATTGCAAGTACTTCTGCAGGGCATCGCATCTTGACCATCCTTGGACCAGTGTGCCATCCAAAGGCAAGCCGGGGAGTCAGCCGTGGACACTCGATCATTACTCAGTTTCCTATTGCCCGAGAACGCCATTGCAATGGGTCCTACCTTGACTCCAAGACAGGTGGATCTCCAATCATCAAGACCTGTGGTCTGAGTGGCACATTCTTCCCAACCTGGAAGTCAAATGCATGAGATCGTTCCCAAGGTCACACTACGCTTGACGGATTTCCTCCTCCGACGGCGTTAAACCAAATGCAACATAAAGATCAATCAGAAATCCAGGCTCGATACAAGTGTCTCACTTCAAATCAATCATTGCAGCATACCCGGTTTACCCCGGATGCGAAATGACTGGCGCAGACTGCTTCATGCTCAGAAACACCCGGGAGCGGAGACAATACCATCCGACTGCATCTGCTCTTGGCGGACTGTTGGTTGATATGTGACTTGGTCTTCAAGATAGGCTATGAGGCCAGCAGAAGCGAATTTGGGCTCTGGCAATTATCCGGGACATCTCCATTTCAAGACATGTCGCCTGGAGGGGGATTAAGCCTGCCCCAGCTCAGTATGTCCCTATCTCGAGTCCCATTGGACTTCGGGATGGGAGTGTCCATGAAAAGACGCAGACGACAGCATAACTTCGGTTATCTTGAGTATCGCGACAGGGGATGCACCAATTCCCAACTCCCACCCCTTATTTGGACACTTCTGGACCACAGTGACTATCATGAGTCCTCTGAACTCATGAGGCCTTCGGTTGAAACTACGCGGACATCCAACATCCGTCGAGTGTTGAGCTTGAAGGTCTAGACCCCGGGCATGTACCCAGGTAGACAACCATCCCGACACTCCCTGTGCGACCCTGAAGGAGGAGGAGGATGGCTCCCTCCAGACCACCCTGCTGGGAGTGCTTACAGCAACCTATGCAGGTCTTTTGAC
Source organism: Fusarium solani (assembly GCF_023522795.1). Lineage (NCBI taxonomy): Eukaryota > Fungi > Ascomycota > Sordariomycetes > Hypocreales > Nectriaceae > Fusarium > Fusarium solani. The sequence continues at coordinate 2,738,807 of NW_027072154.1, forward strand.
ACCAATCTACCGAGCGATATTTGTTGGCCTCAAGCATGCCCGGAGAAATCGCTAGAGGGCTCCATGGTTGCTCAGTTGTCCCCTTGACCTCAAATCGGGCCTGCATTAGAGCCATTTGCCGGATTTGTTCGCTTCTTCTTTCCTGATAAAGTTCTTGTCAAACCAAACTACCCAAGCTAGTTTTGATACCGGAAACAAGCTGCGGCAAGGAGGCTTTGGCCAAGGGGCCATGACTGCTGTGCGCGCCCTTCTCTCACGGGTGCTTGCCTCTGCGCGCGACAGGGTCTCTAAACAAGCCTGGCGTGACTGAGGCGTCATTCCCTATTCAATTGATATCGCAATAGGATGGGGAAGTGATACGTGGCGAACGCCTGGGAGCACAAGTTAAAGCTGAATTGGTAACCAATGAGCCGCGCCCAAGCAAGCAGGGCGGCGTATTGGCGCCGCAAATACCCCCTCGAGCATGAAATGAATGTGTTGTCGGTTGCTATCCTGATTGCCACGCTCCCTTTGAAACGACACGGACCAGGGTGGTATGGCATGGACCGGCTCATGACCCTCTGCTGCATCCTGAGATGAGTAGTCACGGATCTTGTTGCCTTAATTTAGGGGACAAGCTTGCCCTTGGATCTGAACTCGCTATGCGAGTGTTCTCGAGCCTTGAAGGGCACATGGCCGCAAAGGCTGCAGGCACCAAGCCACCACCTCGAATAGAACTCATCATGCCGACTTGGCCAACAACAATGCGGACATTGACCACCCAGCTTCGGCGCCACCCAGCGGTTGTCCGCCATAGATGGCCGGAAGGATAATCTGTACGACCCCCCAGCTTCGATGGATGAAACCAGGTACGCAGGCGCCCGTGGTTCATGAACCCTTGCCGACGGGCAAGGCTTTTCCTGCCTGGAACGATCGAGAAAGCAACGTTCATTACCACTTGTCCCCAGCCACGGGTCACTTACACGCGAAGATTCTTAGAATCGAGACTCCAACGTTGATGGAACGTAGCAGAAGACCTGCAGCTATTTCCGGATATCCATCACTGGCCTGAGATGTCGGTCCCCGGAAGTCGTCAAGGCAATCGGGAGGATTTACCAATAGCAACTAGCCATCTCATGCCTACCCATCCAGCTCTCCTATGGCAAGGGACCTAGATTGCAGGGTTATGGGGGCATGCTGATTTCAGAACTGGATGCTCTAATTCTGGGCACATGCAGGTTTCCGAGCAGTCCATGTCATCTATCCTTGCAAGTCCTCAGACACAGCCGTCACTCATCAACACACTCTATGAGCCCGTCAGGATATGTCTGGTCGAAAGCAGTATGGAACTGCTCTAAAAACGGGATTTGGTGCGTGTGCACGGCATGATGCTCTTCGAAGTATGGAATCGCGATCCGACATATAGAGGGGGGTTTCTCTCCAAGGCTCCAGAGACCGTTACCCACGCAACAGATAATGCCCATCACCCGGGGTTTTCTCGATACTCGGTGTACACCGGCTTGGTATATGGACGAGTATGCATGCACGTCATTGCTGGGGGCCGGTTGACGCATGAAGGCTGCATCTGGGCCGCGAGACGGCAGCGAGGCGAGGTGAAGCGAGGCGAAGCGAGGAGGCCATGGCGGTTGGCCTTGAGGGCGTATCGGCAAGAGATTGAGTCGGCTGTGCTATTTGCTTAGACATGATCTGACCATGCTCTACGCTGGATCCGTCCATATGTCAACAATTGCCGCGTGTGATGAGCAACAATGGATGGATCTGGATATCTGCAGTCACATCTCACAGCCTTCCCTCCACGCCTATCCACCCGACCAGGACTCCACGCCCAGACGGACTGTCTGCCAGGGGCTTGGGGGCTCTGTCGGTAGTGGCGTTAGCGCCTACTGGGGGTGTGAGACCACTAAGCCCAGCCTGGAGTCACCCTGCCGTCATGGCTTCTCTCCAGTGAGACGAAGCTGATTAGGGCGGCGGCAGGAGAGCTGGAAATGGATGGCTTGGATCAGGATGACTCTTTGCGCTGATGACTCTTCCATGGATCCATCTCATCATCGTCATCCCTCAACTCAACTCCACTCTCTCCCACGCGACGAACAGACGCTGGGCGTCAGCTTGACTCATCGAGGTTGATACACGATCCTAGACAAATACCTCTACGTTGCACCTCGATTTTCAGAGCTTCTTTCTGCCCTCACTCCCTCTCGGCTCGCCTGCCACTACCTACTGGAGAGAGGCAGCTTCTTCCCCGGGCATGCCGAAGAAAAGAAACCACATCAGGTCCTTCAAGCCAACTCCAGCGGCTTTTCCGACAGCCTCTTCATCCGGCAGCTCTGGTAAGCTCATCCATCCATCCATCCAGTCCCCTTTCCCCCTTGACTTCTCGCCACACGCACCGCACGGGAGCGCACACACCCCTCCTGTGCTCGCCCGAACCCCCGGCCACCTCTCGGCTTGCTTCCTTTTGAACCCCTCCCCAGATACCTCAGGACCGCGTGGCAGCCAGAGTCTCACAAGCTGTGCTCAGCAGACAAGCCCTCCCGAAGCGTCAACGAGCTCCTAGCAAACCTACGTCGTACCTCGACTGGCCCCTCCACCGCCGGTGCCGCCGCCTCCTCGTCAGCCCTGCCTGCAACAGCTCCGAGCGTGCCCCCCGCCATCAGAGAGATCCTCCAGATCCCCGAGACGCCAGCCCCTGCTCCCCGACACATCACTCGCCAGAGATTCGACGGTCATGGCAGAAGACTCCCTGCTGGTCCTCCTCCGCCGGGGAGCTGGGTCTCCCGCGGCCCCGCGGATCCCTCTGGTGAAGCCTCCTCGAGCTCCTCGCGGTTGAGCCAGAGGGGCCTGCAAGATACCTGCCTGCCGGGGACGTACCTCCCTTCCCGTGGGAGTATGATAGATATCGTTTTGCGGAAGCTCGCATGCGACTGGAGCTTCCACCGAGTCTACAACCAGTATCATCTGTACTTTGTGCCCAACCATCTCAAGTCAGCCCTGATCCGTTACGTCGGAATTGCGAGCGAGGACGGTTTGTCCATCAGTGATCTCAAGATCATTCTGCTGCCGCCGCCGGATACCTTTGACGCGGATGAGTTGGATGAGCTGGCTACTTCAAACCTAGAAGTCAACTATCTTGATCTATCGGGGTCCATTGGCCGCTCGATGAGATTAAAGGATATTAGTGACTTGCTGTTTCCCGTGAAGGAGCAGGAACCCGCGTCAGAGCTTCAAGAATCCTGGGACACAGCCGAGGCGATCCCCAGCCCTCCTCGGACTTTGCTGCCCAACCTCACCCACCTGTCGCTCGCCTTGCATCCTCATCATGCCTCGTCTGCATCCTGGAGGCAGCTCATTGCGCTGTCCTCCAAGCTCACGACGCTCACCCACCTGAGCCTTGCGTACTGGCCCGAACCGTGCTTTACACCCCGGGCTCGGATGTCGACAGTGGCCACTCCCCAGGGGGGCCAGATTCCGTACGGGGGCACGAATCTGTACTCCCATTCGCTCGACCACGACTGGAGCGAGGCGTTGCTCGTATTGCGCATGTTTAGCAGGAATCTATACGCGCTCGAGTTTCTGGACCTCACCGGTTGCTCACCCTGGTTCAAGGCCCTGTGTGCTGAATCTGGCCACGACTTTGTCAATTGGGCTGACAGCTGGGGCAAGATCACTGAGCTTCGGCTCTGCACAGGATGGACCCCTAGTCCGGATGCCTTGCCTTCTGAGCAAGCGAGCTATAGGGAATCTATTGAGATGGCCAAGAGCGTGGCGAAACATGTTCGAACGATGAGGGCTGGCAAGGGGCGGTTTATTGCTGTAGAGCACGATCATCTAGACGCATAGAAAACAAATCTGAAATACAACAACATAATTATGTACATCATCTGATATGCTCTCCATGGACCAACCCCGAGAGTTGATCTTGACTTAGCACGGGGCCTCGAATGTGCTGCTTGATGCCAGAAGACCCCCTTGGTTGCCCACCTCGACAGCGTAGTCTTCCTCCACGTTTCTGCCCATGATCTAACGCTTTTTAATCTAAAGGTGAGTGCGTCGTGTCAATGTTGATGCTGAAAAATACCATACGATGCTGTCAAATCACTTGTTGAAACAGATTTCGTATCCGTTCTCTAAGCTAGTTCTTCCCGTCTCGCCCGGCAGATTTCTCATGTCTTCAGCAAAGTGCTTGATTCAGGCTACCCATCCAATCGAAGTTTTTATCGACGCTTGAGGCTAATTGAGTTTTTCTAAATGATCTGGGCCATGTGGACGACACGCCCGTTACACTTGCCTCCTCGTCCACTCGTAGTCGGAGAGCAAAGCCACCGAGGGCGGAACTAGTTTATGCCGTAACAGGGCTTTATGCTAACACACAAAAAGTTAAACCTTGAGAAAGTATCGACAAACTCTCCGTATATATACCATCGCTTCGAGTTGACAGGGGCAAATCCAGGAGGAGTTTAGAGGCAGACATGAGAGCTGGATGAAGAGCACCCATCACCGAAGGTAGCTAACATAACCTGTCTACCTATGTTTACGATAACTCTGAATAAATAAACGAAATACGAGTATGTATACACAGCTGTTTAGATTAGATTGGGAACTAGCAAGAGTTGTGATAACCTCAACCGTTCCAGCATGTTACGTGAATCTAGGGTACGTGTCAACCAAGGCAAGACAATGACTACAGTTCACGCTAGCCGCGCCTTGCTGTGATTAATCCATGAGCTGTTATTATAAGAAGTCTAAGAATGTTAGCGTCTCTTCTCAATCACTCCCGCAGCGTAATCTTGATGAACTCAATACTGGCTTATCTCAGATATGGTTGTAACAACCTTTATAGAGAGTCATGCTTCACTCATTTACTGAATGTCACTTTAGACTCCACGAAAGAGACAACTTAGCCATAATATCTCCACCCTTAGATCTAATTACTAGTCAGGGGAATCTTTAAAAGCCCGTCAGAACGGCGTGACTATATAAAAGTGACCCAGAGGAGGCTCCGGCCGTCATATCGGGCGAGTGGAGCCCGGGGCCGCAATCAAGGTAGATGCGGAGCTTTGCTCCACCTTTGGAACGACAAGTACGGAGTTCGAGAATAAAAAAAGGTCAGAACAAAGGTAGAATAGTGAGTATCTAAACAGTCAAGATCAAGAGTTGTTGTTAATGGGGAGGTGCTATGATGATGTACTAAGATGTAGATGGGCGTTCCGCAGAAGAATGAGGGTGAAAGGATATGGAAGGTTTAGCCAGCAACCATGACAAAATAAGTAGACAACTGGTTGTTCTATTTTGACTTTCAAGCAGCACTACCTTTGAGAATGGGTTATTAAAGGGAGACTCTATTAACTTAGGTAGGTAGGTAGTTAACTACTTCGTCTGGCCACCTCCCTATTTGGTGACTTGCCAAGGAATTGACTGAGAAACGCACATCTCGTTGTGACAAGAATTATGAGTCAATCAAGCCATTGTGCGTATAAAAACAACAAAAAACAACATTTCTCACCCAATTTCGTATGCTGATCTCCTTCTAACCCCTAGAATATGGCCCGTGTGGAGGTTGACTTGCGAGTCACTCGGTGTGAGTCATGGCATTTATTGTGCGACATGATGGCGGCATTTTCAGTTGAGCCGGCGTTGGCAGTGGCGCCAGACGACGAGATGGTTATTGAAAGAGTGTGGCTGATGGGAATCGAGCAATTGTTCACCCGCCACATTCGCGACTTTCAATGATCAAAGAATCTACTTAAACACAGTGACAGAATGTCATGTCGATGAGAGCCTGGTCTTTCAGGACTTTAATCATCAAGGCAAGAGCATCTCTCATTGCACCTTCCCCAAGTTGTTTTATTCCCGACTTTATTCCCCTTCCATCTTGCGCCTCCCCTGCTTCTAATTCAACCTCTCCAACATGACGTCGATGGCCTCGGAATCCGTAGCAACCATCCTCTGCAACTCCAAGCAGACGCGCTTCCAAATCACCAACTACCGTGAGGTACGACGCTTCTACCATCCAATTTTTGGTTTGCATACTAAAATGTCTAGCTCGACATTGAAGGTGTCACCATCACTGTCACATCGGGTGAGAAGCCCGTTGGCAAGGGTAAAGGCAAGGCCAGAGGTGAAGGCATCGAGATCCTTGCTGGCGCCAAGCTGCGACTGAAGGAGGGCCAACGCTATGCCCTCGTAGGCCGGAATGGAACGGGAAAGTCCAGTAAGATGAGCCAACCGGAATCAATATTGTACTATTGAGGGCTGACACTTCTGCGCGAAGCCTTGCTGAAGGCTATTGCCGAAAAGCTCATCCCCGGCATACCTGAGGAGACCCGAATTGCTATCCTCCAGCAGACGAAACTTGTGGATGAGAAGCCCAAGGGCTCGCCAAAAGCTGGCAATGAAGGCCTATCCGTTCTCGAGCAGGTGATCGAGAAGGCCACAGCCAAGCAGGCCGTTGAACAGGACATCAAAGGTAATCTTCACTTAGAATCTCCAAGATAAACAAAGCTCATCACAGATGCTTTTAGATCTCTCCGAGGGTGTAAACGCCCCTGACCCATTTGCCCCTGTTCGAGCCATTAGACGGCTCAAACACCAGAAGCATCAGCAGCGCCTCTTCCGCCTCGATAAAGATGCTCGACTTCGCAGTGGTGCCCGTGGCATGCAGGCTCGAAAGGCTTTGACGGCTTATGAAAAGGTCGTCGCCGAGTCAAGTACTCTGTACGTGTTCCTGGAAAGTTAAGGCTCGACCTTGTCTCTAACACACCTATAGGCTAGAGCAGTCGAACGAGGACATTTCGCCAGAGGCTCTCCAAGCTGAAACGCAGGAGGCCGTCGACATGCTCGCTGATCTTCAAATCCAAGTTGACCCAGCTCGGGTTTCAGAGATCGAGTCACAGGCCAAGAAGGTCCTCACCGGTCTGGGATTTAGCGATGCCCTCATGGAGAAGCCAATCTCGAGTCTCTCGGGCGGTTGGCACATGCGAGCTGCTCTGGCAACCGCTCTAGTCCAGGAAACTGACATCCTCATCCTGGACGAGCCTACCAACTTCCTCGACCTGCTTGGAATTATGTGGCTTCAGCGCTATCTTCAAAGCCTTGAAGAGTCTGACCGGGCCCCGACTCTCATTCTCGTCTCCCACGATCGCGACTTCATCTCACTTTGCACCGATTTGCTTATACTAAAGGACAAGCAGCTCACCTACTTTCATGGAGACTTGCCCACCTATGAAGCATCACAGTCTGAGCGCAAACAATGGCTCACCAAGATGAAGGACGCCCAGGACAAGCAAAAGGCTCACATCGAAAAGTCCATTGCCGCCAACATCAAAGCCGGCAAGGCCAACGATGATACCAACAAGCTCCGCCAGGCAAAGTCGCGACAGAAGAAGCTCGATGACCGCTGGGGGCTGCAGGTCAGTGCCAAAGGCGGTCGCTTCAAACTCAACAGAGACCTCGTTGGCTATCACTTGACGGCCCGCGAGGAGATTGATATCCCACCTGAGGACCGGCCTGTGGTGGTCTATCTCCCAGAACCCCCTGATCTGCGCTTCCCTGGTGCTCTGATATCCCTCGAGAAAGTCGCTTTCCGATACTCGGCCAAGACACCTCTTGTGGTTCAAGACGTTACCCTTTCTGTTGGTATGGGTGATCGTATCGGCGTCCTCGGCTTGAACGGTGCAGGAAAGTCGACGCTCATCAAGCTCCTAGTCGGGGAGACGCAGCCAACCTCTGGAACTGTCACGACACATCCTCGATTGAAGCTTGGATACTACTCTCAGCATGCTGTTGATGCACTACAGGCCCTCGGCCGTTCAGAGCCTACCCTAACCGCCCTCGCTCTTCTCACCCGAGAGGTTGATGGGGAACTCACCGAGGGAGACCTTCGCGGCCTTCTGGGCCAGCTCGGTCTCCCTGGCCGCATCGCTTCTGATGTACCCATTAGCAAGCTCTCTGGAGGGCAAGTAGTCCGCTGCGAACTTGCGCGCCTTTTCTGGCGTCGTCCACACTGTCTTGTGCTTGATGAGGTGACTACCCACCTTGACTACGAGACAGTGACAGCTCTGAGAGAGGCGTTGAGGGATTGGGAAGGAGCTGTAATCCTAGTGAGTCACGACCGATGGTTCATGCGCGGTGCGGTTGAAGGTGCGATGGAGGACGAAGAAGACGATGAGGACGAAGATGCGGAAGATGAGAGCTTGAGAAGGCGGGTGGTGTATCGGTTGAAGGGAGGCAAGATGAGCAAGCTGGAGAACGGAGTGGAAGAGTTTGAGAAACTCATGGAGAAGAGGGTCAAGAAGCTGCTCTAACGGTGCAATTAATGTGTCAATACGGACTTTGCAAGGAATCATGGCAGCGTATCTCAGTAGTTACTAGTAGCTGAAGCTAGACGCTATCATAGCCCTGAGGATCTTTGTACCTCCCAGAGATGAGTGTCGGCCAAGATTCTGACAATGATATGATCCAGCATCTTGACATTCATCTGCCCGCCCTTGGGAATTTCCACAATGGTTCCGTCGATGCAAACCTTGCGCCACCTCTCGTCATCCTCAAGAACAGTAATTCTGACCTCGTCCACTTCATCATAGCCAACACGCTCGCCATCATCCCACTTCATATCAACATGGCTTCCCTCCTCATACGCCTTCAGCATGACATTCATGGTGCGCTCGCCGCCGATGGGACCAAAGTGGACAAGCCTAAGTCGCGAATCCAGGGGCCGAGTCGCAGGAGAGATTGTGAACTTGCGCTCGAGGTTCGACACGAGGGCCGTCAGAATGTAGGCGTGCTTGTCGCGGGGGATGACCTCAAAGGCGGTGGAACCACGACGGCGGATAGACACCTCTGCGGCGTACGCGTGAGACTCGCGCAGGAGCTCCTGAGCGACCATGCCGAAGCGCTTGTCCCCATGGACGCGGTGCTCAGGGGTATCGCTCTCGTAGACGATGCTCGCGTGAAAGCCGTAGCTGGCGACGATGGCCCCCTGGAGGTGCGACACTGATGTCTCCTGCTTCTGCAACTGGGCCGGGTCGACGGCGGCAGAGGGTGATTTGGCGGATTTGTCGGCGAATGTGACGATGCGGGATCCGAGCGAGAAGGATGCCCGGAAGACGGGGAGGTCATGGGCCACTCCTCGGAAGAGAGTTCGTAGGCCATGAACGAGCGGTATTGGGCCTGGGTCAGAGTATAGAGGCTTGTGAGTCGAATGGAAAAGGGCATTCCCTGTTCCTAGAGGCAGCAAGGCAATCACAGGAGGAACTTCAGGCGGCTCATCTCCATCAGAACCATTCAGGAGGTCCACAACACCGCCGTCACCACTGAGAAGCACGACGGTCCTCCCACTAGAGCGTCCACCATCAGGAACCCACAGTTGCCGTGAGAATTCCCGAACAGTCTCTGGGCTCTCTGTGATGGTGACCCTGTAGTGCGACTTGGATGAATCGACCGTCAAACCATCGGTGCGCTCCCTGTGCCTAGCAACCAAGTCCCACAGGGGCTGCAGTACGTCCTGCCAGGCGGTCAGGGCCAGCCCGGTGCCAGACTTTGTCGAGACGATAATGTCGACATGGTTTGCGATTCCAGACTTGCTGGTGACGCCGTGTTGGAGATGGGGAGGCAGCCCAGTGACCATGAGGTCGAGGAGTTCGGAGGGTATCTGCGTGGTCCTCAGGACCGAGAGTCGAAAAGGGTGTTCCTTGTTTTCGGCATCCTGCTTGAGAAAACAGAGCAGAAAGTCGAGACCGGTGCCGAGTTTGCCTGCCATGAAGACAAACAAGAGCTCATGGCGAGGAGCTTGCTCGGAAACTTCGGCCCGAGTCCATGTCAGATTGTCACCGACGATCGAGACGTTGTCGACAATTACAATCTCATTGGAGAGATCAGTGGATGGTTGTTTGGAGCCCATTGTGCCGAGGCAGGGTTCAAGGGATGCAAAGAAGACGATGTGAGAAAAGAAAGAGGGTCTCGTTAAAGATGGATATGAAACAAGAAAGGCTGCGGTGTCTTTAATACTAGGTAGCTAGCAGTGCGATTTGGCGACAGAGGTGATATTGGTGTCTCTTCCTGCGGATAATGCGAGCTATCTAACCAATCGCGACGAGGCTCAGAGGTAAGGAATGCGACAGGACGCCATCAAGTCGCACGACGCGGCGATGGGCGATATCTGGCAAGACTGAGCGAGGGGCAGAGGCTTAGCAGTCGAGGTTTCGAGAAGCGTGCGATGGATGAGTTTGAGGGTTATACCAAGGATCCAATGCATCTTGGCCTCCTCTCGGCGCTTTTGGTGGGGCTAGCGGCTTTGCTGACGAACATTGAATATGTCCATAATCGCCGACGCTTGCGCAATCCGTTTGCCTTGAGGCCTTGCTCGTCTCGTCTCGTCTCGTCCAATCCGCCCGCCCGCCCGTTGTCGCTTATGGTAGCCATCATGAAGAGCAATCAGGTCCAAGGTTTCCCGTCTAGTTGCACAGTATCACCGGCTGCTTGCCTTGCTCAGAGGTCCCCAGTTTTCTCGTGGGTTCATCTGATATCGTACATACTTCTGCTCCCCTCGCCTGCGCGCAAGACGAGCCAGGTTCTCATCAAAGATGAGAGTCTTGCGCAACTCCATCTCGCTTGGGACACCTTCATCTTTCCCGTTTGTCGCTGTCGCATCCGCAGGCTTTGTGTCAGCGACTGCTGAAGATGGAGCCGACTGTTCCACGCCCTCCATTTCCGACCCGTTCTCTGCAGTCTCAGTCTCGGCCTTGTTCTGCCCAACAATCCCAGCATCACTCAGTATCTTCCAGGCGGCCGAGTTTTTCTTGATATTGGCTTCCTTGATGGGCGACCTTTGCCGGATCCACTCGGTCATGACCCACCAGATGGTTGACCATGGAGCATCTGTCTTGATGCTACCTGGTCGGCAGTGACTCCGTGCAGTACGGTATCCTAAGTGAATCAGTGCGCCTCGGATCATGTCCTCGCTTGGAGTTGAGCAGCTGACCACATTAGCCAAGCGGCTTGGGATGACAAAGAAAGGATACAGGTCGCGTGTAGCAAGCTGAGCGTCCTTGGGGTCCACGGGCTCCTTGACTTCGGGGCCGGGCAGATATTCTTCAAGCGCCGTTCGGAGCATGCCCTCGAGTCTCGGCATCGTGCCATACACGGAGCGGTCGGCGCTAGGAATCTGGTCAAGTAGTTTTTGGATAAACTCCTGAGAGTGGATGTGTCCACCGTACATGGGACCGTTGATATGCATCCTGGTGCCGCAGTGTTGGCAGTGTTGATCTGCGGTTGGTCCCTGTACCATGCTATGCTTGTAAAATGCGCCAGTGCCCTTCTTGTTGGGCGCAGGCTTGCTCTTCATCATAGGCTGAGTCTCCCAAGCACCGCAGCCTTGGTCACAGCTGTAGACTAGCATGGTCTTTGCTGCCAGGAACTTGACGGCTTGCGGAGACTTTGTCACCTTGATGAAGAACTTCGTATAGAAGTCGATGGAGAGAGAGAGGAGAGGCTCGATCGAAAGGCCGTATCGAGCTGCCGAGGTGGCAACCGCGTTCAGAACAAGTCGCAGACCAGCTTCATGCGAGTGCAGTCCCTTGATAGGGATGCCTCCATACAAAGCAAATGTCTTCTCACAATAGCTGTGTCCTGCCCACACTGCGCTATCCGTGCAAGTAATGCAGAGAAGGCCCCCGTCGTCTCTCACTGACTGCACAGCAGCATCAAAGAAAGGCGCAGCGGTGCCATAAGGGTCGAGATCGATAACATCAAACTTGTTGGCTCTACCAGGGTTGCCGGTCCTGTCTCTATTGGACAGGTCGTCGGCAATCCCCCGATACATGAGACCAAGAGCATCGCCTTGTGTGACGGAAATCTTGTCCTCCAGTCCATTGTGCTTGACATTCATCTTGATCGTCTCTGCGGCCGAGTCAGACAAGTCGTTGGCCTTTACAGAGGTCACAAATGGTAGCTCGTGAGCATATCGGAGCGCGCGTAGTCCTGATGCTGACAGCGCGTCGAGAATTCGGAACTGGGCCTTGTATGGCTTTGGCTGTTGAGAGTTCTCGGCTTCCTCAGCCTTGGGACCCTGCTCGGTCGCTTGCGCATCCTTGGGTGGGGGGTTCGAGGTGGACTCGGTAGGCTTTTGCTCGTCATCGTCGCGCTTTCGCTTCTTGCCCTGCTTGTTCATCCTCGACTCGAACTGCCCCTTTCTCTTCTCAATAGACATCTCTCCATAGGTCTTGATCGCGAGAACCGACAGATCACGGTTGTACTGCTGGATCGGGTTGTAAAAGACCTGCTGCACCTCGCCGCGATCCTCACCAATCTTGGCGCCCTGGGGAACGAGGATGGTCGCCTTTCCCTCCGTTACGGTTCTGTACTCCTTGCCATCGAGGCTCACGACCTCTGTGTCGACTTTGTTATCCGCCATGTTGCTGGTAGTTGTGGAAAACAAGCGTTGCGCAGGTGTTTTGTCGCAAAGAATTTGATGGCCGCGATTCGAGTTGGAAAAAGCGGTGCGCAGATGGAGGAGGAGGAATGGGTTCCTTGGTCCAAGTCCCGCACTGGCGCGAAGAACTGGCCGTAGTATCCGAGCACTGCGAAGCATGCAAAAGTGTTGCACCAAGAGAATTTGCATGGCTCTAGAGTAGAGCTTCTCGTGGTGGAAGCTGAAAAAATGGAGATTCTGCCGCTCGCAGGACGATAACGGCAGGCGGTGAGTGCGCACACTCGCATAGAAATACGGGTGGCTTAAGAAGCCTCGTTCTTGAGTGCATCATTGGCTTCCTATTGGATGTTATGGATGTCATAGGTTGAATTGACATTCATTAACGAGAGTTCATCAATTCATGAAATCAATGCTGTCTTCCCATTGATGCTGCACAGCAATATCCTCTGAGTGAGGAGTTACGTAGTAATCGCCATTTAGAGAACGATGGCCCAGATCAGCATCCTGGGGAATAGTGTCAGGCTAAACTCCTGATCCTTTCTCATAATCGCATCCCCAGTCTATAAGATCAAGATGAGGTCAAGCGCCCTCGACTGCCCTGAACTTAACCGACTGCTCTTGCTGTATCCCAATGGCTGCTCATGAGGCAGGTACGGATCTTGGTGTTCAAGGGAAGAGCGTACCAGTCATCAAGATGGAGGTCCTCGTCAACTCCCGAGGTGCCATCACACAGCTTCTTCATCTTGTGCTAGGTAGTCATCACAACCTCAAGCATCCAATCGCCTACTCTAATCTCATCAACATCGACACACTCTTTTTCTCCATTCCTTTCACCTTGTGAGTTACAAGAAGAGCCCATCTCCCCGCGAGACCGGGTCTTTAACACAGTCAACAGCCTCGTTCAATGAGCAGCAACACCTCTAATTTCCATTCACTTGGTCAAGATTGCAATATCAATAACATCCCAATGTCGGATCATTCTGATTCCAGCAGAAACGGCAGCCCGCCAGCACTCCCGCCCCTCCCTCTTGGCTCTTCCCGCCAGCCTCCTGCATGTAACGAACAAGGCAATGGGCGTGCCTACTTGAAGACATCCCGCGAGCAAGACCAGATCCAGGTTCCTCGTCACAGATTCCTTACATCGAATGAGTGGACTATTCTCGCTCGTGGTGTTGGTGCCATTCGGGATACGGAAGAGAATGCACTCGTGGTCCCGACTAGCTGGTGGTGGCCAGCCAAGGGTCTCCCTCCAGGACTATACGCAGATGTCATTCGTCGGAGGTCTGTTTCTTTCTACTTCTTTCACCTCGCCAGCATCGTCCGCTGGGGCCTCTTGGTTGTGCAGCTTGTTCTCGGCGCCAGCCTCACTGCGCTTGGTGCCTTTAGTTTCGTCAACGGTACATCTATTACTGTTCTTGGCGCAGCAAACACCATAATTGCAGGACTTCTGGCTCTCTTGCACAACAGCGGACTTCCGGATCGATACCGTTACGACATGGCCGAGTTTGAAGAGGTGGAGGACCACATCAAAGAGATTCTCACGACAAGATTAGTACGCGCTGATCTGGCGCTTGATCAAGTACTTGCACAGTGCTACGACCTCTTCCACGACGCAAAGACAACCGTCGAGGCCAATATGCCGGCGACGTACACTCCAAGCCAGGCCACCCCAGTAAGAAGAGGTGGCGTCTCATCGGTGACACCTGGGACGGTCACACCACCAAAGCCGACTAGAGTTAGCTCTGAAGACGACCAAAGTCCGGCGACGCGACCTGGCAAATGATGCAGGGATTGAGAGAGTATGCGCTCTTTTCAGGGTTGACGCCCAAAATCGACTTAATTCGCAATGGCACTTGTACCTGCGTTAGCTTGCTTATCGACAAACACCATGTTAGTCAGACTGTCTTGATGTATCCTTGGCATCAAAAGATAGGAGTCAAAGAGATCTGCAACGTTGATACATGCAGGCTCCACGCGTTCCTCAAGATTTGACGTCAACTGGTGATGGCATGTTGAATGCGGCCAACGGCCTTGATATGGAAAAGTGATCGGCTGGCATCCACGCCATGAACCCTGTCACAGTTTAATTGCCTGCCCTGGATTTCCCCTCTTGAGACGACATGACACGACCAGGGTGCGCAGGGTCATGTCACGCCTAGAAACTGGGGCGCTTAGTTTCATGATGGCCTCGAAGGATGGCCAACCCCCACTACACCCTATCTAAACTAAACAAGGGGACGATGACCTTTACAATGACTGTGCCGCAAGGGGAAATTCGTCGCAACCGTTGACTATCTAGTGTTAATTTGCTTTAAATGGCTCGATTCGCCCTTCCTCGCGTGCGACCTTTTGTTTCCCCCGTCTCGGAAGTCGTTTCTGTTGCTTTGCCTTTGCACCACCATGCCTCTATTGTAGTCGTTTAGCGACAACCATCCAGATTCTACCCACCCAAGTCACTCATTTTTTACTGGATAGGTAATCAGATCGTCTTCTAGCGGTTTGATTTCTCTTCATCTTCAAGCCATGATTATGCTTTCTAGCTCCCCATCTTTACCCCCCAGAGTTGTTCAGTTGGTGTTATTGGTCGTCTTTGGCCTTCTCTTCATTCATACGCGATGGCTATCACAGTCTCGAGAGGACAGGATCAGTCTCGCCCATCGTGAAATCGCCATCAACGGCCCGGTACCGGAAGAGCAATACTTGGACCGGCTGACACGACAGATCGGTCTCTCGAATTACACATCATGGACCGCATGGAAAATACGAATCTCGGAGCAGGACTCTGAGTGGACGTCACTTACGAACATTGACGCAGACTTTCATTCAAACCAACCTAGAGTTGTGGACGTGCGCGAACCTGTCCGCCGAGACTTGGTTGCGAACCAAGAGCTCACCATCCCCGTCCCCGGAGGTCCTCGCCCTGGACAGGTCGACGCTTCGGATTTCTTGTTTGCCGTCTCGACTAGCTTTGAGCGCGTCGCTAGAGATGACTATGCCGTGGTCAAGGACTGGGCACGTTGGATGACGGGAGGAAATCAACACGGAAACGGAGCGAGCTTTGTGCTTATGCTTGATCAGGCCGATAGCCTGCAGGTCAAGGAGCTCAACAACGTCCTACATACCTTTGGCATCGATGCCCATGTCACCACGTCTACGAACCCAATGTCGGCGGCGCGGAGATACTTTAGCATGATCGAGGCTATCAAAGGATTCGGTGCTAAGCTTACGCAAAACGGCCAGAGGAAGAAGTGGTACGGCATTCTCGACGAGGAGATCTTCCTACCCAACCTGTCATATCTTCAGGAACGCCTGTTTGCGTTCAACTCTGATAAAGAGCTCTACATTGGACTTCCGAGCGAGAGGGGAGACTGGGCTATTGGAGAGGGCTTCATGACCACCTACGGTGGTGGTGCCGTCTTTCTTACACGATCTGCTATATCGCGTATCCCACAACTACCTTGCTTCGGTGACAGCGCCGATAACCCAACGGACAAGAAGCGATGGGACGGTGTTCTCCAAGAATGCTTGACGCAGCACACCAGAATGAGGATGCATATCCTCCCGAGCTTCTACTCGCCTAGCCACAACGACGAGTATACAGCCCACATTGACAGCTATGAGACAGGCATTCAGCCCCTGGCGTTGCACGACTATGAAGAGAGACACCACCTCACTCCTAGCCTGGCGCATCTCGTTACCGATGTCTGCGGTGAGGCCTGTTTCCTGCAGCGCTACCGCTTTCGTGACAACTGGGTACTGGTCAACGGCTACACCATCACCGAGTATCCAGATGGCATGAACCTAGCAGACATGCCACTGTCCATGGTAGGAAGGTCAGCCGAGGCGAGACGCAAGTCTGTCATCGGCCCAGTCAAGCTAAACGAAGACCCGACGGACCGAAAGATGCTGTTCTGGACTGGGAGACGCAACGTCTGGAAGCTGATGGACTCGGCTACGACCAAGGAAGGGGACGTATGGCAGGCGTACGTCAAGAGGGGCGCGGTGGAGGATGCGACGTCGCGCAAGAGGTCCGTGGAGGACGTGACCGACTCGGTGATTGTGCTGATCTGGGAATCGGCCGCTTCTGCTGCGTCATGAGTCAAAGGAAAGGAATTTCTTACGTTGAACGTGTATCATGTTTATGGCGGGTCAGTTAGTGTCGTTCAAAGCAAGAGAATGATATCCTACGATTTTCAAAGTGTCACCATGGGGACGTAGTAACTTGTTCAGCGCTGCGTGGTGTTTGTATGAAGCCCGCCTCCGTATCAGAAATGAACATGCATTTGAGAATAGTGATTGATGAGTGTAGACTCTCTAAGTAGCACTAGATGTTATTTTTGGCTATCAATTGTCCTAAGGATGCTCTGGTTAACTCGACATGTTCCCTAAACAGCCCAACTATCTCCTGTTCTTTCTTCACCTAGCTCTCTTCATGCTCCCTCATCCGTATAGAAGTGAAGCTCCAACTTCAACCCTGCGAGGTTACCCGTGCTCCATGCATGGAGATGCTTCTGCCTCAGCCGCCTCTCCGACTCGTTGAGCAACTCCTGGAGCGCCTCAGACATTTGGATCTCCCACTCAGCTTCAGATCCTTGGGGGATTCCACTCTCAAGGGGCTTCACCCAAAATTTCTCACCCGGCAAGTGTGCAGTGGCGCAGATGAAATGATCGGCAGGCGCTGGCGTAGTCAATATGATCTCGTGGATCAGACATTCGACAACCTCGGCCAGCTCGCACATACAGCAGACCTCTGCAATCTTGCCGCCTTCTGAGAGGGTAGGCAGAACAGTAGATAACTGGGTCGGGCAATCGGGCACGGGGACGCCCAAGCAGGCATGGGAACATTCCGTGTGCTGGAGATTGGCTCGGCACGTAGGACAATTAGGATCGCGCTCCTCCTGCTCACACTTCTTGAGGTACTTGGCAATGCAATTGTCCCCAAAGATGTGTCCGCAGGCCAAGATAGATGCCCTGTGGCCCCGTTGGGAGCCGAGATTACTATATGGCCGCCCGCCAACTGTTGTCGACTCGAAGCAGATATGGCATGATACGTCGAGCCTGCCAAAGTTGTTACTGTCTTCTTCTAACTTCTTCTTTAGTGATGGCCAAAAGCTATCACTTACCTTGCTGGATTCCTGGGACATAATGGATGCCACGGAGGGCTTTCCCGGGGAAGATGGGTCGTATTTAGCCAACGTTGTTGGCCAAGATGAGAAAATATCCAAAGATTGGTAAAAGAAAAAAAGGCGAGTCTCGAGACTTGTAGGTGTCAAGACGACTTTCGGTAGAAGTGTGTGAGTTGGTAGATGTCGAAGTGTCTGCGTGAGTGAATGTGAGGGGGAAGGGGGGAAAGCCAGGGGTAAACCGAAGAGTCAAGGTCAATATATAGAAGAATGGGAAGCCTTTAATCTATGAATTTGTAGGTTCATCTACTTACGTGGCTTGATGGGTCTTATTCTCGAGTTATTCAACCGTGTTCAGCTTCCTTTAAAAACGTTCAGTGTCCCAGCACATGACTGAAACTTAAGAACATGCGTATCACATCTCAGTCTGTATAGTAAATAAGTTGATATTAACACACATGTGGAAACTGTACTATCTTTTTCATGTGTTCTTGTCTTCAGTAGCTGACATGCTCTGCCTTGTCTCGTCAGTTGTCTGGTCACTCGCCGTCTGTCGCGGGGCAGTAACGTTGTCCAGCCTCCGACGCACCCTAATCATATCGAGAGGACCGCTGTACTCGAAGAAGCGAATCTTCAAGTCTCCCTCTCCTATAACCTGGCTAGGGCAGGAGTAGAGAGTGGCGAGGCTAGCCTCTACGTTTCGGCAGTGCTCGTGCATGGAAGCCGGTATTGGTATCTCGGCACTTTCACGCTTATCTCCCTCAAAAGCCCCCCAGATTTTATGTTTGAGCTGGATCCGATAGGCGACTTGGACCGATTTCAGTTCCTTAAACTTCTCCCATTTGAGGACGCCAGTGAGGAGCGTCAAGCTCTGCAGCACATCGACGGATGCGCAATTGAAGCATTTGGGCTTCAGTTTCAGACCCTCGGTGGTAGTGCGCTTGCTGGTGCCAAAATCTTCCACCCTCTCGGGAAAGGGCCAGCCCATATAGGAGCATCCGCACTCTGGGTGGGAGGACGGCCCGCACGCGTTGAGAGGGCAAGCAAAAGGAAGGCCGAGCTTGACGGTACACGCGATGGTCGGCCAAGCAACTAAGGCCGATTAGGTGGCCGCATAGAAGGATCATTGGTCTATGGTCATTTCCGTTGTCACCCTTTACATGTTCGTTGGCTTTGGTTGACATAGGCAACTTGCACATCATGCATTCTAGGTTCACCCGATCCATCCCCGAGGGATCTTCCTCAAGAATCTTCCGAAGGACCGGCCAGTAAGACTTGTTGATCTGGTCCTCCTCAGGAGACATAGTCATATGGTCCTCCCCGGGGGAGTAGCAACCTGGTTCTCCTCGTGAGGTATAGTAACCCGATCCTCTTTGGGAGTCGCAGTGACCTGGTCCTCTTCAGAAGTCATAGCGACCTGGTCCTCTTTAGAAGTCATAGTAACTTGATCCTCTTCGGGAGTCGTAGTGATCTGGTCCTCCTTGGGAGGCATGGGGGCGTCCTCGCGCGTCTTGTCTGGATTCATAGTGGAATGTGTAGGTGTACTTTTCTAATAAGCAGAAGCCCGTGGAATCTGTGTGTGTGTGCGTTGTGTTTGGTGGGTAAAAGCTCGTTAATATGCTCAAGTTCAGTGACGGAGGTCAAATTGTCGTCTTCTTATACATGGCCACCGATGAACACTTGGTTTGAACAAAGGCCACTACCATCAAAACCATGAGAGCCCTTTTCTGAGCTGAGAATCGCTCATTCCGTACAAAGGAAACGAAAGATCTCATTGTTGCTTTGTTAATCAAGGCATGAACTAGGGACGGTAGTTTCTTTGTCGTTTTTTGCAGCACGCCACCTCGTGCTGGAGGCATACCCAGAATTACAGCAACTAATCACCATCGCTCTTTGAAGGAGATACCCGGTGAATGTGGCTGATCGAATGATGAAAGCCTAGGATAGCAATTTCTAGGGCATCTTTATACGAGACTATCAGCCGCTATAGATAAACTGCTAGCTATACTTCTTATGCCATAGTAATAGCCGCCGAGTGAAATAACAAGCTGCTTGCTCATAAGCATTCCGGCTGATTCATCCTCCTTAACCTGTAGTCTGAGTGATGATAATGTATAAGGGATCGGGGAGTTAAAATCCCAGATGTCCTTTAATTAAATCGATGGGTAACTTTTCAAGTTTGGATCTTGCTAGGATTTAATGCCATATTAATACTCTTTTATAGGTCCGTCGGGGTAGTCATGCCAAGAAAGGGTGTAAACTTAGATGTGACAGCGGCTAACCTTCTCATCATCTCATCTCAATCCCATCCAGGTTTGGATGAATTAAAGAAATAAGAAGACGTTCTTGTAGATAGTCATGTTCTCTTTCCAGGGGTTAGTCTTTATTTGCCTGTCGGCATAGGCACGATCGATATAGGAGGCAGGACCTCAGCCTCATCCTCCGCAATGGCCTCCTGATTTGGCGGTGGAGGATGCCTTGAACTTGACTGCGCCACGAGGCCTTGGCCTTTTATTCTAGCTGGCAACTCATAATTGGATGTCAGCCGTCTGCACGGTATTCCACGCCTAAGCCCCTGGAACTTCGCTTGTCATGTATCCTGCTCCTATCTTTAGTGGGCTGCATTGCTACCCCAGCCAGTTGAAGGATTCGGCGACTTGGCGACTTGGCAACTCCAACCCATCCAGTCAAGTTGACAACCTCAACCAGCTCAGCCTTACCATCTGTTATTGTTCTGGCACTCTTAGCAAAGCAAGGGAACCTTAGCAGGACCTCAGCCCGGCTAGGCGTGCATCCTTCAGGGGGGCAGCATGGAGGGAATCACATTCAGTGACCATGTCTGGTTGATACTCACTGATGGGAGCGATGCCCTTGTAACTAATAAAAATACTCTTGCTGGGGCTTCACAGCCACCTATAGGCGCCGTTGCTGGGCAGTGATATCTTGACATGGTACCAACAGCGCCTCACTGTGTTGTTGCTAAGCACGAATGTGATCATCTATAAAACATCCATAAGCCATCATGTTAGAGAAAGTATAGTAACCGACCCATCATACTCACCCATTCAGTCACAGTTTTTTCAAAGGCCCTGCCTTTCATCGTGCACGCCATCAGCTCAACTCTACCAAGTCTCAACATGCGCTTGGCTCTACTCATTACCTCTGCCGTTATCGGCCTCTTCCCATCTTGCCTCTCAGCAATGGCCATAAGAGGTCTCCCATCCAACTACAGAGTTGGAACCCCAGGTATTGCCCACAACGATGGAAACGTCACCAAGCGTGGCGATACTCCCAAGTACTGCTGGGTGTCCACCATCGGAAAGGGCACCTACTGGTACGTCCCATATTTCGCCGGGGACGAAAACATCGCCTGCATCATGGGTATGCAGCACTATACGGGTCTGTGGTGCCCTGAGGAGAAGTGGTGGCCAAGCGAATACGTCGACGATATCATCGCTGCGGGTCAGGAGCAGATCACCAAAGACGGCGGCGGCGAGAGATCTTATAAGGGTGTCTTTGAAGCGCAATGGGAGGGATGGACAAATGCTATCCCCAGTCGCGCACCGATGCAGGCCATTTTGGATGCCTACTTTCGATTCACGCTGCCCAACTGCGATACTGCGCCTTTGGCTTGCAGTCACCAGAACCGTCATTACTACTACAACTTTAAGGGAGAGGTGAGTAGTTCTTTAGTATCACCAATGAATAGAGTACGCTAACAATGGTTACGCAGTCCATCGGAATCGTTCACAAGGATGGTGATTGTGGGGGTTTCCTGGGTATTGGAGGCGATCCCCTCGCCTATTGCCCAGGTAAAGACCACTGCAAGAAATAGGGCGAAAGCACAAGAAGTGTACCGTGTAATGGTAAATGATGGATTTGACAGCGAGCTAAACATGATTGAAACGATTAAACGTGCCACATTTCCCTGCTTGGAGCGTGTCCTTGATTGCCATATCGACCCATGTTGTTTGGAGATTGTTGAGTGATGGATGGTCCATGTGCCCGGCCCCAGCCGAGAATGTTGATCAATTCGAAACGAGCTACAAAGACGAGGAGAGCAATCAAAGTTATACAAAGCATGAACTAAAAAAGAACAAAAAAAAAAGCAAGCCACGCAACGCTCGTGGCGGCAAGCCTTGGATATGAATGTTTCTATTCTAATCCATTTCTTAGGCGCCCAAAGACTTCAACGGCGCTTCACCAACAAGCGCTCAAAATACGCGACAACCAACCAAGATACGACGCACACGAAAATTCCAGGCACAGGGGCCTGTTTCATCGCTGGAGGGTGGCCAATGAAGCCTCTGATGTCATACGGCCCCCATTACAGCGTTACACCGCACGGCGTGCCCAGTTTTTGCTGCCTCCCACTCTCAGGGCCTTCCTCGGCCGGGGGAGTTGGTCCGTCGGCCAGCACAGCCAGTTCGGTGGGGACAGCATCACTGCCATCACACTCCGCCAATCAGACTCTGCGCTTTCCCTAACTTAGAATGGACGGTCCCACAATGGACCCCAAGAGGGCAGGGGTCTCCAATCATGACGCGACCGAAGGCGGCAGGCCAAACACCAATATCTTGGAAACCAAACCCTCTAATCGCCTACTCCTGTCTCTTTTTCTTGACTCTTTTCTCTTCTCATGACCCTTTATCGTTTAATTTGTTTCTGTTAGTTATTCGCGTTGCTGGCTGCGAAAGCCCTTCACTTGCAACAACACCTCTGATTATCTGCGGAATCCATTACAGCACACATTGGGGAACATACTTTCGGCTCCCTCCCCCTGCTGGGGCACAATAACCTCTCCTCCTCCGCGTTTCATCTCCATCAACTCTCTCCTCCTCATCCAACATGTCTTCCACAGCGACAGACACTGCGGACTCGGTGACCGACACGGCATCGGCCACCGGGACCGATTCCATTGTCAGGTCCCTCGCCAACTCCATTGCTAGCACGATAGCTTCCTCCGCCCTATCGGCCTCGGAGACTCTCAGCGGCTCAGAAACTCTCTCAACCGGAGCTACCAAGACATCTTCAGGAAGCATAGGTATCACTCCATCGCAAAACAGTGCTGCGGACAAAGACAAGGGCATCGGCATCGTCAGCTTCCTTACTGCGGTCGCTGTTGCCATGGTCGTCTTTGCAGTTCAGATCTTGCTGTTCTTATTCCTGCGTAACAAGCTGGCCCGAATCTTGTAAGCTTTCGACTCCATATACCCAATGCGACTCTCTAACCTTCTTGCAGCAAGCCAAAGACATATCTAGTGCCCGAACGCGAACGAACCGAACCACCTCCACGAACGGTAGTAGGCATGCTCAAAACACTATGGCACTACAGCGACCGCGAAGTCATTGAAAAGTGTGGACTCGACGCCTACTTTTTCCTTCGCTACCTCAAGACACTCCTCATCATCTTCATCCCCATCTGTGGCATTGTCATGCCCATCCTGATTCCCCTCAACTACGTCGGCGGAAGGGGCAAGAACATTGACATCAAGGACGACGACGCCAGCAGGAACGAAACCATACCGACGGGCCTGGACACACTTGCGTGGGGAAATGTTAGTAGTAAGAATACGAGCAGATATGGCGCCCACTTGCTTATGGCCATTCTCGTTGTCATCTGGGTTTGCTGGGTCTTCTTCTTCGAGCTTCGAGTCTACATCAAAGTGCGCCAAGATTATCTCACCAGCGCCGAGCACCGACTCAGGGCTTCCGCCACCACAGTTCTTGTCAACTCTATTCCCGGAAAATGGCTCAGCGAAGAGGCTCTGATGGGCCTCTTCGATGTCTTTCCTGGAGGCATTCGAAACGTTTGGATTAACCGAGATTTGTCGACGCTGCTGGACAAGATTAAGGAACGAAATAAGATTCACCTCATGCTCGAGCAGGCCGAAACGGATCTCATCAAGGCCGCGAAGAAAGCACAGTTGAAGCAGAAACAGTCTCAGGAAAAGAAGGAACGCAAGGAGATGAAACTTGGGG
Organism: Fusarium solani; assembly: GCF_023522795.1. Classification (NCBI taxonomy): domain Eukaryota; kingdom Fungi; phylum Ascomycota; class Sordariomycetes; order Hypocreales; family Nectriaceae; genus Fusarium; species Fusarium solani. Next base: position 2,762,339 of record NW_027072154.1, read on the forward strand.
CAATGAGCAAGAAAGAAAAGGCTGAGCGTAACGCGCGCGAGGATGCTGAAGCCCAAAGAATTGCTATGAGCGCTGAAGGCATGAATGCAGGGGACAAGCACGAGGTTCCTCACACCATCGACGCCGGAGTTCGCGAATCTCGGTACGAGATTCTCAACCAAGCATCAGCAAACAACACCGAAGAGGAAGACAAGGCCTCATCGAAGGGGTTCAAGGTTCCCCTCCTGGGCGATCCCCTCTCAAAGGTTGGCCACGGCATTATGGGCGTTGTTTCTAAGGCCGGCAACAACGTGGAAGATACCTTGGAGACAACTAATGGCTTCATGGGTCTGTCACAGACCAATGATAACCGTGCCCCTTCTCGAAGCTCTGATCGATATCGAATTCGCCCCTCGGTTGATGAAGAGGACAACCGTATCTCGGCCTCGGAGACGCTCCGCCAGAACAACAACTCCCGGAACACTTACAGAATGTCGGTCGAAAGCACAGCTGAGATCAACCCAAAGCCTTCGCGCGAGCCTATCGGCCTTGGAGGAAACACTGTGCGGAAACTCGAGAACCCGGAGGATATCTACACCACCAAGGATTCCAAGTGGTGGCAGTTCTGGAAGCCTCCTCCTGGTGCCTACACATCTCCTGTCCCTCAGGGAGCTGCAGCTGCGGCATACAAGCAACTGAAGGAGGACAACAAGAAGACTCTGTGGCAGACGATCAAGTACTCACTCCCATTCGTCAAGCCCGAGGTCGAGGAGGAACCCATCGAGTATCCCTTGGCATACAACCCTGATTACACCGAGGAACAAGACCAGCCTGCGGAGTGGGAGAAGTATCTTAAGAAGAAGAATCGCCCGTCGCATCGTCTCCCCTCTTCGGCGTCACATGGCTCTTTGGAGTGCCTTTTGTCACCAAAAAGGTCGATACAATCTATTGGTGCCGAGAGGAGCTTGCTCGTCTCAACTTGGAGATCGAGGAAGATCAGAAGCACCCTGAACGGTTCCCCCTGATGAACTCGGCCTTTATCCAGTTCAACCACCAAGTTGCCGCCCACATGGCTTGCCAGAGCGTCATCCACCACGTTCCCAAGCAGATGGCCCCAAGAATGAACGAGATTTCTCCCAAGGACGTTGTCTGGGACAACATGGCTTTCACTTGGTGGCAGGAGTGGATTCGATCAGCCCTCGTCTTTGTTATCGTTGCCGCCATGATCTTCCTGTGGGCAATCCCTGTTGCTTGGACGGCGGCATTGAGTCAACTAGACCAGCTCATTCAGGATAATGAGTGGCTTCACTTTCTCAAGGACAACCCAACTGTGCACAACATCGCCAAGGCTGTGGCTGGTGTCTTGCCCGCTGTGGTGCTCGGTCTGCTGCTCTTCCTCATCCCCATCATCCTCGACTTTCTGGCCAGTTTCAAGGGGGCCAAGACCGGATCGCAAAAAGTCGAGTTTGTCCAGGTCTTCTACTTTGTCTTCTTGTTCATCCAGGTGTTCCTCATCGTTTCCATCGCGTCTTTCTTTGCGGCATCTATCGACGAGCTGGTGAACAACGTGAAGCAGTTACAAACTGCCAAAGCTGTCCTTGATCTCCTCGCGACGAACCTACCCAGCGCTTCCAACTACTTCTTCTCGTACATGATCTTGCAGGCCATGTCAACAAGTTCTGGAACCCTCCTCCAGATTGGAACGCTGGTCATGTGGTACGTCATTGCCAGGATTCTCGACAGCACTGCACGTAACAAGTGGTCACGAAACACCAAGCTCAACCAGGTCAAATGGGGTGCCTTCTTCCCCATCTACACCAACTTCGCCTGTATCGCGCTGATCTACTGCGTGATCGCGCCGCTCATTTCCATCTTTGCTATCATCACCTTTGGGCTTTTATGGTTTGCCCAGCGATACGCGATGCTCTATGTCACCCGGTTTGAGCACGATACCGGCGGTGTCTTGTATCCCCGTGCTATCAACCAGACTTTCACCGGCATCTACTTCATGGAGCTCTGCATCGCGGGTCTATTCTTCATTACCAAGGATGAAAAGGGCAAATCCGCATGCACGGCCCACGGAATCGTCATGATTGTTGTCCTCATCCTTACTATCCTCTACCAGGTGCTCCTCAACTACTCTTTCTCGCCACTTTTCCGTTACCTGCCAATCACATTCGAGGACGAGGCGGTGCTGCGTGATGAAGCTTTTCAGAGAGCTCAGGATCGCCGACTCGGTCTTCTTGAGGAGGATGGGCTACCAGAGGAAACTGAAGATGAGCAAGAGAAGACACACCAGCCAGAAACTGCTCAAGACATTGAGATGCGCAAGTTCGGTAGCATTCGTCGCCCAGTGAAGCAGGTCGGCACTTGGGCCAGGGACGGAGGAAACCAGATTCGCAAGCTGACAGCGGTGGGCAAGTCAAGGGACAAGAACAAGAAGGCCTCGGAATACCGGCGGCAGCATCGCCAGAAGGATGTCGAGGCCCAGCGAGCTATTGGAGAGGCACTTTTTGGAGGAATCCACGACGAAATCGAGGATCTCACTCCAGATGAGAGAGATGCCCTCGTTCGACACGCGTTCCAGCACGAGGCACTTCGAGCACGCCGGCCTACCGTGTGGCTCCCTCGTGATGATTTGGGCGTCAGCGATGACGAGATTCGACGAACACAAGAATACAGCGAGAACATCTGGATCAGCAACGAGGGCACAGCTCTCGACAGCAAGGTCCGCGTCGTTTACGGCAGGGCACCACCCGACTTTTCAGAGGTGGACCTGATCAATCTATAAAACACAAGACAAATAAAAGAAAACAAGACAAGACGAGGAGGAAATGTACAACGATTTTTTACGGCCAGGCCATTGTTACTCTTTTGCGCGGCGTCCCTGGAAGAAGAAGGTTTTCTGTGGCTCGGAGCAGCATCACAAAGCACCTTGCAGGCAAGATGCAGTTTCACTGACAGAATGAACGGCAACAAATACCCTGGCTCAAGAAGGGGGCATTTTGGTCTCGATAGAAAAACAAGCAATGGAGCTGGGGAGAGATTTCAATTTTTTGCTTATTAGACTTTATGAATACACGTATGACTACGATCTTGAATCGTATCGCTGTCATGTCGCTTGCTGTCCTCCTGGTGAGATCCAAGATACCTAACCATTTGGGATATGAAACCGTCTACGGGACCTCGTAAAGGACAGTCTTGGATGGGCTGCCTGAGATTACAATCACCACAGTTCTCGAAATTATAGTCCAAGAATTAATGCAGCCCAGCCAGGGAGCTCTAGCATCCTGTGATTAGGAACTGAATATGGGACCCCCAAGGCAGCAAAGGTGCCATGAATTTGGCTTCTCGGGCCGTCCCGACGCCTCATTGTGCCTGCATTAGGCCAAGGAGGAGATCTCAGAGGAGCATAGAACGAGTTTTTAGCGGCTTTGTTTCGTTCAAAGTGAAAAGGAGAGCCCAACTATCCGAGGGCTGGGAAAATGCGAATGATGGGATTCACCCAGGTTGGCCATGGGTTAGAGCAGACCTCAGGTTGGCTCTCTGATCTACTTAGTTTCTGATATTTCCTTGTCTATCACGTGATAAGAAAGGCGTAATTGGTTTAGTGGTAAAATTCTCCGTTGCCATTCGAGCAGCGTCGGGGAGCCCTGGGTTCGATTCCCAGATTACGCATTGCTTTTTGCCTTTTTTGCACATTCTACAAACAAAGAGAGAGGTATGTTTCTTTTTTGGAACGTTATAGAGGTCTGGTTTGACATGATGCGTGTTGTGGTGGGCTCATGTGCCCATGACTATCTACCCTCCGTTTGTCGAGATCACGTGCCACTCTCAAACCATCCCTCAGCGCCAGTGACCCAGCTCACGTCATGGCAGCAGAGCCAAATCAATGCAGTTTAGAGTAGAATTGAATTTTATTACAGAGAATGAATCTTTATACCGCTGTCTAACACTCTTATAATAGCCATGCTAGGCCGTGTATGTCTGTATCCAAGTCTAATGATGCCGCAGCACAAGTCAGAAAACGCCCCTCCAAAGTGGCTCAGCAAACCGGCATGTCGTAACGGTCTGGGTCTCTCTCGACGCGCACGTCAAGGCGCCGCGTGCAAGTCTGCCTGGCGCTGGCCTTGGTCAAGCAAGTCCCATTTCAACGCCGATCCAATGAAGCCTTCCCTTGTCCTTCTCCTTTTGATGCTCATGGCAGATTGAGAGTCATGTCGTCTATAATCCGCGTTTTCGTCGCTCGTCTGCCCTCGTCTCTTCAAGCTCCTTGCGTATCATGTCGTTAAACTCATTTGGATTATCCAGGTACAGGTGGTGGCCAGCCTTGGGGATCAGGAGGACCTTTGTTGTGCCGTTCTCATTGCGCTTCTCCTCGTCTGTTCCGTGAAGCAGTGCCTTGAGTCTTCTATCATTGAGCTTCTCCTGTGCTGCTAGACCGCCAGCCACATCCATCCAGTCATTTTCACCGTACATGAAAACGATGGGGAGACCTGTTTCCCTCTTTGGCGGGGCGCCGTCGGGTTGGGGAATCAGTTGTCGGCCAACTTCTTGGATACGGTTGATAACCGGACGACGAGCGTATGCGCCAGGGGCGAGGATGTATGCCAGCGCGTACTCGCCGCTGCCCTTTTGCTTAAAGATAGAGAATGAGTAATCGTGGAGAGCCTGGGACTCGAGCTGCGGGAGGTGGTTGAATCTCCGATAACTCCAACCCGAGACAAATCGGGGGCCAAGAGGGCCACTCATGCGAACAATGCTGAAGGGCGAAATGTTCTGGTCCCAAAGCCAGACGAACCAGCCAGGCAGAGGGCGTCTCAAAACATTGGAGGCAGGCTTGTGCTTGGAGAGCGTACCGGCATGCTCAGTGGTACTTTGCTGGTCCTCGGTGAATTCGTTCGCCAGCGAGGAAGAGTTGGGATCAGGCATGGAGGCGTTGACAGCGTAAGGATCTTCCGGCACACCGACTGGCGAGGCCAGAATAAGCTTCTTGAGGCGCCCAGGGTACTTGATGGCGTAGGAAACAGCAAGATAGCCACCCAGAGAATGGCCTAACAGGGTGAACTGTTCCAGCTTCCTGGCCTTTCGCCATTCCTCCAAGGCATCGATAAACCAGCTCTCAGCTTCAAGAACCTGGTCCTCCTTCTTCTTGGCGTGAATCTTGAATGGCGGCCGGGTCGAGTTACCCATGCCGAGCATATCCAGCGCATACAGCTTCAATCCCCTCATGCGAGAAAGGGGCTCGAAGTTCTTGTAGAAGAAGCCGAGACCGGCGCCATATCCGTGGATCATGACAAGAGCATCTTCGGTCTCCTCCCCGACCCGTTCGACCGTGACTTCGTTGAGGGCGCGATTTTTGCCGGACAGGTGGACCATTGTCCGTCTCCATACTCGGGTGCCATACGGATCGGGGCGGTCGGGGGTATCGATATTTGTGATGCTGTCGTTGGCCTCCTTCAGGTGAGGCATGAGCTTCAAAAGGTTGCGCTCAACAGCCTGAGGGGCAAGACTCGTCCACTAGACATTTTGTTAGTGCTATTCCCGACTGCGCTCCGATATTGCGCCGACTAAGACTTACCCATTGGTAGGCAGCGTCTTTGTAACCAAGGGGGAACAGAAAAGCAGATGAAGGCTTGAGTTCAGGTTGATGTTTAATTTCCTCAGGGGCATCAGCGACCCGGGGGGGTCGCACAGCACCGTCTGCGGTAGACATCTTGCAAGAGGCAGCGGGTAGCGAAGCGGCGAGAGTAAGACGCGATAGTTGCAACGCCGCGAAAGTCGGTTGAATCTTGAGCATGGGCGACAAAGCCGGGGCCCTGGCCTCTTTATGAAGGCTCAGGCAGCCAAAGCGACAAAAAAGGGAGCCCCAATCAATTGATGACGCCTCGACCGTGACGCAAGTCGAGAACCGGAGTTAACGCAGAGATCGGCTTTTGGATGGTCCCGATGCCGACGGCCGGCGGCTGTGTTAATGGTTAATGGGATGAAGTCCGCTGCGGAATCGACGAGACGGAGATACCCATTGCCAAGTCCGCAGCAATGGATTGGAAGCGGATTATGAGATGAGGCAGAGAAAAGAGTGTAAAAGGGCTCGCCCCCGAGGTCAAGGAGTTGTTGAGGCAAGTAAAAAAATAGTAGAGAACGTCAAGGAGCCTTGTTAGTGGGAACCTGGAAGACGGGAGGCGGAATATATCGGTTTCTGCCGCTCTTGCCTTGGCCTTGCCTTGTACTGGGTACCGGCTGCACCAACGATGTTTCCCCAACGTGTTGGGAGAATCCACTGCAATTGGCGCTCGGATCACCCTAGCCCATCAGGTACCCCATACAAGTACCGACAGGCCGCGCTTGGGGCTTTCAAGTTCTTCAAGGCCTTCTGCCCTGCACTGCAGAGCAAAAAGCCGCTAGCCTAGAGGGGAGCTCCCTGTTCTTTTTGGCTTGTGATGACGATGGACCACCCACCGAGAAACGTTCCACCACCCGCCACGTTCCCCAGAAAAAGTCACCAGTAAAACTAACATCAACCACCACCACCACAACCACCTCTCGCATCGCCCACGTTTTGCGCTACCCTAAGCCGTCAGCGGCTCCAAGTCCGATTAATCACCCTCGAAGCGACGAATCCCCTTCTCCCGTTCTTCCTTCCCGTCGCTTATCGGACCCGAACTTGACCGCCCATCGATCCCCTCCCTTCGCCTCGCACCTTGGCTCCTCTGCAGTGCATGGCCTTGTGCTCTCCCTAATCGGCTGCTCTCCAGCCTCTTGGGACCGACTCGGCCGACTACACCTCTGGATCCCCCATTGCGACATGGCCGACGACGTCGATTCCATCGTCAAGGGCGCCTCGGCCCCTAGCCAGGGCGTCAAGGAGGTTGCTGGCTCGAGTTCTTTGGGCAAACAGGGCGACCCTCTTATCCATACTCCGAGTTCGCCCTCCATGATCTACCTGAATCTGTTGATTCTCGAGGCGTCGCTGCGTGCCCAGTTTCTTGAGCTGCGCGCCAGGAAGCGCCATCATACCTTCTTCCTTGCGCTGCTGACCATCTGGATCGCCATGTTTGGATATGCTCTCTTCTTTGCCCCCCGAGAAGACGGTAGGGGCGTCGGTGGCTCTATCTACTGGGCCGTAGAGGGTGCCGAGAAGGTGTGTTTTATGGGTGGCATCATCACCGCGATTCTTGTGTGGGCAACTGGGATCTGGGAGCGCGGCATCAGGTGGCCGCGACGCTGGTTTGCCGTCTCCAACAGAGGACTGCGCGGCTTTAACTGCAAGCTCGTCATAATACGGCGACCGTGGTGGGCTGAGGCGCTCTCGACCCTTGGTTTTTTCTTGACTTACGGCCTCTTTTCGCATACCGCCAGCTCATCCTACCGATACGTCGAGCCCAGCCTCTTGCGCGAGGTCGAGAGGGAGCTTCAGATCTCGAACGATAGCCATCCTACGTTGATACTGCCCCACGAAGATGAGGAGCGGGGCGGCCACGAAGAGGACCTCGCGCCAGGTGGCGACTACGTCAAACTGCTACTCCTTGCCAAACCCTTCTCAGCTACCTTTAGAGAGAACTGGGAGCTTTATCGGACCGAGTATTGGGAGAAGGAGAATGAGCGGCGCGCATTGCTGCGTGAAAAGGTCAAGGAACGGGATCACCAGCTAGCAAGGCAGCAATATGGGTGGCTATGGTGGCTCCCATGGCGACAGCCCCAGCTCCGACGACAAGACCCTGAGAAGGCAGCTCACCAACCGCGCCATCACGTAATCGAAAAGGAACGTAGGCGCCGGGGGAGCAGTGTTCGTCGTGCTTCGACCAGCTCCACCAGGAGCCAGACGCCGACTCTGGATGGTGAAGATCACCAGGTCAGCCGTCGATCTAGTAGTGGCTCGATTTCTGGACGCCGGAAGAGGCTCTCGACAAGCTCCAAGCCAAAGCGACCCGGAAGCGACTCACGATCAGTCACTCCGGATTTCCCATCGCCCCTGGCTCGAGAGAGCAGCGCAACGCATACTCCAGATTCAGGACCAGAAGGCGGAAGGGAGCTGCGAAGCTCGGGGTCGAGATCGACTGTTGGTTCGAGAGAGCGCGATGGTTGAGGGACGCGGATAAGTAGGACAAGGGGTTCTAATAACTAGCAAATGATATGTTTACGACTACTCTACGCATGTATGGCATTTGAATATCTGGTGGGGAGTTTCTATGGTGAAGTCTCAGAAGTGCGTCACGGCCACCCTATCAATCTCCCTTGACTCCTGGTCACTGAGAGGTGTCGCCCCTAAGGCGATGAGTGCCTCGGCTGTGTATGGTTTCCATCGCTTGGTTAGGATAGTCACCAGCGAGTGACGGGATCCCGGGTAGAAGTCGCTGGGGGCGATGTAATTGATGTCAGCGCCGAGGTCAAGCAGCGGTTGCATAGAAGCAGCTGAGGCGTCGTTGTTTATGCCCAAGTATCGGGCCGCCCAGAGCAACGGTGGGTATCCATCAGCGTCTGGATCGTTTGGCCCTGCGTGTCCTCCCTCTATGATCATCCTGATGGCCTCCACGTTTCCGTTTATGGCGGCAACATGCAGCGCCGTGGTGCCGCATGGCCGCTTACTAGCCGTCTCGCAGATCTCTATCGAGGCGCCGCGACGGAGGAGCAGCTCGGTCACATCGTTCTGCTGGCAATGAATGGCTGCAACGAGAGGCGAGAACGAGACGGGAGGCGGCAACTCGAATATTCCACGGTCTTGGAAATCAATGCTGTAGGAATCTATGCCGATCCCAAGGCCGAGGTCTCGCTGTGTCAAGGATTGGGCATCGATATCGGCGCCGTGGTCCAGCAGGAACTCGACAGCATCGACCTGTCCATGCTCCGCGGCAACATGTAACGGCGTCCAGTACCATCCAGTTACAGCATCCGTCTGGGGATCAAAGTCGCCAGAGGTGTCGTATACCCTGTGCGTCCACTCCTCAGCGGCGACGACGCGGACCGACATGTACTCGGCGATGTGCTTCAGAGTTCCGACATGGCCATTCTCAGCAGCCCAGAAGGTGATGTCGTGGTTTCCCTGCTTTGCTTGTCGCTTGTAAAGAAGCGGTATGGCGATATCATAGAGGTGGTGCGATGTCGCTGCGATGCTGGCTATTGCTTTGTTTGAGCAGCACTCTAGGACGCGACAGATTATCTCGGTGGGTAGACGATGAAATGAAGTCATGATAGTAGCTGTTTGTGAGTAATTATCTCAATGTTCAACATTGTAATGTTTTTGAGTTGTAGATCTGATCTGCCAATTGAGGCGATTTGATGCAGGTGGTTGAAAAGGATCATGATCCCCGCTAGGCAGATGCCCTGTTGGTCGTCCATTTCAGCCCATATGGTGGAAGAAGGGCACTCAACCTTGAACTGAATCTGCTTCATGTAAACGACATTCCATCTGTGTAATTTTCCTTGACTGACGATGATTGACAACCAAACCTTTGTCGGAGCACAGCCGGGCCAAGCTGCACACTATATTTTGAGCCTTCGGATGTAGGTCCGAACCAACATACCCTAGATGGTGTCGTAATTTCTCGCTGCCGTCTTGATAACGGCATGGCCGAGGACTATAGAGTACGTGACGGGCTTATAACTTCTCTTATCTTGCCCAAACTTTATTTCTGTTACAGTGAGATCCGTGCCGTCGTTATCATGGCGGACTCACCGAGACCAGACCAACTGCCGGAGTCTAGATATACGACCGAACCACCAATAGCGTCTCAGATCCCGAACCTCGAGGACCAATAAGATGAGGTTCTGCCTAGTAAGAGCAACAGCCAACTACCAAAATTGTCGGGGTGGGTAATTTTCGCCGGCAGTGGTTAATTGTTCTTCCTATAGTCATGACAAGACACTGAGGCAAGACTCAAGCACCAAGCAAGCATCTTCTTTCCGAATAAATAACCGCGTACTCGGATCAGAGGATAGAGGTATTCTCTTACATGCTACAACTTATTCATCTCGCTGCGGGATTTGATACGACCCAACGATCGTCAAACCTGACTCACTGCAACCCTGACCAAGATCCTGGCCCCATATGACACAAGAAAACAGAACCGCATACGTAAAAAACCTAGAATAGAGGGGGCACGGGACTCGTAGACTAATGAGGAAGACTCCCGCATCTCACCCCAGCTTCATATGGTACGAGCTTTCTCCGGGAGCCCTACTACCTAGTAGATACCCGCCGGCACCTCGCCGTCGGCCACCAACGACCGTGAAGCATTCATATCAAAGGTGGACATGCTCTGCGTGCCCAGAGTCTATCAATTCCTTTTACTAGGCTAGCTTATTCGCTGAAATCCGGGGTAAAAACCTGCATGAGCGGTGCCGCCATCCGCCCGCCGCCGCCGTTATCTCCCCGGCCTGATCTTGAATCCTTTCCTTCGACAGGACAGTCACTATCTTGTAGGTCAATCCATTTGGGGTAAGATCAGAGATAAACTATGGCACGAGGTTTTTCTATCTGCAGGTGGCGGGTTGTGGGAGGACGAACGGCTTGTGTAGTTAAATAAGCTTGCTTCTGCACGACTAACACAACGATCTTGACCCCTCATCTCTCGTCTTCCCTCTCCCCCAGTGCCGCCTTCTAGAATCTGTTGTAGAAGCTGCATGCAATGTTTAGCTGGGAAAAGTTTCTCTCTGCGAAGCCGTCTCTAGACGTTCCAAGTCTGGAGACGGTGGACCTCAATGACAAGGAGATGGAGAAGAGGATCGTCAGGAAGCAAGATCTCCGTATCATGCCCTGGATCTGCATCACCTACCTGCTGAGTATGTGCCTATACAAACTCGGCTAAGCATCTACTGACATTCTTAAGACTACCTCGATCGAGTCAACCTGGGCAACGCACGCACACTCAACAATGACACCCCCGAGGACAACATCGTGGCCCAGCTCGACCTCACCGGCCAAAAGTACAACATCGCCGTGGCCCTCTTCTTCGTCCCCTACGTCCTGATGGAGTTCCCCAGCAACATCCTCCTCAAGTACTTCTCGCCCAGCAAGTGGATCTCCAGAATCATGGTCTCGTGGGGCATCGTTACCATCTGCACCGCTGCTGTTTCGACATATGCCGGTCTGCTGATTGTGAGAATCTTTCTCGGTCTCGCCGAGGCTGGTTTCTTTCCTGGGTGAGTTGGAAGTTTTCCTGGGGAAGAGAGGCTTTGCTGACAGAATAGTGTCATGATGTACCTTTGCTTTTGGTACAAGCCAGAGGAGCGAGCGACTAGAATGGCCATCTTTGCTTCCAGTGTCGCAGTAGCTGGTGCTTTTGGAGGTTTGCTGGCTACTGGTATCTCTTTCCTCAACGGTAAGGCTGGTTTGGCCGGTTGGCAGTGGTAAGTTTTGAAGTTGCTCCGTTGATATCTCGTTGTCTAACAAGTGCAATAGGCTGTTTGTCCTAGAGGGCATTCCCGCTGTTATTGTCGGTGTCATGGTGTGGTTCTGGCTTCCCGATTGTAAGTACCAACACATGCAAATACCACCTTGAATCATGCTAACCTGCGCTTGACCAGACCCCCAGACTGTCTCGTGGCTCTCCCCCGAGGAGAGAGCATTCGCCGTCAAGCGCCTTGGCCCCTACGCTCCCTCGATGGGCGACAAGCACTGGGACAGCAAGGTCGCCAAGGAGACCGTCATGGAGCCCTTCTTCTGGCTCTTCGCCATTCAGTACTTCTTCATGACCAACTCGCTTAATGCTTTCGGGTACTTTGCCCCCTCGATCGTCGCCTCGCTCGGTTTCAAAGGATACAACGCCCAGCTCCTGACAGTTCCTCCCAACGTCTTTGCCCTCTTCATCATTATTGGCAACTGTCTTCACAGCGACAGGACCAAGGAGCGCTCGAAGCACGTTATTGGTGGCTTAGCCTTTGTGGCTACTGGATATCTTCTGCTCGCTGTTGTCACCAACTGGCGTGTCCGCTACTTTGCCGTCTTCATCATTGCCTGCACCAACGCAGCTGTTCTGCCTTTCGTTGCTGTAAGTGAACTTTCTAGCATCATTACACGCAGAAATTGGTTATTGACTTTCTATCTAGCACCGAACGGCCACCGTCCGAGGCTCAACCGCAACGGCCCTGGCTACTGGAGGCATGATCGCCATTGCAAACACTGGCGGTATCTCTGCTCCCTTCCTGTTCCCCAGCAGCACCTCTCCCATGTACGCTATGGGCAACTGGACAGTCTTTGCCTTCCTCGTCGTGGCAGTCTTTATGACTGGATACGTCTGGTACGTCTTTGGCAGCCACAGCGGTTACCGAACTGGAACGGCAGATGAGGGAGGCAACCTCGAGGTCCTGGACGCGGGCGATCAGGACCCCAACCAGGTCATGAACGAGGCGCTTGCGGTGGAGAAGAAGAAGGAGCAGATCAAGGATATTGACATGGCTTGATGACTTGTGTTTTGGGGAAAAAAAAGTTGGATTTGGCTCTCATAACTCACATAGCTATGATTCATGAGAATACCTCTAGAGTATGAAGTTGCAGATGACAAATCAAAGATGATGCTGCTACCGAATTTCATGCCGAAGATATTTGACTGAGTTCCATTGACAGTGTTAGTGACGTTGGTATTGTACAGACTCTCCGACTTCGCTACGCATTTGATGTCACTCCTTGTGATGGTTGTCTACCTGTCAACCAGTCAGCGCAGAGTCATTTCCACCCTTGACAATGACAAAGAAAACACAGTATAAAATCTCAAGCTAAAATCCAACTTGTTCAATTCGTTACGAACTGCTCTTGTAAAAAAGGCGACCGAAAATCGGGAGTAAAATGCTCCATTCAGGTGCGTCGGAACTCCCCCGCATCCCGGCATTTACTTCGGATAGTAACACGACGACGCATGTATAATCGGATAAAGAAACAACCAGTCCAGCCTTTCTTATAAATGCGTCTTATTGTTTTTACTTTGATTGATCGAACCATCAAGTATCCAAGATAACGAATTCATCGCCGACATGTCTGACGTTAGAGACTTGGAAATCGCCATCATCGGCTCGGGCATGGGTGGCCTGGAACCGCCCTCGCCCTGGCTAAACGAGGCTTCAAACACATCAATGTCTACGAGGCTGCCAGTAACCTCGGGTTTGTTGGAGCCGGTATTCAGATGGCTCCCAACATGGGGAGGATCCTTGACAGGTTGGGTTGCTGGGAGGGCATTGAGAAGGAGTCAACCTGTGTGGCAGGGAGCAGCATCAGACGTATACCTTGATCCATTCCCCTATTCAGGACTTGACTAACAATGATTAGAGGGAGCTACAAATGTCGAACTTGCTCACGTCGATATGCCTGACATCAAGGCCAAGTATGGCTACTCTCACCTTTGTGGCCATCGATCCTCCTTGGCTGGCCACATGTATGAGGCGTGCAAAAAGGAGAACAGCATCAAGTTCCACTTCTCAACCAGCCTACTGGAAATCACCAGCTTCTCCCCGAGGGTGTCATTCAAGCTCCAGCCCAGAGACTCGGAGCCTTACACGTGCCACGCTGACATTCTACTCGGCGCCGACGGCATCAAGAGTGTGACGCGGACCCAGCTGCTGCAACAGGTGGGTGCTGAGCCTGAAGAGGCCGAGACTGGGCAGGCTGCCTACCGAATCATGCTCAAGAGGGAAGACATGGCCCACGATCCAGAGCTTCTGGCATTGGTTGACAGTGATGAGGTTGTCAGATGGGTAGGAGAGAAGCGTCACATCATTGCCTACTCCATCGCCAACAAGTCCATCTATAATTTGTCGACAGTCCAACCAGATGAGAACTTTGCCACGGCCCCTTCCATCACGTACACAACCAAGGGGTCGAAGAAAGTCATGCTCAAGGTCTTTGAGACCTTCTGCCCTCTCGTGCAAAAGATGCTCAACCTGGTCCCTGAAGGAGAGGTCTGCGAGTGGCGTCTGAGGATGTACAAGCCTCTGCCAACCTGGACACAAGGGTCCGTCGCTCTCGTCGGAGACGCCTGTCATCCGACATTGCCGCACCTTAGCCAGGGAGCAGCCATGGCCATCGAGGACGGCTCGACCATCGCCGAGGTGCTGCTACAAGCCCCTGATGCTCGGCCCGAAACTATCGCCAGGTGCCTCAAGGTGTACGAGCTGTCTCGGAAGGAGTGGACCTCGAACCTCGTCCAGATGGCATACATGTCCGGGCGAACGTTGCACCTGGGCGAGGGCAAGGCCAAGGAGGAGAGGGACAGGATGTTCAAGGAGCACAAGAGCAACGGCGCCGTGCCAGACAAGTGGGCATCTCCAGACGTGCAAAAGATGATTTACACAAACGACTGCGTTGAAAAGGTCAGGGCAGAATTCGAGACACTCTTTGCCGGGGTATAGTATCAGATCAGTTTGAGATCTGCGGCCACATATGCACAACACACAGCACATACTAGTCTGCATTCGTTCAGGTGAATTATATGATTAGAAGTCGTGCTTTGATATCAAGGAAACAAGCAAAAACAGCTGAATGAGTCCTTCCGGTACCTAATCAAACGAAACCCCAACGCCTTTAACATTCCAGTGAATTCTGCCCGTCTTCAGATGCGCCAACGCTGCGCTCGCCCCCTGGTCTCCTGCCTTTCGTGAAATAGGCCCCAATTGCCATCAAAATCTCGAGAATCTTGCGCAGTGTAGTGACGGTGATATCGCGGTGGTAGGTCTTTGCGTAGTCGGTTTTTCTTTTTTGTTTAGAAGAGGCAGTCCAAGCAGCAGCAGCAGGCCAGACCGGCGAGTAATCCAGTCATGAGGCCACCTCCGGAACCACCACCTCTCCTATCGTCTTCGGGATAGTAGCCTTGAGGAGGAGGACCGCCGGGCTGGCCGTAAGGACCTGGCTGAGGAGGATAGGGGCCCTGTCCAGCTGGGAAGGGACCTTGCTGCTGGTTGTAGTATCCCATCTGAGGACCTTGCTGATAGTAGGGTTGCTGACCCGGCGGAGGGCCCTGCTGGTATGGATCTTGCTGATAGCCACCGTAGGTAGGCTGAGGGGCACCTGGGGGAGGGCCGTAGGCGGGCGGTTCGTCTTGCTTGTAGGCCATGGTGAAGCGGTGATGCGCTGTGCGACTCTGAAAAGGAGAGGGAGTGGTGGATTGCGAATAGGGAGCGCGCAGGGATGAGCGGATGATCTGTGGTTCGCGAGGAAGGATAGGATATCAGTCGATATGAACAGAAGGAGAGATGTAGGTATTGACGAGACGAGGAGAAAGGAAAGACGACGGTGAGGAGAGGAAGCTCGTAACTAGTAGTAAAGTAAGTGTCTGGTGTCCGTCGGTCGGTGCTAAACTCTCCCTCTCACATGGCCCCTTGCACGCCACAGGCCGCGTTTGCGGGACTACGCGGCATGGGATTGGTGTGCGCAACGAGCTGCGCCACGCTTGGCCCTTCCAGGCCCGAACGCCCCCGTTCACCCAAAAGCTTGGCATCTCAAACCGGAGCGCTTGAAAGGCCTCCCATTGTGATGCCAGCGCCAACGTGCATCTACCACGCTGACTTTTGGAGATTTGAATGCACATTTGGTTGTCCTCGATGTGTTTCAAATTTCCACCGCTTCTTACACGAGCTATTTTCAAACCAACAGACGCATGTAACAGTCTCGGCTGGGCAAGCATACGAGTTCAACCCTGCGCCACTCCCTCGAGGCGCTTGTCGCTTCGTGCCGATATTCCCGAGAATATCAGTGACGCTCTGGCTTGACAGAATGGCACGATTCCAAATCAGAAAGTGGCATACGCCTCCAAAGGTTCAACAAAAAAGACTCGGACTTGATGTATCACACTACAATGGCTGGGCAGCTTCTCAGGGGCGGAATAACGTAGGCCCTGTGGCTGGTGCACATCATGTGACTTTACTCCTTCGGAGCTGTTCTGTGGCTTGACACTTGCCCCACCACCGTTCAATCGCCGCACCACGAAAAAGTGATTAAATTCATCCATCACCGAGAAACCCCACGATCACGAACCGACGCCCCGACGAAGCTCTACGACGCATCCCGACGGCACCGCGAGAAAACGACGATATAGAAACAGTCGCCCAGATACGCTCGATTCATCATGGCTGCCGCCGTTGCGAACAAGCCCAAGTGAGTGCAGCGCAGTTCGGACTGGGGTATCGATATGCCCTCTGACTAACCCCACCATCAAACAGGCACGACTGGGCCGACGACGACGATATCGAGGAGACCTCCACCGATCTCCCTCCCCCCAGACCATCTCCAACAAGGACGGCACCAAGACCGTCATCACATTCCGCTACAATGACGACGGCGAGAAGGTCAAGACGACTCGCCGCATCCGATTCATCACCCACACCGAGACCGTAAACCCCCGCGTCGCCGACCGAAAAACCTGGCCCAAGTTTGGTCTCAGCGCAAAGGATCCCCCAGGCCCTGCCCCCGATACCACATCCGTCGGTGAGAACATCATCTTCCGACCAAGCATCAACTGGCGCAAGGATGCCAAGGACGAGACGGCCGACCCCAACGCCCAGGCCATGAAGGACAAGCTCAAGGACAAGAAGGTCAAGTGTCGTATTTGCAACGGCGAGCATTTCACTGCCAGGTGTCCGTACAAGGACACCATGGCCCCCATCGGAGAGAGCGGCGCCGCCGACGTTGCCGCTGGCATGGGCGACGACCCTGGTGCTGCCGCCGCTGGTGGGGTTGGTGCCAAGAAGGGTTCATATGTGCCTCCTGCGCTGCGTGGCACCGGAGGAGCTGGCGAGCGGATGGGATCCAAGTTTGGCGAGAGGGACGACTTTGCTACGCTGCGCGTCACCAACGTGAGTGCTACCGCCCCGAGACTCTTGCGTTGTATGCTGACTTTATACCACAGGTCTCCGAGATGGCCGAAGAGGGAGAGCTGCGCGATATGTTCGAGCGGTTCGGTCGTGTCACCCGAGTGTTCCTTGCCAAGGACCGGGAAACCGGCATGGCCAAGGGATTCGCCTTTATCAGCTTCGCAGACCGCGGCGACGCTGTCAAGGCCTGCGCAAAGATGGACGGATTTGGTTTCAAGCATCTCATTCTCCGGGTGGAGTTTGCCAAGAAGGCTCAGTAGGGATTTTAAATTCTTGTCGTCACGGGTTAGTTAGGGGGCACGGTAATGCATTGGTTGAGGGCTTCAACCTCATGATTCGACGTCTGGGTACGGTTCTGAGATGAGATGGGGACACAAAAGTGATATTGCCTGCTTCGATTGTGATTTTGGACGAGGCGAGAATGTTTGGGAGACCAGCTCGTTGAATGATTACTGTTGCATAACAAGTGCTGTGATATGCCTGTGATCAACCTGGGTTGTATCTGCCTGCTCGTGGGTCGTAGATGTCCATGTCGTTCGATTAGGCTCTGGACGACCCTGGGCAGGTAAGCAGCCATGTTCAGGCCAAGAAAGCTTAGACTCGACAAGGGCCTGGATATGATGGGGAAAGGCCTTCTGATCCCTAGGGCTTGGGGGATGGATGTTCTCTGAAGCTACTAAACTTGGTCCTGCACTGTTGAGGTGAGCTCGCCAAAGCTGGCTGCCAAACACCCACGGGGCTTCAATTCAACGAAGAAAAAAGTACCCAAGACAGAAAACAACACCTGTTTAGTAAAGCTGAAACGTCAGTTCAAATCATCTCCGTGGCCTGGAGTTTGATGGTCCCTTTGCGTGGTTCCCCCTCTTTCAGGAAAAGGGAAGTGGAATGAATTGTCACGACCGAGCCCCTTTCCTACCAAACGACTTTGTCTGGTCAGGTACTTTAAGGACGTCTTCCTCAGGAACCCTAGTAGCTTCCTAGCTCGCCACTTATTACTTCGTACATACCGAGGTAGTTCAAAGACCGAATCAAGACCCGATGGCGAAATCAGAGAAGCCCAACAGAGTCACTAATCGTCTTTGATTCCCAATCGAAATTGCGGTGTCCTCTTAGTAGGAATAACGCACACTAAACCTGAGTACCGGGAGCTGTGATTGACGTGTGGTATGCAAAAGGCTCGATGCATTACCGAGGCCTTTCATCATGGCATTCTATTCTTCCAACTGGACGATTCGTAAAGCAGGGCACTGCAGACTTTAACCGTGCCAATAGGGCTCCCTGAGAGTCGGCCCGTGACTCGACCCAAAGATAGGAATTATTTAGCGATTTCCCAGACTTGAGAATTATGTGAGTCGTTAAGAGCTCGTAATTTCAGGGGACTACCGCGAGCTGGTATCCTTGCCCACCAGCAGATGTCTCGACTCCGAGACGGGTGGAATGACAACGAAGGAGAAAGAGATAGCAATTAAAAGACGAAAACAGACCAGGGACCAATGAGCTTCAGCTTCCCAACAACTCGTGAACCGCTTATTCTAAGATGAAAACTGGCTCAATAGCGGGGACGAGACACTGCGGGATAAATGTCTCTCTCGCCTCCAGCAGTCGGGTCAACGGGATCCCTTCGGAATTCATTCGAGGCGGATTAGAAAAGGCCACTGTAAGATTAGCCATTGGCGTATTTCGCTCTCAACATAATCGACTAGCTCGTGAAAGCAAGGGTCGCAGGTCGAGACCCTTGAAGGCTTGATGACTAGGGCTTGGGGTGATAGACGATCGCGAGAGAGTCGCTTCCGGATCCAGCTCAGGGTCTCGTGCTCACGGCCTTGGGAGGTCTTGAGAAACGGACAAGCGAGTCTGGGCTGAAATTGAGACTTTGATGGCAGCAACTTTGCAAACGTATCGAGTCACAATGACCTCAATGTTGACTTTGAATCTCAGCCCGCAACAGGGCGAAGCATTGATCTGAGATGCCTCTTTCCTCTCTGTTGCTCAGATTCACATGTGATTGTACCCCACGGGTCTCGTTTAAATGAGGGTCCATTTCGTGCGCTGGCCTTCAAGGATCAGTGAGACGTGAAAGAAGCCACTGGGCCTCTTCCATGGTCGAAGCTCACAGGAGTCGCATCCGAGCCCCCACCGCCGACTGGTGGGGTAGCTCCCGCGGTACCTATCGGGAGGCGTCCTCAATCACGGCGCCGGGCGCCGGCTGCAGTCCGTCTCTGCAGCGGCAGGGCAGGTTCCGGGTAGAATCGGCGTCGAGGAGCTGTCGTCGGCCGGGTCATGTGAGGCCGTAGACATCAGGAGATGTTCCGTAGAGCAATGGTTCGAGCAGGGAACTCACCCGATGGAGGCTCTGTTCCCAAGTTACGGACCGAACAGGGAGGGCACGCGACTGAGGCGCCGAGAGGTGGAGAAGTTGATGGAAGTCCAAAGTCTTTCTTTGAGCGGTGTTTGGAGCCATTCCTAGCCCCACGCATTGAGTAAGGCTGGCGGGCTCCACGGTGTCACAGTGGGCTTAGCGGCTCCTGCTCCCTTGCAGCGCTCGCTCAGTGGCCCCCGGGCGGGCCCCGTTGAACGGTTGCAGCAGGAGCAGCTGCAGCCGGGAGGGAAACTACTCCCCGCCTGTACTGGAGGTGGCATGTGTTACACGGTGGGCAAGTCTGTCTGCTCTTTGCCTCCGTCAAGTTCTACCACACCCTCTTTCATCCTTATTCGCATCCAATCCCACAGACCAAACAGATCAGCGACTAACCACAAGCCCAGACGAACCTTCAAAGTCGCGCCATTGGTGGCTTCTTGCACGTTCTCCTGCAAGTGGTCCGGGGAATAAATCGAGGCACAGCGCGGCTCCCCTGCTAAATCCCTCCTCTCCCTCCACCCACGACGCATCAGCTAGCCCCAGCTTCCAGCAGCTCAAGCTCCAGACCCTGTCCTGAGGTGCCCTGTCGTGTCCCGTTCGGAGCAGACAGAGCAGAGCTCAACCAACTGGCCCCGTGCTCTTTCAGCGGAGCCCTGACGTCGTTTCGAGCGCACGAGGGGCCTCCCCAACAGTTGTCCGTTTCTAGGTTCCGTCCCGTCCTCACTCGCCATTTCTACTTTCTAAACCATTTCTTTCTCTTTTCCCTTCGTCCTCAAGGGCGTCCAATTCATCAACACACGTCTTGTCAATTCAACATTGCTCTTCTGCTGAGCATCAAGCAACCTCAGTCATGAGTACTGCCGCCGATCTGCCCTCCACCGGCCCTGGGCTTCGGCTTCGGCAGCCTGGGGTCGAGTCGTTGGCCGATCAAGACAAGCTCCCCTCACAACCAGGGCACAGTCGCGAGTCGTCAGATGCCAATGCCGATGCCAATGTGTCATCCGACAAGGCAAGCAAGACGTATGGACGAACCCCGGACGGCACAGGTACGCTTTGATCGTGGCAGAAGATGGTTTGTCGCGTTGGCTGACTTTCACATGTCAAAACAGTCTTCATTGTCCCCACCACTCATGACATGGTTTCTCAACTTCTTGATCCTCGACAACCAAAGAACTTTTCTGATGCAATTGTCTTGACTATCCTTGGTCTTCACATCTTGGCTGCCTATTTCCTTCCCTCTGCCTGGAAGCGCATTGTCTTTGCCTTTGTCTTTCTCTTCTGGCGAGCCTCCTACAACATCGGAATTGGCGTTCTCCTTCAGATTCAGTCAAACCATCGCCGTCTCGTCACTTGGGCTCGTCGCTGGAAGCTCTTTGAGAACCCGGCCACCGGCAAGAACCCCCGACCATGGCTCTACAACCTGCTCAAGAACGAGCTCGAGACAAAGATTGAGGAAGATTACGAGTTCGAAAAGGCCCCCATTGAGTACAACACATGGCTGGTCTTCCGGAGGGTAGTTGACTTGATCCTCATGTGTGATTTCGTGTCCTACTGCCTCTTTGCAATCGTCTGTGGTCACAGCCCCGAGGGTGAGAACCCCCTGATTGGCATCTCTCGATGGGCCATTGGCATCTCTCTCATCGGCTTCAACCTATGGGTCAAGCTGGACGCTCACCGCGTCGTCAAGGATTTTGCCTGGTACTGGGGAGATTTCTTCTACCTCATCGACCAGGACTTGACCTTTGACGGTGTCTTTGAGATGGCTCCCCACCCCATGTACTCGATCGGCTACGCGGGTTACTATGGCATCTCCATGATGGCCGCCAGCTACGAGGTGCTCTTCATCTCCATCCTCGCTCATTTGGCCCAGTTCGCCTTCCTCGTGATTGTTGAGAACCCTCACATTGAGAAGACCTACAACCCCCCGCCCCCTCGCAAGCGAACTGCCTCTGAGAGCCAAGGTGATGTTGTGCCCGCCGATATCAAGTCGCTTGAGGGCGCATTCGATGAGCAGACTCTTGCCCCTACGCACAAGGAATCGCCCGCTCCGGTCCACAACCTCGTTGGCTTGAACAACATTGACCTGTTCCGAGTCCCTGACTTTACCGTCATTGTTCTGCCATCTTATGTAGCTGTCCTCACCTTTGTGACGCCCTCAACTCCCGTCTGGCAAGCCATTTTTGTCCTCCACGCACTGGCGTGGCGCGTTTGGTATCATCTCGGCCTCGGCCTCATCCTGGATAAGCAGTCAAAGACCAAGATGTGGACGCGTCACTTCCTCAAGTTCGGCGAGAGTGCTGGCGAGGCATGGCGTCAGTGGAAGGGCCTTCACCACATCAGTATGATCATGTGCAACACCGCCTTCATTGCTGCGTGCTGGAAGATGTACTCCCCCCTGAGGACTGGGCCTACGGCTTGGTGATGCTCAAGCACGTTCTCGGTGCCGGACTGGTGGCCCTCCAGTTGTGGACTGCCTTTAGCGTCTATGACTCCCTTGGCGAGTTCGGATGGTTCTGCGGTGACTTCTTCTTTGACCAGCAGGCTAAGCTGACCTACAAGTCCATCTACCGATTCCTCAACAACCCTGACCGATTCTTTGGAACTGCTGGTGTCTGGGGCGCTGCGCTCATCACCTGGAGTCGATCCATCTTCCTCATGGCCCTGGTGACCCAGATCCTGACCGTCTTCTACATCTCGTATATCGAGCGACCGCACATGCAAAAGATCTACGGCCGGAGCCTTCGCAGAGAGGCAGGACTTACCAAGTTCATCAAGCGCTCGCTTCCCCCACCCGTCAAGGGATGGCAGGAGAGCGTCGACAAGGTGCTGGACGATACCACTCAATTTGTCGAAGACTTCCTCGATACTGCTCGACCCAAGTTTGCGGCTGGTGTCAAGACTATTGTCAGGGACACTTCGGCGCTGTTCAACATGGCCCCCCCGCCCGACTCACCATCACGCGAATCGCTCCCGACCTGCAAGGCCACGACCCCAAGCTGTACTCCCTCTCAGTGCAGGGTACGCCCTCGATGAGTGCCTCTATTGACGAGAAGTTCACTGGAAAGGAGAGTTTGACTGGCAGATTCCCTAAGCAAGTCAAGACCATGAGCTACGAGTACGGCGCGCCTCTTCGAGTCAAGTGGAGGGCACCCGCGGGCCACAGCAAGAAGGACTGGATTGGCCTTTACATGGTCACGGACAACCGTTCTAGGGAAACGACCGAGGTGCCATCTTTGGGACGCTGGGCACCTACAAATGCTGGCGTTTATGACTCGTTGACAGCCGATGTTAGCATTGCTGTGGAAGAGCATCCTGTTTCAACAACCGAGGCGACCGAGATCGACATGGTGGAAGGCGAGGTTGAATTCCGAGGAGACAAGCTGTGGTGGACACAAGGTGTTTTCGAATTCCGATACCACCATGATGGACACCACACTGCTCTCAGCATTTCCGAGCCCTTTGAGATCCGTATCAGCAAATTTGACGAGGAGGACGTTGACGTTGGTGCTAAGGGACTGTACGAGCAAGCAGTCGAGTCAGCTCTTCTGCCAGTCGTTCAGAACTGCTTGGACCGCGATCCTGATATTGCGCCTAACCAGCCTGAGGAACCATTTGGTGGCCACGTTGAGCGAGACACCAAGTACGCCAAGAGAATTGTGTATGCGATCCGAGAAATGTTTGGCATCGAGTTTGCACCATCTGTCGTGGCTGCGGACGGAAGTGTGAGGAAACTTGCATGGAGAGTCTGCAACGCAAAGGAAGTTTTGGTACGTGCAAGAAATATTGATTCGATTGATTGTAACTTGATACTAACTGACTCCGTCTAGGCACCTTATAGCATGTCCCGCTCAAGAGGAACCACTACGCCTGCAATTCAAGATTTCCCTGCCGAGAAGGCCTGAGTTTGGGAGTGAGAGGAAGTGATGATTGGAGCGTTAAGAGTCTAGGAATGTGTTGTGTTGAAAAGGGGTGATGGCGGGGTGAGTTCAAGATCCATATGATACCAGGAGAATGTGATAAAAGACGAGGAAAAAGGGGAGTAAATACGGGCTTGGACATTTTTCCAGCTATAGGAGTTGATACAAAAAGACAATAACATCTGGTGTTTATGACCATTTCTTTTGAGGAAGTTGTTGGGTGTTGAAGATGGTGGGCTGATGAAATACGCTTCATGATTCGTGGAATGATGTGAGACTGGAAGCGGCCGTGTCATGGTGTGGCTCTGTTGCTGCTGCTGATGGATGTAAGGCACGGTCCTCGACCGTTGAACCCACCCACCGGGATATGGTTAATCAAGAATGGAAATGGATGCATGTGAAACGGGCACATGATACATACGTACGAACGGTGACCCGTTAAAACGTGGAATGGATGGATCTCAGATGTTGGGTGCCACTGCATCCATGGGCATGGCATGGCATGGCATCGACCTGAGGGAGGCTTTTGCTGTGGCTGTTGAAGCTGTCACCAGCCCCTGTCTGTCCCTGTCTGTCTCACAGGGCAGGGCAGGGCATCCACTGAAAAGAAGGGTTGAACAATCCTCCCCAGCTTCAACCGACTTGACTCTTCCATGGACACTCACACTCACTCTCATTTCCTTTTATTCCCTTAACCCGCAATCGCTTCCTTCATCACCCGCTCCCCCTCTCCACCTGCTCCGCATCAACTCCATCCCATCCCCCTGCAGCAACGTCGTCGGCTAAAAGAACCCCCTGTCCAGCCCATTCGGGCAATGCTTGCTCGAATCTTAGCGCCGGATAGCTAGCGTGAGGTCGGGTTGCTTTGCTTTGTCGTTGACCATCGTCGTCAACTCTCAAGAGTCCGATCTGATTATCGACTTGCCGCTTTAATACGCTGCCGAGAGCCGGAATCACACAATGGGGTTGCTTCACAGGCGGGCTTCCTCGTTAGGGAATCCCTTTCGGAACAACAGCACCGCGATGCTGGTCTCGACCCTGTTCTTCGTGGTGCCAGTATTTCTGCTGCTGCTTCACTGCGCGTACCACACACTTAACCGCGGGTATGCGCCTTGGGGCATGACCCACGGCTATTTGCAAGACCATGTGCTCTCGGAATCTTTCCTCTATGTGGCCTCCTACAGCGGGGTTGTCACTACGCTTAACATCACGGGCGTCAGACAGCAAGGGGGCGTTGTCGTTGTTCTTCCACCTGTGTCGACAACCGAGGGATGTGCTGGGAGTCCGTCGTGGCTTGCACTAGCTGACCGGGACTCGCTTCTTTACTGCCTTGACGAGGGGTTGAAGGATGGCAAGAATGGCTCGCTCGTGTCCTTTAGGACAAACCGGGATGGGTCCTTGACGCCGTTAGACAAGGTGTCCACAGTCTTTGGGCCTGTCAGCGCTTCGTTGTACGGTGACAGAGGCCACAGCCTTGTGGTGGCTCATTAGTATGTTACCCCTTTGTGATGAGGTCCAGAAGCTAACAGAGCATCCAGCGGTGGCTCAGCCCTTTCCACTTGGGACATTCGGGATCCAGCCAAGATATCTCCCATTCAAGTTCAAGAGTTTGAACTTGCTAAGCCTGGCCCGGACCCCTCCCGGCAGGAGGCACCGCATCCTCATGCCGCGGTTGTTGACCCCAGTGGTCGATTCGTCCTGGTGCCAGATCTAGGCGCTGACCTCATCCGCGTATATCTTGTCGATCACGCGGGCCCTGGCTTGATAGAGCTTGGGCCTCTGGCCGTTGCTGCTGGCAGCGGGCCTCGACACATCGCCTTTGCTGTCAAGCACAAGACGTTCATGTATGTTGTTACCGAGTTGGGCAACACAATCGTCGGTTATGAGGTGGCGTACGGCCAAGACTCCATCGCTTTTGAGGAAATCTGGAAGAGTGGCGTCCACGGCAAGGACAAGGATGCGCCAGAGGGTGCAGCGGCTTCTGAAGTTGTCGTCTCTGTAAGTGCCGACCTCTTGGGTTCTGAAGGATGGTTCAACGTCAGCTAACATTCTTCACACAGCCTGACATGAGATTTCTTATCCTCTCTTCTCGGAACGAGAACACTCTCAAGGTACCCAACTTTGATCCCGGCAACACCACGAGTATCGTCTCGGACCCACTCGTCAACTTCGAGATAGATGCTGAGACGGGACACCTCAACCTACGTCAGGAGGTGCCTTGCGGAGGAGGTTTTCCTCGTCAGTTCACCATCAACAAGGCCGGAACCTTGGTTGCGGTGGCACTTCAGAGTGATGGCCGAGTTGTCGTCATGGAGAGAGATGTCAAAACAGGCTTGCTGGGCAAGTTTGTTGCGTATGCCGAAGTGGAAGGCGGAGTCACAGCTGTCGTGTTTAATGAGTGATCAGGCCATATTTCAAACAAAGTCAGCATTGATCGTCCCCCTTACGAGCAGTTCCGGTCCTCTTCCGTGATGCACCTTGTCTCTGTTGGGCGTGAGGGCATACATGAGAGTCATGTAGCTGTCAGACGGCGCCGCCCACATTCCGAGATGTGCGTCCTGTTAGAGTCGTTCAAGCATCAGCCGCATCCGCATTCGATCAGACGTCAATGCGTAGAACATCGCGTCCGGGTCGACGGCTTCCGAGTCCGATGAAGGATGAAGCCGAGCAAGTTGGGTTGCAGTGCCAGGGGCAGGTCGCCTTGCTCCGCTGCCATGTCCCCAGGTGATCGACCATCTCGGAGCTGTGGCGATCGTGCTATCTGCAGTTTCTGATGCAGGGGGAACGCCCTGAAGCATGTTATAGCATCAGTGCATTAATGTTTCTTCCTTGCAGATACTTACGAGTGGGATGAACTTGTTTCAAGGCAGCACACGGGGCTCTCGGAGCCGAGTACAGAAGCCTTCTACGGATCCATGCAAGACCCTTATTTTACTTCTATTACAGAACCGACTCGGAAGTTGTCAAGTTCCGACAACCCGACCAGGTTCTAGTCGTCGTTTTCAATAGTTCAACTCGTGGCTGGCAAGCCTTGTGAAGCAACGGTTGGGGTGCATAGGACCCCGCCGAAGAAAGTGTAGCGATGATGCATGGCTGAGGTTTTCCGTGTGATGAGACGACAGCAGCTGCATGAGAGCAGGTTCGCAAAGACTCCTAAAGTTGTTGCGGTGAGCGCCGTGGCTGAGACCGTCGCTATCTTCAACATCGAGCGGCTGCTCAAAGGTTGTCAACCCAGGTCAGGCTCCTTGAAGTCGCATTAGGCGTGAGCGTCAGCCCGCGTGTCGGTACTTGCACTGAGCGAAATGATCTGGGAGGCGTCAGTCAGACAACCTTGGCCAACCTTTTCCTCTGTTGGAGACAACGTGCCACACCCCAAGCTTCCCCGCAGGTTTGACAAGCATTCCGAACTGGACCAGCATCATTTTCAGCGCCCCCAGACCGGGAGGGGGTGCACTGGGCCCCCAGGTCGGCTACAGGCTGAGGATCGGATTGGGTAGGATTACCAGGCTCTACCGAAGTTGCCCTCCTATTCGGGCCGTTCGTATGCTGCCATCGTGAGGGCGACTCGCAGGACAGTGCGTTCAAATGCTGACCGGCGCCCATTGACGACCTATATTGCCCCAGCGTATTGCCTCGAGAAGAGGCTGTTGGCTCCATCGCAGCTTCATCAGCCTTCCCGTCTTTCCGGAGATTCTTGAAGATCTCTGAGAGTCAAAGGACGAGACATGATCCGAGGTATCGTGATGGGTGGAGAGGTTTTTGGTCCCATGGCTCCCGAGCGACAGGGCACGGCTACTATCCGAGGCGATCATCAAGTACCCGAAGCAGCAAGGCTCGATTGACCACCAGGTCTAGACCGAAGCATCTCCATCTCGTCTGGTCAAGCTCTGCCGGACAAGGTACAGATGTTGCGAGACCGAGACACCTAGGGGAGCTCACAACTGAGTAGCCTTGCGGTTTTAGCAGCCAGTTGCCTCTAGCAACTGAGTTGTATAATGAAAAGATTTAGATGAAAAGAAATTGGACAAAACCAAACAGTTCCAGGATGTGAAATGACGCAAGTTGGATGGATGGGACGGAGGAGAGCAGGTAAAGGAAGGTATGGCACCGTATACACTTGAGAGCGCACTGGGCTACAGCGCGCTAGCAGCAGCAACATGTCGCGCATACAGCTGCACCCCAGGTGGATCTGGTCCATGTAAATACAGTGCGGATGTCTCACAGCGCACATGTTTGGGTTCAGATTACAACTCGAGCCTTTCTTCATGCACGCTCTTTGACCTCACAACCTGGAACTCAAGCGTCCAAGATTGTGACAAGTCTCAGGAATATCCCGAGAAAAAATGGAACGACGAGACTTTCAACGACCCTTCTCGCATGGCCAACTTCTCCACACACAACAACCAGCTGTGATATGACCGACCCACCAATCCGTCCTTGAGGCGACCCTCCCTCATCAAAAGATTGTCCCCTACCTGGCTGCTTCAACGGGAACAACTGGCTCGGGCTGCCTCGTGCGGGTGATGACAAGCCTGGGCAAGGGGCAAGCGTCAAGCGGCCGATTCTAACTTAGCTTCTGGGGGATGGATCGGGCCAGTGCTCCAGAATGGCCAACGGAGTCTCGCGAAGCCGGCGAAACGAGAGGGCTTCCCCAGATTGGATCACCCGAGCTGTCACGATCAAGTCAAGACGAGACGGAACGAGACGAGACGAGACGACGGCATACACCACCACCACCACCATTGCCCAGAGCTGCGCCCAACACAATCGAGTCCAGCCTGTTCAGTCTTGCCCTCGGTTGTCATGCCATGCCCTGCCTTGCCCTGCCTCGCGGGCTCTCCATGCTCCGTGGTCTTGGGACTCTGGGGGCCTGGCAGCCGTTGACTCGTCTAATTGGATCCCTCAAACACCCGCTGTGGTAGGCCAGCAAGCGGTCCATTTCTCCAGAAGTTCCCAAATCGTTAAATCTCCTCCGCCGATTCTCCACCACCCTCTTCCACCGCCGGCCGCACCAGGGTCCGGGGTCGTCAAGTACAGTGGTAACAGAGTCCTCTCAGACCCTTGTCCTTGCCGCTCCCCCATACATAACCATAGCTCCTCCATTTCGGTCCTCGGACGGAACGCCTCTTGCGACGTCAAATATTTGAACATCGCAATGCCCTCATTGTAACGGTGACGCCTGGCATACAAACACCTCGCTCCCAGGCTTGTCGCCTTTCTTGGAAGATACCACTAGTCGCCCGCTGTCAGCTTTGGCCTTGACTCTGCTCTGGAGCTTTCATCCCATCGCCTGATCCTCGTCTTACCGACCACCTCTCCTTTGCCTTGGCCCGAAATGTCGCCTCGCTGACAAACTCTCTGGGATTGTGCGCGCCTTCAGCTCTCTTCCCCCTCGGGACCGACCCAGCATCGACCTCATCCATTGCCGCACTCTGAACCAGAGGCAGCTACCCCATCTCGCCCTATTCGCATTACCACGTCATGTCTCCATCTTCGACAGGCGAATCTCCTCACTCAGCCTCCATGACTGCTGCGGCCAGGCCGTTTGCCGTCCCTTCACGCGACAGCTTCTCGCTAGAAATCCCGGCGGCTTCACTCACGGCCATATCCAACGAGATTGGAATAAAATCCCCTGTTAATTTCAAGAACCAGCGCACAGCTAGTTTCAGTAGAGACACCATGTTGAGCTCGGCGCAAAACCCCCGTCATCTCTCCCAGTCATCTGAGAACAGAACCGATACCATGACCAACGGCACACAGAAACTCCCGAGTGATGAAGGCTCGAACCCGCTCAAGAGGAGGAATACCGAAACAGGTGTCGACTATCCCCGGCGCAGGGCCACCATCGCTGTGCGTTGCGACATGAACCCGCTGTTGCTCATTCCGCATGCTTACCATTCTCTAGTGCGAGGTTTGCCGCTCGAGAAAATCCCGCTGTGACGGGACTAAACCCAAATGCAAACTATGTACCGAGCTTGGTGCTGAATGCATCTATCGAGAGCCGGGTATCAAACTGGATGCCGGCGACAAGCTGATCCTCGAGCGGTTAAATCGTATCGAAAGCCTGTTGCAGATGAGTATGGTGAGCACATCGCCAAACGGCCTCAACCTGACCCAAGACTCGCCTGGTATGAGCAATGGCACGGGTCTTAGTGGCGACAACCTTGTTATGGCCGTCAACCCCACCAACTTTGTCTCTATTCCCAACGGTGGATTTGGCACTTGGTCCGCTCAGCCGATTGGAACGAACATCTCTACCATGCCCAAGGTTCACACCAACGCTGCCATGCATTTGTTGCAATGGCCTCTCATCAGAGATTTGGTCTCTCGGCCGTATGATCCGCAAATCCTCCTCCAGTTGGAAATGGCCCGAGAGCCGCTCCATTCTCTGACGAAAACTCCTTGCGTGGATCTCTCGAATACCCAGGCGTATATCGAGGCTTACTTCGAGAGGGTCAACGTCTGGTACGCCTGCGTCAACCCGTATACCTGGAGAAGCCAGTACCGCACCGCCCTTTCCAACGGTTTCAGAGAAGGACCAGAGAGCTGCGTGGTACTTCTTGTTTTGGCACTTGGCCAAGCAAGTCTACATGGAAGCATATCTAGAATCGTCCCTCAAGAGGATCCACCTGGTTTGCAATACTTCACGGCGGCCTGGTCACTTCTTCCGGGTATGATGACCGCGAACAGCGTTGTTGCAGCTCAATGTCACCTGCTTGCTGCTGCATATCACTTTTATCTCGTCCGGCCTATGGAAGCATGGAACCTTCTCTGCACTACCAGCACGAAACTCCAGCTCCTCCTCATGGCACCGAGCCGCATCCCGAGCCATCAAAAAGAACTTGTGGAGCGAATTTACTGGAACGCTCTCCTGTTCGAGAGTGACCTGCTCGCAGAGCTCGACCTACCTCACTCAGGCGTGGTACAATTTGAAGAAAACGTTGGCCTCCCGTGTGGATTCGAAGGTGAAGAGTCGGAGCAGGCCGTTGGGCGTGATGAGCTTTGGTACTTCCTTGCTGAGATTGCTCTGCGTCGACTCCTAAACAGGGTGAGCCAACTCATCTATTCGAAAGATTCGATCGCATCAACAACAAGTTTGGAGCCAGTTGTCGGGGAACTCGACTACCAGCTAACGCAGTGGTACGAAAGCCTACCATTACCATTGCAGTTTCCCTTCACACGAACCGTCCTTCAAGACCCTATCCAAACGGTGCTTCGACTTCGGTTCTTCGCCTGCCGCACAATAATCTACCGGCCATACATCTTGGCAGTATTGGACAATGAGCAGGCAGTTTTAGACCCTGCTGTGCGGGAGAACTGTCACAAATGTCTCGAGGCTTCCATCCGCCAGTTGGAACACATCCACGAACAGTACGTATCTTGAGCCCCTGTTTTTACTTTGCGATTAACGTTCGATATAGTCATGCTGGGCACATGCCATATATCTGGCAGGGGGCACTATCCATGGTCTCTCAAACTCTACTCATCATGGGCGCCAGCATGTCACCGTCCTTGCTTGGCATCTTGCTAACATTGGTGCCCCATCGAGAAGCTCTGGATCAAATCATCAACGAGGTAGTCCTGGAGGTTGAACGATACGCAACCCTGGCTCCAAGTCTAAGCCTAGCCGCCGAGATCATCAAGGAGGCTGAGGTGAGAAGGCGAGCGTTTCTGGGAACCCCCTAGTCAGGCGGGAGTTCCTAGTCTCGCAGGCAGTGCAAGCGCGTAACCAAGTGGTTTGCTTGGCGGTCCAGGACCAACTCACGGCCGGTTCGTGAGACCCCGCAGACCTGGGGTGCTTGCTCAACTCAGCCCTCGTCCACGGGGTTAATACGCGTGCTTCATTGCACGAGGGCGGCCTCTTTCGATACGATTTCGTGCAAACGACAAAGGCACTGCCTTCTTTCGCTTCGAGTTGGAGGATTACGTGGCTGCGACATGTCATTGCAACAAGCTTCTAGGCGGTGTCCCACAGGCTTATCGGCCCTGATCTCGAAGCCCCGAAAGTTCTCCGGGCGCAGCCCCTCGAACTGGGTGGCATTCTTGGGGATCATCCGGGGTGCATGCGTCTGGGTTAACTCAGTACCTGCGGAAGCGGCGGGGAAATGGGAATCGTTGGTTGGCTAGAAGGGTTCCCTAATACGGCTTTCCGGACCGGACACCCGAGACTGTCAACACCACGACGATATTTGTCTTCAAATGGAAGTTCTTAGTTGCATTATTTCCAGGGGTCTTGGTTATGGGTGGGCAAATTAGCAGGAAAGCAGGGCAGGTGCCAAACCTCGGTGTGTGTGGGAGGTTGGATGATGGAGTAAAGGTATCTCGGGTGGATTTCATGTCTGTTTGCAAGTTGATGATGACGTCTTGGATGATTGCATCAATACCCATTTGATTGTTTCCCGCCTACGATTAGCATCAGCATATACAATCAAAGGCCCTGGAAAGGCCTATATTTGTGGCAACGAGCGTCCACTCTGGCAGATGTACGTCTATCCAGTCTTCCAATGAGTTGGTTAGAGATGAAACAACGTTTCGAATGGGAGTGGAATCTCGGCTACCATTAAGGGGAGCATGGTCATTTCCAGTCGTATAATCAACAAATGAGAGCTGATAGGAATCAGTCTGGGGCCCCAGATGCCGGAGACTCGAGTAAGCCCAGGGGTGACTGATTAGTCTTCCTCTGTAGATAGGCTCAGGAAACGTGATCTCGGGTACAGGCGGGCGAGTGCGGGGAGGGTCGGGATGAGACCGAGTTCCTGCAGACAATGAAGCGGCGCCGCCCGGGATCAGCAGTGTCGGTGACATACTTTGTACCCGTCAACAATCCGGGGTGCCGGGCGCTGGCCGGACCGGGCCGAGGAGGGTGGCCCCACCCAGGATTTCCCGGCCTCATGGGGACGGCCGATGCCTGATCCCCACGTCCGGCGGGCTCCCGTTCCCTACTACGTAGTATGAAGATCCCAGGGGATTGTTTCATAATAAGGCAGACACGGACCCCATAAGGCATCCATCAATTGGGACGTGTTTTGACTGTGCTAATGGTTGCTTATTGCTGCCAGATATCAGAGGTGGTGTCGGCACTTGTCTGTCATCCATGCCCGAGCTATGTTCTGCATAATGTGCACGACAGAGATGGATGACGATACATGTCAGACATGAGGCCTTGAATTCGACCTCATTCTGTGGGCAGGGCAGGATTTTGATCCATCTCCATGATTTGGAGGCGGCACAAGAATGGATACGTACCGTGCGTGCTGTGCAGTCGGCCAGCCACGTGACATCACACCGACAAAACAGATGCACCCACAGCAGCGCCAGCTCTCTAGACGCCAGCCACCCAACCACGCGGGCTCGTTGGACAGGATTCTCGTCATAAAGGGCTTGACGCTCCCACGACTCGTATGATCCGGCTCGTACGGTGCTGCAGAGCATACGCAGGGTCCATGGATTCCTGGTCCTCAAGTCACTGACGCCGCCCACGACGTCGACATTCCTCACCAACCCACGCGGGGGAGGGGCTCATTGATTCGCCTTTGGCTGCCCGATGGCTGATGGGGTGACCCTGTGCTGGGTATAAACCGCGCCCAAACTTGGTCTGCCGCGTTTCCCAGCGGCCAGCAGACGCAGCAGAACCTGGGCAGGGGGGAAATCGCTTGTCCACTTGATCTATTCGTCTTCTCCTCTCCCTTTCCCCCGACAATTCCTGCTCGTCTTTCCTCTTGTCTCATCGTCCTCAAGAAGATTGGCATTCCCGCCCTTGGACGACCCCCCTCGAAAACCGCTTCTCGTCCCGTCTCGCGGCCCAACTTTCCAAGGCTCGCACTTGGCCCTCACCCGACGTGACGCTGCGGTTGCCATGCATGATCAGCCCCCCGACTCCAATCAGCTTTTGGGGGGTGCAATTGCTCGCGCAGCGTGGTCTCCGTTGAGTGGTCCGACTCCGTCATCGCGACTACCCTCGCCTGCCAGTGTGCTCCGACAGAGGAGCTAGTCTAGCCTCGGCCGCTTCGAGGCCCAACGCAGACGTCTTTTCTGGGCCTTCCAAGTCCTCAGAGGCGCCTCAAAATGAGGCTAGGATACGATCGAGACGTTGGCGATGGCCATACCCGCCTCGTGCGTCGCAGGCCCCTCCGCCCCGAGTCTCGCGATTGGTATGGGCCTGCTGACGTCGTGGACTACCCGATGCCCCATCGGACACGTATCGAGGAGATACAAAGGCCCAGCAGACGGACGCCCAGGGGCTATGCGAAGAGCTCCAGGAGCTTGGATGCGTACCCGCCAACCATGATGCCGCCACCGCACTTGACACGGGCTTCAACAGATGCTTATAAGCGACGCCCTCAGTTTTCCGTCTATGAAGCAGAAGACGATGACGATGACTCCGACGAACGATGGCCGCCCATGAAGCCCCGGGGCCGCTACTCCGAACGGGCCCGACCCCGCCAGCCGCTCCGAAAACCCAGAGAGCCGACCCCGGAGTCGACACCTCCATCGGAGAGTGAAGAAGAGAGCGATAGCGAGGAGGAAGACGATGACGACGAGGAAGAAGAAGATGATGATGATGATAGCAATCAAATAGAAGTGGTGGTTGAAGAGGTGGATGATGATGACGACGATGAAGATGACGATGATGAAGAGGAGGAAGATCACAGACCACGTCCGAAACACCGACACCATCGACACCACCGACAAGTGAGTCGTGAAGAATATGTTACTTCCTCGGATGAGAAAAGACGACGAAGGCGGCAGAGAGTACCCTCATCATCCACCTCTGACGAGATAGAAGTAACCTATGGTCGTCAAGCCTCCTCCGAAAGAGGCTCCCCCGACCGAAGACCTTCTCTGAGACGTGAGGTCAGCGATATGCCCAGGCACAGCTTCCCAGCGAGGTACACAAGTGTAATTGGGACTACTCGACCGCCTGTGTCTTCCAGGAGGTGAGTCGTGAATACAGCCAAAACTGCAGGGCTCGTACTAATCAAGATGCCAGGACAACAAAGGTTTATGAATCACGAGAGCTAGTTCGCGAAAGCCGCCCTCGCCGGACTGGTCCTATTCAGGTCATCAGGGAATCTAGGTCGTCTTCACGACGCCCTCCAAGCTTGGTGGGCAGCATGTTTGGAGACTCATCCCGAAATACATCTCCAGACCGGCCTGCTAAACTGTGAGTGCCCTCTACATTCCGCCTCTTTGTAAGCTCTAACAAATTGTGTCTCCAGTCGTGATTGTAAAGGATGTCTGGACGAAGTTCCTGTATCGAGGTGTCCCAAGCTTGACTGCGGCCATCGCATGTGCCACAACTGCCTCAGGCGACGGTTCAAGCAGTCCATGACAGATCCTCAGCAGATGCCCCCGAGCTGCTGCCCCCCTGAGCCCATTGGCCTGGAATATGTCGACACGCTTTTCGATCCCAAGTTCAAGAAGATGTGGAACAAGAAGTATGTGGAATACTCGATTGGAAACCGACTTTATTGCCCCTCCAGGCGATGCGGGGAATGGATTCGCCCGGCAAATATCTATACCGACCGTGACACAGGGCGCAAGGCTGCCCGTTGCGACCATTGCAACACCAAGGTCTGTGTTGCTTGCAACGGCCGGTGGCATTTCTCTAGCAAGTGCCCTAGGGACGATGAAACGGCGAGGTTCCTCGATTACGCTAGAAGCGAAGGGCAGAGGAGATGCCATAAGTGTGGTGCTCATGCCGAGGTCAGAGACGGCGAGAATCACGCAGCATGGTAAGACAATCCTGGGTGACATAAATGTGTCTGCTAACACAAGGATAGCCGATGCGGTGCCAACTTCTGTATTGTATGCGGACAAAAGCCCAAGAGATGCGAATGTCCGTGGTTCAGCCCCGACAACCCAGACTCTGATCAGGTTGATACGGATGGCCCTGCCCTTGTACGCCGAGGCGACATCCAAGTCTTCCGCGAGGAGGCCCCGGCACCGCCAGAGGAGAGGCGAGTCTCTCGACGAGCACGAGGATCTACCAAGCCTCGATCGCGAATATATGATGAAGAAGCTCTTATGCGAAAGCAGCAAGAACAACAAGAGGAAGAGCTAGCCCGTCGGTCGCAATACTACAGCAAGGAAGATGAGTACGACGCCATGGGAGACATCCCAGAGGAGGTTGGTGTTGGAAATCCACCACCAGGGCACTTGATGGACAAGTACCGCGGCACCGGCCGTAGAGTAGTTGGTGCTCCGCCTTCCCCAAACCGGCCAGGGTTTGACAGGAACCCTCCTCCTGGAGAGTACTACTCCGGCAGTGACCATATGAGAGGGCCACCGATGGATAGACGACTGGCAGATCGATTCGCGGAACCCCGATATGGCCCAATGCCCCCAATGGAGCCCCCGGTTGGAATGATGCCGCCGGGCTTGATGCCACCACCGATCGGAATGCCGCCTCCGATCCGTGAGAGCATGTACGGGGGAGGCATGGGGCCTGACCGGGTTATCGTGGAGCGAGATCCAAACTACGACGATAACGACTCGTACTACAGTCACAGCTCCCGCAGCCGCAAAAGCGGGCGGCGCAGCGAAACACCCAAATCCTCCGAGCTGGCCGGACTAAGCGGGCGCGGCACGGGCATGGGTCGGGTAGATGTGTGGAGGAAGTTTGTCGAGCCCGGAGATCCCGAAGGGGAGCTGACAACAGCTGCCGCGTCAGCGTGAGCATTAAATGAGAAGTGCATGACGATTGATGAGGGATGGTGTTTTATTAACAGGCGCGAACAAGAAAGAAAGGAAGGGAGACGGGGTTGGACGATAAAAGATTGCTTGCATTATAGAGACTAGGTTGTTCCATCTGTCTTGGCTGGGTTTGAGTGGGATTTTGCATCTGGACTCGGATATGGGATAGGGCATTGGACAGAGGCCAACAGAACTAGCATTCTACCTTGAGAACTACTGTGTACAGTAGCTACTGATGGCATGGCATTGGCATGGATGATACGGCATGGTATGGATGACATGACGATGGCAGGGGGGGCTTTGGAATGGGCGGTCGTTTGATTCTAGTCTTTTTCAGCTTGTCATGATTAATGCGGTGTCATTTCGTATTTGCTTTTTGAAAGAAAAAAAAATAGAGGTGCTTCTAGATGGTGCTTGTATTGATTTATATTGCTTTGTATGCTGTCATGGATGCTTCAAGAGTGAGGTATTGCATCCATCTCATCAGACGTTGGAAGGGTCCAGTCGCGTGACAGGGATGACCTCAGCTTGAAGCTTGTTGAGAATAAGCCCAACAACAAAGATGCATCGGAGCAGCCCGCGACTCCCGCCCGGGCTCTCCATGCCCGCGGTACCGCGGGTTCTGGCTTTGTATCGCGTGCTGTGGCTTCAGTGAGCTCCAGCGGCCCGCGTGATCAGCCCAGGACTGCTCATGGCCTGGAAGCCCCTAAATCGAGAGAGATGTCACTGGGGCCCCCGCCATGATCGGGGGTTCATGTATGCCATTGGCCGTCGGGTGGCTGGCTTCCTCGACGTGGCCCCCGAAATTGAGGGCGACTGCTTTTGGCCGTTTTCTGGGAAGCTTGCCGTCATTGTACATTGCTCATAACGCTCTTTTACCCGTCCCGTCCACTCGGTGTCGGTCTCGCAAAAAGACTCGTCTCTCATTCTCGTTGCTCTCCTCTTGTTGGCCCCCCACCGACGTCGGGTCCTTCGGCCGGCCTGTTGCAAGACCCCGTCTGCCGTCATGATCGACGCCCCTCTTGTTGCCATCTCTCAAGCTCGTCTCCTTTACAACCGCCAATAATTACAGTACCAAGCAGATGTTATCCACGCCAGGCATGCTGACGTCAAAAGGCACCTTGTAGCCTCTCTCTTCCTCTCCCCTTCTCCCTCGATCGACATCACCTACATACGGTACCTAACTACGCGTCACTCCCATTCGAAGCACCAAGGAACCGCCCCTGCCGTCCTACCCTCGCACCTGGCTACATTCGCCTGCTGCCTGTGCAGCGCCGCGCATCGCCGTCACGATGCTCCTCCTCCACCAGGTCGGCAGCCTCAAGACGGGCGAGGTCGTCCGCTACACGGTGACATACACCCCATCCCAAGATCGAATCCTACCGTCCCCCGAGAAGCTCTATCTGCGCGTGCGCAACACTTCGGCCATTGCCCTCCGCGCCGCCTTCGTCCACGGACCCTACACCCTCTCCGTCGCCGCCTACCCCGCCGGCTTCAACCCCAACGAGAAGTTCGAACACCCTGAGCTCTATGGAGTCCCCGAATTTGAGCCCATGGTCAAAGCCGGTGGCTCGTGGGAGTGCGAGCTGATGGTCCCTGAGAATATTCGACAGAGCGCTGGTCTTGGAAGTCATGGGGGTTTTGGCAAGGGCCCCGCTCACGACGATGAGTGCGCCAGCTGGGTTATTGAGGTGTCGTCGCAGGTCCTCTTCTCGACTTCAGCTGCTGTGGGCTTCGAGGTGGTGCTTGCGCGGGACTACAAGTCCTTGAACCTCAGCAGCTCAAGCCCCGTTGTTAGCGGGCAAACACAAGCGGCGCAGCCAGGGAGGATCAGCGACCACCAGCAGAGCGTGGGTTCCAAGGACGGACATCACCCTGCGCAACAGCGCGGTATCTTCTCTCGCGCGATACGGGTCAAGGTGGAGGATACGGCGACTCTGTGGAACACTCCTAAACTCCCAGAGTGGGAAGATCATAAGCATGAACACTTGCAGAAACACCAAAGTCAAGACAAGTCCGTTGAGGGCGAGATCAAGACAGGCGAACCGCCTCCAACGAAAAAACCAAAGCAAAAGAAGATTCACATGGTGATTCTGACACACGGCCTGCACAGCAACCTTGGCGCCGATATGCTCTTTATGAAGGAGAGCATTGACGCAGCTGTCAGGCAAGCCAAGATCGATGCCAAGGCAAGGCGGGCCCGGGAGCGAGCCACCAGAGGTCGAAATGGGGAAGCCGGCGCCGAATCAGAATGCGCCGATACAAAAGACATGGACAAGACGGAGGGCGGCGACGATTCCGACGACGACGAAGAGGTGATTGTGCGTGGCTATTCGGGCAACGCCACCAAGACTGAACGCGGGATCAAGTATCTCGGGAAGAGGCTTGCTAGATATGTTCTCTCTATGACATTCCCAGATCAGCCCTTCCTGCCGTCAGGAAAGGGGGCGACCGACACCATAGTCCATACCCTCAAGGGGGACAAGGAAGAATCTGATTTGAAACCAGCACACA
The DNA here is from genome assembly GCF_023522795.1 of Fusarium solani. Lineage (NCBI taxonomy): Eukaryota > Fungi > Ascomycota > Sordariomycetes > Hypocreales > Nectriaceae > Fusarium > Fusarium solani. The sequence continues at coordinate 2,800,601 of NW_027072154.1, forward strand.
AACACAGCACAATCCAACTCGACAAGGACGGAGCGCACCTTCACAAGGCAGAGAGGCCTTATAAAATCACCAGTATCAGCTTTATTTCACACTCCCTGGGTGGGCTTGTACAAACCTACGCCATCGCATACATACAGAAGCACTCACCTCAATTCTTCGATCTCATCAAGCCCATCAACTTTATTGCCCTGGCCACACCCTTTTTGGGACTTAGCAACGAAAATCCTCTATACATCAAGTTTGCTCTTGACTTTGGCCTCGTGGGCAGGACGGGGAAGGACCTTGGCCTGACATGGCGGGCGCCGACGCTCGCGCGGAGCGGATGGGGTGCCATCGTGGGTAACTTGGGAGAGACAGCTCATAAGAAGGTCTACGGAGAGTCGCAGCCCGAGTCAAAGCCCCTGTTGAGGATTCTACCAACTGGTCCTGCTCACACGGCGCTGAAGAAGTTCCGCAATCGGACTGTCTACTCGAATGTGGTCAACGATGGCATCGTGCCCCTTCGCACGAGTTGCCTTTTGTTCTTGGACTGGCAAGGACTCGGACGAGTTGAAAAAGCTCGACGAGATGCTGGCTTGGTCGAGACGGTTGTTGGATTCGGATGGGCTGAGTTGACAGGTTCCAACCTGGCAGTCTCTCGCCAGAGGCAATTGGCGTTGGGAGATCGTCAAGCTGACTCGGGTTCAACAACGCCCCGTGAAACTCATGAGAACATGCACGAGGTTCCACAACCGCCCAGCACGGCCATGATGGAGGACGACAGAGCGAGCCTGCGGTCCGTACCTGCCCCTTTTGACGATGTCCCGTCCGACTCGGCCGATTCGAACAGTAGCGGACCTTTGGCAGGATTCTTCAACTTCTTCAAGAGCAATGAACCGCCCAAGACTCCCACCGTATCTCAGAAACAGAAAAAGATCTTCCGACGGAGTCAAACAATCAACTTTGATGAGCTCGGAGATACATCTGCTGGCGATTCAACCCCGACTTCAAACAAGCCATCGAGAGTGACATCTGGGCACGAGAGCGAGGAAGGCATGACGGCTCCGCCAAGGACGACCATCTTTGAGTCTGCTGGGGATCTCCTCAACCCCAAGATGCCAGATGTCGAGTATCTCATCGACCCTTCCAAGCGGCCGCGCACCATCTTTCATGACCGTGTCTATCACCCCTCTGACATCCCGGGACCACCACTAAAGAAACGCCCAGCGACGTTGGTTAGGAGAAAGACTGGTCAGCGCTCAAACTCGTCACGGGCGGGCTCAATAAGCAGCACCAGCTCATCCCCTTATACCTCGATGAACCACGAGGATACGATGCAGTCAGCCAAGGACTATGACGACACGGCAAACACAAACCCCGACAAGGAACCGCTGGAAATCATTGATACCTCGGCCATGCGAGTGGAGGAAAAGATTGCCAGGGCTTACCACAGAGATCTGTCTTGGAGAAAGGTCCTTGTCAAGGTGGAGCCCGACGCGCACAACAATGTCTTTGTGCGACGCATGTTTGCCAATGCATACGGCTGGCCTGTCGTCAAGCACATGGTTGACGCACACTTTAGCGACACTGCTGCGTCACGCCTCCGCGATGAAGACGAGAGCAGTCGTGAAAGAGCACGAGACATGAACCAGCCCCCGGATGAGCACGGAGGTGAGGTCAAGAACAGCCGAGATAACCTTGCGGGCATCACCCGAACTGAGAGTGAGAGCCGGGAGGCCCTCGACGCGGTGCCAGACTTGCCCAAGGCACCACACTCGCGAGGCAGCGACGCTTCAGCGGCCCAACGACCATCGCGATCGGATCGAGAGGACTCGGCCACATGGAGTGAGCGGGACTGGGTCGACAGCGAGTGTGATAGCGATCTGGACTTTGGAGGAGACCCGCGTGACCTGCCGCCTCTGTCGCCGGTTCAGCAGGACAAGGGCAAGGAGGCGCAGAGGCGGAGCTCAAGCCCACTATCAGCCGGGTGGAACTGGGCGGAGAAGATTGTGGGCAAGGGTGCGACATCACGGGCGAAGAGTCCCGTGCATGAGAGCGGGCGGAGCTGAAGGGCGCCAATATTGAGGTTTTTTAAGATGAGGATTTTGGCAGAAGGGAGCAACAGTGTATCAAGGATAGAAGGCATCCATTGGCGGCGTAATGAGCGGTTCTTTGGCGCATCGCGGGTTGAATAAAAGACGATAACTCCAGAAATGTGCGGACGGCGAGAGATTCCAGGTCTGCATGCACAAACAGGCAGGCCCATGTAGGTCTTGGATGGAGGAAGACGCCGACGATGAGATGTCTCAGGCACAGAGCCGTATTCTCGGATTCAAAGACGGGCTCCATTTTGAAGACATTCCGGAGAAAAGGTGTCAGGCTAAGAAGCAAGTGCGTTTAGTCTGTGGGACTTTTGGGGAGAAAGTCTCCCTGCATATCAAGTCTGTGACGGCTTCAAGAGACGTTGAAACTCGATCGAGATGGGTGTCGTTTGAGTCTAGACATTGCAGACCCATGTTGGGTGTTGTTCAAAGCTGGGAGAGTGTGGTATTGAGCCAACTCAACAGCTTGGTGGTGGTGAGCCCAGAAGGTATGCCGTACTCGAACGAGTGTCGGTCATGAGTGAGAACCAGTGATAAAGTGAGTAAGTCAACTAATTAACTTGACAGTTGCAACTGGTCCAGGCAAAAATGAATCAATATGTTTCATCAAACTAGAAGCAAAAATGTCAAACCGTCAAAAAGAAGGCATAACAGCGGAATCAAACCGCCTGAGTTGGACGAACAGGGAATCGAACCCTGGACCACTCCCAGATGATTCGGACAGAATATGCTAAGGGAGTATTATACCACTAAACCATTCGCCCGAGGGGATTGTTATACGGCTGAGGGATTTTGGACACTATGTTTGGTGGGTTTGAGCCAAAGGTGGGAAGAGGTTCTTGTGTGTGTGGTGGGGCAGAAGTGAATCGAGTGCCGAGATCGAGGTGCACAAGGTTGCAGAGCAAATCTCTTGGCCAGTGAAGACCAAGCTTTTTAGAAGAGAAGATGAAAGAGCCGAGATTGGATGAATTTTTTGTATAGCGTCATTGACGTCGATGGATCCATGGAAGGGTAATGATAGTCTACAACCTGTGCCTTGAGGGGAGGTACTTTTGACCGCATCTCTCACTCTCTCTCTTCTTGCACGTGCTGTAAAGAGCATCGAACCTTCCCCAACCATGACGACCATGTGCGTCACTCCGGGGGCCTCCAAGGTCAGAGCTTCAAAGCGAGCTAAACTCCATCCAATGCAGCACAAAAAAAAGAACCGACTCGTCCACCGACCGGTTCTAGTTCTGCATCGTCGTCAGCTTCGCCACGACTCTAGATTTTTCCGATCAAGGGTCCTTTTCTTGTTGGGTCTTTTGCCTCACTATTTAAATAGGTACTTGTTTGTCTGTCGTGCCCATTGTCGCTTCTTCCGTCGTTGTCGTCTTGCGCGTCCCCGCCGACTACTCACTCCTCCCACCGCGCGCGCCCGCCACCCCGCCAGCTAGAATATCCCGTCTATGATCGTCATGCTGCGATAAATCTCTGACGACTTTGCTGCGCCTCCCAGCTGGAACCTCTTCCTCTCCCTCTGAAGCCCACCGCGAGAAATACCACCCGACGCATCCGCCGAACGCTTAGCCACATTCCCAATATTCCAACCTCGTCGTCGCATACGGTGTGCGCCCAGGCAGCACCCACCCTCACCGAGCCATGAGGCTGTTCCTCCTCCCGCTCTCAACGCGGAGGACGCTCCTATACGCCAAGCGCGGCCACATCAACAAGCACGACCACGGCTATGTCGACAGGGCCGCCGACTTTGCCGCCAAGAAGTGGGCTGAGTGGGAGAAGATGGAGTCTGGCTGGAAGCGCAAGGTGGTCGACTACGGTAACCATGCCTTTCGGCGCATCCCCTACGAGGAATGGGGTCTCAAATCGGTCCCGCCCCTGACGTCCCGCCGCCGCGCCGAAGAGCTCGAGGACCGCAAGAGGGTCGAGGTCGTCTTCCCATGGTCGGTGATACCGCCCAACAATGCATTGGGTATCCTCAAGACTCTGGCTACGGAGCGGCAGGCGTTGCATCGCAAGCGCCTCATATGGTGCTGTATCGGCATGCCAATCACGATTCCATTCGCATTGGTGCCTGTGTAAGTGTCAATGCCCATGTCTTTCTTGTAACATGAGAGCTGACATTTCTAGAATCCCCAACCTCCCCTTCTTCTACCTCGTTTACAGAGCCTGGTCACATTACAGAGCCATTGCGGGTGGAAAGCACATACAATGGCTTATTGAGAACGAATTGGTCTACTCGGTGCCATCAAGGACGCTTGATGATCTTTATGCGCTTCACGCACCGCCCGCTGAGGAGCCAGATAACAAGGAGCGCACTCTCCTAACGCAGAAGGAGGTTCAGACCTTTTCAAAAACTCTCGACATGCCCGCACTCGAGGTTGAGCTCGAAAGGGCCATATGGCAGGTTGAGCAGTCACTCAAAGACCCGTCCGACAAGGGCCCCAACAAGGAGGAGGCAGCCGGCACAGCCTCCGAGAAACCAGGCTCCACCACTCCGGTGGAGGAGAAGAACAAGAAGAAAGATGAATGAGTCAAAAGACATGTACGCCTTGGACGATGTATGATAAAGAGTAATTGGCACGGCCTTTTGGGGGGGGGGGTTCATGGTTTTTGGAGAAGCAAATGGGTTGTATAGATGGCGGCTTGAAAACAAAAACAGGCGTAGTACGCGGGTATATCCTATAGAAAACTCCCCCAACACCAAAGCAGAAGAAGAAGCAGGCGGAGCAACAATCGCAAATCCCTAATCCATCAATATCACGGTCACGGTCCTCGTCGTCTCCCAATCTCAGTCATAAAGGCCCCGCCTGCCGCAGCATGTCGCGGACCTTGAGGGCCGGGAGCACACCCATGAGACCCATGGCCAGCAACATTCGCCTTGTCTTGAGGCATGACAGGTCTGGTAGTCGAAGACCACTGGCGATGCGGTGGGCGTCTGAGAGGGAGAAGCTCATGCGGAGCGGGGGATAACAGTTCTAAAGCGACAACGTCTCAGTATGTGTACCGCACTATTGTTCATTATATCGAAACTCACCTTTCCCTTGGACCCCTTTGCTAAAGCAGCAGCCGCTGCACTCTCGTACTGGGCAACTTGGGCACTCAGCACATGTCCTCTCCACGCCTCAGCGGCCTTGACCCGGAGCAGTCGTTGAGTAAGAGTGTGTGATGCCGGGTGGTTCCTCCGGGTGGCCCGGTTGCGTCTCCGGCGCACAATGCGTCCGGGGCCGTAGTTGTTCTCGGGTCCATGGTTCGCAGGGTTGAGGGGGAGGGAATGACGGGTGCGTACGACGACGCATCGCGGTAGGCAAAGGCAGCCATGACTAGTATTCTTTCTTCTCTTCTGCTGGAACGAAGGAGGAGGATGAAGCTCACGAGGGAGAATGTAAGTGGAATCGATGAATGGAATTATTCTTCTCGAGGAGTTGTTTGTTTGAGGGAGAGTGAGAGAGAGGGGGATGAATCCAGAACCAGGAGCAGGCAGTCCTCTTTATTCAATTCCTCTGGACCCCAAGAATCGGATCACAAGCCATGTAATAAAAGTGACGAGAAAAAAAGCCCTCTAGGGGCTGGAGACACCCATCCATCAGGTAAAACATTGTGGTCTGGATCCGAGGAATGTTGACAATCGCGTATAAGTCGCGAACCCCTCTCAGCCGCGACACACACACACACATCGTCATCGATCCCACCCTCATGATCCATCATCAGCTCTTCGGTGCTTCTAGTCAGGTACGCCAGGGGTTCCCGACGACTCAGATCATCTGTGTGTTTTGAATGTATGCACGTCAATAAACCCAAAAAAGCAAAAAAGGAGTGAAGAAACAGAGAGGGAGCAAAGGATGGAGTGGGGGATGGCCAAGATTGTGACGAGACAGCGTAAAGTTCAGAGAGGAGAGTCGCCGCGGCGAGACATTTGCTCCATGGTCAGTGGGTAAATGAATAGAGGCCCCAATGGTTCGCATGGAGCCATCGGGTTCTCCCTCCCTTGAGTACGGCGGGCCTACCTTAGGTACCTAATAATCGCCTATACTATTGGCTTCTCCCTCTCCACATTGTCTCCTCTATGGGCTAATATCTCTTGTTCTGCCCTGCCCTTCCCTTCGTCACAAGAGACATTGTCATGGAGCTGACAATGGAGCGATTGCGGGACGCGATCCGAGCGAACAAAGGTTCAATTACACGACGCGGCGAGACTCCCCGCCGTCTAAATGGAAGTCTGAGTTCGCGAGCGAGCTAGGTAGGTTATTAAAAAGAACCTCAAGGGCATCATCCATCAGTGACTGTATCTAAGCGAGTGACCAAGCCGTCTCCAACGCCGACCCTTTGATTATTGTATTATTACCCAACGTGATGGATGCAAAGTTGTATCTGTGTAAGAACAGGGATCCAAGACGGATTCAAAAAGAGGTGAAATAAAACGACCGTCTTGTCTATTACGAGATAAAGGTTGCTTCGGTGAAGATGGTGCCCTCCTCGACGATCTCCTGGTCGCCGATCTTGAGCTTCAAGGGAAGCTTCGGGTGGTACTATACGGCCGAGTCAGCAAGGGGCATGGGACATTATCGGCTGATGCGGAAATTAATTAACAAACCTGATAGATGTAGGGCTTGGTTCCAGCAGCCGCTGCAACAATCGTCTTGACGAAGCCAGGCACCTCGGCCATGACATCGACGCGGTCAACGCGCTCTTCCAAAGGTCCCTCGGAGGAAGCCTCGACGGCCTTGCCGTCCTTGTCCGTGCCCGACCAGGTGTACTTGGCATGGCTCGGCTCCGGCCAGTCATTCTCCGAGTCGTTCTTAACCTGGGTGTGAGTGGCCGTGTTCTTGGAGCCTCCAATGAGAATCTCGCCGTCCTTGGCGATGCCGCCGACGTTGACGAGCGTGGAGCCGTAAGAGGGCGTGCTGGTGAACTCCATCATGACAGCCGAGTAGGTGGGGCCCTGGAAGTTGACAAAGTTCCACCGGCTGGCGGCGTGGTGAGGCTTCATGCCCTGGAGGGCGTAGACGTAGAAGCCGCGGCCCTTGAAATCAATGGGGCCCTCGTCGGTGGTGATGGTGCCCTCGGCCACGCACCGCGGCCAGAAGACGTGTCGCATGGAGCCCCATGGGTTCTCGAGGTCAGTGCCATACAGAGTCTTTCCGGTGGCGCCGGCCTGGAAGCCGGGAGAGGTGCGGGTGAGCTTGAGGTTGACGATGGCCCGCTCGTCGTTCATGCTCTTGATGGTGTAAAAGGTGCCATCCTCGGACAGCTCGACAGCGAGGTCGTCGGCGTAGAAGCTCGCCATGTCCTCGCTAAAGTCATGGTTGGTGAGGGGTGTCGAGCACCAGAGGATGGGCTTGGAGCGGTCGGGGTAAAAGACTTTGCAGTTGAACTGGCAGGTTGTGCGGATGCCGCTTTGGTTTCCATGTTAGCCTATATGTCCAGTGTGAGCGGGCACGGCGCACATACGCAACATTACTGTAGATGACCTGGAGAAGAGCGATGTAGCCGTTCTCGCCAAAGATGTAGACGGTCTGAGTCTCGACCGACGTCGAGTCCATGGCCTGCCACTTCAGGTCTTCACGCTTAGCCTCGGTGAAGGGCGTCTTCTCGGTCTCGACGGCGACCGACTTGATGGCCTCGGGGCCATAGATGGGCTCCTGGGTACCGGCGACATTGGCCAGCCTAGAGCGAGGGTTCAATCATCAGTTTTTTTTTGCTGCTTTTTGAGGTCAAGACGAGGGCAGCTGAGCTGGGCCAGGGTCCAAGCCAAGGTGGGGTTGGATGGGTGAGGCGTTTCTTACTGCTGCTTGGCCCAGTTGAACATGATGAAGGTATTCTCGCACGGCACTGGATATTTGGAGCAATAGGGGAGCAGAGGACAAGATACTCGACGGGTTCGGCGGAGAAAGGATGTGATGATGGGTCGAGAAATGCTGGGGGACGTCCCAATTAAGAGTCTTGAATCGATGGGGATGGATGGATGTCACTTACTCTCACACCGCTGGGGGCATGGTACCTACAGCCTTAGGTTTCTCTGTGGCTTGACTTGATGCAACCTTGGAGGGGTCAATCATGGAGTGAGGGCCGAGCGGAGTGTGGCTGAAGACGTGGGGCCCTCAGCCATAATGACGTGTGTGAGGTGAGAAAACGCGTATTCGAGACGCGTTTTTTCTTACTCGGATCTGAAGGTGCTGGGGAGGTTGACGACGAGACATACGTTTCCGGCATTGTTTTCCCTACCTTCAGCCCAGGCAGACGCGGGAAGATTATGCGCCACACTTTGCTCTCGGCCTGGTGGACTTGGATTAGCAGTAGTCACTCCGTGCCTTCCGGAATTTGCGGGAGGCCTCGTGGACTCAGCAACGGCGAGGTACTAATCTCAGCCATGCCCAATTACATGGTTCTCGTCACCTTACCCTAGAGACGCCGAGTCGCCCCAGCAGATCCGGTCAAGAAAAGGCGAATAGGGGCGCTGGGAAAGTGGTACAGGCAGGCATCGTCGGGGCTCGGCTGTTTGATGCTTGTTTCTTATTTGAACTTCGACGTTACGTCACAATAGACCCGAGCTTCTATGGCCGTGGGAAGGTGAAATTAGTCGCAGCAATGACCAGATCATGCATTCTGGATGCACTCATCTTCCACTCCCCCGAGGCCGCTTACACGCCAACAACCAGTTTGATGGCTTCTACTAATTACCGAGCGTCACCACAAGAAGCGCATAGCATCAGGTCATTCTGAAAATTACCAAAAAGGGGCCGGCCAACGGAGGGAGGCCAGATCAACGAAATCACTCGCTGCGGATCCCCATCACGGGGGCAGAAAGAGATTTGGGCTCGGCCAGCTGGCGGCCCCCCCTGGGAAATTGTCCGCCTGTCTGGAAGGCCTCGACGAGGAACCAGGGACTAATAAATAAACCCCACAGGCTGACGGGAGATGGCGATCAAGAATCCTCGTCGATCGGTGAGTTTTTGTTTCTCGGCGCGTCCCTGAAGACAGGACGATGAGATCTCGTAGCGCGTGATCTATGGTGGTAGCTCTTACACGAACACCAAGACAAGACGGTTTGCCAGATCCGGCATTACATAGGAATACGAATACTCCCGACTCGCTGGACGGACAGTTGCAGTACCCAGGTTGTAGGTAGTCGGTCAGTCAGTCAGTCAGTCAGTCAGTCAGTCAAGCTGACAGGCCACATTGCGGAGGGGACAGTAATAATTGCTTGTGTAACGGCCAGCTGTCCAATCAGCAAGTCCCTAAACCTTCCAAGGCTCTTGCTGCAGCCAAAAACAAAAGTCTGCAACTCTATTGCTCGCTCGGCGTGTCGGCCCTTTAATACTAACATTCATTCACTGAGACTCGGCCGCTGATCAGTGCGCGCGCGCCGCCGTCTCTCAGCTTAGGGGCCCGGGGAATGTTGATTTTCCAGATCACGCTTGCTTTCTTCTTCAGCTTTCTCATCTCATCGCATCGAATCGTTCATTCAACGCGACATCGCTTCGCCTCGCTTCGTCGACACTGCACACCCCCTGTTGGCGCCGACCATCACTTTGGCTCTCTGTTTTGCAAGACGTAGCCGTAGCCTATTCCCCGGCTTATTCGCGTCCACTCGCTGTCTCTCAAGCTCCGTCCCTGACGCCCGCGCGGCCGCAGTTGATCAATCTTATCAGCGCGCGGCTACATCTTGATCGATAACGCACTTATCCAGACTACGTATCTCGCAGCAAGCTGCTCTGCAGTGGGGGCGCCAGGTACATATCCGAACCATGGAACCCACGGGCATGACGACCTCGTCGTCAATGGAGGATGAGCTGCCACAGACGACAACAACTCAACAAGATCACGACCCCAACGGTGCACCACCAGGCCTCGCAGACATTGCAGCAATCTGCGCAGCTTCGGAGAAACTAAGGTACGGCATTATGTCTCTGGATGTGATCATGTCGCGATTGTCACACAAAGCCCAAGCTCAACTTCAAGCAACTCGAACCCTTGGCCGTTTACTATCCGTCTGACATAGCACTTACTAACACTCACCCACAGAACATTGTGTGAGCCATATCCATCACTCGGGATGTCCCCTAGCGCACCACACACTGCTGCATCGCCAGCTGCAGCACCACCAGCCGCATCGCCAGCTGTTGCATCTCCAGCAGTCGCGCCGCCCACCGCCACATCGCATGCCGCGACGAGTGGGGGTTCCGGGAGTAACCTGGTGAGTCTAGATTGATTTCTTATGTCATCATCTTATCAGTCCGTTCCCGAGATCACACTCCTGGGCCTCCTTCACGACCACCGACCCACGGTTTCCATGTCACCTGGACCACAAACTTATTACACAAGGGAGCGAGCGCCGAGTGCCCATGCTCCGTGGTGCCCTGTGGTGGTCCTGGGGTGGCCCACTGCTGTTCACCGTCTTATCGCGGCCGATTGATATGGTCACGTGAATCGGCATATCCTTGATGGCACTAAGCCTATCATGGGGTCGAGTGGGGCTCTCCTGTGGGCTTATCAAGCCAGTTACGTTGCAGCCAAAGAATTTTACTCCATCCTCTTATCGTGGTCGAGATAATAATCATCGCCCTCCCTCCCGCTTCGCCTTGGACTTCATCTTCAACAACCGGCGTCATGATGGCAACTAACGGATCAACGCAGCCAACCTGCCAAAACTGCAGCACTTCGACCACGCCGTTATGGCGCCGCGACGAATTTGGCTCCGTCTTGTGCAATGCCTGCGGTCTGTTCCTCAAGCTCCACGGACGCCCTAGGCCAATCTCTCTAAAGACGGACGTTATCAAGAGCCGCAATCGCGTCAAGACGATGCGCCCGGACTTGGCGAATAAAAAAAGGTGTGTTTGTTCGCACACGACACAATACCCCTTACTGACCCCTTCTGGCAACAGCAACAACAACAGCTACAACAGCAACAGCAGCAGCAGCAACAACAGCAAGCCCAGAACTTCGTCTCCACTGATCCCAACGGTGTTGACATTACCGGACAAACTGCTGCCGCCGCGGCGCATGCTGCTCAGGCCGCCCGACGAACATCGCAAAAGTCAGCCAATGGGCATGATGGATCCGACTCTCCGATCTCGCGCACCGGAACCCCCTCGATGTATTCGCATAGCCTCTCTTCCTTCATGGTCGAAGACCCATACCAGACTGGCTACGTCGCTACAGGGGAAGGTCGAGCTACATCCCCCCTAAATGGCGACCGCAAGATGGAGGCCCCACAGACCCATGAACAGCTTATCGCTCACAACTCGAGCTTGAAGACTCGAGTCAGTGAGCTCGAAGTTATCATTGAGCTTTTCCGAGGTCGCTTGAGCCAGCTGGAGCAGCAAGAGGCCGTCGCGCGAAGTGGTCAACAAGTCGCAGGCGCAGAACAGACCCAGCTGCGTTCTCAACTGGAAGCCACTAGAGAAAGTGAAGCGCAATTGCGCGCGCAACTCGAGGACAGCCACAGAAGAGAAAACAGCTTGAAGCGACGACTGGATGACCTCGAACTTGAGCTTAAGGCAGCCCAAGATGCTAGAGAGGCTCTGGAAGAGCGCCCGGCCAAGAAACCCCGCATTGCCGAAGTACAGATCAAGGATGAGGTTGCCGCGGGCATCGAGGCTGCTGCTGAGGCCCTGCTGGCCGCCGAGGCGGTTAAGCCAACCGAGCCCACCGCTACGGAACCTGCTCCTGCTCCTGCTGTCGAAGCTCCTGAAGCACCTGTAGTGTCCCAAGCACCCGAAGTAACTCAGCCTTCAGAAACGCCCGAGGTCCCTATCGCGCCTGAAGCCACCGAAGCCACCGCAACTGCTGAAGCCGCTGAAACTTCGGAGAGCAAAGAAGTGACCAAGGTGCCGGAAGACATCGAGATTCCTGACGCGCCCGCCGCATCAGAGGCATCCGCGCCAGAGGCATCTGCCCCTGAGACCACCGAAGGAGTGGAAGCAACTGAGCCTGCAATCGCAGCAACAGCATGATAAGAGTGACGTTGCACATCATCTTGACCATCAGCATGTCGCACGCAGCTGACGCTGGAACGTCGAATTCGGTTCCACTGTCATTGTATCAATACCTGTGTCGGCGGCGCATCAATGCTACTAGCCTCACAAGATGCGACGGCGACGACGGATGATATAATATTTCCGCATCGTTTACTCTTATTGCTTTATACCCCTGTTCGAGAGGCGTCGGGCGCGCTCGCTTTGTTTTCATGTTATACCTCGGAAGGGCAGTGGTAGCGAGGAATCTGGCGTTGAGGCCAACTGTTTTGATTGTGCGAGACAATTGGGGAGCACACATGGTTTTTAATGGGACGATGACGATCTCGAGTTTGCTGGACCCTTTTTCAATCGATTGACGGGTTACCAACTACGTAGTACGGGCGACTTGGGAACATGTCGCGCCTGGTCGAAGGCATCATGGAGTTGAGGCTTACTGGCTTCCTCTGGAGGCTGTGTACGGTTGGGGATTTGAGAAGTGCGCACACCGACCTGGGCTACGAAAAGTTACGCTGCTTGCGAAATGATACAAAATATTCGATCTTGTTAATATGAATTTTGAGTGTATTTATTATGATGATATTTGGAATCTATGTCTAGACGTAGGTACTCACTCTACAACTAACAAAGTATACGACTATTACATAATCCGTCCATGTTGCTCTTACTCGCTGCTAGTGTACGAAGGTACCTACTTATCCATGTGTTCTTCTTCCCTGTAGCGTCTGGAATTTGCTAGACGTGCAAATGGTTTGCATCTATGTTGGCTCCCGTTTGCTATGGTGGTGTTCGTGGTTGCTTGCATAGTGAGGTCACGTGTTGTTCCTGAGCAGACCGGCCTCCCGTCTGCCTGAACCTTAGGTAGGCTTTAGGGTGTGATATGATAGCTCTCTCCCCTCCAACGGCATCTCGAGCTCGCCACCTCTCTCTCTTTGTTATTCTGGAAAACAAAACACTCCAGAATAAAATACCTACTTACTTGTCGCATTGGTATTTATTACTCCGAGCTCTTTCTATATTCGCTTTTTTCCTTTGCCGAGCCTTTTTTCTTTCTTTTTCTTTGAGACGCAGTTGCTCACACAGACCATTTCGCGCCGGCCGACTGCAGATCAATCAAGCTTCTTCTTATCGACAACATCTCTCGACAATGCCTCCCACCGCGGCGACTCGCGGGGGTCCTGGCCTGAGGACGATGAATCCGCTGAATCCTCTAGTGCGCAGAGGTATGACCCACAAGCCTGGAATGGGCCGGGGGCCGGGCGGGAAGACCCTACCCGGGACGAAGAGACACCGGTGAGACTTCACACAAGACATCGACATCGCTCAAGGTAGATGCTAATGATTTCACCATAGAAAGGTTCTGACGGACAGCATATTTGGAGTCAGTAAGTATAATCTCACTTGTTTATGCATGGACGCGTTGCTAACATTGCACAGCCAAACCTGCCATCCGGTGAGCTTGACTGTTATACGGAGGGGAGACTGACTACCAACCTCGAGTCTTCTCTCCGAGAACTGCAGAGTATTGACTGAGACCCCAGACGACTTGCGCGCCGTGGCGGCGTGAAGCGTATCTCTGGCGATATTTACGACGAATCGCGGAAAGTTCTTAAAAGCTTTCTCACGAACGTCAGTAGCCATCTGCCCTAGCTGCTCCAATACTGACACCCAAGCAGGTGATTCGCGATTGCATCATCTACGTCGAGTACAGGAACGCGAAAACTGTCACTATTAGTGACGTATGTTGACCCAAGCGACGCCCATGTTGGAGCTCTGCTGATCTGGCGACTAGGTCATCCACAGCCTGAGACGTATCGGTCGTCCCATTTACGGGTTCGACCCAGACACGGCGGAGAACAGGGCAAAGAGGCGCGACGCTCACCAACCTCTTCGATACCGCTAAAGGGTTCATCGTGCCCGGGCTTGTAGTAAGCCATCATGTACATGACATGAGACGACGTAAAGGGGGGGAGTTTACCGGCGTACGGGGGGCAAAACTGTTACTGTTTCTGTCATTTGGAATTCTGTCTGTCAAATCTCGCGGGCGTGTTTGGCATCGAGACGAGGAAAAGAGAGGTTGGGCATTTCACCTCCTGGGGGATAATTTCGGGATCGAAGAACAAGGGAAGGAAATTGGCATTGTGTTTGAGTTGAGAGAGATCAGAGATTGTTATTAGCACCAGGTCCATCATGCATGACATGACCCAATGAATTATGAGCTTCTTCTTTAACGAAAGAAATAGGTATGGGGTATCTCAAGTGACAGTACAAGTAGGTATCCAAAAAATATAGCAAGCAAGCGAGCTCCCGCCATTACGTGCTTCTTCTTCCCCTGGCATATAAGCCTCCATCTGGTATCACCTCCGAATGGTATAACCTCCAGTCTGGTATCGCCTCCACCTGGTTGGTGGTCTAGTTTCCTCGAGTCTCTGTCATGACCCTTCTTCTAGTGGTATCTGTGTGTAGTTTGTTTGTTGATTATGACCGCGTCTTTCCGTCGATAGTATCGTCTCCTGGACTTTATATCACTCCATCGTCACCGGTTTCATTCTCCGTCTCTTCCTCATCATCGTCTCACATTGGTCGCCTTTTCTCGATGATGAACTCGTTGGTTGTAGGACCCTTCATGTCCTCGTAATGGTGTTGTTTCGTGCCATGGCCGCGTTTACCTTCTCCTCTTGAACATGTCCCAGTCGGCCAGAACTCCGTCCAGAGCCTTGGTGGCCCGCACCTCGTCCCTACGGAAGGGCGCATTGAAGATACCGGGGAGCAGCATGGCGCTGTTAGCGTGCTCCTGGGCGAAACCGATCTCGGCGTCCTTGCCGCAACGCTCCTTGGTCACGCGAACGGCCTCATGGAGGAGGTCCTTGCCAACACCCTTTCCACGGTAGTGGAGGTTGGTAGTCCACGCGCGGATGACACCCTTTCCACCACGGAGCGAGAGAGATCGTCTGCGTCTGTGGCCAGAGGTCGGGTTCGGTTCGAGACGCAGGACGAGCGTTCCGATGATGTCGTCGTTGAGGCGGGCAGCAAGCAGGGTATCCTCCTCACCATCGTCGGCCCGCAGCCAGTTCCAGCGCAGTCGTTCAGCCAGGGAGATGTAGCCACTGGCTAGGTATCGAATCCCCATGAGGTAACTCATGATGACACCACAGGAGATAGTCATACCAAGGCCGGGGTCGAGACGAGAGACGCCACCGAGGTGGTAAATGGCAGCGAGGGCAGTAGACAGACCGGCGAGGCAGAGTGGGTGAAAGACGAGGTTCAACGAGGCTCGCTGACGCATCTGGGCGATGGAATCGGCCACCAGGCGAAGACCCTCGATCTTGTCCTGAGGCTTGTCGAGAACCTCGAGGGACAGTGGTTCAATGTCATCGTCGTCATCAAAGCCGCAGAAGGGACCACTGGCGGCAAGCGGCGACGGCGATGGCGGGACATAGGAGGAGAACGGGACTGAAGGACCGAGCTGTGGAGAGTTGGTCGCCGAGGTCATGGCCGAGTGAAGGACGAGATTGGCGCGGAGGAATGTGAAGAAGGCTGCGGGCCGAAGTGTTAGTCGTGGTGGCTTTGGCTGCAAATGTGTCTCGTCGAGGCCATTTCCAAAACGGTGAAGCGGAATACCAAGCTCCAAGACAAAAGTTGTTTCAAGCTATCCACCAATGCCATTTCTGATACCATCCGCCTCCCAAGGACACCATTGCGAGCTTCAAGGCAAGGTCTGACTGTGACTCAAGCTCATCGCTTGAGCTCGTCGTCCAGGTTGACCATGACCTTGACCTTGAAACTCATGACAGGGGTGGGTGGCCTTGATGGTGGTGGCCGAGGTAACGAAGTGACAGGGGAGCGAGACAAGCGAAAAAACTCGGGTCCAAGAAGACAAGGGTCCAACCGCAGCCAAGACGAGTAAGAAAAGAAAAGAAATACGACAACAACAATAGGCAGAAGGGAAGTTGGGGAGAAACTCACCAGCACTCGTCTTGAGAACGGGAACAGCACCAACTCGGTCTGCCATGGTGCTTGGGTGGCAGGTCCTCAGGTCGAGCTCCCTGATAGCGATATGGTGAGGACCCTCCATGGTTGTGTAGGTGGCCATGATGGCTGTGGGTGGGTAAAGTAGGTATTAAAGAGACAGAAAGAGAACAAATATAAGGGAGAGATAATAGAGTAGAGCAAGGAAGGAAACCAGCCTCCAAGAGCAAGTGTGTAGACTGGACAAGAAACAAGAGATGGTGCAAGAAGAACAAGATGGGTATCCGTAATAGTAATAGTAGGTGTGTATGATAATGTCAAGAGATGAAGAGAGAGAGAGGAGGGAGAGCAAAGAAGAAGTAGGGGTGGAATCTGGGGGATCAAGAAGAAATTTCAAAGTTTTGGATCTCGAGGCATTGGTCGTCAGCTCTTTGTTCTGGGCGACCCGACGCTCTGGTGGCCGTAGCGCCCTTTGCCCTTTGGCCTCTCAAATGCAACACACTCTGCATTAGAATCCTTGCATCTTTTGCGGCGCTGACACGGCCTTGCGAGCCCGGATCCCTGGGCTGGGAGGGTCTTCCTTGTCCCTTGTCTCTCTCCCAACCTCTGACGGCGACTGAGATTGTCGTCCAGGTAGTGCCAAGCCTAGCACGTATGCGGTTTGCTCCCATGTGGTGGTTGCGTGACACTCGACGCTATTCTGTGAGCGATATCGTCGACGTGCTGCCCGCGCGGCATGGTCGTCCTCCTGTGCAGCAGTAGCTTGACTTTGGCACGTCACGTCAACTCGCCCTCCTCCTCATCCTCCCCTCAACCTCCTCTTCTGTGTCTCTTATCTCGATCCCCTCCTCCAATCATGCTTCATCGCCCACAGCTGCGAGCGTCCAAAAAGACCGCAAGCAGCAGCCCCAGCCCGTTTCCCCGCCGCCAGCAGAAGTATCATCAGCCAACTTCATCATGGTTTCGCACGGGCTTGCTTGAGAGGGTCAAGCCCCTCCAAACTCCACCCCTTCTACCCAGCAACAAAGAAAGAGAAGCGGGGAGCCGAGCCGACAAGCAAGCCAGAAAGGCGTTAGCTCACCGTTGGCGTAGCCCATTAAAACCCGTGGCGTTGGTCGCGCCGTTCCCCTCCACCCTCGTCCGCCCGCTCAGCTCATCAATTGTCGTCCAGAGCACGCGAGTCCGGTACCTCAGCGTCGGGTTCACCTGGGCTCGAGATAAAAGCCCTCACCTTGCCCGGGGCAACTTGATATCGCAGCCGGGCCAAGAGATGTGCTTCCCTCAGGTGTGAGTGGGCTCCTGGCCTGCGCTGGAGGGACTAATCGTTGCTGGCAACCCTCACGTCGGTAGCTTGGGCAATCGTGTGATAACGCGCATGAGCCGTCGCGCGAACGCCTAATTGTCCAGACGCCACAAGATGCCCGCCATCCCGCTGCATCGATACCGCTCGTTGCACTAACGTCAACGTCCCTAGCACGTAGCCATCACTGTCGTCGCTGGATCGTCAGGGGGCCTTGGGGATCGGTCAACCCAGCCCAGGCAGATGTGAAGCCTGTCTGTTGGGACGAGAGTCTGGACCCGCGACGACGGGTGTGTCTCCTCATGCCACTAACAGTAGCGGCACAATCGTCTTTGACGCCATCTCTCCTTCATGCAGCAGTCAGTCCAATAGTTTGGTCCTCGACGCGTACGTAGTAACCTGACTCTGGTTACAGCGCCCCCATGAACACAAAGGTTGAGTCGAACCAGGGCAAACCAACACTGGGCGCCATCAGGAATGGATGGACGAGTGAATGCAGCAAGAGGTCGACCAAGAACGGATATGGCTTCCCTCATGGATCCAGCTCCACTGCTGACGTATCAAGCATATCCCCGACTGGCCCAGCTCGTTAAACGCGCCGCCCGCTTGACATTGACACTGACTGGGGACCCCTTGGATCAAGGCCGTGGCCCATGGCCCAACCGACTGTGTGGGGGACCGGCCGAGAATTGAATTTCCTGCGCCCAACCACAAATGCTTGGTTACCAACGGTAACAAGATCGTGCGGGATAGTTCCAACGCCTCGTTGCATTTAGTCACCAGCCATTGCCTGTAAATGACCGTCGTCTCGCAGCTTGCCGCCATCTTCATCTCCGTCACCTCCGTTTTCGTGGGGAGCGTTTCTGATCCTGAGAATTCCGTCGCATCCTCGATCCCCTCCCCGACCGCTGCAGCTAGAGATGTAGGATGTAGGTAGTATACGGAGTAGTATGCCTGTGCTCGACCATCGTTTCCCCGTCAATGCGGGCCCGCGCTTCAGGAATGCCAAGAGACGCTCATGAAACGCTCGACGACGAAACTCGAATGGAGCACGGGGCACGGAACGCGAAACACTTGATGTCCGTCGTTACGTTTGACCACCGGCGATCTGTCCCCAAGTTGGTTATGCCCGCCAGCAACGTCGTTGCTGGAGCCGCCGTCACCACTGATGGACCCTGGGTTTTCGGCATGTGGGAGATCGGGTATGTCGAGCAAGGTACGTAAGAGAGTAGGCGGCCCGAGGTCATTCTTGTTTGCTAGACGAAGCCGCTGTCTGTGCCTTGTCGATTATCTCTGCTGTGGTCAAGGGTTTAATGGGTATTGTTGAATCGTCAAACATCGAACGAATCGGATCCAGAGGCAGGAAAGCACCTTCAAGGTTCAGTTGCCCAACACACAAAAGGTCACATGTCATGGCCATCATGTACATTTGATCGTGATCTGGAAGGAGCCCTACACGATGGATGTAGGTACACAGCTCCTGCCTTTATTGGAAGCGCAATATTATACCAACAACTACCCTTGCCCAAAATTTCATCGCCAGGCGTCACCTTCCACCATCTCCAACCAGACGGGATATTACAGATACCTTCAAGTCCACCCATCTCGAGCATCCAGGCACGGACATTCATACCCAAAAGAACTCTAACCCTACTTTCTCTACCTCCTCAGCCGATGTCCAAGCACCATTCCAACAAAGGCGAGAACTCGGTATGCTGTTCCGATTGCAACCAAGACGCCAATGTTCATCCACTTTCGATCCAACTCGAATCCAGTCTCTCGCGCAGCAATGTCCACCTTGTAGAGATAGGCGAACGGTGCCACGAGCTGCCCAAAGTATATCTCCGCAAGCCAAGTGGCCGGGGATGCTCGCCAAAGCCACTCCATGTGCCAGTCCTTGACTGACGACAGGGGTGGTGCTGATCCAGACAGGATACCAGTGATGAGTGCAATCATGGTTGCAAACAGTGGCGCATCTTCTCTGCGGACGACCATGCTCACGATGCTGGCAAGACCATAGATGCAGTAAAAGTACAGCAGGTTGGTAAGGAACGCGAGACCCCAGTCGATGATGGGCACTGACAGTAGGAATAGGGGTGTCGTGAAACGGAGGCATCCAAGAGCCATCCGAGGCAAGACAGAAATCACCTTGGCAATGAAATACGCAAATCGAGAGTGTCCTGCTTCGGCCTCCCGTCTGTACAGCAGCGTCTCCTCAGAGAAGAGCTTGACTCCAGGGGCAGCCGCAACGAGACCAACAGCAATGGCGATGAGGAGGGCAAACTGCGGCGCAGAGATGAAATCGATGGCCGTCGACAAGACCTCATAGGGTTCGTGGAAGATGCCAACAAACATGATGCCGTTCTTGGGGTTGTTAGCAAGTCCTAGCAAGGCTCCGGCGAGCACCGCAAGTCCCATCTCAGCGAAGAAGGCCCCCTTGGTGCGGTATTGTTGAACCATGGCACGGCAAAGGCAGAGCCATGCTTGCTTGACAAATGGAGCACCACGTTTCTTGAGGGCCTGACGCATGCCCGTATCACCCAGCATGGTCGATCGGATACTCCTGCGCTCGAAATCCTCGGCCGTTTTGGCCTTCCGCGATGCTGACCAGTTGGAGATGAGGGCCTCCTTGGAGACGTCACCTTTGGCATTGTATTCTCGACCGTTTCCGGTGATAATATCAGTAATCACGTCGGCGTGGTTGCTATGCTCAGGGAAATGGAAGCCCATGCTCTCAAAGTATACCTGGGCCTCGGGCTGGGGCCCTTCATAGATGGTCTGTCCGTTTCCGAGCAGAATGAGGTTGTCGAATAGCTCAAAGATCTCGGTTCGGGGCTGGTGGATAATGACGATGATGGAGATACCGAGCTTCGCAATTGCCTTGAGCGTGCGCATGATGGAAGATGCAGCAGTGGCATCGAGACCACTGGTTGGCTCATCAAGGAAGATGGCCATGGGCGCAGCCGCCAGCTCCATGCCTATGCTCACTCGCTTTCTCTGACCACCGCTAATGACGGGCTTACCTACACTGCCGACTCGAGAATCGCGCACATGCGACAGCTCCAAGCAGTCGATGACAGACTCGACATGGGCTTCGATCTCGGCCTTCTTCCATGTTCGAGGAAGCCGGATACGTGCCGAGTGGACAATGTTTTCGTAAACGCTCAACTCGGGCAGTACGATATCGTCTTGGGGAACATAACCCGTCAACTTCTTGTAACGCTTCATCTTGCCTGGGGTATTGTTGACGGCAACAATGCCGCCAGTGTTACTGGTTTTACCCATCAACACGTTGACAAATGTCGACTTGCCGGCTCCCGATCCACCCATGACAGCCACGAGCTGTCCCTGCTCGATGGATCCAGTGACGTTTTGGAGAACTGGTTTGACGGCCTTCTTAGGGTGGAAGCTGAGGTCGGAGTACCTGAAGGAGAGGCCAAAGTTTGTCGCCTCGGCTGCTCTGCGCATCGAATCAACAAACGCCTTGAGCTGAGGCGAGGCCTCGGCCTCCTTGTGCTGTCGATCAGAGCTATCGCTATCGGTGCTGCCCCGTGCCAGAGCGGCCTCGAAGCCATGACCAGGGCGACCCTCTCGGTGTGGCATGTCGTAAGGCGAGTAGGGCGCATAGGGACTGTACGAGAGGTTCATGGGGGCCATCTCGTTGTCTTGTCCCTCGGGCAGTTCCTTGTATCCAGTGATGGTGGCCCTGACAGCCCTCATGGTCTTATGCCTCTTCAGGGTGCCGGCATGCGCCTTGGAGGTAGAGTGCCACCGCTGTCGGAAAATCAAGAAGAACATGCCAATGACAAGAAGGACATCGACAATGATCAGGACCACCAGAGGAACCATGAAGCGCTCGAATGATGATCCCTCGGGGCAGAGGCTGCCGGAAGCGCAAGGCGTCGGCTTGGAAGCACCAGGTTGACAGTATGAGCCCTTTGGACATCGAAGCTTCTTCTTGCCTTCGTCTTCGAGAGGACAGTAGTAGCCCTGCTGGCAAACGATTGGCTCAAAAGGACCCATGCCTATGTTTTCGCCTTTGTAGTGGCAGGTCATTTGTGAAAGTCGTCCGACTGTGCACATCTCATTGGGAGGGCATGACTGGGGGAGTGAGTTGATGGTGTTGTTCATGCCTGGACTGATTAGAACTCGTTTTCACATGATTGAGGCTCAGCAACGGGGACTCACAAAGAAAACCTTCTTTACAGCCATCCTTGGTCCAAGACTCGACGGACTGTAGTTGCAATGGCAAGGCGCCAGGTCTCCAGCATGGCGCCGCATCTAGGGGGAGCTGATCATTCAGCAGCTGTTGGTAAGAGCGATAGAAGCTGGTCGAGAAGCTAGACTGATTCTTGCCGGTGCAATCTCGGTCGTAGACACTGAGCCTCTTGTTGTCTTCCAATGGCTTCAGTGTCCGGGTTCGAGTGTCCCATATCAGCTGTTCGCTGGCCTTGGGAGGGTTCGACGCGTCGTAGATGGGCAGGTCGTCGATGCTTCCCTTGCCGTTCTTGGACTTGAACCATTTTCCTGTTGTCGCGTTGTACACGGCCTGGGTTTGGTTTCCTATGCATTGCCAGGCGGCCTCGTCACGCTCGAATCTCCATCCGTCTCCGGTGAGTTGATCGGCGCCGGGCAGAGGTCGCAATGCGCAGAGGCAGGCCGTTGTGTCGAGGAAGGATGGTCCTTCTGGCCTCACGATGGGGAGGAACGGCTGCTGCGGCACCTTGGCCGGATCAATGCCCCAACGCTCGAGCGCCATTGTGTTGCGCCTTAAGGGTGATGCTGGTTTCCCTCTGGGGAAGAAGAGTGTCGTTGGTGCGAGAATGCGCTCACGAGATGAGTGATGGTCAACGGCAATTCAACTCCCTCGCATCTCGGCAGACCTAGCAGCGCGTGGGATACACCTTTATACATGCTGGCAATTCCGCAAGGACTGCCTCAATGGGAAGAAAGACAACAATGGGGACACAGGGAATGAGCCCGAGAGTATGAAGGATCACCCAGCCAAGATGCGCTGCTGAGGCTATGGGATGGGGCCATTGGGGCTCCGTCGCTGGCACAGCGCAGTGCTTGTGAGATTTTAGTGCCCGCGAATTCCCAGGGTCACAGAAGGCGAAGCTATTTCCAGCCAGCGGTCAACGATTGCAATTCCTCCGAACGTGGTAGATGCCCCGCCGATCTCGACTGGCATGGCCAACGAGACGTGGTGGTGACGGCACCAGCTGGATCGTAGCATTAGGGCTGAGCCGGGTCGAACGTATCACAAGCAGTGAGCAGCAGATGCACATCTCCCCTCTGCGACTAGGATGCGCTTCAGCCCTTCAAGTTCATCTTCACAAGCAAGGTTCAGGGTCGAGGTCGTTGAGGTCGGTCCCCACGTTCGTTCCCGCAGCCTTACATCAGCGGCGGCGGCTCTCATTGGTCGGCGCTCCATCCCGCCCGATAGGGCTTAGGGTGTGGCGCACTTTGACATGACGTTAATCCAAGGGTTAGGGTTACCTTAGACTACTGTAGGTGTTTCTAGGCGCGAGCTCAAGAGCGAACGACGAACGACAACGCGAATGCCGGTGTTGGTGTAAATCTCACCTCACCTCGCGGCCATGCCCGCCCGGGTTTCAGGGAAATGACGTGACGTGGTGGTTTCGAAACTTTTAGTGATAATCCGCGCCAAGGCTAACTACTGCATCTATGTCTTTTTTGCCTATTTCGGCCGTCATTACGCCTGCCAAGCAATCTGCCTTGCCCATTAGCTGAATCCCTCTCGATCCTCCCTCTATCCACATGGATCTCAAATTATTTTGCTGTTCCTGGGGTATCGTATCTCATGCGTTGCACCTTTTTTCTTCCCTTCTAGCCAAGACACAAGACTCAGCCCAGCCATTATTATTCCTTTTCCGTTACAGAGCCAGAGGCCACCGGTCTCTTCTCAGCCTTTTCATCTCCCGTCTCACCCGTAGCATTGGGATTGACCAAGCCCATCGACGCCGTCATCTCCTCGGCCGCCACCGCGTCAGCAGGTGTATTGCCCTGAGTCCCAATGCGCATGAATGGCAGGAAGAGGCAGCTCAGTCCCGCGAGTCCGACCGACACGAAAAAGGCCATTCGGTAGGGCACAACCGGATCGCCGCCATCGGCCTGCGCCTCCCCAACCGAGCTGTACACTGCCGTCGAAATACCAATGGCGACCGTCGAACCCAGACGAATAAGCATGTTGAAGATACCTCCGGCCAATGATTGCTGGTGAATCGGAAGCGACTGCATGACATACATCTATAAGGTTTCGTTAGCATCTATCCCTTGTCCCTTGAACCATCAGGATACCTACGTTGGTCACGTTGAACTGAAAGTCAGCGCCAATGACATTCATGATAAGAGAAGGAAAGATAAACGCCCAGTATATCGTATTCGCCTTCTGAAAGGTGAGGAGGAGGTTAGCGCCCAGGTAGGCAAATGAGCCCACTGCCATGATGAGGGTGTTGTTGATGCTGTGGAGGATGCTGGCCGCCACCACGTTCCAGATGATGCCCGCGATGACCTGGGGCAGTAGGTGCACCGCGACGTTGAGGGCATCATAAGCCTTGACTTCCTGCATAAAGAGAGCGAGCCAAAAGTTGGAGGAAGCGAAGGACATCATGCCGAGAATCGCCGTCAAGACAAGCTATTATCCTTTGTAAGAAAACTACCAAGAAGCTGCGGCAACAACAGACACATACCAACGAGAAGTTACGGTCTCTCCAGACATGGAGCGGCATGAGGGGGTGCTCCCAGTAGCTCTCCCAGACCACGAAGCCGATAAGGAGAAAGAATCCAACGATAAGCATGGCGATAATGTGCGCGGACTTCCAGCCGTCATCGGGGCCAAGACTGTGCACAAGTTAGTCCAACCCAAAGCGTGGGGAGAGGGATATGAACATACGTCAAAGCAGCTGTAAACATGCCAATACCTGTAACAGTCAGGACAGTTCCAACACTATCGAACTGCCTCAGAGCTGTGCGCATGCGTGTCTTGAATGGTGTTGGTTCAAAGGCTTCGACGCTCGGAACAATCCAGATGGATGCAACTCCAAGCACGGCCCAGATAATGGATAGGAGGATGAAGCCGGCCCGCCAGTTGAAGATGCGAGCTGCAATACCACAGACTATACTACCCAGGGCAAATCCAAGGGGGTTTCCGGCTGAGAAACTTGCAAAGGCCCAGTTCTTGCGCTGCGAGGGCACGTTGTAAGCGGCTCCCAGAATGCCAATGGCTGGGGGCACCACCATGGCTGAAGCCAGGCCGAGTACGCCACACAATATGTCCATCCAGAAGGGGTTCTGGGCAAACGCAACGATCAGACAGCCTCCGCTGAAGCAGCCCATACCGAAGAGGAAGACGGCCTTGCGGCCCAAGAAGTCAGCGAGCTGGCCTAGCGCAAGCTGGAATGCTCCAGCAGTAAGCCTACAACCGAGTTAGAGGACTGAAGGCGAGAGAGGACATAAATATGTTAAAACTTACGTTGCAGCAGCAGCAATCCACGAGATTTGACTCTGTGTCATGCCAAGGTCCTTGCCAATGGCCGCCGTAACAATAACTGTCGAGCCGGTCAAAAAGGTATTTGTCGCCATGGCAATGGTGGCCATGAAGACGAATGCGACCTCCTGAAAAGTGTTCTTGAAGCATTCGGGACGCGCCCCCAGCCCCGACACGGCCTTGACCTCTTCTCCTCCGCTTCCCTCAACATCTTGAGCGTCGTCGACGTTGGGGGGTGTCTTTTCAGCCTCTCGGGAAGTGGGGGCTTGATGGCCGCCCCTGGATGCCGGATCGGAGGCCATTGTGCCGGCGATTGCTGCGCCGCCGGAGCTCGGTGATGACAATAACCCGGAGGAGGACAAGAGCAGGGTCACCGAATCGTCCGACTTTACTGACCTTCAGTCGGGCTGGCCTGTTGCTGCTCCGTCCGTTGGGTTCGATGAATTGAACGTGCAAAGGAAAAGTGGGATGAAATAAGGTACTGGAGCAACCGCTGATATAAGGGCCCAGATGCCGTCCCCACTGCGGAAAACTATTTCACGGATTGGTAGAGGTCGAGATCCCACGGGAGGAACGCCGAGACTCTCCCGAAGTCGGAGGCGACGAGAATCGGTGATATCGAGGGACAACAACTAGGCTCAGGTGCGTCTGGTTGTTAGATGCAAGGACACGATGGGCAAAGCAAGAGAACAAGAGGAAAACAAAATAGAAGACAAGGGAGGCTCGACAGTGTTGAGCACCGCCAAGTCAACTACTCCATTCCTGATGGGACTCTTGAGAAAAGATTTGCGCGCCAGCAACGGCAACTCTAACCCTTCTCCCTGAGCAAGCTCTGCCTGCAATTGACATTGACGCTCCCCTCCCACATTGCCGAAAGTGGGAGCCGAAGAAGCATTAATTGCGTGCGCGCCTCCAGCTCTAAAGGCAGACTTTCAGCTCTCAAAGCCGCCTAGTTTCTTTATTATTTTGTCATGGCTTAGTCAATCGCTTGCTGGTGGCGCCGACAACGGTGGGGTTGCTCATCTCGATTATCAATCAGTCAACTTCTGCCATCCCCATCAGCAACAAACAGGCGCCCTGAGAGGTCAATTGAACCCGTCGCAGAAGCAATGAAGGTCACACAGGTATGATGCGAAGTTCAATACGCCACACGCGATAAGATAACCACCCTGGAGCCCGCCGCTAACAATTGATGCCAGATTTGGTTCTACCCTATCAAGGGCATCCGGGGAATCCAGCTGGAATCCGCCAAACTGGGGCCCCAGGGTCTTGAACACGATCGCCGCTTTATGCTATGCAAGGTCGAGGAGTCGGGCGAATTGACAAAAATGCAGCTGTCCAAATTCCCCGAGTGCAGTCTCTTTGCCCAGGAGATTGTCGGTGACAAGATCCGCGTCAGGTACATAACTCCTCAAGAACCGTTGGTTCCCTGGCGGCCGGAACAAGACACCGTTTTGGACGTTCCGATCGACCCAAAGCTAGACGGGCTGGACAGAGCCGACGTCAATCTTCATCAAAGCCTGGTCGTCGCATATCACATGGGTCCAAAGTACGATGCATGGTTCTCTGCGTGCTTCGGCTTCAGCACCGCCCTGGTCTTCATCGGTGATGGTCGACGCCCTGTCTTGGGAACTTTTTCACCCAGTGCCCAGAGATACCCCCAGTCATGGCCTTCGTGGCTAGCGAGCTATGTCGGGGGTTACGGGTTTTCTCGCACCGAGGAGGACTGGCTTGCCTTTTCGGATTGTGCCCCTTATCTCTTCGCTACGGAGCAGTCACTCAACAACGTTAGTGCCCGCCTGGCCGAATGTGACGTGGACATGCGAGCCATGCGGCCCAACATTGTCCTGGACGGTGAGATCGAGTGGGATGAGGACTTCTGGGCGCAGTTGTCCATCAATGGCGCGCACAGAATCGCCCTGACCAAGAACTGCAACCGCTGTACTTCCCTCAACGTCGACTATGACACCGGCCGTACAGCGAAGGGAGAGCGTGGCACAGTGCTCAAGAAGCTCATGTCTGACCGGAGGGTTGACGCTGGTGCAAAGTACTCGCCCGTCTTCGGCAGATATGGCTTCCTCGTCAGCAAGCCTGGCAACAACGCCATCGTGTCCATCGGTGATCATGTCGAGGTTACGGAACGGATGACTGAGCGTACCGTCTGGGACTGGTCGCTGACAGATCCCGCAATCGCTCGGTACTATCGCCATGCTCCCGATGCCAAGATGAGCTTGCCCGTCCTGCTCTCGCTTTGGTTGACCAGCGCGGCTTTGCTCGGTCTGTTTCCGTGCTGGTTTCTGCTCTCTTGAATAGAGTCGTAGTATCAATCAACGTGCCACATACGCGTGATAGGTGCAGCGAGTTCATTTCTCTTACAGGCGAGCGGCAGTCGCTTCCAGTATCATCATCCAACGCTTAAGTGACCATCTCGTCTTGGTAGGGAAATTTATCGACCTGCCCGGTCGCAAACGCCCAGTGTCCGTAACATCTCGGCCCGTGACGCCGGCGCGGTGGGGACTGGGGATAGATCCCAAACCCGGACCCGAAACGGAGCGGCGTCTTTTCGGCCTTGCCAGTGTCCGCAAATGACCGGAGAACAAGCGGAGGCGAGCAGAGTACTGCCTTGTCCCAACATCTGGAAACGTTCCATTAGCCTGTGCCTGTAATTGCCGGGGCGTGACAAGGCGATCCCGCGGGTCGGTTGCACGGGAGCCCTTGGAGCAAGCAATCTGAGGAGTACGAAACTTGATGTGTCTGAAGTGACATGGAGTGTTCCAAGACGAATAGGTATTCAAGTAATGCTCGGGAAGCGCGAAACGAGGCGAGACGAAGCGAGGCAGGCTAGCCACGGCCTGGGGCGCGATGGACGGTCGGTGAATGAGGCAAAGGTTAATTTGTCGTCAACGGTCTTGGATTCGCAAACCTTCCTCACTTCAACACCCCCCGGACTCGTTCCCCGATGGGTCCGTGTCGGCCGGGCGGGCGGGAGGTCGGATCCGGTAGACAAGGGGGGCGTGTGCCATGTGGTGATATGGGAGCTGCCGGTATGTTGCCGCCTCCGCCGTCGCCGTCGTGACTCAAGCGATGATTCAGATGAATAAAAATTAATTAAAGAGCTCTCGATCACGGCAGCGTGTGCCTAGGCACATGAGTGCTCGTGTGGCCGCTGAGCGCAACGTGAGTTGGTACATGGCAATTTGAGGTCCTTGTCTGTGCTGACGTCGATTCTCCACCCTAGGGCGCGCGAAGGGGCCCCAAAACGCTCTGTGGGTGAGGTGGAAACAGGCCGAGGCGGTTTCTGAATTTGTTCTGGAAGCCTTCTGGTTCATCTTCTCTTTCCACGGGTCCTCAGGCTTGTGGGTCGCTGGGGCTTGGGCTGGACTGGGCTGGGCTGGCTGGGGGGCATTGGCGTCGTCGCCTCCTCGTGAAGCATTGGAGGTGAGGACTTGGTCGTTTCCCCTTCACAGCCTCGGTGTCCCTTTGCAGCGAGGGCGCCCTGCCACGACACAAACACAGACGTTGACGTAGCCGCAGCCGCAAGCCATCACCGTAGAGGGTTGGGATGTAGCCTGGGCAATATCAGCTCTATTCTTGCAAGTCTTGGGCTTCTCCCACGTCAGGCTGACACCAAGGATACCTCATCGACCCATGCCGCGGACGTCTCCGCCTCGGATTGCATTATTCATGGCGCGAGTAAGTCGGTCGAGAGAGACCCGAAGCGAGGGGAGAAGAGGGGAGAAGAAAGGCGGAAAGGATCAATGATGCGACGAGAGATCTACACCTCAATAGGTGCGGCGTATGGCCCAGAGCCGGAGGCAACGTGAGGCGGACGACGGACAACGGAAGGAGCGGGGGGAGGAAGTTGGGAACCTACTTACCTACCTGCCTGGGCAAGAGCGAGCTGGCTAGGGAAGACCATCCGGCCAACAGGAGATTACAGGACCTTGGCTCTTTCCCCCAAAGCCAGTCGAGCTTTGATAGGTCCAAACCAGCAGTCCTGGCCAGCTCAGACAAGGAGGACAGTAACTAAGTATGATTCTGACCAATCGCGACTGACTTGGGGTAATTGTTGGCTGTTGACGGCTTCGTTTCCGGCACCGAGGTGAAGTGGAAGCTCCCACTTGGGGGAGGCTTATGACGACCAAAGACGGGGGTCCATCTGGCCGAGACCCCCAATCATGACCTCACCATTTCAATTCACAGCTCCACGCTTCACTCTTTCCCCCCTCCCTTCTCTCTCCTCCTCGGTTCAGAGAGAGAATTTAGTCATTCTTCAGGATTCACTCCCATGTCCATGTCATGTTCACGTCCACGTAGCAGTACAGAAACACAGTTGGAAACAAAATCATGCCTAAAATATGACAACACAGACCAGCAAGCTAACAACATTTTCTCCTGCCTTCTAGGTAGGTAGTCTCTCGCCCTGAGCTGAGCCCCCTTTTGTTTTCCCCATGTGTCTGGCCCGAGCCATAGTCTATTTCGAGCGCCTGCCCAAACACCAACCCATCAATTTCATTTGTCTTGCCTTGCGCCATAAACCAAACAGAAACAGAGGCTTAAACAACATGAGGCCATGACTGCGTGTCCCTTCCTTCTCCGTACTCCGGTTGCCTACCAGGTCGCCCAGGCAGGTCTAGAGGGTTAATGCCAAGCAAGTGAAGAAGTAAAGAAACCCAAAAATAGAAGCAGAATCAACGCCATCCTTCTATGCTATGCAGCAACAACAAACAGTGCAGTCGACCCCAGGGACGAAGCGAACAAGAGTAAGAAAGAGAAAAGATCAAAGAGAAGATAAAACAGAAAAGAGACAAGAAACAAGAGCGCCAAAACATCCTGTAACACGCCAAACTTCCACAAAGGGAAACCTCGGAGCCGCGCCATAGATTGGAGGAGGTGACAGGCGAAAACCGAGATACTCTGGAGACGTCAAAAGTGCCCAGAAGCCCCGTAGAAGCCCTGTATCGGTCGGCCCTAGGGCCAAGCGAGTCCAGGCGTTAGTAACCACAGGGGGGTCACTAATGCTGCACAGTTCCGAAAACGGGCTTGAGGTCCCTGGGACTGGAGCCTCCCACGTGGAGCGTGCAGGGCACTACTCCGCCATGACAGTCCGAGAAAAAGTGTAAGTCATCCAATGCCACCGTTTGACCGAATCCCCCACCTGCGCTCTGGGATGAATCGAGATAGGCGTCCTTGGGCGCTTCTCCTTTCGGGCCCTTGGCGTCCAGACACCAGATTCGACCTGTTGGAGAATGTGGCTGCTTGAGATGCGATGCGTTGCGGTCCGGCGCGTTTCAATGTGTTGTCGTGAGGCTCAGCTCAGCTGTGCCATCCTCGCTGGCCGTGAATTGACACCCCGGCAAAAGTGACGTTTCGTGGTCGGTGATCGGTGCACGAGAGGGGTGCGACACGGTTTGGTAGCCGTACATCCAGAACCAGCTCCGGGCTGTCGTTCCGTGCTCTGCCAAGCGCAATCAAAGGCCCTTGTTGAGACGCTCTGCCTTTGATCGCAATGTGCGCCTGCACCGAGACTAAGAAGGCATCTTTTTCCTTTTGGGTTGAGCCTCGCGTCATGTCAGTCAGGCCACACCTGTCATTTGCTAGCACATGAGCAAAGAGTGAACGGCCCACGCACGGCAGAGAATCGCGCGCGCACTTGCACACCCCTTTCCCCCACGCCAGACACCGAGGATGCATGTCTCAGCGCCGGGGGTTTTTCCCGCAAGGGCTCAAGCGGCCTGCGTGCAAGGGCGGCACAAGTGAAGCTTGCAGTATGTGCACTCAAAAATCATCCAGTGAGGTCCGGAACGACAGTGTTGGCAAACCCACTGGATCAAGGTGCTATCTGACTTGATCATCCGGAACGAGTGGGCGCAAGCGTTGGCCATTTTGTCGGTAATGGTGGCGGTTGTTTGGGGTGGTACAGAGGAGGGTGTAGGTGTCGTCGAGAATATCTTGGAGGTGCTGAACCCTCTCACAAGATTTGGTCTGATTGGGTGGGAGGAGGATCCTTGGGACGGAAATGTTAGCCTTGCATGTATATATAACCAACTGGGGCACGGCCGGCCATGTAAGTGGTGATGGTCATCGCAGCCTCTCAGTCTGCATGCTCGGTACTTACCAAAGGGGTAGTGGTTTTGTGTGAGTGGCAGATGCAATCGAGTGCGGTGAATCGATGTCGAGTGTTCGGGAGGAGACGAGTTGGAGAGGGAGAGTGAGCAATGTGAATGGGTGATGGTGATGAGTGTTGATGGTGTTGATGGTGTAGAAGCCGTTGAAGTGATCAAGTGATGTTGAGCAGTGATGGGAGGAGGAGGCCTTGGGCTTTTATGCTTTCAAAGAGGATCAGGTGAAGTGGTAGTTGCAGTTGCCGTTGCAGAGATGTGATGTGATGTCTGCCGTTTGTAGGGCCGGGGACCGTCAAACGAGAGCCGCGATGGAGTCGGAGAGCCGGGATAAGGCTTGCAACAACATGGACAAGAGATAAACGACGGGTGATGGAGGCACGAGCGACGAGGCGGGAATGCCGAGGAGGTGTGCCAATGACAAAATGGAGTAGATTAAATGGCCCAGGACGCGAGGCAAACGAGCGAGGTCGAGCGTTGGAGTGCCAGTTCTTGGGTTGTTACAGCACGGCACGGCACCGCTCGGGGACGTTGTCGATAATATGTACCTGCCCTGCCAGGTGGACGGACGAGGATGATGCCCGTGCCCTTCTGGCCTTGGGAGCCGTCAGTCATGCCAGTTGCAAAATATCCCGTCCGTCGGCCCAAAAATCCAGAAGCACTCCCAACCCCCGGTCTGGAAAGGATGCCTGTCCTGTGACGCTTCTGGAAGAAGAGAAGAAGGAAGAGGGGAAGGGGAGGGGAGGGGCGTAGGTAAACGGTTCCCAAGAACGGACCAGCAACCAAGCACAGGGCAAGGTATCGTACCTAACGTGTACCCACAGACGCAGGTACCTGCCTTCTGCCTCGCCTTGTTTGATCGCGCTACGGCCAATTACTTCGGACGGGGGAACGAGCCGAGCAATTCCCAATGGCAACGGACGAGGACGCCAGAGCCTACAAGGAAGGGCACGGGCAACCACCATCCGTGGGCGGGGGATGACGAACTGGTGAGGTGAGGTGTGGTTGACATGAGGTGAGTGTAGGGTTGAAGTCCCCCGGGATAGGGATAGAGCCCTGGCAAGCCCCGAATGTGTCAAGAGAGCAGCATGGTAAAATCAGAAGCCGCCCAAGAGCCCATGGGCCAAATGGCATGGCCGACCAGCCAAGGCTCCGCCGGTTGCGCCCCCGTGTCCTGGTTCTCGGGGCCAGTTGCGCCAGGATCGGAGGTGGAGACGGCCAGCGTGGGAGTTGAACAAGGACGGGCCAGTCTAAAGCTGCTGCTGCCGACAAGGGCAGGCCGCAATCCGCATGAGGGGGTCAGTCGTGTGCATCGCATCGCATCGCAGGTGTGCGTGCTGTGCTGGGAGAGCGGTGCGAATAGAAACCGCGGGCCGTGCTGTTTTGGAAACAGACCGTACGGAATCGATACCGAGGAGGCGGCAGATAAACCTAAAACTGCGACCTAGGCTTACAAGGCTAGTGCGCTCTGAGTGAGCTCCGAAACTGCCACGGACGGGCTGGACCTGTAGAGGGAGATGGAGGTGAGACGGTGAGGTCACAGGTAGGGGTGAGAGCATGAGAGAACGGATGCCAAACCAGTGTGAGCCGGCAAATGGCCATGCTACATGCTGTGTCCCTCTGTCGCATGTAAGAGAGCGGAGCCGACCGTTGGACCAGGAGTGTGGGAATGGATGGTACCTGGGCATTCTGCAGAGATGAATATGGAGGGGAGAGGAGACAAGGCCAGACGGGTGGGGTGGCGGTGTAAGAGTGAGAATATCTACCTTGCCTGAGAGTCCGGGTTTCGGGAAATAAATCAGAAGCCCAGACGACGACCTTAATACGGAAGGCGCATGGATGAGTTGTCGCCTCCTTCCCCGGATGACTACAGTACCTAGTAGCCTGTCTGTTCCTAGGCAGGTACTGTACCTACCTAGGCAGTTCCAGTTTCTCGGAACCTACTCAAGATGCCCCAGCCAGAGGACAAAGCGAGCAGTCGGAAGGCGTTCACCACCACCAAAACAGGAAACAAGGCATAAAGTTAGGATGATTAGAGTTTCAATCCACGACCGCCGCCCTTGCCGGGTCGTGGCTCTTCGGGTCTTGATCCCTCATCTTCCGCCTCGTCGATGCCCAAGTCATTAATCACATCTCCATGGTTGTCGCAAACAAGTTGGGTAGGTACCTCCTCAGTACTGGCTCTTCTTCGACCTTCGAACATCTCATGTCTTGATCCGTGCTCCAAGTAAGGGTCCAGCCAGGCAGAGAGCCAGCAGGCTCACATAATGGGGCTCTGGATCGGGCATGGGAGACCCCTTCCATCAGCAGAGGTGCTCTGTCCCGTCTGCATCTTGAAAAACCATCCCCGGCAATACCCATCTCTGCTATGGACCAGCTTCCAAACTGACAGCTGATGTTGCTCGCATCCCGGCACCTAGCTAAGGTAACTCCTTTACCTGCAACACTCCGCTGTCTGCCGTGTTGTCATTCAATCGACAAGGCGGTGCTGACGGTTAACCATCTCGCCTCCTTCACGCCATGGCCGATTGGGACCGTCTTTTGATATCGCCGTGAACAAAACCGGCGTGGGTCTAGACTTGGCGAACTGCTGGGCGATTGCCTACCTCGGATGGGGTCAACCTTGAAACTAGGCCGCGTCGATGTAGCGCGGCGTTGGTGCCAAAACACAAGATCGACCTCTTTACTTCTTCCCGTTGGTAATCAGCTGGCTGGTGCAACTCAATGTCGAGCAACCCTGTACCCCGTCCGTCATGCCACCCCAGCGTTTTTCGTTTCCTCGGGCGTTTTCGAAGCGGTTTGCAATCCACCACCGACCTGCTTGTCTCCGGCTCCGCGCCACGCACCTTGCCCTCTTCAGCACACCGTCCTGGTGCAGGGTATGTAGGCACAAGCACTTGCATTCGATCAGAGGCCAATGGCAGACTGGAACTATGTTCTGTTTGGCACAAACCTCGGTGTTGGCTGAGTAACTCTGCCATTGGTTTGCTCTCGGAGTGCAATACTGTAGTCGGCACATCACATCACAGACGTCGATTGCAACCGCAAATACTCAGGTTGTGTCACCCATCTCACAGGCTGTCTAGATCTATCAGATGGTTGCTCAATCTGGCAAGGCAGCCAGCCCGTGAAATGGGCGTCTTGCCATTCGCTTAGCGCTTGTGCGCGATTACTGGCGGACCTCGGCCACTCCTCAAAGGAGGAACGTCATCTACTGATGCTGAACTGGTCACTGCAGAGTTGTCACCTCGCATCTGGACATGGTTCACCTGGCTTCTGCTTCTGTTTCCGCGACTGGGATCGCGTGCGATGCTTCCGTTTTCTGTGGCTAAAAGCTTCATGCTGTCGGCGGCAGATGAGTAAACGCGGAATGGGCTATTATTGCCCAGGGACCACAGTTTTGCAGCCCACAGACCATGGTAACCGTCTGACTGGGTTGACCATCAAGACGAGGCGGCCCATCTCTCACCGTTATGGGGCCCGCTGTGATGAATACATGACGATACTGAGGGAGATGCTGCTGATGGACGCTGGAGGCACTGACCGCCTCAGCCCACGACGCCGGGCACAGCCGTCTCATCTCCGTCGTCAAGTTCTCCATCGCTCTGCTTCCATCCCAGGTTGTCCCTTCTCCCATGGGCCCCGTTTCCGCCTGATAGACTACGGCCCGTCTCATGCATACAACAACTCGGTGGCTCTCCGACACTGGGACCAATAATGGCTTTCGAATTAGAATGGAACGTGTAAGCGAATAGGCCGTTCGCTAGATGTTGTTTGGAGACGTAAGTTCCGTGTTTGCTTAGCGGTTGGTTGTTGGTTTGTCTCTGATCTGTTGTAGCCGCCAATATGAGCACCGATGATGCTCGTTTACTTCCAACAACCTGGGCTCAAGCTGGGTACACGCATGCTCTGGCGGGTAGAGCCGCCCATGTCGGCCGGCCGGCCGTACTCTCTCGGCGCATGCTTGCCTGCCTGCCTGCCTGCATCCAGTCTAATTTGTGCTCTCGTTTGATTTGGGCGTTTTGAGAATTTGTCTCTTTTCTCAAATTTTGCGTGGCCTGATGTTCTCTCTTGTCCCGTTTCAGCGAGATGCACCGAGCCATGAGGTGTCGTCTGTGGACCTACTTCCTCTTTCGTCCAGTGACTGCTGGATGGCCCCTTCCGAGGTTCGTTCCCCTCCACCCACTCACTGCAGGTGCGCCGCGATGCATCCTCCACTCCGCTTACACCTTCCATCCCGTTCGCAATCTAGCCTTCAAACGTCAACCTGTAACCTCCAACAGTCCACCAACCGACCTACGACCTACACCTTGGATACTACCCAACGGGATTAAACTTTGCCGCCCCTGTCATTCGCGACTTGTACCCTTCTCTCTCCTCTCGTCTCCTCCTCGTTTATCAACTCAATCCTTCCTCCTTCATGCCTGACCATCCTTCGCCAAAAGCCGCAAACAGCCTCTCATCCCCAAAGCCAAAGCCTCTCAATGCCAGCAAACCTTCAATTGCTGGCAAACAAATAGGCTTGCTTCCGGACGCCAGGGTACAAGGAAAGACCTGGGACGGAATCCCCTGTCCCTATCGATGACAACAACGTGGCAGGCCTTGCCTTCTTACGGCCCTGGTTCACCCCCATATTGTTGATCGCCATCTTTTTTTTCGTGCTCGCCTTGTCACCATCTCCAAATATCCGGCCTGTTGGTTTCCTGCATCATGCCTTGGCCTTCCGTGCCAAGCCTGGCCCTGTCTCTTGCACCGTTTCTCAACACAGGCCAGCCCTGAGCCTCTCTGCATTTCGTCGTCAAATCTGCTGACTTGCAGCCCATGCGACCCTCCCGATGTCCCTCCTTACCCCCGGCTCAAAGAGAAAGCGCATGGCGCGACCTGCCCTCCCCGAACAGCAACCCAGTGTCCATGTGAGTGCGGCCTGTCGCCGGCTCGTTCTGGCAGCCCCGGCAATTCGATTGTTCCCCCGCTGTGTCCGGGCCACAACCGCGCCGCCCCCAAGCCGCCGGTCAACCGTTGCTTGCAGCAAGGTGCTCTCCTCCGTCCTCCCGGCCAGCCACCCGTCTGGGACCCCCCGTTCTGAGAGACGGATCCGTCGACCGTTAGGTGTCATGATTGTGTCGGCGTCAATGGGCGCCTAAGCTTGGGCCAAGCTCGTCAGTCAATTTGACGCCTTGTTACTGAAACCGAAACGAGAGCCGTGGATGGAGCCGCATTTGTCTTCAGTGAGGTCATGTCTCCATGACCCCTCTTGCACAGTCGTCCTCGGCCGAGGGGGATGATGGCATCGCCCCGTTTCGGCCCCTGGCCAGAGTCTTGACTAGCCTCGTGGACTTTCGACGATACCTACTCTTTGGGAATACGAATACCCGAGCCTAGGGCGGCTCTACTATGGAGGCATTTCATATTTTCCGGTTAGCTTGCAAACCCGCCAACCGTGGTCGTTCGTCTCGCCTGCATGCTCAACAGCCCCATGCACATCTGCCGGGCGCCGGCATCGCACTTCCCCATCTGCAGGCGCCTCCGCTGTCTCGGATCTCTGAGGGAAATACACGGATGGCCTCCTCTGTTTGGACAGCGGCCCGTTGTCTTGAACCGCTTCTGGCATGGAGTGACGTCGCCAGCCAGTGGAAGGACCTAGTCGGTGTGCTGTGCTCGCACACTTCATCTTACGATCGAGCTTGGACCCATCATTTAACGGTTGGCTGCCTTAGTGGTAGGTTCATCCCTTCTCAAACGGGTGAAGAGAGCGTCAAGTTGCCCACTGTACTTGCTTCCATCAGGTCCATCGCATGTGGCCTTGCTAGCGCTCCATCGTTCCTCGGCTTCTTTCTGCCACCTCCAGGACGACTTTTGTTGCTCAACTTCTATCATCAATCGGTCTTAAGAAGCGTAATTTCCCTCCTCCTGGCTGAGCAGAGGCTCATGAGGCGACTGCACTTCACGAACAGGCCACCAAGAGAGCCCACCAGCGGATCCATACATTCCAGAACACAAGTCGAACATTCTTTTTGGAGGAACCGAAAGACCGTGGACCCTGTCCTGCTGAAATTCCCCCCACAGCAAGGCCCCTTGCTGGGCTTGATTCTGGCGAACGCCCCCACAATCTGGTCATTGTCACGCAGTAGCAGGTTTCCCATGAAAAGCATTAGGTGAATACCACCGCATGTTACTCGTCGTGGCACTGCCTCAGCCCTGGCCAAGGCCAAAGGATCCGGCACCCACGGCCTCGGTGGCGAGTTTCAGGAGAAAGAAATTGTATCGGCGATCGCCTAGCTGAAGGTTGACCCAGATTTCCGGTTCCTGGGGTTGGGGTCTTTGGGTCTTTGGGTCTTTTGCTTTGGCATGGCTGCACCAATCCCATGTTGTCGGTTTCTAAACCAGGGGAGGTCTTACACGCTGCTCGGAGAAAAAAGCCCCTGAAGGCGGATGCCAAGACGCCCCATATCGGCTAATAACAAGCCTTTGCAGGGTGAGCTTCATTGTCTGCACTGGCAAACTCTATGCACGGAGCCCAACGGCTTCTGCATGGGAGGTAAGAAAGAAGAGATTGAGCCCCTGGGTATCCATTCACCTGGAAACAGCCCTCATGTTTGATGTGAGCTTGACGAAAACTACACCTCGAGCACCTTATTACTCAGAAAGAGACGGCCACAAGGATCGATCGATTGATTGGTTTATTCATGTGTCAATATGCTATTTCAACATGGTGCGTCCCGGGAGCCTCATGTGGTGGCTAGCCCTGGATGGTACTGATAGCAACGCTACGGCTGCTGACCCCCTCCCCCGACGTGGGGAGGATGGCTCTGTCTGGCCTCATCAACGATGCCAATATTCGGTCCAGTGTATGGCTCTAATGTGCGGTGAGCTGTAATGGGAGGCTTTTAGGTTTTCCGCAAGACCTTGCCCTAACCATCAACCATCATATCATCCGCGCATTTTCCTCCTCTAGGAAACAATCACCTCGCCAGCCCCGGTTGCGAGATCCTTCCTACCATCCTCATCGTCTGGCTTTTGCCTATCAGTCAGGAGATCCTTGGGCGGCGCAGCCCTCATCTCCAGCACATCGTTGTCGCTCCCTTGCCGTTCTAGCTCTTCAAATGTGAAGGCATCCGACAGATTCACCGCCAGGAACGTCTTTGGTAACTTGACCCTGCGGTGCGAGTGTAAGTATAAGGTCACGGGGAGGAGGCAGATGCAGGCAGGGAGGGTTTAGTGGGGGCACTTACTGATTGAACTTGGCTCGCAAGGTCTTGATGACCTGCAACCAGTCGGCGTGGGGTGTCAAGCTTCGCCTGGGGGCAAAGCCAATGCAATGTCGGCTGTCAAGCTGCACGTGCAGGGGGTCAAAGACGTGGCAGCCCGGGCTAATGGTAATTCGGATGCTGTACGTGAAGGTGGGCTCGTCATGAGGTGACGTCCCCTCGCCCGTTGTCTTCATTTCTGCCTCGTAGAGCTCGAAGCAGATCTGCGAGAGGTAGTCAAGCTCAGGGATGGTGCTGCGCTTGATTTTAGTCTCGACGCCTCCCTCGATGATGCAGTTGAGCAGCGTATAGATGTGGGATTCCTTGGTAAAGTAGAAGAAGGACTTGGCGTCATCCGACGCCTGCATCTCCTCGAGGTCCTGAACGATCTCCTTGAGCAGGGGCAGCGATGTCAGCAGGCCAATCTCGAGCTTTTCGCTGTCCGAGATGCCATACTCCTGAGGGCAGATGAAGTCGAACAGGACCTTGGCTAGTCGGTAAAGCTCCTGAAGCGGCTCGTTGC
Source organism: Fusarium solani (assembly GCF_023522795.1). NCBI lineage: Eukaryota > Fungi > Ascomycota > Sordariomycetes > Hypocreales > Nectriaceae > Fusarium > Fusarium solani. The sequence goes on from NW_027072154.1 coordinate 2,839,327, forward strand.
GTGCGTCCGGTTTGGACGCGGCCTGGTTCGTTCCCTTGTAAAGCCGGAAGTACTGCTCCGGCGGCGCCTCCTCATTGAAGTGCCGCAAGTTGTTAAGGAATGATCGTCTTCTGAAGAGCTTCTTAACCGAGGCAGACCGGCTGCCGGCCTCCACCTTGTCCGAGCCATCGGGCGATGGGTTCTTGTCAACCTTGGCGTCTTCCGAGGACTTGCCATCCTCCGCCGACTTTGCTTTTCCGTCCTTGGTGCCATTAGCACCGTTGGGGGTGTTGCTCGTGCCGGAGGCTGAGTACTCGTCAAGCATGTGGTTGGGTGGTGTGTACACCCATTCGAGGAACTGACGGTTATGCAGGGCATCGAACTTCATGGTGTCGTAGAGTTCCGAGATCTTGCTCGGGTCAACCTTGTCGCCATCGCAGAACTCTGAAAAGAGCTTTTCCCAGCGTTCTCGGAACAGCTCCGCGTCTTCGCCACAGCACCACCGCGCCTGGATCTGGCCGACCGTATTTGCATGTGAGAGCGACGACGCGATCGACGAGTTCGAGTTTTCACCCGATAGCCTCTCGGTACTCGGGTTTGAGATGGCATTGAGCGATGTGACAGCGCCGCTGTACAATTTGCCGTAGTTGTACTGCATCACACGCCGATGGAAGTTCATCAGCTGCACGACTCTTGTCTGCACCTCGGAAGGCTCGGGCATGTTGTCTGGCCAGGCAAACTGGGCAGGCCGTTCGTTGCCCTTTCGCAGTAGGCCCTTGAGCTTCTTCTTGACCTTGTCCATTTCGTCCTTTGCCGCATTCGAGTCGTCCAGCAGATCCTTGCGGATCGTGATGAAGTCTTCAGGGACATCCTTCTTGCCTAGGAACGAGGCAGACCAGATCTGCGCACTCGTGGTCACGCGCCGCTCGGAGCTGCTGAACACGTGAACCTCGTCCAGAATGTCCCTGTTCATGAGCATGAGATCGTTGCGCATGTTCTCGCCAAGTTCTTGGGATTGGTATCGGGCCGAGTGCGTCGGCTCTCCTCCCCATTTGACAATGAGTTGTAGCTTGTCCAGAACCAGGCTTTCTTCAGCAGCTGTAAACTTGGACATTGTGACACCGGAGAGAGAATCATGCCGCCTTGGGCTCCGGTAGGGTTCGTCCTCCAGCGATGCTTCGCCTTCTTGTCCCGTAGGACTAGGCTCCTTGTTTTCTTCAGGCACAGGCACTTCCTCAACGGCTGGTACCACCTCCGTCTTCTTTTTCCGGAACATGGGCTTGATCTGGACCTTGGTGCCTGGCCAACTTCCCTTCTTGACGAGCACATTTCGAAGAGCCCGGAGTTTGCCACGATCCTCAATGTTTTGTTCGTATGCCAAATCCACTGCTTGTACAACGCTTCCCAATGCAGCTTCGCCAATGAGCAAAACCTCTTCCTGGTGCCCCTTCAGGAGAGCAATGAAGGGCTCTGAATGGAATGTGAACTTGTACTTTTGCTTGGGTGTCCGATCCGCGTGCCGTATCACGGAGACTATACCCTTCAGCTTCCAGGAGTGTGTTGGGAGAGGGGGCTCGGGCACGGTGCTCGGCTGCTCTGATGGCGCATCCGATATGGCACTTTGCTGTGTCTGTGGTGGTGCCGAAGAGCTGCCAGACAAACTCAGATCGGCAGGGACCGATGGAATAAGTGGTGTCGCCGCAGAGCTGTGGGATTTGGAGGACAGAGTGCTGTCCGGTATCAGAGGAGTAGCAGTTCCGCTGGGAACACGGCGGAAAGAGTCGTCGGGCTGTGAATCCGTAGCGTTCGACATGGAGTTTATGCTTGTCCTAACCCCGCCAGTACCAGGCAAACTTGTTTGCTCACGATCCTTGAATGCGTTGGCTGCTCGAGTAAAGGGGTCGGTGTTATCTGACGGAGCAGGCGATGGCATTGGCGGAGTGACGCCCCCACGCCTGAGCTTTTCCTTAACAAAGAGGTCTTTGAGGATACCGGAGCAATGGTCGTAGTAGTCGTCGTTGTCCTTGACAAAGCTCCAGCCGTTGACGTCGATGACATAGCTCTTCCCTGACGCTCGCAGCAAGTCGAAGCCACAAACTCTCTGTCCAAACGCTGTAGAGATCCTACTGGCCATTTCCCTCTCTTTCGTATCTAGAGCCGTGACGTAGCGCAGCTCTTTACCGTGCGTGTTTCTCCGTACGACACCATCCACAACAGGGCTCTTTCGTGTCTCGGCATGGCAATACGCGGGGCCGACAGTGTAAGCCTTGACATCTTCGGCATTGTCAACCTGCATGAAACTTTCGTAGATGTAGCTGCTGTCGGGTTCGGTGATTGCTCTGGGAATGGTTAGATCTTGTATATAGTCGGAACTCTTGTTTCCAATCTTTCGGAAAAGCTTCCTGGCACCTCCACCAGCGCTCTTTGGGAAGTAGATGATAATGTTGTGATCCTCGCCACTTGTTGGTTTCTCGACGAATGGTTTCCTCAGGATTGCACCATCCACGCTCAGAGCATCCCCATCTTCGATCAGCTCGACTTTCTGAGGTGGAGGAACCTTGGCAGGGCCAATTGGCTCAAAGGAAACACCTGAAACATCCTTGATGTGCTTGACCATTTCTGGAGTGAGAATCTGGGGACCACCATCACGACTGACTTCGATCCGCTTTGGTGTTCGGACGTTGATCTTGTCGAGCAGGTGCAGGCAGAGACGGCGATCCCACAGGATCTGCTGCATGGGAACATCGTTAACACAAAATGGCTTTCTCGCCTTGACATAGGCAATTGCCTTGTCGAGTGGGAAACCATCCGAATAGAAAGAAATGAGGTAGTCGCTGCATCTTTTGTTAGTGATCGTTTTGGGAAATCCGGCACGTGCCTCTTGCAGGAGCTTGGTCGATGCACCCCACCATTCTACTTCGGCTCACCGAGGGAATGAACTCACCAGATAGGCCAATTCTCAACCTCTGAGGACAAAACTGATTAGTCTCTCCTAGAAAATACATCTCTCTTGTGAATCAAACGTACCTTCGTCGAGAATCACCTTGTCGCCAAAAACAATCACGTCAAACTCGCGATTGGCAATCAGCCGGTTCAAGATGTTCCTGCTGGGCTTGCTCCGCGCCTTGACGTCAAGGGCGCACACACCAATGACTCCCCATCGAGCTGGTTTCACTACAGCAAGTTAGAGACGTCGCTCACTTCCAAGACCAGTGGCTTCGAGATGAGAGAAGGGGAAAGAAGGGAAAAAAAAGAGGACTTACCCTCCTCCCTTTCCCGATGGTGGGGACCCCGATCGCTACTTGGGCTGTGGCTACTTGTCGCAGTGCTTCCGCTAAAGCGCCTCTTGGCACGACTGCGGGAGCGGTCGGGCATGGAGCGCAAATTTGAAGTGCTGTTCTGCATGTTGTCGCGGATGGCTCGCTTGGTAAAGTCAAGTGGCTGTGAATGGAGATCCCTCGGGACCAGGTGATGCTGATGGTGATGTCCCACGACCGAGTGGCCTTGCTGAGCGGTGGACGAAGTGGTGACTGTCACGTTGGAGATGCCAGGCTCAGACTGAGACGGTGTTATTCCTTTGCCTGTCGACAGAAGGCCAGGTACAGATCGTGGAGGTGTTCCCAGCTCTGACCCATGAGCAGACGAAGAGCCGCTGAGGACGCCTCGGGCAGATGCAAGAGAATAGAGCGAGTTTCCTGAGAGCCTCCTGGACTGAGGATCCGAGGAGGAAGACAGGCGGTTGTTGATGGCACCGGAAGGTTCAGACGAGACGGTGTAGTTCGAGTTGGAGCTGTCGCTGGCGGTGGGCAGGCGGTTCAGGTTCCGCTGCTGGTTCTGGTTCTGGTTCTGGTGGGGGTCTTCGGTAAGGGCGAGCTGGGAGTCGGCCAGCGCCAGATCCTCAACGCAGACGTCAGAGGTCATGGACTCGCGGCGGGTGCGCAGCGGGAGAGAGTGAAGGTTTTTGACGGCCGCCGCTGAAGTCGAGATGTGTGAGGGAACAGAGAAGCTTGCACGACGGGCGTGGGTCTCTGCTGTGTCCGGCTCGGCACAGTGACCCTTGGTCGTTCCTGCAGCAGAGATGGAGGAGGAATTGGCGAGGGGCGACGACGTCGAGAGGATGCGAGAGGACCTGGGAGGATGGGATTGGCTATAGTTATGGGGCAGGGATTGGCCAAAACCAAGATAAGGAGCATGAAGGTGAGAACGGCGAGGAGAAGAGGAAAAGTCGGCAGCAGAAGTGTCGTCGGAGGGGCTAGTTGAGTATGGTGGTGCTGGTGGTGGTGTTGGGCTATCCACGGCGCCGACGGTGGTGCTAACAAGCTTCGGGCCCGGTCGGTTGCTCATGGTGTCCACGGCGGCATCCATGACATCCATCCGATTAATGGTGTGCGCTGCGCAGCCGTTTCTTGTGTAGTGGCTTGTGTGAGTGTGCTTGTGTGCGTGTGTTTGTCCCGTTTGGTACAGCACAGTAGGTAGGTTGGTGGCCAAAAAAGACACCAGCCCAGCCGAGAGCTAATCGAAATTTTTACCTTTCAGACTGACAGACAGCTATGCCCGCTCCGGCATGAACGAAATGACAGATCCCGGCGGATAGAAGCGAGAACCTGGCACCAAGTAACCAGGCGGTGATGGGCGAGTGCAGTAGGCGAGCTCGGAGCTTGCCGCCTACAAAACTCTGCCCGGTGCTGTAGGCCCGTTTATCAAGGTTAAGGACAGGGCCTCGAGTTGCTCAGCTTAAACCTGCGAGCAGACAGTGACGGTGGCTTGGACGTTTTCCGATGTCTCAGATCCCCATCTACCGATGTTTCTGCCCTTTTGTCTAAATGTCTCTGATGAGGACGGTTATTAGAGCTCAAGGCAAGACGGGCTGATTTGCAACCGGTCAGACGGGATGGGGTTATAGCCGGGAAAAGATGCAAGTGCAGGGAAGACGAGGAAAAAAAAAGATGATGCCAGGCGGTGATTGTTATTATCCTCTTCCCTTTTTTGCCCCTGGAGCACGTCTCGCGTCCGTTCCAATGGGCGACTGAGACGGTGGCCAACGGATGCGGCGCGGCTTGTCTCTGTTGTCTGCTGCTGTTGCTGCTGCTGCTGCTGCTGCTGCTGCTGCTGCTGCTGCAAGTCACTCACTCACTTGTTGAAGTGGGCATGGATGAGTGGGAATATTTTTTTCTTGTTTGTCCGGGGGATAAAAGGCCTGGAGCATCGAATCAGCGGGCTCGATGACGCAGGCGCTAGGGATCGCCACCATGCATCGAGATGCCGATATCTTGGTTGATAGGTTGTTGCCAGGGTTTGTTCGACGAGATGCTTTGTAGGGCCGGCCGAGATGCAAGGGCTGGCTTGCTCTGCTTGGCCGAATGGGTCGAGGCCCCCGTCGTCGCCGTCGCCGTATCTATAAGACGTCCGTGGTCCCGTTCAACTTGATGGCAAATGACTGTTTTCCTGTCATTTGGTCACGCTACGGAGGATTTGTCGTCCCTGCTGTCAAGGTGCCCTGCCCTTGCAAAGCGAAGCTGCTATCTTCGGTCCGGAGTTGCTGCCCTCGATCGCTTCTCCATGACGGGATTTGCTGGAAGGGCCTGGATGGCGGGGTCGCGATGGGGTCACCGGGGGAGGGGTCCTCTCGAGAGTGGAGAGACTAGACGGCAGGTTCAAGGCCTTGTGAGTCTCGTGCTCTTGAGGAGGCGAGAGGCGAGAGCCGGAGCAAAGAGAAAACAGCTTTCTCGGGCCGTTCCCGTATGAGACGTTTCCCCCGACTGTCTCTGCGATACCTTGGTGTTTATAAACTCCCTCTCTTTTCGGTTGATTGACTGACTTGCATGCGGCCATGACAAGCAGCACATGATGGCCGCAGAGAGGACGCTACGCGGCTAGAAGTGAGACACTAGTAATCGTCATGGTGCCAGGAACTCGGCAATTGAGATGAGATCTGGAAGGGGCATGCTCGAATTGAGCCACGCCATTGGGCGAGATGAAGCGGAAATGGATGGCCACGAGGTTGATGCTAAACATCGTTTCTGGTCCCTTTGTGGCTTGGGGGCTTGGGGCATGCGACCACCCAAACCCGACGAGCTGGACCTTTGCTGCTGGCTACAGGGGGCGAGACCAACGCTGGGGAACCGCTGTCGACGATGATGATGTCGTTGATGGCCGTGGCTTGTCGATCCGGTTCATGCTCTCTGGTCGTCAGTTCGGCAGTGCAGATGTAGTGCTCTCGTCAGCTGTTGCATCCGCTTCTGTGGCCCTGTCAGTTGACCTCCATGGGTTGACTGACTCTGCTGAGTCAGTTCCAACCTGGTGGGTTTTCAGGTGAAACCCTTCCATGGATGGGAAATCCTTCAGAAAGCTTGTCGTTTGCAGATCCTCCTCTTCCAGTCCACTCTTTTCCTCTAGATGGCCCCAAATATTCTCATGGTTCCTCTCTTTGTGGAGTCAGGCGCAAGAATCAGGGGTTGATGATGTGTTCCGCACGCGCCGTGTAGATACACTCGGCGTTTGGCCGGAAGATTGGATAATCTGAAACCTCGCTCCTGGGTCGCAAACGTTGCTCTATTGCTTGATTTGACCGACCATGTACAACAACGGGAGGCTTGTTAACCTGTGCATGTGGCACTCAGCCTACATATACACACGTGTCAAGCTCGTATAACCGCCTGCGTTACGCGTCACCCGTCTGGCCTGTGTGAGGGAGCCTGAAGATTATCAACCATAACCCAAGATACATCAAGTGTGAGAAGAGATGAAGCTGAAGTGTCCAATGCATTTTATGAACCAAATATGCTCGAGAGAGCCCATCCTGTGTTACATACAGGTGTATATGCCATGTTCCAGGGCTATCATGTCCCAAAGCCCAGATCCCAAACAAAAAAAACCAAGCAAAAGTACCCAATGCATCATATCATACATTAAACGACGCTCAGTCGTCAGATCGATTGTATCCCCAAAGCCGGTTTCTCTCTATAGTCCACCAGTGAGCCACTGCATCGGCTTCACGAACCCAGTCGGCTGCTTCTTTGCCGTACTTGGCCTTAACCGCCTTGATCATGGGCTTGATGGCCCACCCATCCAGAGGATCCAACTCTAACGGATCCTGTCCCAGGTCGGTAAATGTGTATTCGAGATCCTTTTTCAACGGGATCGCCAGTCTCCAGGGTGCGTCTGCCGATGTGATCGTGAGCATACCACCGCCAGGGTTGATGAGCCCAAAGTTCCAGGCACGACGGCCGTGTTGAGACTTGATATATGGTCGGATCAGTGATTGACCCTCGTAATCATGGACTAAGTCGGACGCAATCGCCGTGTCGTCCTCATTAAGGGATCCTGTGTGGACAAGGAGATCAAGGAGGGTCGGTAGAATCGAGATCGAGGTTACGTTCGCTTCGTACTGGATGCGAGGGATATTGGGGTGTCGGAATGAGATGGGGACTCGGAAGTTGCTGATGTGGCGGTTCTCGTAGGTACCCGTCTTGGAGAAATCTTCTTTGAAGGCTTGTCCGTGGTCGCCGACAAAGACAACAAGAGTCTCGTCGGCAATTCCGAGATCGTCAAACATCTGCATGAGCTCGCCTATCCACATGTCGGTGAACCTAATAGTGTTGAGGTACTTGTCAAAGTCCTTGTGGCGCTTGCCCTCCTTGCCCATATACTTCTCGGTGTCGAACCACTTGGGGACACCCCAGGGATGGTGAGTTGTGCTGGTAAAATGCGACATGAAGAGGCGCTTGTTGTTGGCGAGCCCCTCGGTGATGTACTCCTTGATGTGCGCCTTCAGATCCGTCTCGGGATAACCAAAATAGTTAATCTCTTCCATGTCGGGATTGCTCTTGGCCTCCTTGTCGAGCTTGGGCTTCGTAAAGATGTGCTTGAATCCCATCTTGTTGTCGAACATATCCTGTCTATCGTATGTGTCCGTAACAGCCTGGAAGAAGGCAGAGTGCCATGGGTAATCGTGAAACTGTTCACTCTTCTTTGAACCCAGTGACAGCCAGCCTCTGGCTGCCTTGGTCTTGTTTTGCTTGAATGTGTTTAACATATTGAGGACCTGAGGAATGCAAGGCTGATAGCTCTCGAGCTCGGCCTCCTCGAACATGTTTACCGCCATCGGCCAAGCGCCACAGTGAGCTGCCATGAGACTCTTTGTCGAGACACTGCTGCTCGTGAGGCCTCCGACAACGTTGATACCACCATACTCAGGCCTCGTCTTGTCGTTCCACACCGGCTTCGCAGGAGGGTCGTAGGTGGTGCCGTTGCTGGCACTAAAGTTGCCAAATTTGCCTGTAATCTTCTCAAAGTTTGGCGTCAAGCGGGAAACTCGGTCGTTGACATCATCTCGAAGTGACTCCTCGTGGGATTCCATAATGAACCTGTGAATGTCGGTACCTTGCTGGATCGGGAAGAGCTCTTCGCGCATGCTCTCCATCAAAATGAGGGCAACGTGTCGAATCTTGACAGAGTTTTGTGTGAGGGCCTCTTGCACCGAACCCAGGATACTCTCCTTAAGGTTGGTAATCCGCATTGGGTCGGCAACGGGGTTATAGAAGCCTCGGTCTGCGAGCGTGCCGGGGCACGAATCGTCGGGGGCAGCGGCCTTGTCCTGCGATTTTGTCTTATTCCACTTGTCAAACCCGTGGGGGATTGGATCCGGCAGCCACTTGGGAGTGTTATCTCTGTACTGCTTGACGAATTTGCTATCCCTGCCAGGAGCCCAACCCTTGAAGTGGCCCTGAGGATCTTCCCACTTGGACTCCTGGATGAGTTCCTTCAAGGGCCAGTCATTCTTGGATGCGCAGAATCCGAGACTCGGCTTGAAAGAACCGAGAATTCGGAAGGGCAGACTTGTCGACATATGGTTGTACGGCCTCTCGGGGCGGACAATGGCCGTGATACCAACGAAAACCAAGACAGACGATGTGACGATCCAAGAAGGGATAGCGCACCATCTCCGTCGCATTGAAGAGCGCTCTTCCGGACCCTTCTCTTGCCCACTGCGACCGGAGCTGGATGACCTTCGACCATAGTCAGACGGGGAGGCGGAATCTCCGGAAAGATCACGCTCCATCAACGGTTCGACATTCTCGGGATCGCGCTGAACATGTTTTTGCGGGCGAAGCTTTCCTCTGAGAAACCTGGAGACTTTTGCAAGGTTAAAGACCTGGTGGGACAGCCTGGAGAGTCAGGCGACGTACCTGAAGCGATGCGCTTCCCCAACCCAGCTACAAGGTTACCGACGAGCTTGTAGAGAATGCCCTGCGTGAACCATGCAAGAATAATAATGATTAATGCAGAAACAAGAACGCTGTGGCTCTCGCTGAGCAAGACTTTGAGGCCTTCGTCGTTGGCGTAGTCCCCTGCATCGCTCCACTCAACTTCGCCGCCCGTCCTGTAGTAAAACCCAAGCTCTGATGATGCAGCGCCGATGGAAATCAAGCTTCAACGGCGAGTCAGCATAAGCGGGCGCAACGAAAAAATGCACACGAGGGGGATACTTGCGTCAGGAAACATCCAAAGCAATAGCCGACAAAAGAGACGATTGTCCGTTCCCTCCGCAGCAGGAGGCGGCCAAGGAAGATTACGAAGACATCTTGTAGGAAAAAGGTTGGTAGGTAGACAATGAAGTCGATGGCAGCAATGGAGTGCAGGTGAATGTACAGATGCAGCAGTTTGGCAACGAGGACTGATACAAAAAAGATTGCAAAAAGAAAGGATACTGAAGAAGGCATATTGGGCCTGCTTCACATCATCGAATCGACACTGCACCGACTGGAAGGAACAGAGAAACGAGCAAGTATGATGGAGGAAGGAACAAGGCGAGGTGAACAGCCGGCTGGGCAAAAGCCAAGATGTTTAAGGAACTGTTGTCAGACCCAAGAAGGCTATGCACTAGACCACAGTAAGACATTGACACACAAACACTGCACAAAGCCCCAAAAAGCCCCAGGGATGGCGCGGATGGCCCAGGGATGGCATCTGGTCGCGTGTTGCTTAAACTGGGTAGGGTAGTAGGTAGGGTAGGCTAAGCTGATGGCCGGGTGGGAGCTGATTGATCGCAGTAATCGATGGCGATTCCTCCATCCATTGCCGAACCGTGGCCTCCATTCTGATGGAACGCCAGTCTGACCAGTCCCTGAAGCCCCTTTCCGCCGTGGCTGAAACAAAAAGGGCTCTCCAAAGAGTCGATCTCCTGCCTCTCTAGGGGGAGGGGGGATTTGAAAGGGCATCTCCGCTTTTACGAAGAGAAGGGGGTGGTGCTGGTGGTGAGTGCTCGTCAAGCTCGACCCGATTTACTTCTTTGTCGACCGTCCGTCGTCGCAGCATGGGCCGCCCCCATGAGTCGCATTGCGCTCGTCTGGTCGTCCTTGATATCGAGTGGGCCAGGATTCACCGATGAATGGCTACGGCTGGGGCGCTGCCGAACCTGAGGCGCGATACGAGATGGCCACACAGGAGCGTTGGTCCTGGCTAGTGCCGACAACCTTGTTTCGCTGGCGTCCCTGATGGCACATGTTTTGGCTGTGCATAGCCGGCCCTGGGATGCCCCCGCTACAGCACCTACGAGCTGATGAATGAGTGCTCTGCTCTGCTGCTCTGCCTTGTTTAAGGTTCCCACTGCCAGGCCATCATGGTGACGTCCTCTCTCTTCCATGTGCCGAGCTTACGAAACCCCCAGATCCTCCCAGGCACAGTCACAACCTAAACTCCGTACCTAAACTCCTAACGTTAGATCGCAGAGCCAGGCTATTTTGGGACGGCGGGGAGTCTGCTTGCGCTTGCCCCAAGCATGTTTCGTTGGATATTGATACGACACAAAAAGGGCGAGCTGACCGAGATTAACCAAGAAAGGGCGGCCAGCCTGCCTCGTAACCCCTCTTGGTCCATGACTTGGACGCGGCTCCATGGTTGCTTTGTCCTTGGCGCATTTCAGCACCAAGAGCCGTCGTTGGATAGCCCGTACGCATTATCCATCACCATCACCGGATACGTGTTAATGGCGTCGGCTGCTCCGTGCCTGCGCCGGTGCTACTGGAACCTATACAGCCCTACCAGTGCTACGACAAAGAATGGTGGAAGCCTGATGATGGCAAACGTCTGTCTTTGTCATGCCTAAATGGGCGGCGCCTCATGCCAGTTGCTCGGCCCTTGCCTCAACATGGCACGCACGTCAAGCACGGTCAGACTCGGTCTCGAGTTCCATTCAACGCCATCCCACTCGGCCCCACTATTTGGCGCTTTTGACATCGCTGGCGCCGTAGCCTACCTGAACATCCTTCCAAAGGGGATTCCCGACCGGACATGCCAAGCTTCCATCAAGATCTCCCGAACCTGGAGCTGAGCTGATGGGAGGACGACAGAATCAACCGTACACGTGATGTCGAGACACCTGACCTTTTCCCCTGAGAATGGGGACTGAGAGAAGATGAAGAAAGGCAGAAACACGCGCCCGCCGAATTCATCACCGAGCATATATGCAAGGATGCAATAGTTTCGAATAAACTTGTTACGACATCCAACTTACAGTGCCTTGTACTGTGCAATGATTTCTTCAGCTTCTCCAGATGTTACCCCTGGGCGGACAAAAAAAGACGCCCATGTTTTCTGCTCCCCGGTACTGCCCCGCGTCACCGCCAAAAATAATTTTTGGAGATGGCTCCAGCCTCACACACTGAGCGGCCTTGCATGAGAGAGCACAAGCCGGTTCGACTACATCTCTGGCTCCAAATATAGCCTCTCTACACCAGTCGCGTCGGTTAGGCTCACGATGCCTCATCAAGATATTGACCGTCCACTGGTCAAGCGCCAGAAGACGACGGCGCCCGCCAATGCCTCGAAATCTCCATCCAACTCTTCGAGGATCTTTGCGCCTTTCCGAGTACGTCTACCCCTCTACCCTCACTCTTCGCAGCCTAACTCTCGCGATTGTATAGACTGTCGGCTTAGTGTCGCCTACGAGTGTTCCTTTCACCTCGATCCCCCTCGGAAAGACTACCTTTCAGATCTCTACCTCGGTTGGTCGCTCCATCCAGACCTACGATCTTCGCCGCGGTCTCAACCTCGTCTTTGTTACCCGGCCTCAAACCCCCGCTGATATTACTGCGACACTTGCCTGGGGCAAAAACATTTTCGCAGCATGGGGTGGATCAAAGAAGGGCGAGCCCCAAGGCATTTGGGTGTTCCAGAGGGGTAAGAAGGTTGACGAACTTGCGCTGCCCTCCGACTTGGACGAACCGATCCAGCAGATTTTGATTATGGGAACATGGACTATTGCTGCTGCTTCAACGAGAATCGAGGTGTTCAAGACGGCATCTCTCGAGCACTACACCACCATCTATACGACACCCGCGAACCAACGCGGTAATGAAATTACCGGCGGCATCGTCACCATGCCTACCTTCTTGAACAAGATTTTCGTGGGTCGCAAGGATGGGTGGGTTGAAATTTGGAATATCAGCACGGGAAAGCTCATCTACACCATTCTGCCTCCGTCTCCCGACAGCGGTTCTGTTACATGCCTGGAGCCCAGCCCGGCTCTATCACTGCTCGCCATCGCCTATTCCGAGGGAGCTCTGATCATCACCAATGTTCTCACCGACAAGCGTGTCATCCGCATTGAAGCTGGCAGCTCAGAAGCGCCGGTAAACTCGATTTCATTCCGAACCGATGGTATGGGTGCTGGTAACGATGGGCGCAAGGACGGAGTTATGGCGACGGCAACTGCTGCGACTGGAGACGTGACATTCTGGGATCTCAACGGAGGTGGTCGCGTGATGGGCGTTTTGCGCAGTGCCCATAACCCGCCCTCTTACGAAGGCCCGACTGTCCGTGGCGGCATCAGCAAGATCGAGTTCCTCCCTGGCCAGCCAGTGGTGTTGACGAGCGGCCGAGACAACTCCCTCAAGTCTTGGATCTTTGACGAAACACCCTTCTCCCCTGTGCCCCGAATTCTTCACTCCCGCAGTGGACATGCTGGCCCGGTCAATTGTCTCCAGTTCCTGCCATCTGACTTTGACGGTGCTGATGCTGGCAACAAGTGGCTGATCAGTGGTGGCCAGGATCGGAGTCTTTGGGGATGGAGTTTGCGTCGGGATGGTCAGAGTTCAGAGCTGAGTCAGGGCAACATCCGTAAGAAGGCCAAGAAGGTGGGCATCTTGTCAACTAATGCCCTTGCCCATGGACCCACGACGACATTGGAGGATCTCAAGGCCCCAGAGATTACTTGCATTGCGTCCTCCTTGAACCGAGACGGCGGTATTGGCGCCATGCCTGGAAAGCAGGCCATCTGGCAAAAGTCTCAGAACAAGAAGAAGGCCCAGGATGCAGAGCTTAGTGGTATGACGGGCTGGGAGAGCGTGGTGACAGCTCACAAGAACGACCCCTATGCTCGAACCTGGTTCTGGGGACGAAAGAGGGCAGGCAGATGGGCTTTCGCTACAGGTGATGGCTCTAACGTCTCCACCGTTGCCATCAGCCCTTGCGGCACCTTTGCTCTCGTTGGTTCCGAGTCTGGCGGCATCGACATGTTCAACCTTCAGTCGGGAACACACCGCCAGAGGTTCCCCTCAAGATTAACCCCAGCCCAGGCAAGGCAGCTCAAGATGCAGCAACTGCGACAAGCTGACGATGTCGTTCAACTGCACACTGAAACCGGCCGTCAGTTCGCAGCGGGCACTGGAAAGCACACCAAGCCTATCACAGGCTTGATTGTTGATGACATGAACAAGACGGTGATTTCTTGCTCTCTGGACGGCAAGATCAAGTTTTGGGACTTCTTGACAGGCAACCTGCTGCACCAGATCGACTGGGCGCCGATGACTTTCCCTACGGGATGCAGATATCATCCCTCGAGCAACCTGCTTGCTTTCTCCTGCGACGACCTGTCAATCCGAGTAGTGGACATGGACACCAAGAGGACCATTCGAGAGTTCTGGGGACCTCAAGATGCCATCACTGACTTCTGCTTCTCGAGCGATGGACGATGGATTATCGCATCCTCGAAGGATTGCATCATCCGGGTATGGGATCTCCCTACAAGCCACCTGATCGACGCGATCCGGCTCGAGAAGCCCTGCAGGGCACTTGCGATGTCAGTTACTGGCGAGTATCTGGCTGCTACGATTCAGGATGAGCTCGGCGTTACGCTCTGGACCAACAAGGCGCTGTTCAAGCACGTTCCCACACGGCAGATCTCTGAAAAGGAGATTGGCCGGGTTTCTCTGCCTACGGTCTCTGGCGAGAATAACGAGGGTATGCTGGAGGGCGCATTTGAGGAGGATCAGGATGAGGAAGACGACACCGTTGTGGCGCCTACAATTGAGCAGCTCAGCTCCGAGCTGACAACTCTGAGCTTGGTGCCCAAGAGCCGCTGGCAGACGCTGCTGCACTTGGATCTCATCAAGGAGCGCAACAAGCCCAAGGAGGCCCCCAAGGCTCCTGAGAAGGCTCCCTTCTTTTTACCCTCGACAACAGGCAAAGAAAACATTCTGGCGCCTAAGCAGCAGACAGAGGCGGAGGACGATGGCAAGTCACGAATCACAAAGGTTGAGAAGGCTCGGTTCGAAGAGGTGCTGAGCTCCAAGCTTCAGGCTGGAGCAGCAACTGGCACTTGTAAGTTTCTAATCCTTTCCGCTGCACCTTGACTCGCCATCAAACTAACATGCTATAGACGATGAATTCATTGAGCATCTCAAGTCTCTCTCCCCCTCGAGCGCAGATCTCGAGCTGCGCTCACTCTCCATCGGCGACGGCAATGAGGGCTCGAACGAGCTGTTGCATTTCATCCGCGCTCTGACAGCTCGTCTCAAGGCCCGCCGCGACTATGAGCTGACTCAAGCGTGGATGACAGTGTTCCTGCGGCTGCACTTTGACGTGGTCATGGAGAGCGAGGACCTGCTGGCAGCACTGAGTGAGTGGAAGGAGTATCAAGAGAAGGAGTGCAGCCGATTGGACGGTCTGGTTGGCTACTGCAGTGGTGTGGTTACCTTCTTGAGAAATCCCCGGACATAAGTAGGAGATGACGGTGATGCCACTGGCTTGAGTTGTTGGCGTTTCGCAAATGGCGTGTCTGTTGCTAATTCCCAAGAGTTCCTCGCGATCTTGAAGTTGTCGAGAAGACGAGTATATAGAACTAGACGAATGCAAAAAAAGCATCTATTCTTTAACGTCATACACTACCAGTCCCGTAATCCCAATCGCCGAACCCTGTTCGATCGAAGACAGCTCTTGAACTCCGCCTGTGAGTCGTAAAAATACACAATCCACTACTGCCGTCTCTTCCCAATCCCAACCTCACGGAAGGGTCCTATCCTGACATCTCCCAAAGCCACCGTGCTTGTTACATCTTGGCATCGTTATTCGGCCGCTGCAGATGGTCGTTGCGAGGCAGTTTATGCGCTCAGGTCTGAGGCGCGCCCTCGGTGGGCAAGCTTTGTTGATTGGCGCTCTAGACCTGCTCGGCACCCCAGCCAGCGTCTTCGGCTTCGCGCATGTTGCTGGGGGGCTCAATGGAGGGAAGGAACTCGAGGGCGACATATGCGATACCGGTGATTCCGACAATGCCACCGGCGATCTTGCTGATAACCAGCTGGCCGAGGAGAAGGGAGCCGAGGAAGATGTAGACTGAGTTGTATGAGTAACCATCAATGTGGCAGGTTTCCGGTAGAGCGCGACTTACAGACACCACGGCCGATGAAGGAGAAGAGGAAAGAGGCGTGTCGCGACACCTGGGGAGGAATCTGGAACTCTGTGGCTTGTTAGATATGGTGGAGAGCTCGGAAGCAGCCCAGAGCTTACCGAGAAGGCCGATGATAAGACCAAAAACAATCATATAGCAGCCGACAATGATAGGTTGCCTAGGCGTAAGGTGTTAGTGCTGGCAATTAAAGCTTGACATGTCGCATGAACGCGCTAGGATGCAGGGGCGAGTAGGGGTATTATCGGGGGTTCAGTTGGAACATACATGCTGAACTGGAAGATGTGCGTGATACCACCCAAAAGGGTGATGACGCCAACAGCCAAGTTGACAATGCGGCTACGCGATGGTCAGTAACGATGTTATTGTGGCATGGGGATTGGGCGGCGCAGCCACTGACAAGATGTCGGAGAGCTCCATAGTTGCTGTAGTTGCTGTAGTTGATGTCCTTGCGCTTTCGGGATGGGGATCGAGGTCGACGAGAAGCGGGCTTAAGAGCTGCTGAGAGTCCCAGGCAGCAGTTTAAGGAGCGCGGGTCAGATGAGGGCGATGGCGATGAAGGTATGCGTGGCCACGAGACAAGACTTGAGTTGGAGAGTGGAGGATTACGTAGGAGCTTTGGCTTTGTTGCCGGGAGAGGCACGTACAGGCGGCGCTCATTTGCTGCTGTTTCTGCCAGAGCTCACCGCCTTCTGTGGTAGGACAAGCGCTGCGGCTAGCTGCCAGGGAGTAGCCGGTGGGTCTTCTGAGCTTGCTTCACGAGCCGGCGAATGACATCAAGGCTGAAAACACCCGAGAAGCTACAGAATCAACCTCGAGGGACAAACTCGAGGAATTGAGATGCCCCAGACGAGCATTGCTGCATCTCCTAGCTGGGGATGATTGTTCTTTCCCTCTTACGTCGCGGCCCGGCCGTCAGAGGTTCGGGCCGCTGCATTGCACGCCAATGGCGAAGCAGGGAGCTCGTGGGCTTGTCTCGCCGGGCTATGCACCAGGCACACCATGATGCTCAGCTCCAGAATACCCGGAATATCGGCATTATTGCCCACGTTGACGCTGTAGGTGATGACCTGATATTGATATTGTGTGATATACCGCTCACATACTGAAAGGGCAAAACTACTACTACCGAGCGGATGCTTTATTATAGTGGCGTCACGCAACGTGTTGGAGGTATGCATGGCTCATGATGTACTTGCATGGTATGATTGGGGGATATACTTACCAGCCACGCCAGATGTCGATGCTGGAAATACTGTAACCGACTTTCTCGAACTGGAGCGAGAACGAGGCATCACCATTCAGTCAGCCGCTATCACCTTCAACTGGCCCCTCCAGCAGACACTTCCCCCAGGCGTCCACTCCAAGACCATTAACCTTATTGACACGCCTGGCCATCAAGACTTTCGCTTCGAAGTCGATCGTTGTCTTCCCATCCTCGATGGCGCCGTCTGCATCATCGACTCGGTCAAGGGCGTCGAGGCTCACACTGAGAGAGTGTGGGCTTCTGCTCACGAGTTCAAGGTGCCTCGTCTGGTCTACTGCAACAAGCTCGACCGTGAGGGCGCATCTTTCAAGAAGGCTGTCCTCGAGATCGGAGCCCGACTCAAGGGATGGCCTCTCGTCTGCCAGATCCCGTGGTGGGAAAAGGAAGACTTTGTCGGTGTCATTGACATTATCGACCGAGTGGGATACCGCTGGAAATCGGAACGTGAAAAGACGCGATACGACTTTCCGGCGCTCCAGGAGAAGCTCTCCAGCTCAAACAAGGACCTTCTTCCCGAGATAGAGTCAGCGAGACAGGCATTGATTGAGGGTCTCGCGGATTTCGATGAAGCCATCATGGATGAGTTTCTCGCTGAGAACCAAAACATTGACGGTGCTGTGATCAAGAAAGCTATCCGACGAGCTATTCGGAGTGGCGATGGTACCGTCATTCCCGTGTTTGCCGGCTCCAGCTTCCGTCACATCGGCGTTGAGCCCCTAATGGATGCCATCACCGACTATCTACCGAGCCCAGACGAACGTCCCTCGGCAGAAGTGCGAGTTGGTTCGGTCAAGCAACGTTTGGCCGATGTTATTGAAAAAAGTTCCAAGTCTGCCAAGTCAACTGTTGCATCCATCGCGTCCGTCTTCAAAGTTTTCAATCACCCCAAGGAGGGCGTCATTAGTTTCATTCGAGTCTACCATGGCACAATGACCAAGAACGCCTCAAGCTTCAACACCAACATGCTTATCAACGAGAGACCCATGGGCATCCTTCAGATCTCGGCATCCAAGACGCAGGACATTCATGAGCTTTCGGTGGGACAGATTGGAGCCCTCAGGGGACTCAAGAAGGCCCGTACAGGCGACACACTCATCACAACGACCGGTGGTAAGCCTGTTGCTGAAGCATTCCGCCACGTTCAGATCCGACCTCCCGAGATTCCACCTCCAGTCGCCTTTCTGCAAGTCGAACCCTACGGCAATGTTGCTGCCCAGCAGCTTCAGATCGCCCTAGAAAACACGACGCGAGAGGATCCCAGTCTTCGATGGAGTCGCGATCCCAAAACGGAGCAGTTCACCATCCAGGGCATGGGCAAGCTTCACTTGGATGTTTCACTCTACAATATGAAGCAAAAGTACAAGATTGATGCCGACTTTGGCCCCATCGAGGTCGACTACAAGGAGTGTGTCACAATGGCTACACGGCCTCAGCACACAGTCTTTGACCGCCCCGTTGCGAGCAAGCCTGGAAAAGCGTCTTGTACTGCTGTTCTTGAACCACTTGAGGACCACCATCGCGAGAGCTTGCTGGAATCGAGCGTTGAGCGAGATGGTAACATATACCATATCTCTATCCCTCTGACAGGCGACACCAACTCGCTCAACTTTGATCCCGAAGAGGCCCGACAACAGCTTCTCAATGGAGCCATTGCCGGCCTGGCGAGGGGGCCGCGCCGTGCAGCACCCATCCACGGATGCCACGTCACCATCACTCTTGACACGGAGCCCGGCGCCTGTGAGACTCCCACGGGAGGACACTTTAGCACTGTCGCGCGTACTGCAGTGCAAGCAGCCCTCCGTGACGCCTTTGAAAAGGAGCAAATCGGCATCCTCGAACCCATCATGCTCGCCCACATCACTTGCCCCGAGGTAGTCGCCGGCACGGTGCAGCACGATGTGACGGCGGGCGCGGGCGGACACGTCCTCGAGGTCAACGACCGGTCAGCCGAGACGACGGGCGAGGACCACATCGATGTGTCCAAGATCTACACGCCTCCCGATCCCTATGACTCTGTCACGTCCCTGCGCGGCAAGAAGTCGACGACGCGCATTGTGGAGATTGTGGCCAAGGTGCCGTACAAGGAGATGCTCGATTACGACAATCACCTGCGGAGCAAGACGGCAGGACGACATTCCATGACCATGTCGTTTGACTCGTTTGCAAAGGTTGTCGGCCACCGAGAGAAGGGCTTGTGAGGATTCATGTCTGATGCACTGCGTGTTGGATAAGATGACGAAGCTCATATGTATCATGATGTAAAATAAGGTAAAAAAATCAATGCTCACTGCTAAATGCATAGTTGACTGCAATATCAAGGTGCGCCAATTTGTCGATCTAAATGTTTCATGTCATCACATAGGGGTGAATAAAGGTGAATGAACAGGTGTGTATATGTATAGTAGGGCTATGTACAAGGTGAATGCCGTCTACAGAGAAGAGTGTTGAAACCCAAAACGAAACGAACGAAAACCGAACCGAAACCGAACCGATCAAACAACCCCAAGAAACAATGATAAACAAATTCTAGAATCTCTCGTTTACGCCACCATGAGCTCCAGCTCAAAAGCAAAGTCGCCGTCTACTCCCTCCTCATGTAAGTGAAAAGCAGCCAGCTCAGTCTTAGATGCTGCGCTTCTTGATGCCGCACTTCTTCAGGCAGTCCTCAACGCCAAGAGCGATGCTGGCGGGGATGGCATCACGGACACGGTCAATGTCCTCGCCAGCGATGGTCTGGCCAAAGGTGGCAGCAATGACATCGTCGCTGAGGGCAAAGGTCTCGTCGGCGATCTGGCCGGTGCCAAAGTCCTCGGCGGCAAAGGCGGCGACAAAGGTGGCGGGCTCGCAGTCGGGGTTGAACTGGGTGTGGACGGAGCCCTGGTAGAAGGGGGTCATCATGTTGGCAGAGAGCTCAGTGCGGATCACGCGTCGCTTGCCGTCCTTGTCGAGGACACCGTTCTCGGGCACCATCTCGGTGATGAGGCGGCCAGAGGTGACGATCTGAAGCTCGGCGGAGCGGGGGTGGACGTGGAGGGTGTTCATGCCGCAGGCTGTAAAAGGGGAAAAGCTGTTAGCTCGGTTGTTCCTCGTGGTGTTGAAGCTATCATGTCTCAGGGAGAGAGGGTTGTCTTACCATCAACACGGCCGAGAGCCATGCCGGCGCCGGTGCCAACAAGAGCAGGGAAAGTCTTGCGGTTGGCAGCGATGAGCTGGCCGCCCTTGCCAGGGTTCTGTTGCTCTTGGTTGAAGTCAAAGACAAAGTCCTTGTCATCAGGGATGAGGGCGAAGCGATCAACGGCACTAAGGGATAACTGTTTAGTCCACGGTCTTGTACTGCAGCCAGTTTCAAATGGTACTCACGTATCGGCGAGTGTGAGCTGAGCAGTCAGGCTGAGACCGTCGGAGCCCCGTCGAGAGTTATGAGGAGCAGCCGAGGCGAGGGAAGTGAAGGCCAGGACGGCGGAAGCGATGGCGGCGGAGAACTGCATCTTGACTGGTGGTTGTTGGAAGATGGTAAAGGTTGTTGATGTAAGTTATTAGAGTGTTTGAAGTGAGTATGAAAAAGTTGTGAGGCTAAGAGTGTTTGTGATGCTGGTGAAGATGGTGATGAAGATATTCCCAACCCCAAGCAGAACAAGCCCAACTTCTTATACACAACCTCCCTCGCCCCCAAACAACACATCAAGGTTATCATTATGGTTGAAATCAAACCAAGTATAGACCAGGAACTGCCAGCGCGAGGCTTTGAGCTAGAATCTCACTCGAAAAAGGCAACATCCCAGGCCCGACCGCATCGGAAAGTCGGGCTTCCGCTGGCCACCATCACCAAGCATTTGTCAAAGTCCCTCCAGATACCTGTGTTCAAATCACCAGCCACTCCATGGCCCTAGGCCCAACCGTGCAGAGGTTGTCTAGTGCTGAGCTGCGTGCTTTGTCATTGGGCGGGAGGGTTACTCTGATGGATGCTGGAGGGCTGTGCAGAGAGAGGCAGAGGCGGTCGGTCGAGTCTCTCTGGACCGGCGCAGCCCCCGAATTCTCCGATTGACCAAAAATAGTGTGAGAAACGGTTCGCCCAAGCGCTAAGCGCCTGCGGGAGTCAGCACCAAGAAATGCGTTGTCGGTGGCGCCTCCATCACGGAGTCTAGCAGATCCGGCGCGGTAGACGCCAGCCGGAGATCCGTTTTGCATACGTGCTGCCACTAGAATAGTACACAAGGGCTGGGTTTCCCCAGGAAACAGGGACTCCGCGGTCTTGGCTGTCAGCGTTGTCGGCCGCGATGAAGGATCTCGAATAAGCATCGGATGCAATGCAACGTGATCCATAAGCAGGACAATTTTAAGATTGTGATCTTTTGTTGCTCATTTGGAATCAAATGCCCTCATCAGTTGACATGTCGCTTGTACATAGGCTGAACTCATAGTAGAAACTCCTGTTAGTCACACGCAAGCCAACACCACGCGATTCATCAAGACATTGCTTTGTTCCGGTCGATTCCGCGCACGTACCAGCAGGTGATGGATGCCATCATTATGCACAAACGAAACAAACAAAGCAAAGCAAACAAAACAAAACATTCATGGCCCGTTAAAATCTCCCCAAGCCCCCCTTCAATTTCGTGGCTCCAGCGCCATCAAGCCATCCTCCACTTGGTTGCCCGCGCCACTCCCGCTCGTGACAGCCTCATCTGTTTCGATATGAGACATGGCTGCATCACTAATTTTTACCTTTCAACCTCTTCCTGATGCCTTGCCGGTACAAACAACTCATCCTCTGAAAAATCATCGCTATAGCTGAATCCTGTTATGCGATCCACCGTCCAGATTGTTCCATTCAAGTAGGGCTTTGCCTTGCTCAAAGACCAGCTACTGGATGTGAACTGCACATTGACTACCTCAAACATGTTGCTCAACCAACCAGTCTCGTTCCCCAACTCACATTGCACCCATCGAAGTTTGGGAAACTGATCCGGTTGGTGCTGCTTCGCTTCGGCAAGCCTCACGAGCCCCTTCTCTAGCATTGCCCGCCCTGTTTCTCCCATCTGCTTGGTCTGGATCGACAAAGATACAAGTGATGCGGGAAGCAGCCGGATCAACGCTTCAGAATGAGGAAAGCCTTGATCCTAGATTCCATCAAAGCCGTAGATCATCTCGGAGCCAATAGATAGGTGCTCGAGAACAGCAAAGTCTTTGAGATGGAGTCCATCTTCAATCTTGCCAACGACCCGACCTTGGGTACTTAAATCAAGATGCAGCGACTTGAGCGTCCTCTGGTGACAAGAAAGCAGACTCACTGCGTCCGACAGCTGAAAGTGCCTGGGTATGTTTCGGCGTGAAGCTCCTCCTATGAAACTCCTGCTCTGTGTCGGCGGCCGCGACTCGTAAGCAAAGGTCTGAAGTCCACTGATACAGGCATTCAGGATATCTTTAAGAAACGTCTTCTCAAACCAGCACTCTGTCATCCGAAGGATCTTAAGCTTTGGTAGAGGTGGATATTCTTTATAGAAATCAATCGCGTGGAGGTTAAGGGTTTCTAGCCCTGGAGATAGCCTGATCACATCGTCAGGGCGCGGCCCAATATCCAATCTTCGAATGGGAAGTGACGAGATGTTGAGCGCTGCAAGGGCCGAGGTAGGCACGCCGCCTCCGCTTGTCCATCGTGAACAACGTTGAAGACCGAGGTATTCAAGACTCGGGAGTTGAGCAATCAGCATAGCAACAAGCTCAGCTGCCACCCAATCCCTTTCCCTCCATCGAGTTCGAACATCGCGATAGTACACTGCGGCATAGCTTGGTCCATAAACCAAAGGCGCCAGAAATAGTTCCCGATTTGTTGGTTTCCCAGTCATATCACTCCTTTCAGGACGTGGTATGCGTGATTTCCAAATCTCGGCGAGGTCGATTCCTAGCGTTTCTGCAGCTTCGCCGAGCACGTCTCGAGGTCGATCACGATTGATTGCCCATAACAGCCTCGGGTGAACGTAGACGACTCTTACCAGACGGGCGAGGTCCCGGCGCTGTCTAAGAGTCCGCATAAAGGAGATGAGCCGGCCATCCCAGGTATACAAGTCAGTACGCCATGAGTCATCATAACCCAGGACAAACTCGTGATACAAGATGCTCTGAGCAATCTCTCGAAACCTTCTTGAGACTAATGATAGCGAAACGAGGGCTTGACGATCCACAGAATACCACGACTTTTCGTCAGGCTTCTGTCTTGCTGAGCGATATCACAGTGGCGGGGCGTCCCAAGGCTCGTTGTACTCGCCCTGGCAGTGGAGGCAGAACAGGCCAAATATCAGGACCAAGATATCCGTCGGGAGGTTTCCAAGAGAAGGGTAGTCCATGATTTCAGCTGCATCAAAGAGAAGCCCATGTTCATGATCCAAGATCCTTTCAACCACGTGTCGGTGCAACGAGTGTCAGACTGCCTTGGGCAAATGCAAATCACGTGGAACTCGTGTGACTGCCTGCCTGCCCACCTGCATTCAGTCTCTCTTGAAACAACTTCTACAATGGACACTTCTTCACCAAGGATGCAGCCTGCAAAAGAAACAATCTCGCCCTAGAACATTTGAACAAAGCTTTTAACATGGGATTTAATTGCTCCCTTTCTTCCTTCAACCATGGGCCCACTCGGCCGAGAGCTGAGATTCAGCTCCCACAGGACATTGCGAAAGGGAATTGCACCACCAATGGATACGCCGAGATCAAGCAGCTCTGTTTGGAAGGTCAGTTCAGTTGCGATCGCAATACGGAGTATCATAATCGAATGACAAGCACTAACAGGCGAGCTGACTCGCTTCCTCCAGCTTAGCAGCTCTGTGATAAGCTCTCTTTACCGCGGACCCTCGGCCAACTACAGACAGCACCCGGCAGCACGCGTCGCGCTCGCCTCCGCAATCAGTTGTGGCTCTTGGCGCATAACCAGAATCAGGGACTGACCGTCCTTTTCGAGCTAAAAAGCACATTGGCCCAGGAACCATGCTACACGACAAAACGCCTGGCCAGGGGTCTTAAATGACCAACAGCCAATGCCATGCTTTGTCACAAGCCACACAAACAAACGGCCAGGGGCGTTGAGGGAAAAAAGAGGAGAGGGCAGACTGCGGAAGACAAAAGACGAAATGGAAGCCCTGCGACAAAGCCAACAACCTGGGATAAGACAATGAGCCGAGACCAGTCCAAGCCAGGCTCAGAGACAATGCGCCAGCATCTCTGATACAAAACTGGAAGCGAGAAACTGGTCGTATTCCCTTATTCGGTCGTTCTCCCGGCTTAATGCCTGTTATATTCCCACGCGCAACGATCCGCCATCGAGTCGCATCCCTCAACGGGACCGAGTCGACCTTGTCTTTCATCATGAGGTTTAATCTGCGACGAGGGCAGCACCCTGGTTTCCAATGCACCTGAGCCAGGCACCGTCTCGACAGGATTGGCTGCGCCGGGCAAGGGGGAGATGAAATGACAGTCTGATTGGAGACGGTCTGATCACCCTGGCCCTCCACCGGCGAAGCGAATCCACCATGGACAGGGTCTCAAGGGTCAGAGCCTTCCTTCCATGCAGGCACAGGCGCAGGCACAGGAGGGCCATGGGTCCCGTCATGGGTCCCGTCGTGGGCCCTGCCAGGAGCCCACCAAGAGGAAGCCATTGCCTCATCTCTCAATCTCCTGGCCGCGGGTGGTAGGATTGCTGGTGGTGCCGTTGATGCTGCTGGTTCGCGCCGGTCCCCGCGCTGCTGCCCATTGCTCATTTCCTGGGGATCCATTTCCATCTCTCTCCCACTTTGCTTCCTTGCTTGGACCTGTCGATCTCTTAATATTCCTGTCCTGTCCTGCGCTGCGCTTGCTGCTTCCACTCCTTCTCTCGTTTCCCTTGATTTGTTGTTTAAACGTTGGTGCTGCTGGTTCACGAAATCCTTCGACCTTTCCCCTCGTCAGCTTCATCACTCGTTCTGTTGCTCGACGACAAAGACATTCCTTGCCCGGAACCACCAGAGTCTATTCTACCTATGTCCAGGTTGTGACGCGTTGTATGAAAGGACCGGAGGCATTCGTTCATTAACTAGGAACATCCGTGCTTGGATCTCTCGATACACAACCATCTTCATCTATCGACGACAGACCCCATGAGACTCGCTACTCTTCCAATCGCCCTTGCGGGCATCCTGTCGGCTTCGCCCTCGTTCGTCGCCGCCAAGGCTCACCAGCACCATGAACGTGGTGCCGGCCATCTGCATGGCTCTCCTGCACCCATCGTGAAGCGAGGAGGCCAGTGCCAGTTTCCCACCGATGACCCCAACATGGTCGCCGTCACTCCCGATGAGAAGAACGGCGGCTGGGCCATGAGCCCCGATCAGGAGTGCAAGCCTGGCAGCTACTGCCCCTTTGCTTGCAAGCCCGGTATGGTTATGAACCAGTGGGATCCCGATTCTACCTACGACTATCCTGCCTCAATGGTACGCCGCCAATATGAGCCACTCATCAGCTGGTAACTCGAGCTAATAAACTTCAGAACGGTGGTCTTTTCTGCAATAAGAATGGCGAGATTGAGCAGCCATTCGAGGGTAAGCCCAACTGTGTTCAGGGAACTGGAGCTGTCGAGGCCGTCAACAAGTGCGGCTCCAAGATGTCTTGGTGCCAAACCGTTCTGCCTGGTAATGAGGCCATGATCATTCCTACTCTCGTCACCTCGAGCGCGACTCTGGCTGTTCCCGGATCTTCATACTGGTGCTCCACCGCTGCTCAGTAAGTAACGCCCAAGAAACAACTATGGGGTGTCTCTAACTGTGTTAGCTTCTACATCAACCCCCCTGGTGTTGGTGAGGAGGGCTGCATCTGGGGCACTGAGGACGAGCCCATTGGAAACTGGAGCCCCTACGTCGCCGGTGCCAACACTGAGGCCAGTGGCACTACTTTTGTCAAGCTCGGCTGGAACCCCATCTGGGAGGACTCGGCCTTGAAGAGCAAGCTCCCTGACTTCGGTGTCGAGATCAAGTGCCCTGACGGCGGCTGCAATGGTCTGCCCTGCAAGATCGACCCCAGCGATGGTGAGGGCAAGGTTGAGAGCAATGAGGGAGGCGTTGGTGCCGGTAACTCGGCTTTCTGTGTTGTCACAGTCCCCAAGGGCAGCACTGCTCAGATTGTTGCCTTCTCCGTCGGTTCCGGCTCGGGATCTGATGACTCGGATTCGGATGACGGCGAGATGGGCATCAAGAAGGTGGAGGAGTCTTCAACGACCGAAAAGGCCAAGCCCTCGACTACTACGACTGTCGCCGAGACTACAACCTCGGAAAAGACCACCTCGACCACTGAGGAGGCTACCTCGACCACCGAGGAGTCCACCACCACTTCTGAGGCCCCAACCACCTCCTCCGAGGAGACTACTTCCACCACGATCGAGTCCACCACTACCACTTCCGAGGAGTCCACCACGACCGAAGAGTCTACCACTTCGACACCTACCACCTCGTCTACGTCCAAGGCCCACAAGTCTACCAAGGCTGTCACCACCACCAAAGTCACCACCACCAAGAAGGCTGCCCCTACTGTCAAGCCCGGTATCTTCCACGAGAACGGAACCACCACCTTCACGGGTGCCCAAGTCACCGAGAAGCCCGCTGCTACGGAAGCTGGCTCTGAGGCTGCCCCCACCCAGTCCAAGGAGGGTGAGGCGGGCCGTCATCAGGGCAATGCTGCCGTTGCTGGCCTTGTCGTCGCTTTCATCGCTGCCGCCTGTTTCTTTTAATTGAAGAAGCCCCCTCAAGAAAGACCTAATTTTGCATGTTCGCTTCTCCGTCGGCCAGCCTGCGGGCTCTCAACTTCTCCGCTGCAGCCTTTGCTTGGATGGGTGATGTCGGTTCTGATATCATCCACACCATCACTTCTCTGCCTCCCTCACCAGTCACTCACTACCCACCGTCTCATCTCCCTTCACACCTGGCAGCTGGCATTCTCCTCTTCGGCAAAAACTATTTTCCACGTCATACTTTGACCTTTACTCTTTGCATATACGATCAAGCCAACCACTCTATCGGCGATAGTGTTCATTGTCTTTAACCAGCCGGACTTGATTTGACAGCGGTGAACTTCACGGCAGCTGGGTCAACATGGTCACTGATACCCGCCCCCGGGTGTTAATTTGCTTCAGCAAGGATCTTATCAGATACTTGTGGCCCGCGGGCATTATATATACGTTCTACGCATTCCTTTCACGGTCGATATACCCTTTTTGAGAACGCTGGAGGCTTTGGATATTTGGAGGAATTTGGAACTGACAAGCGATGTTTAATTGTGTGCTAATTTAATCTCGGAATTGACGACGTGTATGTACAAATGAGCAGAGAGTGTTTGGAGTGTTGGAGAAAAGAGATGGTGAGGCTTTGTTGGATGGGGTGACCTCCTATCTTGGTGGTCATCTCGGCGCCCTCACGGGATCTTGTGTGGTTTTCTTTTCCCCTTTGGAAAGAAAAAAACGAAATGATCAGACATATTTGATAGATAGTATGATTGGCGCAGTCGTACCTACATAGCTACGGGCAAGAGAAATGTGGAAGATCATGAGCCAAAAGTTCCGGTCCAGATTGCGATCCATGGTGACATGACCATGTCTAGTTTAAATGATGTTTCTCGGGTATCTTGCCTGTAATATACAACGCTATTTCGACAGCCGGCGGGTGACCTATATCCAATCTAGCCTAGATGGTTCATTCAATTTCAACCCAAGGCCCCCCCTTCTTTACTCTTTAACCCATCCGGGTACCTCTTCAGGGTCAAAGTCCTCCTCGTACCTCCTATCCTGGATCGTCTGCCACACGTTGGGCCATCCGGCAAGCACGGGGCTCCCCTTTGCCTTTGCTCCGATGATAGCGAAGCGGCCCTGGCCGTGGGCGATGAATCCGTGCATGAGGCCCTGCTGGACAAGGGTGGCGACCATCATCTCCACGTCCTCGGGTGTGACGTCTGCGTTGCCCCAGACCATGCCCTCGTTTGGCCGCAGCGACTTGGGACCGCCTGGTGGTGGGGCTAGTGTTGAGGCTTCGGTGCTTTGGGCATTGTTTGATAGAGCCTTCATGAGGAGGGGGTTTACGTGTTGAGGACGGCCGAGAGTGTTGGGACCTGATGGGAGCCAGCCTTCAAGACGGCGCTGGAGATACACGGCGACGGTGTGGAGATCCGCAAGGTCGAGAGTGGCAGCTTTGCGGGAAGATGCGTCGCTTGGAGGTACGTACGTTAGGATAAAGGTCTTTCGACTAAGGGATCGCCAGAGGAGAGGTCGGAGACGGTTGCTGAGGGTCAAGAGCAGGCCCTTTTCAAAGAGCCAGGTCTCATGCGCAGCCAGATGGTGCTGGAAGTGGATAAAGTTTCCAGACCGGATGGCCTGGCAGAGCGGGAGGAAGACGGGAGCCAGAGTCTGGCACTCTTGGCGCTGGAGCAATACCTGCGAAGGGAACCGCCCGAGGAGGATGTTGCAGGGAATTAGATATGTTAGGATGTTTGTCCGGTGAGAGACAAGCTGGGGAGGCGTCTGGAGGTAGGCTTCCTGCAAGCAGAGGGAGGCGCGGAGGTAGTGGTTGTTGGAAAAGTTGAAGCGACCAAGATAGTAGAGAAATGTGACGCGCTGTGCAGCTGGGTAGAGGGATAGTGGTGGCGAGATTGTCGAGATGTTGACAAAGATCATCTTGGCAAGATGAGTTCTCCGGCACTGTATTCGTGTCAGAACGAGAAGAGAGGTGGTGATGCGTGAGGGTCATACTGCAAAGAGGAGCTTGAGGACGAGGTTGGCAAACATGTAGACGCCAATCTTTTTGCCCTCAGGTCTGGCATAGCGACCGCTTGAACGGTCCGTGAGACACGTGGTGAAGATCTTTTGAATGATTTCTGCCGAAGACTCTGCGATTGTCTTGTCCTCGTCCAGAGCTCGAAGACGGCGCGTCAGCTCGGGACGTCTGTTGAGGCTCATGGTGAGACGCGCAAGGGTCTCGGAAAGGGACATGCTGGTCTTGAGGAGCATGGCGCCGTATGTTGGATGAGCAAATGCCGTAGCACATGAGCTATTGTCGTCAGTTAGCAAAGTTCTTCTTTGTCTGCCATTGGGGTGAGATGCGCACTTGACGAGGCCGCTAAGCAACTGATGAGCGCCGAGCAAATCATCGTAATTGACGTCGCGCCAAAAGGCCATGTAATCCTTCATAAAGGCGATGAAGCCTGGCCACACGGTCGCCTGACCATCCGGAACATCGTCATCCTGCGGGAGAGACCTCTCGATGACGTTGTCGAGGCCCTGCTGGCGGAACTGGGAGCGCAGCTCAGCGGCGAGGTTGTGATACTGCTGAGGACTCCCGGGTTCGACCTGGAGCCAGGCGCGGAGCTTATCCCCGTCCTGGGCGCGGACAAAGTTGCGAACCTGGGTGAGGAACTCGAGAACCAGAGGCATCTTTGGTTTGTGGAGAGGTGTGGTTGAGATGCCAATGAGTGAGGTTTTGTTCTGAGCGCGTCGAGATTGCGAGGCTGAGGGAGGTTTGGCGAGTCGAGATGGTCGGTGCTCCACTATGAGACAACGAAGATACATTCCATCCCGAATTGGATATATCACTTGTCACGAAGCATCATGCATATGAGTTTAATGGGAGGTTTCCAGGGTCAGTATTTAATTTCCTAATTGGGTTATTTAATCCTCAATACGTGCGCTGCGTGAAGCCCTCGTTCATCCCATCTCTTCAGACTTCAGACTTGCCTACCTACCCTGCATCACACCAAGTGTCTTCCGAGTCATCAATATCATGCAAACGACAGAACTGTACAGTAACCGTTTGTAAAAGGGGCGCATAATCAAGTGCACAAAGTTTTCGATTTTTTTTTACGCTACTTGTATCTATCATTCAGTTTTAACTAACGTCATTCATGCCTATTTTCATCACTTTTCATCTCTTACACGGACTCGATCCGCTGTACCACAAGGGCGGTTGCAGCACCACCACCATTGCAGATAGCCGCAACACCATACTCACCAGGCTTAAGCTGGTGAAGCAGAGTGGTAAGAATTCGCGAACCAGAGCTTCCGAGGGCATGGCCCAGAGAAATAGCACCACCCAGAGGGTTCACCTTGGCACCCTCAAGACCCAGGATCTTGGAGTTTGCCAGGATCACGCTGGCGAACGCCTCGTTGAACTCCCAGATGGCGACCTGGTCCTTGGTGATTCCTGCGCGTTCGAGAGCGATGGGGACAGCCTTGGCGGGGGCAACGGGGAAGTCGATGGGCGATGTGGCGGCATCAGCGTAGCCGCAGATCTTGGCCAGCACTCGAGAGCCTGAGCCATACTGTTGAGCAATAGCCTTGTTGCCGAGAACAAGGGCACTGGCACCATCGTTGAGAGTCGACGAGTTCGCCGCAGTCACAGTACCGGTTCCATCGCGGACGAAAGCGGGCTTCAGCGTGGGGACCTTGTCGAACTTGACATCGTTGAAACCCTCGTCGGTGTCGACAACAATCTCGCCCTTTCGAGTCTTGACGGTGACGGGGGCAATCTCATCAGCAAAGGCCTTGTCCGCCCAAGCCTTTTGCGCGTTGCGGTACGACTGGATGGCGTACTCGTCCTGCTGCTCGCGGGTGATGTTGTGGTTCTTGACGGTGTTCTCGGCGCAGTTGCCCATGTGGAATTGGTCGTATACATCAGTCAGGCCGTCCTTGATAAGACCGTCCTCCATCTTCACATGGCCGAAAGCGGGGAGCCCACTTGCGCGGGGCACATAGTAGGGCACCTGGGACATGTTCTCCATACCACCAGCAATCTGAGCCTCGGCAAGTCCCAGCTGGATGTTCTGGGCGGCCAGGCTGACGGCCTTGAGACCGGATGCGCACACCTTGTTGATCGTGGTCGCCTCGACTTCCTTGGGGAGGCCGGCGAAGATGACGGCCTGTCGTGCGGGTGCTTGGCCAACGGAGCCCTGAAGGACGTTGCCCATGTAGACGTCGGTGATCTTCTCGACGGGGACCTTGGACTTTTCGAGGGCCGACTTGATGGCGACGGCACCGAGCTTGGGCGCTGACACTGACAAGAAGGAGCCATTGAACTGGATTGTGTTAGCTGAGCAACGGTCAATCAGAGAGCCTGGCGTGCCTTGGCTGTAGGAGTTCGCGCAGCACTCAAGATGTAAGCATCCTGCAGTTCCTTGCGCAGAGCTGGCCGAGTAGAAAACTGTCGCGCCCCGTTCACATGTCCAGCAAGCTGGGCAAGCCGGCCGGCGGATCTAAGCTGAGTAGAGGACATTGCGAGAGAGGAATGGGGTATCAGAAGAAGGGGTTGACAGAACAAGAAAAGACAAGAGAAGAAGAGAAAAAAGGATTAGAGGAAGAGGAGATCAATTAGTATTGTAGCAGTCGCAGAATTATAAGACCAAAACGGCCTCGGGTATCACGGGTGACAGATGGTCGGAAACATTAGAGATGCCCTCCGCTCGGTCCCCTTCGGCTTCCAGCGGGGGAGGGCCGAAAGTGGCGGGGGATGAAGCTCTCTGAACCGAGCTGCAATCCGGGGAAGTGACGTCTTGCCTAGGTACAAGCCCGGCAGTGGGAAGGCGGCGGCAGATACAAGTACCTTTGCTGCATATCTTGCAAGAGTATTTCCGCCGAGTCCTCCATTTCCGTAAGCTAGACCCTGGAACAAGAGGAACCAGTTCCTGTATCGGACAACGTCCGCTGCCTTTTGCGGTTTCGCTTCCGAACTTTTCGGTTCCGAAGAACCATGATGGATCAAAAAGAGCGGCCTTTGTCCCCCGCGACCATCTCAAAGACCCTGGTGGATGGACCGTCCTGGCGGACTTTAGTGATCACGTGCAATCAACAAAGAGTAGTGGATCTGACCCGGGCAAACAATTGGCTAGAGTCAAACGGATCTCTGATTGGCCAGCGATTACTGACACTGGAGCCTTCCAGTGGAATCACTCTCGTGAGGCTGTCGATGACCAATCTCCGTTTCCGCCCCATCCCTCCACCTTGCACCGCCAAATCCGTTGTCGCTGTAACAGCGAACCGTGCAGGTCATCTTTGTTTTCACACTCTGGGGATCGCAGTTGGAATCATCGTCGTGGTCGGGTCTTTTTCTTCTTATCACCATCGAAACAGTCTCGATATCACACCTCCGAGCTCTTGAACGACTACCCTCCACCTCTCGAGTCCGCTTCCGCATCCATCCGCCATCATGTCTACAGCTGCGCGCCGCCGCTTGATGCGAGACTTCAAGGTATGGCACCTGGAAGAATAGCCAACATATAATGTTAACACCAGCTGCAGCGCATGCAGACCGACCCTCCCGCCGGTGTCTCTGCGTCTCCTGTCCCTGACAATGTCATGACTTGGTATGTCGCCTTGCCTCGACACGATCGGTGACCTGGCTCAGATGCTAATCAACTGCCGTAGGAACGCCGTCATCATCGGTCCCGCCGACACCCCCTTCGAGGACGGCACCTTTCGACTCGTGATGCAGTTCGAGGAGCAGTATCCGAACAAGCCCCCGCAGGTCAAGTTCATCAGCGAGATGTTCCACCCAAACGTTTACGCCACCGGAGAGCTTTGCCTGGATATTCTGCAAAACCGATGGAGCCCCACGTACGATGTCGCCGCTGTTCTGACCAGCATTCAGAGGTAGGAGAGGAAGAGAACGCAGCTGTATACGAATGTAATGCTGATCATGGATAGTCTCCTCAACGACCCCAATACCGGCTCGCCCGCAAACGTCGAGGCTTCCAATCTGTACAAAGACAACAGGAAGGAGTATACCAAGCGTGTCAGAGAGACGGTCGAGAAGAGCTGGGAGGACTAAGACAGAATCGACTCGACTCGAATCGAACCGACTACAGTGGGACAGAGAACGGTATGCCAACGTCGACTTGTCCGGCAGAGAAATGGATCACGGCCGCTCAACCATCATTCCCGTTCCTTGTACGGCCCGAATCTTGATAGCCGAACGAAGAACGGGAGCAAATCTGTATATGGCGTTTTTTGGTGCGTGGAGTTGGACTGAATTGCATTCGAGGCGTTGCGACGTCCGAGGACGGAGGCCCTCCTTGGGACATGTTATGATATATCACGAGGCTCGCTAACTTAGGAAGAGGAGTTGTCTGTTTCTTGAAGCGTCCGCATCTTTTCGAATAAAGTCTTGTGTGTGTGTGATATTGACACTTGTCTGAGTCGTTGACTCAGAGTCGACCAGTGACGGCGGGGGGATGCCATGGGCGGGTTGATTTGTCTGCTCCGATAGGAATGATGGCACCCACTCTCAATCATGCCGAAAGGAGCCCGCGTGCCATGATG
This sequence comes from Fusarium solani, assembly GCF_023522795.1. NCBI lineage: Eukaryota > Fungi > Ascomycota > Sordariomycetes > Hypocreales > Nectriaceae > Fusarium > Fusarium solani. Next base: position 2,872,567 of record NW_027072154.1, read on the forward strand.
ATAACGGCCAGGTCCCACTTCCCAATGCCTGAATTGCTGTTGACAATGCGCACGCAATGATCCCTGCCACCTCCCACATTATGGTGTCTTGTTATAAGCTTGTGAGATGTTGAGCATAGGCACGAGATGAACTATTTGTTCAATATTAGAGATCCTGCCCCCTTGTCAGGCAGCATCTTGACTAAAACCACCAATCCATCCCCCGATCAAGCCCCTCCACCCACGCCGCATCACGCAGTGCAGTATCAGGGACGGGACCCTGACCCCCTCTCCAAATTGCGTGGTTGCTGCCGGCTGAAACCCACACGGGGCCGTCCAGTCCAGTCGGTGGTAGGGGGACCTAGGGACGAAAGCGCCTAAAAGACCCAGCCTCAGGGGGGCCTGAAAACTCCAAAACCCGCTAAATTCCCCCTAAACTTACAGGAGGGGGCCTCCTGAGCGTACGCGAGTCTCCCCTCCTCGTTTCCGCCCCCCCTCTTGGCAGGAGAGTTCTCCAATCAACTCGGCCAGAACCCACCGCCTCTCCATCGTTGTCAACGACTCGAGCTTGCGAAAGTGTGTTGTGTTGTCCAGTGCGTGTGTTGACCTGGCTGTCTGTTGTTGTTGCGCCGCACCCTCCTGTCAGCGTCTCTCTTTCTCGGTGTGTTTGCTGATCGCACCACAAACCACCCACCCCCCGCCAGCCAGACCCTGTCTTGGCCGTGTTTTTGACCTCTCCAGTATCTTATCCTTTTTCACTCTCCCTCACGCACGCTCCCTGCCCTGCTCCCGTGTTCGAGGTGCTCGAATCTCGACGCCGGCTTGCGGCTCTTTGCACCCTCCCGCGGCCCGCATCTCTGCGACCTCCCCGCCTCCCACCCCCCCTGACGGTACTTGCAAGTTACATACATACAGACAACCAACCCACGATCGAGCCCAGCGACTCTTGGACGGCAGCACCGTGGCCGATGATAGCTTCCCCGTGTGACAGATAGCCTCCGTCCATCATGTCGTCCGCAAACAGCATCAAGGTCGTCGCCCGGTTCCGGCCTCAGAACAAGGTCGAACTCGAGTCGGGCGGAAAGCCCATCGTCTCCTTCGATGGCGAGGACACCTGCAGCCTCGACGTATGTCAATAATCTGCCTCTGCACCGTCTTGAGTGCCTCGACGCCCTGTGGCTAACCCGTTTCCCAGTCCAAGGATGCGCAGGGCAGCTTCACCTTTGACCGAGTCTTTGATATGGCATGTAAGCAACAGGACATTTTCGACTTCTCGATCCGCTCCACCGTCGACGATATCCTCAATGGATACAACGGAACCGTCTTCGCCTACGGCCAGACCGGTGCCGGTAAGTCGTATACCATGATGGGCACAAACATCGACGACGACGACGGCCGAGGTGTTATTCCCCGCATCGTCGAGCAGATCTTCGCCAGCATCATGTCGAGCCCCGGCACCATCGAGTACACCGTCCGAGTCAGTTACATGGAGATTTACATGGAGAGGATCCGCGATCTGCTCGCCCCCCAGAACGACAACCTGCCCGTCCACGAGGAGAAGAACCGTGGCGTCTACGTCAAGGGTCTCTTGGAGATTTACGTATCGAGCGTCCAGGAGGTCTACGAAGTCATGAGGAGAGGAGGAAATGCCCGAGCCGTCGCCGCCACCAACATGAACCAGGAGTCGTCGCGATCCCACTCGATATTCGTCATCACCATCACCCAGAAGAACGTCGAGACCGGCTCGGCAAAGAGCGGACAGCTGTTCCTTGTGGATCTGGCTGGTAGCGAAAAGGTCGGCAAGACTGGAGCGAGCGGACAGACCCTCGAGGAAGCCAAGAAGATCAACAAGAGTTTGAGTGCCCTGGGAATGGTCATCAACGCCCTCACCGACGGCAAATCCTCGCACATCCCCTACCGAGACTCCAAGTTGACCCGTATCCTCCAAGAATCCCTCGGTGGTAACAGTCGGACGACACTGATCATCAACTGCTCCCCTAGCAGTTACAACGATGCCGAGACACTCAGTACCCTGCGGTTTGGTATGAGAGCCAAGTCTATCAAGAACAAGGCCAAGGTCAACGCCGAGCTCAGCCCTGCCGAGCTCAAGTCCCTTCTCAAGAAGGCCCAGGGGCAGGTTACCAATTTCGAGAGCTACATTTCAAATCTCGAGGGCGAAATTCAGCTGTGGCGTGCTGGTGAATCTGTTCCTAAGGAGAAATGGGCGACACCCAAGACTACCGATGCCGTCGCTAGAACCAAGGCCGACGCACGAAGCTCGACACGACCTTCCACACCCTCACTAATAGCGGAGAGCCGCTCAGAGACGCCCGCGATATCTGAGCGCGCTGGCACACCCAGCTTGCCGCTCGACAAGGACGAGAGGGAAGAGTTTTTGCGACGAGAGAATGAGCTGCAGGATCAGATCTCAGAAAAGGAGTCCCAGGCCACGGCTGCCGAGAAGCAGCTTCGGGAGACAAAGGAAGAGCTCGCCTACCTCAAGGAACATGACAGCAAGGTGGGCAAGGAGAACGAGAAGCTCACGACCGAGGTGAACGAGTTCAAGATGCAGCTGGAGAGGCTCACGTTTGAGAGTAAGGAGGCACAAATTACCATGGACGCTCTGAAGGAGGCAAACTCGGAGCTTACTACGGAGCTTGACGACGTGAAGCAGCAACTCCTTGACGTCAAGATGAGCGCCAAGGAGTCGGGTGCTGCCCTTGACGAGAAGGAGAAGAGGAAGGCCGAGAAGATGGCCAAGATGATGGCCGGCTTCGACCTGGGCGGCGACGTGTTTAGCGAGAATGAGCGTCACATCGCAGAGACTATCGAGAAGGTCGATGCGCTACACGAGCTGAGCGCCACTGGCGACAACATCGCGCCCGATGAGTTCCAGGCACTTCGAGCCCGTTTGGTGGAGACACAAGGGATCGTCCGACAAGCTGAGCTCTCCATGTACAGCACCACTTCCAGCGAGGCCGACTCAAGGCGGAGACAAGAGCTGGAGGCTCGTCTCGAGGCCGTCCAGCAAGAATACGAGGAGGTTCTCACCCGCAACCTCGGCCCCGAGGATGTTGAGGAGGTCAAGGCTCGACTGGAGAACGCCTTTGCCAACCGCCAGACTGCTCAGTCTCAGTTTGTGGATGAGCTGAAGGCCGATATTACGCAGAAGGCTGCCGAGAACACAAGAATGAAGACGCTGATCGATGACCTTCAGCAGCGCGTCAAGGCTGGCGCCGCGGCACCGATGGCTAATGGCAAGACGATCCAGCAGCAGATTGCCGAGTTTGACGTCATGAAGAAGAGTCTCATGCGTGACCTTCAGAACCGATGCGAGCGTGTTGTGGAGCTCGAGATCTCGCTGGATGAGACCCGAGAGCAGTACAACAACGTTCTTCGATCGTCCAACAACCGGGCGCAGCAGAAGAAGATGGCCTTCCTGGAGAGGAACCTGGAGCAGCTGACCCAGGTCCAGCGCCAGCTCGTCGAGCAGAACTCGGCTCTCAAGAAGGAGGTTGCCATTGCTGAGCGCAAGCTCATTGCACGAAACGAGCGTATCCAGAGCCTGGAGAGCCTGCTACAGGATAGTCAGGAGAAGATGGCTGCTGCCAACCACAAGTATGTATTCCCTTGTTTGCCCCTTTTCAGCCAAACAGCACTGACAGTGTATCACTAGGTTCGAGGTCCAGCTGGCTGCGGTCAAGGAGCGTCTCGAGCTCGCCAAGGCCGGCAGCACCCGTGGCCTTAACTCACCAGGCGGCTTCAGCTTTGCCAGCGCCGGCAGCCGGATTGCGAAGCCCCTCCGCGGAGGCGGTGGCAGTGATGTTGCCCCCGCCATCCCAACCATCCAGAACCTCCACCAGACTGAAGGGAACAGTGGCAGCAGCAACAAGCGAGCTAGCTGGTTCTTTAACAAGTCATAGGCGTGAAAGAGAAGAAAAGAAAAAAGACACCAAGAGAGAGAGAGGTCCCTGCTTTTGCGTTGGGCACGGCGTTGCGAGCAGATCTGGTAGAAGCCCCCATCATACCCCCACCAAACAATGCCCCGTTCGATAAAACTTTCTACTTGTTTCTTTCTTGTCTTGATTATTTTCCCTTGTCCCCTCGACTTCCCTTCTTGCTAGACGAGGGCCATAGAGGATGGGGAGGCTACGATGATTTGGATTTTATGACATGCTTCGCAATGGGACTAGGGAAGGTCGGATGATTGCTATAGGGACGGCGCTCTGGGCGCGAAAGAGGGAGGCCAAGTGAGTTTGGTGAGACGAGGCAGAGAGAAGAGCTGCAGAGCAAAGCAAGATATTGCACGTGTGGGAGTCTTGTTCCACGACGACGCAGGTAGCTCAGGCATGAAGTTTAAGAGAGTTAATGAATTGAGTTTCCAACTGGGTTTGATTTGGTTACCAGAGCGGGACTAGATCGACAAGAAATGTGATATGTGGTATTGTTTTTATCCAATGGTGCACTCCTTATTGTGCCCTACATACATGGTACGCTATACGTAGATGATGCTACAGTAGATGGTTGGGTCGAGAAGCCGTGAGAGTGAGTGTTTGCAGAGGACAGTTTAGTTACCCGTCTCGCCAGAGTTGCCACTCTTGGAAGCAGCGACGAGGCCGAAGATGAAGATCTGGAGGCCAACAAAGGCACCGAGAAGCGCGCCAACACCGATGGTGACACCGAGGATCTTGACATGAAGCATGATGATGCGGCGCCAAGCAGCCTTGGAGAAGCTGGACCAGGCGTCAGCGACGCTGGCATAGCCAGGTCCGCCGACGACAGCAGGCTCAACCCTGCCGTTAAATGAGCGGTCGAAGGGGACGATGGTGTCCTCGTCTGCGGGGAGGAGGGAGGCCTGGATACGGACGAGAACAACCCAGGCGGGGATGAGCAGGATCACCTCGCCAACGACAAGGATAAGGCTAGCAAGGAGGAGCCTGAAGGAAAGGTTGAAAGGGTCGCTGACCCGTGAGATCTGGAGGGTGTTGATAAGGAGACCGCAGAGGGCAAAGGTAGCCTGGCCAGCGGCCCAGAAGATGAGAGTAGGCCTCCAGGTGGCCTTGAGGGTGGTCTTGAAGGGGGGCAGACGGGACCAGAAGCTGAGGGCAGAGGCAGGAGTGATGACCTGGTGAATCCAGGCGGCTCTGAACTGGACGAGGGCCACGGAGCTGACAAGGCCGCCGACGAAGACACCGATGCCGTAGGGAAGGCAGAGCGAGAAGGCGCCCATGATGAGGGCGCTGAAGATGGTCTGGATGATGAGGCAGGGAAGGCCACGGAAGCAGGCGCGGAAGCCGCCGTGAGATCGGACCAGGCGGAAGGTAGCCCGGAAGGACGAGGTGACGGGCCGGCCGTCAGTACCAGGGCCGGTGACGTTGCCAGCCGGAGCGGTGGTGGAGGGAGTCTTGGGGCCGTTGGCGAGGGGCTCAACGGGGAGGGGCTCGTAGGCGGGAGGCTTGTCATCCTCGATCATGGCAAGGAGGGGGAAGACCTTGCTGAAAGTGTAGTCGATCTGGAAGCTGTTAGAGAGGTGGGCACGAGGGGCTGAGGAGAGACTCACGAGGAGGATGGCGGGGATAAAGACAATGTAGTTGAGGATGATGATGATGTATTCCCACGATAACTGAGGCGACTCCGGGCCGCTGTCGCTGGGGACATGGCCGCGCTCCCAGAGCACTCTGCCTACGTTATGGATCATGATGGCGGATAGAATGAGCGAGAGATGGTTTTATGAAAAAGAACAAAAGAGAAAACGATGATGGTGTTGATAGAAGGATAAAGTAAAATAGGTGGACAGCCTCGAGTTGAAGGAGGATGGTTAGAGATGTATCCGAAGGTGGGCGGCGTTGAATGACCTTTATGGGGTTTTACAGTGAGAGACACCCATTGTTAGTGGCGCTGCAGGGGGTGTGTTGCCTGGCTGCAGGCAGTGTTCCTACGTAGGTAGGATGTGCACAGCCCCAGTGGCCATCCATGATGGATCTACACACCCCATGATCTGGAGATGAAGGGTTAAGAGTAGATTAGATGTGAATGAGTAGAGTGTTATTCTTGAATGTTGGTTGAATGAATATGCGATTATACTATTGATCTATCCCTGTGATTTAATTGTATCTCTTGATTTGCACTGACTGAAGCTTCCTTGGGTGAATCATTGCTTCGGCCATTGCTGTATTGGGTAATCAGCGAAGGATCTTGACCCTCGTCTTAGGACTGGTAAGATGCATTAAGGCCAACAATACTAACTAGGCAGTGCAGTTATATCTACTTTGTTAAGTAGTTTATTGTGAAAATTACTCGAGAATTACAGTATTCTCCCTTTATTCATTCATCCACGTTGTCGTCTACTGCCATCTCTTTAAGCTCATGTCCGGTGCATCCGCGCTCGCCCTCGTTTGCTGGTGCGGCGGGTGTTAGCGTTAAAGACGCGTCGACATTCCAGCGGAGCCTTGAAGCAGCCAATGGCGGGGAATTCAGCCCGTGGCTAGTGGCGCTTGGCTTGAGACGCCTGGACTACGATGGACGTTAGGCGAGACATTCATCCTGACACATGTGAAACAGCAATATCGACCAACAGCTTGCTCCCTATGAGTGATGTATTAAATCGAAACATGTCAAGTAATGGACATGTTGGAAGAGGCGCTGTCCTACATTGCGCTACTGATATTCATAGGCTGATATAATCTGTAGGCAAGTCCTACCTAAGGCAGATAGAGGCTCTAGGGAGTGCCCCGCAGCCCCTGCAGGGCTGACACCCATGGCCATCACTTGCCTAACTCGGAGCTTCGCTGTCAACCTTGAACAACCACACACAACCTCAAGCTCCATATCAACCTTGACCACCAAAGCCTCACCAACCTCCACCTCTTGGCCATGTCGGCTCCAGAGATACCAAACCTACTCAGCTCACTCCGATCCGCTCGCGGAGGACGTGGTAGAGGCAGAGGCAGAGGCGGACATCACGGCCCCTCATCCGTCACCCACGATGCCACTATCCAGGGCACCGACACAGACGCCTCGGTATCAAGGCTGAGCGCGGTTGACCTTGGTTACCTCGACGACCCGTATGCTCAGTTCTTTGTGCAGAGCGCTGATGGTCCTCCTGCGAGACGTCTCCCAATCATCAACCGAGGTGCGCTGGCTGGGCTAACGTCATGCTGTGCTGAGCTCGACTAAACCAGCCACTTGCAGGAACATATACTCGAACAATTTCTCTTGATACCCTAGTAGATTCTTTTCTCAACGATGATGAGGGTACCGAAACAGGCTCCTCACCAAAGCAGATTGTGTCACTAGGTGCTGGCACTGATACTCGTCCTTTCCGGTTGTTTGCATCAAAGTCACGGCCCGGCCTGGTCTATCACGAGATTGACTTTGAAGTTGTTGCATCTAGAAAGCTACGAACTGTACAGGCTACACCGCCACTGAGAAATATCCTCACCAATATTTCCAACGATACCAAGAGCACCTGGTCAAGTCGACCGGTTTCAGGGGGAGAGTATTATTGTCATGGCCAAGACTTGCGGAACCTTGCCCCGCGCAAAGTCCCTAATCCAGAGGAGGAGTCCTCTTCACAACCAAAGGAGCAGCCTGAAGTCACTCTACCAGGCCTCCGCGACGATATCCCGACCCTTCTCATTTCAGAATGCTGCCTCTGCTACCTCGGCGTCGCAGAAGCAAGCAACGTCATATCATTCTTCTCCTCACAAATCCCCAGCCTTGCGACCATCATCTACGAGCCCACACATCCGGGTGACGCCTTCGGGAGGATGATGGTATCTAACCTCGCTGCTCGACGCATTCAGATGCCGACTCTGGACAAGTACCCCACGCCCGAGGCTCAAAGGACAAGGATGACAGAGGCTGGCTTCGAGATAGTGCACCACATGACGATTGAGAAGATATGGGAGACGTGGGTCTCTCCAGAGGAGAAGCAAAGGGTTGACTTCTTGGAGGGGCTAGACGAAGTGGAGGAGTGGAAGCTGCTGGCTGCGCATTATATCGTTGTATGGGCTTCCAAGGGGAACGGCTTTGGGTCCTGGGAGAGCGTTGGCGGAGGGGCTTAGTCTTGGGAATGAGCAAGAGGGGACACTCGAGTGATCTTGGGGTCATCAATGGCTCAGCACGGCGACCATCGTGACGGGTGACCTTGACATGATCATGCTTTGTCGTGTACTAAAAATGCATGGAGCGGCGTGGAGTCTTGGTGATGCAGGCACTAGAGAATTTATGAGACCACGAAATCTGACTATAAAATTGAATGCACCATCAATACGATGAATGTATAGGGATGATAAATTTGACTCAACACAATCTGATTCACAGCTAGAGCTCCTTGTAAAAGTTTATGACTGGTTGTGCTACAGTAGACTCGGTTTTCCTAGACGGCGGGCCATCCTCATTGTTCGATTTACGCACCCTAGCGCAGAACAACAGTCTTGGCTAGGCCGAGTGTAGTTTTGGAATCAATACGCATGTGAATAAAATCTAAACGTTTTTCAGTGTTGAATTACTCTGTTAAAATGTACCTCGTGAACTACCTTAACCATGCCTGAGCCTGTTTACTTAGACGTCGAGGGTCAGGGGAGACAAGGTGGATACTCGACCATTTTAGGTTTAGCTCGTTGCCCAGCACCCAGCTCAACGAACACAACATCCATCACAGTGAGTTCTGAGTTCAGAAAGTGTAAGTTCTCACTGTTGCTCTTGTCACGGTTCATCCCGACTTTTCATAAACCACACATCTTCTGAATCTCACTTCATAACAAAGAAACACCCACCTTATACTTGCCAACTAGACTTCAAAATGGCCGACTCAAAAGATAGCAAGGCGTACAAGTATCGCCAGGAGATTAGCCAGATGATGTACGTCTCTGGTGAGACGGCTGAACCACCGGTTGAGACGACGAGCATCATTGAGGATATTGTCCGCCAACAAGTCATTGAACTCGTACGCATCTATTCCATTCTATTTATACAAATTACTGACAAAGTACAGCTCCGCAACTGCACAGAGCACGCCTCCCGGCGCGGCTCCAAGTCAATCGCCATCAACGACCTCATCTTCCAGATCCGCCACGACCAGGCCAAGGTGTCGCGTCTGCGTACTTTCCTCTCGTGGAAGGACGTGCGCAAGAACGTCAAGGATTCTGATGACAAGGGCGCCGACGCAGACATCGCCGCGGGAGACGACCCCGTGGGAGGCGTCGTGGCCGGCGGGGGACCCGTTGACGAGGCAGCCAAGAAGAACAAGAAGGCAAAGGTCGGACTCCCCTGGGAGCCCTCGTCCTACTACAACGTCGAGGTCCCCGAGCGCGAGGAAGAAGAGGATGAAGAAGAGGAAGAAATGAACTACATCACCCTGCAGAGGCTGCGCAAGGCCGACGAGCGGACAAAGGCCATGACCAAGGAGGAGTACGTCACGTGGTCCGAGTACCGTCAGGCATCCTTCACCTACCGCAAGGGAAAGCGATTCCGCGAGTGGGCAGGTTTCGGAATCGTCACGGACAGCAAGCCATCGGATGACATTGTCGATATTCTCGGCTTCCTCACCTTTGAGATGGTCCAGACCCTCACCGAGATGGCCCTCAAGGTCAAGGAGCAGGAGGATCTGGCCAGGGCTCAGACCGGTGCCGGAGCAGGGGCTGGTGGTGAAAACGCTCCCAAGAAGCGGAAGCACGAGGGTGCACTCTTTGACTTTCCCAGCGAGGGCAAGACGCCCATCGAACCTCGTCACGTCCAGGAGGCGTCGCGACGCCTTCAGCAGAGGCCCAAGAAGTCGAGGGCCATGCTTAACGGCACCCGCATTGCTCAGCACACGCCCCTCAACATCTTCTAAGGAGCACTTGCACTCAAATCAACTCTGGAATCGGCGGCGTTACGAGTCTTGCATGGTGATTTTTGGTTACGAATGTGACAACATGGGAAACGAGGATCCGGAGCGAAAGGCGCAGGTGTCATTGGGTTTTCTCTCTTTCTTCTTCTCGCCTGGCTCTTCGCTAGACTTTCGAATTTCATATAAAATGATTCTATTAAAACCTTCACTTCATCACCTGTTGTCGTGACTCAGTGTAAACGCCCGGCGCCGAACAACTGCATCGTTCTCACACAACCGTGTTCCAACTCTCTGCAAGCTCATGGGTATATCCTCCTCGCTATCACTGTCCACGGCATCCTCAATGCCCTTCTTCTTGCGTAGTCTCTCTCTAATATGCTCTGCGTGTCCCCGAATCGTTTGTGTCCGCTGTAGTCCCGTCGTCCTGCTGTTGTCACCCAAGAAGGCTGGTGCCGTTGATACTTCCTCTGCCGGAACGCCGGCTGTGCTGCTCTCGACGGTAGGCACAGATGCCAGGGGTAGGTGGTTCAGGTGGGTGCGCTGACGGTAGTTGCTATACTCAGGCTTCTCAAGCAGTCCGCTGCGGAAGGCGTTGACCCCCACGAGAAGCTTGACAAGCTCAACAAGCTCCTCTAGATACTCGATAATCTCCATCTGACCTGCAGTACTCGCGTTCCAAGACAAGAATCGCTTCTGCGTGATGAGGTGAGCAACTTGCTGAGCCAATTCGCCATTCTCATCAAACACAGTCGGCACGCCACCAGCAGGTGTGTGCGTACCACTTCGCGACGCCAGCACTTCGCGGACGTGATTGACAAGCCGGAGCTGGGCGAGGCGACTTGATGGAATGAACTGAGGCAAGGGCTGCCATGTTATGAGAGCCTCGTTCACTGAAAAGAGAACGAGCATAATACTGGCAGCCACGTTGCGTCGATACACGTGGACCTTGGGGTTCAAGTCCTCCAAGATCGAGGAGCCATATTCTTTCCGTAGCTGAACCACATTGTCCATCCTGTCGATGATCTGGTGTAAGACATAGACAATCTCTTTGTAGATTGGCTCAAGCGGCTTGAAGCTTCCCTTGAGACGCGGCTCAGTCGTACAGAAGGGGAGAAACGTCTCCGCCGCAGCCAGCGCACCGCGTGCTTTGCTTCGGGCATGATTGAACCGTTTGTGAAGTCCTGGGTTCCGAAAGTCGGGTTTTATCGGGCTGTCTAGCCCAACTACCATTGAAGCCTGCATGTTTTGTACCTGTTTGACAGAGGCTGAGAGGGATTCAAGCAGTCGATCCCGCGCTCTGACAGGGAAAAGCAGCATCTCAACGAGAAGAGCGACTGCCCCTCCGATGACAAACGCCGTCAATCGCTTGTAAAAGTTTTCGTAGGCGGTACCAGAACCGTTCATGGCAGCTAGAGCTGGTCAGTCACTCCTTCATATTATATAAATGGTGGGAGACATACCAAGGGCGACAACAACCATCGTCACCGTGGCCACCATACCAGCCTTGACGTATTTTGTTCCCAGCTGGATATAGAACGACGGAACTATGCCGACCACCAGGATAAAAACCATGGCCACCCGATTCCCTCTCCCTATCACGTAGGAAAGGTATCCAAGGACGCAGCCAAATATCACGCCAATCAGACGGATAAAGAAGATGAAGAACGAAGTGCCTATAGCCACTTCAAAGACGAGAATCAGCTGCATGGGCGCCCAGATACCGCGAACTCCCGAATACCAGCCGTTCCAAGAAGCCACGAATGCAGGCCAGCTCACAGAGAAGACAGCAAGAGCGAGCTTGAGAGCATAAGAGATGTCGTCTGAATCCTGAATCCACTCAAGGGCGTCGGCTGCTTTCCCCCTCAACTTGAGAATCTTGCTCTCGTTGCTCTCATTTTTCGAGTCGTTCTCCGGTCTGGTCTCTTCGTTTTTGGGCGTATCTTCTTGGTCCGTCGACCTCTCAGGTTCCGCAAATCTGATCCCCTTTTCTTCGTCCTTTGGATTTGATTGCTCAACATGTTCATCGTTTCTCTTATGGTGCGTCTGGTTCCTGGCCTTGGAGCCAGGTGGTGCTTTTCCTCGGCGGACCTCCTTTCGACCTGTTTCTGGGAGTACGAGACCATCGATTTCACCACCAGTTGTCAACCATTGCCGGATATTGATGTGCTTGGGGAACCAAACGGACGATCTATCGTTTCGAGCTTTCCTCTCCTCAACAACCTTTCGAACGTGACGCAACATCTCGAGGATATGCATTGCAGACTGACGGAACGCAAGAACAAAGGAAGAAATAAGAAACGTTTCCATCCGGGGCATAAAGTCGATGCTGTGGCCAGTTTCGTCCAATGCAGAACGTCGAAGCTCCATCGCACAGCTGGCGTCAAAGTTGGTGATAGCCTCGTTAAAGACGTCGATCCGAAAGTCCAGTTCCTCCAAATGAATTCCTTTCGGAGCGGGCGCACCTGATGGCAACCTAGGCACATCGTAGCAATAGGCCAAACATACAATGACCAATCGCACCGCCTCTTTGAGTGAAGCCTCGAACTCTTGAACAGGCTCACGAATTCTCTCTAGGATCGACTCCAACAGACTGGCGCTGCTTGCTTCAATCTCTCTGAGCGGCTTTGCATTCTGGACTCTCTGTAGGTAGTCATCAAAAGTGGACATGCGCTTGATACCGCTGGCATCGCTAGCGAAACTGTCGGTTGCTGTAAGATCGTCGTCCTCAGAACGATCGTCGTTTTCCAGGACAATGAACTTGTTCTCGCAAGCTCCGATGACAGTTATAGTGCTCTGAACAAGACTGCTCATGTATGAAGTACTCAAGGGCTTCATGCTACTCGGAGGAAGAGCCGAGATGGAGACTTCATAGTTGACCTCCCTTTGAGCGGCCTTACAACGAGCAAGTCGAGTTCGAAGCTTTGCCTTTTTACCCGTCAAGCTGGCGACTGTTGTAAGACCAACTGGGACCGTTGAGGCACGATAGCGCCCTTGAGCTGGTTTAAATGGATTTGGAAAGCCGTCCAAGAACTTCCGGAAGCGACCCTTTTTGCGTTTCGGTTTTTCGGGAGAGCTCTTGGCCGTAGTTGTCAGGGTTAGACCGACTGGGTGCAGGTCTTGTTGTGAATCGCCGCCGGGAGTAACAAACCAATGGGTGGCGCGAGTAAGAGTATCCATGGTTTCGCACAGAGTATCGATGGCAGAGAGACCGAGAAAACTACTCGACAACTCAGGGAACATGGATATGTTGACCACCACGGTAACACCACCACCAGCAAGGAGTGGGTAGAGCACATTGGTGAAAACAGTCAAGGTTACCTCATGAGCGCCCCCAAGGAGTACGATAATACTGGCAATGAGGAGGAAGGCGACGAATAAGAAGACACGTGGACTCGAGGATCTCACGTAGCCATGGACCAGAACGGACACGAGCAGGAACATTGCTCGAATGGCATAGGCGGCCGGCTCATTGCGCTCGAACACGAGGCTTGATAGGAAGAGGCCAAATAGGGACCACCCAAGTCCTAACAGAGAGCCTAGCAGAAGCATCAAAAGAGACTCGATCATAGTGCCCATTCGCTGACCAGGATGAGCAAAGACGGTAGCCATCGGGGCTAGAAAGGTCGAAGGGCCGAAAACGGAGACAGCCTTGGGAGTAATGACAATGATGACAGCAGCGGTACATGCAATTGAGCATTTCACGATGCGTTGCCACAAGTCATTGACTTGGTAGTCGCCCCAGATGACTGTAATCAGCCTCCGGAGGCGCTTGGTGAAGGCTTTCATGTTGGTTCTCTTCGCAGTGGCGATATCGTCGTTGAGGGTGTTGATGCTGGTGAATTTGCGTGAGGGGCCAGTGTCATCCCCTCGACTTGAGTATCGACGCCTCGAGACTCGCGTCGTCGTCAGAGATGGGAGGAATTATCTGGACATAGAAAGCCATGCAGAAGAGAGGAAGGGTCCTGGGGAGCGGCGAGGTGGTATCGATTGAGGAAGCGGAGCACGATGGGCAGTAATAATAAAAAAACAAGATGGTCGATGCGTTGGGCGGGAATTCAGCAGGATTAAATCATGAGAGTAATACCAGACAGCGGGGGCAGCGTCTCTTGGTGTCTTGGGTTTTCGTGTCTTGGGCTCAGGTTCATGTGGAGGAAGGGCGAGGGACCCCTGCGAGACTCGTCATAATGCGCCCAAGGTTATGGGCTAGGGCATTGACTGGCTCCTGGATATGGGTTGCGAAGGTTCTTGGCTTGTGAGTTGTCAATATCGCGTCGCGTCTGGTGATGTTGGAATGAGAGGAGGAGGATGAAATGAATTGGGGAGGGGAGGGGATCTCCGAAAGAGGAGAGATAGCACACGATCACGCTACGGCAGACGGAGGAAGGCGCGTGTGACTTGGTTGTTGAAGGCAGGAACCCAGATGCGAATGAACTTGTCGGTGGGAGCAAGCAACCGAGAGTGAATAAGCGTCTGGGTAATCAACGCCATTGTCTAGCAATTGAATTAACAAAATAAGCCTCTTCGGCCACAAGGAAAGCCAATTCCAACACTTTGCGGGGAAATGGCAGTCGCTTTTCGACCCGACACGAGCGAGATGCAGATCCATTGCGATGCAGATGCAGATGGTGGAGAGTTGCGACTTCCGGCCACTGGAGTTTGGGGTTCTCCAGGGTCTCCAACGGGTGGCCTTGCAGCCCCTCAGTGGCTGACCCCCCTCCAAATCACCGCCCAATCAGCTGTCGTCGCCTCTGCAGCCTCCTATCCTTCGCGCTCCAACGTCCAACTCCATCGGTTCCGGCGCATCCATCCCGCTATCACGAGCCTCACCTCCCGGACCGCATTCCTCCTTGATCGAGCTTCAGCCTCGCCCATCTCCACGATGCTCTCCTTTATCCTCATCCAGAACCGACAGTGAGTTTACCATCAGCCCCAATCCCCATGCCCGTTGCTGACCTCTCCAGGGGCAAGACCCGTCTAGCCAAGTGGTACGCCCCTTTCAGCGACGAGCAAAAGATCAAGCTCAAGGGCGAGGTGCACCGCCTCGTGGCGCCGCGCGACCAAAAGTACCAGTCCAACTTTGTCGAGTTCCGCAACAACAAGATCGTCTACCGCCGCTACGCCGGCCTCTTCTTCTGCGCCTGCGTCGACACAAACGACAACGAGCTCGCCTACCTCGAGGCCATCCACTTCTTCGTCGAGGTTCTTGACGCCTTCTTCGGCAACGTCTGCGAGCTCGACCTCGTCTTCAACTTTTACAAGGTCTACGCCATCCTCGACGAGGTGTTTTTGGCTGGCGAGATTGAGGAGACGAGCAAGCAGGTTGTGCTCACACGGCTGGAGCATCTGGACAAGCTAGAATAAGAGCGAGGCGGATAGTGATGGTGCGGAAGGAGACGATAATGACCGGAAACTCGGTCGTGATACCCCTTCAACCTAAAGCAGGGAGTTTTTGTACATCACCGGGTGACAGACAGGAGTCTTGGCGTTGGAGGAATAATTCATCATCTCGTTAATATACCACCGCAGGTAACTTTTGACTAACTCGGTTTCTGCCTCCTTTCACTTTCATAATCGCATTACTCTTGTCGACCAAGCATGGTCACCTCCCATCCATGTCCGCCCTCTCATGAGTATCACATCTTCCCCTGAATCAACACGACGGGTCTGATTCAGCTTCCTCACCGCAGTGGGCGATCTCTCCATCGTCGGCCGTCACGGTGGTCTCAGTCAACGAACTCGAATCAAGTGATGCATCAGTGCCGACATCATGAGGTGAATCGTCGAGGTCTGAGACTGGGCTCAAGGACGGGAACAAGGTCGGAGAGCGCATATCTGGCGTGTTGTTCTCGAGATAGTGCCAGAGGATTTCGAACTTGTCAACCGGCATGGACTTTTGTCGTTTCGGTGCCGGCTCCTCTGACTCCTCCGACTCTGACTCCTTTGGCTCTGACACCTCCAGCTCCTCGTCTGGCGTTTCAATGCTGGGAATTGGGATGTCCCTCGTGGGCCAGTTCTTCAAAGCCCACGCTAACCGAGCCCTCTTTTCTTCGCCATCTTCGTATTCCTCCCTCTTTCTGACCCTCCCACTGCCATTACTATGTCCCGAGCTCTTGGCATGGTTAGTACAAATCGCAAAAGTGAAGTTAGCCAGCTTACCTTGGGTTTGTGCCATGTGTTGGCAGTGTCATCCCACTGTTCACACCGAGCCGCTTCTCGGCCAGACTCTTGACTTTTCGATATCGCCCTTTCATAGTTGGACTGGGCAGTGTAGACTTGCTTCGAGTCCATGGTGATCGGCGATGCGAGATTGATGAGATCGGGGCGTCGTGGAGAACCTGGAGAAGGACTGGGCTGGGCGTATATAATGTGCAAGGGGGAACTTGAGGACATGAGAGGTATGATATGTCGGCTTGAACGTATATATAGGTAAGATGAAGGGAAAGCTGGGAAGGGTTGCCTGGTACGTTGTGTGTTGAAACTGCACTCCCCGTGATGACTTCAACTTGTTGAAGGAGGAAGAGGAAAGAGGAGAGAGCTGGCTTCAAACTGGGCCATTTGATGACCCCTTTATATATACTAGGTGAGTCCCAAAATGGAATATTTCATTTTCATCTTGTCCTCACTTTCTTCACGGTGAGGGGCAGAGCTCACTGATATACTGCCAAATAAGGCGACGACGGTTCGCCATCAAATTGTTCTTGACCGGCCGGCCATCACTGGCAGCAATCAAGAAGACACATCACTGTCTGAATAGGGCCATATAGCAATCAAACAATGATTCATCATGCCTCTAGCGGTGGCATTCAGTGCCGGATGCCTCTGTGGGTGCCTCTTCTTTCTCGTTTGTACTCTCGTTTTCACGGTCTATACACTTGTCGGGTAAACTGTATGCCTGCCAAGATCATGAATGTGCTGAGTCTTTAATGCGAAAAGTCGTCATTCGCTATGCTTTGGTATATACATCAACAATGGTAACTCCTCCTAGCAACCTCCTTTCCCGTGAATGCTTTGCGTACCTCTACGGATTCAACATCATGATGCTGGGTCCGTCTCAAGCTCACTGCCAAACAGCCACAAGGCCAGTACTGAAAGGCATGTATGTGATGCTGAATCACGGGATGACGCTGGTTACACAAAGTCTTCGCATCACAGGCAATCTATCACTTCATCACCTATCTCTTTCCAAGTGTCATTTCCCATCCACTTTGTAGTCAATCAGGGGACATTGCCTCCTCGTATCTGACATATATCACAAGAGTCACATCCGAAGCGCAAACACACTGTGAAATTTGTCACTCTGAATCAAATCGGATCTGTTCAAGTTGATGGGGAAGGATGTCAACGCCTTGGGTGTCACCATGGCTATGTCATCCCCAACTCTCTTGCTTAGAAGTTCCTCACCTAAATGAAGCCAAGACACACTCAAGGTTGACATTGCACATCCAAAATTCTGCTTAAATCAATAATCTCTTCAAAACGAAACTCCATGGTGCCATACAAAATTCAAGAAACAACATATCCCACGTCACCGCTTCTTCAACGCCGCAAACCTCCTCTCCAGGTCTCCGATATCTGGGATCGATCCCTCAGGCTCCTTCCGCGACGCCGCCTCGGCCTTCTTGCTTGGTTTCAGCTCCACAGATCCCAGAGTCACCTTGGGATGCACGTTATCCGTCGTCATCCGGGGCGGCGTCACCGTCAGTGGACTGGTAGGACCCCCGCCGCTGAGCTTCTTGACCGGTGTGTTTAGGACTGGGTCCTTGGGTTCCGCTGCCAGAGGCGCCTCGAGGACCTTTTGCTTCTGTCCACCCGAAGGCTTGTCTTCATCGTCTGCTGCTTCGTCGTCGTCGTCGAGGAGCTCTGGGGGTGGCGAGACCGTCTCCCGCTTGGGCCAGTCGACGCCGTAAGCCTTGGCAATCTCCTCCAGGTACCCAACCACAAGCTCCTCCCGAGGGGGCGTGACGCTCAGCTTCTTAACCACCTTCTCGTTGACTTTTCCTTCTGTGTTCTCTGTAGCCAACAGGACATACTCCTTGCCGTACTTCTCAGCCAGCAGCGTCCTCACCGTCCCGAGCTCTTTGATCTCCGTCTTGGGCGCCGCGTAGATCAGACTCTGGATAGCCTCCTCCAGTCCTGGGTCGACCGTGTGTCCCTCCATAAGCCCCGCGCGCGCAAGCAGTAGTTCGCAGTAAAGCTCGAGCATCTCGTGTAGCTCGCTGGTGATGTCGGATCGGATGATGTTCTCAACGCGGATGCGGGCCGAGTCGATCTTGCCGGCCTCGAGGAGCTGGGCCATGGCCCTCCGCTGGGTCTTGCCGAGCTGCTCATCTCGCTGCTGGACCATGCGGAGGCGCGCGATGGTGAGCTTGAGCTGGACCTTGAGCTTGGTCTGCGGCCATGGACGTCAACATCGGTACCTCGTCGCTGAGCGGTTGTCGCATCATGACAATGGATCCATGGCGGGGAAACGTCCATGTGGGGTGGCTTAGAGGGGGGACTCACCAGCAAAGAGGCACCAGGCGCCATGATGAACGAATAGGAGAGAAAGAAGAGAGGAACTGGGGAGAAATTGGGTTACAAGAGAGGGAGGGCATGTAGCGCCGGGGCGGGTATAAAGTAGAGAGAGTTGGAGAGTGTGGAGGGGGAAGAACTGGAGCCTGGAACTTACACATGAGCCCAGCCCAACTGTGTCTAGCGCAGGCTCCAGCTATGAGCTCATTCCCGTCGTCTCGGCCCCACCAAAGCTTCATCCAACGCCTCGACCATGGACTATCCCAGGCAGCCTCATAACTTATACAATAGCCGCCATATAAGACGCGTCACCTTGTTCGTAGACCTCATTCTTTACAAATCACGGCTTCTTCTGTCATTATTAAACCCCCCAAAACATGGGGAGCCTGCCCAGTCAGTCTATCTTTGTTGGAGCAGCTTGTCAACTGGCTTCCACACCCTAGGTAGCCAAGCCCATCCCATCCCAAATTGTACGCGTCTCTCCGTGCCTACACAAAGCCATGATATGTATAACCTGCCCGTCCCAGGGGCTGTCGCACAGCTCCAGATAACCTCGAAACCGAGGTCCTTCATCGCCATAAAACGCCATGTCCCGATCCCACAGCCGCGGATTGCCTGCTTGCTAGCACACCCGCTGCTCCTGTAGCAAATATTTCAAAAAATGGCGTCGTAGTTGGTACACTCCCTCTCTACCGGGGACTTGCAGTCATTGCTGGAATCTGCATCCTTCTACTCCATGTCGGCGTCCTCTGCAACTGGCGCCACGCCGTCAATTGCCTCGCCCGAGAAGACCTGCTTGCCTTCGTATGTCACGCGGCGCCATCCGCACGCCTCCTTGTCGTCCTTGATCCACTCCATTGTCGGGAAATAGTGGTCGTTCTTCTTCATCGTAATCACCCACGGCACGCAGTCAAATGTGACTGCCTTGAGTCGGAAGTCTATATCCTTGTTAGCTTGTTCATCCTTCTTACTTCATCAGGGGTTTACTCACAGGTGTTGTCGGGGATCTCCCGCGTCGCGGCGATGAACGAGTCCAGATCAGGCGTCGAGGTGCCATTGACATGTGTGATAAAGTTGGTCGGGGCAAGACCGTACTGGTAGGCCGGCGAGCCGCGAATCCTACTTGATACGTAGACCTCGCTGTGCAGCTTGCTGATTTGCTGTCGAACGGCCTGGTGAGGCCTGTGCAGGATGGCACCGCAGAATGAGACCGCATGGTCCGTCTCCACGTCATCCGCCGCGACGGTAGGCAGCTGGAGATTCATCTCCTCACACTCGCGAACAATTACGGCGTCAAGGACTTCGTGCGAGTACATGACATCAAAGTCAGAGATGGTCGTGCACATCTTGCCGTTCAAAGTCAAAACAATGTCTCCCTCGAGCAGCGAAACCGGGTGGTTGACACGCTCAAAGGCTCGCTTGCTAACCATGAACAGCTGGTGGTGAGATCGGTTGGCCTGGGTGACTTTCTTGATCCATTCGTTGGACACGCCCATGACAGATGCCTGAGACATCTGAATCGACCTAAATTCGACCGAGAGAACGCGAAGCTGGGGGTGATGCCCTTCTGGATCGACTCCACAACGGGGAGGAGAGTCTTGGTGCCTAGACCAAGGTAGTACTCCTCATCCCGCTGAGAGCATGGCGACCGCTCGCCAAGATACGACAGCCACAGAGCCTGGACCGTGCCGTCAGGGGCTACAAGCACACCACTGTTGCAAGATGAGCCCAAGTTGCTGTCAATCGTAATGGCATCAACGTTGACGGCACGGTATCGGGGAGCCCCCGAGTTGGCAGGGATGGCCACCGCTGTGATCTCAGTGACATTGGTAGAACCATGTACAACACGGCCGATTCTGTTATAGCCAAGGAAGTAGGTCTTGGCACCCTGGGTAAGGACTTCGTTGCTCAGTCGTGCGCTCTTGACAGGCGCATCAACCAGCGAGGGATCGTACTGAATAATGGCATAATTCTGGAGAGGATGGAGGAAAACCACCTTGCCGTCCACGATGATGGAGTCGGCGATGGTCACGGTGATGTCGCACAGGTCGTAGGGAACAATGGCTCTGGAAATCAAGACCAGGCCCTTCTCAGCATCAATGACCAGACCCATGCCCCAGCGTCGGTTCTTGGGGAAGCCATCGAGCTTCACAGGCATAGTACAGTTGATGTGCACAAAGCTGCGAATAAGATCCGCGATACCAGGGTGAGGCATATGATCCAGCTCGATGAAGGAGGCTGATCGACGGACAGGGGGTACAGGAGGCAGGGGGTCTCCCAGGTCGGTAAAATCCCACACGCCTGTCTCATCGTTTCGAACTGCCAGCTTCATCTTGGAGGCCCAGTGGCGGTCAATGTAGACAACAGTCGTGTTGAGAGTGTGCAAGTCACGTAGATGCTTGTAAGTGACCACCACCCTGGCGCGGTCAGGGATACCCTTCATCACCTCGATGAATGTCTTCAGATCCGGCACCTTCTTGTGATCAACTGTCTGAACGATCCAGCCATTGTCAGCATTGTCGAATCGGAAGGACCCAGCAGACTCGCAGACGAAGACACCCTTGACGGCGACAGCATAGAGTCGAGCCTGCTGGTAAGAGAGGTCATGGAAACTGGCACCCGCTACAGAGACGAATCGGTCAGGGGTGATGCTGTGAAGATCGCCAACCTGAATATCCACCTCCACATCCTGCCCACCGCGCTGAAGATGGAGCTTGATGGTCTCACCAACGTTGGAATCCAAGATATCATCCAGTCGGATAAACTGGCTGATGAGCTCACCGTTGACCTTGATGAGAACATCACCCTCCTCAATCTTGCCATCCGAGGGGCCCTGGGGAGGACGATCTCGGCCACAAGCATGTTGGTCACGGTTGGGAACTCCTTGCGCATCGCCGCCTCCCACTCGGGGCTCAGACCCAGCCTACGGCACTCGTCGAACGGCTTGAGAAGGAACTGGCACTGGATATCACCACGGGTGACGGGCTTACCAGCTTGGATGCACTGGAGCGCCCGCAGAGGTCGGTCCAGGGGGAGGAAATAATCGGTGGAAGCGCCATCAGATCGACCGCCAGCCTGTAGGGCGACTGCGCTGCCATCCTTGTTGACGACTGGACTGCCTGAACTTCCTCCACTGGCGGCGGCGTTGGCCTGGTAGTAACACGTGTTGAAATCGCTATAGCCCTCGCCGTATTCGGGGGCGTTTCGATCGAGACGGCTGATGACACCTGACAGGATACTGAGCTTTTCTCCAGCATCGTTACCAACGACTCGAATCTCGGTGCCAACTACAGATGGACGTCAGCGTGTCTCGTGACCAAGTTTTCTCGCCACAGCTTACCTTTGGCGAGGTCTGGTCGCAATTCTAAGCCATCAACATGCATGTACTTGATTGCCTTCGGATCGTATCGTAGAATGCCAAAGTCGTGAACGGGGTCGCGGTAGACGGGGTAGCAGTCGACCTCTTCGTGGTTGTCGAAGACCAGGTGGCCCCAGAAAGGACCAGCGCCAACAACATGGCGGTTGGTCAAGATATATCTAGCGTCCATGTCAGCTTCGTCCCTGTCGCGTCATGACAACAATGCGCCGCTCACCCTCGTTCAGAGTCAACAACATATCCTGTAGCCTCGCTGGTCAAGGAAGGGTCGGTATCGAAGGAGCAAGTCTGGCAAAAGCGAATCGAGACGACGTTGCGAACCACCTTCTGGATGGTGTCCTGCCATTCACCAAGACTCCCTGGTGTTCCAATATACATAGCGGCGTGGGGATGAAGGTCGTCGGTGAGGTCGGAGTGGTCGTCGAATTCAACAATATCGGGTGTGTTGTCATCAGGCGAGAGCTTTCCGTTGACTGCTCTCTTGGCCGGGGGGACCTGGTCGGGCGAACCCGGGGCCTTCCTCTTGGCCCTTGCCGAGGCCGCGGCGCCGTTCATGACGAAAGGCCTCTTGAGATCGCGACGGGAGACGAGACGGCGGCCGCGAGCAAAAGCACGGCACTGAGGACGGGATTCGAGGGCTCGAAAGGGGACGGGGACGGGGTGTCGAGATGTTCGGCCTGGGCCGCAGACGGGGCGCAGGGCCAAGGGTCTCAGTGACAGGGTCGGGATCCGGCGCGAGAGAGGGCGGCAGCGCATCCAAAGCAAGCTGGGAAGCGCAGATGGGGAGGAGAGGAACTGATGGAAATAAGAACAAAAGGATTGGGGATGGGGGTTTAGCAGCGCATGTGATGGACGACCAGGCTGAGATCTGGGGAAAAAATATGATGCATGTCTTTTGCCTTGGCTGCTAACAGTGGCAGTGGGTGTGGATCAGGAGGATTATTCAGGCTGCATGGCTGCTGCTGTTGCTACGCTACGTACCTTGAGGTGCCTACGTAAGAGCCAGGTCCCTGAGGTGTGTGTGGTGGAGGGACTGGAAATGGCGAGTTCACAAGAGTCATATTCTAATTCTGCAACTATTCACACACACAATAAGAAAAGTAACAAAGCATCTCCATCCGAGGATCCGAGGCACTATGCTATTGTCCTCGTACGAGTCCTTCTGACAACCAATATGCACGTAGCTTGCAGCTCACAAAGAACACCGCCTTCCCAACTTTTTATGTCCGCCTCCCACTAGCTCCGCCGCCCTCGCTGCAGAGCCCACTGCACTACAGGGGAAATGACACCCAGAGCCCGCTAGACCAGGCGCTAACCCCAGCACACCTCTGCCGGGCCCTGGCCTAAAAACCAGAGCCCGCCAACAAGGTTGTGCCTTATGTAAGGCAACGCCATCGTGCATATGCACTCATCCATTCCCCGACCGCCCAGAGGGTGTGGACGTCTCAGCCAACCAACTTCAACACCAACAGAGGCATGACCAGTCACTCGGAGCCTGAGAGGGTGGGCGATTGAGACCTTTGTCCCGCTTTTCAAGTTCGCATTTCTCTTCTATCAAGGTTCAAACAGGTGAGGTTGAGGCGCTTGTGCTCATGTATGTCTCATCCGAGCTCTATCACGCTTCTATAATGCAACGCTTCGACTTTTCAATGATGCACCTGACCCTCCAACGACCGTTGAAGGGGACAAGATGTACGAATATCACGGTTAACCAAACCTGCACTTTTCCATCCAGACCGCCGTTCGTGATGCTGTGCCATCCCATGCGGCCGAGCCTGCGGTATCGACAGAGCTCCTCGATCCACGGGACCATGCCGTGCATGCATCCAAGACAACAGTTGCCGTCCGAGACACGGAAATAAACGTGGATGACTTCCGCGCCACAGAATCCCGAAGCATCGCAGCTTCGTTGCACCGCCTCCCGATTCCAGGTGACCCTCAACAAGTCTCGTGCCATGACTACCAGGGGTATATCCTGGATAGCTGGCTGTTGTGTCTGTCATGGAAGACATCGTACCAAGGGTCTCCCTCAAATCCCTTCGCGTCGTCTCCGCGGCATTGGCTCGAACAAGGCGTCCATCGAAGCTTGCTGCTTCTCTGGAGACATGCATGCCGGCCAGTGGATGAGATGTCCCCGTCTCTTCCTCACAAACCTGCTGTACAGGGCCCAGGCGCAAAAGACTGCTGCGACGCTAAGTGCCGTCGGGTTGTGGAACTGGTCAGGAGACGAGAAGATGATTGTCGACGTGTACGAGCACATTTCGAACAGGTTCTGCCAGCTAGCTTCCACGGCAGAAAAAGCTCCCCGATTCTCTGCTTCAACCTCCTATATCGCCCGAGGGTCAGCAATCTTTGCGATATGATGCATTCAAGGACCAAACTGACCTCCTGAATTATGATCTGAGCTGACAGATCAAACCCCCATAATCCTACTCGACTAAGCATCGAGCCACATACAAGACCAAGAGTTGATATAAGGACGTTGTCTGTGTACCTCCAGAAGATGGAGATACCGACGGCCAAGCAACCCAACTGCCAGCTTGAAAACCAGAGACCGGCACGAACAGGGCCAATCTTGGTCATCAACCACGGTCCGATCCAGGTGGCCAAGACCTCGAATGCCACCGAGACTGTCCTTGCAAGGGCAATTTGTGTCGGAGTGTAGCCACTCGATAGTAGATAAGTCACCATGACACCGCCGAAAGACAAGACTGTGCAGTATAGAAGTGCCCCTGCGAAGGAAGGGATAAAGACTGGGTGCTTGAAGTAGAGACGCAGATCTTGATAGGACTTCTTGGCAGCCTTCTTCAATAACGTCCATGGTCCTTGGGTAGGCTGTTGGGGATTCTCGTCATTGTGTGTTGCAATTGCGGGTATCGTCTTTGGATGCTGTAGCTCCAGTACTTGATGGTATACCTGATTGGATCAGCAGATGATCTTTTTTGTGTGCTTAAGCTGGCTTACTCGGGCAATAGTAATGTACTCGACAACGACCGAGGTGCAGTTCATCCCTAGGTTGACAAAGATGGCCGTTTCCGTAGAGATGCCGTCCATGATACCGATGAAGAACGGCCCAAGAAGCTTACAAATAAGGTCAATGCGTCTCATCTGGGAGTTCATTGCTATCAACAAATTAGATGATGTCTGTCGAGACTAGGAACAACTTACTTCGAAGTGCTGTAGTGTCCGACTGTGCAACGACGACGACCTGGATGGCGGTTAGGAATTGGCCTCGATTGTTCGTCTTTGTCACATACCCAGTCTCTCTCAACTGACACCAGATTCATGATGGCAGCCAGTTTCTCGATGCAAGCCATGAGGACTAGCAACGCTAAGAGGCCACTCCGTAGCCCATCAGAAAGGCTCTGGGCTCTGCTCAGGATGAGGAAGATGGCACACGAAGTAGCGACAGCGAGCCGTTGCGAAACTAGCGACTCAGTATACTTAGTTCAAGCCAATGGCTGTTTTGTGACATACCAATTGACAGCCTCACGGTCTTGAGACGGTCCTCGCGGTCAATGTACTGGCCAACCCACGATGACAGCGCTATTGCAGCGGCGCCGCGCGCCAAGGCGTAGACTGAAAGCGGCATCAACGTCCCGGGGAAGATGGAGGCGAGATAGAGGACGCTGCCAAACTCAAAGACACGCGAGTTCCACGTCGAGAGGGTGTGAGAGACATAGAGCCGGCGAGCGCTGTGGCTGACCGTCCAGCTGTCGTCTTGGCTGTCGCATACATCGTTACTGCTGCTATCGCCGTGGTGAGATGATGTGTTCAATGATGAAGCGTCAGTGTGTGGTGATGCTGAAGATGAGCCAAGTAGAGGTGTGGTTTCTGGGTCGCCGACACCGGCGGGTGTGGTCATGGCTTTATTGGCCTGGTACATGTCGAGCAAGAGAATTGTCGCAAAATTGATTTCCAATTAACAAAGCATGACTAGAGAATGAAGCGACAAAACTATCACGAATGGTATCTAGAAAGAAAGAAAAATGTTTGACCCTGGTTGAGGTTTCATCAAGGTAAAGTTGTTTGTCGTCTGATTCCTTCCCTTCGGCTTCTCTGGTTGCCGGCCCCATCACATTTTAGTCCCCTCCACTATCCGGTCCCTGTCACTCAACATCGGAATCAGTCCCGATACTTCCTTCGGCATTTCCCCATAAGGTAATGCTGGCAATAGATGGGACAACAAGTGCTCATTTATGGACGCAATTGTTAGGAAGGAATTAAGGAATTACTGAAACCTTTGGATCAAGTCATTGGTTCAACTAGAGGAAGTTGAGACTCTGAGTGAGACATGATCATAAACGCCAAGAATAAGAAGACCTGAGTGTGTATGAGGAATCCTGACATTCTACAAAATGCTAGGACAATACAGAACAATAATGACAATATGAACCAGAAATAAACCTGGCAAAAAATGTTTGGCATCTCCTTAAGCACCAAACGTGGGTTCTTGTCAACTAAGCCCTTGTTGGTTGTTGGTCTACCCTTGACCAACAAAGACAAAACAAACCCAAACCTAACAAGCCGGGCTTGGTTGAGGAAAGAAATCGAAAGTGATGATGGACTCTTCTTTTGAAATTCTACAAGTGTATTTGTCCCTCTTGGTTATCTTGACTGCGTATTCTTATGCTGTGTATGTTCTCCAATCTAACCGAACTTGTTTCGAGTCTAGAACTCCTCCTTCAACAACCTGGAGGCAAAGTGTTTCTTTGAAGATGGTAACAGTCAGTATTTGGAGTACATTCTATCACGTCTCACGCAGTTTCACTTGCTGATTTAACGGGCTGTTTGCATTCCACCTGGCTGTGTGACTAGATCCGAATACTCCCATCCAGACCAGGACCACTACTTCTGCACCTCCAGCGCCGTTCAGTTCCAATACTCAATGACCATACTTGCATGCCGAGAGATGTGACAGTAAAGTCAGATAGAGCAAAATAGATAGAATCATCATCGGCTGCACATTCCTTCTTCCCCTCCATTCCCATGTATGCCAGTGGCATCACGATGTCTGTTTTTTGGTCGAGGTGACTCTAGACCTGGCCATGCTCCGAGTCGGCGTCGAAGCCGGACTCCTCCTTGACGTGGAAGTCCTCAAGCTCGGCAGCCTCTGCCTTGATGGCTTTGGCGGCACGCTCAGGAGTCTCGGCTATGGCATGGTTAGTATCGTAATGTATAGCAGAAGAGAAGTCGGTAACATACTGTTGCTTCGCTTGCGAGAGCCGGACTTCTTGGCGCCAACATAGGTGCCATCATCATCGTCCTCGGACTCAACCTTCTTGTTGGCCTTGCGCTTGCGGGCTGGGAAGAGTAGTTGGATTTGGCCAGGTCACGATGAGGCAAGACACTTACGAGTAGCCTTCTTGACAGGAACTCCGGCGGCATCGCCATCCTGCTGCTGCTGTCTGAGAGCGTCGATTCTCTTGTTGACAGCAGTCCACTGATTCTGGAGGGACTTGACGGTGCGGCCAGGCATCTGGACCTCGGACCAGTTGATGCCCTTGCCCTCGGGCTTCAGCTGCATGATGATTCGAAGAAGAAACTCGTTCTGCAACACGTTTGGGTTAGACGAAGATGGGATAACAACTGCTTCAGCACTTTACCTTGGCCTCTTCGGTCCAGGCGTTAGCCTTGCCAGTGGGGGTTCCCTCAGACATGATGAACGTTGGTGAGGATCGAAGATGGATAGTGTGGTTGTGTGGGCAGGTTGCTTCTTTGCTCAAGCAACGGGCAGTTTGCTACTGAAAGATGGTCAAGACGGTGTCAGCTCATGGGTCAAGGTGCAAATGAAGAAGGGGAACACGGCGGAGGGGAAGCTGCTCTCTCACCTTGGTAGAGATAGAGGCAGAGTCAAAGGTGAATTCTGCCAAGCGAACTGTGAGACCGATACTCTTTTGCGAGTCAGTAGAGAGCGACGAGTAAATGAAAGGTAGAGAGTAAATAGTAAAGCACAAACCGAAGAGATGGTCCTGTTGTGTTGTGGTGAAGAGGAGAGAGGTGAAGTAAGGGAGAGAGCGAGTGCTAGTTGAGGGTGAAGGAGAGTGAAGGCTTCCCCGCTCTGCTCACAAAGAGGAGGGAATTTTCGAGGTAGAGAGAGCACTGCACTGAGCCAGCACTGGCGCCTAGTCAAGTCCAATTGACCCAGGAGTCAAACAAAGGGCATTGACAGGCGAACGGGCCTAAGTGCGAGGAGTTGTTTGAAAGGAACAAACAAACTTACTGCTAGAATAGTATCAAAAACTGTAGTGTTTCCCTATCTTAGAGGTATTGCGAGAAGCGAGGGACGAGGCGTGGTGAGCGAGTGTCGAAGAGAGTGTGTGGGGGATGAGAGAGTGTGGTGCAGGCCAGAGAAGCTATTCCCACGCCCAGCCAACCTATATATCTCGAGCTTGTTTTCGGGGCAGTGAATCATTTACGCTCAAAATAGACACAGTTTCAGGTTGATGACTTTCACACATAAATTTCATATGCTACTCAACCAGTAACTATTCCTACACAGTTGGACCACACAGGTCCTTCGGGTCCATTACCATCTTGTCTATTTCTATGCGCTGTTCATACCATCGTATACACGTCCCGGAGCCTCATCTCCGTGAACCACGCCCTACCTACTCTGGAGACCGCCGTAGAAGCCGTCCAGTATTAGTAAGGGCGAAAACGCCTTCAATGCCAAACCGCCATCGCCAAGCTGCTACTAAAGATAAGCCATAACCAGGATCAACCGGATCGCTCGCTCCCATGTGCCACACGTTCGCCTCGAGCTTGTGTTGTTATCTTCCTGCCCAGATCCAGAACCAAGCTCCCATCGCCGGATTTTCCCAGAAATGCCAGGAAATCATCTCTCCATTGGGGCATTCATGCTCTCTCCGTCCGTTATAGACAGCATCCCATCTTGTCATCCCATATTGAAGCACAACGACACAGTAGACAGTGCGCCCCCCGTTCGCTGCCAACTCCACAAATGCAAAACCAAATCGCTTACTTCATCCTCATACGAAACGCCATGAACTCTCGGAATCGATGCTCGTGCTCTTCACACGCTGCGCTCCAGCGTCTCCGAACGTCCATGTCCTGCTCCAGCCAGTTGTAGTACTCCTGAACATCTGCATCACCGCGGGCCTCCAGGAACGAGTATCCCTTCTCTTCTCTAGTACGCGCAATGTGCGCCTTTCGCGTGGCAAAATGGTCTACCACCTGGCTGTTGAAAGTATCCCAAAGTCGCATGTAGTTTTCGAAATCTTTGACATACTTCTCCCAAGACACCACATTTGGCTGGGCTCCATTGACCGCTGGGAGTTGAGGAGCAACAGGGGGTGATGGGAACCTCAAAGGATGAACCTTGGGAAGCTTGATGGAAACATCAGCCGAAGCCTTGCTCTCGAAAGGCAAGTTGTCCTTCATATCCGCAAAGGACTTTAGCCCGGAGCTCTGATGGGCAAATGGAGCCACGTTTCGCAGGTCGGCGAAACTAGCCCGGAACTCCTCACTATCCTCCGATCCCACATTGTTGGGGTTGGGATTCACCGGTTTCCTTGGGATCTCTACCGGCTTGTCCTTGCCGTTCACGTTGTCCACATTGCCAGGTCGCCACTCAGGTCTGGAGGGCTCAACGTTGATGTTTCGAGGACCGTTGAATGCCGTAGCTGTTCCCACTGCAGGTACTGGTTCAGCGGGTTGGGCTGGCTGGGCCACTGGTGGCTTGGGCTGGGGTGAAGGCGTAGTCGGGGCCGGTTGCGGTGTCGGAATCTTGGGGGGTCGAGGTGGTGGGACCGAGGTCGAAGCAGGAGGGCTGTCGATGTCCATGGCCTGAGGGCTCTCAGCGACAGGGGGCTCCTGACCCTTTCGTCCACGCCATTCAAACACCTCTTCATCACTGCTGCTATCGTCGACTAGTGCTGAGTGGCTCGGTTTCTTGGAAGCTTTGGGCTTCTTCGAGCTTGCTCGGTTAGATCGAGTCGGGGACACCGACTTGGACTGAGATGGCTGCGGAACAAACGTCTGTGGGCCAAACTTGTCACTCCATCCTTCAGGGTTGAACGCCGACTCGGGCTTGACAGATTCCGGCCTCTCTGACTCGGATGGAACACTCGAAGTATCTGTACGGTTAAGGGTTGGGCGCTTCTTCGGCGAACGGCGACCTCCTCTGCCTGCCTGAGATCGAGACTTCGTTGGGCTACCTTGCTCTGCTCCGCCAGCGTTAAACTGCCAACCAGTCGCATCCTCGTCCTCGGCGAAGCTCGTGTTGATATCGTCGGTGCTGCTTCTCGCGAAGCGGCCAGGATCAGGGGATGTTTGCGCGAAAGTATCGTCGTTGACGGGGAAACTGAAGCTATTGAAGTTGGCCTTGTTAGCACGATTCGACGTACGGGGGTGATCTGAGTTGCTGTATTGATGCTTCGTCTTCTTGGTTGAGCTTCCAATCCCAGCGTTATTGATAAGCTTGGCCAAAAATTCGACCTGATGACGCTCAAAGGGGGTCAACTGATGAGGAGAATCATGTCTTCCACTGGGAGACGGGTTGAAAGAACTAGTGCCTGAGTCATAAGGGCATGCGTCGTATTGATGAATGCCCGCCAGACCTGGCTCAAAACCATGATTTCCCCGACACTTGCTGGATCTTGGTGAAAAGGGAAGGTGGTTGTACTTGGTAGAAGATGGTTCGTCATACATTGATGGTCCGCCAGCGTTGCTTTGTGATTGAGATGCTGTCAAGGCGTAAGCAAGTCTGGCATTCAAGCTAAGGTTCATCAATAACACTTACGGTTTCCGTCTGTAGGCACATTGGGGGTTTGGTCGGGCGTTGGAGTAGCATTCTTGAAGCCGCTGCGAGTCTTCTTCAAGGGAGCTTTGGGTCGGTCTGCGGGATCTTTAGGGAGCGGCTGTTCATGGCCCTTGGGCGCACTAGCACTGCGTTGTCGGTTGAAGGCCTCATTATCCGAGGACTCGTCACGGTTCGTGGTGTCTCGGGTGCTCTTGGCTCGGTTCAGGGGGATGCCGTCAAAGGGATTCGTCTTCTCGCCACCATGTGACGTGTATGGAGTGCTTTGCCGGGGATCTGCCCAGTTGTCTCGGTCTCTGAACTGGCTTAGAGGATCTGGCATCGTAGTAGGAGGTGGTCTCGCGGGAGGTGGAGGGGCTTCTTGGGGAGGCTCTTGCGGAAAGGATTGCGCATATCGCTCCGATGCTGTTCTTGAGTTGTAGTTACTGCTAGCCACTGGCGGTTCATCACCCATGGCTGAACGAGGATGGAATCCCGTCTTCCTAGCACCAAATGAGGCTTCGGCGCGCTGTCTGGCAGACTCAGTCCGTGGAGGAGGGGGTGGAGGAGGAGGTCGGGGCTGATCGCTCGTCTTGGCCGACGGGCCCTTGCGCATGTTCTCGAATGCCCGGGCAGCATTCTTCTTTGCTTCGGTCTCCGACTGCTTCGCAGTAGGAGGAACGCCTGAAGCAAAACGGGTTTGCCATCTCTGGGCGCCTGATGGAGTCGCTCTCGGAGTTCCGTTGTTACGTCGGGGTGGTGGCGGATACTGGGCACTGACATTCGACCACGGGTTTCCCTTAACACCCGATGCGCCTGGGTATCTGTTGCGAGTTCGCGAAGCATCATACTTGGCTTTTTGATCGGGATCGGAGAGAATCTCGTGCGCCGATTGAATTACTTGGAACTGGGTGTTGACCTCCTCTTCTCGCCCAGGATTGCGATCTGGGTGGTACTTTAGTGCTGTGCCGCGGGTTAGTTGATGCAAACGATTCAGATCCCGGTTGGAATAGTACCAAGTTTCCGGTATTGCTTCCTAATATCCGCGGCGTCTGCCGTCGGGGGCAGCTCTAGGTCTGCATAGTAGTCTCGGGGTGTGCCCATCGCAAAGGGCTCTCGTGCGCTGCCAACAGGTTGTTGAAGTCGGTTATGCGATGGCTAAGAGATCACACCAGCGCAGTATGAAAGATCAACTCCTAGTTTGTCTTAGGATCGGCATGAAGGTTCGTGTCAGATCGATTTGCTCTGCTCCTTGGGTAGGTGAGAGGGTGCTGGTGTTTTCGTCTCGGTCCGTTCGCTATACGTGAATTGTTTAAGAGACTGTAGATCCCGATGCGGGTTGCGCTCGGATTAAACAGACCCCGGATGAAAGCAGGTTTGCTTCGTGCAGGTGCAAACCGTGTGAAGCGCTGTCTTGAAGACTTATGTCAGCTCAGGAATTGCCAAGCCAGCGGGGGGGGGGGTGAAGTGAAGCGGCGAGGACGATGCAGGATCAGGATCTTGAAACCAGGAAACGTCAGGGAAGTGTCCTGGGCTGCGCAACATGGTTGTCCAGCCAGGAGCCGGGTCGGGTTTGACAGTATTCAAAGACCTCGAAACGAATGGTGCACTGCAGGGCCGTTTGGCTGTGTCCTCTTCCACCCGAGTTCCATTCTCGACATGGGGCTGCACAGATCCAGATTGGGGAGAGATGGTTGGCAGCTGATCCAAGGAAGCGGCATACTTACCAGAATGACGTCAAATCTTGGCCGTGAGGCAGGCTTCTGGGGACTGAGCAAAGCTGCAGAGAGGGAGCGGCGAAGGATGATGGGAGGAAGTCGACGCGAATAGTAGGGCGCTCAAGGGAGGTGATGCAGCAAAAGTGCAGAGAAGGTCGAGAGAAGAGAGCAGCTGGCGCGCGCCAGAGGTGATCAGAGGTCAGGTACCTTTTAGCGATGGATGGAGGTTGATGGTGGGTGCCAGGTGTGCGGGAGGACGGTACTTCAAGGTACTTTGTTCCCCGAAGATTCTCGATGTACCACCCAGGGCCGCGTCGAGGGGCTGTGGCTCAGCTCTGGTGTGGCCTCCCAGCGCTTTCTTGGGCTTTTGGTCCGGCTTTAAAGACCCGCACGGGCGGATGTCAAAGGGTCTATCGGGTCGGTGCTTTGGAACTCTGAGGAGCCAGGTTATTCACTGACGTTGGAGCCTTTGGGTGCAGATTTGTTCCAGGCCAAAGTACTTTGGGTGCAGGGTCTTGGGCGTAAAAGAAAACAAAACATGTGGCGGGGCAGTTTGTACCGGCCACGGCAACGGGGTGATGAAAGAAATCCCCGGAACCCCACTTCGGGCTGGAATGGCAGACAACAACAATTGTGAGTGCTACCAAAAGTCCTCATGGATTAGGTGCAATCAATTAGGATTGGATATTTTGTATGATGGATAGTAGATGTTCTACAATGGTAGTACATGCCAGCTGAGCTCACTCGGCTACCAGCCATCAACACTATGATGCGACGATGTATGATGGCTTGGTCTGTAAGCTTAATAGACCCGAGTAAATTGAATGCCACACCTTCGCGTGCATCATTTCGCACTTCTCTAGACGCAAGAGATACAATCTTACGCTTGGAGGCCGTACGTGGTGCACAAGTGACCCCATCATGAGAGCACTGCCACAAGTGCACTCATGACGAAGCCACATCAGCACCGCCACGCCCGACCCAGGTTGACATCAGAGGCTTGAGGGTGCCTATCTGTGTCTGCATGGGACCTCGGTCGAGCAACACCAGGATCTAGGGCCATCGGAACCCGTGTGGCACTGAAGGCCTCTTCTCAAGCTGTGGAACGTGTAGCGGCCATAGTATCTTTTTGCTGACAGTATCTGCCCAAAGGGGGAGAAGAGTTTGTATACACAACAATGGAACCAGGTTACGCATGTGATCAACCCAACCATGGGTGTTGGTGCACTACCTAGCCAGCATCTCCGCAGATCTTGGACTCGATTCTCAGTCAACCTCGTCTCGAAGGGACCGACGACATACAGGATATAGAGATGTTGCGCTAGTATTGTGAAGGCCTCACTACGCAAGACGGACCAAAAAGGATTCGTAATCGCACTCCTCCAATGGCACGCGATCACACCAACAACGTCGCAAATTCTCGCTGGATTATCTGCCCGGTAAATTTACTCCATCTCATTATTTCTCTCCGCCTCAGCTTCACTGGCCCGCCTTCTCCGCCGCCATCTTGGCCTCCATCTTCCTCCGCGCCGCGAGGATCATCTCGTCCCGCCGGCGCTGCAGCGAAGCCTGGCGCTCGTCCCGGTTCGAGCTCCAGCCCTTGCCCTGAGTATCCTGCTCGCTGGACGGCGTGGTGTCCAGCTTGCTCTTCAGATTGTACCGCGTGATCAGGTCGGGCTGTGCCGGCTTCTCCGGTTGTCGGGGCGCCGTTGCTGCGCTGGCGCTGCCGGCGGATTGACCGGGAGGAGGCGGTGGTTGGAAGGTGATCGGGGGCTGGAGGGACAGTTCTTGTTAGAAAAACAGCCTGAGTCGGAGTCGAAGTCTTCAACATACCGTGTCTAATCGGCCAGCCAAGATGCGCTCCGTAGTGTTCTGGATATTTCCTCCGTTTCGTTGCAGATCCCAAAGAATACTCCGTCTATCCGCCTGCGGAAACATCTGCTGTATCCTCTCCACTGCGACCTCTCTTGACCTCATAAACGCCTCGGGGGAGCGCGTAGCTTGAGGTGGCGATGGGCCTCCGAAGAACAGATATCGTATTATCAGGCCCGAGACCACTAGGATCGCCAGAAAGTATGGCAATGAGATCTGATCGTCCGCCATGGTTGTATCGTATGCGAGCCGTCCACGAAAGGCACGTGAGCCGTACTGCGGTAATCGACGAAGCGATGCGGATATCTGCAAGGGCGGCTAAGATGGCAGTTCGTGGAGGTGAGGGAAGTGAAGGGTAGATTCACATGGAAGCTAATGAGCTGCCAGCGTGGGTCGATGTTATGGATCTAACGTTGTGGTTACGCCAACAAGGATGGCCAGTGATGGGGCGCCCCAAGAGCTCCCTTTTGGAGAAGCCAACGGTGGGGAAACCTCGGCTAATTCCCCAACCTAAATTGTTTCAAAAGAATACTCACGTCACAGAGCACAAGGTCACAACTTGTGTTACCTTGTAAGCCACTGATTGTAGATGATATGAGCGCAAGGTATTCCAGGTCGATGTGTATGAGCTTTAAGCCTCCAAGTGTATCCAACAAACCAAGCTGAAAATAGTGCGAAAGGGTGATAGTGCGTCCCCAAATAAGCACTCGATCCCTCATCTCACATATGAATCACTCCAGGGACACGCCCAATGCAACTCCCGTGATCATTGGAAGGACACATATGCTTTGCAGAAACCGGGAGGCATCCTTTATTGAGCGCCCACGCACCGGTGAAAAGCCATCAACTTCAAGAGACTAGATCGTCTCATTACTGACAGTACCAAAAGACCCAAACCATTTCCATGAGAAGGAGTTGCCCCGCCCTGTCGGCCAAACGCCCATGGTACACTTCCCACCGTTTCCATCACTTATCCCCAATGCTGTCTTGTGTTGCGCCATTGTCATGGCCCTTCTTGCTGGCATCATTACCCTTTGCCTTTGAACTCGGCTTTTCTAGAGATGTGTTACTCTAGGGCACAGCCGGTCCCTGGCTGAGACTGGTATCAAGGTCGCCGTAATGGAGGGTGAATTCCCGCTGCAGTCGCCGTTAGTTCTCGTCCTATAAAAGCCTAGACATATCGACATACTCGCTCCTTGCGCCAGGTGCTTGAATCCCACACAATGTAGTAGCCTCGCTCATGGGTCGGGCCCAGAGTTTGAGGAGTCATGTGGTCATCCTTTGTCAACCAGAGCTGCAATTTCTTGTGCCATCTCCAGTTTCGCGAGTGTCTAGCGAGCCCGCGTTAGTGAAATGAAACCTTTCTGAGGCGAAGCGGTCGTCCTTACAGTTCTACTGCGGCCATCTGCTGCTTCAAGTCCGCTGGGGAGCTGTAGAAGATCCAGAATAGGGTCTCCTCATTGAAGTTGGGGATTTTGCTCTCGATTGGTTGGACATTGGTCACGTTGTAGCAATCGGGCAGTCGGAATTTACCGGCATTTATAGCTGGCCGAGGAGGTGCGTCGTCAAAGAGGGAGTAGTTCTGCGTTGAGAACAGGCTGGACTTGGTCAGTGGTGCTCCCAAACCAGACAAAAAGCACTTACTCCGGAGACGACATGTCGAGCCCCAACGACATCGGATCCATGCCCACCACCATCGCGTGGTAGTCGGGATAGTTGTTCATAAGCGTTCTGAGGCCCTTAATACCCCACCTGTCGGCTGCGGACATGCCAGCTAGAGGGTCAATAACCTCTGCAGCTTGGGCGTCCTGGTCGTCGTTCAAATTCCTACCAGAACCATCGTTGCCGATAGCTCCTAAAGGAGATGCTCCCTCAGCTGCAGCTGCGCCAGGTCCTTCTTCCCGCATACCTGTAGGTTTCTGCCGTGAATCGTCCTCAGTAGCAGCGGCCTTGCCATCCTGTGGCCTTGAAGAGCCTGCAAAGTTTAGCATCCGCATTAGAAGAATCGAAGGGAGACAAGGGCCTACCAGGGGCGCCAATGCCAGGCGGTGACCTTGCCTCATTCGCCCGGCTGTTAGCCGAAACCGCGTTGAGAAGGCCATTCCCCCTGTTTGGCACATGACCAGAGGCACCAGCTTGAGGTCCAAATCCCAGAGATGACATCAGATTCGCCGCGCGCTCAGATGAAATGTCTCCGTTTGCTGTTCGGTTGAGAGGGGAAGTCGTCGATGCTGCCGGCTTGAGCCTGAGACGACTGGCCAAGGTTCCCTTGGTTTCCGAACCGAAAGCCACCCTGCACTGGAGGTCCGCGAGAGGAGGGGCTGAACAGATCTTCTTGGCCGCCCTGCTGCGAGCCAAGGGTGGCAGACTGGTTGCGTGGTACAGGGCCACCGGGGTTCCTCGACCCAGCCGTCGACCACATTGACTGCGCGTTGGCGTTGGACATCTGAGGGTTGTTGGATAATGATGGAAATTCTCTGGTAAATATTAGCGTGTGTTTATGTTCAAGTTTGGTGGTGGAATAATATGTAGCGCCCAAAAAGATGAGCAAGTATGCGAGAATGTTGATGGCGAGGAGAGTGCACATACGACAGGTCCAGAGGTGTGGCAGGCTGCGACCCGGTCAAGCTCTGCGCAAAGCTCACGTTCCCGCCAAGCTGACGTCCTGCGTTCTGAGGGCCTGCCCCTGCCATAGGAACACCTCCTCCAAACGCCCAACCCGAGTTGTTGTTTCCTGTATCGATGCGTCGTTAGCCTCAGCTCGAGGTCGGGTCATGGAAGCCGTCCGGCTACCACCAGGGCGGTTGCAAGCGCGTACCCAGCTTTCCGTTTGGTAATCGGGCTGAACCTGCTCGTCCAGGTTGTTGAGGTTGTTGTTGACCACCGAAGCCACCAGGCATTCCGCGGAGTGTCTGTGGCACTGCCCCTGCCGTTCGATCATCTCGTCAGCGCTGTCCTAACAACCCAGTGCTTTCATAATTTCTCCAGCCGTGATCCAAGCGACACTATAGAGAGCTCCAGATCGGGCTTTACTCCGCATTTCAAGCCATTGAAGCGATTGTTGAGTCGTCCGAGCGTGGCAAACGAGGGTCGAGGAGGAGCATCGTGCGTGGTGCGAAGAATCGCGGGGACACACGAGCTCAGAAATAGACGCAAGGCTTCGTCCAAAAGCCGTAGCCACTCGCAATGTCTCGACGGGGCGAAGCGTGATCTCGGTATCGCAAGGTTCGGAGGCACAGGCTGGAGCGCGGGGTCCTGAGGCTGAAAGAACGACGTCGTGGGGTGGTCCTACCTGGCCGATTCATGATTGCAGTAGTTCGCGCGAGCTTTGAGGGCAAGTCGCGGAGGATGTAAAGTCAACGTAAGGTTGTCGAGCGAATGCTTGGGTGGGAGGTCGCGGCTCGAGACTTGCTGCGTAGGTTGTCGGGCAGACGAAAGGCGGTCGTTGATGCGATCGATGGATGCTCTGGCAGGGCTCGCTCAGGCTTTTGCTGGCTGCGCTGGTCGGGGAAGGCTACGTACTGTGCTAGGTTGTGCTGTCCATGCTCTGTGCGACGGACGGCTGGGCTGGGCTGGCGGCACCTTCCCTTCCCTTCCAGTGGAGGGTGGATGCCCGGGTTCAAGTGGGTCCGCACCGACAGCGATGTACCCGCCAATCAGAGCCGGAACAGGCCAAGGCTGAGCGGCTGCTTGTTCGCACCTCGCGTCACCGGGCAGGCATTGGCAGCGTCAACACCAGGTACCAAAACCAGGCGCAAACAGGACCTGACCCGCACCCTGACCCTAGATGCATCTTCCCGCGCAGCGATTGTCGTTCTTCGTCTATTCGTGACTCTATTCTAGTTGACCGCTTGCTTGAAGCTGTTCTCAAATCCAACCTCAGCCACGTTTCGTCCAATCAGAATAATCTTGCCCTCTGGAGGCGGCGCCTCATCATCTCGTGGCCCGTCATTTATCTCAAAAATCTCCCTGACCCCCTGCAGCATCTTGATGTCTCCGTTGGCAAACACAAGACGACCCTTGGAGCGGTGAATCTCAAACCCTCCCACCTTGTCCGCCTCAGGGAGCTTGTTGTCCCACAGCACTGACCGTAGCCAACGGTCAACAGCATCTAGCTGTTCCGGTTCAAGGCGACCGACAGGAATCGTGACGGTCGAGATGGTCTAAGCGGACGGTTAGCAACAGATTTTGACCCAAGAAGTACCGAGGTCGACGGGAACTTACAGGGTCGAGATGGCTATGCCCCTTGGCACTCGCTTCCGATTCATTGAATTGATCATATGCGTGCAGATCAAGCAGGAATCCCTCCAGCTGGGGAACCACACTCCTCTCCGTCACATGGATCTTTGCCAGCCCGTTGATTGACTCAATCCTTGCTCTGACCTGGCTGAGCTCCGCCTCTGTAACCATGTCGGCCTTGTTGATGACAATTACATCCGCGTGAGAGATCTGGACATGGGCTGTGGTCATGACTGGGCCATGATCGTCGTGGTTATGTCCTTCAACCTTGCCGTTGGGGTCATCAAGGCTGAGTAGGATGTTTTTCGCATCCACCAAAGTGACAATACCGTCAAGGTAAATTGTGCTTCCAAGCCCATCATCCACCCAGAACAGCGGCGCCAGATTACCAGGGTCAGCCAAGCCAGTCGTTTCCAGGAGGATGTAGTCGAATGCGCCCTTCTTGGACATGAGGGACTCAATCGCGTTCACACCCGTATCCCTATTCATGTTAGTTTTGCTCCGAAAACAGAAGGCTTGCCCTACTTGACTGAACAACATATGCAGCCATTGCCAACTTCAAGCCACTCCTCAACTTGTTCATCTCCCTTGTTTACAGTAAGGGACTTCTCAATGTCGAGTGCTGCAGTACCACTTAGAAAGGCAGTAGTCATGTCACCTCAGGAGTACTTACAGTCCCCAAATTCTGTTCTGGAGTTAGCGAATGTTTACCATCAAGTCACGGTCCTTCCAAACCATTCATAATCACAGCAATCTTTTTGCCATGCTGGGCTGTGAGGATGTAATTCAACAGCGTCGTTTTACCGGCGCCGAGGTAACCTAACACATGTCAGAAATGAAAGTAAGTGATCCATGGGTTATTACCTGTAACAATAGTAATAGGGACCTTGACCGTGATCTCGCCATCCACATTGTCCGCGGCCGTGTTAACGAGCTCTGGCGGGGCATCGTCATCAAAATCCATGGTTGCTAGGCTTGGTAATGTCGTCAATCTCGATCTGAATGTTCGGTAGAAAATGCCCGAGTTCCACACTCGAGAATTCAAAATATGTAGGGAAAAGTCCGATTTAAAAGCCTAGAAATCGCTCTAGGTGGTGTATTTCCAAGATTTCCACTTCCATCATTTCAAATCAGGCACAGAACTTGGATCGTTGCGTATAAGTCGCACAGTCCCCGTTTGATGCATTCACCAAGCTGTCTATGCGTCTACTGAGGTCTTTTCTAGGACCCAGCCAAGCCCTGCCAGCCACTCACCCGCCAACGTCGCAGCCTCGTCGTGTGCTGTTAACCGCCCAGCTCTCCCCCAAACCTACACTCGTTCGTTATTGTGTACGTTTTCTCGACACTGCGGCTCGACACCTCCAACCGCCATGTCGCTAGCACCGAGTTCGCCTCGGCTACCAAGCCCGCCGCCCGCGGCTGAGATCCAGATCGGTCCCAAGTCGCCGTCTGGCGGCCCAGCAGCCAGTCCCCAGACGACACCACAGGAGCAGACACAGCTTGATGCGAGTTCTAGGCGGCGGATACACCCAGGCACAAAGGCGGCAGACATGGCTGCCGGGCCTCCTTTGATACCCTTACATGAGGTTTGTTGCGCTCATGTTGACCCATATTGAGCTCCCAACTAACATCAACCAGCTCGACTCTGCCTTCCAGCTCCAAGAACACCTAGCCGCCCTCCACTGCTACCATACCGCCTCCAACACCCAACCAATCACGCGCGCAACAGCACTGCAGCTTGCGCAACCCCCAAACGGCATCGACCGAACCATCTGGCTCTACGAGCTCTGCCGCTTCCTCATCTCCCAGTGCAACTCTCTCATCGTCGGCTTCCTCTTCGACACCCCGCCATGCAGTGCAAACACGTGCCCCGAGATGCGCGCTTCCGAGTGGCAGTTCCTCTGCGCCGTACACGAGCAGCCCAAGAGCTGCTGTGCCATTGACTACTGCTGTCATACCCTCGACTGGGCAGCCAACGTCGTCACCGACCAGAAGATCTTTCCAAGCCGTTTCGTCGTCCTCAGTGACAGTCATAGCAAGAACGTCGGCATAAAGAACCTGGTCAACGTGTTCCGCAGGCTGCACCGCATATTCGCCCACGCATGGTTCCAGCACCGTGGCGTATTCTGGTCTGTTGAGGCCCAAACCGGGCTCTATGTCTTCTTCAAGACGGTTTGCGACCTGTACGATCTGTTGCCTGCCGAGAACTACAAGCTACCGCCCGAGGCAGAGGGCTTGGAGACTCCTCAGCTAGAACATGAGATTGAGAAGCCTACACCAACCATTCTGAAACCTCCGTCCCAGCAGCGCGGGCCTGGTCCTGAAGACGACAACATGCATCCCATGAGGACAAACACCCGACGCCATATAAGGAGCAGCCCATCAACAGGCAGCGCCGTGACAACCGTCATGGAAGCGGAGGAGGAGGAACCTGACGGAGTCTCACGCAAGCTCCGAGACATGCACATCACGGCCCCTTCACCAGTCGAAGAGGAGCCTGAAGTAGCTGAAGTCCCTGTTATCGTTGAGCAGTCCGCTATGCCACAGGCCTCGTCTGAATCCCATGAGCAACCCGCCGAAGAAGAGGACGAGGAAGATGATGCCGACGCCGACGATGCTGATCTGACAATTGTGGAACCGGCCGTGGAGCCACCGGAGCAAGATGCTGAAAAGGACACCGACCCTCAAACTAATGAAGCTGAGTCCAGCCCACAACCAGCAGTGCCCGAAGAAAGCCAAGAGAAGGACACATCTCAGGAGTCTTTGGCGGAGGAAAACGCTTCCGCGCCAGCGGAGACAGCGGTTGAGGAGCAAGGTTCTGCTTCTCAAGTTGCCCCTGAGTCTACTGGTGAGAACCAACAGACACAGCCAGAGACTTCCACATCTGCTACCACAGTGTCGGAAAAGGAGACCAAGGAGGATGAGGCATGATAGATCAGCAAAGAAACGCGCTTTACTTAATTCACAGCTCCTGCTGTCCGGAAGAGTGCTGTAGATCATCAGGTCGAGGCTCGCGTTGTAGCCAAGTTACTATATAATACATTGTGTAATATGAGTTCTCAGAGGTTGGGTATTTGCAGCTCGGGGAAGTAGCCGCCTTTTTCTTTTCCAAAGTCCATATCCAAATCCGCTCCGTCAAACGCCCTCTTATACCAGGTTCTTCCCAAAGTCTACCGTTGCATCACCCGCCAACGGCCGCCCTCCCGAGAAATGTGTCTATCCAGTTTCGCATGATGCCCCCCTTAACGCCATGTGACCTAACGTGGACCGAGATGGTCAACCCTGTGTCGCCGTTGATTTCCGTGCCTCGCCTTTCCCGATCATGTACTCGCTCTGGTGGATAACTCCTAAAGAGCCAGCCATCTAGGCCTCAGCAATAGGCCTGAGTTCGGAGAAGTCTAGCTGCTCCAGCCCAACACTACTGCCTCAAAAAGCCATCGTATCGGTTGCCAAACAAGCAAGCTGCGCCCAGGACCGAGTATTACATCCTCCTACAGAACAGCAGAATGAGGCTTTTCAAGTCCATTGGGTAATTTGTGTCGGCTCGTGCCCGCTTCCTGTCCCCTGCTCTACGACCCGGGCCCCTCGCCAGCAGGCGGTGATTTGTTTGCCTCATCCATTAATGACATCTTGGCGAAAATATGCCTGACCTCTCGAAGGTTCTCCTGCTGGGCTGTCACGGCGGCGGCGTTCCGCTCGTCGGCGAAGTTTCGGATGTTCTGTAATACAGGGCTGAACCCTTCATCGTTCGGTAACCACCACTGCACACACGACGGCTCTCGGAAAAGCTGGGCCATCTTGCTTCGAATTGTGATAGGATGGATGTATCTAGAAGGCTGATCAGCATTTCGCTCTATTCGAAACAGCACACATCGGAGGCCGTCTCCTTACCCCATAGTCTCCAGCAAAGCAAACTTTCGACGGAACCACATGTGATGCCGTGCGTCCTGAGGCAAGAACAATGCCGCAATTGCAATGCAAGCTTGTATCAAGACCAACACGCCCCTGGGGGTCGATGGCCAGAACTCCAAAGTCTCGAAATATTGGCAAGTTCTGTACGCATGCCGGTTCAGATCCGCGAACAAGATGTCCGGCCTTATGCCAGATGACTGGCATTTGTGCATAATCATGATACTATTCCACTCCGCGCAAAGAACGGTTGCGTGAAACAACGGAAA
Organism: Fusarium solani; assembly: GCF_023522795.1. Lineage (NCBI taxonomy): Eukaryota > Fungi > Ascomycota > Sordariomycetes > Hypocreales > Nectriaceae > Fusarium > Fusarium solani. Next base: position 2,915,036 of record NW_027072154.1, read on the forward strand.
GTCGTAGAGGATACCGACGGTGTATGGGTCGACAATATCGTCCGAGGGAATCGATTCTGGGGGCGGGAAATCCGTGATGAGATATCTCTGATCCAGGAGGGCAGGGTCGCGCTTCTCCTTCCACTCGACAAGTCGTTTATCTATTGCCTGGTGCTCTTTTATGAAGTCTTCGGGAGAGATCTGGCCCCTACTGCCTTTGGCGAACAAGATGGACATGTCGTATGAGATGAGCCGGAGCCGAGAAGACCATTCTTCGATTACCCATCGCAACTCCGCTGGATGGGCGGCTTTTTCGGATTGATAGAAGTCCACCATGGCCTGGAACCATTCTCGAGGCAGGTCGGTCGGAAAGCCTCCCATGAGGGCCACAAAGTTATCGAATCGAGCGTACCAGCTAAGGCACATGCGGCCCATGGCGGTCTGCATCACGGTCTGGGGGGTGAATATGCTAGTCAGTATCTCGAGTGCTGCTTTTTGGTGTCCCATGAGGTTCACCCAATCGCCAAAGTACTCCTAGATAAAGTTGTTAGAGGACCAGTATCGGAAAGCAATAGCTCGCAAGCGTACCTCTATCGTAGCAAGCTGCAGGATTGTCAACAAGGTGGCCACGTTCGGTTTCTCCTTTCTCTTGAGTAAGCCCAGTAAAAGTGTCACGCTCTTGTTATAGTACTGCAAGAAATCTTGTAGTTTTCCTTGGGGATTGTCAAGTGTGAGATGATATGCAGAGAAACCGACAACAGCGTTAAGCAGTGGCTCATGACGAGTAGCCACGCTAGGGAGGATAGTCTTGAAGAAGTCATCCGAGTCGGTGGGGATACAGTAGTTAAAGCTAGTCATGTTTTCGACAAAGAAGGCAAGACATCGCTGATATTCGGGCGGCAAATGCGACCAGTCGGCTGGTCCTAGGTTCACGGGGAATTCGACAGAGGGGTAGGCAGCTGCGAGACTGCTTGTGTTGCAGTCGCACTCGATGGAGACGAGCTCTTGGAGGGTGCGGAGCGTGCCGAAGACTTTGACGTCTGGTCTTCCGTTTCTTCCTCATCAGGGATCGTCTCAAGCTTGCTCTCTCGGTCTGCATCTTCGTCGTCTTCTGCATTTGAGGAGGAGGGACTCGTTTGCTGAGTGGAGGTGGTAGAATCTCTAGATTTACCAGATCCCCCTGAGCTCTTTGAGGATGGAGGGTCGGGATAGACACATTCTCGACTCCCCTTTTTGCAACCTTTGCATTGTCAGTAATGGCGCCCAATCGAATACATGCCATGGAGCTACACCCACGTTCGCATATTGGTCGTGTTTCGTCGCACTGAGCAAGTTAGATGCGCTAGTTTCCATGTTAGTTGCGAAGTGTTGCGTACCTTGACACGACGGCTCCGGCACATAAAGCATCCGGAACGCGTCCTACGATGCTTAACATGGTCCACTGCAGCAGGAGTTCCAGCCGCAGACTTCCGGCGGCCTTTCTGGGACTTGTTTGGGTTAAACATCATTGGGTCCGGGAAGCCGGTGAAATACCCGAGCTGCTGATACGGGCCAGGCATCGGAGCGGAGGCCATGGAAATCGGGGGACCATGGAGTCGGGGGTCGAGCATCTCTTCGGGGGAGGTAACCGGATTCATCCCAGCCCCCGACATGGAAGAAAGAAAATGATGATAGTAGTCTCCCATTGTGACAGACAGCTGCAGCACAAACAGCTCGGGTAGGTCGAGTGTTTCAGAGCTGCTGAGGGAAGGTGTCTTGGGTTAGGAAGAGAAACAGATTGCGATTCGCATGCTTGCCGAAAACGGTGCTTGCTGATCGACGGAGTTATGCCGGGTCTGAAGCGCACAAGACAGAACCGTGAGGGGACAGAACCTTTCTTGAAGCTTAGCCGTTCCAGCTGGCCCATGTGCCAAGGGCGGCTCAGAGTATATGAGCGTCAAGAGTCGACCACCAAGGCCTAGCAGAGAGGCGAGTTTCGACAAGATGGACGTGGACGATGGGGGCAACCAAACTTGGGGGCCGGCTGGCAATTTCTGTTTCCTGCCGGTAACAGTGACTAACCAGGGTTACGATCGTCCCCTAGTTTATCACGACAATCCCGGGTTGAAACCGGGAGAGTGGTAAGGTAAGGGCGTGCAAGAGGTGAGTTCGTCAAGGGTTGAGAGGCCTAGATGGGGAGCTGGTCCCAAACAGGCTGCAAGTAAAAGCCAGAAGAGGGTTGACTTTTATCAGGTTTGCTGGCACTGCGGATAGATCCAGGAAGCGGCAAGACGTCCGTGGTCTAGTGAAACGTGGTTTGCAAGGACGCTGTTTGGTCACTGGTGGGGGGAGGCCTGGGATGGTTGTATTGCAAGAGGGGCAGTCGACATGAGCAGGGACATGTATCGCGGCTGGGGAGCGGAGAGGCGCTGTCACGGTGACAGGGAGGAAAGATTGATCGATGGAGACACCTCTGATCGTATGGCAGAGGCTACTGGTTCCCAGAATCAGGGAGGGGAGGGGTCTCTGCAAAGACCAGCGGCAAGATGGGTCGGCCTGGGTGGTATTGGGCAAGCAGTTGGCCGGAGCCCCTGGAGATGGGGATGAATTCGAGGACGTCGTATCCTGCGGGAGAAGACCTGTCGCATGCAGGCCTGACGGGGCGTCAATCGCTGATCAACGGACAGCCCGGACTCGTGGGTCCCGGGAGCCAGCCAAGAGCTTAAGTTGTGCCTCTTGACTGTTGGTTTTTGAGGAGGATCCCACGCCCACGGACAAGCAGATGAGCAAAGCAGGCCACTAGTTTGCGGATAGATGGTCCGGGCTTGGATGCAACGCTGCTTGCGATGACTAGCAATGGGGAGATGGAACGGCACGATGAGGAGAAGATCGAGCAGAGTGATGGCCTTCAAGGTCGACAACGTCCGTCCGGTATGTTGAGTAGGCTGCTCCCGGGGCGGAACGGCGGATCCGTCCTGGGGCTTTTCGGGATTGAGACGAGGGTGTGTGATGGAGCCTCCGGGGTGTGCGTGAAGCTTCAGAGGGCTCCGGCAAAGCGGTACCGACTAAGAACGAAGGCGGATGAAGCTGTCGTGATGGCTAGATCTAGGAGAGCAACAAGGGAGAGCCCAACGACATGGAAGACGCAACAGCAATGACTGACACAAGACGGTGACTTCCTAAAAGAGGATAACAATAACAATGCCAATGGTATGTCAGAGCTAATAAAATGATGAGGATACGCAAAACAATAACAATAACGAGGTGTTTAATACGGTCAATAAGAACAGTCAGTGATCGATGTGCCAGGGGTGAGTAATAAAGATTGGGTGACAGGATGGATGATGTTATTACCAAACAAGAGCGCGGGGCGGGCTGAACTTGGGTTGGAGGGGCTAGAGTGAGGTAGAGGGGGAAGGAGTGAAGGGGAAGCAACACCCCCCAGCCACGATGGCTACCTGCCTTACCTTGCCTGCCATCCATCCATGGATGCTACTCTGCTGGACCTTCCTTGCCTCCCCGCCGGCCCTTGACAGCTTCTTTCTTCTCTCGTACATGTTTTTTCCAGGTCCTTGGAATTGAGTCGACTGGGATTATTTCCGACCAACTCCGCCCCGTTGAACAGTAGGGCCCGGTATTCTGGTCCTTGTTTCCCTCTCCAAGAAATGCCGTTTTGTCTTTACCTGACTGGGAGTGCCGTGGCCACGGGTGACTACAGCTGACACTCTGGGTTGGCGTTAAGATTTCAACTTGACGAGGGGGAACCGCCTCCTCGGGCTTGGGTGCACAGGGCGCGGAACTGGCCCTGCCCCAAAGCAGCTTAAGACCGCGGAAAGGAGACCGGATGGCTTAGAGGTGAGTCCCAGCGTCGTCAGGACCTCCCTTGGCTCTCTCAACAGGCCATCGAGGAGCCAGTACGTATTGCATGTCCTGATTAACATTGCAGTACCGATGAGGTCCATATCGTCGGTCACTCCAGTCTCGCTGGGCTGGGGCTGGCATTGGATTGGGCTTGCCGCCACTCAACCAGACCGATGAGCGACTGGGTTTAACGCCATGGGGTCAACAGACGTTGTCGACGAGGATCAGAATGGAGCTGAAAGGCTGTGGAGAACCCACCGTCCATGGCGTCCGCCGGGGACGGAGCAACTTCTTGTTCGTTGCATGGTGCCTGTTTGGGCATCTCACATCTGCGCCCGCGCTCTTGGCGTCGTCCACTCTGCCCTCAGTCTGTGGAAATAGGACGGCAGGCCAGGGGTCATCCATGAACGCGGCCGGTCATCAGCGGTGATGCAACCTACAAGAGAGGGGAAGAAGTAGGCGGTCGCTGGAATAACTGGCTTGAACCAAAGATGCAAGGCATCATGGGTGCGTTCCCCAACCTCTTGCCCCCCATACTGAGTGAGAGGCTGAATTCACAACATAGCCAGTCCCAATATCAAGCGTCCTAATCGCCACTATAGCTGCGGCTGCGGCATCGAACAATCATGCCACGGGTTTCGCACTTTTACTGTCGTACCCCCCCGGCACCCGTCATGACAAGCTTGGCAAAAAATGCGATCATGGTTCCCAGTTCTCGGACGGGAAAGATGACGATCTGATAGGGTCCCGTCTACAGGGGTGACGGAGGATGAGAGTGTAGGCCTTGCTCAATAAAGGCCTTGCTCAATGGAAACCCCTTGGGGGTGACACCGACACCCTGAGCCATGCAGAAGCAAGCAGCAAGCATTGCGCACCGCACACCATCCGTCCCAACTTTCACAACCATCCACACCAACAAACAAAACGGCTCTGGTCTTGACGACGTCTTTGACGCTTGGATCAGGTCCCGCTCCCTACGCGTGGGTCGTCGCGTGGCAGACCCAGTTGTGAACACCACCGTGGGCCTTGGCTGTTCGAAATTGACTTTGCGTCGACTGTTGAGTGTTTCTGAGGCACGGAGCCAGACATGACCATAATGGACGTCAAGACATGGCTATGAATCAGTGCACCGTTACTGCAGGATGGCTCTTTACTTTCCTCTCCTTCTCACCCTCTTTGTCTCCTGTTGAGCGCGTTCGCTCAGCCAGCCCGGAGATTAACAAATGTCCGCAGGAAGCGAGCCACGGACGAATGATTACAACACTACTACGTGGGAGGCCACAGCTTCAACAGCCTCCCACCGGACGGGGTCCAAGTGAGGCGAGGATTTCTCCATCAACCACTCAAGCCACCAAATGGCTCTTCCACGATCTTCTTTGACCGTGTTGAGATCGAATCAAGTCTAGCTCAACACTAAATGCAGGTCTGGGTCAACCTGAAGCACAGGCCAAACGCGAAGCAGGCAACGCAACAAGACCAAGCAAGCATATTCAACAGGGCATTCCCCCGTCCAGTCTCAGCTGGAGCAAGTCCGACTGCTCCGTGAACCCAGCATCTAAAGCCAGAAAGCGGTGGCCTATTCATCCAATAGCCAGCCATGCCTCGTTGGTCGAACACTGCATATTTTGACATTGATGAACAGCGATAGGGGTCAAGAGCAGCGCAGGGGCCCATCTCTGCAGATGCAACCTGTACCCTGCAACGCTCCTGTATGATGATATCGGTGTCTCACCTCACGTGGCATCGTATTCCACCGTCGGAGCCGGCACCCGACATCATCGGGGCGCTTCTCACTCTCGTTCGGAGACTTGAGCAAAAGCCCTGCCGCCGACGCGCGCGGCCTTCACCTGGGCAGCGGCACAGGCATCCCCATGACAGGTGAGCACCAATGCATGGGTCTCCTCCACCTTGCTTTGTTACACGGGTCGGGAGCTTTCCGCCGGGCCCGGGTCCTAGGTTTCTAGAAAGACGTCAAAATAATGTCACAGAGCCTCGGTCAAATATTGGCCCAGGAGCATCTTTTACTACAGGCACTCATCAACCTTGATGAGGATGTCGTCTAACATCGTTGGGCAGCCCACCCTTATGCGCACTACTCAGTTCAGGATGGCTTCGATGTATCACCCACGGCCAGTATATTTTTTGATATGAAGTGGCAGCCTGCTTGCACCAAGATGACAAGTCATGTTGTGGGCAGGATGGTCCGGCCTAATAACTGAACTTTGCAGCCAACGATTAACCCCACAAGAGACAACCGTTTTGAACGGGGGCATTTGCTCCTCTCGCGCCGTACTCGTACTATGCAAGCTGAAGACAGAAATTCTTTCTCGCATTGCGGCGGCGGCTCCGACTCGTTGCTAGCCAAGAACTAGCAGAAGAATGGGATCTATTCTCCAATTCCGGGACTTGGCCGTGGATCTTAACTGGTCCAAGGCTGATGCAGTTCTTCGGAGTCTGACAACAGGGGCACCAACAAGTTGGAAGAAGTTTTCAAGCGGGTACTCATGATTAAGACCTGCACGGCTGCATGGAGGTGGTGGGTTTCGAATCATTGCCCGCAGGGGCGCGAGAGGGCGAAGGATCGAGCCAAGGAGGTTGCTGCTCTGCATTTGCGCTCCAGGATAATACTCCGTACGGAGTTCAGAGTGACTAGGGCTGAGGAGGGCCAAGGCCGTTGTCGACGGGCACTCAAGAATTTTCATATCCTTGCTCCTCCTCCACTTCTTGACCAACCTACCTTGGGTCTGTCCTTCAAGACAACGAACGTGCTAGGGCGAGTTGCAATAATCGGGGGTTTGTCACGATTCCGAACCGCCAGGGCGGCGTCGACAGGGGAAAACGTCACCCACGCCTCCAAAAACTGCGTTCACAGGCGCAACCTAATCGTTCAAGGCATGGCAAGTGGTCTGATGAGGGGAAGTAAAACGCCATTCAGAACCGGCGCCTAGAACTGCGGCGCAAGACGTGGAGACATAAGCGCCAAATGTCTAGCCAGAAAACCAGTCAATAACACCAAAATCCCCTCTTCCCAGGTCTGTGGCTCAAAAAGGAAACCTGATGGGTCTCCTTGGCGGTCTCCATTTCTGGGGACTGGGGCTGTCAAGGAGCTCCCAGGGATCTTGCTGGGGTCTACGGATGGGAGCCTTCTCGTTGGTGCTTTTAACAGGGGGCCACTTGAGAAAACTGCGACGCTGTACGGGTAACTGGGCAAAATTGGAGGCTTCAGCATAATATCTGCCATGAAGGCTCCACAGGACAATGTTGTTGTGCATTCAATATGCGCATGGGATCGATACTCGGTCAGAATCCTCCTCCGTAGGGTTTCGCCCCTCGCCCGTCAATTGCATTCGAGATGGACAGTATTCCCGTCCCGGATCATGCCGAATCATCCAGCCGTTGCAGTGCCCCGGGTACTTTATCCCTGGAGTCGTGTCGTCTGTCAGTCAGCAAGAGAGTGAGAGAGAAAGGTAGGATCCAGTGGTTGTTGCTGGACATGACTGGACTATCGAATAGGCCATTGTGAGTAGCGGGAGGCCCGCCAGACAACGAACGCCAACGAACCAAGATCGAGCCTCACTTGCCTGGTTCATCTCGAACTGCTAGGATCTGCCTTGCAGGACGGAGCGGAATCATCACCAAGAGGCAGGTCTTTCAGCCCGAGATGGACGGGGGGTGGAGCGCGGAGGCGGGCTTTGGTATTCCGGCTGGCGTCTTGAGAGAGGTCTGGGAGGAGATGAAGTGAGGAGATGCTGTTGGCCTCGCATCTATCATCGAGACTAGTTGTCAATCTCACTGCTCTCACCAGCCCAGCTTGCGACAGAGGCCCAACATTCCGCACAGGGCGAAGATCTGCGCGAACCCCCTGCTGAACGCAACGCCCATCATCAATCCAGTGTCTACTAATGGGCAGGACTAATGCTGGAGGATCTGGGATTTGCCTATTTTTGGGCGGGCAGCCCTTGCCCAACGTTCATCATGTGAGATTGCGCCTAGCAGCATGAACGAAACGAGTGACGAACTCGTGCTCGATCTGGGAGCACGATGACGGCTGGACGAGACATCTGCCATGGTCTTCCTTGTCACAACCCGCAAATGACTTTACCGGATGCGTACAGCAAGACCCTGGCTGACAGCTCACTGGATGTCGACATTGGACAAGCCCGTGTATTTCGGCCCACCCCGCGCTCCCTTTCGTGCCTGGCCTGGCTGCCCTGCCCTGCGAGTCAGTTTGTCGATATGACCAGGAGCCAGGAATGGAGGCTCTGGATGAATACAGAAGTATCTCCGGCTGGCCTCGGGGCGATCGGTGCAGCGAGGAATCCTTAGTGGCCGCAGCACGGGGCTGTGAGAGGCACCAAGGGCGAGTCCCTGCTGGGCTAACACGACCAGGTTGACGGGTTGACGGGAATTATCCCGACTCCGCCAGTAGCTCTGCAACCTTGGTCCTGCATTTGTTTGTTGATGGCCGGCCACATTGCATACCCTGCACCGGCCGCCGGGCAGATCAAGCTCCCCACAGGAGGGCGGTAGGGCGACGAATGTGCAAATGAGCGCCAGGCCACTCACGCCCACGCCTGAAGACGAGACGGCGGGAACAAAGGCTACTGCAGGCTGAGAGGGACGTGTGGACGGCGCCTCACTGCGGTGCGGTGCGGTGCGCTGCTGTGCGGCGTGAGGCGAGAGGCTGGTTGGCAAAGTGGGATTTTAACTTTGTCTTTCCTTTCTTTTGTGTCGGGACTTGTCCTCACCCCAGTCCAGCTGAACTGACACGGCTGTCGTCATGGAGGAGTGTTGTTGATGATGATGGCGAGGCTTTGGTCAACGGCTAACGTTAGTAGTTAGTCAGTCTAACCTGCCAGGGCAGCGGGGCCATGGAACCAATGTGCCGATGTCCCAGGGTGCCCATTTTCGACGGCTTCATTGTTTCTGAGAAGGGAACTCCCCTCTTTTCCAGGGCGCCGTCTGTCAAGTTGACTTAGACACGTATGATCTGTGGGTGTGAGACAGACAGGCCGAACTGGACAACATGGGGTGATGTGGCAGCTACGAAGCCACCTATGCATGGCGCCTGGAGGTCCCAATCAAGGGCGAGGCTTTTGTGTGGGAGGGCACAAAGGCGGATGTTGGCGTGCAGTGGTTGCAAAGGGCACGCTGCAGGGTTGGCAGGGTTCTTGACACCTCCAACTTTCTCCCTCTCAGCCCGTCTTTGGTTGGTGCAGCGGATGCCGTGAAGCGCCTGGAGATCCAAGGCCCCTCTCTCCCCGTGCATATGATTCAGGTTGGAAACACCACGATGGAGGAGCCCAGTGGCAGCAAGTACCGGGTTTGGCAAATGGTCATGGACAATTTGCTTGCCCATTAAAGCTGCATACCGCTGCGGCCCTAGCCGAAAGGGCTGATAACTTGCATCCATCCCATCCCATCAGACAGGTCAAGTACAGTAGCGCCACCCTGGAGTTACTTGGTACCTGGACGTATTTCTTGTCATGCCACAGCCTCGAGCTCCATCATGATGACTCGGGGAGGAGACACTCACTGTTCAGATCCAGAGAGAATAACTGCTCGACAGCATCGAGTCATGATAAAGAAACTGGCTGCAATGGCTCTGTAACGCACTGTGTCAGGTCCTGTTGGTCCTCTTTCTCAGACTGACCCTAGCCACATCTAAAACCAGATGCGCCACAGGTACCGTTGGCTGGGTCCGAGCCATCGGGGCCCGCGGCCAAGGAGTTAGCGACACGACGAACTCAACATGGACCCATCATGATATTGATGAACGAGAGACAAGACATTCCTGGAGAAGTCGGCATCTCGAGACCTCGGCAACGGAAGCAACAAGAACGGGACAACAACATCATCAGCAGCGGCAGCAAAACACACCCATCTGCAAGGGCGCTTCTTGATCGTGGATCGTGTATGCAGGTCTGAGATACCACGGAACCCGCCATCGTGAGAGCGAACCATGTCCGCAGCAGCCGACTCGGGGTCCTTTGTCCCCAACCTGCAGGGCCCTCTGGACGCTGCAGCCGGCAGTTCAACCATCGTGCGGCGCCTGGGCGACATGGCGACGGCGCTGCCGGGCTTTGGCACCAGCATGGAGGCGACAAAGGGGCTGCTGTCTAGCGTCGACGCAGTCTCACTCATCCTCCTTGCCATAACCCTCGTCGCCTTCCTCATCCCCATCTTCATCCTCTTCCCGCCCGTCCCCGTGGACCGCAGCGATGTCCTCAACCAGACCCACTCCCGGGTCGGCGTGGCTCCGGGTGGCAGTAACCTCCGCCGCCAGTTCTCCGAGGAACACCGGGCCCGGGAGGGGCGTCCGCCGCGGGTCCAGGGCTTGTACATCTACCCCGTCAAGTCATGCCGCGGAATTGAGCTTGAGAGGAGCAGGGTGCTACCTACGGGCCTGGAGCATGATAGGCTGTACACATTTGCTTACCTGAAGCCTCCCCGGGCTGGCAAGGAGGACAGTCCTTTCTGGGAGTTTGTGACCCTTCGACAGCTGCCCCTACTCGCCAACGTCAAAGTCGACCTCTGGGTCCCCGACCCGAATAAGGCGAGCCGCCAGCTGGGAAAGGTAGACGGCGCCTTTCTGGTTGTGAGGTTCCCCTGGATGGACGGAGGGCTGCGCGGCTTGGTGCACCTGGCCTCGGCCAAGATCAGTCACGGGTTCCAGGCCGTGCCCGAGAAGGAATTCCTGCTGCCCGTCTCGTTCCCCGACATCGAGGAGATCAAGGCCCGGGGCTACTCGTTTGCCGACGTCAAGATCTGGAACGAGGTCACCACGGCTCTCAACATGGACAAGGAGCTTCCTGCCGAGCTGGCTCGCTACCTGGGAGCAAAACACCAACTAGGCATCTTCAGGATGGACCCTTCACAGCAGAGGGAGGTGTTTCGGTGTGCCCAGCCTAAAGAAGCCCTGGGCTACCAACCCGTTGTCGACTTTCATGATGCTGTAAGTACTTTGCTTGACTGAGGCTGTGGCGCAAGGGGGATTCATGATCTGACAAGTCCAGTACCCCCTTCACATGCTTAGCCTGAGTAGCATGCAAGCGCTAGACAAGAACGTTGTCAAGGACGAGACCATGAAGCAGCTCGATGCCCGACGGTTCCGGTCAAACATTATCAGTATGTCTCAACACTGCAGCACAGCACAGCACTAACCCGCGCATTCGCAAAAATGGCCACTAACACGTGTCAGTCGCCGGAAACGAAGAGTATGACGAAGACAACTGGAAGGTTATTCACCTCAAGCACGCCACCACCGGCCAAGAGTGCCACTTTGACGTGGCCTGTCGAACTGTCCGGTCAGTGCAACACCCCCCTTTCACTTTCGACAACTCGGGTCTAACAAAGAGTCCAGATGCAAACTGCCAAACGTCGATCCCGATACTGGCATCCGGCACAAGGCTGAGCCGGATCGGGCGCTGAGGAAGTTTCGTGACGTCGACGAGGGAGCTCCCAAGATGGGATGCATGGGGATGCAAATGTGCCCCATGTTTCCCGGTGCTGCAAAGCCCGAGCAGTTCCAATCATTCATCGAGGTGGGCATGGATATCGACGTTGTCCAGCGTGGTCACCACGTGTACATCTGCCAATAGTTTCCTACAAGCCATGTCGGGGAGCAAGGACGAGGCTTTGGCAAGTCGTGTAATAGTAGACTAGATGGAAATGAATGGGTGCAAAACAATAAGATAGATTTCATAGGTCCTGCCTCATTACATAGAGCGGTATCACAACACAAGGTATCTCTAAACCACCCAAGACTGTTCTCCAGCGCCCAGCCAGCCCGACGCCTCATGTGAAACCTCCCATCTAGTCTTTCTCATACACTCGTTTCAGGGCATCCAGAGAGGTGTGTCTGTCAGCATCATTACTTCATATCTGCCGGCGTGAGAGCCTGCACCATACTGGTGCCCTCGCTGAAGCGCGTCCGGAAGATGCGGTTCGCGTTCTGGAACATGCCGTCCTTGAGACTGACGACGATGAACTGCGAGCCCTTGAACCGCGTCTTGATTAGACGGCCAATGTTTTGCGTGTGCGAGAGATCCAGTGCTGCGTCAACCTCGTCGAGAATGTACATGGGCGCAGGCTTGAACTGGAGCAGAGCCATGATGAGAGAGAGCAACAAGAGACCTGTAGTGGGTTAGTTAGCAAATGCCCTGTTTACAAGGGGTTCATGAGAATCCTCACCTTTGACCACCACTTAGCTCGGTCAAGCTTTGCTTCCACACCTTTCCGAGGCAGACCTTGACCTCCAAGCCATCGCTGATAGTCTTGCCCTCGGGCGGATCAAGCTTGGCAAAGCTGCCACCAGGAAGCAGCTCCGAGAAGATGTTGCCAAAGTCTCCGTTGACCTTCTCCCACGTCTCCTGAAGGGCCTTCTTCTTGTAGTCGTCCAGGCTGACAATCGTCTCCTCGATCTTGCGCTTGTCCCTGATGACCGTCTTGATCATGTGCTTGAGTGACACCTCCTTCTTCTCAACGCTGTCAATCATGTTCATGACCTTGGGGTTGATCTTCTTCTTCATGCCCTGGAACCGCTCTGTCAGGTTGCGCAGCGTCGACTTGCACTCCCCGATGTTCTGGTTACGGAAGTCATAAGGAGTTCCACTGCGGCCAAAATTGTCCTTCTCATCGTGGATCCATTCGTATTCCTCTTCGAGATGGGCCACGTTCTCAGCCGCTCCCTCCTGCTCCTTGTGGAACTTCTCTACCTGGTGGCCGAGTTTTTGCATCTCGAGGCCCTCTTCGGCAATGCGTGCGTTCTTGGACCGGGTGGCATCCTCCAACGCTCGAAGCTCATCGTCAAAGAGATGTAGCTTGGCACGCTCATCATCAAGCTCAGCCTGAACCGTGTCGTGTGTTTCAGTCACCTGAGCCTTTTGCTTGACGAGATCCTCAATATCCTTTTGCTGCGCGTTGATACCGACCTCGACTTCTTGCAGCTGCTCTCGAGCAGCAGACAGATCAAAACCCGCTTGCTCAGCATCAAGCTGAGCGTTTTGAAGCTCCTTCTGGAGTGTCTTGACTGCAGCAGCATTCTTGCCGAGGCCGGCTCGTAGCTTATCAAGGGCCTTCTGGAGCTCGACGAGCTTGGCGTCCTTGTTGTTATCGAAGTCCTTCATATCCTTTTCGATTGTCTTGACATCAGTGCTAGCCTTTGCTTGCCGGGCCTTGGCCTCAGTGATACTCTCTTTCAGCTCTGCGATTGTTGACTTCATGTTCTCCACCTCCTGGATGATGGATGAGGAAGAGTTGCCGCCGATCTGCTCCTCAGCAAGCTTGATCTCATGAGTCTTCAAGTCCAGGTCTTGCTTAATCCTGCGGGCTTGGTCTAGCTTGGCCTTCTCGGAGGAAATTCTGCGCTGAAGCTCCTTCAACGAGTGTTCAGCTTCGCTCAGCTGGCGGGTTAGGCTGTTGAGCTTCTGCAGAAGAACTAGAACGCCACTTGAGTTGGGTGAACTTCCACCAGACAAGGTACCTGAGGGGTCGTAAGCATCACCCTCGAGAGTGATACTCCTCATGCGTACGTTGGGATCAAAGGTGACTCTCTTGGCCGTGTCTGCATCGGCACAGATCAAGGTATTGCCGAATACGTATTCCATCGCCGCGGAGACCTCGTCGTCGTATCCGACTAGAGTCAAAGCCAGATCGACCTTGCCTGGAGCAATTTTTTGAGCTGTAGCGATGGTTTGAGCTGATGCCTTGAAGGCGGCAATCTTGTTGAGCGGAATGATGGTCACTCGCTTCCGCAGCTTTCCCCTCTGTAGTAGTTGCGTACCCGTCACCTCGGTATCGACGACCACGTTGTAGAGGCGACCTCCGACACATATTTCCAAGGCAGTGCCGGCTTGTGTATGCTGCTTGTCCAGCGTGAAGAGCTGCGCTACCAGTCCCTTGACCTTGGACCGGTCAAAGTTGGGCACAGGATCGGCGTAGTTGAACTCGGTGTTGGCAACCCGGCGCTTCAGCGTGTCCGACTCTTGTCTGAGGTTTCTGACCGTTTGCTGCAGCTCGGATTCTTGCTTGTACATTTGCTCTTCCTGACCTGGCTCAAAGCCCAGACGGCCGAGCTCCTTCTCGAGCTTTTGTGCCTGGACCTTTAGCCCGTCAAGGTCTCGCAAAAGATCAGCGTTCTGCTCCTTCGCCTTCTTTGCTCGGGGCTCCTCTTCCTTGATGCGTTTCTCCAGATGCGATATCTTGATCTTGGCTTGCTCTTGTTCTGTCGCTGCTGCTGTGGCACGGTTCTTGGCGTCCTGGAGCTGACCTTGATAACCATTCTCCTGGCCGTCCTTGGAAGCGACACCGGTTTGTAGTGTCTGAAGAAGCTCTTCTTTGGACTCTGCATCCTTATTCTGCTGCTCAAGGTCATTCTTTGCAGCATCGTATGTGGCTTTGGCGTTCTCGAATGCCAACGTCTTTTCTTGCAGGGTAGCCTCCAACTCGGCAACAGTCTTTTCCATCGCCTCCTTCTTCTCCTTCTCCTCTGCTAAACTGGACTTCTTCAGATCGAGGACAGTGGCCAGCCGCACAAGTTCATTTGAGTGCTTCTTGGCAGCCTCCTCCAGTGCTTGGGCCTTGCCGCCCTTTCGAAGTTCCTTGTCTCTCTGAGAGCGCACCTTCTTGACATCTTCTTCGAGGTGGGAGATTTCGCTTCGCAAGCGAGCTGCTGAGTCCTCCAAATCACGCTGCCTTTGCTTCTTTCCCTCAAGATCTGCTGCTGATTGTCTCAGCTTCTCTTGGCATCTGACATAGTCGTATGCAACAACCACTCTGGTCAGCCGCTCGAGGTCGTTTTGTGTCTGTTGAAAGTCGAGGAAGGCTCGCTTCTCGGTTCGTAGTTTCTCGAGCTTGGGCTCGATCTCGTCCTTCAAAAGCTCTCGAAGCTCCCCCAGCTTCATCTCCTTCTTCGCCATTGTTTTCAAGGCCTTGTCTCGGCGATCCTCGAACATCCTTGTTCCCGCGGCTTCCTCAATCATGGCTAGGATTTCCACAGCCTTCATGTTGAGGACCTTTGTGATACGTCCCTGCATGATGAGGAAGTTGGGGTTGTTGATATTAAGCTGAACGGATTGGAAAAGGTTCTGCACCGTTTGCTGTTGCGCTCGGTGACCGTTGATGAGGTACTTGGAGGTTCCTCCGAGGACGATCTGGCGAGTCACACTGATTGTGGCATATTCTTCGAATCCAATCGGCGACTTTTTGGTTTCTCGGTTGTCGAAAACGATTGTGACGCTGGCTTTTGTAACACCCGCTTGACCGCGCTTGTAAATCAAGTCCTACGAACTGTTAGTTGAGAAGGATGAGGGGGGTTGAGCTGGCTTGCCTGTAGGTTTTGCGCTCGAACAGTAGACATGTTGGTAATTCCGAGGACAAAGCAAATGGCATCGAGGATATTCGATTTTCCACTGCCGTTAAGGCCAGTGATCGAGTTGAAGCTCTCATCCCTAGGGGCGTTAGCTGTGGCTGTCGAGTTGTTTTGGCTGCATTATTTACCATCCCGAAATGACCGTACGCACTGCGTACGACTTGAAGCCCTGCGCAAAAGATTAATAACTGCAGAAAATTGCAAGACTGATTTCAAATGGAGGCTTACGTCGATAATCACTTCAATAACCCTCATCTTGGTTGAGGCTGAAGGTTCACGGCTGCTTTGAGTTGCTGTTGCTTGGTTTCGTCGCTCCGCACCTGAGGGGACGCGATAGCAAGCCAAAGTAAACAATAATGGGGGGTAACGATAAGCGCCATGTCACGTGCAGATCTCAGATCAGTACGTACCCACTGGACGGAAACGCGCTTTCCATTTGGATTCGAGGGCCTGTCCCACTTTAAGTTGTTGTTGTTAGCGCCTGCCCTGCCCGGACCCAAAACAAACAGAGCCACCATCCAACTCCAAGCTCTTTCTGCGATCAACCAAGCTCTTTGCAACTCCACCATTTTAATTGTTTCCCGACTCGCAAGCCCGATGAACTTGTAATCCGACATATACGACTCGAGTCGAATTTGACCCTTTCTTATTACCGCGCGCGCCTTCTCACGACCGACACAATGGCGGCTATGCGAGGACCACGCATCCCAACTGGTTCTGCGGCGTGGGTCGCCGACGAGCGCGCTTCTGCCCTCCAGATTGTTGATGTCGAGGTCGACGAGTTCACGTACGCTGCTCACAATGAGTTCTCGTGGCTCAACGAGCACATGGCTGGTATCTTCAGCGAGAATGAAACGTACGCGTTTTCCCTCTTGCTCTGGTCGCGCCTACTAACATGGATACCCTTCAGCAATATCGCAGAGACCTTCAAGACACCTGGTAAACTACGCGGCAAGACGCCCCGAACTGTGCGCAAGTTGAATCCCACAGAGCCAAGAGTCGTAAGTGTCTACGCCGTGCCTGGTTTGATAATAATTGCTGATGAACGATAGCCCTTGTCGGATGTTTTCGGTGGCACACCTAGCAGTTCAGCCAACCGTTTGGCCCATCACCTCAGAGCTCACACACCTCAGCTCCAGAAGGAGTCTTCGATTCCTCCTCCTTCCCCCTCGCCTCGGCGTCATGCGCCCTCACCACCGAAGCCGACATTGCCGTCTCCTGAAAAGACGTTCCGAATCGCCCAGGAGGACCAGACCGTGAATCACGTCGAGCACATTTCCTCGGACAACCATATCGACGAGCCCGTCGAGCAGGAGGAAGAGCCCGCTCCGACAGCCAAGTCACAGCCTATGACGCAGGATTCTGGCTATTATGGAAGCCAGGACATCAACTCTACAACTGTTGATCCTCTCGCCCAAGAAGATGCCTCCATGATTGACCCCACAACAATTGACGAACCTGTCACTGTTCCCGCCGAGTCGAGCCCTCTGCATTCTATTGTTCAAGATGAACCCGCGGTTACATCACCAGCCAAGACGCAGCAGACAATAACCGAGCCCCAGGAGCCTGAAGAGGCATCTCCTGACGACGCCCGCTCCCAATCCGACGGTTCCAGCCCGATGCGCCCGGGCTTCCGCAAGAGCAGCCTCAACTTCCCATCTCTTCCGGCTCGAGAGCCTCTGACAGCAGGAAAGAGTGGCGGCCCTCGAGCGTCTCGGACTAGCCATCTCGACTTTAAGAGGACCAGTTACCTCGGCAGGCATACGGGAGGAAAGAGTCTAGGTAACTACGCAAGACAAGATGCCTCCGACGAAGAGGATCACGACGACATGGATGTGGACGATATTCCTACGGCACCCACTCAACAGCGAGACAATGCCGAAGACCTTGCCGTTCACCACAACAAGACATATACCCAGATGCTACAGGATCGGATAAACGTGCTTGGAAAATCCCAGCCCAACGGTAGCCGGCCATCGAAATCGATTCACAGCCTGACAAACTCTCAGCCCGCCCCTGCGTCCCAGTCTGCCCCAGAGCCGAAATCACCATCTCCTAAGAAGCTTGAAACTGCAACAACTCCTGGTGCTTTCCCCGAGGACGACGATGATGACTGGATTGACCCTCCAGCTGCTGAGCCAGCCAGTGAAACAGCGTCTGCTTCAAGGCCCACGCTTTCAAAGAGCTATTCTGCCGACGTGATGGAGGGAATCCATGGAAAGGAGACTGTTGGGTCCCTCGACTTGGACATCGAGGAACGAGCAAAGACGCAATCGCCTACTCGGGCCGCAGCAACCCTTCAGCGACCCAACATTCTTGGGCATGGAAAGTCTGTATCTGTGCCTGCTGTTCCACTTGTAGGCTCGCTGGAGCAGCAAGATGGTAGCCCTCTTAAGAAGACGGTCTCAGTCTCGAACCCCTCTGTCATGATGGCGACTGTGGCCGAGTCTGGTGTTTCTCAGACTCCCACTAAATCGCCTTCACGGCGCTTCCGCGATAGCCCCTTGAAGCAGGTCAAGAACAAGCTATCGTCTGTTCTAAGCATGTCCAAGGGGCTCCTGATCAGCAGTGCAGCGGCCAGTGCCGAGGGCAAGTCGTCGATACTCTCACCATCCACAACCCGCCTGGGACTCTACCCGAACTTGTCTTCGGAGGCAGCCCTCCGTAAGCCCAGCGCGGATTCACTAAGGAACGGTAGCCCTGTTGCTGAACGACAAACCAGTCCATCTCGACCTGTTGCTAAGCGCACTCGGGCTTCCACGGAACGAGAGAAGGAGGACAAGCGCCGAGAGAAGGAAGCCAAGTTCCAAGCCGAACAAATGGACAAGCTTGAGAAGGAGCGAGAAAAGGAGCGCGAGAAGGTCCGCGTCTTTAGCAAGGAACAAGAGAGGATTGCCATTATGGAAAAGCAACTCGCCGCCAAGAGGGAGAACGAGCCTCCTGCCACTAAGACCACGCCCAAGGCCACTCGGTCCAGCCCTCGCAAGGCTAAGCCGTATGAGACGGAAGCAAAGGCCACTGATCATGATGTAGATATGGTCGACGCCCCTACCATGGTACCCCCTCCCTCAGCCTCGCGATCGATTGGACCCGGCCAACCTCTTCGCAACAAGGAACTCCGGAGACCTATGAAGCCAGGAAAGGAAACCCTTGCCAAGACGAAGCAGGCTCCCACTGTTATCCGAGTGAATACGGGTTCGCAGCATTCGCAGTTCCATCCCGCCAGCAGCTCCATGTCTGCGAGTTTCCAAGATCATGGTGCTTCGACAAGCTCTCAGCCTAAACAGCAGCTGGCGAGCAAGGCGAGCAAGGCTTCGCTTCAAACAAAACCATCTGTCTCAGCCCTTAATGCTTCGGTAGGATCAACTGGTCGTCCTCGAGCTCTCGATCTGGCAGCAAAGAAGAAGGAGCAGGATGATCGAGAGGCGCAGCGCCGGCGCGATGCGAAGGCTGAGATGGACAGGAAGAGAGCGGCTGCGAAAGAGGAAAAGAAGAGGCAGGAGCAGCTTCAGCGACAAGCGGAAGAACAGCGTAAGCGTGAGCAGGCGGATGCAAAGAAGAACGCTCAGCGCCAGGCAGCTATCGAGAAGGCCAAGAAGACGCCAGCACCCCCTCCCGCTGTCCGAACACAGCCGAATGGTCCTCCTGACTACAGTCTTGGACTGGACAAATCCAGCTCAGTCCAGCGAGGGGATGGCCCTCCTCGACCCCCATCTCGCATGAACTCGGGCATTCACAGGTCTCAAGAGGACATTGGGCGTCCTGTCAACGCGGTCTTGTCGACTGCTTCCAAGTCGAAGAGGCCCCTTGGCCAAGATGCCAACGAGGATGGACCAGCCAGACATGCTCCTTCTCGTGGCCCTCAATATCAGGCCAAGGATGCGAAGCGCCGCCGAACGAGCGATGAGTTTGCTGACGAGTTGGACTTTGATCACCCCCCAACATCAAGGGACCACCTCTTCGCCCATCAAGCACCCTTAAGAAGGTAAGACATGGCGATAGCGATCGCTATACCAGAATTAAAGCTGACCATAATCAGGACATGCAGACGAAGAACATGATGAGTGGCTATGTCTCTCAGAATACTGTTCAAACCCTGTTCAAGACTGGTGTCGCGCAGCACCCAGGCCAAACCAAGGGAGGCAACCCCTTGGATATGGCCCAAATTCACAAGGGGGCGATTCCGTTTGCCCCCAACCCCAATCCTGCAGGACCTTCGTACAAGACGCCTGCCCGTCTCGGTGGTGTCAATGGAGTCAAGTCGGTGGCCAAGTCTGCGCAACGATCATCGCCGCGATTCCAGAACCCTGAGGCTATCGAGCTTCCTGAAATTCAGACTGATGATGAGGACGAGGATGATGATGATGGGCATGCTCTCACAGCCGCAGCCTGGGCTGACTCTCCTGACCTCCGTCGAGCTCTAATGCGACAGGAGGTGATGGATCCATCACAAGTCTTTGGTTCGACGGCAGCTCTGAACATGGAGGAAGTCTTCAACCAGAGCAAGGAGAGATTCCACAAGTTCCGTGCTCGCACTTCTAGCGCCAACTGGAGCGGCCCTGACCGTCTTACCGAGGACGATATCCGAAAGGATCTGGCAGCTAGAGATAAGTTGAGACGAGAGGGCGGATGGTCGTATGAGCTGAGCAGAGACATGATGTAACGGTCTATCAAAGTGGACATGAACACACTTATGACGTTTTGGAGAGGAACAAGAGGAGTGGCAACAGAGCCACCGGACAAAAGGGAACCGGACGGGGATTGAATGAGTGGTTTTTGCATTGCGATGGATGTTACAGGCGACAAATTGTGCATTTCCCATGGACGGAAGAGGAGAGAGTAACTTGTATTTTTTGTGTTTGGCGAATGGCGAAAACGGGAACCGGGACGGCAATTGGTGTTGTTGGATTTATCACGTCTCCCTCCGTACTGTACTGTACACACTTGCGCATGCGAGGACAGATATACTGTACCGTTGAGCTGGTTGAAGCAACTGGATGACGCTACTGCAACGCTGATGATGCAGTATGCAATAGAGATTACACACACTCCAGTATCTGCACACCACACGTGAAGGACGAATGGTTCCTGGTGAAGAGAGTTGCGAGAGGTCGTCGCATTTTCCCCACTCTAAACAGCCTCATTGGAACGCTAACCTTATCATGGATGGTATCCATGAGCCCGGCTTTCGGCCTCCCGCGTTGGCTCAACAGTTTTTTCCTGGGCTGGGCGGGCTCTCTCGCTTTCACATGTCAGACTGAGACTCGGGATGGGACGGGGCGGATTTGACATGGGATGGAAGCTAGAAATGATAAGTTGGATTGGGTTGGCCACTGTACTGCGGTTAATGCAATGCCTGTGCCTGCTGTGCTCGCCTCGTGCCTTTTTTTTATCGCTTGTTTCATGAAAGGCTTCTTTTCTACCCTTTCATGCCCAAGTTTCTCTCCTTTCGCTCACCTGCTGACCCTGACCCGACCCTGGTCACGAGAGTTCGCTCACCCGGGGCTTCAACATACTCACTTCTCTTCTCGCTTCCTACACCATGACGTGGACGTCTAGGCTGTAGATTTGTCTCGTTTCATTCCCGGCATCCATTCTTTCACTTACCTCGACTGAAGCACGCAATCAGCTCTCTTGCTCTCGCACCCGACGACCATGGTGTCCCACATCAGATCATTTGCGCCGGCGTTCGAGGAGGTCAAGGTCGCCCAGATCACCGAGAGCAGGATCTCCAACGTGGTCGCCATGCTTCCCGTGTCGCTTCAATCAGGCCCGATCCGCTTCCTTCGCCGCAGCATCAGTCTTCACACCCTCCGCCCAGGCGTCGTAGTCCCCGCTGCGCAGTCAAAGCCTCGGCCTCTCTCAGAAGCCGATGCGGCAGCTCTCAATGCTGAGCCGCTTGAGACTGGCATCTTGACGCAGAGGGATGAGCCTCAGTATACGGAAGCCGAGGCTGCACGTCCGCAGCGGATGAGTCGGGTCCTCTATTCGGAAACCAAAGACGATGAGCAGGTTGTTAGAGCCGCGTCTGGCATTCACTGGAAGTTTGCACGGCAGGGTACACTTGCTCTTGTCAACTGATAGAAATGATATCGCAAGCTGACCCGTCTGCATAGGGACGAATCTCGTCAACATCTCGATAGATGGGGGCAGGCCCGCTGTGACGGAGGAGGACGTCACCTTTGAGCGCAAGGCCTTTGTTGACGGCGTGACATATCTCCTTAAAGCTCTACCGCAGGACCTCGATGACTGTGAACTGAAACGGGTACAAAGCGCTCTCCCACAAGAAGTCAACCCGCCGAATCTAAACCGAGGCCAACTACAAACTAGCTCGAGCCGAGCCGGCCCTAGTCGAAAGCGTTCGATTCTTCATCGTGGAGTCCAGATGACTGTCGTCAACCTGATCTTCTTCCTCAGCTTCCTGATGCCATACCTGCTGTATCTCATACGGTGTGCCGCGAGACTGGAGCGGAAATACAAGATATCCGAGGTAGTTGTTGGTCACGGCATCGACTTTGTCAACTCGATCGGGAAGCAGAGCGCCTCCTTGACCGAGACAATAGGCCAGATGAACGACGGCAAGGTTGGACAAGCTCTTTTGGAGGCGTTCGTGTGGACTGTAGATGGGGTGACACAGGGCATCTCTGATGGTCTTGGCGAGGGTCTCTCAATCGTGGGATCCAGGACAGTCCAGGTTGCTTAGAAGGAAGACCTCCTACGGCAAAACAATATGGTAAATTTAGACATAGACGTTGGAAACCAGGAACATAGAAGTCGCCTTTGGTCGTCGACGAGCACTGCGACGCGGCGATATGACATCCATGAATTGATTAACATGCATGATGCTTCTGCTCAAGCCAGCCAATGACATGTGAGACGTTTCGACTAAAGCCGTCTACCTGAGGTACCGAAACAAAGGGTCTTGCCTTCCAAGAATCTTCCGGCGCCCCACGTGACGGACGGAGCGGACTTGCCGCTCAACCTAAGAAAAAGAACCCACTTAGCCGATAAGAGATTGTAAGAAAAATTCCCTTCCGTCTCAGCGACGCGATTATCGCCTCCAAACCTCCCATACATTAATTTTTCCCCTCTTCTCCCCTCCGCCGTCTTCAATCCGTCCTTCTTTGTTTGCAATCATCTGTGGCATTGTCTTTTCTGTCCCTGTCGCACTCAGTCACAATGTTCCGAACAAGCATTCGGCGCTGCGCCAACCAGGCCAGGACAGCCGCCGCTGCTGCCCTCATCTCTCAAACTCGAGCCGCATTGCCCGTTGCCCGTCGTCAGGCCTTGTCCGCCCAGTCCTCAATCGCCACCTTGAACAAGATCGCTTTCATCTCCCGGGCGTACTCTGCTGAGGCTACTGCTCAGGCCTCGCAGCCCACCAGCTCGGCGCCTGCTGAGGAGCCCGCAAAGTTCTCCGACCTTGAGAACGTCGACCAGACTCTTCTCAGGGCCATCATTCAGGGCATGAAGTATGAGACTATGACTCCTGTCCAAGCCAAGACTATCGTGCCTGCTCTCAAGGGCACTGATATGTGAGTATCGCAACCGCTGCCTCGAGATTTCGCAGACTAACTCTTTTCAAGTGTCGCACAAGCCAAGACCGGTACCGGAAAGACGCTTGCCTTCCTGTTGCCTCTGCTGCAAAGAATGATCGACGAGGACCCGACACTCGCCAACAGAGGTGCCAGACGTGAGGCCCGATCTGACGATATCCGTGGCATTGTTCTGTCTCCTACTCGAGAACTCGCCGAGCAGATTGCCGTCGAGGCGCGCCGATTGACCGCCAACACTGGCCTCGTTGTCCAGTGCGCTGTCGGCGGCACTGATAAGCGTCAGATGCTTCACCAGACCCGCCGACAGGGCTGCCACCTTCTGGTTGCCACCCCTGGCCGTCTCAATGATCTGCTCCAGGACCCCAGAAGCAACATTGAGGCGCCTAACCTGGCGGCTCTGGTCCTTGATGAGGCTGACCGAATGCTTGATACCGGTTTTGAGAGGGAGCTCAATGAGATCCAGAGCCAACTCCCTCGCCCCACCGACAAGATTCGCCAGACTATGCTTGTTTCCGCTACTATCCCCGACTCTGTCATTCGCCTGGCCCGTACCATGGTCCGCGCCGATGATTTTGAATTCGTCCAGACCATCCCCGAGAACGAGTCCCTGACTCATGACAAGGTCCCTCAGCACATCGTCCCCGTCTCCGGCTGGACCCACGTCTTCCCCTCGCTCTTCGAGCTGATCGACCGTGAGGCTGCCAAGTCTTTTGAGGACCCCAATGCCCGCCCTTTCAAGGCCATTGTCTACTTCAACACCACCTCTCTCGTTGAGCTTGCTGGTGAGATGGGTTTCCACCGACAGCGAAACTCGCGTTCCCGGGGCACTCACCCTCTGCACACCTACGTTATGCAGTCCAAGCTCACCCAGACGCAGCGACAGAAGGCCGCCGACATGTTCCGTGGTGCCAAGTCTGGTGTTCTCTTCTCGTCAGATGTCACGGCCCGTGGAATGGATTTCCCTGATGTCACTCACGTCATCCAGGTGGATACTCCCCGAGACCGCGAGTCTTATATCCATCGTCTTGGACGAACTGGTCGACAGAACAAGGAGGGTGAGGGTTGGTTGATCATCCCTCATGCTTCCATCGGCGGTGCTCGCAAGCTTCTGTCCGGTCTCCCTATCAAGCAGAACAACTCCCTCGAGAGTGCTGAAACTGATGTCGAGGGTGGTGAGGCCACTCCCGCTCACAAGGATACCCGAGCAATCTTTGAGGTCATGCCCCGCCGACTTCTTTCAAGCACCTACGCTTCCATGTTTGGTGTCAGCGTTGACAAGATTACGCTGGCTGAGGATGTCAACAACTGGACTCGACATGGCTGGGGCTGGGATAGCCCCCCCTATGTGTCGCCTCTTTGGGTCAACAAGATGGGCTTGTCCCGTGCTCGGGGCATGAACATCAAGTCGAATGACTTTGACGACGGAGACGATACCCGATTCCGCGGAGTTGACCGAACCAACCGCGATCCCTTCGACGCCATGTCAAGGGATGCCCGCCGTGACGACTCCCGCTCCCGATCTTCTCGTTCTGGTCGTCCTTATAACCGTGGCCGCTCCGGTGGGCACAACAGCCGTGGATCTTCCTATGGATCTTCCTTTTAAGGGGTAATGGGTGACTCTGTGACGTGAAAATGTAACAATACCAAAACGACGATGGATTGAACTGTTGGATGATTTGTACTTGTACTGGGCATTGTTATGGGTACGGGATGGATGCGCATGTATGATATGGAAAAAAAGGGGGTTTGGCTTGTTTTTTTTAGACATGATGAAGGCGTCATATTTGTGGTTTTTGCCCACGGACAACTCTACTTAAGAAATGATTCTAATCCCAACAAAACTGATATTTTGTCTGTGTGTGTGATTCTTGTCTTGCTATTATATTCGCGACTTGTCCTCATCACCATGTCTGACATCAAATAGATGCCTACATACCATGAACATTTATAGCCATGCGCATTTCTCGACAAACAGCAGCACCGCCAAAGACAGCCAGCCCAACGCCTGATCCAAACTCCCAAGCAGGTGCGCTTCACCTCCCAGTCAACGAACGCCAAGTTTATACATGTTGGTCTGCCCCTTGATCACGGTATTCGCTGGCCCATGAGCATGTTGGCATCCCACAGTAGCACCCGCTCATCCCAGCCTACAGAGGCGACCCAACCACCCATTCCGAAGAGACACCAGTCAACTCCAGTGACAAATTCGGTGTGCCGATTCATGATGCCCACCTGATTTCCTATTGAGGGCCCCATGGCTGGGTTCTGCGGTTGGCTAGACCCGTCGTTCCAGAGGCGGACCGTCATGTCGTAGCTGGCGCTGATGAGAGTGTCGCTCGCATGGGGACTCCACGCCAGCCTCCGGACGGCGTACTCGTGCCCCTGCATGACAGAGAGCGGACCGGCGGCGGGATTTCGGATGTCAAAGGTTCGCAGAACCCTGTCCACGCCGCCCGTGGCGATGACAGTGTCTCTGTACTTGTTCCAGTCATGAGTAAGGATCTCAGAGGGCTGGCTCGGGGCGCTTATGGGCGAAGGCTGCAGGGGAGGCGCATGGACAGGTATGGTTGTTGTAAGGTGGTACTTGGCAGAGGATGGCGTTCGGAGGTCGAAGATGCGGAGATGCGAGTCGGAGGATACGGCAGAGATCAGGGCGGGGTTGGAGGGGCAGAATGATGTGCTGTAAGTGCAGTTTCCGATGGGGAGGGTCTTTATAGATTGGTTTCGCGTTGGCGACCACTATCGACTATGATTAGAGGCATGGTCCGGGGTAGGGAAACCAGTCGAAGCTTACAATCTTGACTGTTCCATCCCAGGAACTTGAGATGAAGGTGTCCTTGGTAACAGGACTCCAGCAGACTGAGAAGGCTTCCCTCTTGTGTTCGTGAAAGTTCATGACGGGGAAGTCGTTGACACCTAGGTCAAACAGCTTCAGCGATCCATCTCCGCAGGCGACAATCAGCTGGTTCTCGTTGATCTCGGACCAGGCCAGGTCGTAGAGCGCATCGTTGGTATCGAAACTGCGGCGCGAAAGAACGTCAGTGACCAAAGGAGAGCATTGGCGACCCAATCGACGTCGGATGCTACATACGTCTTCTCAACCTGCACACCCTGGGCCGTCAGGCCGAGCGTGAACACGCGGCCATTGCCCACGATGCCAAAGTTGGCCGACGTCGCGACGGCGATGCGCGAGTCGTAGTACGGCGAGTACTTTACGGCGTAGGGGTTGAAGCCCTGCGTGCGGAACTCTAGCATGGCAGCCATGATGCCGGAGGAGGGAGGTCTTCAGGGACGGGTCGCATCGACACAAGGAGGGTTTATTCACAGCAGGGCGACCACCATTGAACCTCCTCTCGAGACCTCAAGTAGCCCAGGGATGTCGTATTGACATGTGCCTCGGTAAAGGCCGAGCCGCGGGGTGCGTGAGCCATGCGTCTAACGATGCGATGCGTCATCAACGGGTCGGTGCATTAATCGAGGTCGGTATCACGTGCTCTCGCGTTGACACATTTCGCGCCACCGCGCCCTTTCAGCCTGGACATTGACAAGCAAATGATCAATCCATCCTTGGACGTGGATTTCGCAGAATGCCACCGCGTGTCCTGTTATATACTGCTGAGATGAACAGCAGGTGGTTCTGAATACGCTATTGAGACTATGAAAGCCTTCCTGACACGCCCTAAACGGAAAGCATCCCCGCCTCAACCAGACAAGACGGAGCCGGAGGAGCCAACAGAGGTCAAGTTGGCACTCTTGTCATCTCTGCATCCGACATTCGAGCAGGAAGACTTGTTGGATATTCTACTGGCCCATGATGGATCTGTCTCTGAGGCGTCCGCTTCGCTCAAGATTCGGCCCCAGGTGAAGAAGGGCAGTCGGGTCATTGGATACCAGCAGTCCCTGAAGCAGTATGCGTCGCCTAGCAGCTCAAGCTCACTGGCCACGTCGCCGGTGAAGAAGAAGCTCAAGTCGAAGAAAGGCAGCACGCTGCACCTCTACGACCCGGAGGACGTCGCAGAGCACACGCCATGCACCATCATCCACAACTTCCTCCCACCTGAGGACGCCAACGAACTCCTGAAGGAGCTGTTGGAGGAAGCAAAGACATTCGAAAAGCCACCATTTCAGTTGTTTGAGAATGTCGTCTCCAGCCCGCACACGTCGAGTTTCTTTGTCGAGAGTTACGACGAGATCCGGCGGACAAAGACCGACTATCACTACAATGGGGCTAGACTCACGGTAACTCCCCTTTTCCTGAACGCTTTCAACTCTATGTCTGACTGTCGGGTATCCAGGATGTACGGCGGATTACACCGCAGCTCCTCAAGGTGAAACCCAGGGTTCAAGAAGCTGTCAACGCCGAGATTCAGAAGCGGATCAAGACACGTTACCCAGGGGGTAAGAAGCTCAAGTACCAGCCGTCAGAGGACTGGATTCCCAACTCGGCCATTGTCAACAATTACCGCGGTCCGCAGGAGAGCGTTGGCTGGCACAGCGATCATCTGACATATCTCGGTCCTAGAGCGGTCATTGGGTCCGTCTCCCTCGGTGTCGCCCGCGAGTTTCGAGTCCGTCGGATAATACCGAAGGACAGCGATAAGAAGCCCGTCGAGGATGCAGATGCCGAGGGCCAGATATCCATCCACCTACCCCACAACTCGCTTCTGGTGATGCATGCCGAAATGCAGGAGGAGTGGAAGCACTGCATCTCGCCAGCGTTGTCGATAGATCCCCACCCCATCTCAGGGGTAAGTCGCATCAACATTACCTATAGGGATCACCGCGACAACATGCACCCTCGTCGCACGCCTAGGTGTCCATGTGGCGTCCCCTGCGTGCTTAGAGTGGTGACCAAGAAGAAGGAGAACTTTGGCAAGTACTTTTGGATGTGCTATGCCGGCAACGTGCCGGGCAAGGACAACTGCGGTTTCTTTCAGTGGGCCGAGTTTGACGATGATGGGAACCCTTTGTTTAAGAAGACGGATCCAAAGACATGCTGAATGCAGTATATGAGCAACTGTGTTTTCGCCTCAGGAATATACCTGCACGCCCATGTTCTCCTCGCCCAATAGCGCAGTCATGGCTATCATGAACATGCCTCAGTGACTCCATCGCAACAAACCACCATTTTATTATTCAATACCTTCCGAGATCTGCCCCTTATACGTGCCCTTGTATACGCCACCCTACCTATATATTTACCTCTATATCCCCATCTATCCCCCAGTTTGCCCATTCAGAGTTGACCCTTTTAATCTGTCCCTACTTCTTAGTAGAAAACCGCATATACTTCAGCAATGCCAGGCACAAAGCAGCAGAAACATATATGGCCCCAGCAAACATCTGCACTCGAAGATACGGGTACTTGTCTGCCTCGTTGTCCCTTAGTTTTACGGCGATGGCTTCTGCCACGGCGGTAGGAGGCCCCAGCACCAACCATAGGACCCCCAAGGCACTCGACATGTTCCCAAGGCCAACAACCTCTGCCGCCAACGGAGCCGCCGTTGCCCACAGAGTCCCTGCTACCAAGCCAATGACCATGGCGAAGAAGCAAAGCGCCACCATGGACTTTGCAAAGACCCAGAAAACAAAGCAGAAGAAGCCTGAAAGGAAGGTGGCGGCCAAGGCAACGTTGAACCTCCCGAGTTTGTCGCTCAGAACCCCGACTCCAGGTCGGCCAAAGGCTTGACCGAGGTTCAGGAGCGCACTAGCGATACTGCCTTGATGCTGCGTCAAGCCTATGGCCACGGCGTAGCTCGAAAGACTGAACAGCAGCACCACGTATGCCATGCTGCTCAGGAAGGCCCATGCCAGCAGGATGTTGTACTGCACATTCCGGAGCACAGAGAACCGCAGCGCAGCGCCCTTAGATCTCTGTTTTTCCTTAGGTGGGAGACGAAGCAGGCTTCCGCACGACAGGTTTACGGCGAAGCATATGATTCCAAGGATTCGCATGGTCCATGGAAAGTCCAGCCGGGGGATCATGGCCCCTGTCGCCAACGAGTATGTAAGGCCGCCAATCCCAGAGCCAGCGGCAGCGATTCCATTCGCAAGGCTTCGGCGTTTTTCGAACCAGTGAGAGGTCACCCCCACAGAGCCTATGAAGCAGAGACCCATGCCAATGCCGAAGCAGATGCCCTGGGAGAGGAATAGTTGCCAGTTTCTGCCGACAAAGGACGTTGTTATCAGTGAGACCGCTTCAAAGACCGCCCCGATGATAATGGTCACACTTATACCGCAGTGATGTACCAGAGCAGTTGCTAGGGGAGAAACAAGCATGGCACATGCGATGCTGAGGCCGCCAACAAAGGCGTAATCAAGCGCCGTGGTCCCGGGGAAGGTATGATCTGAGAGATAAAAGGCGAGGATAACGCCGTATGCCTATCCACTGTTCGTTAGAGACAACACCGAGGCTGAGGAGAGGATTTTCATACACTGTTGATGCCCCAAGTATGGGCATTAATCAGGAAACTTGCAGCAACGCACACCCAGCCATATCCTCCCTCAGGGGGGCCCTCCGGGTCTTCCTGGTGTTGAATGTCTGGATAATAACGATCGATTGCACACGACATCTCTTCAAGTTCGGTCGAAGACAAGGTCGAGCGACTGTCACCGGGAAGAGTTGGTTCAGACATTGTGTAAGGATTATTCAGATCGGTCGTGGACGTAGGAGGTTCAGTTGCGTTTCAAAGAGCCGCTCGAAGACGAGGGATAGTAGTGTCAAGACCAAGTAATGATGTCTTGCCTGTATCAATCAGTCACTCTGACTTGGGTAGAGGCCTCTTAATGTATCTTCTCGAACAAACACTTACACCGGTCATCTCGGCCCCGGGAGGCCGAGTCCATACCAAGTCCATCGCCGAAAGGGCCCACTTATCTCCGGCGACGATTTCATTGGCCAATGCTGAACGCCACCGCCCCGGACCCTCGGGGCCGAGAGGGCCGAAGCCGGCATGCCTCTGAGATCAGATTACGGTGGTCACGGAAACTTGGAGATCTCCAAGTGATTGAAAGAAACCTCGTCAGTATCCATCATGGCTCATCCAAAGGACAGCGCAGTCGACCGAGGTTCTCCCCACGAGTCTCCCCGATCCCAGGCTTCGACCGAGCATCACCGGCAGCACCGGTCTTGTGTCAACTGTTACCAGCGCAAAGTACGATGCAACAGGATCCTGCCATGTACTCCCTGCGCTCGTGCCGGACTTCAGTGCGTGTATCCGACAACAGCACGTGCAGCTTCGAATAAAGCACCGTCATTGCAGGATATTTCAGACCGCCTGGAACGACTCGAGAGTCTACTGCTGGAAATACTGGGCAGGAATAGTGCTAAACATGCCCTGGCTCCAAAACGGGAGGCTCAGGTACAAGAATCTCAGATACAAGAGGCTCGTGCCGTACCTGTGCCTCCCACCAAACTGACCTATTTAAATGATGTCAGCTCCAGACCATGGGAAGCTCTGCTGCAAGCCGGTAATCGGGCTCACTACGTTGACAATACAAACCTGCTTGACCTCTTTCAAGATGTATGCCACCCAATATCAAGAGCTTGGATATGTCGGGGTACTGATCCTTTCCCAGGAAGACCGAATCAATCCCCCCGAACTCGATGAAGTGCAAGAGAGCGTACCTGGCTCATCCAGCGGGTTGAGCCTTGCGCTTGGTTTATCACCCATGGATCTCGACTCAGGCACTGATCCAGATCGCCTGCACCCAGACGCACGGCTCGCTCTGCGATTGTGGACAGTATACGCAGAGAGAGTAGATCCAGTCCTCAAGATCCTCCATATTCCAACTGCACAATCTGCCATGATCGCCATGATCTCAGGTCCAAAGCAGACTAACCATTCTCTCGAGGCACTGGCATTTGCAGTCTACTTTGCTGCTGCTACCAGTTTGTCCGAAAATGAGATGTCGACGATCTCAGTAGACTCTCGGCAGGGGTTCCTTCAGAAGTGCAAGTTTGGACTGAACCAGGCCATCACAAAGGCTGATTTTCTGAACGAGCCAAATATGACGACGCTGCAGGCATTGGCTATTTTTGCAGTAAGTGTGTCTTGGGCGAATTTTCTATCCGAAGCTGACCGTAAAAGACGTGCCTCAGGGTTCACGACAACAGCCGCGCCGTCTGGGTCCTCATTGGAACTGCGATCCGGCTAGCGCAGTCCATTGGGATTCACCGAGACGGGGCCTCGCTCAAGCTGGACCCTTTCGAGAGCGAGCTCCGTCTCAGGCTGTGGTGGCACCTCTGTGTGCTTGACTCGCGGGCGCCCGAAGACCACGGCTTCACCAACACCATCGAAAACCTCGATCAAGGGCTCCGACTGCCCCTCAACGTTGACGACGCTCAGCTCTACCCTACCATGAGATCTTTGCCTCCTGATTCTGAAAAATGGACAGAAATGACCTTTTCCCTCGTCCAGCTCGAGGCTGCGAGGCTGGTACACCGAATCTTGATCACAAAACCGAGGAATGACCTTGAGACTCCGGAGAATATCGAGGCAAAATGCGCAGTCCTCGAACAGCACAACCAGTGGATTGAGTCGAGGTTTCTATCTTTGCCCCCGGCGTCAAATCTTCACAATGCTGCGTGTGCCCACTACTACACAGCGTGCGCCAAGATCGAGTTTATGCTTCAGGTACGCCAGGAGCTGCACCTCAGCCGGCACAAGGAGGCGCCGGGCGCCGTGTTCAGGGGCCTTGGGGAGCGGCCATTCACTGCCGCGTGCCGCACATTGGAGAGGAGCTGGTCCCTGGCGAGCGGGCAGATCTCAATGGATCACACGTGGATCTTCAAGACCTACACCCAGTGGTACGCCCTAGCCTACGTCCTGAGGTACCTGTGTGCTTTCCCCAGCGTCCCCGAGACTGAGGAGGCGTGGGTGCTGGTTAATCGGGTCTTCAGCTCCATACCGTACGCCCAGAGTGGCCAACTGGCTCGGGAGAGTAACACCGGGAGGAATAGTATTTGGAAGTGCCTGGAGTCGCTGCGCTGCCAGGCCTTGAACGCGAGGACAGCAGCTCGAGGCTCCCCTGTCCTTGAGCCCTCCACCCCTAATAATTCCCAGGGCAGCCCAGTAGAGGATGGGGCACTAACAACTGAAATCAGCGCCCCTTCGGTTGGCCTCCAGGATCAATTCTCCAGTTCAGAAGCTGCCTCGTTGTTTGCGGGCCAAGCGGAGCCTCCTCGTGTGTCCGATACGACGCAGTTGGCGGATCAATGGTATAGCGGGCTGCCGTCCTTTGGCGACTTTGCGATGCCAGAGATGCTTTACTTGCCCGAGTGGAATGACATTGTCAACGGGAGCTAGCCTGAGTACTTGAGGTTCAGACAATGTAATTCAATAACTAGAGGCGAAAGGAGTCGAATTTGTGTGATAGTCATCAGGACATTGTGTAGGTTATAACTTGTCGCCCTCGCGCAAAGAAAGTCGTTCCCGTTTAGTACCGGAATGTGACTTTTGAGGCGCTTTGAAATTCAAAGTCGTTCCAAGGCGTTCCTGGCAGGAAAAACCATGAATTTCGTCGGAGGTGGGCCAGCATCGAAGACCCCTCGATTGCGTCGACAGTGCAGCACTGATAAGCCAGTAGTAGCACGGGGCTGTCCTGATCCGAGGGCCCTATTTCTCTTCCGGAGCCATTAGTTTCTTGCTCAAGGCACATCGCGTGGTAGGCCTGTGTCTCAATGCTGTAAGTTATTGGTTGTGCCCGGGGACACTGAGCCTCCGAAGCCTGTCCTGCTTCATGCGCCTGATCCACTGCACCATCATCATTATCGACATGGTTTTCGATAAGATTTAAGTAGTCTTTGAAAATCCGGTTTTCGTTCTCCATGTCTTGTCTTCCCCACAGCGACCGCAGATGCCCCTTTTCATGTGACTTGGTCGATATCCAGACTGAGACCTAGGTCTCGGATGACGGTCTCAACCCCAGTCTATGATGCTGATGGTGTGCCGTCTCGCCTCAAGATTGCGCAACGCCGACGCTGGCATTCCCCGCACTGGTAAAGATGTTCCTCGGTTGGTATTACACCGAGGCTCTTGGTCAACGTCTTAGACAAGGCCGGCCCACGTCCGAGCCCGCTTATGGAGTCTGGGGATTTAAGATGACGATTTGGCGCAATTGGTTGCACTACAATCGATATCGAGCGTGAGAGGTTTGAGCTTGACACTGGTAGTAGAGCGGAGTGTATCTGCGTAGTATAACTGCTGGTTGAGCTCTGACACGGGTCTCGTAGCCTCAATTTGCACTGCGTAGTCTGACGGAAGCCTGCGACATGGAAAACCCGAAGTCATCTTGCTGCATCCAAGAGCCCTCTATTCAAGTTTCGTACGAAGCGAAAATGAAGCTCAAGGACCAAAAGGAATCCCCAAGGCTGTGGTTGAAGTCTTTATGCCAAATTAGCCTCTTGGGGGGCTTGGCAGTGCATCCGGGTGAAATCATCACCAGAAGCCCCCAATCGCATACCAAAATTTGACCAAATTCAATTGAAAAATGCAGTTCAAACTGGCTTAGCATGTTGGAATGAAGCAGACAGATCGAATGCCCAAGTGCCATTCAAGCAGAGGACATGAAACATGACTGACCCGGGCATGAGGTCTGGTGATGGCGCGTCACCGATACGACGGGCGCAATGGACGCAGATCGTCTCGATCCAGGCTAGCGGCAAGATGACATCTCGCCGAAATTGCGACACCGCCTTTGATTTTATCCAATGACTTGGTTCCGAGGCGCAGCCACCAATCGTCTATTGGGCCCTGCAACTGCAGCAAAGTCGACTGTGTCGCAGAAACCCTGGTGCTGTCTCTTCGGGGTTGAGCGGGAGGGAAGATGAAGCTTGGGCCCAGGCACGCAATCCTAACAGCCCCAATCCCTGAAGCGAGGACAAGGGAGCCAGCGAGGACCCTGGTCGGCGAATCATCGGAATGGTGTGTCGACCCTCTAGGAAATAGAGTTCGATAGTTGCTGCAAGGCATTGGGAGCGCTCGTCACTGTTGACAGGATGCATAGTTGGTCAGGAGAGTTGGTGTTGATCAACAGTGAAGGATATTCAAAGCTTTCGGGGAGCGAGCTTATTGGATGTGCCTGGCGTCACACAGGCACCTTCCCAACGTGTCAACGCTCGAGAAGGAAGGAAGCTGTTTGCCAAGAAATTGGAAGGCAGTCCGTGGGTCGTACCCGCCCCTGGTACGCCGCCAGCCACTTGCATTCGTCCCAAGATCTTTCCTGGTGAGAAAGCCAATTTCAACTTCCCCTCTAACTTCCAGACAACACGAGGGTGAAAATCCTTCAGGACCCTTGAGTGCTCCGCCATCTCAACTCCCGTCGTCACATACCGCCTTGATCCTTTCTGCAGCCCGCCTGCCTTCCTTGGCCGCTCTCGCCAATTCCCAAGTCCCGCTTGGATCCTTTTCCTGCATCGCGGCACGCAGTCCTGTGCAGCCGGGTTGCCGCCGGCATCTCGTCCAACGCCTCACAGCTTGCAACGGCGATCCCTTGTCGATAACCCGGCGCTAGGAGCCGCATGACACTGACATAAGGTTTCGGGGTATTTTCTCCTGCCCTCTCACTTCTCTCCAACTCCTTCTCTTGAACAACACAGACCGTCTTCTCGCACAACGTCAGAATCGCGCAACCATGTCTGAGCTGCTCACTTTCCCCGCATCGTCAGCGGCCATGCTGGAATCTCGCTTACCCCCGTCGACCCTCGCCCAAGGAACCCCCTCGCGACCCTTCGTTACCCTGACCTTTGCAACTTCGCTCGACTCGTCACTTTCTCTCGCACCTGGTGTACGGACCCGGCTCTCTGGGCCCGGCTCCAAAGCCATGACCCACTATCTCCGTTCGCGCCATGCGGCCATCCTCATCGGTGTCTCCACCCTCCTAGCCGACTCGCCTGCCCTGAACTGCCGCATCGCCGGTGCTGCAAGACAGCCCCGTCCCATCATTATCGACCCCCATCTCCGCTGGGTTCCTGACCCCACGGATAAGGTCCTCGAGGTCGCACGTCTCGGCACCGGCCTAGCGCCCTTTGTCCTGACCGGGGTGGGTTCCGAGAGCTTGCCTGCCGCGAGTGTTGCACTGCTTGAGCAGCATGGCGGCAAATATATTCATGTTCCAGCCACGTCTTCAGGTCCTGGCAGTCGCATGCGTTTTGATTGGCGCGCTGTCTTTGATGCACTGGTCCACGAGCATTTGACCAGTGTCATGGTTGAGGGGGGTGGCCAGATCATCAACTCGTTGCTCAACCCGACGTTCCACGACATGATTGACTCGGTCATCGTCACCATTGCGCCCACCTGGCTCGGTCAAGGGGGCGTTGTCGTATCTCCGGATCGGCTCCAGGACTCCGCAGGTGTTCCGGTCCCAGCTGCAAGGTTATCCGAAGTGTCGTGGCATCCCTTTGGTGAAGACGTTGTTTTATGTGGGAAGCTGCATACCTAGTGCCCCAGAACTGGGCTATATAAATATCTCATGTCCCTGTCGCTTGATTTGGATCTAACATTCCCTTTTCGCTACCTGTGGCTCTTTTTTATTCCTTTCTCTTTTGTGTTTAACACATCCTCCTAACATATGTAGCCTCTGAACCCGACCTCGAGATGACCCACTAGCCATCCGCCTCGCCAGGAAAGAATCATCTCATCGTCGATATCGAGTCTCGAAGTCAATAGACGTCTACCTCCTCGCGACCAGATATTCGCCCATCGAATCACCGATGCCTCGATCCAACCTCGACCTTCACGTGTCAGATACGACCCGTCCACTTGATTTCCAAGCTCCGCAGTGGATAGTATGCGAGCCCCGTGACGACGAACGCCGCCTCGAAACCGAGATCCCCGATTCGTTCTCCTATGGGTCCAGTAAACCATGGCGTGTCCATCGATGGTATGACTAGCCCGAGGCTGACCAACGAGGCACCCATGGCTGCCAATCCCGTGGGAAGATATCGCCCCTTGTTCCATATTTCTGGGTCGTACGAGCTGTAGTCTCTCTTCCGGAAAACCACAAGCTCCTCGATCATGATGGCATCGAAGCATCCTGCCCAGTACCCGATGATGCTGAGGAAATTCTCAAGCGAAGTTGTCCATTCAGCAGCCGCATAGATTGCCATGGGAATCATGATTGCCATGGTGACAATGATGAAGAAGAAGCGAGGCACCTTGGTGAAGACTGGGAGGAGCATCTGCAAGCACAAGGCCACCGAATACATGGAATTCAGCGTGTTCCCGACGACACTCAATGCAAGGACGACCAGAACGAACTTTCCAAACCCGCCAGCCGGCGCAAGCATCTCGGCCAGCACACCGCCGACCCCATAGACGTCCCACGCCGTCTGCCACGACTCGTTGTTAGGGATAGCACCGCCAATGGCTGCCCCGAGTATGAGAAGAGGCGTTGCGGGTGTCGACAGCCCCAGGTACACATATGTGAATACCTTGCGCCTAAACATCTCATCAGCTCATCGACACTCATGGCAAGTTGAAGCTAGGACCACTCACTTAGGCTCTTTGGGATCATGATAAATGGTGAAGTCGGACACAGTCCCGCCAAAGGTCATGAAGTATCCGGCCATCAAGCTTCCATACCCAATGACGCCCTTGACCGTTGCTGGTTCATGCTCTACCTGTTGCATGAGCTGCTTGCCTCCGCAACCAGCTGCGATGGCAATGGCAATCAAGTTTGGAAGCCACTGCCATCGCTGCCAGGCGTGGATGGCTCGATATCCAAGTAGCGCTGCCACGAAGCTGATTGCGCAGACAATGCCGATTCCCACATTGACACTGATTGTAGCCTTCTCGTTTAAGGCTGCAATGGCCTGTCCGCTAACGATGGTTCCCATGAGTGTGAATCCAGTTGCCGTTCCCGCGCTCAGGAGGATTGGAATGACAACAAAATAGAGCCTGTGATCAAGGTTGCAGCATCAGCAGTTGGGTTCCAGGAAAGGATTCAAGATGGAGCCCTACCCGAAGGAGTATCGAGCCTGGATCATCTGCCGCATACCAGTCTGGTACCCTCCAATTCCCATGATGGCTGGCGGAATACATGTCACAAAGTTGAAGAAGAGGATGATCAGAGAAACGTCTCGAAGCTTAAGACCATACACGGTCGTGCCAAGGGCTCCGGTAGGCAACCTATCCGTTGGTCAGTAATTCCTGGGATCATCAGGTCGGGGCAGCTTGGCCAACGGACGGTAGAACGCAAAGGAGACAGGTGAAGAATACTGTGAACAAGTTGCTGTGTTGGGTCTGGGTCCGTTCTTCTATTGGCACCGGCAGGATCCCGTTCTCTTCGACGCCAGCATCAAGCACTTTCCTGTACCACCTTGAAGGTATGCCTTTCATGTGCTTGACGGAAGCCGCAACCTCGACATTGGGGCCGTCGTCGTTGCCATCATTCTTCGTCTGGCCTGGCCAATGAGGGGTACGGTTGGCCTCCAGGTCATCGCCAGCTGGTACCGTCCGGCTGATGGTAGACGACTCGAAGTTCATGATTTTGAGCGATGGTTCGATGTCGTTGGCGTGCTGTGAAGATCTGAGGTTGGAGATATGGATTGGGGGCATGACATGGTTTTCAGCTTTTCAACATCAAGGACGGCACAAGGGCGGAGAGAGAAGTCGTCTTGCATCCCGAGACTCAGCACCTTGCACCTACCCTTCCCTGGCCACTATTGTTCCTGCTATGGATCACTAATCAGTCAACCGCAGATTCCAACTTGCGCTTTGAACCTCAGGTTCTTGTCACATAACAAGAGTCGTCCGTTGATGCCGCTTTGCCAAGGCTGCTTTCCACAGACGGCAATCGGATTTGAAGCCGTCTCGTGTACTCAGTCTTTGACTGATGTGTCACGCTGGTGAGAAATTTTGTTCAGCATGCATCTTGGCGACTAAGGGATTTTGGAGATGAAGTC
The DNA here is from genome assembly GCF_023522795.1 of Fusarium solani. Taxonomy (NCBI): domain Eukaryota; kingdom Fungi; phylum Ascomycota; class Sordariomycetes; order Hypocreales; family Nectriaceae; genus Fusarium; species Fusarium solani. Next base: position 2,952,687 of record NW_027072154.1, read on the forward strand.
AGCCCTCTGGCAGCCACCCGACCCTCCGTGGTTCATCGACACATGGCTCCCATCTGAATTACACTGGGTCATAGGTACTTGCGTTCGAGGATCTCGGAGTCTGTCGAAAGTCGGTGACATTCGCTATGGCCCATCCCCTGAGCCTTTGGACGAAACTGAGACAGTTCAAGCAGGCTATCCTTCTCCCTGCATGCGGTTCGGAGTTAGCGAGTAGGCCGACATCTCTTCATGATCATCACGACTTGCTCAACTTTGGCTCAACTCGCAGGGGCGCTGCATCCCAGGTCCCTGTCGACGCAGGCTGTGTGGGCCTCTGAATGGAACTTGGTCAGGACGTCAAACACTGGCGCAGATCCCCTCGAACCGGCCTCTCTCCCTCCCGCGTTGCTGTTCTTGGGATATCTTGCAGATGGAGTCGGTCTACCAAAGCAGAGCAATGGCACGCGGACCGATGAAGCACCTGGGCATTCCCTCCCCTCACAAACCGGGCACAGGGACCCTCCTGTTTGATGAGCAAGGCCAAGACCGACGTGTTCTTACATTTGCTCATGCGTCCTGCCTTCTCTCTGCTCACACTATCCACGGGCTGCTAGCAAACATGGGGTGGAGAAACGCAAACAGCTCAGCCTGTCCCTGCCCGGCTGAGACAGGCGAACTGCCGTTGTTGATCGAGTACGATATTGTCTCACAAATGGGATCTCCTCTTGGCCGATAGGACACCCCTGAGGAGTTAGACTGACGCGAGACGAGCCGTGAGCCAAGCTCTCGCACCCCTCCCGGGAGCAACAGCAGCTACGTCAAGCCCCAGCCCTAGACCCGCCGGGTTGACGCCGGGGCCGTGTGGTGGTGCCCATGATTGGGGTGATTAGTGTGCCTGAGTGAGGCAACACGCACCCAACGAAGCTGAGCTCGCCTGGAGTACTTCAGCCGGGATCTCTGCGCCTCGAGCGCCTCTTTTCTCCCAAAGCCCAACGAGGAAGTTCGAGGAGCAAACACGCTCCCGCCCCCTGTCGGCTGTTGACTGTTTGTTTTCCATTGTTTGTCGCTGGTCTCGTGGCCAGTTGGTTGTCGATCTGGGACATGCGTGTCTTTCATGCGAATCTTCCCTACAGCAAGCATTTGTGCGCGATTTACCTCCGACAACCCATTTACATGTCCATGTGGAATTGGAAATAGCATGAGTAGCGCCGATACCTGATGGATCATGGGGTGGGCTCGCCTGGCAGTTGGATGGTTGGCCATGCAGCGGCGGTACAGTACTGGTTGGGATGCAGCAATCCTTCTCGTGCCGATCCACATACTGTGATACGTGTCTAAGCCTCTTCGGATGAGAACGGCGCCAGATCTGCCAACAAGATCGAGAGGCGCCAAGGTTGGTTGTGGTGGTGTTCGCGAGTCGTGAATCGTGAATCCAAAGGCTCGGCGTCGTATAACGGCGGAGAGTGATGGATACGAAGGCATGAACCGCCGGGTCGGATGAATGCTTCCAGGCCGGCTCTAACGAGTCGAGCGACCAATGCCACGCTACAGCAACTCCCCCGATAGTTTGGACGGTAAAACACGCCTGATGACCAGCCAGACTCTGCCGACATACTGCACGATGCAACGGCGGAAACGCCCGTCCGAGGCCAATTGGAGAGTTCTTAGAACTGGGCCGCCTCAGGGTACTAGCCTGTCGCTCCGTCGGCGCCGCGCCCAGTCTAAAGTGACCGGGGCCGAGTGTTGGGTACGTTCCACACCAGACCAGTCTCGGGGTAGCCACATGGCAATTGGCGGTGATGCAACTAGCCGCGCCTCGTTTCTCCCAGGTCCCTGTAACTCGTGCCAAAAGGCGACACACCCCCATCTCAAGATGGATCCATCCGACGGAATGAGATGAGACGGTCTCGAGGGGGAGGGTGAAAAGGGGGAGGGGCAGGAAGGTAAGGTAGGTAGGTACAGTACAACACCGTAAGTACATAGTAGCCGGCATCAAGTCAAGGGAACACCATGATGGTGGCAACACTTTGTGGGCAGATAACAACAGACTAGATCTGCAGACCAGACGTGCTCGGGACGAATGTCGCAATGAAAGAAGAAATTTGATTTATGACTTTGAAGCTCCTCAATCTGCAAGAAAATGACTGGGGGGCCCGCCTCACCAAGGCGCAGCAATCAGGTCCCCCATGTTGCGGGTTCCGGCATCCAGATTTGGTTACTTGTGTGAGACGGATACTGGCTCGCTGCCGTTGCCGGCGATTGGTAGGGATACAGTGGAAAACTAGTCGTGGTTGGCTCCGATGAGCACTGCTGCTTTGTGACTTCTGGGCCTGATGTCACACTCAAAGTGCTCAGGGTGGCTTCCATGAGAAACAGACATTGTCAGCAACTCGGCACGCATGAGGGGCAGGGAGGGAGAAGCAGAAAAGAGTGAGTGAGTGAGTGAGTGGATACAGAGTTGTCGTCGTCAACACAGCATCCAGGAACGAACCAAAAAAAATAAAAGAAGGGGTTTGTGGGGAGGGTGGGGGGAGTTGACAGACCAGGTTCCGCCATTGGTAAATTGGACTCGAGGCTCTATGGGACTCCCGTCTGGGCCCATCTTCTTGCGGAATTCGAGCGTTGCTAGCATGGTCGCCACCATGATCCAGACGCTGTTGTCGGCCAGGAATCGGCCGACGCAAACTCTATCCCCCGAGAAAGGTCTTGTGAGAATCTAGAACCGCGACTAGAACATCCAACGTGGCATCAACGTACCGTCGCCCGAAGCCAAAGTTCCCAACCGGGAATGGCTCGCCCGCGCCGCCGTTGACCAGAGGCTCGTATCTATCGGGGTTGAAGTCGTGGGGCGCTCGGTAGATCCGCTCGTCGTGCGCCATGGCATGGGCGTTGGCGTAGACCACGGTCCTGGAGCTTATCAGACTCTCCCACGTCCTCGTAAGAATGCAGTGCCGGGACTCCTACCCTGCAGACAAGGTCAGCCGAGTTGCTTAAGCTCTCATTGCGAATGCTCCGTACCTCTGGGAATGAACATGCCCTGATAGACGTCATCCTGGAGCGACTTGTGCGGGATCCCTGGTGATGTCACCAGCGTCAGTCCAGGCTACCGTTACAGGGTACTGGGTCCCCCTTCCAGCCCCAAGCCTTACTTACCTAGAGGGGCCAAGGGTGACCATCTGTGAAGAGCGGGTTTCTGTCAGACTGATAGAAATTTATCCAAGCGAACTGTGGCCGTACCGATAGATCTCCTGCACAATGTGCTCAATGTATGGCAAGGAAGCCCGGTCCGAAAAGTTGGGCAACCTATCGGGTCCGATGACCGAATCGAGTTGGCTTCGGGCTTTCTCTTGTATTTCGGGATGAAGAACCATGTTGAGGATAAAAATTACACATGTTGCCCAAGTCTGAAAGTTTGCTGCTCAGTAATCAAAATCAATCGTCATTCTAAACGTTGAACCCACCGTGTCTGCGCCCGCAATAAAGACTGCACCAGCGGCGCCCTTGATATCGTCGAGCGACCACTCTTGTTCCTGACCGTTTTCCTCGTTGCGTCTATACTGGCGTAAAAGCTCGTGTGCCAAAGATTTGTTGTCATCGCGATCATCCTTATCGAGAGTCAGTTCCTCGCTTACAACTTTCAGAGGTTGTCCAAGAGCTGCACCGCTAGTCAGTCAGTTGACTTACATGCTCAGACTGCGCTGCCGCGAATGGGACGTCGTGGAGTTTCTGGATAGCCCAACGCCACTGTCGTGCAAACCGAAGTGACCAGTCACGAACGATCCAGTCCGGCAAATGGCGAGCTGTGGATAGCGCATGAGTAACTCCAACCACGTAAAGAGGACAATGTGGGTTCTTTCTCGCCTTACCCAGGGGTACTAAATCAACGATGCTGTTGGCCGGAGCCCCGCCGTTCCCAGTGGCGTACATTGCGTCGTTGGCAATCTGGATGTACGGGTCATCGTCCTTGGGTACCTCAGTACCGTAGCTTACCTGGAGCACAATAGCCACAGCAAGCCGACGGAGCGAAGTCTCCCATGAACTGGGCTTGCCCATCATGTTGCGAACCGTCCGCCGAGCCTCGGTTATTTGCAGCTTGTGCCATCGACGAACGTTTGTGTTGCTGAATGAAGTCTGAAGTAGTCTTCTATGCATCTGCCATCGTCGTCCGTATGGGAGAAAGGTCAACGTTTTGCCCCAGCCCATGCTAAGCGAGACCTTTGTGAGCGTCCGAGGTACAGGTCCTGTCACTCATGCGACGGAGGATTTCGATTTGACTTACACCTCTAGTAAGGTGAACCTAGGTCGGTCGCAGAAGTTGGCCCCTTTCTTTTCAAGGACATCCCTGGCTGCTTCCACGCTGTTGAGGACAACGATGGAACGGCCAAGAGACTTGACATGGATGATATCCGAGTCTTGTCCATATTAGAGCCAGGGGTTCCCGAACCACCATCTTCTTAGATAATAACCGGGCTGTTACTCACCGTATTCTCTTGCCCACCTGGCATATGTTGCCGCAGTGTTCTCCTTTGGTATCAGACGAGTATGGCCTAGAAGGAACTCGGCCGGGGGGCCAGGAGGTAGTGGCAGTGTGGGTTGAGTACGCCGGTGAACCAGAGCGAACCACATAACCGCAAGGACGATGGCTAGCTCAATAAGAGCCTTGGCTGTTGTGAACTCCATGTTGACGAGCAAAACTATGGGTTCAGCAGGAATGAAAAAAAAAAGGCAAGGTCAAAGTTGAACGAGCTAAGTAAACTTGGTAGAAGTGGTATTTGACAATTAGTCAGGGCACTCAGTAGTTGGTCGTTGTTTCTGTCTTGGGAAGGAACTGATGAGAGCTCTGATGGGGATGGGGATGGCTTCACACCAATCTGGGGACGGCCCTTCCTCCAACTAAGATAGCACCCGCGCGCCAGGCTCCTGCCTTCCCTGCCTACATGCCTTGGCAGAGCACTAAATCACGCTGAGATGCAGCTTGCTTAGGTACTAGCAGTAGCAGTGATTCAAGCACCTTTCAACTCCAACCGAGAACGAGCCACCAAGGTTCACCTGATTTCTGAGCTCCAAGTTCAGGGCAGATTCCAATCGCGCCTACCTCGTCTGTCTGTTTGTCTGAATGAATCGTGGGGCCGACTCCGGACCGATGGGACCCTCTTGTCGCGGGGCCGCGCCGGCGGCTGGCCCATACAGAGAGCTGGTACCAACTCCCATTATACGCGGCCTCAGCTGTCAAGAACATAGACTGTCTTTCCTCTTTCCTCGATCGACACTACACGCACCGTACTCTTCTCTCAGCTGGGCGAACGGAGAGACGTTTCGCGACGGGAGTTGGTCAGGAGAGACAGATGATGGGCCCGGGCTTGTCATCACCGACATTTGGACGAATACATGACCACGACGAAACTCTTGGCAGCGGTTTTGATGCCATGGAGTTGCAGACGGGAATGACACATGATGGCGCGGCCACAATCGACACCATGTTCATCCATGTTCCACTCGTCATTTTCTGCATCTAGCTCGGGGCAATGTTGCTGCGATGCTGCGATGCTGGTTGACGGGTTCACGACGGGACTACGGGTCTGGGCCTCACGGCTTCCACACACACTCCGTGCGCCCCCCGCGATTAAGTTACGGAATGATTAGCGGATTGTCTTTGCTAAGACCTTCGGCTCCGTTCCTCTGGAGCAGGACCCTTGCTAGTTGCGCCGGAGGGTCCTGCGTGCTTGGACATCCATCAGGTAAGATGGAGCCCGATCCAAGACATCCGTCATGATCCAAGACAACCGGGTCGCGCCATGAGCTTCCAAGGTCCCGGAACGAGGTCTCGAGAGAAAGGAGAGCCACTCAGATGGAAGTCGCAAAAGCTAACATCTAGTTTCCGCGGTGAAGCGCCTCCTCGGCGACCTTTCTTTCCAAGTCCGACCACGGAGTGGAGCACCTCACCGCAATGCCATGTGCTTTGACATCAAGCTTGACGTGGTGGAAGAGTGGAGGGTGGCTACATACCGACGCTAAGTAAGGGCCGGTACTTGAGCTGAAGGGTCTTCCCAATCGCGAATGCTCCGTAGGCGAGTTATCCGACCCAGAACTTTGCCGGGCTGGGAGATTCGGGATTCGGAGGACGTCCTCCTCGGCCACGGCATCAACAAATGTTGGCTAGTGCTGCCACGCCATAGTGTGTGCTGCACATGGACCCTGTCCGAGTGACCATGAGACGGCTCGCCTGAGAGAAATACTTGACCGACAGAGTGGTACGAGGATTATAACAAACGACATATCAGGGAGGCTTTGTTCGTCTTTGGATGTCTAGGATGCTTGGCCGATCCAAGTGGAGCAGTCGTCTTCATCAACCCTGGTTGGTGACATACTTGTGCCATCTGAGCAAATTTAGCTCTGATGAAACTGACTCTTGCTCACACAATCATGTTTGTTAGTCCACTTAGTCATCTGAGACTAAGAGGCTGAACGGAGACCTAGAACGGGCGGAATACGCGAGGTCGATAGTGGCTTATTACTCGTAATATCTCAACTCGGAGTCGACGAGGAGCGGAAAAGATGAAGACCAAAAAGGGACGAGGATGCGAGATGATGGGAAAAAGCAAAGAGTCAAACAGAGGGGGCGGAAATCTTGCAGCTAGGGCGCATGCGACAAGCAGGTGTCAAAGATGGATGCCAATGGAGACGTGCTGCATGGCACTTTCTTTCACAGCCCTAAGACGGCAAACAACTTGACAGGAGCCAAAAAGTACCGCATCCCCTCATTCACAGTGGGGGGATACCTGCCCACTAACGCAGCAGATGCTCCCAACTGTAAGCCACCAGGGTGGTTGCAGGTGCACCTGAGGGTGCCCGAGATTGCACCCTGAAGTGATGGAAAGTGGGATCCATGGGATGGGATGGGATGGGGATGTGGGGGCATGATGATTGATGCTCGGGAAAGCGGGAGTTTGAGGCCCCCCCCGACCCTCGTGGTCCTGTATGTACCTGCCTTACCAACAGATGCGCGCTTCAGTGGCGGTCCAGGCCAAGTATGCCCCACTACAGATGCACGTTCCCCTCAGACAGCCCTGACCTCACCGCACCGCACTACGTACAACATTCACTCAGGCCATTTTCATCCAGATCAACCAAGACACTGCTCAAGGGACAACCCAACCTTTAGGACCCGACCCCCAGCCAGCGCTGCATAGAACCCGCGGATCCGCGAACGAACTCGGCAAAAAGCAATTCATCCATCAGATCAGCCTTCCAGGCCTGGCCGAGATCTCTACGCCAGACCCCCCTTCCGGACACACCTCCCCATACCTACCCAGGTCCAGTACCACGCACCACGCCCACGGCTCCCGATCCCCTTGACCTCATCCAACATTGCAAATCATCGCTTCTGCATACCGCCCATCATGGCCTCTCCCGCTAGCCTTCCGCGCATTACCATCCTGGGATCCCTCAACATGGACCTCGTCGCCTATGTGCCACATCATCCCTTGCCAGGTGAAACTCTCACCTCGAACCACTTCAACACGTCCCCCGGCGGCAAGGGCGCCAACCAGGCCGTCGCCTGCGGCAAGCTCTCACGCGCCGCTGACCTGACCAACGCCTCGGCCGTCGTCTCCATGGTGGGTGCCGTTGGCGCCGATCCATACGGTACCCTCCTGCTCGATAGCCTCCGCTCCTTCGGCGTCGCCGTCGATGCTGTTGCCGTCCGCCAAGACCAGAAGTCTGGCCTGGCCATCATCGTCGTTGACGAGCCCTCTGGCCAGAACCGCATCATCCTCTCGCCTGAGGCCAACCACTCTCTGCGCCCCTCGGATTTCGAGTCACTCCCTGGGCCTCGTCCCGACCTTCTGATTATGCAGCTTGAGATTCCTTTTGATACAGTCATCCAGGCCCTGAAGGCTGCCAAGGCTGACGGCGTCCCCGTTCTCCTCAACCCGGCTCCTGCTCAGCCCTTGCCTGAGGATGCCTACGAGGGCCTGGCTCATCTCGTAGTGAACGAGACCGAGGCGGCCATTCTTGCAGACTGTGCCGAGTCCGAGCTGGACGACCTCGACGGCTTGAACCGTGTTGGCCGTGTCTTTATCGATAGAGGAGTCCAGAACGTCATCATCACTCTGGGTGGCCGAGGCGTCTACTACGTCAACAAGGGAGGCAAGAGCGCGCTGCTTCCTGCCACTAAGACGACGGTGGTGGACACCACTGCTGCCGGTGACACCTTTGTTGGTTCATACGCCCTCGCTGTTGTTGCTGCACAAGGCGGCGACTTTGACATTGAGGCGGCCGTCACCACGGCAAACCGAGCGGCTGCCAAGACGGTCTCACGCAAGGGTGCTCAGATCTCTATTCCCTGGAAGGATGAGCTAGAGTAAAGGTAGACAGACGCAGCTTTTGTTCCGTAGACAGCCAACAACAAAGAACCATGCCAGTTTCCCGCCCCGCCTGCTCCCGGGGCCGTTTTAGAACCAGGCCCCCCATCCCCATCGGCTTGCGTCCTTCTTGCCTTTGGCTCGTGTCGTCGGCACTGCTGGCACTGCTGGAACTCCTCCCTCCCGCGCCGGTCTGCTGCTAGCTTCGTGGTCCCGAGTCGTCGAAAAGTCGGCCATCAGGGGGAACAAGCCCCTGAGGGTCTCAGCCCCGAGGGAACGCCTCTTCCACAACGTGCTGCTCAGAGAGGCCCCTGATGGGACTCTTTGGTCCGAGTCCACCGGAGATTGGGGTCCCACGCAAGGGGTATTCCCTTTCCGTGGCCGTCCTGGCTGTGGTCCGTCCGTCCCCGCGTCACTTGCGGCCCGCGAAGGCGGCAGCCCTCCGCTCTGGGTCGATATGCAGGCCGATGCGGCACTGCCACAGCTTGACGCTGCTCGCCTCACTTCTGTCTGCGAGGACGAGTATCTGACTCGATCATGGTCTCGCTGAAGACTGGCATGTCTCAGAGGGATGAGGGGGGCTGCCGCATGGCCCGAAGCTACCGACATGCGTCTGCTGCGTTCGGCATCCTCCTCCAACCGTGACCATGCCGCCCGGGTAGACTGTGCTGGCCTCCGTGGGGCATAACGCAAGGCCGCAATCTGTCTCATCACGTCCCTCGCGCTCTCAACACCCTAGTGTCTCTCGATTAGCGGCAACAGTGGGTTCGGCGTCGGCTCTGGAGGAGGAGGAGACCACGGTGACATCGTGTTGTGGAGTTTCACAGAAGCCATGGCCACTGTCTCAACTCTGCTTTGTATGCTGAGCATGCCTTCGGCTTGGATGTCGATGTCCCTAGACGTGGGAAAGGCCGAGTGACGATACGATAGCCGCACCTCGATATACCCCACATGCGAGTTGCCCAGCTCCGCCTCTAGATCTTCTATGAGATCGTCCGATTGCTGTCGGGGGTTCCCTTGCTTCCCGTTTCGAATCCCTAACTTTACATCGACCTGCGTCTGAGTCAGGAGAAGGACACTAGAGCCGGCGTTAAGGGTTCTGCTGATAATCAGTGACCAGTCCACGTCGTCACCTCGGCAGCATCTCGCATCTCGCATCCCGCACTCACATGGGGAAGGATTGGTTCTGCAGAACCCGGACAACAGATGATTTTTCTGTTGGCAGGACTTGGACTTTCAAGTCGTAAAGGCGGCCAAATTCAAATGGGTCCCCTGGAGTGTCAGTGCCCCATTGTCCATGGCAGATAGCGTCCTTCTTTCAGACCTACCTTGCTGATCACATCCTGTGAGGCTCTTGGAGTAGTCTGACCGCTCCTGACAAGGCCCCGGCTCTATCACACTCTCGGAGGCAGACCAGAGTCGGCCAGAGACCTCGATGGCGGCCCACAGGCTGTGACGCCCAGGCTCGAGAGAAGTGGCCTCGGGCGTGATAACGATATGCGGTGCCAACACACATGACTGTCTAGGCTGCTGGATGGGAGCGAGGTTCGCCACAGGAAAAGGGAGTTCGGACAAAGGCAATGCATGCCCTTCTCGGTAAGGTGCATGGAGCGTGGAGGGCAAAGTTTCCGCCGAAGCCGCCTCGTCACATATGTTGGATAAGGGGGGACGACTCTTGACAGAGCGCACTCCGTACCCAGCGGGAAAGGTGCAGGATGAGTCAGTTCTCTTGTCTGGATGGACCCTTGCATGTGCACTACGTTGTGCTTGTCTCATCTTCCTCACGGTCAGCTGGGGTGGCGGCGTGAGTCCAAACCTCCGAGGCGGACTTTGGTCTCTTGCCCAACTTTTTGGTCTCAACAAGGACTGACGATCATTCAAATTTGCATGACCCGTGTCTTTCCTCACTTCCAGGTTTTCTTTTCCCGTAACTGCTTGATCTTGATCGAATCTTGGCTGTTTGAGTAGCACGGTTGCCTCGTCTCCAGTGACATCGTGCTTCTGGCGACCTGTCATATCGCGCGGGTCCTTGCTAATGTTTCTATCACATTTCACAATCCTCAGGGGGCTCGGCTTCCCAAGCGGAAAGTTGCGTCCGCAAGTGTGAAAGTTCCTGTGCGGTGAAGTGTCGCCTATGGGAGTTGGCATGGTGAGCCCGTGTCTAGGAGCTGTAGCCGATTTTTGAATCTTGCGCCGAAGAACCTGCGCCATTTTAGCATCTCGACCAAGAACAAAGATCGCCGGCTACTAACCCTTTCTTGCAGTAATTTCGCCGAGGCCAGATGTTGGGAAGTTGCTCTTCTTTCTTGTAATGGTGTCACTTGTCCGTTTGGCTGCGCACATAGATATTCTGACTTTAGCGACTTGTGCAAGTACTCGAGAATACACGCAGGGAGGAAATAATAAAGACGATTAAAAACTCTGGTATGCCAAACTTGATTGGTGTTCACAACGATTACAGATGGTGCGTTTGGTGGGTGAGTGGCTAGTAATATTCAACCTACCAACTATAAGAATAACAAGATTTCAGTTTAGGGGTATCAGAGTGCTCTTGCTATGCAGATAGCAAAGTAACAGAGACAAGGCAAGTACTAGACTTGCATCCAATGCGAAGAAGCAGCGAGAGAAACTCCATCCTCCGTGGCCAATTCTGCTATGCCCGAGGGTAGCTGTTGCGGCTTCAACGACGATAACTCGGAGGAAGGCGACATCTGAGGCATGCTATGGAACAAAGCGGAGGAACTTGAATAAGAGCACCTCGGATCCATTCATGGTATGAAATCACGCAGATTGCCCAAGCGTCCGGCGGAGATTCTCCTTGACCGAGTCTACGTCGTTGTCTTCCATGGGAAGGAATTTGATCTGCCGGCGGTTAGACAAGAGTCAATAACAACATCCCGAGAATAAAACATCTCTTGCTTACCAGATCATCAGCTGTGTTCGTCCCGCCATAGAGGACAGGCTCCGACAAGCTCGAGGCAATGCCCTTCTTGACTCTGTCCTCCCAGACCCCATCCCAATTCCACTCCCCGGGATGTCGAGTGGTGACGGCAGGTGACGCAGGTGTCGCCTTGTCTTGCGTTTGCTCAGAGGCCTGCTCGCCTTCTTCTTTGGGCTTCTCCTCGCCTTGCGGTGGCGCGGCGGTGGTGTCTTCTGTCAACTTGCCAGCAGCCCTCCGGTGCGTCCTCCAAGCATGCCAGGCACCCGGGTTCCCTGCTGCGGCCAGCGGCACCGAGTCCAGAACTTCCTCGTCGTCGAATGTGCTGCGGATGTAGTGTAGTACCTCGTAAGCCGATACACTCTTCTTCCCGGTTCGCATATAGGATGGTCTTCCCGCTGACGATGCAGGTGTCGTCGTGGCGCTCGATATGCTGCCGGTCGGACCTGGACTTGACGTTTGCTGTCCCGAAGTCCGTCGCGCTTCTATCATGCTCCTCCTTCCCCGGCCGAACCAGTCTGGGAATCCATGCCGTAAGCTGAACCCGCCGGGGGGCAGCCGCTCCTGGTCCGAGGCGCTCACGGTGCCGCTGTCTTCGATCTCGGTGCTGTATACGTAGGTGGTCAAAGGCGTGATAAGGGGGTGGAACATGTCGGTCGAGAAGGTGACTAGGGGCGGTAGCTGAGGATAGGCGTCGGGAAAGGATATCTGGAACCTGAGGATGGCAGGGCAGTATGGGCCTGGAGAGGTCAGCGGACGCGCGGCTACACTGGGAAGCCGTTGGAGTCCTTACCTTTGCGGACAAAGAGGACGCCCGACCAGAGCGTGGCATCTCCCGGAGTAAGACTGACGAATATCCCTTCAGGGCAGGCCTGCTTGAGTCCGGTGCTGGTACTCCCCGTTAGCCCAGCCGCCAATGCCGCTATTCAGAGGAGGGGGGGCCTTTGTACGGACAACTCTGAGAGGAGCTGCTGTTTGCGCAGCGACGGCAAGGCGCCCATCTTGACAGATGCCATTCTGCCTCTGGAACCGGCCGTTGAACCGGGAATAGCAGAATCAGGTCGTGATATAGCTGCTGAAGCGAGATGCTCGTGATTGAACCCCCTGGAGCTTCACGTTGCTCGCTGTCGGGCGGTGTAGGATTCTGCCGACTCCGATGGCGGGGTGTGTCATATTTGGTGGGGTCATGAGACCGAGGCTTCTCTGATCGAGGATGACAACGAGAAGCTCGATAATCCATGATACTTGATAGTAGACTTGCTCGTAGGGCGTTTATTCTTGCTTCTCATAAGTGCTGGAAACTGACCAGCAGTTGTCTAATTCCCTAAGTAAACGCTCCATCATGAATAACTTGAAACTTTTTCACCCGTGCCTCCTCTTGATGGCGATATCCAGTCATGTCGAACACCCAAAAAAAAACTTAGTGACCGAGTCGCTGCTCGATCTTGGCCCTCTCCTGGTCACGGATCTGGGCCACCTCGTCCCTCGAGGCGTTGTACGAGGCCGTGACCTGGTTGAAGGGGTTGTCCGGGTGCTTCTCAAACTCCTTCCTGATCCTGTTCTTCCTCTGCTCCATGCGCAGCCCGACGCCGCTGCCGTCCTGCTTCATCTCCTGGAGACGTCGCTCCTCGTACTTGGCATACGCGGCGGGGAATCGTCGCTCGGGGTGCCTGTCGATCTTGTCGTTGTCGCCGCCCGTCGTCAGGGACAGGGCGTCCAGGGCGTTGTCGATACCGGAGGCGCTGATGGCCGAGGGCTTGTCGTCGTCGAGCTGCGAGAGGTCGAGGCCGCGCGACCTCTTGACGGGGGCCTTGGACTTCTTGGGAGCCTTTCCGGGCGTGTTGGCTTCGTCCTCGGCGAGGAGGGCATCCTTCTCGGCCTTCTTCTTGGCGGCTTCAGCCTTCTTGGCAGATTCGGCCTCCCTGCGCGCAAAACATCGTCAGTTATCGGAACAAGATCCCAACGGGAGAGGAACGGTTGCTTACTTCTTTGAGTTGTTTTTGGCTCCCTTGGACCACTTCTCATCCTCAACCGCCGCCTTCTTGGCGTCTTCGGCAGCAGCCTTCTGAGCGGCAGCTTCGGCCTTGCGAGCGTTGCCTGCGACCTTCTTGCTGTTCTCCTTCTTGCCTGCCATTGTCAACGGTCGGGAAGTGGGCGGCGCGTATGTGTGTGTGTGGCTGAACTGGAGGGGAAATGAGAGGCGTCAGCTTTGCGCAAGGTTAGAAACACGGGCCCTTGTTTGCTCGAATATGACGAGGGCCGTCTCGGTCGGGTCTAGTCCAAGGAGGGATTTTCTTTGATGTCGTACTGTACTGTAGGTAGTTTGGTATAGATGGATCTGTTGGTGTGGGATCCTGGTGGTGCCCAAAGCTGATGCCTGGGTCCGCACCGGACAGTGCGACAATGTGCAGAAGCCACACTTATGAGCACTGTATGCAGTGTGAGGCATCCATGACAAGGAGCTCTCAGTTAACGCGACAATCTTGGATCCATGAGATCCATTGAGGCTGGTAAACAATGGATCGATCTATTATGTAATTCTTCAGCTTGGGCTTTTGCGCACAGTTCTCTATAATTTCTTTAACCAAAGACCCATTTCAGAGTGTCCAGTCAAAGCGCCCAGTCTAGGTTTCCAACCATATCCGAAACATGCTCTCTCGCAAGCTCCTGAGCTGAGGTGACAATATACGATGTGGACAACGCTTAATTACCTCACATCTGAGCGAGACGACCAACAGTCACAGGATCAATTTCATGTCATGATCATGTCCAAGTAATACCCTACACCATATCCGCATCACATCAGCGTGCTTGAACCGTCACACTCGCTTAGAGGCGCCCAAGGGTCTCACAATAGTATTTCTGCAGGTGTGTGCTGACCGCCATGGCAAACCAACTTGTGCCATCCAGTCTACTTACCCATCTACCTGGAATTGTCCTCCGAGGTACCCTTCATCATTGTACAGTACCCCGACGTTGACAGCCAGATGCATCAATAGTTGGTTGGGCCCTTGTTCACATGCTGGTCTTCAGCCTCACTCGAACCCTTCCGAGAGCCAAACATAGATCAATACTCCACATGGATCATGCAAGTTGGTGTTACACAGCATATGATGCTCCATATCTCCGGTCTTGGGAGGAGCTGTGAAGGTAGGCGGGCGCCGACGAATTGACTTTGTGAGCCAGATGTACCCAACCGTCACCGCCGCGTCACCGCCGCATCTGGGGGCTTCTGTCAGCTAGCCCGCCCATGTTTCGCCTGCTGCCATCATCGTCGAGTCGGTATTACAACGATGCGTATCATGGCCAATCCTGATACATGGCCTCGGTGATGGAAAAATGAAGCAACACTAGGTTGCTAAGCTTGTGCATGTCGCGGTTGGTCGTAATCGGCCCGCGAGACCACCGCCCTCAAACCGCCTATTCCCCTTGAGGACTCTACTGCTTCTGTCGTGCAGTTCCCGAACCACGGGACCGGGACACCCAACGGCGAGATGTCCTAAAGCAGCCCTACAGCGTGGTGATAGACGAGGGAGAGAGTGTGTGCCTCCCGGAACGGGGAACCGGCTCAATAGGATCCCATGGCCTAGATCGCTAGGCACATGGCTAACCAGGTTGGTTTGCTTCACGACGGCGCGACAGGAGCTCCTCTCACAACTTGACCAATTATTGCGCAAGCCTTGCGACCCCCGCATCCTGTGAAGGGTCGATAGGAGGTAAATCCGCGTCAAGTCATTCTACCGGCCGATAACTTGAGTGATAGCGTGGGTGGTTGAATATAGCTTCGGCTCACGATAACCATCTCCGATTCAGACGCGGGGAAGACCGTCTCCGATATCATCCATCCGACAGGCTGTGATGGCGTGAGTCCTGACAACCGGTCCGCAGGTGCGGCTGTGGTAAGCATCCATTGCAGCTCAGCCCTTCCCAGCACTGCTGAAGGCAACCAAGTCGCTGTGCCACGGTGAAGCCGGAGGGGTTATGGATACATGCAGACCCAGTGGCCACCCGCATCCCTTAAATCCAGCTCGACAAGGAAGATATCCTGGAAGAAATGCGACATGTGAGGCTTCTTGACAGGGAGCCGGCTGAGATAAGAGCCCCCGCCCAATTGCACGTCGGGACTACCTATGATTAGAAATGCCTGGGTCAGCAGTGAATAGTTTCTCCGTTTCAACCCTGCATGGTTGCCTACAACGGTTCAACGAAGCTGGCCTCAAACGACATTCGTTGTCAAGCAAGACAATACAGTCTGGGGTAAAATGCCGTTGCTCTTCTCGATTTGGCTTGCTACATGCCCAGAGAAATTATGAGCCGATTGCAGAAGTTCCTAGTCCTGAAAGGTGGCAAGGCATCCTGGTTATTGAAGCGAGTGGCTGATGTAGTTCAACTCAGCTCCCAGCGCCTCCCTTTTTGGACAGTGTTCCTCTGTGTCTCGGTTGCAGTGTTCTCAAGGGTCAACGCCAATAATTGATAGCTCATCGAACCATGGTGATCCAAGGGTTTGGTGTATGGTCGAGTAATAAGGTGTGTTGAAGTTCCTGTGATGGACGACTTTGGCAGGCTATGGCAATTGCGGCTTAGGCCACTTCGCTTCCGTCACGATCGATCGGATTTCTATGTGGGTTGTTAGTGACGTAAGTAGATGTAATGGGGGATTTCTGACAGCCAGACCGTCCATGAGGGAGAGTCTGGGAAAAAGCTTGGGGCGGTATAGCAAGAGTGTAATATCCCCCATAGTGCAGACCGCCTGTGTCTCTAAGGACGAGGCTGAGCAGTCATTCCACTGTGAGATGACTTGGCTCAATGCCGCCGGATGAGATCTGAACGTTTCGTGTCATCTCGCTCTCGGTTGAAAAGAAACCTTGGTTCGGAATACAACCAAGGGCCGCGGACCTTGTTGTTGCCAGAAATATCCACACGACGTGGCGCAACCGAATTCGATGATGCTCATGAGCTCCCGAGACCGCCTTGAATCACAAAGTCGTAAACGTACTCGGTACACGTATTGAAACACTTGCGGTAGCCATTCAGTAGGGGCGGATGTTCGGCTTCATTGCTGGCCCAGAGTGTATTGTGCTGAGCCCCATGCCCCGGCTGGGATGACCCCATGGAAATTGCAAAACAGAAATTGCAATTGTGTCGCGGCCACATAGGCAACCAAGGCAACCAAGGCACTCTGCCATCCATAGACATGGCCAAGCGTTGAAGCGAGATGTGACAACTCAGCGAGACCGAAGTGGCGAATAAGTGACTCTAACTCTGCGACGGCGGGCGAACCGCTGGCGAGATCCTGGTATTTGTCCGAAGGGCCATCCATAATAACCCCAGCCGTGCAACATCGGCTGTGCCGCGGTGCGGTGCTGTGGGGGACTGAGTGCAAGATCCAAGCGCAGTCATGCTGCGTTGTCGGTGCAGCGGTAGTCGTCGGTCAACGGCAAGGGAGAGTGTGTATAGTAGCATCGGCTGCTCGGGCTCCTGGGCGTGATGGATCGACAGCATGGGCTCAGGGACGCGACCATGCCATGCAGGCTTCGCTTGAGGGCTGCAATTGCATGGACAAAGTCCCTGTAGGGAGTAATCTGCCGCCGCCGATAGAGGAGACGGTGAGGTTTGCTCACCGAGTCGGGCCCCAGCTGCGGCGCAGGCGGGAAGCAAGGCTGCAGACGGGAGATTGGGCTCGATCAGGTTCCTGGTGGCGTGCGACCTTGTTTGAGAGAAAGGAGACCCGGTGATCTGGAACAGCCCTGGTCTGTTTTGAGAACGCCAGATCAGCGAGATTTGATGTGGGCACGAAGCAGAGGCGCCCAAAGGAAGCTTCCCGAGCGAGGTCCCAGCCCAAGCACGCAAGCCGCCAAGGCGAGGCAAGGCCCAAGTGCCACCCTCTTGTAGACCAAGATCTACTGCGCTGCAAACGTCGGTCGTGGTTATTTCGGAGACAAGGACCGTCATTGCTTGAGTGTGGTGGACGTCATAGTTGCACCTCGCTTAGGACAGAGTCGACGCAAAGTAAAACCGCCAATTGGCCGTCCTGGCAGGCAGCTAGAGGCCGAGACGGCACGAGCGTCCTAAGCAAAAAGCAACAACCCGTCCAACAATTCCTTGCTGGTCGTCCGGAGGTTCCATTGAGCAGTCGTCGCCCGGGGAGGTTGTGCTGCGTCTGCTGCATCCGTCCGGCAGCAAGGCATCCATGGACGAAAGGCGAGCGCAGCGCAGCGCAGGAGGAGGGATTGCGGGTTACGGATTGCGGAGCCGGGCCTAGAGGGAGAGGGCAGTATGGAGCAGGTAGGGAGTAGCGAGGGCTGAGAACTGAGAACTGAGAATGCAGTCAGGTCTAGCAGAGCTATCTCGCTCGCTCTCCCTCGTCTTGCCTTGCCTTGTCGCCGCAAAGTATCTGACAAGTTTTGCTCGACGCTTGCGGCCGTGCCAGGGTCTAAATCCAATTCGTCCGGATCGACAAGGCACGGTTCCCCGTCATGGGCAATTGACTGCAAATCACGGGATCCAGCGCCGCCCCTGCCAAAAATTGCTCCTTCCCCCTGCTGCGCACACCCCTTCTCGCTCCTACCCTCCCTCCATCTGTTCGCAAACTCCACCCAGCCAACCCTGGCCCCTTTTCGAAACCTTCGAGAATCCCAAGAAGAACCGGGGCGAACAGCGGTCAGTCCAACAGCCCCTGTCCTGTCCAGCCTGTCCCTCCATTCCAGCGCCTTCAGCTGCTGACCACGCCAGGACAAGGGCCTCTTGCAGCCCCAGAAGCCCCAGGACGCCCCAGGAAGTGCGCTGGAGCTCACGGCCTACGCCGAAGGCTTGCGGGGTCATGGCAATCAACACGAGATGACGGATGGATCCTCTCATTTCTGCCATGAGGAGTTGCTGAGTGTGGTGCTGTGCTCTGGCACAAACGCACCGTTGCACAGAGTTCTCTGACCCCCCAAGAGGGCCGATCTCGACGAATAGGCGTTGACCACAAACTCGACTACCTCTGTCTGCCGACCGACGTGCTGCAGCTTTCAAGTCCCATCCATCCTTGGATGGATGGATTGATGCCGCTCGGTGATCCAAGTTTTGCTCAGGCCATCACCCTGATGCTTTGCGCTCCCTGCGTCTGCGTACGTGATCAGTACAAATCGAGCCACCCGGACTGCTGGGTTCGACTTATCCGTACGTTTCTGAAACATGATGCACAAGTATCCCACCTTTGTCTCTCCCCTTCGCCTTTCCTTTGTTTCTTTTGACAGGAGGTGTTGCTCCATCTGTCACTCCGTAGTCCATGACTTGGACTCGCTCCTCGCTTCGTGTACGGTACGTATTGACGGATGCATCAGATCAACCCAGTCCACCGGGACGCTCGCCCGCCGCCCCCTTTTCCCCTGAGGCCAACTTGGCCCGCTTTGCTCTTTGGACCACTCGGCTTCTCCCCTCAAGCGGGGCGCCATGCGACGGGTTCCCAGAGAGGTAGCCTTCTCGTAGCACGAGACCTGCCGCGGGTGAATTCAGAGGTACCGACAAACACTCCTCGGGTTCCACTTGAGAGCCCGGAAGCCAGGAAGAGGGCCCGGAGGCTCGCAAGGATTCAAGGTGAAAAGGGAGGCAGGCTATTGGACGGCGACAAGCGCCCGCGCTCAATGATGACGACAATAGAATTTTGAACTCATCCACGGCTGACGCATTGCGGCCATGGCCTCTGTCAAAGCCGAGGTCTCTGAATGTTGTGCAACAGGTCAGAATCCGTATGGCCAACGGGGAAAAAAAAAAAAAAGCAAGACCGGTACTGCTTTAGGCTTCACCGATGATATGACTCTACACTTGCAGATGCAAGGCGGATCTGGCACATACTCGGCAGGTGCCTGAAGGCGTCCACGTCGTCGGTATCCATTTGAGTCTATTTTCAAGTGCCTACTGCACAACATGCATACATATGAGAGGGAGCCACGGCGCGAGAAAAGCCAGAGCGGTGCTATGCCACTTCCGTGACAGCCAGCCGCAATTTCGCAGTGGGGAGCAGGGCACAGGGCCTGGGTCGAGCCACTGATTACACAGGTCAACGCGCACCTCGAGCTCGGATGCACTGGCACGACGGGAGGGAACACAACATGGGCCAAGCTCAAGCTGTTGCTTGCTTCTGCGCTGCACTTGCCCCGGGCCGGCATTGTCAAACTCGGACCATGTGTACGCAATACCGGCGGGCTTCGCATGGGGAGACACGATCCCTAGCAAAGGGCGACTCCCGAGAGGTGAAATGCCTCTTACAAGGCACAGATAGTTGCATCCAGCATCTCGACTGGTTGAGACCAGGTCTTGTATCTGTGGAGTCGGCAGCGCGCTTCCGGCACTCTTGTCGTTCGGGGATGGGGGCTGACGGCCCAGCGGGTTGGGTGCGAGTGGGCCTTTGGATCACTTCCAGAAACGAGTCAGGGAGGCTACAGGTGCTGGCGTGGGCCTATTCGTGTTGCCCAATTTCCGGGCTCGAAGCCCTGACTTGAAACCACCACAACCACAAACCCAGCCCATCACCGCCAGTCTCAGCTCTAAGCTGGGTTCCAGATGGGTGGCTGGAGCGCCGCACCACCGGCTCCACGTGCCTGGAGTAGGCGAAGGGTCCGGTAGGGCATGGCGGTGACAATGTCTCGGGTTCCTGATGAGATACACCTCACTTTCAACCGCGACCCCTTGCTTCCCCGTACCCGGCTCCCTTTCCTCAACGCTCCTGGTATGGGGCTCGGGGTGTCAAGCAGGCTCACCCGCCTCGCTTACTACGTGCCAGTGCTACTATGGACATGCATTCTATTCTGCCTTCTTTGCCGCCTCTCCAGGATTCTGGTTCTGACCGAGGGCAGTGTAACTGATCGGGGAGTAGATCTACACCGTTTCTTTCAGTGTTGACGGGGGAAACTACGGTCAACGAGGACAACACGTCAACTAGGCATACGCCATGCTTCTCCTGCTATGCCTACCTTATTGTCATGGCATGGCATGGCCAGAAGCTGTCTCTGCCTGCCGGCCGGATCACTTCCAGACCATTATCGTCAAGGAGCCTGGAAGTCTTCAAGGCTTGTGCCCCGCCCTTGCTGCGGATGATGTCCCTATCAGTCATGGGCAGGTGCAACATCATCCGCATGAGGATTTTCTCGAGCTTGGCGGCCATCCCCAACCCGGGCATCTCGGCCTAGATACGTCTTTTTCGGCCGACTGATACATGAGAGGACGCATCTGCTCCGAGATCATTTCGTGCTTCTCAACCTCGTCTTGTGACAAGTCAGAGAACGGGTGGCCCCGCAGCACAGCACAGGCAGGCAGGCGTCTCATCGCTAATAATACCCAGCCTGGTCTTCCGAGGTTATTCATGGAAGTTCTCGTACTGCAGCAAAAAAGCACTTTGCAGTTGTTGCTCGTCCTGTTGTCCTGTCCTGTCATTCCCGTGTTCGGATGTGACAAGCAGTGAAACATGTCAGCGGTGCGACAAGGCTGCTGTGCTATAACGGTGCTGGCAATGCAGCCCAATCCCGAATGACTCCTATGTGCATCCGAGTCATCTGCTGACCATGCACTTTGTCGCGCCGCAGATTCAAACGTACCGTACCCACGCGGGATGGGATAGCATGAGACTCGGAGTGGGAGGGAGGGTCTTTGTTTGGCGAATACGTAGGGCAGTGTCGATGACAGACTCGAGAATGACAACAAGAACAACAACAGGTGAACAACACACGATGAATGGAGTCGGAATCCCCATGGGCTGCTGGTTCATGTGGGTTGTCCGAGGCCGCGGGGGATATACTACAGTCAAAAGAGAAAACTACAGGATAGTCGACCTCTCCTATCGGATGTCCTGGACCGATATCTCTACTCAAAGGGATCTCTGCCCAGGCCGACGTCACCACACGTCGCACCGCCAAGGCCAGGAGGACGGGCCATGCCACGCCATGTGCCCTGACAATTGGTGGTGCTCGCGCTCTGTGTATCGCTGAGAGCCGTGTGGGAGTTTGGTCGTCACCGAGGAGGGTGGCTCTTTGGGCAAGTCTTCCCTATTGTTGCTCCACAGCTGGGCTGAGGCGACTCCGGGGGACGTTTCCGTGTGACCACAGGCTTGCCGCTGGGACCGTTGTTCACTTTTCACCGCCTCCCATACCCATCATCTTTGTCAGCGGGTGCGAAGGTCAGCCTCGTTTCTAGCAGCCAATGCCGTGAACAGGTTGACTGACCGCATCGACCCTGCGTCTTAGTTGTGTCAGTCATGAAGCGGTGGCCTCGCTCATCATCAGCAACAACAGCATCTCCCTGGCTGCCTTTCTGACAAGACATGGTCCATCCAGAGCCAAACAAAGCCAACAAAAGCCAACAGCAACTGCGAGATTCATAGCCACGCGACGGAAATGCCGGGGTAGCACGCTTAGCGCCGTGTAGGCTCCGAATGTCGCGCCCAATAATTAAGCTCCAACCCGGCCGTCAGTCCATGGCGTTTTGCTCGACACACGTCCCCGTCCGGCTTCCGCCCTGTCGAACCGGCGAGTGCTCGGCCCCCTGCAAGCCTCCAAGGACAACAGGCACCCCTGGCCAGGTACCTGCGAGGTACATTCATGGCTTGGCTAGGTGGACGCTCGCTCGCGGACGCTCAGAGGGCCCCATCTCCTTGGGACCCAGCCCGCCAGACGACCGATTCACTTCGCAAGGCCAGTCCGCCCTGTCAACCAGGGTGCCTCTTGCAGGATGGCGTCCCGGTGCCCTGACGCCCCACTGTCCATGTCATGCCCAAGAATTTGGAGCCGTTCGCCGCATCGCCTTGGTGTTGGACAGGAGATTTGCCCTCTTGTGCTCATGTCACCGCTCGTTCCAAGCTTGGGTCTAGGTAGGTAATTAATTCACTCCAAGATGGTCCATGGTGACATGTACCCCAGTCTGTCCGGCCGGGTCGAGGGGTGTTGCTACTACCGCTCTCTTATAAGTTATCCACCCCATCTTGGATCCTTCTCTTTTCCTTCTGTGAACCTTCTACGACCATTTGCTTTATTAGTCTCCCTTCTCCCCCGCCACCTCGGGCTCAGTTGCTCTCTCTTCAACCTCTTGACTGGCGCGAGTCTCCTATTCAGTCTACACAACAAGCACCCCTCGCCAGCTTGCTCGTGTCTCTACTGTCCCACCACCACCAACAACCACAGTTATCCACCCTACCGACGACGACATCTACAAGGGCACTTGATGCTCTAGTATATACACCACGAAACCGATTCAGACAGACAACTTGCGGCTGAAATTCTGTCACGTAAGGAGACAGATCACATCCACCACGGGATTCGTGTAGGACGACAGAAATTTTTGGGTCAATTGCATCAAATCAAGCAGATATGGGGAGGAGTCGTCACATTTCCGCGGCCAACCGCGGCCAGAAGCAGCTCCCTCCGTTTCCGACAAAGCAGATGTTTGTTCTAGGTATGACGCCTCGCACATCTAGCCCCCTGGCGATTCTTGGACTGACAAGGAGCAGCATGCTGCAGGATATGCGAGCCCATCGCATTCATGTCCATCTTTCCCTACATCTACTACATGATCGAGGATTTCAACATCACCGATGATTCCAGCAAGATTTCAGTTTACGCCGGCATGGTCACCTCTGCCTTCACTCTGGCCGAGTTCTCGACAGGAGTTCTGTGGGGACGACTCAGCGACAAGATTGGACGGAAACCTGTGCTCCTGTTTGGCCTTCTTGGAACTGCTCTGAGCGTGCTTGTTTTTGGATTTGCCCCCAGTCTGCCCGTGGCTCTTTTCGCACGTGCTCTGGGTGGTCTTCTCAACGGGTGGGTTGTCTTTTGAAGCCATTGAGAGCGCTAGCTGACTTGAGACCAGTAACATTGGTGTTCTCCAAACCACAGTCGCTGAGCTTGTTACTGTTAAGGAACAGCAGCGTAAGTTCATGTTTACCAGCTGTGGAATCTTAAGACTAACTTTCCCGCAGCACGCGCCTATACTATCATGCCAATGGTCTGGTGCATTGGGTAAGCGCAGAAAACTGAAGCCTTTTGGGATTGCGAGACTAACCCGGGCATCTAGATCCATCATTGGCCCCATGATCGGAGGAGCTCTCGCCAGACCTTGCATCAGCTACCCCGAGATCTTTGCCCGCGGAACCATCTGGGACCGATACCCTTACCTCCTTCCTAACCTCTTCAGCGCCGCTACTGTCTTTGTTGGCGTCATTATTGGCCTCCTCTACCTCGACGAAACGCATGCTGAGAAGAAGACCCAGAGGGACCGTGGACGCGAGATTGGCGACTATCTTGCCAAGCTGTTCGGCAGAGTGACCAAGTGCAACGGACGAGGACGTGCCCCCGAGAAGCAGGCTCTGCTCGACGGAGAGCGTCACGTCAGCTACGGTAGCCGCCACGGTTCTTCGAGCTCTGATGAAGAGGACGAGGTTCTGCCCGCCTATCAAAGCCAGGAAAGCTCGCCCCGACTCGCTCCCATGGACGACACTCGATCTCTGCAGTCCCAGCCCCTCGAGCCTATTGTGCAAGAGAAGCCCAAGACCTTCACCAAGCCCGTCATCATGAACATCATCTCGTACGGCATTCTTGCTTTGTAAGTGTTTCTCGCCACCCATAGTTGGTGTTGTGTCTAATCTGTTCTCGCGTAGCCACACTATGACTTTCGATCAGCTCTTCCCCGTCTTCCTCAGTACCGCCCGACCCGAGCACCCTGTCCATGACCTCCCTTTCCGCTTCACTGATGGGTTCGGACTCGAGACCAAGGTGATTGGATTCATCATGTCGGTTCAGGGTCTCTACTCGCTCTTCTCCAACTACCTGATCGTCCCCCCGGTCACTCGACGACTGGGCTCTCTGCGCCTCTTCCGACTCCTGGCGTTTTCTTACTTTGCGTTGTACCTGGTCACGCCATATCTGGTTCTCCTGCCCGAGCCGATGAGGATGCCGGCCATCTACCTGCTCGTCATCTGGAAGTGTACCTTTTCGACCATGGCCTACCCCAGCAACGCTATCCTGTTGGCGAACTCGGCGCCTTCGAAGCAAGTCCTCGGCACTATTAACGGTATTGCGGCCTCGACCGCTAGTCTGTGCCGCGCTCTAGGGCCAACCCTGTCGGGACTTCTGTACTCGTTGGGTCTCCAGACTGGATACTCGGGACTTGCATGGTGGTTCAGTGGACTCGTGACCATTGTGGGAGCGTACCTGAGCTCCCAAATCACCGAGGGCGGACCCCAGGAGGAGGCGGCGATGCCAGAGGAGGAAGACCCGCTCATGGATGAGGGTCTCTTCACGGACTACGATGGCGACGACGACAGAGTTTGAAGAATCATCCATCATCGATCGACATGAAACAGCGGCATACGATTTTATTTACACACCCGGCGTTTAAACGTTTCGAAACAAGCAAGCAAGCAAGCAAAAGGCGAAGGAAGACTCGAGACAAAAACTTTGGCGACATTTCTTTTCCCGGGATGGATCCATTGCATTGGATGGATTGTACAAAGGGCACGCACGCTTACGTCGAATAATACCCCTTTCAAGACAGCGACGACGACGGAGCATGGAACAGGCGTTTTTGCAAAACAAAAAAGAAGGATTGATCTGCTTGGGACATTTGAAGGTTCCCTTTTCTCATGAAACATAGACTTACGGATTGGGTTCGGCGACGGAATTGGCGACAAGTAGAAGGCAAGGATGGGAAACGGGCGGAGTGATGGGTTTGAGCAATGTCTTTTTTTTTAATGGATTCGCTGTACGGCCGACAGCACCATGCGCAACCTGCATCGCCGACGATGAGACCCAGGGGGTCCGACGGGGGCGTTGATGTATGAGTACGAGCACAATGGTGGTCCTAGAGGTGTCGACGGCTTTGGTTTATTTCTTTCTGCTTGGGAATGGATCTATGGAGAGTTCGAACAAGTCTGGCTACCTCGCGGGACCGAGACTGGCGGTGTACGAAGTAGATGGTGTATCTAATTGGCAGTAATCTGATGACTGGCCTGGCCTCATTTTGAGCAAGACGTCGATAATTGTGCAGTGGTGAATAGTGAGGTGAATTGTATTGTCTTGTATCCGTAGGTAGTTGGCGGTCTATTCGCAACCTACCTCCCTATTACCAGGTATAACAACTAGACATGGCCGCGGATCTGCTGCCGATGCGCAACCGAGCATCGGGGCTTGGTCTTGAGACGCTTCATATGTAGAAGGACTCGCTACAAAGTGTTGTGCGCATGGTCACATTGCGTACAGCTACATGATGGCCAGGCCTCGGCGGGCAGGGAATGCATGTCGAATTCCGCATTCACATGGAGGGAATCAACTTCCAAGCAAGCAAGCAGCCCATGCCGTGCCGAGACTACCTATCTCCAGCCTGAATGAAGTAGGAGGCCCCGGCGAAAAGACGGTGGCCGTTGAAGCAAGCCGGGGCCGGTGGGACGGAGAAACAGGGGATAGAGGCAGCGCAGCGTCAACGACAGCAACGACATGGCATGGGCGGTCAAGTCGGCATCCAATCCCTGGTGGAGACACAGACAGGCAGAGAGAGGGGAAGGGATGGATAGAGAGAGCCTCGGGGTCAAGTTTCACATTAAAAGAGCAGAGCAGACTGAGCTTTTTTTATGTCGCAGACAAGGGGTGCACGAACCTTCATGTCAGCCCTCTAGATGCAGCGCGCGCCATGGTGTTGTTGGTTGTGCTACCCACCTTGACCAGTCTGGAAAAGAGGAGGAAGAGAAGAGGAAAATTTCTGTGAATGGAAGGGCCACGGGGTGGTTAATCCCTTGATCCCTGGCATGGGGAACAGGCAGGGTTGGAATCGAATCGGCTCTTGGAAGACGAGGAGGTCCTTGCAAGACAGATGGATGGATGCTTGCTGGGTTCGGGTCTGGACTGCACAATGGGATCTTGCAGAGGGTAAAAGCTTACATCGTATGAGGATAGAGAGGGCAGCTAACAAGATGGATTCCAATATTTGACCCATCTGTCCTGGCTATTGTTGCACAACAGAGCAGTGCCTGTGGGTTCTCTCTTGAGCACGCCCCCTTCCTCGGGGCGCTTGGTCTCTTTCCTGGTGGATTAGGTAGGCTGAAGAAATGCAGCCGCAGCCGCAGCAGCGGCAGGAGAGGAGCATCTGCAGCATCTGTATCCGTAGAAGCGTGGCTTTTGACGGAGGTTGGTGGTGTGGGGGAGACTAGGAGACAGGACCCTTGTTGCTTGGAGGACAAGTCTGTACACCTTTTGAAGGACGAGTTGAGAAGGAGAACAATTACAAAATGGAGAGAATGGATGAGCAGGAGAGAAATATTGAGGATAAGGTTGTGCATGTTTTGATGCTGCCCCAAGGTTAAGAAGAGAATGAGTCGAGATCTAGATAGACGAGCATCTTGGCTCTCGGCTATACTTGCGGCTGAGGCTGAGAGCACCAACTCCAGAACCAGAAACTTGGATCAAACCACGGATGCTGGTCAGTCCATCAATAGCAATGACGATGTAGGAGGTTTACGAATACGGCGCCGGCATCTCGACTCGGGAATCGGAGCTCCGCCGCTTGATGTTGTGCTGCAGCCACCCGGTCCTGCGCATCCGACCCGGCCCAAGAGCGCAGGCAATGGGAAGCCGGGTCAGACACGGGTTTGTTGCCTGCAGGAGTTGTGACGATGGTGACGGAGGTTTTTGGAGTGAGATCAGCATGAGAGTGTGGAGACGAGACGGGAACGCGTGAAATAACGACATTTACACGGACAAACACGATCAGGCTGCGGATAACTGTGAGCGACTTTGTTACCGTCTAGTTCAACTTTGCTTCTTTCCCGGTGCCACAGCTGCTACAGTACAGTACAGCATGTGCGTATGTGTGCGTGTGCGCGTGCGTATCATGTACGATGAAGACGCGCACGCGGGCGATTCGATGCTGTGCCGTACATGTGTGTGTGCGTGTGTGCGTGTGTGTCAGTGTGTGTCCCTGGATGCCCGTTTTGGGGAGTGGCACCGAGAGGCGGGCGGCTGGCCAAGGCACTTGACTGACTTGTAACAAGGGGAGAAGGAACCAGCATCTTTGAAGACAAGGCAAAAGGAAAAAACAAAAAACAAACTGAAGCGAGCGCGTCAGATCCGGATCCTGTACGTCAATAGCCGGGCCATGGTCATGGCGACGATGGCGATGCCTGGAAACCAACAGAGATATGGAACCTCAGATGCAGTGGGAACCAACGCCTTGTTCAAGGCGAAGAGGAAGAGGCGAGGCGGAGAGAAAAAGAAAAGAAGATGGTGATTGGCATGTCATTGGTGTTGCGAGGCTTCTCCAAATTTGTGATCAATCACCAAGTCTAGGCTGGAAAAAGATCGTCAGGGCGACTAATAGTTCCTTCCGTCAAACCAGACCATCTCAGGTCAAGCCAAGCGAGGTGAAAAGAGGAGAGAGAACTTGAAGATTGTTGCGATGATATGTTGACAATTTGCTTATCAACAACCGGTACGGTACTACTCGACAAGGCCCCCCTTGACCCCCCATGCCGGATGCCATTTTATCCCACCCAGTCAGGGAGAATCTAGCCAATCCGCCGGCCCAATTCGAAGCCATAAAAAAATCACAGCCGACGTGCTCTGTGCTTGTGCTTCGGCACTCCAGGCCCTTTACCAAGTCTGGAACCTGAACCCTGGTTCGACGGGCATCCCACATCCATTGAGGATCTGGATCTGGGTAAGGACGCCGTAAGGAGGGGAAGAAAAAAAGAGAGGGAAAAAAAGAAAAAGAGGGTCCATCCAATATTTTCTTTTTTTTTTTCCCTCTCTCTGTGTTTTGCCTGTTGTTGGCTTTCCCCTCTTTCAAGTGTCTCGAGTCTCTCTGCTTGGTTCGTGCTCAAGACCCTGGTCTGTCCCATTGAAATTTTCCTCAACGGCGCAGTCCAACGAACAAGCTAAAACTGACTGACGGGAACCCGAGCTCAATTGCTCTGCTTACATTCCTAGAGCCTCTTGTGTCGCCTTTGACTGCGTTGGCAGCTTCAAGGACCCTTGCCTGTCTCCATCTCGCATGAAACAAACGTGACCAATTTGACATGGACAAGAAGGGAAAAAAAACCTTGGTCATAATTGATTGCCACCAGAAGGAGCGGCCATCAACCACCGCAGCCGCCACTTGATTCTGCCCCCAAAGAACGAGACCGAGATAGACAACACACACACGCTACGATACGCGACGGAGAGAAACAAACAAGCTCTTTATTGCATTTCTAATGCTTCAGAGCCTGCGCTAGCTAGCTTCCATTCCCTGTCCTGTCTGCACCTGCACCCGCTGCTTGGTGCCGCTAACGTTTCCCGCCGTCTCCGCCCAGGCCGCTGACGCCTCCCTCTCTTACCTACTCTCGCTCCATCTCCCTCTCGCTCGCTTGTTACATACATGCAAAAATTCATCATTGCGCTTCTCTCTTTGGTCATGGGTCGCGCAGCCCAAGCTCCACGATAGGATCCAATTCCCATCCATCTCCGCCCCCCTCCCCGCAGAAAGCCACGCCGGTCCGCCGCACTACTGAACCAGGACACTACCACTCGCACCGCACAACACACGCCGACGCCATACCGCGCTTGTTACAGGCGGTGGCAGAGGGGACAAAGAACTCAGGGCCCAAAGTGACCGACTGGAGAGCTTCTCTGGGATTGATCAATCATCTTGGACTCGGTCGAGTCTAGTCCGGTCAAGCTCGCCTTGTCCAATTCATCCATCTCAATCTGTCATCCCCTCGTTTCACACCTGCTCCAACTTTTCCAACCCCGAAACATTCAATTCGCATCCGACCTGTCCTCCGGCGGCTGCCTCGGCTCGCTGATCGTTTCCCGCCTGGTCTTGGACTTTGTGTTTCGTCTCTTTTGCTCTCATTCTCCTCTTTTCAAGCTCATTGTTGGTGCTTATCATTTCGCGACAAGGAAGGGGGAAAAGAGATAGAGGTACTAGCCTCCGGCCGGATAACCCGAGCTGCCGTTCCGCCTTCCGTCCCCGTCTCCGTTCCGTCCACTTCCCACCCCCTCGGGCTTCCTTCCTCCGCGCGTCGCCTCGTCCAAACCATCGCTTCAAGTGCCGCTCCGCCCATCGCCATCGCCGTCCCCTCACCAGCGTCTCACCTAGTGTCGCCCGCAGCCATCGGCTCCGTCCTCCGTCGCCCGGCGGGCCGTCACCATGCCTGCGCGCGGCCCTCCATCTCCGAGCTCCCAACCGGCCAAGCGACAGAGGCAGAACTCCCTTGACGATGGATCGCCGCGCAACGGTCAGCCGAGCCCCAACGATCGACAGCAAGCCGACGCCGCATCGTCCGCTGCCTCTGCTCCTGCCTCTGTTGCTGCCTCGGTAGCTGCCAAGCCAGGCCAGAGCAGCAACTTCCGCAACGTCAGCGCCTGTAATCGATGTCGCCTCCGCAAGAACCGTTGCGACCAGAAGCTCCCGAGCTGCGCGAGTTGCGCCAAGGCCGGGGTCGCCTGTGTCGGTTACGATCCCATCACCAAGAAGGAAATCCCACGCAGGTACGACCAGGAACTGGACGCGCGGCGGTGTGTGAGCGAGAGCCTCTGTGCCTCGCTCGACGTCGCGTGCTGGATATCATATCGCGCCGTCAATGTTGGGTGGTGGATGATTTGCTGACCTGTCGCGCAGTTATGTCTTTTATCTCGAGACGCGAGTTGAGCAGCTCGAGAATCTGCTCTCATCCAATAACATCGCCTTTCCCCCAGCCGAAAACCTCGAGATATGCTCTCGCCCGGGCACCGACACCGCCAGCATCAACTCGACGACAGAGACGGGCTACTCGGGCCAGTCCGAGGCTGGCGACCGCACTATCAATAGGCCTCAGAGCCAGGCAGTTGAATCGCTGAAGCCCAAGAAGCCGGGCCAGGCCGGCTTTCTCAACATTGTCAGCCCCTCGAAACCCCGATCTTTGGCTTCGGCGTCTGGCGTCTCGTTTGCCAGGGTCGTGTACGCTGCTGTGCAGTACTCTACCTCTGGTCAGACGGGTATGATTGATCGACCAGGCTCACGTCAACCTACAGGAAATGGAGCTTCGCTGCGCGACTCCTTCTTTGGTCTTCACACACGGCCCACCATCAAGCCTGCTGCTTTCCCTCCCAAAGAAGTCGGCCTGCGGTTGGTGAGGCTCTACTTTGAGCATTCTAACCCTCAGATTCCAATTCTCCACCGAGGAGAGTTTATGCAGACTTTTGAGCGCGTCTATGCCACACAGGACCCCGGTCGCGGCTCGCGCGAGCTGTATTTGCTGAATATGGTATTTGCTATCGGCTGTGGTGTCATAGTGGGCGAGCCCGTAAAAACAGAATCGTCGGGCGGTAGTACGGGCGCCGAGGCCAGGAGCCGGTGTGAGCCTGAAGAATACCATGCGAGCGCCATCGTTCACCTGGAATCGTGCCTGAGCAACAGTGGCGGGGGATTGGAGGTTTTGCAAGCCGTGCTTCTCCTGGCCAACTTTGCCCTCCTCCGCCCTGTTCCCCCTGGACTCTGGTGAGTGATGGATCAGTGAACTGCTGAAAGGAGACTAACATGTGTCAGGTACATCATTGGCGTTGCTGTGCGACTCGCGGTTGACCTTGGCCTTCACTACGAAGATGACAGAGACGTGGAAGTGTCGATACCCGAGCCTGCCGAGTCGGACCAGACTGAGGGTGCCGGGCCACGCGAGAATGGTGTTCAGGCTCGTGGAAGAAAGCTGTGGACGCGTGACATGAGACGGCGTCTGTGGTGGTGCACGTACTCGCTTGATCGGCTGGTGAGCACATGTGTTGGAAGACCATTCGGCATTAGCGATCAGGTCATCACAACCGAGTTCCCCTCGCCGTTGGACGACGACTATATCACGCCGACGGGGCTCTTGGATCCACCATCAGACCAGATCCAGCCCAGCTACAAGCATGTCGCCCATCACTACTTCCGCCTGCGGCTGCTGCAATCTGAGATCTTGCAGGTGTTGCAGTATAACCAGGCTCAGATCGCCAAGGCGGGCGTCTCAAACAAGCATCCTGATACGCATATGCACCTGCCGTCGCCTTTCCTGGTACAGTTTGATTCGTTCCGGTCATGGCGCATCGACATAGACAGGAGGCTATATCGGTGGAAGACGTCGGCACCCACGAGGCAGGAGACGGGCGTCATGTTCTCGACCGAATTCCTTGAGCTCAACTATTGGCAAGCCATCATCATGCTCTATCGCCAGAGCCTGAGCGTGCCCGCCATGTTCGAGGGCGAGTACAATTCGTCAAACGAGGTCAACAGTCCCACGGCTTACCAAGCCGAGCTACGCGAGGACGAGGATCGTATCTATCTCAAGGTTGCTGAGGCTGGCCAAAAGATTCTTCGTCTCTATCGGCAGCTCCATCTCAGCGGCCTGGTCAGCTACACCTATCTCTCCACGCACCACCTCTTCATGGCAGGAATTTCGTACTTGTATGCCATCTGGCATTCACCAATTGTGCGAAGCCGCCTTGTAAGTTTACTTGTCCCAATAGCAGAAAGAGCTGCTGGCTAACATGACATTAGACCATGGATGAGGTGGATTTCACCATCCTCGCGGCCAAGTCGGTCCTCACTGATATGATTGACAAGTGCCCGCCTGCTGAGACATGCCGGGATGCCTTTGACCGGACAGCCAAGGCCACTATCAAGATGGCCAGTTCTACAGGAGGTTTCGGGTCCCCGACGACTCAACCTCGAAGACAGCGCTCGGCTTGGAATACACCCCCTGACTCATCTAAGGGCTCGGCACAGGTCCGTCACCGGCACCAGAGCTCCGACCAGGCGTCTTATCAGTTCGACATGTCGCGGTCCGACTCGCTCTCCTCCCCGACACTGTCCGTGACGGGCGAGGTGAACGCGCAGCCGTCTCCTCCGATGGCGCGGACTGCTGAGGGGTACATGCTCAAGTCGCGTAATCGCCCAAGCCCTTCGGAGCTCAACCAGGAGGGATCGCCCGTGGAGTCGGGCATGGTACCGTCCCCTGGTGTTCCTAGGAGGGTGACATCCCAACCATCCACGGGTGGTGGATCGTATACTGGACAGCACCCTCAGCAGCAGTTCAGTGGACCGGGACCGGTTGATTATCCCGACGCGCAGACGATGGAGTTTCTGCAGAACTTGGGAGCTTCGGCCAACGGCGAGTTCGGCAGGATGGACCAGTCTCAGATCGACCTCGGCATGGGTATGAACTGGGAAGGGCTCCATCACGACTTTGGCGAGACACCCCAGATGAACCCCTTTGATACCTTCTTCTTCGGCGGGCCCCAAGGTGCCAACGGCAACGGGTCCAGCAACGATGGAGGGATGAATATGTGAGTAGTGAGTGATTGGTTACTGTTCTGTTTTTTATCTATCTATCTATCTATCTTTATTTGCCGGTGCTGGCGCGAGGGCTAGCTTGCAGACGTCAGGCAGTCTGTCAAGCGATGGGTGGCATTCTTGTCTATTTTTTTTTTTTTTATATCTTAGTCTATACTTGCTCAGATCTGCATCAGAGGGCGAGGGCTCCGCCTCTGTTACATGTTGTCATTGTCAGTCGAAGTGAGAAGAGAAAAAAAAGTTGGGAGGTGGTTAGAGGACATGGTGCCTTTGGGCTGGCTGGGTGTATCTAGGCCATGGTCTTTAAAGAGATGGGAGAAAAGGGGGAGAGGAGGACACACAACATGAAAACAGCCATGTTGCGCAGGATCAAAGGACAGTTGAAAAGGCCGATTCGTCTGTATATATAGCTTTCATGACGAGACCGTTCAGGGGGGTATCTATGGAAATGACTTGGGCCTCTGCTCCAAAGACTCGAGCCCATTCTGTCCTGTCGTCTGCTTCTTCTGGCATTCTCGTATTACTTGGGTTCATCCGTCCTAGATTGCCGTCACCACTCCTATTACCCCGTGCTGAAGAACCCTCCTCGTTCTCCAACTCAACATTATATATAATCAATCACTCCAGCGCTTTTTCCCAAAACGTTCATTGACGGAAAAGTCCCCGTTCATCAACCCTTTCTGTGCTGAATTCGTAAAGTCGTAACCGGAAGAAGAAAGCGTGTTAAAGTCATCGTAACAATCCCTCATCGATCCCGGCTATACCGCCTGCTCTCCCTCCTCGGCGAGTAGTCTCTCGGTGGGTAGTCTCTGTACCCATCATCCCTGTATGGCTCTCGTCGGTACCGTTCCTGGCTGTATCGCTGGCTGTATGACCTCCTTGGCGGCGACGGGCTGTGCTCCTCCTCGACGACGATCTCATTGTCCGATGATAAGCCCGACACGGCGGATTCTTGGGCGAAGCGCGGGTGTGGAGGCGCAGACGAGAGGGGAGAGGGGGTCAGAGATGGAGGCTCGACGATGATGCGCTCACGGGCCGGGGGATCGACAATCACAGGCGACACTCTCCTTCGGCTCCTCTCGCGTGAGCGCACAGTCGTAGCCTTTGACCGTGCCGTCCTCCGTGATCCATTGCTCCTTGGCCGTCGACTCTTCCTCCCCCTCTTGCTCTTAAAAGTGATGACACTCCGACTCGCAAAGGTCGACGAGTCGCCCCCAGTAACGCTGCTCATGGGCGCGCCAG
The DNA here is from genome assembly GCF_023522795.1 of Fusarium solani. NCBI lineage: Eukaryota > Fungi > Ascomycota > Sordariomycetes > Hypocreales > Nectriaceae > Fusarium > Fusarium solani. The sequence continues at coordinate 2,986,515 of NW_027072154.1, forward strand.
ACTCCTCGACCATGACAACGGGTCCCCGGTGCAGGATGACGTACACGAGCCACAGTAGAAGCAGGAACCCGGCGACGGAGCCGAGAACGATGCCCGCCACGACGCCCGGGTGAGGCGAGTTGTCAAGATTGCCATATGTCGACGGGACGGGGACAAACGATGTGCTGGACGGGTCGTTTTGCCGAACCGCGAGCCGGTTCCCGGAGGGTATCGTTCTCGAAGGCAGGACGGGCATTTTCAGCGTTTCCCTCTCTTGAATGACTCTTTCTCTTTCTTGTCTCTTTGTCGTCGATGGATATTGTCGTTGTTGTTTGTTGTTTTGTTGACGTTTTGCGTCTACGACGGGAGCCAAAAGGACGCGCGCGCAGAGGGAAAGAAAGGCAGGTCGCAGAACGGGAGACCTACCCTTAGCGCATGGCAACGGGGTCAACAAGGAGCGATCGAAGCAATTAAGCTAGCTTCCCCTTTCGATGGGGGTGATAATCGACGAAGCGAGCGACGAGGATGGGATGAGAGGGAGGAAACAGAAATGGTAATTAAATGGACGGACGGGAGGAGCGAGGATGAGGCTGGTTATGCAGCAGTAGCATCGCTCGGAAACTACCGCAGAGGTCACTCTCTTTATTAGATGCACGTCCCAGCCACACCATTTTTTGGTCGGCAATCTTAGCGAGACACGGGCAAGTAATTACATGACCTCGAATTTTGGATTTGGCATTATTGTAACCTCTCCAAGAGAATTCAAAATGAATAAATGCCTTACCGTTACGCATCAGACCAATTTCTGCAGACTTCTATCCTATTTGAGCATCCGATACAGTCAACTCGGGTTCCGGCGACCATGCGGCATAAAAGTGGAGCATCTCGGCCCCGGCCCGGCCCCGTTGTCTCGCAAGTTGGAACGGCTTTCACATGTTCTCGCCCCTCAGTCACTCAACAGCATATCCATAGTGAGGTACAATATAATCTTGTCTAAATTTTGGACATAATCGTCTCTTTTTACTCGCTACAAATACCCCTAGTCGCTCAAGATCTAACACACAATATCCCGCTCCCTAATACATTTACATCAAAGTCATCCAAGGCCGTCGTCGCATATCCAGAAATGCGCCCCCATACAGCCAATGCTCCATTGTTTAATATAGTACAAGAAAAGAGAAAGAAACAGGAATAAACTCTCCAAGTCAACTTTTCCAGAAACTGGTCCCAGTATCGTTCCGATTCGAAAAAGGAAATCTGCGGCAGGCGCTCCGTCGTGGTCATTAGATATGAAAGCAGACAAATAAAAGTCAAGAGAGTCAGAGACTTTATACTCTGATTCGTGGATTCGGGGGAAGTGGTGGCAGTGCACATGTAGGTGGTGGAGCTGGTGGAGGGCCTTCGCTCAGTTGAGGCATGCTTCGCCGAATGAACAAGCCCTTGCTGCCCGTATCTGTCCTCAGTTGCGGGTTGCTGGCGGATGCGGGGATCGGAGGAAGAGGCACCGTAGGCGGTGGTGCAGGCAGTGGCAGTGACTCTGGTGCCATGGGCGGAGGTAGATCGGCCGAGGCGCTATACTGAGATGCTCGATCCGACACTATAGACTGCATGCTCGCTCGCCTCTGGGAACGTGCCTTCGCTGACACCGAATCACTTCGGCCATCGCCATGCGTGTCCATTGAGGTACGGCATCTGACCATCTCGTCAGACCCAATTAGGGACGACCGAGATCGAGTTCTTTGGGGGGGTCCAGGTCGGACTGGTGTTGTAAAGTTGCGCAACATTGGATGAGGACTCTCAGATTTGCGCCATTGCCGCATCCCTGAAAATCTGCGTGAGCTGGCTGGCCGGTTAACCTCGACGATAGGTTCATCGACAGGCGCCAGGCTTGACCGTCGTGATGGCACATCATATGTGTTGGGAATCCGCGGCAGGGACATCAAATCATCATCGTCGGGGTCAAGCGGTTGGGTCTCGTCCCCATGACGAGTCACCGGCCGCTCGTGCACCTCCTCCATCGGTGAGGGCTGGTCAGCTACCATTGACAGCGGTCGCGCGATCGGCAGAGTGGTCGGTGGTGCTCTGCGACCTAACGATCGTGTCTGGTACTCAGTCATACCTGACTGCGTCATCATGCCAAATTCCTGCGCTGTACTCCTCACATACGAAAATCGTCTGTTCGACGTGTTAGGAACGCTGAAATTTGGTGTTGGTGCCTTGGAATGTGGCGGCGTGTTCAGATCGTGAATCACCCCTGATCCGTACGTCGACTGCGGTCGCACATTTGCTGGTCCACCGCGAAGCTCGACGAAGGGGCCCAATACTTGCATCGATTGCCTTCGGTCGAGGATCGCTGCAGCGTTTGGTCGTGGCCTTGCCTCCGGCTGGCTAGCTGCTTCTTGCACCTGAGGCTTCTCTTCAAGATTCGTAGGGAAGGTGTCCACAGTCGGCGATGGCTCCGGGGACGACCCAGTGGATGTCACAACTGTCCGCTGTCCAGAGGATATAAAGGAAAGGCGGTTCGAGCTATCTCGTAGGTTATCCAGCTGCCTGCCATCGTGTGATACGAAGCTGTTGGTAGTTGAAATGTCGTCCAAGGACTGGTCAGCGGCTGCATCAGGTTCGGCAGTGGTAGTAGCCGAGTCATCGGCATCGCTCGCTCTCCTCCATTGAGAGCCTTGGGTGCTCTGGCTCATGACGCGCGACAGTCGATCTGGATCCCTCACCACCAGCGTTCGTTGGCTGGGCTGCTCTCGTAGGGGTACAAATTCATCCTCAGCTTTGGGCTTCCCCGTCTCGGTAAGCGTTCTCTTGCCTCCCAGGTTCTCGATCTCACGGCGTAGTGTCGCAATCCAGCCTTCCATATCCTCAGCAGTCTCGAAAATCATCAGAAAGTTGGACGCTTGTCGCCGTTCTGTAACCCGGAGGTTCCAACGTGAGAAGAGTGATCGTGAGGAGTCAGTAGTCAGCGTGCCGTCGGATTCCGTAACTGAAGAAACCTGTATCACCCAATGACGACCAGGAATCACGTCGCTGGCAAAAGCCGCCGAGTTTTTCCAAGATGGAGAACCTTCTCAGGCAATCGGTCAAAGGGCCCTTCTGCTGAATACTGTAATAGATAGCCCGATGTTACCAGGACGTAGATCTTGTTCGTCCATTCAAACTTGGGGGCGGGACCAGAAGTGTTGCGTCGGTGCTTCTTCTTGACCTTGCCCTTCTCAATAGTGCCTGCTTCCATGTCAATTGCCGCAGGCAAGTCCTCGCGAGATGCATTAACTCTGCGCTCATGCATGCGCAGAATGACTTCTGGGGCCAATGACGTAGCGGGCAATGTCATGTGCTTGATAGCTTGAGGAAATGCTTTGAAAAGTGGCGGAGGATGCCATGTTGCAATTGGTCCTCGCGCGGGTTTGACTGGGCCTTGAACCCTGACGGCACCAACGGATTTCTGGAGAGTAGATGGGATCTGATGATGAGCGTCGAGTATAGTGGATAATGGGCGCGGGCTTCGTGGTGTTGTGGGAGAATGATCAGACACAACAGCTGACTGGCCATTGGAAAAGGTGCTCATATCGGTAACAGACGTGTGACTCCCGATCGACGTGGGCGTTTCTGGGATTGCCAACTCTTTTGGTGCTTTGGATCGACTAAACAGACTCCTCAATCCCAACCTAGACTCCCTCTTGTTGACCTTTTCTGGCTTCAAGGGAACCCGGTTTTCTTCTGCTGCCATAACGTCGATGTCCGGTGGGCGGCTCCTTCGCGACGGTGCATGAGGGCTCTGAAGCGCTTCCAAGGTGCCACTATGGGCCATGAGGGAATCTCTGTAAGGCATGGTTGCGAAGCCGACAGCGGATGCTTAGGATGGTGGAGGGTTTGCGAGGGGATGCCCCAAGGGGACAGCCGAGCGGTGGGCGTCGTCGTGGAAGATATCTGTCGCGCAGGACAGAGCGGCATGAATCGGCTACCTTGCTGCCCGGGTGCAAGCGACGAACAATACTGGTGTGACGACAAGTTCAGGATAATACTGCGAGCACCTCGGTTGGTAATATGCGCCGGACGATATCTTCGTGCGCCCAAGTGTGTAACAGGCGGGAAGCGGGAGCGGGAGATGGCGAGGATAATAGGGATTGATGGATTGGAATGTGGGCTCCCGTCTCGGATCTGGTGGATCGCAACTTGATATCAAAAGGTTCCGTCGCGAGATGGCGCCGGCATCAACTTGTAAGAGGCTCGGCTGTTTCTTCTTACCAAGAATGGAAAGTAAAGGTAGTGAGGAATAACAAGAGAGAGGAAGAGAGCGACGCAAGTTGACAAGACAAGAGAATGTGAAGCCTACTTGGCCGTAAGGAATGAGCAAGCGAGCAAAGTAAACACGCCAGAAAGAGGGCGCGTATTCAGACAGAGTGCAGCAAGGTAATGTAAGATGTTTGGATTGGAAAGGAGGAGAAGAAGTCAGCGAGACGCGGGAGAGGGCGGGAGGAGGCCCGTTGTATTGGATGGAGGAAACGGCTCCCAGTACGGAGAAGGTGGGTGGTGTGGTGCCGGGTCGTGATGTAGTGAGTACATCGACGACGTATCGGGGAAGGTGCAGGGCCTACTTACACTTACCTTACGGGGGTGGGCATGGGGATGGGGACCTCCAGAAGGAAGGAAGCCCACCCAACGTGCCCGCCAACCTCACCTCAGGCACGGAAGACAGGAGCGACGGGATGCAAGGGGGATTTAACGAGGAAGGAACTTGAATTCTCTTCTTATCAAGACTCCTCTTTAGCAAGAACAGCACAGCAACATCCTCTCCTCGACATCAAGTCCTCCCTCGAGTCATCAACTCGACTCTCCCTCGCCACCGTGCTTCCAGAGGGAACAACAGTGTCTAAGGTGACATTGCGCTACACCCTCTTTCTACTGGACGATGAGGTACCTACTCTTTTCGTTCGCTCCTCAAAAAGACAGAGCGTCAAGGCACTGCACCACCAGTCAAAGTCGCAACAACATGGGATCCGCTGGGTCAAGAATCCCTGCACTGCCAGAGATGGTTGGAAGAACAAGCCTCACGCAGGTACGGGGTACATGTGAAAAGAAACACGCACAGGGCGCCCACAAAGCCCACCCACACGGGGCATCCCACTGGAGTGAGCGACGCGGCCAGAACATGGGGCCTCGCCTGGTGGAACCTGATCTTGATGACCAAGAACAGCGAAATTCGAGCGCCCAGCGAGGCGAGCGACGACCCAGTAGCAGAGGGATGAGGGAACAGACAGGGGTGACCTCCTGCAACCTGCAAAACGGCTGCCAGGGACCGAACCATACCTAGCCAGCCCGGCGAACGGGGTGCTAACCAGTGGAGACGGTTTGGCAGCCCGGGAATCGCTCCTCTCAAGGACACCTTTCTAGCCCGAGACAGAGCCACTGAGTTCGTACAACTGTATTGTACCATTGTCCGAACATGGGCTGATGAGGCTGGAGCTACTACGTAGGGTGAATCTCCTCCCTCCCTCGTCTCGAAGGCTGGTCTCGATCATCATAGTGGCCGGCCCTTTGAGGGCCCAGGAGCCTGGAACACATGGGGAAGAGACCAGCCCCCAGCTGCTCCAGCAGAGTCTGAGCCTTGTCAATTGGGCCAACAAGTTTCACGGCAAACATGGACGCGAGCCCGACGCAGATGACGATGTTCATACGTGTGCCGCACAGCGAAAAAAATTCAGGACACGCAATATCGACGAAAAGGAACGGACGCGACCGTTTTGTACGGTCCAGTAATTGGCTGAGACAAGACACACGGCTTAAAACGACACGACACGATACGACGCCAGACGGCACACTGGATCGATTTTTAAAGAGTTTACTTGCGCACGGCACCCAGACGGGTTGGAGTAACTCTGTCCTCTCCCAAACGGGCTGAGCCTCGCCGTCGGCTCAAAGTGCCACGGCCTTCGAGGAACCAACCTAGCCTCCCGGGGGCCAGGGGTAAGCAAGCCGTCTTCACCTCCCTAGCCCAAACCCTTGAGCCATGGCCAGGATAGAGCGGGAGTTTTTCAACTTGTGACAAGTCTAGCATCTATTAATCCCAGTTTCTTCCTAGCATCTCGGCTTAGAATCCCCCATGTCACCCCCACTCCAGGAATGGAAATCCTTGCAGCTCACCCTTCACAGCGAATAGCAAGGAAAACCGCTGTGTCGCAGGCTGCACGCGCGTTTCGGAGGCTGTGGTGGTAACGGTGGCTCTAGTCACGATCTTTCGATTATCCAAGCCGATCCTTTTGTCTCCCGTGCCAAAATGATTTGGCCTACTTGTCGACCCTCATCTTCCAACCCAAGGTTCGGCATCCCGCAGGGCATCACGCGCATGCGAGATCCTCCGAGGCGGCTGCGCAGCAACTCTTTCTGAGAGTATCGCCGAAGCCAAACTTCACAAACGCCCATCACGGAAGCACAACCTGCGGTCCGGGCTCAATCGCTGCCAGACCAGTGTCTCGCAAGCACGGGAGCCGGTGTTAGTACTGGGAACGTGCCAAAGCCAACCTTGCAACCCTTACCCTTCTGCTGTCATTTTTTGCTAGCCTCAGCAGTCAATCGGTAATACAAGGGTCACAGAAAGGGTCTTGGCCGCTGCGCTGACAAGCCTCATCACGCTGAGAAGCCAGAATAATAGGGCTTTTGTTTCGGGATCGGCGCGGAAACCGCACAAAACGAGCGATTCCATTCTCGCTCTCAACCTCAGCTGGTCATTCGGAGGAAACGTGACAGGGGCCGGATTTGTATCCTCGAGCCTGCATCTGCCGCGGCGCCAACAGCGAATACTCTCCAACATCAGGGGCTATTTTTCTACTCGCCTTATTACCCTCTCATCTTACACCATTTAGCGAACACGATTTGCTGCCCATCTCCATACCGCGGACTCGGAAGAACAGGACGTCTTTGAGTCTGTGCTGGGTTCCCTGCCTCGAAATCCAAAAGTTCTTGGACAGCTCGAATGCATCTCATTCTCCACACAGCGCACAGGTTGCACGTGAGGAGAAGCCGGTGCAGTTCAGTGCTGGGATCATTCTTGTTTGCTTGAGTGACGTCGGTTGACCACAAGTGCACTTCAACATCTACATAGAACATACTAATCGCAAGATCCCCGCGTCTTAATTCGACAGACTATAGGCCTCCTGCATGATGCAGAGGCTTTCTCGGCACTTGAAAAATCGATCCGAGGATTAAATCACATCAACAGAGGAAGCACTAGGCATTTCTCTCCACGACGGTTCTCAATGGGCCGGTCCTTTCGTCTCATTCATCAAGCGAGCATATGCCCACATGTTGGACCGTCGAGCTACACAGCGTCTGCTGTCCTTCGCAGTTTTGTGCAAGCCAGTACGCCTGTACTCCGTGTGTGGTTCTGGAGATACAAGACACAACCAACGGCCTGGGCCATGTGCGGTTCCGCTCATATCCAGTCCGGGGGCACCCTTTCCAACTCGTCAGCACCAAAGAGCCGTCGTCGCTAGACTCTTCTACGCACCCACAGGCATCCCGGGTGTTCCTAGGTCCGGCAAATTGGGTCATCGATCGAAATAGCATCGGTGTGCTCGCCTAAATTGCCTAGCCTTGATCCATCCAGCCACGACAGTATCGCACAAGGCACTAGCCTTTTGGCATTGAAGATACTTGAGCCTCTGGAACTCACGCACGCAAGCTTATGCGGGAACTCGCGCCTTTGGGCTTGAATTGCGGGCTCTGCAGAAGATGCAGATCGGCTGGCCTCGTTCCTGCAGTAGTGGGCGACTAAACTCGGAGCTGTCTGGTTCGGATTTCGCTTCTCTGGCCACTGAGCCAATGCCACTGTTGATACGGGTTCAAATGCCTGCCCTGATTGGAGGGGCGCTGCTGCAGACCTGGATATGGGCAAGCTGAGAGGATGGCGCCGTGAGACAAACCTATTTCCCGTAACGAGTTCCTCCCTGCCGCTTGTGTGGTGGAAATTATCTAGGAAGCAAACATTGCTTGCGATCGAGACTGGACGATCCGTAAACGTTGGATCAGTCCGGCTTTTGCGGTTCTCAGCCAAGTCTGCTCCATCTAGGATGTCTCGGCTCCATCCAGACCCATGTGGACTAGGCCAGGGCCGAGACAGGTTTACTCTTGTCATCAGGCTCCTCCTGGGTGGTGGAGCATCTTTGGAGCCTTCCAGGCCCGGTTTTCTCATCAACTTGGGATGGGCCGTGGTAAGCGATTACAGAAGGCAGACAGGAGCTTCTTAGTGCCGGTTGTTGTGGCCGCGGCCGCGGTAGTTGGTGTCGGGGGCTACGTAAACGACAAGGGCGCTGGCACAGATTCAGTACCGCCAGAATGGCTGGACTCTCCGGATCAGACGGTGAGACTGAGGGTGAGGTTGCGGAATGTCACCTTGGTTGTGAGATCCATGGACTCGTCGAGGATCTGCGTTGCTAATCAACGTCCTCGCCGGTGAACGGAGCTAACGAGATGAGCTTAAGATGAAGATGCCCAACACGCTGGCAAGCTAAGTCGAATTGCGTTCATCTTCTCTTTTTGCTTTTTCCAACAAATACGGAGTTGTTTCGGGCTGTTTTTTTTTTTTTGCTTCGCCCACCAACCAACAACCCCCCACACTGAGATGAGTGTAATTACCTGGGTAGGCAGAAGAGTATGCAACTCGCTATGGCCAGATGTTCTCTGGCAAGAGTATCCGTCGAACAAGGACGAGTGGAAGCTCCTCCAACGTTGAAAGGAGGCTTGCTCCCTCAGCATCTTGGGATCAGATGAAACCGCCAACAGGGACAAGGACAAGACTCGACTGCGGGAGAGACCCTCTCTTTTCTCCGCCATCGGCCACAGACATGTCTGGGTTTAATTAACTTTTCTTTTTGCCTTTCGCCCATTCGCAAGGACCATGGCTTGCTATCCATGTGCGCAGCGCACGCCCGCAACGCTGCATGTTGGCCTGGGCTCTCACTGGTTGAGGATAGGTGATTGGGGCTGGGCACATCAGAGTTTCACCAAGATGGCCTGTTCTCAGCACCTCTGCTCTGTGATGTTGGGCGGAGGCGTTTCAGGAGCACATATTTCCCCGGAACCCCGGGCGTTGAGGCCTTCAAGAGGGCCTTGCTCTCGTCCCCTGTCTGTGTGTTCGTCTGGCCTTGACGACCTACAGAGTGTGTATGTGGTGAAAAGGAAGCTCAGATCGGACCGAGGTCCTGGTTTCTCGCATTTGAAAGGGCTGATGAGTCGCCGAGGCTGATGGGCTAACCTGTCTCGGTATCAGAGCCAGATGCAGCGTGATAATCATCAGTCTGACACATGCGAGGTGCAGGCCTGTTCATCCAGATGTTGGGACGAGGGACGTGGACAAAGGAATCGCGAAACGTGAAGGTGAAGCTTGGACAATTGGTCATGATTATCGAGCAGATGTAGGTCCATGGTGCTCCGAGAGCGGTGAGAAGTTGTCACACCTTGGTTGAGCGATGTCGGTATGGGTTCCTCGTGGCTTCCATCGTTCGTATGGCGTCGTCAGGCCTTGTAGTCACTGCTGGTGAGTGAAACTCTTGGTGGCGGGTTTGTGCCCGGAGAAGCAGATGGAGTCCATGGTTCAGTAGAGCCTGCATGCACGCTGCGGGTGACACAAGAAGCGTCCAGGCTCTTCTATCTGGATCCAGCACCTACCTGTCTACATGGGATCTTGGCCCGACTTTGCAGTGCTTGGTGTAACAGACAGCTGGTACCTAGTCGCCGAAAGGCGAGGCAAACCAAGAAACGGAACCGTGTCGGCGCTGGAATCAGTAACAGTACCGAGCCGAACGCAAGGTCAAGCCCGAGGCCCCGTCACGGTCAGTCAGAATCATGGCCACGACCAGGGAATCATGAACTCGAAGCCGGGCACGAGACGTCACTGGGAGGCGAGGGCAGAGACAGAGGCCAAGTCATCCGGAGACCCAGAGACGTCACAGGGCGCCTTCTCCAAGGCTCAGCGGGGTGCAGAAGGCTGTAGCGGGCTGGTCAAGCCCCCGCCATCGACTGACGCGCCCTGTGACCACTGACAGGCAGAGCTCTGAGGGGTCGTGATCGGCGCAGAAGCAGGCCACATCCTCACTCAGCAACTCCGGCGCATCCTCATCATGGACCTCCACGATCCCTAACAAATAGCCTCGTCTCTCTATCATCTTTCACGACCCTAGATGTTTTGCTATCAACCCTCAGCAATCAAACAGACCTATCATTTACCTGAGCATCTGTTCTAGCACGCATCCCGTCAACCTGCAGCTCCCGTCAGCTTGTAGCTACCCACATCAACCCCTCCAAACTGCCGACCTAACTCAGCCAATCGTCGTCACCTTGACAGCAAGCAAACATCCATTGACTCTTGACGTCTTCACCGACCCAACTCGCCTCTACTGCTTCGAACACCTTGCTTGTACATCACCTCACTTCTCAGGAGAGCAGCAAGTACCTCCCTCTATCATGGCCTCTCCAATAGACGGCACCGCGGTTCCCCGCAACGAGTCGCCGACCAGATCTCCGCGATCAGCTTCGATATCGTTGCAAGCAGCCGCGACCATGAATGCGGGACTCCAGCACGAGCCCACACGACGTACGACCGCATCTGGAAACTTCTATGGTCTGGGTCTCTCTAACAGGAAACCAGGGTCGTCCAGCAGCTCCCTTTCCCGACATCGATCCTCACCCCAAGCCGGCCGGCGTCGATCTGCCGTCCTCATGAACCTCCAGCTCAACGACCCATCTATACCAGCTCCCGGCGAGATGGTCAGCGAAGAATCCGGCCTCACGACTGCGAGCCCGCGGCCGATTTCTGGCTCGCCCCTGTTGGCTGACCCTCATCATCATAGAGCGCCCAGTCTGGGCGAGCTCCATCAGGAACTAGAGGCGGAGCAGGAAGCTCATGTGGTATGTGAGCCAGGTGTCATGTGCAACAATATTGACTAACGGTTGATAGAACCGCCTCCTGCAGATGATTCGACAGCAGCAGCTTGAGCTTCAACGGCTCCAGGCCGGTCAGCCACAGAACGTAAACCAGACCTCTGCTGTTGACGATAGCAGCGCCATCTCTGAGCGGTCGGCCCATGGCACGCCCCATGCCTCGAGCACCCAGATTGCGATCCCTCCCTCCTTACCGTCTGCCGGCTCGGGTCCCCGGTCCGCCACTCATCGCCATCCCCGAAGCTCCTTTGACATGGCTCGCGCCGACCTCCAGCGACGATCTAGAACGCCCAGTCGCAGCGGTGCTTCTCCGCGTCTCCGTTCGACGTCCATCGGTGGTGAAAGCGGGGACTGGGTCCTTGGCGGCCGAGATGAAAGCGCTTTCTACCAGGCCGAGACTCAGATGCTAGTTCGGGAGAATCAGATGCTTCGCCATCGAATTCGGGAGCTAGGTAAGCACCGGTCAAAAATAATAGCTCGGGACTATGTGTGCTAATGCTGTGACTAGAGAAACAGCTATCTGATCTGGGCGCTGGCTCCCCCACTGCCCATGAGCCCCCTCACCACTCCAGCCTGACCAGATCTTCCACTACGGTTGAAAAGGAGGAGGAGAAGCCTTTAACTGAAGCACCAAAGGAAACCTGAATTTGAAACTTGTGGTTCAATCGATTAGGACGCTGATAGGCATTAAACATCATTGTTGGGGAGTTTAGCGGGTTTGCTTCAGGGTAAGGCAGATGACTGCAGTTGTGCGTACGAGGTAAATCAAGTCAGTGCGAAAATCACCGTGGCGTTTAGGTGTGTTTTTTATGCATGGAATTAAGGATTGAAGGGGCAATGGAGGCAATGAATGGTTGAACGAATGGTTGTGAATGGCAACATCTCGTGGGAGTTGGAGTTGGGGCTGGGCTTGGGTGGTGGGTGGACTCATGGCGGCGTTTATTCACGAACTGGCCCAAAATGGTATCGAGAATAACAAAACAAAGCATCATGACCGAACTGATGGACGATAAGATGCAAAATTCGCCGTGTTCCTGCACTAGTTATGTCGGCCCAGGGGCAGTATACGCCGTTGACATGGCGTCATTGGCCAGCTCGGCAGATATATCATGTAGACCGAATATCAGCTGTAGTCTACAGTTCACAACTCAACATCAACAAAACAAGATCCATGATGCTACGACCACTGGTGAGATCTGCGCCTTCTGGCTGGCGAGGCATTCAGAAGCTCAACTTTAGCTCGACATCAGTAGCTAGAGCGGATTTCACTCATGCTGTAAGTGCCGCTCTTCATCATGCCATGTCCGGAGCCGGCGTCGGTCCCTCGCTTCCCGATACATCCCGCCCGACGACCCCATCATGAGATGTTTAGCAAGAGTGGAAAAAACTAGACATTGCCTGCCATAGAACAGCCAATTGCCCAAGTCAACAACACGTGCACTAACAGTACCTGGTAGGTTGTCGGTGGCGGCGTCGTCGGCCTCGCCATAGCCCGGAAGCTCGCGCAGCGCGGCGACAACTCGACCGTCCTGATTGAGCGCCACAACGCCGTGGGCACCGAGACGAGCTCGCGCAACAGCGAGGTCATCCACGCGGGCATCTACTACGGCCCTTCCAGCCTAAAGGCGAAGCTGTGCATCCGCGGCAAGAACCTGCTGTACGAGCTCTGCGAGAAGCACGACGTCGGCCACCGCCGCACTGGCAAGTGGATCGTCGCGCAGAATGAGGCTCAGCGGGAGGCCCTTGAGAAGATTCATGCGCTGTGCGAGAATGATCTTGGTGTTCCTACGCGGTGGGTGAGCGGTGAAGAGGTGAAGCGTGATGGTGAGGGAGTTAAAGCAGCATGTGCTCTTGATAGTCCAACCACGGGTATCGTCGACTCTCATGGACTCATGATGTGTCTCCTGGGACTGTTTGAGGAAGCTGGCGGAGTGGCGGCCCTCAACTCCCCCGTCGTGGGTATAACACCCCTCGGCGCTCAACCCGGCAGCGAAGGTTGGGAGATTGAAGTCAAGGACGCGTCGACCGGTGAGACGTCGAGCATCACAGCCGAGACTCTCATCAACGCGGCCGGGCTCGGCGCCGCGACCATCCACAACATGATCGTGCCGGCAGACCGGCAGCAGAGCCTGTACTACGCCAAGGGCAACTACTTTTCCTACTCTGCGTCGCACCCGCACATCTCGCGCCTCATCTACCCGGCCCCGGAACCCGGCGCCGCGGGGCTCGGCACGCACCTGACGCTCGACCTCGCGGGCCGCGTGCGATTCGGACCGGACGTCGAGTGGGTCGACCGACCTGACGACCTGGCCGTCAACGCGGCGCGGCTCCCGCAGGCGATAGTCGAGATCCAAAAGTATCTGCCCGGCGTCAAGGCCGAGGACCTCGTAGCCGACTACGCCGGCATCCGACCCAAGCTAGCAGATCAAGGCGCCGTGCTCAAGGGCAAGGGGTTCCACGACTTTGTGATCCGCAGGGAGGAGGGCTATGAAGGATGGGTGAACCTACTGGGCATCGAGAGCCCGGATTGACGAGTTCGCTGGCCATCGCGGAGGAGGTCGAAGGGCTTGTATACGGCAAGGAACAGTCACTGTGAAGGAACGGATGCTGTTGCGATTTATCCTATTCATGCTCAAAAAGGTATATAGAACGACAGCCTACCATAGGTTAGGTAGCGAAGGGTAGTTGGCTGGCCGAGGCGAGAATCAAAAACGCCGCCAGAAGGAACTATGATATTTCTCAAAGGCATCCCACGTCCATGCAAGCAAAGCAAAGCAACCGTCGTCGTCATGTGTCATCATCACTTTTGGGAACAAGCGCATCGGTCTTCCCAAAGAGACCGCAAGAAAAGCCGCCAACGCCAGCAAATCATGTCATGTCCTCCCCTTCCTTCATCTCATCGAAACACTAGGACAGAACTTTCGGCTCTGTACATCGACGTGGAGTTCGTAGATGCCGTTCTGAGCACCAACGAAGCTGTTACAAAGTTAGAAAGGAGAATCGACTTGGACGCGAGGTAATGCTTACAGGGTGCGGCCGTCTTCGCTCCAGGCCAGTCCGGCAGTATTGTCAGGCGAAGGCGGCATCCCGAGGCCTCCATGATCGTCCTCCCACCGTGTGACGACCTGGTTGACCAAAGGAACTATGATAGAAGTGTCATCTTGGTCACGGTCTCCGCCTCGTTCTCTGGCCTGAAGGATCTCGAGGACGGTGAGATAGGATGAGTCCTGCCTCTGGCGCTGCTCCCGAAGCATCGCCACAGTCTCTCCAAGACTCTCCATCCACCGCTGGTCTGGCCTTCTCCCGTTCTCAGGGGTGTCAGACGTATCCCGCGCGATTGGTCGAGCTCCGCGAAGGCGATCACCAGTACGATAGGTACCCAACAAGTCTCCCATAGCACGGCCAATGCTACTGCTCCTCCGCTCCTCAGGCCTCCCAGAATCGTCGTTAGCGGGCCGGCGAGTCGACCTCTCTGCCCACAAGGTAGTCGTCCCAGCTGTTGGCCTTTCATCTGTACCGGCCACTCTCTGTCTTTCTCGGTTGCGGCGACCGAGCTGCATGGCTTCGAGAACCAAAGTCTCGTTTGCGGTGAGGGGGCTGTTGAGTGTGTCAAGCATCTCTAGTCGTCGCCTTGAACTCTCATTGCCTCCTGGACTAGTGGTATTGTCTCGTCGATCGCGGCGGTTTTCCAAAAGTCGTGGGTCAATTGTGTTTCGGTCAAGGATGTTGATGTGCTCGAAGCCTGGCTCTTCAATGTCAACGATTTGACGGACTGTAAAGTTGCTCCTCATGTCAGCGATGCCGACATGTCCTCGATCCTCCGTCCAGGCTAGTATGCCGTATGGGCCTGGGCAGAACGCCATGTCTCTGACAGCGCCAGGCCCGCTGTGTGGCCGCGAAGACTGGAAGGACGTTATGAGAGGATCGGCATCAGGATTCGACAGGAGGGCAGCGTTGAAGATTGATATGGTGCCGTGCTGGGTGCCAACAGCAAGGTATGCGCCGGACTCAGAAAAACAAGCGGCAAAGCTTCCTCGGCTATCAGTCTTGTCATCCTTGCGTTGGCTCTTGAGAAGTATCCTCTGAGTCTGCTCCCACTGATATCCCGTGGATTCCCTCGACCTCGACCTCGACCCTGATTCTGAGGGCTTCCTCACTCGCTGGTGGACGTAGAGATACGGGTCGTCGAGGATGGCGATCAGTAGGCGGCCGTCTGGAGATATGAGGGCGCGGTTTACAAAGTCGGGGTATGTGATTACATCCAGAGGTTCGATTTTCTCCTTCTGGTCGAAGTCACGGAGGCTGACTAGGATCACGGTTCTGTCGTTGTTGGCCAAGATTGCCACTGGTTCGGTGTAGGCCCTGTCATGAGCGGCAAGAATAGTTGGCGGAAACCAAAGGGTGACGCAGTTGACTCGGTCTTTGGCAAGTTTCATGCTTTTGGCTATGAGGCTCTTATTGGATCGTCTGGCTCGCGATATCAGAGAAAACAGGGAGCCTTCACGGGTCGAATCGAGCCCAAGGCTAAGCCGGGTCTCTGGATCAAGATCGAGAGCAGAGCCCTGGTTGTCGTCATCATTACCTTCGTCGAGCCGCATCGCCACGAAATCGCCGTTCTCACTACCACAACATAGCCATCCTTTCTCGGCGACGAGGCATCGGGGCGCAAAGGTAAGAAGCTTGATGGTTTCGCATTCGCGTGTTGTGGTGTTTAGGCGTTGGACATGGTTACTGCCGTTGCCTCCCGGGAAATAGACAATGTTTTTCTTTTCGGCGCTGACGAGGGAGCGTAATTGCCAGTGCCTGCATGTATCATGAGCATGAGCGCGAGCGCAAGAAGGGGATGTACGATGATGACGTACTGCGGGCGCACGGGGATGCGGTAATGTTTTCGAGACTGCTTCGAGACAAGGGCCTCGGTGGGATAGATCCTATGGGCTATTAGCGATCATTACACGGGAAGGCATGATGGCAGAGAATAGTAGTTGCCACGATGCGATCTGGCGGCGTGGGAGTCATACTCGCTCTCGTCTACCGCCATCCTGACCCAAGCCGCCCCTCAGCCAAAGCGATGAGTTGAGAGGTCGACGGGCGTTTGGCCACCCGGCGATAGGGGTGATGTTGCGACACTAGGAGATGCGATGACGACGTTTAAGCTCCTGAAATGGCCAACGGTCAGATGCTGGAACGGGCGGGCGAACTGTTGTGGGACCAGGCGAAACGGGCGAGAGAACTGGAGCTGGAGCTGGAGCTGGAGGCGGAGTCGAAGAGATGGGGAGGTATCTGTGATTCAGGTGCGTATATGGTCGAGGAATCGATGAAGAGAGGCGAAGTATTGACGAGGGTCGGCGGCAAAGGGTCGTGCGATTGATGGCAGTGGGTTTATGTAGCGTGCGAATGACGTCTGGCGTGATGAAGGTGGTGAAGTTATGTAGGTTAATCCAGACCCGACCAAATGGAGCTTCAGCGGCTGCCAGCTCGAGTCGGGGTAAAGCAAAGTACAGTACCACAGCACTGGGATATGGATATGGCGCCCGCTAGGTGTGCTGACATGAGCAAAAGAACAGGATCAAGATTATTGGTCCAGCAACAGAGCCAATGATGGATTTTTTGTTCAGCCTGCTTATCCAGAGACAGGTTGTGTCTTTGAACGGGAAGTGGGATAAGCGCACCCTGGCAGCTAGACTGGAGAGCTACATCATGATGCATCAGCAATTTTGGTTTATGACAGGTACCTCCTCAAACTCTTTTGTATGGCAAATAGTAGAGGTAACCAAGGCATGTCTAAAGTCTGCAGCTTCAATGACACCGATACTTGAGAACATAGCAATCGATCGCTCAACGCCGGGTCCAGTCAAGCAAGAGTCCTGTATTCTCCGCCGAGGCCAAACTCCCTCTTAGATCCATCTCAGAGGCCAATTGCATGAACCTGTCGCAAACCCGGTGGCACCGAAGCTCCCTGTCCCGGGGGCGAGCTTTAAGCACGGACGGTATCACGTGCGGTGCAGCTTTTCTTTTCTCTGCTCCACTCCGGGGCAATGGGCTTCGGTGGTGGCTGGGGGTGGAAGCGCTTTCGGCGGGCTGTTTAGCGCGCGCAACTCGGGCCCTCATCGCCGAGTCCGATGCTGGTGATGGGTGCTTCTGGCCCCGCACATTCGGACTTTGCAGTGCCTGCTTTTTGGAGTTTCATGTCCGGCGGAGGGCCAAAACTCCAGGTCATGAGCAGAAACTTCAATTGGGACATGCAAAGATCAGATATTCATCTTGCAGCCATGCACCTCCTCCCTGCTCCCGCATTTCAATGCTCTACATTCACCGCCATCGGCTGGTCCTCCGATCAAGTAAAAAAACTCGGCCAGAGCCTCCAGGGAGGTTGAAAGTGGGTCTCCGTAGGGAATAACCATGGTCCGAACCTAGCCGGCCAGTGGGGACGCCGCTTGCCTCTTTCCTTCGGCTTCTATGACTGACCAGTGGCCGACCGGGGAAGAAACCTGAGCATCCATTTTCTCGGGACAGAAAAATTCGCTTCCCTTCCCTCTCAATCCTCCGCCTTCATCCATCTTGTAAAACACCTCTCTCCCCCATTCAATCTCCGACTTGCGCCTTCATCCTTTTTTCTTTCCTGTCTTCTATACCCCCATTACAATAATCAAGATGTTGGCTTCGCGTTTGTCGAGAGCTGTAAGTCTTGTCACTGCCCCTCAATCGCTTGATCAATACTAACCACCACCGCTTCCAGCTGCCCCGAGCTTCCCCCATCGTCGCTCGCTCGGCTGCCTTCGCCCGATCCCCTCTCGCCTCCAAGTTCGCTCGCTATGAGTCGACTTCCTCTGATGGCAAGGTCCAGGGCGCCGTGATCGGTATCGATCTCGGTACCACCAACTCGGCTGTCGCCATCATGGAGGGCAAGGTCCCTCGCATCATTGAGAACTCGGAAGGTGAGTTTCATCTATCAATTCGCTCAATGGACCCCCCACTAACCAGCACGCATCAGGTGCCCGAACTACCCCTCAGTTGTCGCTTTCGCCGAGGATGGCGAGCGACTTGTCGGTGTCGCTGCCAAGCGTCAGGCCGTCGTCAACCCAGAGAACACCCTCTTCGCTACCAAGCGATTAATAGGCCGAAAGTTCAGCGATGCTGAGGTGCAGCGCGACATCAAGGAGGTCCCCTACAAGATCATCCAGCACAGCAACGGCGATGCCTGGGTCTCTGCCCGGGGCAAGAACTACTCCCCTCCCAGATCGGTGGCTTCGTCCTCAACAAGATGAAGGAGACCGCCGAGGCCTACCTCTCTAAGCCCATCAAGAACGCTGTCGTCACTGTCCCTGCCTACTTCAACGACTCTCAGCGTCAGAGCACCAAGGATGCCGGTCAGATCGCCGGTCTCAACGTCCTCCGTGTCGTCAACGAGCCCACTGCTGCTGCCCTCGCCTACGGTCTTGAGAAGGAGACCGACAGCGTTGTCGCTGTCTACGATCTTGGTGGTGGTACCTTCGATATCTCCATCCTGGAGATCCAGAACGGTGTCTTCGAGGTCAAGTCTACCAACGGTGACACCCACCTTGGTGGTGAGGATTTCGATATCCACCTCGTCCGCCACATGGTCCAGGACTTCAAGAAGACTTCCGGCCTTGACCTGTCCGGCGACCGCATGGCTATCCAGCGTATCCGTGAGGCCGCTGAGAAGGCCAAGATCGAGCTTTCCTCCTCTCTCTCTACCGACATCAACCTTCCTTTCATCACTGCTGATGCCTCCGGCCCCAAGCACATCAACATGAAGCTCACCCGAGCTCAGCTTGAGAAGATGGTTGACCCTCTCATCAGCCGCACCATCGAGCCTGTCCGCAAGGCCCTCAAGGATGCCGGCCTCCAGGCCAAGGAGATCCAGGAGGTTATCCTCGTTGGTGGTATGACCCGTATGCCCAAGGTCGGCGAGTCCGTCAAGAGCATCTTCGGCCGTGACCCCGCCAAGTCCGTCAACCCTGACGAGGCTGTCGCCATCGGTGCCGCTATTCAGGGTGCTGTTCTGTCTGGTGAGGTCAAGGATCTCCTCCTCCTTGACGTCACTCCTCTGTCCCTCGGTATCGAGACCCTGGGTGGTGTCTTCACCCGTCTGATCAACCGCAACACCACCATCCCCACCAAGAAGTCCCAGGTCTTCTCCACTGCGGCTGACTTCCAGACCGCTGTCGAGATCAAGGTCTACCAGGGTGAGCGTGAGCTCGTCAAGGACAACAAGCTTCTCGGAAACTTCCAGCTTGTCGGTATCCCCCCTGCCCACCGTGGTGTTCCCCAGGTCGAGGTCACCTTCGACATTGACGCCGACTCTATTGTCCACGTCCACGCCAAGGACAAGTCCACCAACAAGGACCAGTCCATCACCATCGCCTCTGGCTCCGGTCTCTCCGACAGCGAGATCCAGCAGATGGTTGAGGACTCCGAGAAGTACGCCGAGGCTGACAAGGAGCGCAAGGGTGCCATTGAGGCTGCCAACCGTGCCGACAGCGTCCTGAACGACACTGAGCGTGCTCTCAACGAGTACGCCGACAAGCTCGACAAGACTGAGGCCGACTCCATCAAGGAGAAGGTCACCACTCTCCGCGAGTTCGTTGCCAAGAACCTCTCTGGCGAGGGCACTGCCACCGCTGCTGAGATCAAGGAGAAGGTCGACGAGCTCCAGGTCGCCTCCCTCAACCTCTTCGACAAGATGCACAAGGCCCGCAACGAGAGCAGCGAGCAGTCGTCTGGCGAGCAGCAGCAGTCTCAGGAGGGTGAGAAGAAGGACGAGAACAAGCCCTAAGGGATTTGACATCTCGGAGCTGTAAAAACAACAAAACAAAAGAAAAAGATATCATGAGGAGTGAGGGGTACGCGGCTTAGAACCCTTCTCTCCATGTATTCCATTGTATTCATATCCCGCCTTGGCCGTATGTAGTTTTTACCCATGTCCTTGATTTCGGGTTGGCGGAACAGGCGTTGGAGCTTTAAAACCTCTATTGAGAGATCACTTGGGACGTTTTACGAGATGATGGTACGGAAAGGGGGTCAGTGTTTGCATATACTTGTACAATGACGAACCTGTTGTAGGTAGAATAATAACACATCCCCCCTCAGTCGATACTTTCGATGAAGTTGATGGTCTGTCAAATCACAGTGATTATGTTACATGTTCTCATGTGATGCTATTTGGTATGATAGAAAAGGAAATACAAAATGACTGTATGTTTGCGTATCATGACATCCATGCCCACGCTGTGTTGAGTCTGTTTACTCCATGTAAATGAATCGTCTTGGCCTTTTTAGAACCGTCCTTCTCATCAGCTCCTTCAAGCGGATTTCCTCCATTCAATTCCATCATAGACCGTGCGTGCTTTAATCGTGATGCGTGCTCTGTAGGCAGCTGAAAAGTGTCGTACAGAGAGCCCCGCGCATTGGGATCGCGCAGCGGCACTCGCTCTCCGGGTGTGGCCGTATCCGTAAAGAGGAGCTGACGACCTTCGATCTCGAGCTCGGACACAGGACGGACCTTGCGGTCGTCCTTCTTCTTGCGCTTCGTTTTGGTGGTTGGTGAGGGTGCGGATGGGGTTTCGAGGAACCAGCCTCTGCGTTGGGTGAGGCGGCGTTCGAGGAGTTGACGGAGAACTGAGATGAAGATGGATATGACGAGGAGGATGATGGCCATGGCAACGATTGTTGCTGGAGCTGGGCGACCCAGCCCTGGCCATGAGGGAGGAGGCTGAGGTTGCCAATGCCGTGGTGGCTTTGCGCTGACTGAATCGTGGTCCATGTTGGATAAGGTCAACCTCAGCAGAGGGATAGAAGAACTCGAAGGGCTGTCACTAGAAGACCCGCCCGACAAAAGGGCATGGCGAGGATCCCGAGAAGGATGAGAGTTCAGACAAGAGAAGAGCACAGACGAGGAGTTAGCTAGGTAAAAAGGGCACAGCTTAGAGGCACACGAGGCGGTGAAAGTAAACAAACGGCATCATTTGCGCCAAGACGCGGTGCTGATAGAACCGAGAGGGCCCATCTCTGGACTGGAATGGAGGCAGACCGGGCTACTGGGTGACAAGGTATTTTTGATAGAACTGCACCGAGACACCGAGGGCTAGGATACGGCGCTATTTGTAAAGGGAGGCATGTGGTTGGAGTGCTTAGAAAAGCCGCGACCTATGTATCACTTTTGGTCTGATGTATTTTGACTATGATCTCCCGAAACCGAACCAGCCCCTCTTGGGTTGCTGAGGCGCTGGCTCCTCCGTGCCAGCCTTTTCTTCCTTTGCAGGCTCAGCCGCTGCTGCCGGCGTCTTGCTAGGATAGTCGATGTAATTCCAGGCCACGTCCAAGAAGATGGGCTTCACGGGGATGAGCGCCAGCTTAGGAGGGAACTCGACAATGTGCGACAGGTTCACGCCTGCAGAGGGGTATTCATGGAGGCTCTCGATCAGCGGTCGTTGGACGCCGCTGGACTGCTTGCTGTTCTTGCGGAGGTTGTCAATGTGCACAAGAGCGCGATGGCGCTGAAGCTCGCCGTTGAGGATCGTCTGTAGGAGCTCGACAGCTGTGGATGAGACAGTCAAGCTCAGAGCAGCCGCATCTTCGGCCTTGGGAACCTTGGACAGGGCATCTTCAACAAGTCCATCGGCATGGTTGATGAGGGCAAGGGCGTTAGCAGCACTACCAGTGATGGCGTGAGAGCGGGCAATTGCCAGAGCCCTATAATGTTGTTAGTTCTGATCGTCAAGAGAGTTGGCGCATGACTTACTTGAGGGCCTCAAAGTACTTGACATAACCGTCAATCTGGTCAGCCAGTTCTTGGTCGTTTGCCACACCTGGTAGTTCCTTGATAGACTCGATATTTTGCAGCGTTCCGTCGTATAGAGCAACTTTCTCCTTGAGCTTGGCCAGCTTCTTCCCCGGGGGAAGCTCCTTCTCATGCTTGGCCACCTCTTCGGCAGTCTTGCCCTTCCTTCTCTTCTTCGCTCCGTACTCCTCGGGCGCGCCGTCGTGGTGTCCTGTTAGAATCCGGTTACGACCAATTCTCCAGCTGACTGTCTCAAAGTTGACAGCGGTTCTCGTGATCTGCAGGCTCTGCATCCGGGGATCGCTTTGCTCCACGCCTTCTCCCTTCATCTCCTCGATGGCCTGCTTGGTGGCATCAACGGCATCTTGGCTGAGCATTAGGATATCATCATAGGCAGCAGCTAGCTCATGTGGCTCCCGTCCCTTAGGTTCCGCCAGATTCTGAGCGAGCTTCTCCTTTGCAGCGAGCATGGCGCCCAAGCCGTTGCGATCTGGGCATCCTCAATGCTGACTTCTCTGGACCGCCAAGTCAAAGTCTTGGGCGCGCCCTCGGCACTGGCAGCGCCATCCTCTGTCTCTTCCGCTGACCTGAGAATGCTGGGATCGATCTGATTAATCTCGTTGGCGAGTTCGGATTCAGATTCGGGAAAAGCTTTTCGAGCAATGGTGGGAATCGGAACGGTTCGGGGCGTCTGCAATTGATACGCAGCATAGCGAATAGAGGGGTCAATAGTCTCGGAGAGAAGATCCTTGAAGATATCGCCCTTGGTGATAGTTGCCAGAGCGCTGTAGATGACGCGCGCCTTCGCATAGCTTCGCAAGCTGGTATCCCAGGCCTTCTTTTCAAAAGCGGCGCTTCCGTGGATCAATGAAGAATATGCCTTGGCCTCGAGGATGTCGGTGGGAGTGGCGCCAGAGGTATCGGCTTGAGAGAGAGCCTCGACAAGTTCATCAGAGGTGCGGGCGGCTTTGACGAGTCGGGAGACGATGTGGGATCGCTTCTTGACGTCGCTCCAACGACTCGACTTCATGCTCATGGCCTGGGCCCAGGCTCGTTCGCTCGTGAGGAGAAGAAGGTTGACATATCTGGAGCGTGGGTTAGTAGCTTCGGGTTGAGGCTCGAGGTAATACACACTCGTTGTTCTTGGCGACTTCCTCTGCAGTGACCTTGACAGGGCCTTGAAACTTTCCGCGATTCTTAGTCACGATCCCCAGCTTCTTGCGGCAGCTCAACAGCCGCTTGGCCAGGCTCTGGTGGTAGGACGAGTAGTCGCCATAGAGGAGCGCCTGGTCGCGGCCCTGGACAACAAACTTGGTGATGTCCATGTCGGCGGTGGCGGTGACGACGGATGGAGATGCCTGTAGTGAAGGCTCGGAGGGGCCTGTGGAGCTGCAATGTCAAGGGTGACGGCTAAAGATGAGGTCACGTTTCCAGGCGATAAAGGCTGAATGAGGCTCGACGTGGAGGTTTAGCTCAGTAGCGGGGGTTCATGGGCCGTGTTGTCAAATGGCGGGGCACCAAAAATTCACAGAACAGACCGTAAATTGTTAGTGGAGCGGATGGAGGGCGGCACGGGCGGGCATCTGCCATCAGTCAGGGCAGCTGCCTCGAAAATTCTCTAAATTGAAATTACATAAGCGCGCGGCTGCATGCATCATCACCATCCTCATTATAAGTCTGAGTTCATGATGGACTGGTGATAAACACATGCTTGCTCCTGGCTAAATCAATTAGCGATAGAAGCTCTTTTTCTGGAGGGGAGAGCTATGACAACGTGGAGAGTCTTTGAGCTATTAATTTGTTTTGACTTCCTGGCAGCTATCAGAGTTTAGCTGGCCCCTGCGGAATGCGGTCATGTGCCATTGTAGATATTGATGGATGGGCATTGTGAGTGTGAGGGACCATTCAGCTGCTGATAGCAAGTATACTTCTTATTCAAGTTGCCTGGTCAGCATGAGTCAATAACCCGATTCCAGGCACCGACGATTGGGTATCCCACTATTACAGACAACCGAATCCGTCTTACTTTGTGTCAACAGCTAATTCACACCTGAGGCTAATAGTGAATGAATACGGACGACAATGTGCATCAAGGGACTGAATCCATCTCAGGCCATCACCCCTCCAGGCACCCCTGTCACAGCCCACCATCGTCCCGTTCACAACAAGCGTCTCTGGCGCCAGAAAAACAGGCTCGTACGCTCCATTGTCAGACTTTGGGAAAAAGCCTCGAATGCTTCTTTGATCATGTGCTCCTGTTCGATGCAGATGCCCCGCAGAGCCCGCCTGGGCTAAGCCCGGATAGGTAGCCACCCTGTGACCACCGTCGATGCAGCCTGCAAGTCACGCATTGTCACGCGCCGAGGGACGTGCTTCTCTAAATCTACACTTTGCCTTGAGAACCTCACCTCGTTCTTCCTTCTCACTCGCACTGCACCTCTTTATTAAAAAAGGACAAAGCCCAGGGCGGCTCGAGGGAACAGAGACCTTGCATAGGCTCTCACCTGCCGGCTTTCCATTATTCCTCTCACCCGTGGGGCCGGGCCTTGAGGTCCTTCCCTTATTCCTTGTTCGCCCCTCGCTCGCCTTCCATTTGATATCGAGCCGCTTATCATCGCCTCCATTTCAACCAACCTTGAACCCTCCAAAAAGCACCTTGCACTTCTCGCCTCTGCGCTCAAGTGTTTGCACCTCGCTCGTTGCCCTTCTGCGTCGCACATTTCTCACACTTGCTACCTGCTCCTTGCGCCCGCAACCACGTGACAGTAATTCTTGTCATGAGAGCGGCACTTGTTCTCATGAACCCGACCCACGAAACACCTCTCGCGAATTTGACTCTTACTCTGCAACCTGCCGCCTGCCACCTGCGGCCTTCATAGAGAGATGGCTACAAATGGTATGTTAAGCTCGTGAACGAGATGGGGCTAGATTAAGTGAAGCCATCTGTTTCATTTCATCTCGTCCGTTATTCCGTCCTAACCTCTAACGTTATGTCCAGGCCAGTCATCTCGCTCCGCCAACGCCGTTCCCTCATGGAATCCCGCCGCGCTGCTGCAGCCAAATCGCAAGACGCCCTCGAGTCCAGATCTCACCAACCCTGCCCAGAGGCAGTTTTCGCCATCCCAGAACCTTCAAAGAAATCTGCAGAGACCGCAGGCGAACAACCCCGTCGTCTTTCAGTTCTCAACTCCAAATGATACCCCGTCTGCCGGTCCATCTAGTCGATCATCCACCCCAGGAAGCAGCTACACGAACGGAACCAATGGCGCCGGTGCATTCATTGAGCGTATGAATAATATTCAGCATCGTTCGATAGTTCCGCAGGCCAAGCGACGACGAGTGGAGGATAGAGAAGGCTCTCATGATGGCCAAGCTCCTACGGTCCGTGGCGGGAGCGGGATTTTGGGAGGGTATGTCCAGGAGAAGCGCAAAGAGGCTAACAGCTCAACTGCCTCGCCAGCCATGACTGTCGACCTCACCAGTGGTATGTCTAAATGCTTGCCATCCCTTGTACTTGTTTGCTAACCTGCTTAGGAAACGATGATGAAGAGGTAGTCATACAAGACCCTCGCGACGAGGAGGTTTGCTATGGTATGATCAAGGCGGCGCTGGGCTGCAGCCGAGTTCCCTCGCCAAAGCCAGGCTCTGTGCAGAGCCTCTGGGGCCCAGGCTACCAACCCGCTATCAAGGTCGTACTCAAGAGGCAGGTGGGCGATACATCGTTCAAAATACAAGCATACGACCACACGCGGCAGATCATTGGTCTCGTTGAAGCTGCAAGTGCCCGTGCTGTTGCTCCTCTTCTCGACTCGAATATTCATTTGAGAACAGAATGCCGGATCCCGCCACAACCCAAGCAACCCGGTGAGGAACCTGGCCAGCCGACTTCTCGATCTTACACTCTGGACATTGTCATGTACGGGCCCGTCAAGTATGCGCGCAATGTGGGCGCGCACCTGAGCAAGTACAACCAGAAGTTGCTAGCTCCCTACCTGGTCCAGAAGGGCATTCGCGTCCAGAATCCTCACGTCCTCGAATATCGTCCCCCGGCCCCGAGGTCATATTCTTCCACCAACTCTTCAGCCGATGGGCAAGGGAATTCCTTCACCAGCACCGTCACTACTCGTACCGTCGAGGAGATTCGTTCAGAAGTTATGGGCGTGTTCGACTCCCTTACGCGAAACGACGATCTGCCAGAAATGGAACCTTCCTCAAACATCCTCACACCCCTGCTTAAGCATCAGAAGCAAGGATTGTTCTTCATGTCAACCAAGGAGCAGCCCCGAGACGTGCAGGCGCAGGAAAAGACCATGGTATCATTCTGGCAGGACAAGATAGGCCCGGCCGGACAAAGGCTGTTCCTCAATGTCATCACTGGACAGACCCAATCCAGGCCGCCGGCAGAAACTCGAGGTGGAATCCTGGCTGACATGATGGGTCTTGGTAAGACGTTGAGTATTCTCTCACTAATCACATCCTCGACCGACAAAGCACTCGAGTGGGAGCAACGAGCTCCGATCCAACCAGAAGCCCCAGAGCAAAGGCAGTCGAGGCACGATGTTCTCACCCAGCAGCCAAGCCTTGCCTTGACACCTCTGATGCGAAACTCTAAGGCTACTCTGCTTGTCTGCCCTCTGAGCACTGTTACCAACTGGGAGGAACAGATCAAGCAGCACATTCGGCCTGGTACTCTCAACTACCACATTTACCACGGGCCTAACCGAATCAAGGATCCTGCGAGGCTGGCCGGCTTTGACCTCGTCATTACTACATACGGCTCCGTTTCGAACGAGCTCAGCTCTCGCCGGAAGAAGAAGGATGGGCTGTACCCGCTGGAGCAACTTGGGTGGTTTAGAATTGTGTTGGACGAAGCACATATGATTCGTGAACACTCAACTCTACAATTCAAGGCGATTTGTCGACTGCAAGCCGATAGACGCTGGGCTGTCACCGGAACCCCTGTTCAGAATCGACTTGACGATCTGGCAGCCTTGCTCGCTTTCCTCCGCCTCCATCCTTTCCACGATCGAAGCAAGTTTCTCCGTTACATCGTGGAGCCTTTCAAAGCGTGCGACCCCGAAATTGTGCCCAAGCTACGAGTCCTCGTCGACACGATCACACTACGCCGACTTAAGGACAAGATCAACCTGCCTCCTCGAGAGGATCTTGTGATAAAGCTTGATTTCAGCCCCGAGGAGCGCAGCATCTACGAACTTTTCGCAAGAAACGCCCAGGATCGAGTCAAGGTGCTGGCCGGAATCAACAATGGAAAGGCCCTTGGCGGAAACACGTATATCCATATTCTGAAGGCCATCCTGAGACTCCGACTGCTTTGCGCGCACGGCAAAGATCTGCTCAATGACGCTGATCTAGATGCCCTGCAAGGAATGTCGGCAGAAATGGCAATCGATATTGACGATGACGACGATGAAGATGACAAGCCGTCTCTGTCGGACCAGAAGGCGCACGAAATGTTTACTCTCATGCAAGAGACCAACAATGACGCATGTATTGAGTGCAGCAGGAAGCTTGGTTCTAACGAGAGCTCCAACATCGAAGCCGAAGGCCAGGATGACATTCTAGGATACATGACTCCCTGCTTCCACGTCATCTGCCGATCTTGCATCAAGACATTCAAGGACCGGGTGAGATCTCTGATGGCACCAGGCGAGACGTCTGGATACTGTCCAGTCTGCAACGCCTACGTCAAGCATGCATTCGTGCAGCTTCACCGTAGGGAGGTGGACGCGGAGCATGATGGTCCAGCCAAGACCAAGTCACGGAACTCGGTCAAGAATTTCGACAAGTACGATGGTCCTCATACCAAGACACGGGCTCTGGTCGAAGAGCTCTTGCAGGCTAAAGCGGCCAGTGAGGCCAATCCTTATGAGCCGCCTTACAAGTCTGTTGTCTTCTCGGGCTGGACCTCGCACCTGGATCTCATCGAGCTGGCCCTCAATGCCGCTGGAATCAAGTTCACGAGACTGGACGGCAGTATGAGCCGCACCCTCCGAACATCGGCCATGGACAAGTTCCGCGAGGACAACACAGTTCATGTCATCCTTGTGTCCATCATGGCTGGCGGACTGGGTCTGAACCTGACAGCAGGCAACAACGTGTATGTGATGGAGCCTCAATACAACCCGGCGGCAGAGGCTCAGGCTATCGACCGAGTCCATCGACTGGGACAGAAACGACCTGTCCGCACAGTTCGGTACATCATGCGCGATAGTTTCGAGGAGAAGATGCTGGAGCTTCAGGAGAAGAAGATGAAGCTTGCCAGCCTCAGTATGGACGGACAGAGCAAGACGCTGGATAAGGCCGAGGCGGCTCGGCAAAAGTTGATGGACCTTCGAAGTCTTTTCAAATGAGTCACGACATGCACTGCACAGTCGGTTGCACGACTGGATGGGAAGACGGACGCTGCATTGGGCAGGCGTTTTTGGTGTGTTTTCTGACATTTGATTTCTTTCATTTCTTCTGCCTTCTTCTCTTCTCTCTGCTCACTCACAGTGAGCCGGTTCGGGCTCAATCAGCATCATCCTGGAGCGTGAGCGCGCAGGCATATATACATGGATTTCGTTTTGGTTCGTTTCGTTCCGTTGTGCGCTACTAGGTTGGCAAAGGGGGGGCATACACCTGGCTCTCACGAGAGGTTTCTTTGCGTCATGGGAATAACAAAGGGGTTGAATGGGATGGCATGAGCGTTGAGTTGAGCAGTTCTCCGATACCACAAAATGCAGGCAGTTCTGGGATTGCGTATGGCGTGGCGTACTGTTGTTGCTGTTGTTGACGGGCTTTTGCCCCATGGACGTCATGAGCAGCCAAGGTTGATAGAGGGGTGATGACATATAGACAGCGGGTATTCAAAGGTATTCATTCAATGAACAGGGAAAATGAGTTCAAGTTGACAAGTCAACCATGATGCAGTCGATTGATTGATTGATTTGGTGGTATCTAAGTCTCTCCATGATCCCAGTCTTGAAACCCCTTAACGCCAACCTCGTGCCTCCATTTTGGTCCGTCCACCATCACTCTACTACCGGCAAGGAATCATATTGCTAGTAACCCTCAAGCAGACTCATCCTCGTGGCGCAGGCCAGAATACTCAGTCCCCTGGTTGGCAGTGCTCAATCTCGCACACAGACTCAGGAGTACGACCGTCTCGGTGGCCGCATAGTGGTTCAGGGCGTCAAGTAGGATCTGCAGGTGACGGCTGAAATTGCCCTCCCACTTGCGGATGATCTCAAAGAGGTTCTCGATGCGAGCCTCGGCGTCACCAGCGCCGGCGCCGGCAGCCGAGACGGTGGACGTGTCGTGGGCAGCCGAACCTCGCTGGGTGGCCTTTGTGGCCTGGAAGCGCTTCCACTGATCGGCCGTCATGGTGGACGGCCTGGTTGCGCCAGAGAGGTCGGGGTCTGACTTTTCGAGCTCGCGGGTGAGCCAGTTTGTGTAGGCAGCGAAGATAGTACAAGTCTGCATGAGCTTGGAGTGAATCTGATGAAAAGTTAGTGACTGTGTCACGCCAGGGGGTAGATTGATGTGTGCATACCCTCAGTAGCTTGCTGTTGGTAAGCATGCACTCCTTGAGACACGTATCCAAAAAGTCAACGTGATCCTGCATCAGCTCGTCGACAGTCCGCGTAGACACCCCTGGACCCGAGTTCACGCCTGTAGCATCCTCGTTGGTCCGCAGCCGCGACATGAACTTGGTCCAGTTGGGCTCAATGACCTCGGCGGTGCAAAAGTACAGCAGCTGCTGGACAAAGACAAGCATGCGTGCACGGAGAGTCCAGACGCGGCGCTTCCAGATTTCCAAGTTGCGTAGGACGCCCTTGTGCGCCCAGCTGATGCCGCGCGTCTGCGTCTGCCATGTGGTGGAGAGCTGCGACTCGAGGTAGCGTAAGGAGAGGAGGTAGCGGAAGAGGGTCTGGTATCGCCAGACGGTCTTGCGGCTGATAACGAGGGAGACTGGGAAGGGGACAAGGTAGTCAAGCTGCAGAGAAGTGAAGCCGACGGCGTTCTTGTCATTGTCGATGGGTTGGTTAGCCAGGGGCTGCAACGCCTCACCCTGCTCAATACCCGTGATGTTAACGACGCGCTGCAGAGCCTTTGTGAGGGTGGTCTCGTTCATCTCGACCTTGACGTCCTCCTTGAAGGGGTCGAGGGAGACGATGCTTCCCGGCTGACGCAGCACCAGGTCCAGCAGAGACTGCAGCTTGCCCGTATTGACAGACTTGACAGGCTTGCGCAGCTCCGAGGCACCCAGCTCGAGGAAGTAGGAGAAGTAGTCGGATGGGTCGAGGAAGAAGTAGTGCTTAAGAGAGCGGAGACGAGCCGGCAGCGCATGTGTCGTGAGCAGAAGCTGCATGAGGGACTCGTTGGCGTGGGCATATGCGTTGTTGACGTTCTCGAGGAACCGGCTGTCGTCGAAAGAGACGGGTACGTCTTTCACAACCTTGCCGACATCGACGCCGCCACACTCGCGGACGACGTTCAGGTATTTCCCGGCAAGCAAGACCTTGCCCTTGACGCCCTCGAGTTGAGGGGGGATATCTTGTTCCCGAATGGTATATCGTCGCTCCCAGTAGTCATCTGTATAATCCTGCTCCAGCATCTCGCGGCGGATGCTCTTCTGTTCCTTGATCAGGAACTCTGCATGGGGATCATGAATCCCACCGTGATGAAGCCACTCGTTGAGCATGACCATGTAAGGTTTGCTCGCATCTCGCAATAGTGTCGTCAGTAGAGCTCGGGCAGCTGGGTCTCCTGATAGGGACTCGAGGCGCTTCGTGATCAAGCCAAGAACAACTCCGCCTTTGCATATCTTCTTTCCCATCATGTTGTTGGGCATCAGCTCACCGCCATCTCGCAGTGTTTCCAGGATGTTTTTTTCAAAGTCGTCGGCACTGTCCTCGGACTCATCCGTCTCTTCGTCAAGCAGGGCGTTCTTCTTGAGGAGCTCGTGAGCCAACATGTATAGCTGCAGCATCATCTGTCTCGTGGACAGGGTGTGGATATTGAGCACATGCACCGTAAATGTGTCACTGGTGAGAAACTGCGTCTCGAGTTGTGCAATCATGACCAGGTAGTCGTGTAGAAACTTGCGTATTGACGCACATAGGGCGTGGTTGACGGCGCCAAACTCCTCACGACTCTGGACATCGACAAAGGCTTCGAGGGCAGAGTAGTAGGTCGCCATCTTGAGCATCGACAGCGTCAGGTCTTGTAGGCTGGGGTCAAGGCCGGGGAGCGTCCTGAAGCTCGGCCCAGACAGTCTATCCCTTTCTTCGTTGGGGTTGTATCCCTTGGCGAATCTGATGTACTGCCCCTCATATCCCATGAAGACGTAGAGCAGGTCTTCGACTATGGCGGCTTCTTGGAGCTCGAGGCTCAGCTCCCCTAAGGGTTTTGGCTGAGGGGCTTGTGGTACGGTCGATGCGAGAGGCGGGATGGATATTCGAGAAGCTAGAGGTGCTGTAGTATGTGGGAGGAGGGTCGCTTCTGGGTTCCATGGTGCTTTATGCATGGTCAGCGTTGATGCTATCGAATGTCCAACGGGTTGTCATACCTTGAGGAGTCTCAGCTCTCGACTCTCGCTGTCGCGCCTCGGGCACCTTGTGCCTCGGTGCTTCCGACGCACTCCTGCTCTCTGAAGGACCTCTCCGCCGAGTGGCCCTATCCGGACTGGTTGCTCGAGGCACCACGCGCTCGAGGTGAGCTTCATAGGTGCGCTCCGTCACCCTCCTCTCCTCATATCTCCTCTCCTCGGCGTTGCGGCTCGTCGGCCTTGGGTTCCCGGACGCCGTGCGCTTATGAACGCCCGGGAAGCTCCCCGGATGAGGTGACGGCCCCTTGCTGGACTCGGACCGCTCGCTCTTGAAGCTATCGGTATGCCTGGCGGAGACGCGGGGCCGTTCTTCGCGGTGCTCGCTGGCGCTTGCTCGGCCCGATGCTCTGGGTGCACCAGATGACATGTTTAGCCGTCCTACATTGAGAGGGCGTCCCTGCGCCGTCTACCAGATAGAAGCCCGGGGACTTGAGTGTGCGGTTGCGGATGTTGGCCGGGGGGTTGTTGATATAAAGGAACTGGTCGGTTTGGGGAAGCTGTAAGTGTGTGTGCCCAATCGCGCGACGACGTGACGTGGGGTTTGTTTCGTCGCGTCAAAATAAATGGATGAGCTTGTGTTACTACGTGGAAGAGAAGTGGTGACTGGGAACAAGACGATGAGTGTATTGGATGTAGTATGAAATATAGAGAAAATCAATTCATTCGCATTAATTGGCTTTGTTGTAGTCGTATACCTGAAGCATTGTTTTTATACGCTCGAGCAAGCATTCAAGCCTCAGCCTCGCCCGACACTTGAGCTTCTTACTGTGGCGGTGAAAATGTGTAGCTGTGGCTTCAGGACCTCCTGGCCACTAAAAATCCAGGCTGCAAGCCTCCAGCCACTAACGCCGCAGCGCGGCTACTACGTAGGCGGAGTGCTTGCCTGGCTGAGGTCCATGTTGCTCTAAACTCCACCAGAGCTCGCATCCTCCGCATCGTCAACCATCATCCATCTTCGCTCTGGTCTTTCAGCCCCTCTCACCAGCTCTTCCCTTTACCGTCTGGCAAGCTCTTCCACGCAAGCTTGCTCACCCGCCTCAACACCGGTCTTCCACCTCGCATCTGCTCCCCCTCGAGCCCTCTCTCCGCCCTCTCTAGCTACCAACCGTCCATCACAACCGCCAAGATGTTTATGGCAAGATCCGAATACGGCATGTCGACCCTTTCCTCTCTTTTCCCGGTCATCTTTCACTCCCCAGAGCAACGCTAACCTCTGCCAGACCGGGGAATCAACACCTTCTCCCCGAAGGCCGTCTCTTCCAGGTCGAATACTCCCTCGAGGCCATCAAGCTTGGCTCCACGGCCATCGGCGTCGCCACCTCGGAGGGCGTCATCCTCGGTGTTGAGAAGCGTGTCACCTCGACCCTCCTCGAGACCTCGTCCGTCGAGAAGATTGTCGAGATCGACCGTCACATTGGCTGCGCCATGTCGGGCCTCCAGGCCGACGCCCGCTCCATGGTTGAGCACGCCCGTGTCGAGTGCCAGTCCCACTCCTTCAACTACAACGAGCCTCTTCGTGTCGAGAGCTGCACCCAGGCCATCTGCGACCTTGCCCTGCGCTTCGGCGAGGGTGCCGACGGTGAAGAGACCATCATGAGCCGTCCTTTCGGCGTTGCCCTTCTCATCGCTGGCTTCGACGAGGACGGCCCCCAGCTGTTCCACGCTGAACCCAGTGGCACCTTTTACCGCTACGACGCCAAGGCTATCGGCTCTGGCTCGGAGGGTGCCCAGGCCGAGCTTCAGAACGAATACCACAAGGTGGGTTCCCTTCTTGACCCCGCGCAGCTGAACTGTGACCAACTAACACTTCTCCCATAGTCCTTGACTCTCACAGACGCAGAGACTCTTGTCCTCAAGACATTGAAGCAGGTCATGGAGGAGAAGCTAGATGCCAAGAACGTGCAGCTGGCCAGCGTAACCCGGGAGAAGGGCTTCAGAATATACACAGACGAAGAGATGGCCACCGTCGTAGAGCGGCTGCCTGCCAACTGATGAGGTTGCTTAATGATGAACAGAATCCACGAATAGACAGACAGAGAATCTTGATCTCGGCGCATCTTGGGTCGGCGTGCAACCGCGAGTTACCAAGGCATCCAGGGAAGAAGTTGTAGACAAATACCTAGGTGCCCATGGATGGCCTTCTGAGGAAGGCCCCTCTTATGTATCATTAATGTATGGATCCAACAGGTACCCAGAAATGATCCGCCCAAGCATCTTGATTCCTTCCACCCGCATCAAGTCTATCATTTCAATCCCACCTCCTTCTCCTTGCAGCTACTCTATCTGTCAAGTGCCATCTACACCAAAGATGCGATCCATAATTCATATCGCGTTATAAGATATAAACAAGTCACACTCCAGACCTATCCACCCCTTTACTCCCTATCCAAGACCATGTCTTCCCCTATCCATCATCTTTGAGTTCTAGGAGCTCCAGATCCCGTTCGACGCTCAACAAACCGAGAGCATACGATGCTCGCTCTGACTTGGCCACAACGATCCGCTGGTCTTCGTTTGGCTCAAGTTCTTGAATGACTCGGTCAATACGTCGTGGATTCTGCCACACCGAAATGGGCACAACACCAGCTTCGGTCGTGCGAGCATAGGGCGCGCCGCGACCGAGCTGCGCAGCCTTGATCCAAGACGATTCGCATCCATCAGCAATCCGTCTTGCAGATTGCCAACCCGTCAGTCGGGCGATATCACGCAGTCGACGAACGACCCAGCGCCGCTGCCCATCATCCTGGTACTATAGCATTGTTAGCTCCGGTTCGGGGTCTAGTGCCTTTCCTCCAGATGACAGTCACGTACCTCGATAGCTGCTACAAACAAGCAAAAGCAGCTCTCAATGAATGCTGCGCTGACCAAACAGGTTATCTCTGTCATCTGCGAACAGTCGTCTGATAGACCAGCTGCCACCCGGCCCAGCTTGTTCGAATATTGTGCCGTCTGCCGCGCCGACATTCCAGCCGCCTGCATCGCGGCCGGTGGCATCGAAGGGTGAGTCCGGAAGAGGTGGATCATGCCCATATAGTAGTTCATCCAGATCCCGGCCACCGAAAATGTCCGGTATTGCATCGTCATTCCAAACGGTGAGTCCCGTTTATCCGAGTATTCCGGTCTAAGAGGCTGGAACTCAGGACCCAGGCTGTTCTCAAAAACCTCGAATGCATGTTTGATGGCCTCCCACTCCTGGAGGGCAGCTTGGAAGCTGGCTTCGGGGTCATGTTCATCAGTTGAGTCGCTCTGTGGCGATGACCCAGCCGGGGGTGTGAAGCCTCTTGGGACCTTGAAATTCCCAGTCGTGGGTACAATGCCAGGGAATGCAGGCGGCGAACCATTGCCAGCTCCAGGTGGAGGGCCTTTTGCACGGCTTACTCTTCTTTTTCGTGAGACATCTTTGGAGGAAAATTCCGCGAGGCGCCCAAGCAAGAGTATGAGATGATCATATGTTCCATATCTAGATCTTCAGTGTTAGAAGCCCATCTGAGCCCAAGTCATTAGCGGGTCAACTAACATAGCTTCCAGTTTAGAGATGGGCGCTCTGGGCGGACATTGAGACCAAAACTCGTATTCCATGCTAGGTCGGTCAGCTATGTCACTATCACACGCATGATTAACTCACAATAACTTGGTGCCTCCAAGCATACTTTGATACACATCCATCTTGCAGTACCACCAGTACAAGTCCCGCACGTTTTCATATTGCTCAATATCCCTGTCAGTCACAGTGATGTTGGGCGAGTCAGCCGGTTGCTCCTTGCCCAGTCCGTAGTCATCTGGCGTGGTTCCATGACCCGAGAGTGTGTGAAGGAGGTTGTAGTCAAGGTCGTTGAGTTCGCTCTGTGATGTTACCAGGAAACCGGGAAAGAAGCTGTCCATTTGGTTCTGGTCCCGGGCATCCCTTTCTGCCTGTTTCAATCGCTTCACCGGCAGGTATCTCCGCGACATCTCCCTTAGAGGTATCTCACGAAACAGAATTCTGGCACCAAATAGATGGTTACACCATTTAGTATGATCCGATGACCAAACTTCGAAGTATGCCAGTAGGAGTGTTGCTGCGACCGTTGCAGGTTGTGTGCGCCTGAGGGGTGTGTTGACGTTTCTAGCAATCCTACGTATTGCCAGGTGATAGTGCTTCATGGCCGCAGTAGCTGGTATTTTTTGCAGTTTTGCTATCTGCAAGGCCGCCAGAGCAAGCATGGCATGAAGTAGAGCGGGATGGTTCAAGGATATGACAGGAAAGGTGTCTTATCGACGGTTAGCGCTTGGCAGGACGTATATTAGAGACGAAAGGCTTACAGCTCCAAAGATTATTGGTTCCTTTCGGAGTAGCGTCGAACGAGTTCTCGCCAGTATGGTCGAATGGGTGCCTCTCATACAATGACATGCTCGGACCTGTCACCTGAATGAAGTGCATGAATATAGCCAGCATCCTAGGATCCTTGAGTTCAGATATCCGGGCTGTTGCGGTATAGTCAGAGAGTATGTTGCACTGGGCAAACGTGGAAAAAGCTCGAACTCGAGTCCCATTCGAGTCCCATGTACCATTGAAATGCTTCATCACCGGTCCAAGAACCTCTCGGGGATCTCGAGTTTCATCGTCTGATTCCCCCATCGAGGCATCGTCTTCCGGCAAGTCGTAATCAAGGGCGGATTCTGGTACTGACCTCACCGGTTCGGGTGGCTCTTTCTTGATGTGAACAGGATTCGCTTGGCTACCACTAGCATATGGTTCGCCCGCATAGGGTTCGCTGCTCTGTCCGTTAGTCGGAGGGCCGAAGTGGTGCGGGCGATGCTCTTGTGGAATCCTGGCGTATTCTGTGCGAGGTTCGGGTGGCATCATGCCATTGGATTGGTGGTATGAATGCGGAACAGCAGGAGCATTGAAATCGTATGCGCCAGGGGGCATCGGGCCTTGTCCATGGGAGTAGTGCCCATAGGGCACATGTTGATGCCCATGATAGCTGAAGGAGGGCGGCTTGGGGGCTATCATGGGCAACGGACCTTGAGACGAGGTCTTTGCCTGTAAGTGACTGACGAGATGCGAAGACCCTGGGGGATACAAAGCAGGACCAAAAGGACCACCTTGTATCGCGCCCATTGGGTCCTTGAAGATAACCCGCTGGCTGTAGCCCTCACATTGGCGTTTGGATTTGATGCAGTTATTGCACGTAGGCCTGCCTTCGTCGCATTTGATGCGCCTTTTGCGACAAGCTTTACGGGAGTATACGTCAGCAATGTAGCTCTCGAAGTAAACATGCAGGAGTAGCGGGTTTGTAGACTCACTTAGACAACCAGTTTTTGTCCTCTTGCGGATATTATTCCTCTTGCGATCCGGGTCGTCTTTGCCATCATCTTGTTGGTTTGAGGCAGCAGGTGCCTTCTGAGCAGTAGAAGCTGATGCTACTCCAGAATCTCCATCCATGATGAAAGGGCCGCCGAGGTGCGAACTTCACAAGCTCTCGGTTCACGCAGTCCTTTGTGGTTGACGGCTTCACATGGCGGTTCCTCGCCGTTGAGTCGGGAGCAAAACCCACAGTCCGAGACAGGAGTATTAGAACACACGGCTATGTGGACTGGGGGCCGATAAGCAGGACAATCAAATCAAGACGGGTTCGGCTCGGATGATAAAGTTGGGATGAAAGCGAACAGGCGGGACCAAGAGCAGTTCGGGATGAAGAAACAGCCGAGGGAAGATAAGAGGAGGTGTATCCGCAAATATGACTTGACGAGTCCAATAGGTTAGAGGAGACGGGAAGGCGCATGCAATATAGGTGTATAAGGAGAGGGAGGGAAGTGATAGAGTCGTGCTCTCAAGCGCAGGAGGGGACGGGGGAGAGCAAGACAACAGCCAAGGATCTGGGATTGTCTACTATAAGGAAGCTTCTGGCGGCAGGTGCTAGAGCAACTGAAACATGTTTGTGTAACTTGAGAGTCGGCGGTTTACCAGTTGAGCTCGGCCACCGGAGCGAGGAGATGGATGGGCTTCCTGTCGAGTCTGGCCGGCGACAAGAACTGCGGCCGTCGCAGCAAGGATGACGATCTTGTGCTCGGTGTTTTGTCTTGTCCGTCTGCTGTTGATTGAGCCGCCTGGTCGTCTAGTCGGGATGTCTCTGAGCAAGCTTCTTGTTTTAGCTCTTGCTCTCTCCGTGTCTCTCTCTTTTTGTTGCCAAGACGATGGACCCTTCTTTTAACTTCGGGGCGTTGAAAGAGTCCGGCTGATAATGAACGGCCTCTAGTAAGGCCCAATTATTCAAGTTTGCGAGGCGACTGATGAGAGAACGAGAAAGGGCCGAGAAAGGGCAGCACGCGCCCCGGGTCCTGAGGGCGGCACCGTACCCGCCGCCTGTAAAGGTAGCTTAGCGGGATGTTGGGATGTGTGGAGATGAGTGTGGTGGTTTTTTGCCGGAAACTGTGGGGGGGCTCTCCGGCGATGGTGATGGTGATGGCGTCCCGAATAGGGAAGGTACACAGTGTCAAGCCAGACGCCGGACGAGTTCAAGCCCACAGACGAAAACCAGCTCGTGTTGGTAAGAAATGCGTTACTGGAGCCTTGAGAGCGAAGATTGGAGGTGAAGGGGATGTTCAAAATCAAGGATGGAAGAGGAAGGACGTGTTAATGCGGAGGGGAAAGGCCGGCTATTCTCAGATCAGGCTGGCTTGACGAGGTGGGCAAGAACGGGAGGCACCTCCTCAGGCACGCAGGGTACCTCCTTCCTTCCCACTCTCAGACTTTATTTACCGCCTCGAGGCTCAAAATTGAAATGGAAGGCGGCCAGACCAGGGAGGACGGGGCACAGCGGCGCAGTGCAGTGGGTGTCACGGAAAGACAACTGAGAGACACCACCATGGAACTGACAGAGAGGTGATAATGTGAGATTAGGTGCAGCAAAAGAGGGGAATAAAGCAATTCGTTTCTCTTGTCTATGAAAGAGGAGATGCCTCGGCTCCAGGCCATATATCCGTAATCCAGACTCAATCCCACTCCATAAGCACTCGAGGTATCAAGACGGGCAAACTACAACAGGCATAGTCGAGTCCACAGCCAGTACGAGCCTCCGCAACCCAATGTACATGCACTAATCAGTCCTATTAGTAACAAAGGCCGCTATCCCCAGCAGATGAAACTTGAAATCACCACCAGGCCAAATGCACCGCCGGATGGGAAACCCAGATACAGTATGGACAAGACATGGGGATAGCTTGGGCCAAAACTGCCGCTTGACAATCTGCAGGCGCGCCAGGGCCAAGGCACTAAAACTCCCACCGCTCGCCTTAGCACGACCCCAAAGCTTCCAAGAGACAGGTACCGCCGACTCAACGACATCAGAACTGCCACTCATTTAACGTGGAAGTGGATTCCTCATGCATCCATTGCATTGCAGAGAGGGGAGAGACAGTCCTTCAAGTCTAAGGACAACCCTGTCCTGCTGGCGGCGTTGCAGTACTAAGGCGGGCCTATCGTTCGAGCACCCCCGGCCGGCATCAGACCCCGAAGTATCCGTTTCCCGTTTCTCAACGGAGAGTGACGCAGATAAAGGCATTGTTGCTTCTCCCTTGCCCTGCCAACCAGCAAGACCGTCTCAAATTACGCCTTTTGCTGACACAGGTCTACCTGAAAAATAGAGAGCATTGACAACAAGGTCGAAGCCATCATCAAACCCTAGACGCACGGGGAAACATTACAATCCGGCGGTTGCTGCCAGGACTTAGCAATCACAAGCTTAACGCCGCCATTGCCCAGTGCGACACCCTGGGGCGTTCCCTGGCCCAACCTTAACCCGACCATGCCGATCTCCATTCGTCCATCTAGGACCCGGCATCTAAGATGCCGCTCTCCTTGCGCCTGGGGCTTGCTGGCTGCCGAAGGCTCCGTACGCACATGGTAACTGCAGGTATCAGAGCCGGCAGGGCAGGGCAGGGCCCGTATCTTGAGATGAACAGCACTGGCTGCGCGGGACAGTGCCCTCCCTCCAGTCAGTCTACGGTGCTATATCTGCCCTCACCATGGAGCACGCAATGCAATGCAGCCACATGCCCCCAAATCAAGCCCGTCGGTGAGCACAACACCCCTCTGGCTCCTCCTCTGCTCATACACAGTGCCCTGTGGGCTCTTTTTCTGGCAATTCCAGCCCTAAATAAGGCTCGATGACGGACTGGGCGTCTCCCACCACACCACCACGGCCCTTAGACCGCTGCTCTCAACTCGAGCTTGAGGCCGACTCCCCAACTAACGTTACAGTACGTAAAAAGATTGACGAATGGTTTTTCGTAAATCTTGGGCCTTTTCTCGGAAGTGACTTGGCCGAGCTCCTTCCACCTACAGTACCGTCGGTCGGGCCCTTCTCGGACGGGTTCCCCTCCCGCCCGCGCACCCTCCGAACGGCTGCCAAAACCTTATTAGCAACCTCCTCCGTGCGTTGCACTACCTCTACTACCTACCTACTATGGTATACTAGTTCTTAACCTTTGTTCACTTCCCTCGTCCGCTGCTTCTGATGGATATTAACCGTTGTTGAATCTATTGTTGGCCAGGGCATTGCTAGCCTGTTGATCTGCGCCTCGTCCTGCCATGGGTTCCTGTACACCATGAACCAACGCTTCTATGCGCCCTCATAGTCTTGCCCTCCTGCTCGAGCGCTAATTCTGAATGCAGCTACAGTACCAGTTCAAGAGCACCTGTGTAACACAAACAAAACATACCGTTACACATTCCTCGTTTCTGGTCCTGCCCAGATCCTTTGAACGCATCATGTCTTTCACGCACAATGTGCGACCTCACCAGACACACTGCCTCTGAGCAACCCGACTCAACACCAAAGCCCCCCCTTGCCCGGTTCTCTGCCTGATCGTCAGGCCGTGAAGGTGTAGCCCAGGTCCTTTCATCCCAACCCCGGCGTTGCCCGCCATTGGGATCTTGTCCCGGCAAGCCACCATGCCGTGAACCGGTGTTGGAGTGGCATGCCGCCGTTTCTTTGACGCAGAACTGCGCTTCTGATGTTTCCATCACGATCGAGCTCGAAAGTTCTCGACGGCCGGTACGAAGACATGTCTTAGGCCCAGTCGTTGGTCTCGAGAACTGGCCTCATCTACCAAGCCGCAGTAGTACAGACGCCGCCATTGAAAAAGGCCGTGGCAAAACAAGAGCTTTGGAGGCCTACCAACAGGTATACCTGTGCCCCGTACGTTGCGTGCCTGTTCCACGAGTACGAGACCTTGCCCAGGAAGAGTGCTGCAGAGCACCACAATCTTCGTACGGATAGAGAGATGGACCTTGATGAGTGGGCAGCCAACCCCAATTCTGCAACTTGGGATTGCCCAGTTTGCATGCCGTGTCTTTTGGGGGCCATCTTTACAGACCGCCATGCTGCAAGACAAAGGATATTCCTGGCTTCCAGTTTCAGAGACTGAGTTGCTTCGGGCAAGTACTGTGAAGTCCTCGTGCTGTGGCGCTGTGGCGGCTGTATAACTGTTGTGTCCGGTCAAGGGCTTCGGAGATCACCCCCGTTCATACATGCTCCAGGAATAAGCTGCAGTCGCGCCTCGTGTTCAGATGAAGCGCCTAGAGCATGGCTGCTTGCGGGAAGTGACGCCCATGATCCGGAACCATGCATCAGGCGGGTGCCCTCTTCTCCTCGAGTATTGGTGCCATTCCCACTTCGCAGCAAGCCAAGTCGCTCCATGGCTTGTCGGGCGTCCGGGGGTTTCACACTACGATCGGATTCTCGATCACCAGCAGCTCGCGATCGTTTATCAGGGCTCATCGACTGATCTTCCCGCCTCCAGTGACTCCTTCTTTTCCATAATGTCTCAATACCCGCTGTGAACAGGCCTCTGCGCGCACCCGCTGTCCTAAATAGCACAGCCATGCGGCTCATGGCATTTCCACCGCGTAAGGAGGTGTGACGAGTTCTCACCAAGGAGCCAGTCTATTTCGGGGAAGAGACGGGCATCCAAGGCCAAGACGGTCGAGAGCATCGAGAAGCCCTTGGCTATTGTGCGCTTTGTCTCAAGTTCCCAGAGGAACTGGAGCTGTACGACAACCTGTCACCCCAGGTGCGTGAAGACCATCGCCCAGCTTACTTGACTTTTTGGCTTGGTCAGCTCACTTTTTTCCGTGCGTTCGATGTTCTTCCCTGTCCCTTCACGTCAACGACCTTGAGCTAAGAAGTCAGGTGCCTTAACTGGAACTCTGAACTAAGAATAGGCCGCTATCTCTTGATACACAAGGAGCAAGGGAAGGGTCATATCACGGCACACGTTATGGAATGCGAATAGGGATCTAGTCCCTCCAGGTCATCTCACAGCCAGGCATGATACACTCAGTCATCTTCATCCAAGCCGTCATGGCATAATCAAAACCAGTCTGAGGAGAATTAAAAGTATCTAACCAAACTGGCGAATATGAGATGGAGAGAAGTTGTTCTCTTACCTAGCATGTGCTAATGTGATATAAGCCATGCATTCAAAATTGAGACGCTCCATGAGGGCAAGTAGACAATCCAGTATGCCAGTACAAAGACACTCAAGATATCAGATGAGCTGGAGATACTAAAGTTAGTTGATAGGGCCCATTATGCTTATGTTGCTATTTGGCCTGCCTGAAACTATATGAGAATACTTACGACAAACAGACTCATGAAGGTCAGACCAATGCGGTAATTGAAACACCCCTATATTGAGGTT
The DNA here is from genome assembly GCF_023522795.1 of Fusarium solani. Taxonomy (NCBI): domain Eukaryota; kingdom Fungi; phylum Ascomycota; class Sordariomycetes; order Hypocreales; family Nectriaceae; genus Fusarium; species Fusarium solani. The sequence continues at coordinate 3,028,538 of NW_027072154.1, forward strand.
CAAAAAAATTGGCTTTTCTAGGAAACTCCTCATGATAATTGTGTCCAATTCTTAAAATAAATCATGGTATTTATTCCACTCTCATCTTGTCTTTCTTCTCTCTCTCCCACTCGAGGTTCTTGAGGTGTTGTAGGTTAAGGCGCACGGGCCAGGTGCCGACTTGAGATTGAGACAGTGAGATGCCTACTTGCGGTAAGCTCGGCGTGCGTACCTCGAAGCAAAAAAAGTTCAGACGTCAAATTTCCTACAAACCGTTTGTTCACCACGACTTTATCTTAAACAACATCAAAACTCACAAACCTTCAAAATGTTCGCGGTGCCAGGATGGTCCGTGTCGGCAGACACGCTCAAGGCTGAAGCGCCTTCAGCAAACAACAACAGCGCCCCCGGCACAAAGTCAAAGAAGCGCAAGCGCAACAACGCTGCCGCGGCCGCTGCTGCAGCTACGGAAAACGTCACATCCTCAACCGTGGCCGACCTGTGGGAATCAGTCATTGAGGGCAAGAAGCCCGAGGCTCCTCCCAAGCCCGATAAGTCTGCCAAGCGGCAGAAGAAGGAGGGCAAGGGGAAGCGCGGTGATGATGAGCAACCTCAGAACAGCAAGCAGGGTGAAAAGAATGGAGATGTCCAGCCCAAGAGCAAGAAGGAGAAGAAGCAGAAGCAAAAGAAGAAGCACGCAGAAGACAAGGATACCAACCAAGAAGAGCCTGCTCCCACATCAGCAAAGAACGACGCCATCGCCAAGGCAACACCTCTGCCTCCCGCTCCTCCCAAGCTCACCCCCCTTCAAGCCTCCATGAGAGAGAAGCTCATCTCAGCACGGTTCCGACACCTTAATGAGACGCTCTACACGAAGCCATCCGAAGAAGCGTACCAGCTCTTCCAGGACTCCCCCGAGATGTTTGACGAGTACCACGAGGGCTTCCGCCGACAGGTCAAGGTCTGGCCCGAGAACCCCGTCGACAGTTTCCTCCAAGACATCCGCTCCCGTGGCAAGGTTCGCCAGCCGGGCAAGGGAAGGCCCGGCGCCCCTCCTACGCCCATCGCCAAGATGCCGTTGCCCCGTACTCAGCAGGAGTGCACCATCGCCGACCTCGGCTGCGGCGACGCCCGCCTCGCTGAGGCTCTTCAAGCCGATGGCAAGAAGCTCCGCGTCAACGTCAAGAGCTTCGATCTCCAGAGCCCCAGTCCTCTTGTTACCAAGGCCGATATTGCAAACCTGCCTCTTGCTGATGGCTCCGTCAACGTCGCTGTCTTCTGCCTTGCCCTGATGGGCACCAACTGGGTCGACTTCGTCGAGGAGGCCTACCGCATCCTGCACTGGAAGGGCGAGCTCTGGGTTGCCGAGATCAAGAGCCGGTTCGGGCCCATCCGGAACAAGAACGCCCCCGTCGTCCACAGCGTCGGAAATCGCAAGAAGGCGGCCGCGGGAAAGAAGGGCAAGGGCAAGGGTGATGACGATGCCGACAACGACGAGGATTTGGCTGTTGAGGTGGACGGTGCGGATGACCGCCGCCGAGAGACTGATGTCTCGGCGTTCGTCGAGGTTCTCAAGTCGCGCGGTTTCGTCCTTCAGGGGGACCGCGCGGCTATTGACCTATCCAACAAGATGTTTGTCAAGATGCACTTCATCAAGGGTGCATCGCCGACAAAGGGCAAGGGTGTGAAACCCCAGGAGCCTCCCAAGGGGAAGAGGGGCATCATCCGCAGGATAGACCCCGTGGATGAGGAGCCAGAGGTCAACGAATCCTCCATCCTGAAGCCATGCGTCTACAAGATTCGATGAGGAACAAGATAGAAGGGGTTGAAGACGGCTTGTACACACATAAACACAGTTATCACAGCGAGGGATACCCGCACCAAAAGCTATCGTGCAATTTTATTTCTTCGTAAACGGCGTATAAATCTCATTTCCTCTCTTGTTGCTCCTGACTGCCATACCACAGAGTTCATCAAAAGCCTGTATGCTAACCCCCTCGGAGCGTGGGCTTGGACTTTATCTATCCCCCATCGCGGCGAGTTGCTTAACCTCCATCTATTATTATTCTGCCCACGCCCAAGCTTGTTCTTTTCCATCCTGGCCCTGGCCTGATCCTGGTCCTGATACCCTCCCATGCTAGTAGTGACGCTCTGAAAAATGTCATGGATCAAGTTGGGTTTAGAAAAAGATCAAACTGGCAGCCACATCCGCGTTGCCGTCTGCTGCTTGGAGTGCCTGGATCGCTTGCTCCCTCGTAGCGCCCATTGATACCAGGCTCTCAATAGCTTGCGGCGAAATCTGTATCCTCGGAGCAGCAGGCTGGACCGGGGCCGCAGCTGGAGGCGCAGCAGGGGGGGCAGCGGGAGCAGTGACTGGCGCGGGCTGAGGAGGGGCTGCCGCAGGTTGCTGTGGCTGTTGCTGTTCACCGGGAGGAAGAACAGCACCCGACCGTTGTCCGATGGTTGTTCCGTCCGGGCCAGGCAAGGTAGGCTCCTGTACAACTGCTGCCTCCTCCTCCTTGGGGATTTCTGCCTCTCCCAGGAATGGAACCTCTTCGCCTTGGATGATCAGCTTGTCCTTGGCCAGGTCGATGGTGGCCTGGTATCGCTTCAGCATGTCGAGGCCGAGCAGCAGATCGACTGACTTGCCCTCCATGACAGTGAAACTGCAGGGCAGGAAGAGGTTTCCAATCTTGATCTGGGCCGAGTGGACACGTCCGATGATGTTGGCCGTTCCCACACCACGAGCAACGCCAGCAAATCGGGTATCAACAAGACGCATAATTCCACATTCCTCGGCACAAGCAGGAGACATGATGGTTGCCTGGGCTCCAGAATCCACCAAGGCTTTGACATTGTGACCGTTCACGGCCACGTCGAGGTAGAGCATGTGGACTCGTCCAAAGACTAAATGGATTTGTCAGTCATCCGGTTTCGACCCTTTCATCCCAACATGACTTACCCTCGGGGTTGTGCTCCATGGCATTTTGCAGGTTCTCCATAACTCGCTCCTGGCGGATCATTTCTTCAATCTTCCTCTGGTTTTCGACATTAAAGGGGTCGTCATTCAATCTCTCAATCTCTCGTTGCCGTTCCATACGCTCTCGCTGCTCTCGGTCCTGGCTATCGTGAAATATCTGGGCAAAGCGAGCTGGGTTGTCCACGGCCGCGGCCAGCTCAGGGTGCTGTCTCTGGAGCTGCGCCCTCACTGCAGGTTGACCCAAAATCTGAAGGCGAATAAGCTCGGGGTCTTGTTCATTGCCACCTCGTCTCCGGGGCTGGGGACGCCGAGCTTGCTCTGGAACGCCTGTGCTGCCTCGCATGTCACGGACGTGCAGAGCCAGCATGTCCCCATCCTTGATCTGGTGTTGCTCCATCGTCTGGGCATCGTCGGAGATTAGGCGGCCATTATGGTAGAGGTGTTGTGAGGTCGGAGGGATGGTTGATTCTGCCTGGATAGACTCGCGAAGGGTGGCCAAGGTCATGTCGGGGAAGATTTCGAGTGTAAGCAGGCTGTCCTGCTCCCCAGCTTGGGGATTAAATATATTGAGGGTGATGCGCCTGTTTGCGAGCAGCAGTTAGCCTCTTGAGAAATGAATGGAGAAATACATGAGAAACCACCAACATTGTCGCTAGATTTCGTAATTGTGGTTATGCTAGCCAAGGCGAGTGAGATCGAGGTTTGGGGGAGTTGAGGTGCGGTCGAAATCACAAGGCAGACGTCAAAGACGTAACTAGCAAAGTGGCTGGTTCGTGAGGAGTGCTTGCGTGAACGTGGCTAACAGGGCCCAGCTGCCTAGGTAAGTAACTGGGTAGGGTAGGTAGATATCGTGGAGGGAGGGAGAGAGAGCAAGACAAGGCCAGACCCAAAGTTTGGAGCCTGGGGAAGACGGACAAGGTGCGGATGGGGATGCAAGAAAAGAAGAAAAAAAAAAGTTGAGAACTTTGCAGGAGGTTGGTTGGTTTGTTCCGCCCCGAGATCAGATGGAGATGTAGATGCAGGTGCAGATGGAGCTGGCTTGGCCGGGGGAAGCTGGATGAGGTTCAAGGTAGGTACGTTCAGGTCGTGAGGGGCGCCGGAGGGGCAACTCTGGGCAAGAAGTCGCCGGATTTTCGGGGCGAGCGGCGGTGACGACAGAAGCGTCTGAGCGCCCGCGGCTTAACGTTAGGGATAGAAGCCACTAACCTCTAGGGGATGGGTCACTGAGACGGCGCTGTTGGAAGGGCTGCCAGAATACAGCATGCACATTGCGAGTCAGATTGCATGGATAACGTCATCTTTTTAATGTCATGCTGGCGGAGTTTTCTACTCTTATCTCAAGGAAACCTCCGCACTCAAGATGCAGTACTAAAGTAAGCAAGCAGCTGGAGTTGAGGTGCCTTGGCCAAGCTTCAAACCCAGAGAATAACATTGCTACCTACACAAACAAACATTTCATTTTATCCATGCCACTCGGCGTGATTGTGGACGGCCGCAACTGCATATACTGTACCTTTTCGTCGACCTGCACGCACGTTATTGCAGCCACGGATCCGATCCTGGAAGCCGACAGAAGCCAGCCGATGCTCATGGACGAATCCCAGATCCCAGGGGCGAGCATGACAGCGGAGCACCAGCCTACGACAGCGTCGACGAGGCCGCCATGATGCTGACGACGAATCGACGAAGGCCCTCGGTCATCTATTGACTTCCAGGCAGGTCAGGTCGGTCACTGCTGACGAGACTGCCCAGCAACAGATCACTCGCCCTGCTGTGGCCAGGTCCCTTGTCCTCACAGAACTGGGCATTCGTACGCATCGTCGTATCCTGTCCCACGGCCGCAGCCTGGAAGCCTCTTACATGGCCAGCTGTGACTGCTGCAGGACGGCTCGGCATGAACCCCGTCTTCCCCTGGTTTCTCGAGGCCCATACTCCAGAGTCGTTGCCAACAGCAGCAACCTCACAGGTGGTCCCGAGAAACACTCCTCCTGCCGCGTGCAAGCCGGCCGCGGAGCAGGGCACCAGATCAGGTACACTTCGCAGCCGTCGATGCCCGGCCATGTGCGAGCGTCCAATGCCCGTTGCGTACGCTCCCGCGGCTGTTGGTGATTTGCAACTGGAGCCGCTTGAGATCGCATGCGGATGCTGCCGCTCCAGGGAGCCTCCTGGTCACACTCCCCCATCCAGGGATCCCCAACTGCTGATCGACCAGGTTGACAGGGAGTCCTGGGGACGCGCACAGCGATCTCCTGCAGCGCTAGCTCTCCTCGCAGGCTGGAGGCTTGTGTTCCCGGTTCCCGTTGTCCGGGTCACTCGGGGATCTTGTCGATTCGACAAGACTTGGTTCAGTCTTGGCCGAGCTTTGCCGTTTGTTGTTGGAGCTGCCTGTGCAGTCCCGTCTGTCTTATTCTAGGGCCGGGGACCCAGAAAGCTGGAATTGTCAGACTTATGTTGCCTTTGATGTTAGTGGTGTACGGGGTATCATCAGTTATGCCGGAACTGGACTGAAACCCTGAAGTCACAAGCGAGACTTGGTGGGTTGGATCTTGAAGCTCGTGTCGTGCATACCAGAGTCTCAACGAATATTAGGCGAGATGCGTAACATCCATGGATCTCAATTTTCAGAATGGCGTGTAAGTCGTGGAGCAATCTGGTGAGCTCCAGACATCCATTTGCTTGTGTCGACGTCAGGAAGTCGGCCCCAGCTGAAGCTGGTGCAGGTGACCTAATCCGTCTACCCTAGACTCTCGTGGCCGATTACATGGCCAGCTCAACAGCATCACAATTACCACCGGGTCGTTGCAACAATCTTGTTTGTCAGTTGCTGCCTTGTGGTTACAGAATCTGCAAACTGCCGCCTTCTGTTTGCTCCTACTTTCGCCGCAGTCACGCGACCATGGTGAGAATGACTCTGAGCTAGGTAGCTATGTCATGTGCTTGAGCAACAAATGGATCTTCTCCCCCGCTCTCATGAACCCATCCTGACGAGAAGACGGAGAATTATTCGACACCCCCCTCCAAGATAGTCCAAACTCCAATATCGTGCCAAAGCTCCTCTGCCGCCCCCGCATAGATCGCATCGCATCAACCCTTTTAGAACCCTCAAACTCATCATCTCATACTCCGACCGGGCTCGGCGGCTCGACCAGAGCTTGGACTCCACTTGGTCCATCTCGGCGCCGGCCTCATCGTCCGATCTCTCGGTAGCCGTGGGTCCACCTGGAGTGGACGAGCAAACAGGATTCCCAAGAGTTCTTTCCCGTCCCATGACGCTGATTCACTTTCACCAGTCAAACGAGGCCGTGATTCAGTGACTCAATACAATCGGCAAACACCCCTTTGGGCCCTATCGCCGGGGTCATCAATCAGCCAGCCCGACTCCCGGGAATATCAAGTAGGGCAAAGCCATTCAGCCTGTGTAAACCACCGAGCGCACGGGCGAGCTTCATTTCTTCTCATCACATCATCATATCACCAGCTGAACAGCCTCGACCACGGGGAACCCAGCCTCAGCACGAGTTAATCGAGAAATCAGAGACCCACCCCGGCAACAGATCCGACCTGACCCTTGAAAAAGGCTCACCAACACCGACTCTCATCTCATCCCATACCTACAAGACCGTGCCTTTAGTTGCACTCCTTCTGCGGAAAGTCACTTTATTCTTCTCATCCCAAGGATATTGCCATACGGAACACACGCACACACAACCGTCCAGATGAGCAGCATGGAAAAGAAGAATGAGTTCGCCACGGCCGCCAGAGACATGATCTTCTCTGGAGGCGCCACGGATGATAGGGACACGGACGACGATGGTGGCGCCATCGACGACTCGTGCGACGCAGACGAGGAAATGGTCACGTCCAAGAGGAACACTGCCCAGCTGAGAATCCAGAAGAGAAACTCGGAAGCCGGTCTTCTGAAGAAAGTCATTCCATTCCACTGGGCCCCGATGCTCTCGCCCCTGACCGAGAACGACATTGCAACCTGTGTCACGCTCGAGAACGCTGCGCTCTCCGACCCAAGACACAGGTCGCTGCCCGAGAAGGTAAGCCAGACAGCATATGCTCGTCTAACGCAGCCCTCTATGTGATCGCGCTTCTGGAATCACCGCTGACCAGTTGCCATAGATTGAGTACCGCATCCGCAAGTCTGGCGGGGTCTGCTACGGCCTCTTCAACACATACAGACCAAATGATGCGAAGGACTGGACCATCACCACCCTGCAGCACAGCCGACCTGTCGAATCTGGCCGCTATGACCATGCCAAGCATGTCATGTTTGTCCACATCCTAGCTACCCTGGGAACTCACCCAGTCGTCACCGACGCTGACATGGCCATGCCCGAGAACTGGCGAGATCCTTCGGCCTGTCAAGGTTCACCCCTGGGCCATCAGTCGACGGGGAGAACGATTTGTCTCCATTCCTTTGTCGTGTGCCCCGAGGTCCAAGGTGTCGGCATTGGCAAGACGGCGATGACGTCGTATCTCCAGCTCATGAACGAGTCTGGCATGGCTGATCGAGTTGCATTGATCTGCCAGCCTGTAAGTTCTGACATATGTTTCCCCCAACTTTCTAGATTCTAACACATCCAGTACGCGATCCCATTCTACAAGTGTTTTGGCTTCAGAGATATCGGCCTGAGCACCGAGGCCCTTGCAGGACAAGGCTGGCATGCCATGGTAAGTGGTGGATTCGTCGTTTGATCCAATCCGTTGCTAAATGTGCCTCTGTAGGTGCTCGACCTCAGCGGTCCCAAGAAGAAGACCAAGGAAGAACCCACTCAAGTGGCTAAGAAGCCCGGGAGCTCAACATGATGATGGATCTCTCGTGGCTTGTCTACATACAATTGCCGTCAACAGGCAACAATCATATCAGCTCAGGAGAAGCCGCAGGTATTTGCTTCATCTTTGTACCACGGCCAATTGCTCGCACAACCGAGTCATCTAAAATAATGAGATAGCTGGTCTATAACTTTTTTGCGTTTCACACTCTATCTCCCTTTTGATTGCCCAATTCTCTTTCCCGGTGACCATTTTTAGTATCGTAACATCGTTCCTTTAACCCATTGCTCGACTCCCGTGGCGTTTAGTCGCTGGCCTTGTACTTGAGGCGGTACTCTTCGGTTCGCTTGATGTCATCCTCGGAAGCGAAGCTCTTCATGCCGGCGATGATGTCGTCCAGGGTCAGGATGGCAAAGATGGGGATGCCATACTCCTTGCGAAGCTCACCAATGGCACTGGGGCCAGGCTTGGACTCATCGCCGTCGGTGGCAGGGAGCTTCTCCATGCGGTCCAAAGCAACGACGATACCAACGACGATACCGCCCTCCTTGCGGATCTTGTCAATGGCCTCCCTCTTGGCTGTGCCGGCAGTGATGACGTCGTCGACAATCAGGATCTTCTTGCCCTTGAGGGGAGCACCAACAATGTTGCCTCCCTCACCATGGTCCTTGGCCTCCTTGCGGTCAAAAGAGTACGACACGCGGTCCAGGTTCTCGGGAGCCAGCTCGCCGAGCTTGACGGCGATGGACGAGGCAAGGGGGATGCCCTTGTAGGCGGGGCCAAAGATGATGTCGAAGTCAAGACCGGTCTGCTGCTGGGCCTCGGCGATGGACTTGGCGAAGGCGGTGGCGATGGCGCCGGCGAGGCGGGCAGTGTGGAAGAGGCCGGCGTTGAAGAAGTAGGGCGAGATGCGCTTCGACTTGAGCTCGAAGCTGCCAAACTTGAGGATCTCGCCAGCGATGGCGGCCTGGAGGAAGTCTTGCTTGTAGGGGGCGAGCTGAGACATGTTGAGGGGTAAAATTGTTGAACAGAAGATAATCTCTTGTAGGTTGATATGGTAGAGATCAAAGTTTTTGCAGTTGCGATAACCCCTCCATCCAAAGCAAAATGACTTCGATTGGTGTTGACCCTCACCTGCTGGCGCTCAATGTATGGCGGCGGGGTTTAGCGGGGTTGAGATCCAGATGCCAATTGACCTCAGCCAATCAGAGCCCCCGTCTTCCCCTCGCGCGCACGCCCACTTATCGATAACACGAGTAAAAAAAAAATTGACCGCCCAACTGAATTTGCCATTATCCTCCTTCAAGCGTCGAGTGTCTCCTCCTCTGTCGCTCCAATACAAAATCATATCGAATTATCCGACAGATCGCCCACCATGAAGACGACCTGGAAGGATATCCCCCCGGTTCCTACTCAGCAAGAGTTCCTGGACATCGTGCTGAGTCGGACTCAGCGCAAGCTGCCCACGCAGATTCGCGCCGGCTTCAAAATCAGCCGTATTCGAGGTGAGCACTGATAAACAACCACGATACTCAAAACAGGTCGCTCACACTTCCACGTCTAGCCTTTTACACTCGCAAGGTCAAGTTCACCCAGGAGACCTTTTCTGAAAAGTTCGGCGCCATCCTCGAGAGCTTCCCCCGTCTGCAGGACATCCACCCGTTCCACAAGGATCTCCTCAACACCCTCTACGATGCCGACCACTTCAAGATCGCCCTCGGTCAGCTCTCCACCGCCAAGCACCTGATCGAGACCATCTCCCGCGACTATGTCCGCCTGCTCAAGTACGGCCAGTCGCTCTTCCAGTGCAAGCAGCTCAAGAGGGCCGCCCTCGGTCGCATGGCCACCCTCATCAAGCGCCTCAAGGACCCCCTCATGTACCTCGACCAGGTCCGCCAGCATCTTGGCCGTCTGCCCTCGATCGACCCCAACACGAGGACCCTGCTCATCTGTGGCTACCCCAACGTTGGAAAGTCGAGCTTCCTGCGCAGCATCACCCGCGCCGACGTCGACGTCCAGCCTTATGCCTTCACCACAAAGAGTCTGTTTGTCGGTCACTTTGACTACAAGTATCTCCGCTTCCAGGCCATCGACACCCCCGGAATTCTCGACCACCCTCTCGAGGAGATGAACACCATTGAGATGCAGAGTATCACTGCCATCGCCCACTTGAGGTCCGCCATCATGTACTTTATGGATCTCTCGGAGCAGTGTGGCTACACAGTGAGCGCCCAGATTGCTCTCTTCAAGAGCATCAAGCCCCTCTTCTCCAACAAGCTCGTCTTTGTCGTCGTCAACAAGATCGACGTCACCAAGCCTGAGGACCTCGAGCCCGAGCTGCAGGCTGAGCTCCAGTCCATCCTCAAGTCTGGTGAGGTCGAGCTCCTCCAGCTCTCCTGCAACACCCAGGAGGGTGTCCAGGAGGTCAAGAACGCCGCCTGCGAGCGTCTCATCGCCGAGCGCGTGAACCAGAAGCTCAAGGCCGGAACAAGCGCCAGTGGCAACATCGGTGGCAGGTTGGCCGATGTCATGTCCCGAATCCATGTCGCCCAGCCCATGGGCGGCCAGGCCCTCGAGACCTTCATCCCTGAGGGCGTCAAGGACCGCAAGAAGTACGACAAGGAGGACCCTGAGCGCCGGAAACTGGCTAGGGATGTCGAAGTCGAGAACGGCGGTGCCGGCGTCTTCAACGTCGACATGAAGGCCGACTACCTGCTCGAGAACCCTGAGTGGAAGTACGACAAGATCCCCGAGATCTTTGACGGCAAGAACGTCTACGACTTCATCGACCCCGACATCGAGGCCAAGCTCCAGGCCCTCGAGGAGGAGGAGGAGAAGCTCGAGGCTGAGGGTTTCTACGAGTCGGATGAGGATGTCGAGGACGACGAGGAGGCCGAGGTGCTGCGCAAGGCCGAGCTGATCCGCGAGAAGCAGCAGCTCATCCGCAACGAGGCCCGCATGAAGAAGCGCCTCAAGAACCAGGCCATCATCCCCCGCAAGCTGGCCAAGAAGAACCTCTCCGAGTTCGAGGACGCCATCGATGCCCTGGGAGTCGACGCCACCGACATCGCCGAGCGAGCCCGCTCAAAGTCACGCCCCCGCGGCCGCTCCATGTCCCGCAGCCGCCTCGGCACCGAGGACCCAGATGCCATGGACGTCGACCGTGCCAGCACCCCTCGCGACCGCATGCGCTCCATGAGCCGGGCCCGAAGCCGAGCCCCGACCAGCAGCCGCCGCGACGACGGTGTCCAGGACGATGCCACCCGCACAAAGGCCGAGCGCATCGCCAAGCTCAACCAGAAGCGCATGAACCGCATGGCCCGCCAGGGCGAGGCCGACCGACACACGAGCGCCTCCCTGACCAAGCATCTTGTAAGTTGTCCCTGTGTTGGATCCGTGAAGCCACTGCTAACTTTTACTCTTTCCAGGTGGTCGGAAAGCGTGGCATGGGCAAGACAAACCGTCGATAAAGGAGTCAAGCCCAGATCTCTGGGCTCGTCTTCCTCCACGTCTGTTTGTCTTTCCCTCTCTCTCATTTTGGCATATTTTTGCGGGTTCGTGGGCCGTGGTTTTTGCCTGGGAGTTGGGGCGTATGGAAAAAAAGAGAATATGAATTGTGATCCCATCGCTGAGTTGTTGTGTACGCACTTGATTGCGCGTGTGGCGTCGTTGCTGGGGGTTTTCAAACCAGCTCGGCTAGAATAGTAGATATCACGGGTGTCCCTTGCTGGAGCAGAGAAAGGGGCTTCTCTACCTTCTTCTTAACTTAAGTACTTATGATTTACGAGGCAAAAAGTTTGACTGTTGATAATCAAAGATATCACAATGCCTGATTACACATGTATCCATTTTCCCCATATGATTGATTATTGAATCATACGTGAGGTACTATCGAAAAAAAGGTATATTTCAAGGGTTGCTTGTCGTCTACAGGGACAGTTTCTTCACCCTCGGTTTGTCGTGGGTCGCCACAACAACCGTTGTCATAATGATGATTACAGTCATGAGAACAAAGCTGACGCACGCCGTTGTCTCCATTGCGCGGCTCACCTTCTCCTTTGGTTTCTCCAGCCCCAGCCCAGACTCGTGGTCGCGAGCTCTCTACTGATCCTCGGCGACCTGGATGCCGTCCCTCAAGCCCTCAACCTTGAGCTCCTCGCCGGCCGCGCGACGGTAAATGTCCTTGACGTCGTCGGTGGTGGTCTCGAAGTGGCTGGTGGCGTCGTAGCTCTTGGAGATGAAGATATTGTCATTGGTGCCGTCCGAGTTGGGCTCGTAGATGGGGATGGGAGGGCCCTGAAAGATATGTCAGCTCAACTCTGCATAATACCTGCTTGATGTAGGCAACTTACCATGAACTGCTCCTCGATCTTTCCGAGGCGGTCCAGACCGGGCTGGAGCTCAAGGTGGTGGTTAGCCGTGGTCTCGGCGATGGTGGAGACGATGGCGATCCAGTAGCCCTTGGGGCAGACGTTGTGGGCGGATGAAACACAGGCGATGTAGATGTCTAGCACTTGTCAGCAAACACATATGAACAGAGCAACATATGGGGTCACATACCGTTCTTGCGGCCGACCTGGGACTGGGGGATGATGAGCTGGGCCGAGTCGCTGTCGTTGGTGCCAGCCAGAGGGTGCTTCAGGATGCAGATGGCACGGAGAACGTGGCCGACAACCTTGGTCTTGTCGACAAAGTATGAAGGGTCACCGAGGATGAGCTTGGCGTTGGTCTCAAACTTCATCTCCTCAACACCAGACATGGTGGCCTTGATACCGACAGCCTTATCGCCCTCGTACAGAATCTCGTCGACGTGGGTGTTGAGCATGTAAGTGCCACCGTAGATGGCGGACAGACGGGCAAAGCCCTGGGGGAGCTCGCCGAGACCGTAGAGAGGGTAGATGTAAGGGGACTTGCCATATCGAGCGACCGAGTTACCATAGAGGCGGATGCGCTCGATGGCCTCGGGGGCCTGGCCGGGGGTGGTGATGTAGTCGTCGGTGAGGTACAGGGCCATGGCGTGGCCAATGAAGTCCTTGGTGGTTGCCTCGAGTCCGAACTTGTCAAAGACATCCTTCATGGTGCAGCCGTTGATGTCGAGACCTAGTTGAATAGCTACGAGTCAGCTCATGATGGTCTCAACCAGCGAGCAGTCACTGCATTGCTCTCGGTGCTGCGCTCGGGGATACAAACCCTTGTGTGTCGCGGGGTCGTTGATGTCAAAAGTGCCGACCCACTCGATGAAGGACTTCATGCGTCGCTTCTCAAAGATACCCATCAAGGGGGACTTCAGAGCCTCCGGGGCGTCAGAAGGCACCTTTGCGACGGTAGCTTTGCTTCCAGAGCCCTGCTGGACGTAGCTGCCGGCAACCTGCTTGAACTCGAGATATCGTGTCACGTCGGTGGAGACGAGGATGTTGGTCAACTCGCCCGAGGACATGAGGAACTTGGGAACGAGGTCGATGTTCCAGTCGTTGAGGCGGCCATACTGCTTCCAGGGCTCCTCGCCTTCGCGGTAGTTGCCATACTTCTTGAAGAGCTGCGTGAGGTCGTCGTTAGAAATGTCGGGTCAAGGGGAGGAACGCTGGTCGGGGGTAGAGGAGTGGGTGGGGGGGTTGCATACCGCCTCGAGGTTCACGGATGCCGCCTCTCTGGGAACACGGTCAGCTTGGTTGTCTCTGGGGGGTGTATCACGGTGCAGGGGAGACTAACCCGCCATAGTGGTCATTCCGGTCGATGTGGAGGACCTTCTTGCCCTTGACGCTGAAGACACTGTTGGGGAAACCATCAGCCGACCGCCTTTATATCAAGCAGCACCAGCACCGTCAAGCGCCAGCGCATAGGATCGCAAGACGAAGCGCTGTAGCACCAGCTTTGCTGCGTCTGTCCACTCATCGACTTACCCAGAGAGAATACACTCGGTCAGTCCTAAAAAACACGGTCAGTACAGAATCGAGGCACCAAACTCCCCATCCATCCGTCCATCGCATAAAGTCCCAAGCTTTGGCTGGATGCGGGGGGATTCGAACAGCAGAGCAGAGGCGGGGGGAGCGACATACCAGTGCCCAGCACGATGACGTCGTATTCCTTTGCAATCTCATCCATGATGCACGATGGTGACTATCCGTCGATGACTGAATGTGAATGTGTAGTAGAGGGAGGAGGTGAGGGTGAAGAAAAAAGGAGGAGAGGAGCAAAAGAAGCGGGATGAAGCTCGAGCGAGGTGCGAAGAAAGTGGCGGGGTTTGGGGAGGGGATGAAAGCATCGGTCAAGGTCAATCCTTAGGTAGCCCGTGTGGGGACCGTCCTCACTATTTTAGAGGACCACTGCCAAAGGACACTCCAACTTCATCCTAACCTTGTGGTTGACGCCTCCAACAGCAACGTCTTACCCAGTTTGTCCAGTCCATCATCTCGCTCCCACGAGACCGATCACTGATTATTGATTATGCATTGCCCGTTTCGTCGTGGCTACTAATCTGCCAGATCGCTTAATCCAATTCGACTAGGTAGCTAGTATGAGCCGGCGACGGTCCCCAGAAGACTCACCGTCATATGATTGGGCTGACATGTGGGCTTCAATTGTACGATGCAGGGTCCCGCCGTCGCTGAGGCGTCGGTTGCTCGCCAAATGTGTAAATGAGATGCCATTTTCCTTCTCGTCTTCTCCTGAGAGGTGACGAGGACGTGGACATGGTCTCTTTGAGATGTTGGCCCCAGTGCCACCGCTCCCTCAACAAGACCTGCGTGCCCCCTTTTCACCATCCTGGTACACGGAATCCCGGTGACTTGAACTATAAATGCTTGCTCAATGCGGAATTCATATGCGAGTGTGTAGCTCATGCCCTGTTTTATCGGTTTGCATGACTGACATGTTTAGCAACTTCATGCTCTCCATCGTTGGTCGACCGCACTACTCATGATGAGCCATGACAACCATGACCTAGCCAAATCTCCATATCCGCGCTGCACAGTCGTATATCATACATTTATCATACACACACATGTCTTGTTTCGTCTACTGTATCTTACATGCCCTAGATATACACGACGAATAAGTCAACCTAGCTCCAACCAGACATCATGACCCTTTCCCCTTTCCCGTCCCAGACATGTCCCGACTATGCGTGGCATCACTTCATCGATAACAGGTCTTTATCGGTCCAGCGGCTTCTCTGGCTTGCCCTGTTGTGCTTCCGCTGCAACGGTGTCCACTGGGAGGCTGTCCTTGGTGTCTTGGGCAGCCTTGACTTCCGCCTCCGTCTCTGGTTGTGTCCACTCCACGGCCTCGGCCTCGTCCTCATACGCAGAGGGTGTGTAGACTTTGCCTTTGGCTCCTTTCAGGTTGATTTCGGGATCATTCGCAGCAACCTCAACGGCATCCTGCCAGGTATAGAATCGCTCCGTCAGCGCATGCTTGATGGCTCGTTGCGTCTTCATGACCTATAATTCCCGAGTCAGCACTCCAATACTCCAGTCCAGGCATTGAATCGTTGGGATTTGTGTTTACCTCTTCATCTCGTGTATCAAGCTCTCGCTCGCCGAATCCCAGCTTGGATCGAAGAAGCTCCGCCCGTGACGTAGCAAGCATGTTCCTCTCCCGGCAACACACCCACCACAGGGCATGCAGGTCCTCCCAAGACTTCTTTCGCAGCTCCTCGACCGTCCACGCTCGTCCGTGCTCCTCTGTCTCCTTGGGCGTCCACAGCAACTTGCCCGGCGCGGGGAAGAAGCCCCAGAGCCCATGGTCAGGGTCGACCTTAACCTCGGGCTTGAAGTCGCGGGGTTTGGGCAGGGGAACGTTGGACATGGAGAGAGGCTCGCGAGGTCCCGAGCCGTACAGGCTACTCACGCCACGCTTCGGGTTGTTGTCCTTGGTCTTGCGCTTGCATTGTGGTGCGGTCGTTGAGAAGTGGGCGGTGGCTCGAGGTGCTGAGGAGGCCTTGCCGATCAATGATGTTCTGGAGGGGGTGCAGGCCTGGAGTATCCGGCCTGAAGAGGACCGCAGCGCAATTGGGCTTGCCATTGGCAGATATACGGCCTGTCGGGACGTTTGGACGAGGCTATTCAACCCACCTCAATAGCACGCAGCAAAATTTGGGGCACAGCTCGCTGTCTCTCGGTGTCGGCTGATTGTAAGGCCGGCGCCGCTCTTGAGGTCACGTGCATAGACTTCTCACCGAGGCTCACCGAGAGATGGATCTCATCAGTGGGTTCCTCCTCGATGGAGGCGCACTTGCAGCACGGATAGCCTGGTACGGAGTACAGAGTACATGATCTCTTGGGGTGGGTGATGCGGGGGAACTGCTCCAGATGCCCCATCTCATAGCCATATTCTAGAAAAATAAGGGTGTTGCCAGTTCCTGGCTAGAAAGACCACCAGAGCCACAAACGGGATGCGGGCCCTATCCATTCATCGTCAGGAACGGACGAGCATGAAGCTGGGGGACTCCATCGCCGTCTCCACGTTTCTGAGCCCATCGTCGAGCGGACGGACGTTATCGTGATCAGCCCTCTGAGCAACGACAGTTTCATGTGAACAATTCAATGCATCAAACTGCGGCGAGATGGCGCTTACGACAACATGAGACGCGCGTCAGGACATAGAAACCACCGACTTGATTCTAAACATAGGTATTGTAGGCACCGAGAGGGGCAATTGCAAGTCTTCCGCCTCTCTCACCCTATACTGTACGAGGTCGGCACAGAAAGCAAAGCTCGTCGTCCTTGTGTCTAAGAGCTGGGCAGCAAATGCCTCGTTCACGACATCACCTCCAGGGTAAATCCACCCTGCACCGCACTTCACCCGACATGTGTGACGAGCAAGTGATAATCGCCCAAAGCCGCAGATGTCCGTGCCGCCTGTGTCGGCACCATTACACGTGTGCATGTGTTGATGTGTTCCTTCGACACGCACTCATCGCATAGGATGCTCATCCATGCGTCACCAACCTCACCAACCAGCCAGCCTTGGCCAGCAGCTACAGGCTACAGGCTCACAACCCTGTCACGGGCGGCTCGACGTGAATGCAACATGCAACCCCTCCCCTCGCGTCTGGCGCGTGGGGGTTTGCACAGCCTTCCTCGGCCATCTTTCCAACTCGCAATGCCCGATTCAGGGAATGATGGTCATGCAAGCCATGCAAGTCAGAAGGGTTCGGGGGGTGACTGCAACCCAGGTGCTTGCAAGCGGAGCGCAACTTGGCGCCCAACAAGGGGGCATCTGCCGTAATTGTCCAGAGACATTTCTGGGTTTGTTTGGCATTGGCATTGGCATTGGCAGCCAGTATCGGACAAATAATACTGCCAACCATTCTATCGCGGCATATCCCGCAGGGAAAAAAAGCCGACACATCACAATCATGAGCTTCAACACACCAGGATCCAGTTGCCAGTTGCTAGTTGCCAGCTGCATAGCTCGCCTCTGGTCGCCTCTCCAACGACAAACTACCTTTTCAACCGAGGCGAGGCGAATCTCCCTAAACCAGGTACCTGGGGGCTCTTCGAGACAAAACAAGTGGCAGTGACCGCCCGAGTCCATAGCTCGAGTCAAGTGAAACGGGCGAGGGTCAGGAAATACGGATATACATACACGGGACACGGGAAAAGGAGATTACGCCTCAAGAGGCGCCAAAAAGCAAGTCAGGAAAAAGTTGTTCGCTCACCGAAACTCCGAGGAATGGTGCGGGCGAAAGGAGCTTTTCGCAGCCTCTCAAATCACAAATCCGTCGTCATCCATCCATTCATTCACCAATCTTGCCTTTGGCAGGTAGCCCGGGCCAAGTTCGAGAACCGTTCTGGCCTCAACTGCTAGCGTCAAACATATATCCTTTCAAGTGAAGTGTGCACCAGTGGTTAAACCTTGGGGCTCGTGGGACGCACTGGTATCGAGTACTTGACCCCGACAGCCAGTCAACGCATAGCAGATTCGCGGAGGGTTCGTAGTGCGCCCCTCCCACTTCCCGCGGTGAAGACGTACTGTACCGTGTCGTACGTACAGACCTGGAGAAACCGCCAGGGCCAAACATGTGTCGCAGCTGTGGTGCGAGCATCGGCTGCCCATCGTCATCATCGTATCTTGCTTGATATCGATCACCGACAACAGTTAACCCGCGCTGCATGGTCATCTTACAGCCGGCTCAAGTTTCCCTCCCCAGCACTCCGTAGACCAAGTTTGGAAGTCTCAACCAGCATTTTGCTTTCCGAGTCGGCTCGCCAGCGACGCCGCCAGTTGGTGTTGGTGGGGGGCCTCGTGGTGAAACGGACAGCGCGGCCAGCCAAGAACGACGCCTCTCCGGCAGAGTTCCGCACTAGACGACGCCAGTGGTGATTAATGATGGGTGGGATGTTGGATGTTCGATGTGAAAGGCGTATTGTTGCAGGCTGGGCGTTCGTGACGTACATGACCGACCGGCGGCTGTGGGTGGTTGGGAAAAACCAAGCTGGCGCTGGTCAAATAAGCATTACCCTATTAGCTCCGATACCCTCGACTGATGCTCTCTTTGTCGCCGAAACGGGTCGGGGGTGGAGGGCTTCGAGGCCGTGCACCCTTCAAGATTCCGCACCTGTCGCTTCAGACGTGCAGCTCATCTCTCTGTACGGCGTAGTCAGAGTAGATTTCGGTGGCTCATCACTAGACCGGCCCGGCTGAACGAATGACGTGCGGACATTGATGTGCGGTTGAGAGAGCGAGCGATTTAATTCTCTGGCCGTCGCGATACAGTACAGTATCAGGGAATTCGAAACCCCCGAGGCTAATGATTTATGACTCGTGCAGCCGTGCCTACGCTGCAAGCGGTCCGTTCATTTGCTGATTGCGCGGAAAATGTCGATACGCACAGCACGCGGGGGTTGATGGAGGGAGGGATACAGGACGGAATCCTCCTCGGTTGTGTTGCCGACGCCCACGGCGAGCAGTTCATACATGGCGTGGAGATGAAGCCATCGCGACGTGCCCTTTCCCTACCTAATGTTGTGCGTTAGGACGATGTGGCCCTGACGGGGTCTTCAAGGAGCGGGAGGGACCCAGCAGGAGGAGCTTTGGTGCTTTGAGGCTCAACATGCCTCCGTCCGGCACCACCAACGGCAGTTTTGCTCCTCTCCACCAGGCCCGCTTCTCCAACGATTGCCGAACATGGCCCTCTTTTGGTGTGGTGCACTGGAGAAAACCATGATGGTGTGCATGGCTTACCGGACGAGAACCACATCTCCGACGATATCGGGCGAGATCCTCCTGTCCGCGTCCAGTTTTCTTTGACCAGAATTTTCGCCCCTTACGTCGACGAAACTGTATCATTGTCTCGAATGTCAAACGGGCACCCTCCAGGAGCCCGAGCCGCCCTCACCTTCGTAAAACCCAGAGGCAGACCTCAATCCCTGTTGCCCATGTCAGCCACTGAATTCCATCGGATACCCCGATGGAGCAGTCCCGACTGTCGGAGCAGGGGTCTCCAAGAAGGGCGTGTCTCTTGCGCACTTATCAGCTGAGGTTGCGAGCATCATCCCTACGCGACCAGAATAAGTCACAGTTAGCGACCAGACAACCGATGACATCTTGAACAGCTTGCCGGCGGCACCCGCGCCCGCCACCACCAGACCCTGGTGCCGGGCACACATGCCAGATTCGTACATGCCACAATTACTACGCCATTTGTCAGCGAATATCTTCCATGGCAATCAATCAATGTGCTGTGAGGAACTGCTGTAAGTGCAGGATCGCAATTTGCCTGGCCTGTTTATGACCTGTCTCCTGGGTAGCCACCAGCAAGCTTTTGCCTGTCAAACGTTGGCTAAAACAAACGTGAGCTTGGGTGGAGCGCGAGTACGGTAGGTAAAACGGCGGTGGTGTTTCTCGAGTCGGTGAAGTCTCGGAAAAAAGAAAAAGAACGTCATAAGAAGTCATGGGAGAAGAAAATTTGATACCTCAGGCCACGCAATGGCCAGGGGTAACCGACCCCGGCCCGGTACTGACAATGGCGGTAAGGACACATGTTGAAGAGGCAAAACACCCAGGACGATTCTTGAGCAACGCGGTCGTGATTGATTTCAATGCCATGTTGGACGTCGTCGAGATTGATAAACGACAAGGTGTGTATCCGCACGATCGCGGCTCTGGCAGTTGTTCTGTCCCACGTTCTGGCCATGACAATGTCCCACAGCGTCCGCGCCCTGGTAAAAAGAGGGCCCAAGAGGCGCCGCCACAGAGGCAGGGGGTGACTGATGCTAGACAGTGGCAGGGGAACAAAAATCCCCCAAGTCTCAACCAGCTTGGTTCGTTGATGGTTGTTTCTCGGGAATGACGCCTGTCTCGGTGTTCCCGCCGCTATGCATGCACAGAGGGAGGTGGTTGACATTCCCCAAAGTCCCTTTGTTTCGAGCTTGCCGGTCATCGTCCGATCGCGGAAAGCCCTCAACGGGCAGTACTGGCGGGTAGATGCCCAACTCGGTTGCTGGACCAGGACATGGTGATATCGTGACAAGGTGATATATATTTTGTATCGTGCGTGGTCTGAGGGAAGCATGGTGGTTGCGACATGGGCGGGTTCTTAACAGGCCAGCGTGGGCGGCTCAGATCAACTCTTCTCCAACTATGGAGTACGCCTCCTCACGGGAAGGACTCCACCACAAGCTTCTGGAGTCAGAATCGAAGCCTTCCCTTCCCTCCCTCGTTCGTCCTCGAGCAGAATGCTATGGCGGGAAGGTGAGGGGTTCCAAGGGGCCTGGCTCCACTGAGATCTGCCTCGGTGGGAACAGCCGGGCGTGGTGTTTTCGGGAGCCATTGGACGGCCCCGTTGCAGTGCCTGGCGTCGACGACAAGGAGATCCGAGGACCCTTGGAGCAAAGTGCCTCGTGTCAATCAATTCGCGCGTGCCTGCGTTTCAGGGACGACAAACCAGGCGCACCGTCTGACCGACACTGAGGGTGATTTCTTTCCCGCGGACTGTCCGCCGCAGTGATCGGAGTACCTCGCACGTACTAACAGGATTCGGCGAATTTTGTTCTCTTCCTTTTTTGCTTCTGTTGACCCACTCTGCTATTCTTTCGCTCTAGGTTGGCAGGGGTCCGTTGAATCGTCAGTGCTGTTGGCGCTAACTTGTCGAGCTTTCTCTCTCGTACCGAGCCAATGTCTCGTCGTCCGTGGAATTTTTATGCCGAAAAGTATTCTCCCAGGGTGCTGCCCCCGAACCAAGGGAACTTTTGGCCGAGTTCACCGATCAATAGGTTCGAATGAAAGGGTTCCAAGGATCACACCGCGGCCAGTGCCCTTGCTCCTTGTCAGCTTTTGAGCGAGACAGAGGACAGGGAACATGCTTGAGACTCGCTTGACTCGTGGATCCTGCACATCATCTTGGGATCCTGGCGTCTTCGAGTCACGAGGCGAGCGCCTGCCCGTATGCGCACATGGCTTCA
The DNA here is from genome assembly GCF_023522795.1 of Fusarium solani. Lineage (NCBI taxonomy): Eukaryota > Fungi > Ascomycota > Sordariomycetes > Hypocreales > Nectriaceae > Fusarium > Fusarium solani. The sequence continues at coordinate 3,049,685 of NW_027072154.1, forward strand.
GGGAACTAATAGTCTGTTTGGCAAGCCCCCAAGGTCATGATGCCAGAACAGTTTACGTACCAGCGTGGGCGGCGTACAGTGTAGTGCCAACAGAGGGACAGGCCAGACCTTGGTCGCGGCTGTTGCCAAGACATGCCGTCTGAGTTTGGCATGGGATCCCGTTATTAAACCGCTCTTGAGGCCAACGACAAGCGCGCCGTACGTATCATGGCAAGGGATGGTGCCATGGCATGGTTGAGCAAAGCAAGTTGACCTCGCCAGGACGGGCGTTGAGATGTCCAGGAGCCACCAGGGCTTGAAAGTTTGCCGCTGTCGAACAAGGCAGTCGGGAACTCTGGCCTGCCATTGGTCCTCGACCGAAATGGTATTGATATCAACTTGTAGGTGAGTTGGCCAAACACCTTTGTGAATCTTGAATCACATTAACAACGCCAGTGGTAACAATACCATAAACAGGCCATGGGGACTCGCAAGAGATGCACGAGACAGCCCCAGACGATGTCTCGAAGCATCTGGTACGCATGAAACATCTGGTCAAGATCTGTCTCAGTGCAAAGGACATATCGATGGCTTGAAGGCGGTCGAGAAAATCTGGCCACGATCCTCTAGTCCCGTAGCGTCGACACTAGTCGCTCAAGTTGCTCACAAGATCAGGCAAGAAAAAAATCTCGAAATGAGAAGGGCTGCATGATCTGGTCGAGAGATCCCGGCGCGAACTCGGCGTCCGAGTCGTGTATGAGGTAATGCGGTGAGAGGACTCGGTTTGGTGTGAAGCATCGTGACCTTTGGGTGTGTAGCGAGGCCGGCTACGACACCGGGAATCGGATGGGGCAGCGCGCTCCGGAGACTAAGAGTACGAGGTATCGTGTACAACGGTCCAGGAAGCCTGGACAGCTTGACAGGTAGGGAGGCAAAGCGTACCTGTTACGAAATCACCCAACCTCCAACAATTCCCACGCGGAGGACACCCCCACCCCCTGGCCCGAGCACATTTGGCGCACCGTACCAACCGACCGTGCAAAGTCCGTCGTTGTCCGAGAGGCCGTTTGTGAAGTGTCTCGACGCGTTGTGCATCATCCTGGTTTCTGTCTTTTCTTGTGCAGAACGATTCCCTGCCTGGGGCCAGGATGGCGAGACGAGCCAGCATTGCGAGCATCGGTGCAAGTGCCGCCAGATCCCTGACTTGACACAGGCATTGGAGGGCCGCCTGACACTGGGTGATATTAGGAAAAATAGTGATGCGGTGATGCTGACCACGACGTTGGAATAAGAGATGGTTGTTCAGGGCCTTGGGTTTGGTTGCCTTTGGCGGGCCTTTGTCATGAGGCCGAATCCCCAGACGTGCGTGCCCGCGCCTCTTGACCCAGGGTTCCTCCCTCCCTTGCTGGGCGGTGTCGGACGGCGAGACCGGTGCCGCTATCGCTGCCGCTGCTGTTGCTAACGATGCCGCCCAGCGCCTCAGTTGCCTGCCTCATGGCCTCAACGCTGGAGGCTGCTCTGGATCGGAGGTGCATTTCATCAGATCAGGATGGTGCCTGAGCGAGGGGCTTGCATGTCAGGTCGCCGCCTCACGCACACCTTGGCCGATGCGCCCAAATCGGTTTGGCGTGTTTGGCATTTCCGTCAAGTACCTTATACGCTTGATGCGCCTGTTGGTACAGCGAGGACGGACGGGATGCAGAGTTTTTTCTTTTAGGGAGGCGTCATGGCCGGCGGCAACCTGAATGAGGACATGCCCAGTGTTTGCCAGTGTCTGTATCTCTTGGAGGTGTAAAAGATTGCATCACCCCCATCCATCATCCCCTCGGCATCTGGAGAATTACAGTGCGTTGAGGCGTTGGTGATAAGGCGGTGCTGGAAGGGAAAGAAGCACCCTGATCGTTTCTGTGGATACGACGAGGGTACCTGGCTACTCGCTGGACGTGGCTGCAGCCAGTAGGTGACGAGCAAGTATTGAAAGATTCACCGCAAACCGCAGTGCCTTTCTCGGGCCCCAATTCTGGCGGCTTAGAGCGGCAATGGCACCCACGCTAGCGGCCAACTGGGACAAGCCAGAAATTTCGCCGTAGACCCGATTTGAAAGAGAAGAAAGACGAAGGGTGATTGCTAGTACATAGGCGAGAGCAGACGCGGGTGTGTAGAGAGTAAAAAACGAGAGAAAAAAAAGAGCGAATGTCGGGACAAGAAGGGAAGGGTTGAGAGAATTGGATGCTGCAAACAGCTGGCGTCCAGTGTTGAAGCGTCGTCCTTGCTTGGCAGATGTCGCTGGTACCAGGTACTTCGGTGTTTACTCCGGCTCTGGCTGCACTGGTCGTTTTCTCCCGTTGTCGTCTCTCACTGGCCGACAGGGGTACAGAAGAGAAGGCAAGGCAGGCGGGCAACTCGTCTCTCATTTTGGCGCGCGCTCTCACTGTCTGCCTTCTGTCTGGCAAGGCGAGGTTGGCAGGTACGGCGAGGTAGGAGGTACCTTAGGCTTCCTTCTCTCGGTTTGTTCCTCTCTCCCGTTCCCTCATCTTCCATCTTCCTTGATCTCCCCCGAATTTTTTTTTCTCTCGCTCACCTCACTCACTTTTTTCAACATCCCCTCACATCAATTCCAGCTCTTGCATCCCCCCTCCCATTGAGCAACTCGCTCGATTTCACTGTCGCGATATCTCCGCAAGATTTGCGCGTCTGGCGCCTGGCCCCATCAAACACGTCCGCGACCCGCGACCTATTTTTTTTTCCTCTGCTCCAGATCCCAGCCCCAGCTATCCTCGTTGTGGTTCCTCATCCTCGCCGTGGGCCCACTTCCCTTCCAGCATTATCCACTTCCCACTCTCTTCACTGCACCACCCAGGTGTGTGAATTGTGAGCGTGCAAGACCGACTACTACGTACTGTGCGTGCCAGCCAAGGCATTTCAACGGTTCCGCTGTTGCTGCGAAGTTCTCTCTTCTGCTGCCGCTTTCCACTGCCGCCTCGCGCCCTCCTGCGATTGCGTACTAAGCAGGAAAAAAATTGCTACTTAGTGTCCGCTACCGCAACACTGTCTTTTTTATCTCACCCCCGCCCACTTCTTTTTTTTTCTTCGCGCCTCTCGCACTCACGCCCTCCCTCCCACCCACGCAACATCCACCCACCGCAACCCACCTTTCCGACCTTGCTGCCCTGACAGCTTGCCCGCCTGAAGGAGAAAAAAAATAAAAAGGTTCGAGACCCAGTTCTCCACTCTGTGCACCCTCTCCAAAGCACCACCTTCAGAAGAGGGACCTGCCACGAGCCTCATCCTCCACCATCCGGGAACCTCGTCTGCGGAGCTCTACAAGGCTTCGTACTTGATCTCTGTTTGCCATCGAAGCTTGCAAACTTCTGAGGATCCCTTCGACCCCTCTTTCTTCTTCTCCGCAATCCTCGACTTGGACTTGTCATCAACCGCCAAGGTCCATCCTACCCCGGGCAGTTTTTGCGTCGCGGTTTCTTCAACACCACGTCCCTTGTCACCAACTTCACCTCTCCCAAGGGTAGCATGGACGGTTCGCAGTACCCCTCCAATGGTATAAACACGACTTCTTCTGGTCAGACTTATCCTTCACCTACCGCAATCTCTCCCAACCAGCTGCAAACCGGCTCGCCTCTTCCTCAGACACTGCCGCCGCTGCAGCCCCCAACGTCGGCCATGCAAAACATCTACGGCAGCCACCCGCACACGCCGCGGACTCCAGGCACCCCAAACACGCCTGGATCTGCCTCCAACCTGCCCAGCTACCAGCAGCAGACATCGCAGCCCGGCGCCCGTGGCGGTCTTTACTCAATGCCCCCGAACCAATACCCGCCTCCCCAGGCCTATGGCACCTCGGCGGCCATGATGCCCCAGGCGACCACAACCGTGTCTCACCCACAGCCCATCGCGCCCGCGCCCGCTGGTGGCCGAGGGCCTCCGGTGTTGCGACCCATGCCTCCCGGCGGCATCATGTCCCAGCCTGGTGTCTCTTCGCCTTATGGCCCTAGCTCGCTCATGCAGCCTACCTCGGTTCTTCAGGAAGGCGAGCAGCCTACTCACGTTGTCGGGTCACAGGGACGACGCGGTATCTTGCCAAGCGCTCCCGGACGGCCTGCTGCCCCGGCCGCTGGCACTGGCGGCACCAAGAACACGGTCATTCCAGTGAAGGATGCTGATGGCAAATTCCCATGCCCTCACTGCACAAAGACCTATCTTCACGCCAAGCATTTGAAGCGCCATCTTCTGCGACGTGAGTCTGAAAGCACTATTGACACATACAGTGATTACTAACATGCACCTGGCAGACACCGGCGATCGCCCATACATGTGTGTCCTTTGCCGCGATACGTTTTCTCGAAGTGATATTCTGAAGCGCCACTTCCAAAAGTGCTCTATCCGCCGTGGAAACCCCACCGGAGCTAGCCACCTGTCCCACCCTCAAGCGCACGTCAAGAAGAACGCCCAGGCTCAGAAGGCTGCTGGTCTCGCTCACGAGGGCGACCTGAACCACCTCAACGGCTTGAGCAACCTGCCCGCTGACAACATGGTCCACCCCTTTGGCATGGTCCCTGTCAATGACGGCATGAACAACATGGCTCAGGACCAGAGCCAGCTGTCCCGATCCAGCTCGCTCGGCCGTCTTGACAATGGTAACAACGCTGACAGACGCCAAATGAACGGCCAGGTCATGGGTGCTTCTCAGCCCTACGCTACCGACCCCAACTTGAGCAATCAGCAGATGCCCGGCTACAGCATGCCCCCGGCTCAGAACGGAATGCCCATGTATGGCGGTTCAAACAACCAACAATCTAGCCTTGATTGGTCTCAGATGTTCCAGGCTGGTGCGCATCAAACCTATATCAACAACTCTTTCAATCCTAATCTTGGACAGACGCAGATCGGAACCAAACCCGAACCTAATACCGGGCCCGGAACGACAGGCGACAGTGCCAGTGCCACCGACCCCCTCTTGTCGAATTGGGGAATGCCATCCCATCTCCAGAATCCATACAACCAGCTCTCTGATCAGATCCTTAACTTCTTTTATCCTCCTAACCAGGCCATCGATCCCCAAAGCGCGGGAATGAACCTCTACTTTTCACCCGACAACGTCAAAGACTTCTTGGACAAGTACACCCATTTCCACATCCATATGCCTTTTCTCCACGTCACAACATTCAAGGTCATGGAGGCATACACTGGCTTACTCGCAGGCATGTGTTGCATTGGCGCTTGCTACTCAGACCGTGTCACGTCGTCCAACGTTCGCGAAATGATGGACTTTCTCGTTGTCGCGCTTCAGCGCGACTGCAAGATGATGTCCAATGCTGAACTGCAGACAGGCGAACCGAGATTTGCATCTCGGACTGACATCGAAGAGCTGCAGGCTGTCCTGTTAACATGTATCCTTCTGCTCTGGAACGGATCGCCTCAACAACGGGAGCGGGCTCGACACATTTATCCTGTGCTCGCGTCTCACGCCCGGAAGCTGAATCTTTTCCAGCCACCCAATAACACCGCCTTGATATCCCCTCTGCATCGAATCGACTTCAACCCAGCTGAATTCGACCCGAGGCAGTTCGCCTGGGAGACTTGGATTGACCAAGAACGACGCAACCGCCTGATGTTTGGTGTTTTCCTTTTGGATGCGGCAATGGGTCTCTACTTCAACTCGAATCCACTCTTCGATGTGTTTGAGATTCACCTGCCTCTGCCTTGCGATGACGCCGCCTGGGATGCTGACAAGGCTGAGGTGTGTGCTGCGGCACTTGGTCTCAAGGGTGCTGATGCTGTGCGGGAGACGAACCCTTCTGGTACCCAACGAGCGAAGCAACCAGAGATGGACTGGGCGCTCAAGGCTCTCCTTCACCCATCGTATCAGATCCAACCAGGAAGCACCAATCTCTATGGCAAGTTCGTTTTGATCCATGGCATTTTGGCTTTGATTCGACGGGCCCAGGTGGACGGTAGTGCTGCACAGCTCTCCAAATTTGGAACCCCTCCTCCAAGTGACTGGATGACCCCGACCGGTACCAACAGCGGACGGGCAACTCCTGTGGATGGGGCGGCTGCCAACACGGACCCACAGAGCCTGCAAGCACTCACCATCGCCCTGGGCAAGTTCAAGCAAAACTGGGACACCGACATGGCCAATCAGTTTCCACCAACCTTGCCGGGATCAAGCAACCCTCGACGACATGGCTTTTCGCGGGACGGTGTGCATTTCTATTGGCTAGCCAACTACATGCTCAAGCACACACAGACCTCTGAGTTGCGACTGTCCCCGGACGCTCGTTTCGTGCAGGTCATTCAGCTGTTGAAGTCGGTCAAATCATGGGTGATGTCTGATGGTGCGTCAAGAGGAGAAGAATTAGGATCAGTCGGAGAGATTGATGATCAGTATGGAGCGATGGATCTTACACTTGAGATGGCAAAACTATTCAAGCCTCTTCCACAGGTGGTGGAAGACGCTGGCACTGCGTCTGTCAAGACGGAACTCGACACAGGAACGGCAGTATGACTTTCTTACCTATTCACACCAAAAAAAGCACTCGGAGGGGTAGGGGTTGCATCAGGAGGCGTTGCATTCTGATTTTTTTTTCTTGTTTTCTTTGTATCTGGGTCACTGGGTTCGACCGAAGTGATGGCCCTCTTCGGATCGGCTGGATTGGTCTCATACGCATCCAAGGTCGGCACCGGCATTTTTGTGCAATGCATTTGTTGAGAATTAGACGGGGAGAGGAGTTGCTGCATTATTAGACTTTGATCCAGATAGAGAGGGAGGTCTAGCCGGTTAAACGGTCTTCCGGCAGACCATCATGACTTCATGGCTTGGGCTGGTTAATGATGTTTGCCAAATCTTTGCGTGTCTCAGCCTTGCTTGTGAATCGTGATCGGTGAAGTGACTTGTGTAGACTCGTGCGAAATGGCATGTTGTATTGCCGAATTACTGAACAGTATTTTCATTGACGCGGGCTCATTGACGCGGGCTCATTGACCAGCTAGGTATTGGGAATTGGATAGGTATTCATTGCAAAAGTAGGCTCCATGGCTATTGATCAATATTTAGTTTTCCGACTTCTCATCCTTCTCGACGGTGATGATCTTTGGCGTGTATTTGTCCAGCTTAGCCTTGTCCTCCTCGGTTGGGGTAAGGCCCAGTGTCTCCTCGACTGTGTCGGCCAACATTAGGCCTCCGGCTCCCCAGGCGAGGATAGCTACACCGACACCGAGACGGGTCTTTGGAGAAAGGTTCTTGTAAGCTCTGAGTTTATGCGTGTGAGCTTCCATGGTTTCCGGTTGCATCGGCGGAGTGAGAATGATTGAAGCAAGGATGAGTGAGGAAAGACGTACCTGAACATGGCGATGGCGTGAGATGGACAGAAAGAAGGACAGGGCGGACTGAAATGATAGGAGATGTTGCTGCCTGGTATTGAACAGCCGGCTCACTCAAGGCCAAAACTAAAGGGCGAGAGACTGCACACGTCAAAGGTATTGAAGTTTGACTGAGTTTGACTGAAGATGGGGAAAAATGAAGCCGCGGCGGATTGAGTTGAGGGCACGGTGGGCGTGTGCATAGCGAGTGAACCTCGAGCTCAAAGGCTCTTTCCCCGGGAACGTTGGGATGAAGGCAGGTGAAGCATAGGAGGAAGGCACAGCGGATGCAAAGCGGATGCAACTTAACTCAAATCATGGATGCCTCCCCTATTCCCCAACAAACGCTTGTCCCATTCATTCTATTTAATCACCATCAGAGCCGCGTGAAATCGATCTGGCCTTGTTATTCTTCACTTATATCAAACACTTACATTAGACACTCACATCGAACCACATCGAACCACATCAAACCAGACTCGTCCATTTGTGGAGGAAAGCTGCTGCTCAAGACAACAATGTCCGAACGATGCATCTCGCACCGGCCATTGAGGTCCCGCTTCCATGGCATTCCGCGCAAGCTCACCCACTACACAGCGGACCATCTTTCACGAGACAACTCTGACTACCAACATCGACTAGACAGGCGAATCGGAGAATACACACACCATGGGCTCGGCATCTCCCACTTCGATGGCGTGGTATGGAGGGACGACGGGCTACGCCTTCATGAGCTGTCCAAGATACCCAGCTCTGCGTCACATATTCGCTCTGTCAAGTTTAACCTGACCCGCGTGGATCAGGACATGTTCCAGAATGCTCTCGCTGAGATCAAGGATCCCCAGAAACGGGAAGAGGCAAGTTTACTTTACCGTTCAAGTCAGGGCGAAGCCACAGAGCCCGTTGCCTTCCCAAGGAAGTTGGTTGCTGCCGCCTTGAGGGACCTACCCAACCTCGAATCCGTCACCTTCACCTGGGTTGAGTGCCCATGGAAGAAACACATGGCGGCTGACGGTCCCTCTGTCGAGGAGGAATCACTGGCCAGAGCTGGCAAGGAGGTGTTCAAGACGCAGCAGGCCATTATCGAGGCGCTACGAGAGCGCAACCTTCCTCTCAAGAGCCTAACCCTGGAACCCTTCATGCCTCAATGCGTGCTTGCCCTCTCATCCTTTGATCCAGCTGTCTCGACTGTCTTTGGGTCTATTACCAGGCTGACGCTCAAACTGGACTGCGGTGTTTCCGTATTCAAGCCCAACTATCTCAACTATTTCATATCCTTGATGCCCAACATCCATCATCTGAGCATCCACGCTTGGTCGGTCAAGGATGAAGCATCCGGCATTGACTTTTGCACAAAGACGAGACTGCGACATCTGGAGAGTATCGACTTCTCCTGCCTCAAGATCAAATATGGCACACTTGCCAAGTTCTTCTCGGATCATGGATCAACGATCAAACGGGTCAACCTGGACAATCTGTTTTTGTGGTGCGAACCGGCCGGCAAGTGGAATCTCGGCTGGGACGATATGTTGCTGGACATGAGAGACAGTTTGACAGCCCTGCAGAGGATCAACCTCAGCGGAACCTTTACAAATGATGTTGGCCGAAATCAGGTGTTCGTCAGACGGAACGGCTCTGGTGTACGTGCCCGTGGACTGCGCCACTTCTCTTCGAGGGATGAGTTCGCACCTCTCGAGAGCTGTATGCTGGCGAATCTGGAGAGTGTGGTGTGTCCCCGACAACACCACGGAAATGCGAAAAAGCGAACCCGGGAACTGCTGACGCCATCCCCCGACAGATATTAAGCCAGGGAAATATGAAGAAGGGATGGTTTTGTTTCATTCTTTGTTAGGAAAGCGAGGATACTGCGAGGGTGGGCATTCAATGAGATTGAGAAGCAATGTGGTTATATCACCGGGCAGCGAAAACACGGGACAGCATCATCATGAAGGCAATGACAATGTCATGCTATCAGTTGAAATGGCAACGACGGAACAGTGTTATCATGGAAGCAAAGACAGGAGTATGTGTTTGTCGAGATAGTAGAGATAATGAAGTATCATCGTTCGTTAGTTCGAGGAGGAGCAACATGAGTGAATGAAGGGGTGAGCGATGCTATGAACGTGTGATGTACTGATTTATCCTCCTCTTGGACAGAAGCACCCATGAATCAAAAAGAGAGAGAAGAGGGGAGGATGATCGCCAAACAGCATAGTTGTTCGCGTGGCATTTCGCTAGGCTATTCTCCTCCCTCATGACTACCCACACGTTCCCCTCGGCTACATTATCCTAGTCTGAACAAGTGCTAAAGAACAGAAACTAGGGCTAAGTAATTGAAGCTGTCTAACTAATTGATGGCCTGATCACCCCTAGATATTTGGCTTCCAGGGTTTGTGGCAAGGAGAGACATGGTTGTGTCTCTGTGTTCTCCGGCTAGCGTTTGGGGCCCATGGATGGACTAGGAACAAGGCACAGAGGCTTTGAGAAGATTCCAAAGAGGCACCTTTCATGACTAGTGATTAACATGCACCAATAATATGCGATATGACAAGACTTTGCGTACTTTGCTAGTTCGTGATGTTCCTGTGTATCTAGGGGGAAGCTTGAGCAAGTGGTGTGGCTGGAGGAAAGAGAAAGCGCTTACAGTGGGATTGTTTCTCGAATATTGGGGAACAGATAGTCAGGTAGGATAAGAAAGTCGAGTGCTAGTGAGACCAAAATGCCGTAGTTTCAATGTTGATCGCTGAACTTGGCGAGCCCTATACTACGTTAGAAGTCAGGTGTTTCAGAGGAGTCAGAAACACTTCAAGATCAACACCAGGCATTTGTTATCGAACGATCTAGGGTGGATACAAGCACCGATTTTCCATGCCTTGCCTTTGGTATTGGGGAACACATCACATGGCAGCTTTGGGATCTCTGCTTTCTAACTTGGGTAGATGGGGGAGAGCGTGTGAGGTTGGGAAACACATGATGCTCAACAATGGGTGCCTAAGCAACTCCAATGGACATACCAGTAGCTTCAAAGTATATTCACAAGATTTGGAGTCATACACCGGAATCAACAAGTCCTTTGCTTGGATATGCTCGAGGAGCGAAGGTGGCTCATCTCATCATGTGCATGTTTTTGACTTTGTGTCAACATGAGAACATGCTTTGAGTTGATACATATCAAACCGGGTTAATTTTCATCTTGCTGCGTCTAACTCTTGTGTAATGGTACAAGGTCCCTTGTGAGGGGTGCACACTTCTTCACGGAGGCAATTAACTCTCGTGATGTCTTAGTATCTACGTGTGAACAGACGTCACGTGTCCTTGGGTCTTTGATATCGGAACCGGCCGGTCTACGAGAGGAACTGGGGAGAGGAAGGATTCAAGACACCGTTGGAGAGTCACTCCATAATCCACGGGGGGATGGACACCTGAGCCGAAGTGAGGCTGTTGATGAAGATGTGATCACGATGTCCCAGAGATCGAGCACGCAAAGACACCATCCTAGGCCAAATAGCCCGCAGATGTGACTCTAGGGAATAGCGTCAACTGTAGGCTGATACGTCCCCAGCCATGGGCAAGAAAAGGCGCATGTTAGGACATGGAGGCACGCGGAGCTGAGGGGAGAGCATACCGCGTAAAGGGGCGATGGAGTTGAGTGAGACATCAGGTGGCGAAAAGGATAGAACAGAGAGAGACATCCATCCATGGTAGAATGAGGCCCGGGTCTCTCATGTCAGCGGGCAAAGTGAAGGAGGAAAGGAAGGGAGTTAGTTTTGCTTCTGCCCGCCCGCCCAATATCACAAGCGGCTTGCTGGCACGGACGTGACAGCTCTTGAGCCGTTGGACGATCGAAATGCAATACAGACATCGGGATGAATGGATGCAATGTGATGTGAGATGTTTGAAAAAGCCTCGAGTGCCTGCAGCGGACTGCCGTAAAGTGCCGTGCGTGCAGGACATCAATCACGGTGGAGAATGGAACCGGCATTGGGATGACTGAAGTCCCGTTGGGAGAAGGCGTAGCTGGTCTGGCCCAAGACACGTTATGCCGGGGTTCTGCAGCCCTTGTTTCGAAGGCATTCCTCTTCAAGGCGTGTGCTGGAATGATGGCGGTTGTGAATGTCAAGGGAAGACGGCAGGGGAGGACATCGTGATGAGGCGGGTTACACGTGGCTCGCACAACTGCCGCATGAAAGAATGGATGGATGCGTATCATGATTGACAGCTCAGAAGTCAAGGACGGACAGGGAACAAGACGACAGGCGACGAAACAGGAGGCGGTCGGTCCGTGAGTGACCCTATTCACGACCTACATGAATGTTTTCATGGTTGAGGGGGCGATGGGAGGAAGGGTCGCACAACAAGGCTTTGGCTGCAGGAGACGAGACTAATGACGGTGCTAATAAACCGTTATGCAGGAGAAGTGAGCACGAAATGAGCCCCAGATGCGCATGTATTATGTATCCATCCAATCCATCCATGCATTGACCGGGATAGGGCCCCCTGCAGCAACGGGATAGGATGGATATCCCGGATGACTTCATCTGATCTCTGAATCTCCCCCCTAGTGCTCCGTATGGATGCTCCGTATTTCACTCCATAGTAGCTGGAGGCGAGGCTTTGTTTACCGCAAGTGGAAGCGGACAACCAGAAGATACGTAGTCAACTATAGCCCTGCCCTGTCCTCCCAAGCCTGACCTGACCTGACCACGGTTTCTTTTTCCTGGACCCGCGGATCTGGGAATGGATGGGGATTGCGCTCTTTGCTTTGCCGGGACCGCTCTACGGCACTGCCACAGCGAGGAACCCCTGCCCGGTTGCTGATGCTGATGCTGATAAACACGGGATATTTTTGCATGTGAGATGAGATCCGCTTCTTGATAATTAATCGACGCGTGGTCAATTTCAAGAACCCGAGATTTCAATGTACGCGTATCATTATTTTTTTTGGTGGTTTAACGTCTTGGCGTACATACATAGGGCCGGCCGGCGGAACAACCCGACAGAGAAGACATGGAACCCCTCCCTTGAGGTTTCGATTGGAATGAGAGCGGAATGGGCTTCTGTCAGCAAGTAGAATACCATTCAAGGGGCAATTGGGACGGTGCCGTTCACGTTTGAGGCGAGGGAGGTTGCATATGCAGCAGATAGCCTCCCCTCCCACTGCTACATGTACATGCAGTAAATACCACTGTCAAGGTTTTCTCAACTCTTGACTTTGACTGACAGCCACGGGTTGACACGAGTGACATTCGTGCCGTCTGCTACTCAGCTACTCAGCTACTGTTACTATGCATCTTGTTAGTTACCTTAGTTGCTGACCCACTTTTGCCATGCGTCAACGGACGAGGCGCCAACCTTGACTCGACTCAACTCGAGCATCTGTCATGAAACCAGACTAGACACACACACACACTCCAACGGGGAAGAGAAGCTTCCAGCCGTCTTCCTTTTTTTGCCCTCTTGGCTTGTACTATACATCCAGACCGGTTGTGCTAAGAGATCCCGTCTGCATGGTTTGAGTTTGGTCCGTCAACGTAGACGCTGCTTATTAGTCGACGAGACTGTTGCGAATCCAACGACTGCATTCCTCGAGTCAGGCGTAGCAGCCATAGAAGGATCAACGGGGCGCGGGAACACCCACGGCACAGAGTCTTTCCCCTCATCCTATTCTCTTTCTCTCGTCGACATCGGAGAAATGTTGTCCACCGCACGCGGTTCCTTTTGATATGTGACTCGACCCGGCTGCATACACCAGCAGGGTCTCAGACGGGGAGACGGCCAATTTGGTTCCACGCAACAGAATGCAATGCCAGACACTGCTGGAATGCAGTTGCAGGGCCACATGGAGCAGTTAATAGGTCCCCTCCCCATCTATCAGTATCAGTCTCGTCGACCTAATATCGCAGCATTGGTCGCGCCATGGGGCAGGGGTCGCTGTGGCTGGCTGCAAGAGACAAGACGAGGCAAGCAAAGGTCGGGGAGGCGACAAAGCAGAGAGACGCAATCAGCGAGCCATAGCATTTTGCATGTTCCAGTGTCCCAAGTCGCATCCTGCCGGCTGGGAAGCTATTTCGAGAGTGAGCAATAGTAAAAAAAGGGGGCGTGTTGAGAGGACGGAATGCGAACCAGACCCTTCGTCCTTCTTTTTTGTTCACTCTCTCCCTGCTCTTCAATGGCTGGTCCTTCGTCGTCCTTCTTCACACGTTGTCTTTATTCGATTCTGCTGCTTTCCCTTTGCGATCTCGGTTGATTCTGCTCTGTACGGCTGATCCTTTCTTTGTTGCTTGTCTCGCTGGAGAATCAATCGCGATCGGGCCTATCTCGAGCATAGATAGGTTGTCCGAAGGGAATGACAAAGGCAAAACGGGCACACGGCGGGCAATGGTATTAGCCGTTGGGAGCACAACCGACGTTGCTCAAACCAGGTATGTATGTACGAGAGCCGTTTGCGTTCTCCTTTGCTTCTCTTCCCTTGCCCGTCGTCTCCTTTCTGATTCCCATTGCCCGTCCTGTCTCCCTGTTACATCCTCCATCCTCCATCCAGCCTCCAGATGTAATGCCCATCCCGTCTCGCCTCGCGGCCAAACAAATATCTACCACTCGGAGCGGGCTCGTCGAGGGGCCGGCGTTGGCTCGGCACGCATCGTCACACACACGGACGCACACCTTGCACGCATGGCGCAGGGCCACCCGCACCACCTCGACCGAGCCCGCCCTCACGACTGGTCAAAGGCCATGTGCTTTCCCTAGCTAGCGGGACCCGGGCTAACCAAACCGCAGTGGGAACGCCCGGCTTGGTCATCCTTGCCCGGGAGCGCATCAGCTCGAGCTCGCGCTAACGCGGCCGGGGGAGGAATCGAATCGAAGCGGGCAAGCCGCGAGCAGGCTGGGGACCATGACGGCCACGACGACAACGAAGAGAAAGAAGTTGAGTATTAGTAGTATTGGAGGGAGAGGCAGCGCTGCCAGTGGCAGTGTGAGCAGCGTCAGCGTCAGCATCAGCAGCAGCAGCAGCAGCAGCATCAAGAACGGAGACAAGGACACGATGAAGAGTGGAAAAGGCAGTGGAGGAGGTTGGAGTTTTGGGCGCTGGGGGGCGTCAGCGAAGAATACAAGCAGCAACAGCAACAGCAGCAGCAACACGGTAAGAGGATGTTTTTGTCTCTATTTCCCATCTCTCCCTCTCAATACCTTCTCCCATGGGTCAATCTTTTCCTCCATCATGACTTAAAGCTTAAGCGAGTTTGTTAAACACTCTCCCTCCCCGTCTCCTTGAGCAGCTGAGCTTCATCTCTTGTCAAGGTACAGATACTATCCCTTCAGCCCACTCTGCTGCATCTCGCCCACTTTTCACTCACTCCTCCCATTTTACCTTTGGAAACCCACACGCACCACGCCCCAAAAACTGAAGGGCCCCGTCAAAGCGGTACCTTTCAACGCCCTGGCTGAGGCTGGGTGGTCCTTGTACTTTGCTTTGCTTTTGTACTGTACCTGGACGATCCCCGACTTTCCCAAGGTTGGACTCAAGTGCGTGCGTGCGTGCGCGCGGTGCCGTCATCAGACCAGACCAGACCGGGCAAAGCAGAAGCAGCAGCAGCACCCCCAGAGGATGACGAGAGCTCTAGAGGAAAGAAAAGGGCAGAGAAGGGAAAGGACAGGAAAAAAACAAAAGTCAATTTCACCTCCTGCCTCTTTTTCTCTCACCCACTATTCCCGTCAAAACCCAGCTCTTCACGCCTGTCTGTCTGTTCATTCGACTCAACTCAGTTCAACAACCTCCAGATTTTTTATTATTCTAGCTTTTGGTCAAGTCTCATCTTGACCTGGGGGAGGCTTGTCCATAGCGGATCATCCAGTCTCACATTCCCCTCCCCTCTTCCCCTTCTAATCCATTTCTTCCTCCAACTACCTACGGATAACTTGCCCCTGCTCGCTCTCATCCTTGCTCTTTTCCCAGGGCCGCTCTAGAGGGCGCCCCAATGGCTCAACGGCCCACGTCACCCACCCGCGCTGACAGGTTATACTACGACTAGCATCATCTCCTCCCGTCCCAGTCCCAGTCCCAGGCCTCGGCGTCGACCCAGGGACCCCCCTCGACCCAGTCCCAGTCGCAGTCCCAGACCCAGTCCGTGTCTGTCCAGGTTGGTTCAGCAGCTGCTGCCACTTCCAAGGCCACTGCTGTCAGCGCCGCCCATGCCCACTACCACCCTCACGCATTTCGCTCCCACCAACACCACCAACAACACGCCAGCAGCCAGGCGCCGCCGCACCCTTCAGCTTACAACTCGGCCCTGAATAAGCCTGCTGTCTCCTTCGCTTCCCTCTCCGACTCCAATTCTGTCTCCTCAGTCTCCTCCACCTCGACGACAGCATCTACACCTACTCACGGCTCGCCCACCACCACCACACCTGTCTCGTCACCTGCTTCCTCGACTTCTTCCCCGACTCCGAGATCGACCTCGACATTTGCTACCACCGTATCCTCATCCTCCAAGCCAGCCTCCAAAAAGACCGTCCACTTCCGCACCACCTCCAGTAGCAACACAACCGGCACCGGCAGCAATACCAGTAGCGCACCCCCGATCCCCATCCTCTCTGTCGTGCCTCCGCCTGGCCAAGACGGCGGCGACGGAGAGGCAAGACGGCCCGCCATGCAGCGAGTTTCCTCCTTCCTCCCGTCCTGGGATAAGAGGTCCTCGGGTTCTCGCCAGGGCCTCTTTGGCTGGTCCTCGAACCGCTCCAGCACCTCCATATCCGTCGCAAACGCCAATTCATTAACCAGGATAAACACGGCTGCCGCTAATGCAAATGGCCGAGTCCACCGGGAAGCCTTCTGGCCTGCGACCCTTGACCGCGAATGCGAGAAGGCTGCCCGCATCCTCAAGTCGTTCTGTAGTATGCCAGCCTCACCCGCCGTTCGCCCTCGTCTCTGCTAACATGCGTCTGCTAGCTGATGGATATCTTGTGCCTCTTGAGGAAGAAGAGGACGAATCCCGGTCGACAACTAGCGAACCACTCTCCCCAAAGCGAGTCACCAAGAAAATTCCTCGGCGCATCATCCAGAATGCCGCCGGAATCGCAATCTTTACCTGTATGCGAAGTGGTCTGTGGATGACGGGCTCCGGCGGCTCCGGCATTCTCATTGCCCGCAAATCAGACGGTACCTGGTCGCCGCCCTCTGGAATCATGTTGCATACGCCCACTCTCAGCTTCATTATTGGCGTCGATGTTTACGACTGTGTCCTCGTTGTCAACAATCTTGCCGCTCTCGAGTCCATCACGAAACCCCGTGTCACACTAGGCGAAGATGTCGGTCTCACCAGCGGTCCTCTGGTGTCTCTCGACTCAGACGAGTCGCACATCAGGTGGAAGGACCTGGGCAACACCGTTTTGACATACATGAAGTCGCGCGGTCAAACCCAAGCCGTGAACTTGAACGGCTGCATCTTGGCCGAGAGAGGCAACGAGAACGAGCGCTTCTACGCCAGCCCCCTAACACAAATGGACATTCTCGCCGGCAACGTCGCGCGGAATGTGGATGAGACTATGCCACTCTTTGAAATCATCAAGATGGCCGAGGGCCGCACAGACTACGACGCTGCTATCACGAGCAAGATCGCCATTGAGTGCGCCCCAGGAGACGCCGTCATTGCAAGCCCCAAGTCTTCGACACCAGCCTCTCCTCGCACTCCATTTGGAATCCCCAGCGCCGACGATCCCGATCCCTTTGGCGTTTTGGCCCTCGAGATGGCTGGTCTGGAAATCAGAGAGGCCGGGTCGCGGTTAAGACCTACTAGCAGCCAGTTCGACTTCAACCCTGTGCCCACTAGCCCGGCCTACTCCAAGTTTAACAGACAGAGCATAGACACATTTGTCACGAGGAGTAACCGTGGCAGCTACATGTCGTCACGCACCGTCAAGAGTCAGATGACGGATGCAGGAACCCAGACGGACGTTGGGAAGGATACACCCGAGACAACGCCAAGCCCAGGCCAAAGTGAAGACGGCCATGACAGGGCTTCTCGAGCACAAATCCCCGATGTGACGGAGGAAGAGGAGGAGATTGATTATACAAAGGTCGACTTGACGCCCATAAGACATCTTAGCGGAAATCACACTCCTGCCAGTGTAACCAGCCACAGCAATACGACCGCTGTGGAGCACGACACTCTCAAGGTTGAGCCGAGAGACGACACGGACAACGCATCAAGCAAGTATGATAGTGACAGGGATGACAGGAGCAGCCGCAATGCAGATGACGAGAACGACTCGGAAAGTGACGCCGAGGAGGAGGAAGACGACGAAGAGGAGCCCGTGGTATTCGAAGTGGCAGCCGTGCAGCCGGCAAGGACCCAGGCTGTGGCATCCCGAGTGATCCACGCCAAGGGCAACATGGTGACAATCCCCAAGAGGATTCCTCCTCCACTGCCCATGAGGAGCCCTGCCAGGACATCTCGATCCAGTAAGAGCGAGATCGGCGATGTCACGAACCTCCGAAGCCCTCTGCGACATGCTTTCAACGAGCAGGACCTGAAGTCGGATGATGAGCAGCCAGCAAAGGCGCAGCCTTCGCCCTTCCTGAAGCCTATGGAGCTCAAGGTCGAGAAGGTCAGATATGATGAGAAGAAGGCTGAGGAATCCAAGCCCGAAACCCCCAAGATCCAGGAGCACTCGACAGACGATGGATCTTCGGATTCGGATTCGGAATTCTTCCCGGCCGAGGAGGACAAGGCGGTGGACAACAAGATTGAAATCACCAAGACTGAGGAGGCCAAGGCTGAAGTATCTAAGACGGTGGACGTTAAGGCTGCTACTGATGTTGAAGCCAAGCCCACTCAAGCCGAAACCGAAGCCAAGGCTGAGTCGAGGAGCATTGGAACATCCCCCACCATCCCCCAGATCGAGCATTCCGACAGCTCGGATACTGTTGCCAAGAAGCACACTTCCTCCGTCTATACTGGCGCAACCGAGGATCGATGGAGCTTCGATGGGTCATCGCTCACGACTCCCACCTCGGACCGGCCGTACTCGGTTGTTGACGACATTACTGAAGATGAGACGCCCCGAAAGCCAACCAGAGAGGTTGAGCGTATCGAAGTGAACGAGAAGCATGAAGAACTGACCAAGATGGGGTCGAAAGAAGCAACCCCAAACACCATCACGGTTGCATAATTGAAAAAGACGAGACGACGATTTTACACGGGTAGATGGCATATGGCGCACGTCGTGAACTATTCATGGTAAAAGAACAACTTGACAGAACTCTGCGGGTTTTTGCGAGAGGCTTTTGAGAGACTTTTGCGCATTCTTCTTGTCAATACTTTTTTTTTGGTGGAAGTGTACGTTATGATGGGATCCTTGGGCGGGCTATTCATTCCCCCAGATGGCGTTTGGGAGGACGGAGGGTGATTGTCATTGATTTCACAGCAAAGCAGCATCCTCGGGCAGCGCAGAGCTGATACCGGTCCGAGGTGCAGGTGATGGGAGGAATGGGTATTATTCATGTACTGGGATGTGTCATGGGATGAAAGAAGGCAAAAGCCAAACATATGGATGAGGGATGCTTGAGCGAATGATCTGTCTGTTCAGGGGAGAGTTGTTGCGGTTGTTGCTTTCATGCCTGGGTGTCTAGTGGAGGAGGGCAGACTACGCTGGAGTACTATTAATGCCGTTGAATACAAAATGGACCAGGAGAGAAATTGCCACTGGTCCATGAACGACTTCACTCGACTAAACAATGAGTGAATATTTGGGGTTCTTCATAGGTGGTTAATGTGGTGGTGAGCAGTGCCGGGCAGCTGGCAGCCAGCTCTGTTCGGTTTCCCCTTCGTTTGTGCCCATCATTCACTGATTTCTTTGATTTTGAAAAATATTTCCACAATTCAATCAATTTGAATTCTTGACATCGATCCCGCAATCATTTTGGTTAACCACAAGAGCTATATCACTTGCTGAACTCAACACCATGACCTACCACAACTGCGTAAAGACGCCCACCAAGAATAACAAGGGAGATCACGTGCGACAAGCCACACCAGAAGATGACCCAGCCCCAGCCACAAGCCCCACGCCACGGTATAGGCTACGCGCGCGGAAGGCTCAACCCTCGTCGACTCCATCGCGACGCAGCAGGAGCAGGCGCGACTCACTTCAAGGGCAGATCGACGACGACGACAACCTTCTCTCGACTCCACAACCACACCGGAACAAGCAACATCGTTCTCACAGCATCAACGCAAGCGCAAGTACAAGGAGATACCGAAACCGCACAATGTCGAGCACGGCGGGCAAGTGGCGCGAAGAGCAGGTGCTCATCATCTGCCCTGGCAGCCGCAGTACCATGGCTCAGCTGGGGTGCAGTGAGCTGACTCCCCCAGCGCGGCGCATGCCAACGAGGATGTTTAAGGACGGCGACCAGTGGGCGCCGTACCACAGGACGAAGCGCATGACGATGGTAAACGGTGTCGAGGAAGAGGAGTGGGTGGAAGACATGGACGAGGACGAGGGCGCCGTGTACCCAATTGAAGGTATTTGTTGGTTTTTCAAGGTGTGGAATGGGTTGCTGATTGCTTGTAGCTGGGCGCATCGTCAACATGAGCGCCTTTCTTGCCTTCCTCGATCATGTACACGGCCTCCTTACGACGACATACCACAACACCCCCATCATGCTGATGGCCTCGCCGCAATGGACGCGCCCCGACTGCGAGACCATCGCCCGATACATCTTTGAGAACACGCGGACGCCTGCTCTCTGCATAATCCATAGCGGCATCGCGACGCAGTATGGCCTCAAGTGGCCCAACATGACTGTGGTGGATATCGGCTACCAAAAGGTGGACGTGACAGCCATCCACGATGGTCGCGTCGTGAACCACATGGATGTTGGAGCTTCCGAGGGCGACAGCGAGATTAGTGGAGGTGAGGTTTTCACCCGCAGCCTGCTCAAGCTGCTGGAGGAAAAGGGATTCAACTACGACATGGCCGAGCAGCTGAAGAAGAGCGCCATCTGCGAGGTGCTACCTTATGTCGCCACCGCCGAAGACCTGATGGAGCTTCCTCAACAGAACACTGCTGGTTTGAAGCCTGGTGGTAGTGCTCCTAGTACTGGCCAGCAGGCTGCTTCATCAGCGTCCAAGCCTGCAGCAGCCAATGGCGATGAAACCAATGGTAATGGAGATGATGACGGCGTGTTGGACGTGGCAGCCATTGTCACGAGTGGCCAAACCAAGGAGTTCTTGGCCAAAAAGGAGAAGGAGAAGGAAAAGGGCAAGCCTGGCAGGAAGCCCAAGGGCGATAAGGAGGCTGATAACGCAGCCAAGGCGGTGCGTCTACCCAACTCGAAGCGATCGCACAATTCATTCTCGTACGAGACAATCATCCAAGAGGAGGTGCCTAAGGAGAGCGTCGAGAAGCAGGCCAATGGTGCGACTGTTCCCGAAGGTGAGAAGAAGGAGGGCGAGACAAACGGAGCTCAACCTCAACCTCAACCTCAGGGAGATGCCACCACTGCCGCCCCTGCGACAACAGAAGCCCCCGAACCGGCAGAAGGCCAGGAACAGACACAGCCTTCAGTAGAGCCCAAGCCTGAAGCCAATCCCACACCAGCCCCTCCTGCCAACGAGGCCACTGAGCGTCGACCAAAGCGTATTCAACGAAGTGTCGAGGTCGGCCTCGAGCGGTTCAAGTTTGCTCAGCGCCACGAGATTGACCGCATCGTTCACGCCATCTACCGCACCGTCCAGGGCGTTGACGACATGTACATGCGACCGGCTTGCTGGGACAACCTTGTCTTTGTCGGCAATGGCTCCCGGCTGCGCGGCCTCAGGGAAAACATCTTGCAGACTTTGCACGCCCGCCACCTCGTCTCACCGTCCACGGCGACCATGTTCACCTCGGAGCTGCCGTCAAACATGGCCACACCGACTGGAACAGGGGCGCAGACACCCACGGGATCCTTCACCGGCATGCCACACCAGCTCCCTACAAGTGGCGTCAACCCCCTTTTGCAGGCTGCCACGGCTGCCGCTGCGGGTGGCGCCAACAATGCCTTGACTCCCCAGGCCGCCTCCGAGGCCGGCGGCCCTGCCACAGGACACCACTTCCACAGCCAAACTCCGACAAGCATCAAGACGGCTACTCTGCCGTCGTATCTTGGCGAATGGACTAAGAACGGCTTTGAGGAGTCCATGTTCCTCGGCGCACAGGTGGCGGCGCGTATCGCTTTTTGCGTTCACTCCAACATGGACGCCCAGACGGTTGAAGCCCAGCGCCTGATGAGCCTGAGCCGGGTCGATTACAAGTAAGTTTCTTCGGCTCTGAACTACAGACGCTCTTTACTAACATGTCTGTAGTGAGCTTGGCCCTAAGGGCATCCGCACTCACTCGATGCTAGGATAGATTAGGATCACTCTGCTAGCTAGGCTGCTTTTGTTATACCATATCCTTTTGAGGGTTTCTCGTTCACATGGCCATTTGGGGCTTCAAGATGTGGACATTGGGCTTGAGGAGTTTTTGGGCGAGCGAAAGGGAACATGGAAGATGCAAAAATGCAGAAAAGGGGGTAGGTCTAGTGGATAGCTTCTGGGGGAGGAACAGCCATAATACCATCCATAGATTCAGGCTCGCCTTGTATTGATTGATATCATTACTACACATGGCATTGGCTATTTGCTCGTTATGTGGTACTTGTCCCATCCGTATCTAGAGTAGAGCCCTTTGACGCTAGTTCAGCCCCCTCCCCAACATTATACATCTCTATAGGTATCCGTCAACTCATCTAGGAAACCGTGAGCGGAAGAGTGACATTTCCGAAACACGATCCAGTAACATAGGCAACGTACAAGCCTCTCTGACTATCACTCCACTGAAGCCAGGTGATGCCACTGACATCTTTGGTGTCCTTGCCCGTGGTCGTGACTGTGAGCCCAAACCATCCATCGGTTATGGGATAAGTCATGGCGGGATTGTAGTTACCAATCTGGTGAGGGTCCAGCTGCATGGCCTCGGTGAACCTCTGCGGCTGCTGGTAGTAGGGCACCTTGGTGTTGTCGATGGTGGAGGTGAACTTGGCGGCGTTGCCCGAGAACTGCACGTAGTCGACGATAGGGCCGGGTTTGAGGTTGGGGAACCCGTTCAGGTACCCGTTGGTCATGAACTGAAGGCCTCCGGGGCTCCCAGCACACGAGACCGGTCCCTTTAGTTCACCGGCGCCGCAGAGCGCGCCCTGGCCGCGGAGGATCAGGTCCCACGGCTTGTTGCTGCCCGCCGGGGACGGGATCCCCTGGACGAGCCACAGAGTCCCCTGCACCTCAAACGGCTTGGCGATGACGAACCCGGGGTCCGCCTTGACCTTGACGTAGCACTGGGTGGCCGTGATGGTGGGCTGGCCAGCGGCAGCGGCTCGGCGGCCGAGTTCAACGAGGGAGGGATCCGCGTCAAAGGGTGACGGAGTGGGTGAGGCCCAGATGGAGCCCACGAGGGAGGGAAGAAGGAGGAGAGGGGACCGCATTGTGTATCGATAGATCAGTATATAATCAGAGTCTGTTTGAGAAAAGGGGACCTCGGCATGTCCAGTCTTGGCCCTTTATATATTCACATATTCAAAGATACTGTTATATGTCGATCAGGACAGGCGGATTTCCTTGAAACTACTGTATCCTGAGGTGACTAGGCACTGGGCGAGACCGTTCTTGGCTTGCTATGGCTTGAACTAAGAGTAATAGCCTCCGGGGCATGTATGGAGCATTCACTCCGTCAGTGCAATGACTGGATCTCATGGCACGAGTTCTTTGCCTGTCTCAAGTGTTAGCATCGTCAATAGCTCTGGCATGAAGCCTGATATGGCAGGCGTGGTCATGATAGTCTCTTCGTGGCTGGCTCAACATGGTGCCGTGACCCGAGACAGCGGTACGGTGTGTTGAGGTGTTGAAAAGTCTGAAGTTGATATCATATAGAGCTGCCCAATCTCGGCAACTGCGTCTGTTTAGCCACACAGGCGGCCGGCAGCCAACTCGAATCCCTCTAGCAACCAGACCTTCATTCGGCATTGATCATTCGCTACAAGAGATGGGAGGATATGGCAGTTGTACCATCCATCTTAACCCTAACTCATATTTCCTCCCTCAGGATCCATCAACTCATCTAAGTAGCAATCACGGCCGGAACAGTGACATTGGTAAAACATGATCCAGTAAGATAGGCAACGTAAAAGTTGGCTGGAAGTCCAGAAGCCTCATTGGCAGGCCCATGGGGCTCAACGGTCCTATTAATGCTTCTGGTATCCTTGCCCGCAACTGTAACGTCCATCACGAGGTATCCCTGCCACACGGGATAAGAGATGGCCGGGTAGGGGGCCTTTGAGGGGTCCCACTTCTGAGCCGTGACGAACCTCTGCGGTTGCTTGGTGTAGCCAACGCCAGAGGAGAAGTCGATGTCGGAGAAAATAGAAACGCGTGACTATGAGGGTTTCTGAACGTTGGATGATTGTATTGGTAACTCAAAAGTCTTGGCCTTGGAGAGCCAAGACCAGATATACGTATATATATATATATGTGTGTGTGTGTGTGTGTGTGTGTGCATACCGACTCGACGACACTGCTTAGCAACTACAAAACAGGCAGCTCACTAAAATACCATGACCAATTGTAGTAAATTGAAAACGGCTGAAGATCCATTTCGAGCTGAGGGAAGGGCGAGACCGTCTTTGGCTGGCTGTGGCTTGAGCTGAAAGCAATAGATTGCTAGTCTCCGAGATACTAAGGCGGGCTAGGACATATATCTTGTCAGGGATGACATGATGGCTTTCCACATTTTAAATACTAGTACCGTTGTTAGCTTAAGGATTAAGGTTAATGTGGTTAAACACTCACAATAGTTCTCGTGTGGCTCAATATATGTGCAGTGACGTGACCCGTACCGGCGGTGTGTTGAAGGTTGACAGTATCACGGCACAACTCAATTTTCATCTTGACAGCTAGATTAGATTTGCTATTATCCAGGAGCTGTATAACTAACCAAATGATTGCCTTCTAGCAATGCAAAGGTGCCATGACGCAAACAAATTATTACACCCCATTTAACTCAACAATCTTGCAAGGAATGTCTGGGCCCGTCCCTTGTTATCCCTTCCCTTCTCTTGATAGCCCGCAGCGCCAAACTCTTTAACCCATCTCATGCAATGGACCCAAAGCGGGCCCGTCGTAGGTGCAGCAAGACCAAGACTAACCAAGTGAGCAAGCACTGGACACCACTACATCCATCATTAACCAGCAGCATTTCGAAGAGCTGCCTCTTCGGCCGCCTTGTGCCAATCGGTCTTCATCAGGTAAATATACTCGATCGCCGCGACCCTATTGTCCGGTTAGCATCTTCACCTGACTTGGTTCAACTGGGGGAAACTCACGAGAACGTGCCAACAGTAACACCCGCCCACAGTCCATCCAGCTTCCAGCCTAGACCAAAAGCCAGAGTCAGCGAGCAGGGCAACGAGAGAACATAGTACGCAATCAGATTGGCTGGCCCTCCGATCGATTGCTTGCCGATTCCTCGGAGCAGTCCGTGGGCTCCTGCTGCGAGACCATCAAACACCTGCATCACAGACACAATCGGGATCACAGCTCCTACGAGCTCCACCACATCCTCGTCCTTGGTAAACAGAAGGGGCAGCTTGTATCGGAGGCTGGTGTACAGGGTCAAGTTGAACATGCCGATAATGCAGGCAGCGGCAAACGCCTGAAACTTGTTGTTAGCATCCACTGACCTGACCTGGGCACCAGCATGGAAAACAACAACTCACCACTTTAGCAGTCATCTTGGCAGGATCGACAAGCCCGGCTCCGATCAAGTTGGCGATTCGGGTCGAAGCAGCGATCGACATAGGGAATGGAATCTCATACGAGAGCGTTGTGATGGTCGCCAGAACGCTCTGTGCGGCAAGATACTCGGGACCGAACCGACTTGAGCACAACGTGAGGATCTCAAAAGCCAGCCATTCGGCCTCAACCATGATCATACCCGGCAGAGCAAGCCGAATCATGACCCACCAGTTGCTCAGAGCCCTTCGGCTGAAGCCACCCCAGCACTGGCGGCCGTCAATGAAGCGGACGTACAGGAACAGGAAGATGGGGAGCAGGTTGTTGCTGATGGCCACGGCCGTGGGAGCGCCAACAAAGCCCCATTCCAACTTCCACACCAACAGCCAGCTCAGGAACACGTTGAACGGCGCTACGATGAGGAGGATGTACGTCGTCGCCCGGAAGAGGCCTTGAGCTTGGGTAAAACGCTTACCGCCCTCAAACAGAATGAAGCCAGGGATGCTGAAGATCATGACCCTGAGGTATTGCCCTGCAAGACGAGCTGACTCAGGCTCGGGAACTATTTGCGCAATGATGCCCTCGGAAAAGTACCACAGCACGGCGACAGGGACAGCCAGACAGAACAAGAAGCACGTCATGCGCTGAAACTGAAGACCTACAAGATGCTTATGGCCCGACCCGTAGGCTTGAGCACACAGCGTATCGAGACTAGTTGCGAGGCCCTGGAACGGGGCCAGACAGCTGATGGCTGCAGACATATTGGCCACTGCAAGAGTTAGTCTGACCGTTGCTGAGAGAGACTGCATAAGATAGGTAAGCACTTACACGAGACAGCACCAAGCTCCATCTTGCCAATGCGGCCAACGGCAAAGATGCTGGTGACGTTGATAGAGTACTGCAGGAGAAATGTGACAATGAGCGGCCCCGAGTATGACACAATCGTTTTGGCCTCTCGCTGCCAAGTCGTCTTGATCCGGTGCTCGGCCACGGCATGCTCCCATGTCTCGTTGAGATGCTCAGGCAGGGCGCCGCCATTCTGGGCCCCCAGGAGAGGTGCCGTTTCATCGGGCGGCTGGACCGTGACAGCGGGCGTCTCTTCATCCTCGCCCTGCGGTACCTTGGTACTAAAAAGGCGGCGGTAGAGCCTGGGAAAGAAGCCCTGCGATTTGTGCGAGTGCTTTGGTGGAAGAACGTGGTTGTCTCGCAGCAGACTGCGCTCAGCGTTGCGAGACTGCTTTCGTTCCAGAGCCGTCAGGCCTGGCTCGGCAAATGCCTGCGGGTTTAGAATTGGTCGAGAGCCTCCAAAGGCGACGCCGCTTGGTCGACGGTACATGGTCGGTCCCGCGTCAAAGTCAGATACCGAGGCATCGTCAATGGCGTTGTCCTCAAAGTCATCATCTGAACACTCAGCGATGTCTCGAGCCAGTGACTGCTCCGCCAGAGGCGAGCCAACTCGCCATGATGACGATAAGGCTGGGTGCGCTCCGGGGCCATGAGGAGTGCCATACGGCGAGGCTCCGGTGCCCCTGCCGATTGGATCCATGGAACAGCTCGTGCAGCCGTGAGTCTTTGGGATAAGGTGTAGATGTAGCTTCAATCGAGAACAATCCAGTGCTCAAGTCTACGCAACAGATTTCTTCAATGCGCGACGGAAGAGAACGAACGCCACCACCCAAGCCTCAGACGTGGAGAAGAGTGATCAAAAGAGAGTTGTACAAGGTTTCACACTGACGGGACTTCCTCTCCCGAGTCAATCGGCTCTGTAGACAATGATCCGAAGCGTGAAAATGAAGAGATAGAGTCGTAAGATAGAGTCGTAAGGTAGTTGCGGAAATGTAGTCACCAGAGTCGAGCTAAAAAGAGGCGAGATGGATCAACTTGCTTTTCAACGCGGACGGCAGAGCTTTCGGGTTAGTTAGCGTCGACAATGACCCGCCAGCCACAGCACAAAGGGCGTCCGTCAAGTCAAGGTGGAGTCTTTGCTATCTTCGGCCCGGCCAACTGAGTCACTCCTCCGCTGACCAGCATCCATCTCGATTCGGTAAAAGACTTGCACCTTTCGCTACCTGCCGGCATCCCACCCACCTCGGCTGGCGGGGAGTCCGATGCACGCTGCTCAGTGCCTCATGGTTGGTGGATCTCCAACCATGCGGGGGTGGATCGTCGCTCAGGACCGCCTGTGGCCTGTGAGGTGCCCTTCTTCGTCTGTCATTGACGGCTCAGGGGCTGACGATATGAGTTGCTGCAGCTCTGGGCAGCTGCCAAATCTGCTGTACAGTATAATGCCATTGGATCAATCAACCAGTTGCCTAGGGGCCAGATCTTAGCCCCCGTTCATCGTTCCCCCCACGCTCTGCCCATCCAATCAGGCTCGCTATGAACCATCGTCGCAACCCACGGTATTTCGTCGCTTCCATATCGTTGCAACGGCGTGTTGTACGGTATTCGCAGGCCAATTAGTGATCGCTTCTTCTCGCTCTGTTCTTCAGGTCTGGCGTCTGGGACATCGGTTTTGAATGTTCCGACCATGATCGAATCTGTCTCCAGCAGCTCTGGCCAGACCAAAACTCCAATTTCCCAAGATGCAATGCGCATTTCGCCTGTAGGGCGTGCAGCCTCACCCCAGGCCTGCTTTGAAAGATTGGCCGACGTCATGAGGGCCCAGTCGATGGATGACTTGTTGGATCTGATATACGTCTTGATGTGTGGCGCTGCTCTTTTTCGGCCCCCGTCCTTCACCGTAGCGCTCTCGGGGAGTTCTGTCGTACATTAAATACAGTCCCAACTGATTTCTTGTCATAGATTAACTCACTGGCTCCATTAGGAGAGTCATTTGCCCAGTGATGGAAAATTGGGCGAAGATATTCCAGCTGTTTTGCTTGCTGTGCCGACTGAATCTTTGTGTGGATGGAACCTCCTGATGCGTACCCATTCAAAGATCTCCGAATCTCGTCAGCAGTCGGAAAGACGACCTTGAACTTGGGTTTCCCAAGGCCAGGGTTCTTGCAACGGGACAAAGGTTCAAAGAGGGTTTTCTTAAGCCAGTCTTCTTTTGCTCCCAGGGTGGCGATCGAGGATATCTGAACAACAATCTCTGATTGTTCTTGGTCTTCGCATGGAACTTGCTGCAGACATCTCTTCAGAGCAGCCCAGCCCCATGAAGTTTCAGACAGGTCGCGGATGTTGTGTCTCCCAGGTACGCTTGCAACAAGAGCCGCTTTGATGCTGGAAAAGTCGTAGTGGACGAGCTCATCAGTCAGGGCCTTGCATGTGATTTTGCGCCTATCATATGCCCGCAGATAGTTTAGTAGGTCGGTTTTAAAGCGATCCCCACTACCGACGGGATGATCTTCAGGGGAAGAAGTAGTAGTGGTTGGCGCAACCGTCATCTTAGGCAGGAGAGGTGATTTCCAGATGCCATTAGTCATGTTGGTCCAGTCTTTGGGGATCATATTGGCGGTGTGAATGATGACCTGCGCAGTGTCGTCATGTCTGAATAGGATCATCATCTTGGAATGATGTGTTCCAAACATTTCTGGCATAGGAGCAATGTGAATCTGAACGTTTTCGAACTCCGCTGCTGCTTGCTAAATGATATTAGCTACTTGAGAGGCGGCTAAACAAGGAGAGGGAGCTCCTGCGACCCGGCCGTGGGTTCGCTCGAGAGCAACGTACCTCAATGGCAATTCGACCCTCATCCTCGCGCTTCCAAAAGCCATGTACGACGTGCACCTTGACGAGATGTCGCGTATCAGAGTCGAAAGCATCCATCAAAAAGTGGATATCATGGAGGAAGTTGAACTCCCAACATTCTGCAATGAGGGGATCACCAAGCAGGTCTCGCAGGCTCACTGCATCCCTGTTGTCCTCCTCTGGTAGGTCTTGTATCCAGGTCAGGTGCCAGGGAGACTTGATGGTTGAAACTTCACGTTGCCTCCTTCTAGGAGGGCTGATAGGGCGTTGCAGCGATTCGAGGGCATGAGCCTGAGGGTCTTCGACCCTTTGGCGCTTGGCTGGGCGATCCATCTCCCCTTTGAAGATCGAATTCTTGGCTGATTTGATGGACAGATGATTTTTCTGTGCGTAGCAGAAAGTCGTGAAACAGTGAACTGTTCGCTGTGGAATCCGTGACAAGGTGCTTTTGTTGTGAGCACTAGTGTAAGGTCGGGGAATACAGGTGCCTTGTGTTGCTAGAGAACGAAGTGTAGGACGTGAAACAAAACCAGGCATAGCTCAGACAGAGTCACCGGAGATTTCTTGGGTGTTTGCAAGAGAGAGGAAGAGAAATTCCATGCGTGCCTCTGAGAAGAAGGAAGTCCAGGCATCTACATGTGGTTGGTTGAATCCATCATAGCAGGCAAGCACGGTCCTCTGTCGTGTGCCTCGTCGAGGCAGGTACGCATCACTCATCACTAAAAAAGGCAAGCCCCGTGTGGCTCAGCAGCCTATGCGCGGGCCCCAGTGTGGCGTCGAATTCCGATGGAGAACGTGGTCTCGAACTCCAGATGCGCCTCCTGAATGCCATCCATCCATCCCGTCTCATCCCCTTTGTCTTCTTACAAAGCTTCTCTCTCTATCTTCGCTTTCGCCTCTCATCATCATCTGCTTTTGCGCCTGGCGAGCGCGATTGTGGGCTTGTATTTCTGGTGTTTTTTTCTTTCTTCCATATCGCGATAGCTTCAAATATTCCGCAACTGCGACTACCATCGGCCGATACGACCGCCACTAATTACCTACGTACCTATTACACCACCTTGTCCCTCTCGTCTTGATCATCGCTCCCCCACGCTCCGACGAGCCGACTCTGCCGTTCCCATCTCAGCGTCCTCTTAGATCGTTTACGCCGTGCGTTCTGATCTGCTTCCTTTAACCGACCGCTGTACACGAGCCTTGCACCGACAAGGTGCGCTTTACCCGCCATGCGTTTCTCTACCCTCGCGGTGCTCGCAGGGCTGACAGCCTTCGCGCACGCCGAGGAAGATGCCAACCCGGTCACGGATCCCACTACTTTCAATGGAGTCTCGGTTCCTCCGTTGCTTGAGTTGTCGCCTACAACTTGGGAGGAGGAGCTCAAGAAGAACAAGTTTCTGATGGTCAAGCACTTCAGGTACTTGGTGCTCCTCAATCATCGCATAGCGCCTGCTCACTTATTATCAGCCCGTACTGCAAACACTGCACCAACTTTGCTCCGACGTACCAGACCCTATACGAGTTCTACTATACCTCGAAACCCCAAGCCGCCGGCGTCGATAAGTCCTTCTCAGAGTACTACGGCTTTAAATTCGCCGTCATCAACTGCGTTGCTTACTATGATCTCTGCATGGATCATAATGTCATGTCCTACCCGACTACAATTCTCTATGGAGACGGAAAGGAGATCCACAACATGAGAGGCATCAAGAACATGACTGTGTTGAGTAACGCGATCGAGAAGGCTCTTGCAGTTCCACACCCAGGTCGAGCTGAGATCCTCGAACTCCCTGAGCCTGGCGACACCGTCTTCCCTAAACCCAAGACTGCTCACGAAACGACAGAGCTCCCCGATGCTGAGAAGAAGGAACCAGAGAAGGATCCCAAGGCGGCCGAGGAAAAGCCTGTCGGCGAAACCACTGAAAAGCCCCTGGAAAAGGCCGCTGAGAACGCGGCCGAGGAGCCCGCTGGTAAGGGCCCTGGAAGCTCGCTCGACGACATCACCGAGACCCCCAAGGAGGCAGCCAAGGACGAGACGCCGGAAAGTCCCAAGGAGTCCGCCACCGCTAAGGAAGGCGAGAAGTCGTCGTTTGGCGATGATTGGAAGGTCCCCAGCACTGGCCAGATGCTCAAGAAGACCAAGCCCAAGGACGAGACGCCGAAATACAACCTGGATGGTGTTAGCACCCCCTTGACTCCTGACACCTTCCCTAGACTTGTCACCAACACGAAGGACCCCTGGTTCATCAAGTTTTACGCCCCTTGGTGCTCTCATTGCAAGGCGATGGCCCCTACTTGGGAGCAGCTGGCCAAAAAGATGCAGGGAAAGCTTAGCATTGGTGAGGTCAACTGCGAAGCCGATCACAAGCTTTGTAAGGAAATGGGCGTCTCGGCGTTCCCCACCATTCTATTCATGCAGGGCAATGAACGAGCGGAGTATAAGGGCCTTCGCGGTGTAGGTGACTTTGTTGAGTATGCCGAGGGAGCACTCGAGGTTTCTGGTGGCATCCTTGATGTGGATGCTGCCTCCTTCGCCGAGCTCGAGAAGACCGAGGAGGTCGTTTTTGTTTACTTCTATGACCATGCTACCACAACCGAGGACTTCAAGGCCCTGGAGGCTCTGCCGCTCAACCTCATCGGGCGTGGCAAGATTGTCAAGACCAGCGACCCCGAGCTCTGCTCCAAATTCAAGATTACGACCTGGCCCAGGCTCTTGGTTTCAAGAGAAGGCCGTGCAACCTACTACACTCCCATCACCCCTGACGAGATGAGAAACGTTGATGAGCTTGTTTCGTGGATGAAGTCGACGTGGCTGCCGCTTGTCCCTGAGATGACTGCCATCAACGCCCGCCAGATCATGAACCACAGGCTCGTCGTTCTCGCTGTCCTTAACCGGGAGGACGAGGGCCGATTCCAGAACTCCATCTTTGAGCTCAAGAACGCGGCTAACGAGTGGATGGATCGTCAAGTTCAGGAGTTCCAGATGGAGCGTAAGAAGCTCCGCGACGCCAAGCAGATGAGGATCGAGGAGGCCGAGGAGCGTGATGACCAGCGTGCTCTCCGCAACGCCAAGGCCATCAAGATCGACATGGACTCTACTCGCCGTAAGGAGGTTGGTTTCGCCTGGGTTGACGGAATCTTCTGGCAGAGGTGGCTTGCCAGCACCTACGGCATCGACGTGAGGGATGGCGATCGTGTCATCATCAACGAGGAAGATGTAAGCATTTCTCTATATCTGACACTTTCGGATAGCATCAGTTACTAACGGCATGCAGCGACACCAGTTCTGGGACACGACTCCCACGGGTAACCACATCATGATCAGCCACACGTCCATCATGGATACTCTGGACAAGATTGTGTATGGACCCAACCCCATCTCTCCCAAGT
This sequence comes from Fusarium solani, assembly GCF_023522795.1. NCBI lineage: Eukaryota > Fungi > Ascomycota > Sordariomycetes > Hypocreales > Nectriaceae > Fusarium > Fusarium solani. Next base: position 3,081,931 of record NW_027072154.1, read on the forward strand.
ACACCATCAACTCGTTCGCCAAGTTCTTCTTCGACATCCAGATGAGCTTCGTCGACCGCCCGTTCCTCTCGTGCAGCGTCGTCGTCGCCATCGCGTTCGGCGTGTACTACTGGTTCCGCAACCGCACCCGACGGGCTCGTGGCACCTTTTTCCGCATGGACGATTCACTGGGTCTCAAGGATGGCTTGCTTGGCCAGAACGGCAACGCCAAGTCTGACTAAGGGGCACTGTGAGGGATGACAGCAGTGAGAGATGGGAACCAGACCGCTCAGGATGTGGCTCCTTGGGCCGTTGCCGTGTCCCGAGACATGCGTCCGGGGTTGAGAGTCACGGCGGTGGCCGCAGTCAGGTCGTGTGGCCTGGTGAAAAAGCAAGTAAGGGGTTGATGGACGGGTTCACATTAGTTGGTCGATATTGTCGAATTACGGAGTTTTCTGGGTTTGGTATTTACCTTGCTTGGTACTTGGGATCCCCATGCGTGGCACCCTGTATACTAGTTGATGTGGAAACGCACCGCTTGCATATGTCACTTACCGTTATGCCTTGTTCCCTCGCTCGCCCGCTCATTTGTGCGTTGGGTTGCTCGCTTGGCTACACAAGTTGGCCCTTTCCTCTCGTCTCTTTTCTCGGCTGTGCAGTCGTTGATCGACGTGCGTGTTACATGCAGTTCGACGGCCTGGGAGCTTGCATCCGTCGCGGCGGGCCGTGTGGGATAACAGCCTGAAACTTGGCATGGTGCTTTGGTGAAGCCAGAGACGACAATATGGAAGAGTACAGCTAGTCAGAAACAAGGTGGCATTCACTGATATGATCCAGTAAGACACAAAAGTACCAGCGTTAGATGTATCCATCCGCGTCCAATCCACCCATGTGCCACATCCAATCTGCCCTTTCCTCCTCCCTCCAACTATCTAGGTGTAGAGCTCATTAGTGAGATCGTTGAGCGTCAGACCCTCCTTGGCAATATCGTCGACGTCGACAAGGAAGTCGAGAGGCATCTCCACCAGGGTACCGCGGATGCGCGACAGCCACTGCCTGACCTCGTTGACGCCGCCGGGGAACTCCTCGCGCACGATGTGGCCGTACTCGACCTTGCCCTTCTTGGCCTCCTCCTCGGGCTTCTGGCCCTTCTTGCCGGGGATGATGAAGTGGCGAGCAAAGAACTCGTCATAGTCCTTCCAGGTGCGGACGTGGTCGTTGGGCACGGGGTGGAAGGCCCGGCTAAAGGTCTCGGTGTTGACGCGCGCCGTATCGGTCCAGAGCTGCTGGAACTTGGGGTGCAGCGGGTCGCGGACCAAGAGGTCGGCCGGGGAGCCCCAGTCGTAGACGTTGGGGTCACGGTCGACGGGAGTCCAGTTCTGGTTGGGCTGATCCCAGCGCTGGTCGGGGATGAGGCCGAGGTGCTTGCGGAAGATGTAGCGCCGGAGAGACGAGGCAAAGCGGGAGGCCGTGTAGGGGCGGCCGTCCATGTAGGACTCGACGGGGGTGGGATCCTCGATGACAACAGCGATCTCGGAGTCGTGGGATCCGAGCTGGGAACGATCGTTCAGGTTGGCTGAGCCGCAGATGACGAGACGATCATCGACGATGAGCAGCTTGCTGTGGATGTAGAGTTCCTCAGTCACGAAAGCGTTGATCTCATCCTCAGGGTTGCCGTCCCAGCGCAGGTCAGTAACCCTGGGACCTTGGTCCATGTAGCAAGAGCTAATGGTGTCGAGGGTTCTATCCGCAACCTTGTGGGCCTCTTGCTGATATCTGTCGTATCGCTCGTGCGGGGGGCGAGAGTGGCCGGACTGCTGCTCGTACGTCGTCGTCTTCTGCTCGTATCTCGAGTACTCATATCTCGAATGCTCAGAGGATCCGCCGCCCTGATACTCTTGGCGCTGTGGTCGACTGTCGTACCTCGACTCTTCGTGTCCTCCCTGGTACCGACCGGGCTCCGGTCTGCCGTCGAACCTTGGGTCTGCGCCGGGGTGACGGTAGTCGTCGCGCTCAGGTCTTCGGCCGTAGCCTTGAGAGTCGGGTCGGCGGCCATAATCGTCATCATGTGGCCTACCGCCATAGGTAGGACTAGAGTACCCCCCTTGATACTCCTGACGCTGAGGTCTGCCCTCGAACCGAGGATCGGCATTCGGGTGGCTGTATGGATCCCTACCGCCCTGTCTGTTGTCTTGATATCCTCCACGGTAGTCATCATCCCTGGGCCTACCACCGTATCTGGAATCGGAATATCCACCACGATCGTCATCTCGATCATATCTACCACCGGACCTCTCGCTTTGGTATCCCCTAGACTCGGATTGATATCCTCTAGACTCAGAGTATCCACGGTTCTCGTCGCCACCACGATAGCCTGAGTCGGGGTAGCCGCCGAGCTCCTGGTCCCTTTCCCTTCTAGCCTCTTCGTATGACACACCGGCGCGGGCCTCCACATCGGCCATGGTTCGAGACGTGTTGATACGGTCATAGTTGCGGAGGTTGTAGAATCCAATGTACCTGCCAGGGTCACGGATACCGGCCTTGCGGAGTTGCTCGATGATACTGTAGCCACCGCGGCTGATCGAGTTGTACTGGAATTCCATAATGGCGCGAGTTCCCAGTGCCTCCTCGGCCTGCAGGTCACCGGCGAATGCAGGGACGGCTGGCATGAGCACCCAGACGTGGAAGGGCTGTCCTTCTTGAAAGGCACGAACGATCCGGTCCACAATGGCGGCACCGATCTTGTTCTTAACAGGACGCTGCTTGTCATCGGTAGCGGTGATGAAGAACTGACATACTTAGCATAGTCAGAGAAACAATATCAAACATCATACCTGGTTCTCGATATAGACAAAGTATCTGGCGTTACGAATGGCATCGGTGTATGCATTGGCGATGGAGTGTTCGACAGGATGGCCAGAAGACCACTCAGAGCAGCTACAACAAGTCAGGCAGGGGCAGCAAGGTGGGATTTTTCTTAGCATACCTTCGAGTCAGCTGAATCCGAGGCATATCACCATCGCGGGACCGATGTCTGCGGTGACGCGGTTCATCATCATCATCTCCAAATGACATGAGCTTGTTCATGCCGCGGCTGAAATGTTCCGTAAAGCCGCCCAGGTAGTCATCGTCCTCTCCCGAGTGACCACCCCGGTGGCCAGAGAAGTTCGACGGTGGTAGCTCGAGCTTGTGATACTTGCCTGGGTTCTTCTTGGCATACTTCTCCTTGAAGATGAAATTCCTACAGGGGTTAGCAACGGGCTCTATACAGTGAGGTTAACACCTTACCATCGGTCGACGAAATGATCGACAAGGTTGCTGGTGATGGGTCCGTTCATGCTCAGAGCCACATCAGACCAGCCCATTCTCGAGCTCTTGGTACGGTCAACTATCAAAGGTCAGGACGGCACGCTCAGAAATGACGTATGGTTCCCCTACGCTTGTTCTGGTTCCAGTCTTGAACATCAGCAAAGTCATAAACTCGGGCATTGTTGTAGTCCTGTCCAGGGAAGATGATAGCGTCCAAGTCACCAGGATGAGCGTCGGCAATCGGATGGCCTATTGATGTGAGTAACAGAAGCAGGGGCAGTACCCAAGTAACTCACTGCTGGTGTCCCATCGTCCGAAACCTGGGGTTGTTGTTAGCAATTGATGAAAATTAGCAGATGGTAATTGCCCATACACATATCAAGTCCACCCATAAAGGCCAGTTTTCCATTGTCAACAACGAGCAACTTCTCGTGGTGTGCCCAGTACAGGACAATGCCGTCTGCAGTACCGTAGACAGCCTTGATGGCATCACCAGAAGCCTTGGCCAGATCCATGTTGGTCAAAGCTTTGAACGACTTGCCCAGCTCCTTGGTGAGGTCATAGCCAGTCGGGAGATGGTCAGGGTGCCGGAAAACGCGGATATTGTCGCTGAGTTTCTCCAGAGAGGTTCTCGTATGCTACCAACAGACATGTTAGCATGCCTTCACGGCCCGTCGGTCCCGACAGAGCTCACCGCCGAATTCAGAGTGAGGGCTGCCTCAACCTCCTTGTAGACGATGATATAAACCTTGACACCCCGGTCGGCAGCGGCCTTGAGCATGCGGTCCAGGCGGTATTGCTCATTCTTGGCCGGAGGACGACGGAGGTACAGCTCAGGGCTCAGCCACCAGTCGAGGATGAAGATGTTCTCCCGGGCCTCTACCATGCGTCAGATAACCGCTTCTGGATAACTGCAAGTAGAGATGGCTGTTGCGACTTACGCTCAATCGCCTGCGAGACGGCCCAGAAGTAAGAGGCACCGTCGACATACCACTTGGCGTTGCCGCTAGACTCTGGGGCAAAGGACTGGTAGCGGTTGTTGGCGGTCTGCTGAGCGTGGTAGCTGTGGCTCCCTCCGCCGTGAGATTCAGAATGCTGCTGCTCTTCCTTGCCGCCAAAGGCATTCTCAACCTGCTGGCTGAGGCCCTCGACGTGCTCGCCGACCTTTTTGAAGAAGTCCATGTCGTACGACGGGGCACGCGACCTGATGTTCAGAGACCTAGAGGGATATCAAGAGGCGGTTGGTGATGGGGCAAGATGACAGGATAAATGCAACTCGAGCTGTAGCTGACTAGCTTATCCAAGATGCAGGTAATCAAGCAGATGACGAGATGAGGTTGCAGTGGCAGTGACAAGCTGACGCCATGGAACGGCCCGAAGTCAGCGGGTGGAGGAAGATGATGATTCTCGGAAGATGCATGAAGCGGAGAAGCAATGGATCGATCAATCGAATTGACTGGAGCTGAGCTGAGCTGCCATTCATCGACGGGCATCCACATGCCTTTCAGCCCGGCCAGGCCTGTCTGTGCCTGACTGAGACTTTCCGCTCAATAACACGCACCCTGAGAGCTTCTGGACCCCGCATCACGGCCTCTACGTAATCTGCAATCATGGAGGGCCAGCTTGAACCGTGACAGCTGACGAGTAATAAGTGATCGAGTGGTAGGTAGATAGGTACCTGCCTATCCATAGCAACTTCAACCTCAATTGAAACAGGAATGATGGCTGAATTGTTAGTTGCATCTAAGTTGGTCGCCAAGCATTCATCACTCACCAACTAGTTCCACTGCCGTCCATGGATCCATAGCCATCCATGTCCACATTTCCATCACCAGCGGCCTCTCGCTTATCGAAAACACCACAACTCGGTCGGGCAGGCTCTTAAGCATAGGCACTACTTGCTGTACCTAAAAGCCCCGGATTGTCGCGTGCCTGGCCCAGCAAGAGCATCCATGGATCCTGGCCGATCCTCCTCGAATGCCGGGCCCTGGTCCCGGGTTCATGGAAGCTCGTCCATAGGGCTCTCTCTCCAAGCCTCCCGCCACTTGACGGGATGCAGCACTTAGGCTGCTTGCTGTATACCACCCTCTTTTAAAGACCACCATGGCCCGAGTGAGCAAGGTGACCAGTTAGCCCCTTCTTCACCGACTTTACCTCTCAACAGCCGAGGATGTTGATATCTGAAACCCGTTGTCGTGCGCCATCCTCGTCGTGGTAACCGAATCTCGTGGTCCTCTTGCTGCTTCTCCCCAACACTCAACGCCCGTGTAGCCGCAGCAGCACTGTCTTACACGCCAAGCGGCAACGGTGTTTGTACATGGCCGTGTGTATTTTGGACAACCGCTGGGTCTTTTCCTGCGGCTCATGGGGGATGTTTGGGACAATGAGCAACTGTATGAGTGCAACTGGTGCCCATCCAACACCGTCTCGTCCCTTGACATCGTCTCAGAGCCCAAGAAACGAACCAGGACACGCACGTCCAAGCAAGCCACACACGTTTCGACAGCTTGCCAACTGCCAGATTCGTAGGTGCGCCATTTATTCCGTGAATCTGCTACGACGGTGGCGTGCAACCCTCTCCCGGTTCCGCTGCCTCGACAGGATTCCACGTTTGAAGGTGTGTGTCGTGCTCGGTTGATGGAGGGCGGGCTGCGTGTAAAGGTGGTGCAGGGCAGCCCAGGGCAGGACAGCGGAGCCGTTGCGGCGGGAGCTAGAGGGTCCCGGCAGGTGCAGTCACCCCCGTCCGCCCCGTAGGTCGGCAACTCGACTCCACCAACCCAGTACCCCTTGGGCAGCAGACTCAGGGGCCCGGCGCCGGCGCCGAGACGCTGGAAGGTGCTGGCACTCGCTGTCTTCCAGGGCTCGCTGCAGTGGCTTGCAGGGGCTTGAAAATTCGGATGATTTTTTTCCTGGCGGCTCCATACGAAACCTTGCAAATGGTGGATGGGTTGTGATTCTTCTTCTTCTTGCTGGACGGAGGATTCATCAGTGAATTCGTTCATTCATTTCTGGACTACTGACGGAGTACCCATTCCGTCGACATTCACCCTTTAACTTCCTGTGCCGATATTCTCCGAACCGTCACCTCTTGATAACACCAGAGTCTCTTCTCTACTCTGCCTCTCCCTCTCCCTCATACTAGCTCTACTTTGCCCAGTCGTTTACCAGTCAATTGAGTTGAGTTTACTCGGCTTCTCCTGGATCTGAGTCTAACCTGGGATGTCTTGGTCTTGGTCCGCTTGATCGGAGAACGAACCAATATCCCCTCATCAATAAGCCTCTAAAATCTTGCCCAGCATCAGCTTCACCAACCATCAACATCGCTCGACCAGCCTCTGCAACTCGCCGTATAATCGCCTTTGGGCAACCGAAACCAGACTTGTTGCGGCCCAAGTTGAAGACAACCACAAGCCCTCCCCCCATGTGGGCTATGCATTGACATCCATCTATACCCTTACTTGACGGCTTATTCACAACTACCACGTCCGTTACTACGCAGCTTTTGTTCCAAATACTCCCAACTCATACGAATTACTTGTTCAAAATGTCTGGCGCAGGAACGGTAGCTCTCTTCTCCCCGAGCCAGCACGGCCACTTGATCCCCTATCTCGCCGCCATCCACGCATCCTGCATCACCCATGACCGCACCATCGCCACGTTCCTCCCCCTCTATCCCACGAGAAACTCCTCGCCTGGTGGAAGGAGCGCATCGCAGAGGTTGCTGATGGCAAGCGTCTCATCTTCATCCTCCTCAACGAATCTGAGCCGGGCTCTCGGCCGAAGGGGTCCGATGTTATGGGCGTTGTCATGCTTGCCATGCCCTCCTCCGAGACGGGACCATTCCGCGGCGTCGTAGAGAAACTTCTCGTCCACAAAACGTTTCGCGGCAGAGGAGGTGCCAGGACTTTGGTTTCCGCTCTCGAAGCTGAGGCGGCGCGGCGCGGCAGGACGGTACTGGTAAGTTGGATCAAGTTAACCCCTTGTGTTGTCGGAAGAAACGTTCTAACCGGATTGGTCTCAAATACAGCTCCTCGATACCGAAGCTGGAAGTGTCGCGGAGGAGGTGTATAGAAAGTTTGGCTACATCGAGCTCGGCCAGATCCCCAGGTATGGTCTGAGTCCAACAGGGGAGCTCAAGGACGGGACCTTCTTTTACAAGCACCTCCAACTGTGAGCCATGATGCTCCTAGGGGCGTTCCTGTGAGAGGAGCTGTAGGCGCGAGGATTGGTTTGTTGCTTGTTTCAATAGGTAGTACTGTAGAGCCTCCAGGAAAGGGGGTCGGAGAGCGAGGCGACTCGATTTTGCTGTTCTCATGGATTCTGGCCGGCGAGGAGCTTTGGTTTGTTTTTAGATCCCGAAAAGAAAAAGATGATTTGTGAAATGAGCCTACTATTAGGTCTATGCCAGCAGTGAAGCAAATCCTTCTGAGGCCGCACTCAAGGGTAAAAGCTCAAGTACTCATGTATATAGGCCAGCTTTCGGGGGAGATATCAATGCCAAGTAGGTATCAAGAAACACAACACCAACGACTATCGGCTGCATTCTCGTATCGACTAATGTCTTATATCGAGGACATCCTGCTCCATTACTACCAATGACTGCACAAATAGCAAGAAATGTTGATACACAATTCCAGAAAACGCCAACCACCCGGGTTCACAACTTTTTGTACAAGATCTACTCGTCGTCCGCCAGCTCCTCGACCTTTGGCGCCTCGTAGTGCCGTTGGTGTACACCAGTCTTGACTTGGGTATCTGTGCCTGTCGTCGTCGCGCTTGTAGGCGCAACTTGTCCTGTAGCAGCAGCGAAGGCTGGGTTGGGGCTGGTTCCGGGAGCAGCCGCCGCCGCCTTCTTCTTCTTCTTCTTCTTTTCCGTCTGTGGTCAAGTTAGCATTCCTCTGGTTTCGCCTCCACTAAACCTCTACTGACCTCATGCCAAGCCCACACGGGCTTGAAACTGTCCACAAACGAGACGTCTTCCCAAAGGTTGGGGAAGAGCCACAGACCGGGAGGTGTGGTGAAATAGGTAACGCAGAATAGAATAACACGGAAGATCGCCATCACAAAGAACAAACCAAGCAGTCCCAGCAAACCCCAGCTGAGGTAGTAGACGCCCTGGCGAAGCACCAGCGGCCAAAGAGGGTACAGGACGATAGCAAAGATGGCGAGAAGAGCCAGACCAGCGTAAATTTGGCGCTTGATCTGGCTACCCTCCCACAGCCAAATGTAGTACATGTCGTCCTTGGCCTCTTGTTGCTGCTCGATCTTGACAGTCCACTGACCCTTGACACGCTTGGGCTTCTTGCCGTTAGGACCAGCCTGGGGCTCAATCTTGGAGACTCGCAGGGCGAGCATGCTCAGGGGGAGCAGCTTGAAGGTGTTCTCGAGGGAAGCTCGGTCGGTGATTTCAGGCAGAAGGGGGTTCTTCTTCCGGGCCTTCTCGTACGCGGGGGACTGCAGGGCTCGGAGCGCTCGCTTGACTATGCCGTTTTAGTATGTGAATAGCTTCATGCGCCGGGCCAACCTACCTCGAAACATGTCCTTGCGCTCGCCGTTCAAGATGACAGTTCGAAGCTTGAGCTCCTGGCCTCGCAGGAACTTGGCGAGAGCGATGGCCTTGGGGTTGGGAGGTCCAGGAGTAATAGGCTGGGGGCGACCCTGTTGTGGGTGAGAGTGGCCGTGGTCGTGGTCATGGTCGTGATCATGGTTGCAATCCGGGCCGTGAGTGTGACCTCCTTGCTGTGCCTGTTGCTGGGCGCGCATTCGCATCTGCTCCTGCGCCTGTCTCTTGATGTGCTCAATGAACTCGGGCACAGTCATGCCGGCCTTCTCGGCGTCGATGGCGAGTTGGCGCTGCATGGCCTGGATCTGCTCGGGCGTCGGTCGCTGGCCAGGCATGGGCATGGGAATCTGGCCCGGCCCGGGCTGAGGGGGTGGAGAGGACATTGTGCAAGGTGTTCAATAAAAAGAGTGTAGAGAAGAGTTAGAAAAAGAGGAAAACGAACAAGCACGGTGGTGAATTAGAGAGATGCGGGTTGGGTGTTGATTATGAAAGAGCGAACATGATATTACTGCCACTTGGACCACACTGTGCCAATCATGTCATAGCTCACCCAGAGACAACGGTGTTCACTTCACTTTCCCAAGATCGAGCCCCAATAATTGCCGGCCGGAATTGTTGATTCCCCGCCCTCCGGCTTATCTTCACGTGATAGCGCATCCGCAGTGAACTGACGTCGACTTTCCGTGCAGCACTCTAGTGGACTACCTATCGCGGGAGTCCAGCAACCCGACAGCCACCACCATGGGCGACCGCTTGACTCAACTTCAGGATGCTGTTGATCAGGTTCGCGCTTCTTCCACGTCCTCGCCAATACTATAGCTAACTCATATAAAAACAGCTTGCGCAGCAATTCGTTGCATGCTTGCACTATGTAAACAAGCGACATGATCTGGAAACCTTCGGTCCCAACGACAAGATTCGCGACGTTAAAGATGCCCCGAAAGAGGGTGCGACACCCCGATTTTTACATATAAAATGCGCCTAGATACTAACCATATCTGCAGTCGATTCCCTACCCCCGGACGAATTTCGAGCTGGAATGGTCGAATTGTCGCAAGACTTGATTCTCAAGGAACAGCAGATTGAAGTGCTCATCTCCTCGCTCCCAGGCCTGGACAACAGCGAGATGGATCAGGAAAGATACATCAAGGAACTCGAGGAGGATTTGAAGGTCGCCGAGGCCCAGCGCCAAGAAGCTATCAAGGAGAAGGACCAAATATTGTCCGAGCTGGATTCTGTGATCAGCAGCATCCGACGTCCTTGAGTGTTTCCGTGCTTCTCTGGTGCCACATGCCAACATCTTTATGGTTGCATACATAGCGAGGAGTTCAGGTTGGGCAACGGCAGGTCAGGGGTTTGATCCATGCAGGCTTAGTCGAGCTTGTTAATGAATGCATAACGCAAATGGTATCTCATTCCGGGAAGTGCCTTGAACGCCACCTCTCAAGGGTTTTGTCTATATTCCATGTGCGATTTCTTCTCATTCGTCCAAATCTAACCCAGTCAACACCTACGCGGCACCTGCTGCCGATTTGAAAAATTGTGGATAAATGTCACGCAGCTCTCTGAGATGGCGGATCTGATATTGTGATGCCCGGGTTTCGGGAGCCTGCACCCCCTCCTCAACGAGATGGGCAGCTGTCCAGCCAAACTCTTTGGCCTGTGTGCAGTTCAAGGCAGAATCATCTAATAGTTCATTAGCACAATTTCAATAAGACGAGACGCAAGATAACAAACATACCAACAAAGAAACAATCCTCCACTCGCTCCACACCTGCTTCGCGCATGGCCTTCTTGTACATCTCTGGGTCGGGTTTGCAGATCAAGGGTTGATCGGCATAGTTGCAAAAGGTGAGCCCATCAAAAAGGTCGTCGATGCCAAGAAGACGAACCACCCGCTTGCCGTGGTTCACATACGCATTGGTGAAGAGCCACATGGTGACCTTGGTCTTGTCAATGTCCTCAAGGAGTTCCCGAAGCTCAGGATTGGGCTTGATGATTCCCTCTAGAGGTAGCGCATCGTCCACTTTGGCATTGTAGTCGAGAGGATCAATTTGGTGGTGTCGCACGAGACCTTCGATGGCTAGGCCATAGCTGGTGTAGTATTCCTTGTGCAGCTTCACAGCCTCATCCCAGGGCAACTCCAGGTGTTTAGAGAAGTATTCGTCAATAAGCTTTGCCATCAGATCATGAACCTTGGCGCCTCGATTCTGGGTTAGCCTGTGGTCATCATGAACCCTTCTCTAAAAACTCACTTCTTGGGTACAAGCAGTTGTCAATGTCGCTGCGCACGTGTCAGCTCAAGTCATTCATTCAATGTCATGGCAAAGGGATACTTACAAGAACAAAACCGGCTTCCCGGTGCTCACGCCGTTAGTACTGCCCATGGTTGATTTGGCACGGATCTTTGTGTTGGTAAGGCGACTGTTGACGTTGGAAGAGTGAAGGTGCGATGTCGGGTATGAGACACGGTGTGAAGGGGGAAAGACCAAAGATCTGAAGACGGGATTGAGTGAAATATATGCTGAGACACGTGGTCGTAGTTGCAACATTGAATGGCTCATCAACAAGAAAAGCCGAGTTAAATGTTTGAGAGGGCGATCCAAGCCAAAAGCGAAGACTAGCACTTGCTCAATCGATGATAGGAGCGATATTGACGTCGTAGCCCACCCACCACCAGTGACTCTTTCGGCGTAGCTGAATAATCCCCACCGTACCTGCGTGGACAGCTCCGATCTCCGATGACGGGAGCGGAGGCTCCGTGCAACTACAAGTCATCATGACCATGAGCCATGATAGAGAAACAAGTGAAATAAGTTTCTTGTCCCATTTGAGATATAGCTGATGCTTTGTATAAGCAATAAGACATATATGTATAGATACATAGCTCTACATCGAGTCTAGAAGGATTCAATGATCGGTCCGCTCCCAGGGGACGCCACAATGGGAGCCCGAGAACGACAGTGGAGCTGTCTCCCATGGTCGAGTCAATGGTATGGGTGTCATCTCCAGTGAGGAAGTCCCCCACGCGGTCGTAACGAAACTTGAGACACCAAGACGCCCGCGCTTAGCTACGATAGTAGAAAAGTGCAACTGTATAGTCTAAGCATAAGCAAAATAAGAGATAAGTAAGGAAAATAGTAATATAATTACTTTCTAATGCTATTTAATTACTTATGATATTTTTCTGCCAGACCTGGTCTATTTTGCCGTGATAACTGCAGAGGTGGCTGGTATAGCGTCTCATGCTTTTTTACGACCGCGTGTCCCCCTTACACAAAACATTTTAAGTGCCGTGCTTCAAGATGATGACATTTCGCACCCTTGGAACTAAGATCTAAACTGCAAGTCTCGAGGGGGCTTTATCTTTATCCTAGAGAGATGGGTAGGTAGGTAGGCCTGGCTCCCAACAGTCCTGTAAGTGATAATGACGGTGAACCTTGATGGCGTATGGAACAACACGTAGTCGAGTGTTTGGATGAAGTACATGTGAACCTTATATATTCGATATAACATACCGATATAAAAAAAGCCCCTCGTATCTCTTTGTATTTTATTTCCAGTGGGGATACATCAAGCCCTCGAAGCCCTTCAATACAGTCGGTGACGGATTGGTGCCACCAGGGATCGTCGATTCTGCCACATCCGGCCAGTCACACCGCCTAAATTAATTTATCGCAACCGCCCGACCACGAGCTGCCATCCCTCCCCTCCAAACAACATCAACTGTCCATCTCGCATTTCAAGAAGCATCTGCTAAATTCCGCGTCTCGCGCGCCGCTGCTCGTCGATCTTTTGCTTACGCATAGCCGACCTGAAGGCGCCCTTGCTTTGGATAGGCACTGGGTAACGCGACGTGTGCTTTTCGTTTCTTGCCGACATGGCACAGGGACATGTTGTTCAGGGGCAGCTCGCTGGCGGGGATGAGCTCCTCGGCCTGTCTAGCGCCCAGCGTCATCGATTCCATCAGTACGAGAAGATCGTGCGATTCTCAGACACGATTCTATCTGGTAAACACCCAAGCATCAAGCCTCCGGCTAATCTGATTGCATCTGTGCAATCCTCCATCCACCCAATAGATGTCACCATCGAAAATGGTGCTTCCAACTATCAGCCAGATGAGTCGCAGTACTCTGGCGCGAAAACCCAGCAGCCGGGCGCGTCAAGATCTGGCCTGCCTGCCATACCCCCTAGCACAACCAAAGTCAGCAAACCTTACGGGTCTGGGACTGTTGAGATCAATCCCATTTTCCTAGAAAAGTCGGATGATCTTGTCAAGGCAGAGTTTCAATTGCAGCGGCAGAGACTGGAGCGTACTTTGAGGGACGAGGTTGAGCAACGGCGGGCAGCAGTCAAGAATGCTGCTCAGGGAGAGCCTATTCCCGACTTCGACCTTAATGACGTGTTGACGAAGGCCCTGAAACTCGTCGAAGCCACTGCCGGGCCTGCTCCTGATGATGACAATCCTGCTACCACTAACCTCGAGACTGCAAGTGATTCCTTTGACGACAACACCTTCTACTCGTCCCAGCATAACACCCCATCCTCGGTTCTCACGTCCCGCGTCCGCAACGAGTCCGAAGAGGCCCGAGGCCTGGACGCTATCGATTCACAGCCGCCGAGCAACGCCCGCAACGCCGCCACTTCGCGAATCCATCCCATTGATGTTGATCTGGAGACGAGCGAGCCGAGCGCGACACGGCCTCGTCATGCCTACGCCAACCCATCTACCAACACTAGTGCCTCGAGCATAAACAATACGTCACAAACTGGGCGAGTCCCGGGCTTGACATCGTTTGCCGAGGACAGGATTGTTTCAGCCCAGGACACAGGTGCTGGGCCAAGCCATTCTGAAGACTCGAGCAACACGGAGATCGACCGGCATAGGGGCAGCAATAGATCCAATCCCCGCCGGCAGCCCCGTGAACATTACATTGACAGCCGTCCCCCTTCTCCTCTCATGAGAGCACATGAGCGGTCTGCTCAAGCATCACCATTGACAGCAGCTAGACGGGCGCCCATTGCCGCTGAAGCAACTTCAAACTCATCCAGAGGTACACCCGCACAGGTTGCTGCTCTTAGAAACGAGCCTATCACTGTGACCAGCCCAGAAAGCTCACCCCAAGGCGGGGGAGCATCCGAAAAGAAGAAGGGAAAGAAGAAGAAGCGAAAGGCGGACAGGCAAGCGCCCGAGGCCGAGCCAACTCCGTACATCAAGCCAGAGCCGCGATCTCCATCTCCCATGAGTGCTCCCTCTTACATCCGCCCCAACAAGCGCCAAAGGTACACACAGCGTCAACCAGAGGATCCCAGCTACGAAGATGTCAGATATGAGCGCCAGACTGGCGATTACCCCCCAGAACCCCTCTCTAGCCGTCTAGGAACAGATGACCGAATGCCGATAGGGTACGACAGACCGAGCCTCTCTTCTCGACGTGCGGTAAGCACTGCGGTTCCTGGCAGCACTGTCTATAGGAGGGAATACACCGATGATCGCTACGCACCCGGCGGCCCGTATTCTGTGGAGCAGCCTCCACTCGTTTCGGCTCACCATCCAGGAGAACCGTCAGTGGGGAGAGCGAGCTCACAGGTTCGGCCAAGCGAGGGCCATCAACGTCCATCATGGCCATATCACGGGTCCTATGAGACCTCATCAGTATCGACCAGGCCAGATGGAGATGTCTTCATGGCTCCTCCAAGGCCGCCACCGACTCGGATTATTGTAGATGCCTTTGGGCGTGAGTATATTGAACCACCACGACCAACGGTAATCCGGCACTCAGTCGCCCCTCCCGCTCGATCCGGTGATCCCGAGATCATTTATGAACGAGCCGCGCCTCGAGCATTGCCCAAGCAGACGGGCATGGAGACATACGAAGAAGGGGGGGCGGTCTACAGGAGACCTTCGCCGACGTATATACCCAGGCGAGTCGTCACACAACCAGAATACATCCCGCAGGATTACAGGGACCATCGGCCACGTGAATATCCAGCACGGCCGATGGCACCTCCAGGGGAACCTGTGGAATTGATGGCACCGCCAGGCAGGCGGCGTGTGGAGGAAGGCCCAAGAGACTACATCACAAGGGCGGCCAGCGTGCGACCAGCAGAACCCGTGTGGTATGAGGTTGCCCGGGATTACGGACGGGTGCAGAGCGTACGCCCCGAGGGAGCCGTACGTCAATATGCAACCAGTGTTCACCCGGAGAGCCGCCGTGAGGCTGCGCAGCCTTATGCACGAGAATATGGTACCTTGCCGGTGGAACAAGGGGCAGTAAGACGCGAGTACAGCGCGCGGCCGCCCTTGGAGCGGTACTACAACCAGCCGATGAGAGGTGGGGAGGACATTGCCTTTATTGAACAACCAAGGGGGGCAACACAGGAAATCGTATATGCAGATGATGGGAGGAGGGAGGTCTATCGTTGATGTTTGAGGCACAGGCGTACGGATACAAGGGAATAGACAACAAGGATAGACAGGACAGAATGAGGATAATAATCACTAATGACACAAACTCGAGTTCACCTCGTGGAAACCTGCATGTGCAAACAGGGCCACATTACCGATGCGAGTTGACGTTTACTTTGCGGCGTCAGCCTTACACCGAGCGTCTGGATGTGTAGCCAGAAAGCTTGACCGAACCAACAAGGCGCCGTGAATGAGTAGACAAAGCCTTAGGTATATAACCCCTAACGCGAGAGAAGGAGAGAAGTCAATGAGGTCATGCCTGACGGATAGAGGGGAATGCCAGCTCGGGGAGTGCAGGGCAGGGGTTAAAACAGCACAAGACCAGGCCAGGATCTTGAGGAACGCAGCGTTTGCTAGACTGAATTGCTTCTCCCCTGGAATGGTTTTCATGGGTGCTGTAATCAAGAGCCGGCAGAAGTGCCGTTTCACAACGAGACAATGGCCAGTGAGAACTCTCTCAGTCGACAGAGGAGGACAGCATCTGCCAGGGGTCGGATGATATCCAAGGGGTGGTATATATCACATCCTCCATTCACCGAGCAACAGGAATACGGTGTAATGTCCGCACAGGCATCAGCATTGTCTAGCATTGTTTTATTCATGTTGTCGTGGCAGCTTCTCAGCACGCTCAGAAGTTCACGGACAGCCATGAGAGACTCCGAGACCCAATGCTGGACCAGTCGGATCGCCTCGAATCAACTGGGCTACTCGGTGGTACCAAACTGGAGGGGTCTTCGGTACGAATGTTGACATTTTGAGACATGGTCACATCTGATGAATCTGACTGCCGTGTTGCCTGCATCTCCACTAGTCATGACTTTGCTTTTATACCTCCACGGCAGAAGACAGGTGTTTGGGTTATCAAGGGGTTCAAGGAGCATTCATCAGTCGCAATCTCTCCTCGATATACCCAGATAGGCTCCGGGCCTAGGCATGCCCAGCCTCGCGTTGTTGGACATGCACGCATACCGTTTGTGTGATGTGGCCCACGAGTCCCCAGGGATATGTGCCTGCGAGTGGCGTGGCTCGTGATCGGTTCTCTCAGCTGCAGGCAAGCAGTCAAGGCAAGGCAAGGCAAGGCAAAGCAAAGCAGAACAGAGCAAAAAGCCACTGGAATTCGAGGCGGCAACTGAAGCAATCAACGGGATGCAAGGACGCGCAGGCGCGCACGTCCGACAGTCCAGACCCTGCCCCGCCACAGACAAACCCAAGAATGCCGGCTCCCTTGACCAGTTCGCGATGCTGGAAGCCGACTCCCTTGTTCAAGTACATACCCGTCCATGATGATCGATCACCGCAGTACCGGTCAAACAAGGTGCCTTGCAAGTTGACATGTTGAACGACAAGTTGCTAGTGGACGAGCTGATACCGGGCTCGTGGAGAGAAGAGCTGGGCCTGCATGGGCCAACCTCAAATCAACTCGCTCCCTCACCCTTGGACAAGTCACAGGCAAGTCGCAGACAAGTCACACAGACGAGGCCTGGTCGTGTGGGGACGCCGTGTGATCGAAGCTTTAGCCAAGACACGCTACCGAGCGAGATACGGCTGACGAGAGATGGCAATTCTTGGGCAAGCATGTATCCCGGCATCTCTAGAGTTGCAGCTTGATGAATCTCCTTTTTTTTTTTTTAACTCTCTGTCTCTCTCCTGGCTTATGCTCGGGAACATGGTTGTGCAGAAACAATCTCTTTAGATGCTGCAAGGCCTGACGATAACCTGTTGGTGTGGACGAATGTCAGCGGAGACGACCCCATTCCCGTGCAGCTAGGTAGTCCTCCATCTAAGCTGAGTTGGTGTTAGCATCCAAGACAACGGTACGTGATCCCAGCTAGCGGCTTGGTGGATGACCTGGGTATTCGTACCTTGTGCCTTGACTGAGCTGGTCAAGATGTCTCCCTCCGAAGCTGTGCGTGCTGGACCATTGCCGAAGTCCTCCGGCTGTCCACTAGGGCTCTCTGGAACGCAGTCGGTTTGAATCCCGTCCCCGGGGAGCCTGTCTCCCGTGTCCCGTTTGGAGAGCCGCCGCCAGTGCAACGACAGAGGCTGCAGGAGGTGCCTCCTGGCCTGGCACCTGGGCTGATGGTGCCCCCCACCGCCCAGAACGCAAAGCGCGCCCATGCCATGCCATGCCCTAGGGGGGGCCGCTTCGCTGCCGTTCGAAGGTCACCGAAGGCCGGCAGCGATCCCGCTGCTGTTCACCTTGTCGTCATTGGGGTTGGTCGTCGTCGTTGGTGACTTGTCTGTTGCGAGCGAGAGTGCCCTAGCCCCGGGTAAGGAGCGTAGAGTTCTCACGCTGGCGGTACGTGATTGGACGTACTTGGGGATTCAACTGAAGCGACCAGATTCCAAGATCTGTGCGATCAGAACCTCTCTACTTGCCCTTGGTAGTGATGGTGGCTGCTCACAGTGGCTGTCGTTTATCCATGCCCTTGCAAAATCCACTCAGACTGGCTTCTGCTTCTCAGCGCACTCGGACAGGCGTGCTCGTGCCCTCGTACGCACAACCACTGGGTCCAACTTGCATACGGGAGTGCGCCTCCCCCCGGGCTCTGCATGCTGTACTCATGCCTCTCGCGCTGACGGACTGAGGTGCGCATCTCATCCCACTCCTGCTCCACTCTCTGGCTGTTTCTTGTCTCGGGCTGGTCGATGGATGAGCTGAGCTCGCTGTGTCGGGCGGCCTTACAGGGCACTCACAGGCGGCGCATGTACCGGGGGGGCTGTCTTTTATGGAACTCTCCCCCAGGTAAATCGCAGCCACTGGGTACGTAGGGGCTGTAGGTACCTCCCCTAGCTGTATCTCCATGCCTCTACTCTGCCACTCACAGCTTCTGAATTGTCTTGGCCTCTCCACCTTGGCCTCCATGTCCTGTCCTCGACAGAGCACGTCCTGCTGACTTGAGGTTCCTCGCTTTTTGCTGCCAGAACTGTACTGTAGGTACGTAGTGCATCTCCGCTCCATCCTTCCCTCCACCTCTCTCACCTACCTACCTGACCTTCGTAACCCTCCCTCTCCTTCCTTCTCCCTCTCCCTCGTCAGACTTGGAAAGAGCTCACAAACACCACCATCTTTCTTTCTTCCCCCTTCCCCCCTGCCCCCTTCCCCCTCCCCACCGTTTCTTGCCCAGCTTCTTCGATACCCTTTTTCCCTTTTATCATTGCCCTCATCTCATCTTTTTCCTGGTCAGGTCAGGTCAGGTTCTCTCTCTTGCTTCTTCTCCACCTCCCGCCGCCGTCCTCGCTCCCGTCCACCTCCACCTTCGCCGACCGTCGCCGCCCACGCCTCGGACGACGACGACGACGCCTTCACCTCGCTCCCCATCATGAATAAGTTGGCAAACATGCGTCACTGGTCGGAAAGAATGACACCCAATTTCGGAATGGGCCGTCCCAATCCCAATATGCCCATGAATGCCCTCAACCACCCCAAGAACGCCGCCCAACCTGGTCAGCCCATCGCCTCCCCTCAAGCCGCCGATGCCACGATCCACTACTCGTTCAACGTCCCATTCGCTTCCGATCTTGCGGGCCCCGACACCGAGGACATTCTTCACGCGACCACTGACGCCGTCTTGCGATGGACGCACCCCGAGGACGCGCCGGACGACGTCCAGATCCACGAGCTGCCCGTCCACGGACAGAACCTGAACAACCTCCGAAGGCTGTGCCGCGACCTCTCCAACGGGCCCTTACCCATCGAGGCACATGTCCTTTCGACCACGCCCAAGAACGGCAAGGGCCAGCAGGTCACCACCGTCTGTCTCTCGGGCTCTCCAGAGCTGGTCCACAAGAGCCGAGAGACCATTTTGAATGATACCCCCATTTCTCTCGTAGGTTTCGATTGATCTCGCACCAGGCCCCTCTGTGGCATGCTGGCAAACCTCTTCTGACTTCTCCCCGTAGCGTTGCACCACAATTGATGTTGATGGTCAACTCGTTTGCGATCTCAATGCTGGAGTGCTCAAGAAGCCCGTTACCGATACCCTGGATTACATCTCGAGCTACTGCGGCGTCGACATCTTCCTTCTCGGCCCCAAGCTCACCCCTGTCGTGGATGGCATGACTGGTGATTCCGAATTGCGGATGGATCAGCGATGGAGAGTCGCCATCTACGGCGACATCTTGTCGTCAGAGCATGCCAAGGCTCGGGTCCTGATTCACATCGATACGCTGGTACAGACTTCCCCTCAACGTTTTAATTGCAAAGTTTAACACTTCTCTAGCTTGGCCGTATTGTCGATGGAACCAAGCTTGAATTGTCCTGCCACCAGCTCGTCTGCGGACGTCATCGCAAAAACATCAAACTCATCGAGTCGTCCACCGGTACCGCCATCTACTTCCCGCCTCCGTTCTCGCAAATGTACCGCTACTGTCCCCCCAACGCTACTCGCCGTGATCCCTCGGATGTCTTCATCACCGGTGAAACTCCCCAGGCGATCGAGCTCGCCAAGCAGAAGCTCCACGAGACGGTCCAGCGGATCAGGCTCTACGTTAAGGACGTGACCATCCCTGCCGCCAAGATTGACAGCATTCTGCTTGGCCGTTTGGACAAGGTCCGCAAGATTCTCGAGGCTAACGGCACCTACATCATGTTCCCCCCTCTGGCAAGCCAGCGGAACATGGTGAGAGTCCAGGGCAGCGAGGGACTCCACGTAGAGCGAACTGTTAGGGAAATCATGTCCCTGGTCAGTGGCAAGGTCCTCTACTTTTGATTTGAGTTGACTAACAATGCGACAGGCCGGCCAGTTCTACAGCGCCGGGTGGTACATGCAACATCCCGAGGCTAGGCAGCTTCCCAACCCAGCTGACATCAGGGCTATGCTTGTTGATATTTGCGCCAATTCGGATGCCGATCTCTCGTTTGACAAACTGAACTTTGCCATCACTGGCTCTGATGATGCTGTCAAGTCCGCCCTCGAGGTTATCTCGGACATCAAGTTTGTTGCACAGGCTCAGTATCAGATCCGTGTCAAGATTGAGCTTGCCAATGAGCACAAGGAGTTCGTCAGTGGCAAGAAGAACGGCAAGATCAACAAGATCATGGGGCAGAGCAATGTCCAGATCATCTTCGACGGCTTCAACGAGTACAACTTCAACATTGATGTCATGGCGGCAAGCTACGATTCCATGAAGCAGGGTCTGACGCTGGTCGAGCAGGAGATGCCCGCATCCATCTCGTTCCACGTTCCTGATCAGTACCACAAGCGCATCATTGGCATCGGTGGACAGCACATTCAGCGAATTATGAAGAAGCACTCGGTCTTCGTCAAATTCTCCAACGCTATGGACAGAGGTAATGCTCCTCATCAACACATCTAATACCCAAACTAATATTTCGTAGGTGGTATGGGACGAGAGGACGACGACATCAAGGTGGATAATGTTATCTGCCGCACCCCGGCTCGCAACGCACAGAACCTCGACGCTGTCAAGAACGAGATCCTGGAGATGGTTGACCGCGCTGTAAGTGAGGTCCAAATTATTGTTTTCGTCAATTCTAATGCCGGTTTAGGACTCCGAGTATACCTCTCAGATCGTCAGTGTTGATCGACTCTACCATCGCCAGCTCATTGCTAGGCTTCCGGAGATTGACGAGCTCGAGCAGAAGTACAACTGCAAGATCAACTTCCCCAGCACCGAGCAGGCCAGCGACGAGGTGACCGTGAATGGCCCTCAGTGGCAGGTTCCCCACTGCGTTGACGAGTTCTTGGGCATGGTTCCTGACAAGCATGAACTCGTTCTTGCTAGAAGCCCTGAGCTGATCAAGTTTCTCGAGTCTCCCGAGTTTGCCCATGACCTTGTGCCCAAGCTGAAGAGCCAGCACGAGGTTGAGCTTACCATTCACCAGAACCCTGATGAGCTCACCGAGGATGGATCTCCTACAGTCACTCTGCTTTGGGGTTTTACCCGCAACAATGCTGGTGGTCTCCGCGATGCCATGGACTTTATGCAATCGCAGTTCGCGACTTCTGGGGCTGAGGTGAACATCGTTAAGGGCGCTCTCCCTCGCCCCAAGTCGGACTCGTTCGAGGACTCTCTGCAGTACTTTGACTCTAAGCTTCTTCAGCATGCTCCAGCCCCTGTTGCTACTGACTCCCCCGTCAAGGCTGGCTTCGGCGATGACGTCGCCCGCGAACGAAGCAGCATCCTCGACCGTCTCCGAAAGCCCGGCAGCATGACGTCGATCTCTTCCTTCTTGGATCGCAGAAAGAACAGCTCGCACTCAGCCAACAACTTCTTCAAGGGCTCCAGCAACGTGTCCAAGTCTTCACTCATCTCAATCGAGTCGACCCGCAGCTTCAACGCTGATCGAAACCCCTGGAACGACAGCGGCGTGAACCTTCCAGACGACGACAACCCGTGGGCGCCACGACCCTACAGCACTCACATCGACAACAAGCTGTCGATTCCTCAGCCCGGCGACATCACGCCTCGCCACAGCACCCGCGCGTCCGGCGACAGCGGGCGCCCTTCCACATCTCATTCTATGAATTCAGGATACCCCGCCCCTATTGGGCCTTTCCGTTAGATTCCCCCGTGTTAGAACCTCTACATGCAAATACCCCGGCTGGATATACCCTGGCGTAAAATACCCTGGAACGTCGACTTGTGCATCGGTCGGTTTACGTCTTGTCATGTTTTGTTTTTGCTCGACTGTGTCTGAGTGCTCTGTTACTGGTTTTTGATTTTGCTGCATTTATTTATGTGCTTTTTTTTCTTTTGGTTCTCGGAATCGGGGGTTCTCTTTTGATGACTTGACGCCCGCTCATTATACCCAGTCATGCAACGAAAAGCTGAAGACAAAAAAAACGAAGAATACCCCTGGTTGCCGAATGAGAAGGAAAGGATGTTTTGGGACATGATGGGATGGATGTTTGGGAGAAAGATACCAATGTCAACGAAAACAAGAAACATCAAAAGTCTGCCTAGCTGAAGGCAATGACCATACACGGAGTCAAAGACGGGGGAGGATTGTTTGGGCCGACACATATAGTCGGCATGATGGCATCATGCCGGCAATGATGGTTGGCAACTGGTTTACTCGCTCCACGGCGACTTGTCCTGGAACCAAAAGGGCATCGCGACAAACGAAGCAATTTGCTAGCGAGCGGAGACGAAAAGTTGAGAGCATCGCCAAACGGCAACTTGAGATTGAGAAATGACAATGATACCTGCGGCATGCCCGCGATTGCTCCACGAATAAAGTGCCTCTATCCTTGATAGTGCTCAGATTGTGATACGAAACTGCCAGATAACCGGCTGCGTTGGAATTCCTTTGTGACGTGGAGAGTTGGAGGAGAGCTACATGGCCTAAACAGGAGACACGAGAAAGGGGGCGGGCATTCTAACCAACTTGATATTCATCGTGAGTGACAGCTATCCATATTACTACACACTGGCTTCCAGACACCCTGTGCATCCCCAACAGCCTAACGTCTTTACCATGATCACTTCTCCTCAGTTGGAGGAGTCAGGATCTTGGCCACAGCAGGTCTAGCCAGGAGGCGGTTATGCCATGCAACGTAGTTGGGGTACTTGTTCTCAATATCAAACCTCTTCCACACGTCACCGACAACAGGGACGGCCGTGTTCCAGGGGATAAAGGCGATATCGGCGTAAGTACTTTCGCAGAGTTGAGTATTTGCTCCGTCAGGGGAAATGTCATTGTTGGGGACTCACTACTTGTTGCCGACGAGATACTCCTTGCCCTCAAGGATATTGTTCAGGACCTCGACAACGCGGACCATTTGTTCTTCGTAGCGCTCCTTGGCCGACTCGACCTGTTCCTTGTGGAAGAAATGGAACCACATGGTCTCGTTGCTTGTCAGTCGTGAGTTCTCATACAGGGTATCTGCTACATACCTGGCCGTAGTAAGGGCCCTGTCCAGACATCTGGAAGTGCAGATACTGCTTCAGGTACCACTTCTCGGGCTCAGTGTCGAACGAGAACTTGTGTTCCTTGTCGTACTTTTCGATGAGGTACTCGAGGATGGCGCCAGACTCCCAGATGGTGATGCCCGTGTTTGGGTCCTCGATGGCAGGGACACGGCCATTGGGGTTGATCTTGACAAACGACTCAGCCTTGGGGTTGGGGGTTTCGACCTGTCAAGCCATGTTAGTGTATAGGAATAGAATATTTTGGGAGTGTCCGTACAGCTGTGTAGGGGATGCCAAGCTCCTCGAGGAGGATGGTGACCTTCTTGGGGTTGGGTCCCCTGCCTGTGCAGTGTTAGAGCCGTAACGTAGCGGAGGTGCTGAAGGCTAACCATGGACATAGACGGTGATGGGCTTGAGGTCAGACATGTTGGTTGATTTCTTTGCTTGATGCGGGAAGTATGGTATTCAGTGCCGGTTCTTGTTGTTCAAGTGCTAAGTTGTCTGGTGATGCTCCTCTCCATTCTCCCACAACCCAAGCAGTCTTAAATACATCAGCTGTATCTCATTCATACCCCTTCAGCTTCTCTGAAACCCGTCTCCTCAGCATCAACTCCGTTTCTTAATCCCGTTCTTTCAAAGCATCCATGGACGATTCATAATCATCAACACCAGGATCCGCAACTCCGCGTCAGGATGAAGTGAGAAGATCGTCCAACCCTCCTTCAATCGGCACAATCATCCCCGATCACAATCTACTCTCCAGACCTCGAGGAAATACACATGAAAGGGTAGATGTAGCCGCGCGTGTACTGACTAAGGAGGAGTTGTGGGGGACATTCTTGAGGCGCCAATTGGTTGCCTGTCCCAATCTGGCGATACGCTTCGACTTTGGCGAGGGAAGGCTGGAGCAAGGCCCGCGGCACGCTGGGAGGTTGAGCCGCCTCAGTGTCGAAATGTCTCCGAAATTATTCAGCAATATTGTAAGCAGCTTTTGAGCGTCAGGAGATTGTATTCTTGTCATGGAGCAGGGTTGCGGAAATTGAGTTGCCAAGGAATCGAGTTTCGACCCATGCTATTCTCATGTCCCAACCATGTCTATGTGATGTTTGTCTAGGGCCAGCCTTGCCTAGTCATCCCAGATAGCGGCCTTTGCCTTGTCAGCCTCCTCTTGTCGCTTCTTCTCTTGCTCACGCTCCTGCTCCCGCTTCTTCTTCTCCTGCTCACGGATGCTCTTCTGATAAGCCCGCTGCTCCTCGGTCTGCTTGGGCGCCTTGAGGCCCAGCCCGGCAGCGATCATGCGTCGGGCCACAGCGTCCGTCTTCTCGGGCCGCTTGGCTGATTCTCCGGCGGCTCTAGGACCGGGCGCATCCTCTGGAGGCGTCCACGCCGACCCTCCAACGGGC
Organism: Fusarium solani; assembly: GCF_023522795.1. Taxonomy (NCBI): domain Eukaryota; kingdom Fungi; phylum Ascomycota; class Sordariomycetes; order Hypocreales; family Nectriaceae; genus Fusarium; species Fusarium solani. Next base: position 3,106,532 of record NW_027072154.1, read on the forward strand.
GACATGGGAGTCGGAGGTGGTGGTGCAGGCGTTGTGCTGGGCGTCAGCTCATCAGCCTTGTCAGACTCTGCTTCGGGCTCGGAGTCGGAGACATCTTCATCCTCCCATGAGTCTGCCACGACTTTCTTGGCCTTTTTCTTTGATGCGGGCTTTTTGGTTTGAGTTGGTTCCTTGTTGCTTGTGATGGAGAGCTTGTGGATGGAGGTCGAAACGTCAGCGTCGTCAGACATGGCGGCGGGTCGTTGCGAGAAAGATGTCGACGTTGTGATGTTTATATAAGTCTGATTATAATTGAGACTGGAGCATACGAGTTTGAACGGCTGTTATTGATGATGGCAGTTCAGTGTTCGGGTTTGAAGATGAGAAAATGATGCCTGAATTGAGTTTGCGGAGAAGGTGTAGGGTAGCCATGATGGTGATGGCAGCGTTCTTTCCTGCTTCGTAAACTTTTGCAAGACATGCTATCCTTCTTGAATTCAGTTTGCTTTTCTGGTCTCTTGGTGCACGGTGCACATGTGATTTATTTGACATTTGGGATGTGGTTTATGATCTTCTTGGGGGGATAGCATTCAATTGCGCGCTGAATACAATAACGTCGGCTCTTTTCCAGATCATGAAATATGACTTCGAAGAGTAACACATGCAACGTGAGATTATTTGCTCGGAAAGAAAAAGAAGAAAGCCCCAAAGTAAAAACAGGCTCTTCCTTTATAAACAAAAACATAAAGATAGAAATGAAGATTGCCCATCTCTGGCATGGTCATGTTTATGTCAAGGCTGATTTATCACCGTATGATGTTGCATTCAGTACTGATGCTTCAACTTGAACGACCACGAAAAGAAACCTCACTACTAACCACCATGATAGATAAAACCACTATATACTCCATCTATACCTTGATTTCATCCTCACCATAACGGCACGCGAGCCCCGATAACTCAATATCACAATCTGATAAGAAATCCGCCATCAAAAGCCGAGATTGGCCGACGGGTGGGCAAGTGGGCAACAGCTTCGGCATCCGATATTCTCCCGATGGAAGCTCATGGTTCTGTTCCATTCGACTCGAAATTTTGGATGATGTCGACGTTAAGTCCGACGTCGCCATAAGACATTATTAAGTCGCCTCCACCACAACTTGAGCCAAGCCGAAGCGGCGATGCGCACAATTGCGGCCAACAGAACCTCTACCTGCCACCCCTGATAGAATCTCTTCTCAATCCTCTTTCTCTCCTTCATCTCATAATTCTTCCCCTTCTTAATTGCCTTGTCCCCCCTCCAACGAACGGCCCATCGCGGGGCTCTTAGCTTCTAATCATCTCCAGCTCCGTCCTCGCTCGTCTGCCTAGACCACGCCCAACATGATCCCGCGTTCACGCCTCTCTGGCCGCCTCATCCTCGAGCGCTCTGCCGCCCATGCATCCCGAGTCTCTTCCGAAGCCATCGCCGCTCGATGGACCTCTTCACCCGCCTACCGAAACCGTCACATCTGCGCTCGCCGGCTGCCCGCCATTCAGCCGCGGTTAGCCTCCGCCGCCTTCTCTACGGCCGCACGCCTCGGGAAGGAAAAGGACAGCAAGGACAAGGGCTTCTTCGAGTCCGCCATAGAACCATTGACCGAGCCGTTGTCCGAGGAGGAGGCCCAGGCGAATCTGGAGAATAAGCGGAAGGAGACCGAGGACAAGCTTTCGGCCGAATCGAGAAATCCAGGGCCCGACTCGCCTGGCTCTGGCAAGAATGACGCCGGAGGTCAATCGCAAGACGGAAAGGCCGGGAGTGCGGCTGGAGGTTCTGCAGGATCTGGTTCCGGGAGCGACGGCGGTGACGGAGGCCGACGCGGTCGAAAGTCGTCCGCCGAGAAGGCCCTCCAGAAGCCTGTCGTCCCCGAGGTCTACCCCCAGGTCCTAGCCATCCCCATTGCCCGACGGCCGCTCTTCCCTGGTTTCTATAAGGCGATTACCATCAAGGACCCCGATGTGGCCAACGCAATCACTGAGTCCATCAAGCGTGGTCAACCCTATGTCGGCGCCTTCTTGTTCAAGGACGAGAATGAGGACGAGGATGTCATTCGAAACCCCGACGACGTCTACGACGTAGGCGTCTTCGCCCAAATTACAAGTGCATTCCCCATCCACGGCCAAGAGGGAGCTCTGACCGCCATCCTCTACCCTCATCGACGTATCCGATTATCCAGCTTGCTGCCTCCCGGTGGCCAAGATGCTGCCAAGAAGACCGATTCCAAGACCGATTCCAAGACCGAGCCTACACCTGAACCCATTCCCCAGAAGCCCGCCGAGGAGGAGGCTACGCAAGAGAAGAAGGGCGATGTTGTCGCCAGCTTCGAGGAGAGTGCTGTGGAGAAGAAGCCCGACCAGACCGCAGAGAAGTACGAGCCGACCTCGTTCCTCAAGAGATACCCCGTCAGCCTGGTCAACGTCGAGAACCTTGTCGATGAGCCATACGACCCCAAGAGCCCTGTTATCCGCGCCGTCACCAACGAGATTGTCAACGTCTTCAAGGAGGTGGCCACAATGAACAACCTCTTCCGTGACCAAATCTCGACCTTTTCCATGAGCCAGTCCACCGGAAACGTGACATCAGAACCCGCCAAGCTTGCCGACTTTGCCGCCGCTGTGTCATCGGGCGAGCAGAAGGAGCTTCAGGAGGTTTTGGGATGTCTCAACGTGGAGGAGAGGATGCAGAAGGCACTGGTGGTGCTCAAGAAGGAGCTCATGAATGCCCAGCTGCAGTCCAAGATCAGTAAGGATGTGGAGAACAAGATCAGCAAGAGGCAGCGCGAGTACTGGCTTATGGAGCAAATGAAGGGCATCCGCCGCGAGCTCGGCCTCGAGTCGGACGGCAAGGACAAGCTGGTCGAGAAGTTCAAGGAGAAGGCCAACAAGCTCGCCATGCCCGATGCCGTGCGCAAGGTCTTTGACGAGGAGCTTAACAAGCTTGCTCACCTCGAGACTGCTGCTTCCGAGTTCAACGTGACGAGAAACTACCTGGACTGGCTCACACAGATCCCCTGGGGTCGGAGGAGCGCCGAGAACTTTGGCATCCCCAACGCCGTCAAGATCCTGGACGAGGATCACCACGGTCTCAAGGATGTCAAGGACCGTATCCTTGAGTTCATCGCGGTTGGAAAGCTTCGAGGCACTGTCGAGGGTAAGATCCTCTGCTTCGTCGGTCCTCCCGGAGTGGGCAAGACCAGTATCGGAAAGTCGATTGCGCGAGCCCTCAACCGAGAGTATTACCGATTCAGTGTCGGAGGTCTCACCGATGTTGCTGAGATCAAGGGTCACCGAAGGACCTACGTCGGTGCCCTTCCCGGTCGTATGATCCAGGCGCTGAAGAAGTGTCAAACTGAGAACCCTCTCATCCTGATCGATGAGATTGACAAGATTGGCCGAGGATACCAGGGCGACCCCTCATCTGCACTGCTGGAGCTGTTGGACCCTGAGCAGAACAGCTCCTTCCTGGACCACTACATGGATGTGCCCGTCGACCTGTCCAAGGTCTTGTTCGTGTGCACAGCCAACATGACCGACACCATCCCCCGACCTCTGCTCGACCGAATGGAGATCATCACCCTCTCGGGCTACGTTGCTGATGAGAAGATGGCTATCGCCCAACGGTACCTCGCTCCCGCTGCTAAGGAAACCGCCGGACTTCAGAATGCCGACGTCATCCTGAGCGAGGAGGCCATTGAGGAGCTGATCAAGTCGTACTGCCGCGAGTCGGGTGTCCGAAACCTCAAGAAGCAGATTGAAAAGGTCTACCGCAAGTCTGCCCTCAAGATTGTTCAGGAGCTCGGCGAGGAGGTTCTCCCTGAGGAGGACGCCCTGACCGAGGAGGGCAAGTCTGCGCTCGAGGAGGCTGAGAAAAAGAAGGAGGAGGCGGCCAGCACAGGCAAGGAGTCGGACGTGGAGAGCTCTTCCGAGTCTGGTGAGACTGGCACGGCCACGGAGAAGCCCCGCAAGCCTCTCCGGGTTCCCGACTCGGTCCACGTCGTCATTGGCAAGGACAACCTCAACGACTACGTTGGCCCCCCCGTCTTCACCTCGGATCGTCTGTACGACGTCAGCCCCCCTGGTGTCTCCATGGGTCTCGCCTGGACACAGCTTGGTGGCGCTGCCATGTACATTGAGTCGATCCTGCAGGCTCCCCTTCGACCAGAGACCCGGCCGCACCTCGAGATCACGGGTAACCTCAAGAACGTCATGAAGGAGTCCACCACAATCGCCTACTCCTTTGCCAAGGCTTTCATGGTCAAGGAGTTCCCCGACAACCACTTCTTCGACAAGGCCAAGATGCACCTTCACGTTCCCGATGGTGCCGTCTCTAAGGATGGTCCTTCGGCTGGTATCACCATGGCTACTTCGCTCCTCTCCCTCGCCCTTGACACCCCTGTTGACCCGACCGTCGCCATGACTGGTGAGCTCACACTCACTGGAAAGGTGCTGCGTATTGGTGGTCTTCGCGAGAAGACTGTTGCCGCTCGTCGCGCTGGCTGCAAGACCATCATCTTCCCCAAGGACAACATGTCTGACTGGCTGGAGCTGCCTGAGGTACGTCTACGCTATGTTTCTACTATAATTTTGACCCCTGACTAACAACTCTCATAGAACATCAAGGAAGGTCTTCAAGGCCATCCCGTGGCCTGGTACCCCGAGGTCTTCAACCTCGTCTTCCCCAACCTTGACCGCGAGCAGGCCAACAAGTGCAAGATCCGCGAGTGGGAGGAGCAGCAGAAGAAGAACAACCCCGAGTCCGCCGAGGAGGAAGACTAGACGCCGACAGACAAAACGGCGAGGTGAAGAACATGTCATCGACACGGGGGCGCAAAGCATGGCATCAATGTAGGAATTGCAGGGTATGCATGATTTGAGGGGCGTTTGGGCACCGGGGGGCAAGAATCTTAGATGGAAACGATATAAAGACTCCTACTCTGTTATTACCAGTCTGTGGACTTTTGTACTTTTAGAAGCATGCATCAGCGGGTTTTGGAGACAAGCAGCTGATGAGCAAATGCCAGCACGTGGGCGACGCCTCCATGTGCAATTGTACATATAGGAAAAGCGACGTCATACTGTTTACCTGAATCCCCTCATTGGGCACATTGTGAGTTATTGTCAGCGAGTTTGGGATTGACAAGTCCTGTGGAGAATGAAGAGGTCTTCTCTCTCTACCTCTGACTTCAATCATCGTCATCCCCTGAATCAGCAATGACGACATGGCCTTTGATCCCGCGGAGAAGAACGTGATGGCAACCCTTCTCTGGCAGGCAAAATTTCCGAGGCCCGCAATGTGGTTGCAGCCTGAAGGCGTAACCAGTGTCAGGCCGGATCTCGGCAGGGAACTTGAGACGGCTGGGTGCTGGTGCATTGCCCAATGGACCGCCGCCAGACGGAAGCCAAACGCCCTTTAACGTTTAAGCCATCTGCCTCGGATGTCCCTAATGGTTCCCCAGAGACCTGATCCTGGCCCCTAGCCAAGGCTTTTGGAGATCCCGTCACTGACGGCGCGGGATCGGTGGGGTCAAGCGCGGGACGAGCCTAGCGAGGACGGGAACTGGCTGGCTGAGGACACGATGCTGTCTGTCTGCTGAAGCTGCGCATGCTGCATGGTCGTGTCCTTTCATGACGTCTCACGACATTCTTCCACGAGATGCTTACAAGCGACTCGGAGAAATGTGAGAGGCACAAGGTCAGGCGGCTCAAATCCAGCCCCGCTGGTATGCGACAATGGTCCAAGGTAAGGGAAGGCCGCACCCAATAGAGGCCCGGTTCAGCGGTCTGGAAGCCAGTTCGTAACAAGGAGTGAGATGCAGACCCATTGCTTGCATGGCGAACCGACAACCTGTCAAGCCCAAGCAGCCTCACTAGAGCCAGTCTCACGCTCCTTAGCGGGTCATGGCGAGTGCTGCACTTATGCCTGACCCCACACGTTTCCCCTGATGGCCTTGATCTTGGGAGTGAGCTTGGGTGTGGACCGGGCCTCACCACAGGCCGCAGCCGCAGAGTCTGTTCGCGGGAAGCAAAGAATGCCTCCTGTACTATGTGACGTGACAGGCTTGACGGGAGCTGAGATGAGAGGAAAGAGGGCTAGCGGACGGGCCACCAGAGCCCAACACAAGCTGTAGATATTTCCCCATCGAGAGATGTGCTTGGTGGTGTGCACATGTTTGAACAGCTGTGTTGCTTGAACCATTGAATTGGTCAAGACGAAGTCGCATTGGGCACCGAGGAGCCTGTGACGGCGCAATTGGCGAATCAGGCGGCTTCTTGACGGGCAAACAGGGGTAACGTGACGTCTGACCCGGGAGTTGCCAGCTTCTAGTTTCTGAGAGGCATTCGAGGGTTGATTTAGGCGTATCCGAGTTGACAACTCAAGATGTGGGTTGTGTTGTAATCGTGGCCACCTTATCATCGGAGAATTCACCGCTACGCCGAGAAAACATGGTCAATTGGAACACATGAGCGTCCTCTCCTGTTCGACGTCTTTGATCATTGATCCGTGACGTCGGATACACTGTATGCAGTGCCCTTCATAACGGTCGTCCTCACCCGTATGCAGCATGCATGTTTGGCAGTTGCGTGTGTAATGTCGGCAGACGACAGTCAGTCGATGCTCGATTGGCCTTCAAGACTTGGACCTGGCCTTTGATTCTGCTCGCCTCATATTTCGAATCGTTTAGAGTCTCAACTGGACAGGTGTGAAACCAGGTGCCCAGTTATCGGGTTGGGCGGTAAGCGAGTGTGAGTGAGATGCCCAACTAGATGGCGTTGTCACTTGCGTATGCAGTCGGCCTGGCCCTGCAAAGCGATCAGATCGTCCTCTGGTTCAAGCCTCGATGGAGGTCAGCAGCTGGAGCCAGGATGACATGCCCTGGCCCGGCAAAAAGACGCACAGGACGTCCCTGATTTTTCGGTCCCCGCGGTACCGGCTGCGTGGGATTTCCTCCATGTTCTGCGCTGTCTTTGGCTGATGGCATGTCCACCCTCTTTGTTCAAGCGGGCCTAGATGTTCGATCGAATGTGTTGTGTGGATGACGAGTCTGGGGCTGTTGGTGTAGGTACCAAGATGCTGAACAGATGGCCATGATGATTGTACACGGCATTGTGGGCAGATGTGATTGCAAGGCCACTCGGCAGGTAAGGTACTGTAGGCAGGAAGTCGCGATGCAGACGGTTGCAGCTTCCAATTCGTGATGCTGCTCTTGGCTTGCACCTTCCTTGTCTGCCTCACTCCCGGCTACCTGCCAACGATACTTGCTAGCCTTGGGTAGATAGGTTTGAGGAAGGTATGATACAATTGCACTTTCCTGCCATCCCCTGACAAAGACCTCGATGTCAACCACCCGCTCGCAGATAGTCGCGCCCTCTCTTGCATCTCCCTCCTACATCCAACCCCCAAAATCAGCGCCAACCGTCTTCATGTCTCTTTGTGCCCGACCAAAGTCTGCCTGATGATGATGCATCACCGCTTCCCCCTGCGCTCAGCAAAACGTCTTAGCGTCGACGAAATGGGACGAGACCAGGGCATCTGAAAGGGGCCAACTCATCGATTGTTCCCCACCAGCGAGCCGTCGAGCGTCACCGTCTCTCTTGGAAGTATGACTCCTGCAGCCGCAGGCAGACCATGGCCGACATGCGACAGACGACAGGCGGCAGACTGGCAGGGTCCTTTGGCTGGCCATGAAGCATGGAAGATCCGGCATGGTGGGATGGATGGATCAAGGTCTCGACGCCCAGGCCCAAAATCATCCAGAGATGTCGTTCAGTCAAGCAAAGACCCCTGACGGTCCTCGGCAAGTCTGGGGCAATGGACGGACAATGGATGGCCACAGCCCTGCGCTGACACCTGGACAGTGGTGGCTTTGCTGGCCAGTGAGCACCGCGCCCAGAGACTTCTCAGGACCCAGCCCCTTGAGCAGGGCGGTCCGACCAGAGCGTCATCAGGGCGTTCTAGGGCAATCCTACCTTCTCAGTGTGGCTCGGGCTGCCAAACGGACCCAGAAAATGAAGGCCCAAGGTCAAAAGCCCAGCGCCTCCGCCGCTCCGCCCGTCCCCCCGTGTCCTCCCGCCGCACTTAGAAGCCCACCAACCCGCACTAACCCACTCAGCCCACCCAAGCTCACGTCCAGTCATAGCCTCCCACATCCACTCCCATTGCCGCCGCCGGCGCCCGTTTTAGGTGTTGGACTCTCTGTCGTGGTCGTTTTAATATAGCAGGGCTTTCATCGCAACTCATCAACCTCTGTTTCTTAAGGCGTCTTGCTGTCACGGGCGCCCTTCACTTACACCCCGTGCAGGAAGCCGTCCTCGATCATCACGGATTCTTATTTCACCCATGCCCCCACAGTCATTCTAACACCTCATTGCGCCTCCGGCTTCGCTCCCCGCGACTTCGACCGCTCATCCAGAGGACCCGCTTCTCACCGACCGTTGTATCATCCCAGCCTCCTAGTCGCGGCGACAGTGCCGACCAAGCAATTGTTTTACCTTCGCTTGCCCTTGGATGGGTCAAGCAGAGCTTGTTTACTCTACTCCTCTCACCGAGAGACCGCTTCTTTGATTGACGGGGCCGTGCGGCCTCTCCAGCTCTCGTCAGTGCACCTTTCGCCTCATCATCTTTTGCTGGACGGCATACATGCCAGCTTCTTTACCCTCTTGCAACTGCATACCAACTATCCCCATATTCGCCTTCCCACATAGAATCCGCTTTACGACGACGATACGAAGGCATTTGTGGCACATGCATCTGCTCCAACCTCCCTATTCCAGACTCCTACTTTTTGCCACAGAGCCAGCCGTCAGCCCACTAGCTCATACCAACATCGAGCTGACTTATTAGCCTCGACTATAGCATTGCGGTGTTGACAGTCACTTGCACCTCGAGCTCAGCAACAGACATCTGGTCGCATTGTCGCGGCCATGGCACAGGCGGGCGTTGTAGCGTCTGAGCCGCCGCCGCCGCCCCATTCCCAGCCATCTGCGCTGTCCGGGACTCATCACTTTTTTCGCAAACTCTTTGGTCGGCAGAGTAGCAACAAGGCTCCCTCGCCGCCGACAGAGCGGCCTGCCGGTCCCGCGCCTGAGAACGACTCGGCCGACTCGGACAAGGGCGGCCTGATTCGCCGAATGTCCCGGAGGGTCGTGCCGGGTCTTCCCCGTGCCCAGACGTTCAAGCGCCAAGTATCGGAACGGAGGACCAACTTGTCCCCCATCGAGCCAACGCCAGATGAGAGGAGAGCTGTATCCATGGACCGCCGGTCTCATGGACCCCGAACATCATCAACCTCACAGCCAGCGACTAATCCCCGGGTCAGCGCCCCAAGCTTCCTCGGCTCCCCGCAGGACGAGATACCTCGTTTTGTACCTTCCTTACCATCCAGTCCTGTTGCAGATGCGCCAATCCAGGAACCGGTTGAATCAGTTGTGCATAGGGATGACGAGGCTACACTGGCCGACGAGTGTGCCATTCAAGACAATCTCTCAACGGCTGACACTCATTCAATAACGGCATCCCAGTATGAAGCTCTGATTCGCGAGGAGCTCGAGAAGACCTGGATATTAAATCTCAGCATGCACTTCCGGGATCGTTCGAGAAGAGAAAAGTTCTTCGTCACATATCGGGAGCAGGAACACATTTGGCGGCGCGTAACCATCTCCCTCGATTACCGAGATGCTCCTCCGAATTCGCTGGAGATGGACCTCATTCACACTCACTACCAACGAGACAAGAGCGCCAAGATTTACGAGGCTATCCGGGAGAGCCTACGAGACATTCAATTCTACGACACTGTGACCAATCTGAAACTTCAGACGACTGATGGGAGACTTCATGTTCATGTGGTTGAGGACGGCAATGTTGGTGCATCTCGAGACATTCCCCAAACAATGCTAACTGCTGATAGGAAATTATCCAATACCCGACAGTTGCTCAGATCAAGCACCTTGGTTGCAGGCGTATTCGGGAAAAGGATATCGTCTTTGACTCGCACATGTCGGGCTTCGTTTATAAAGTCAATGTTAATGGTCATACCTTGATCAAGAAGGAAATCCCGAGCCCTGACACGATAGATGAGTTCTTGTATGAAGTCAACGCTCTCAACCGCCTCCGCCATTCGCGCAACGTCATCCATTTCTATGGTGTCGTAGTGGACGATCACGATGAGCACGTAAAGGGACTTCTCATCAACTACGCCGACCAGGGAGCTCTCATTGACATCATTTACGAGCACTGCAAAGACGGCGATTACGACCTTCCATGGTCAACACGCGAGAGGTGGGCTCGGCAAATTGTTGAAGGGTTGTCCGACATCCACGAGTCGGGATTTGTACAAGGCGACTTCACGCTGTCCAACATTGTCATCGACGAGTACGGCGATGCGAAGATCATTGACATCAACAGGAGAGGTTGCCCAGTCGGATGGGAACCCCCAGAAGCCACGCCGCTCATCGAGAGCAACCAGCGGATTACTATGTACATTGGCGTCAAGTCGGATCTTTACCAGCTTGGCATGGTGTTGTGGGCTCTGGCAACACAGGAGGATGAACCAGAAGCCCAAGGGCGACCGTTGATACTTGGTCCCGAGGTGAACATCCCAGATTGGTACCGGCAAATGGCAGAGATTTGCTTGAGTGATGATCCGAAAATGCGGCTTCAGGCGTCTGCTCTTTTGCACATGTTCCCACGACCAGGGGATGGTAAAGAATGCGGACAGTTGAACCCCCCGCAATCGACAATTGACGAAGGTTACGCATTGCAGCAGTATCTCGTTGACGGGTACCACCCAGACAGCCTTCCGCAGATTAAGACGGTTGAGCCACCCAGCGACTGGTCCTACGTGGGCCGGCCATACACAGACGCAAGTCCCATTGGATACGAGCCGTACTACTACACACGTGGACGATCACCCCCCAGCCCCCTGCCGAGCAACTATGACGGATGCGACTCCCCGCGAGGTTTGTACGACATTGCTGCTTGGGCAGCGAATCGGGACATACCTTCATCGTACAGCGACGTGGGACCTGACGGCATGCCCCTCGACGAGACACCTGTTGCCGATAAGACAGGATTTATGGAATCCGATGGGGCCACGGCGCCGTATTCGACCATGGAGAAGAGAGAAACGCCGGCAACGTCGACCTCGACCCCAAGCCCAGACAGGGGCGTGGATCTCCTGGATACCCCTGAGGGTAGGATTGCTGCGAGCATTATCCAGGCCCAGATGGGATCGAGGGAGGAATCATGCCAAAAAGGTGGCATGGGACAGCAAGTTTTTCCCCGAGACGCGAATGCTGGCTCGAAAGAGTCATCGCCACCAGGAAACACTATCTCGGACAGCACTCATACGGAAGTCGGCAACAGAAATGAAGAGCCGGTCGGAGATGACGCGATTGGAGGAAAAGGAAACAATTCTTTGGCCGTGAACCCGCTTGATGGAACAACACAAGAAGTGGGAGGCGAAGGAGCCAAGGAAGCAAAGGAGTTGGAGAAGGAAACTCGCGAGAGTTCCGAAGGAATGGTCAAAACTGACAGTAGACCGAAAGAGGTCCAATTCGCCAATGAAGGGCAAAAAACAGAGCTTCCTGAGATGCTGCCTGAGAAGGGCAACGGCATTTCGGAGAAACTGCCAGCAGAGCCAGAGGTGAAGCAAAATGCAGCGGAAACGCACGGGATCACAGCACCTGAGACTCACCAAGCAAAGACGAATCGTTGTGGCGAGAAGAAAGAGTTGGGTGTGAAGGACGTAGGCGAGGAGAGAGAGCCCAAAATAGCCAGCATTGATATCAAGACTGTCGATGCTCCCGTGGAGAAGGAACTGAATGCCAGGGACAAGTTGGTCGAGGGGAAGACAATCGGCCCTGAGGGTGAGATTGCGGGCTCCCCCAAGAAAGAGCTGGATACCAAAAGTGTGGACAAGTTAACAGCAAAAGCAACACCCGGAGGCGACATCAAGACGATGGATGCATTGGCAGGGATTGGGGCGGCGCACCTGACGACTGACGACGAGGACACGACGCGGCAGAAGCAAACGATTGACGACAAACTCAAGGCGACGAAGCCTCCGATTGGAGCATGATGAATGTCTGCGATTTGGTTTGGCGAAGATTGAATTTCCTTTTATGATCTTGTCTTGATAGCATTAGTTTTCTCTCATGTGTACTAGCGGGCAACCGGCAGGCATTTTGCATATTGGGGCGCGAAGATCGGTATCATGATTTTTACATGTTTGTTGTATGGCGTCGGCGGTGAAGGAGAGGCTGCTGATAGTACTGTATTGGATAATATGTAGTGACGATGTTAAAAAGAAAAAAGATGGACTAACAGACGATATTGGTACTGTAACTTGAGGTTTGATATGACGTGCCGTGTGCCATGTAGGCATCAGAGAGATGACTGATGGTAGATAAGCTCAACAAAAGAAGACTATGAGTCGATGATAGGGATTGCCGTTGAGTAAGTGGCTCAAGATGGGACGAAAGTTCGAACGACAAGAGGTTGAGAAAGCTCGTGGCTCTGACGCAGGGGCGGTAGTCAATTGGAAGCTCAATGGAAACGGCGCGATACGTAGCGTGCGCCACCCGACGCCATGGAAGGGTTCTGGAAGCTGACAGGAAGAAGTGATGGTGGAATCACGTGACGTGTGTTGAACCTTGCTTTCAAGGAAGAATTTGTTTGCCTGACAATGGATCCATGGAGACAAAGACTCACGGACGGTCAAGGACGGAAAAACAAGGGATGTGGAGTGGAGGACAACCTAGAGAAGAGGCGAAAAAGGGATCCATCTGTAATGGACTCGGGCGCGATTGGGCAATTCTAGGCTTGGCGAATCCCGATCTTTGCGTTTCTGTTGGGGAAAAAGCTGGGGGAGAGCGAGGGTTGGTTCCTCGGTACGTACTTCCCCTGTCAGTTGCAAGGCAAGCTGTGCTACAGCATCCCGTCGGCACAACGGGAGGACGGCAACAGGGGATGGACAGGTCTCTCCGCCCCAACTGTGAATACGTACATGATTGAGATGAGACCTCAGAGCCTGGAGGAAGGGCAGATCATGTCACGGGAGAAGCAAATGGGCCGAGGCATGGTTCGATCTGGGGAGAAGAGGTGGTATCCTGTGAGGGCGGGGACCATGAGTTCGCGGCAGGGCTGGAGTCTTGAAGGGTGTTTTGCTTCTTTCCGGGATTGAGGTTGGGAAATACAGCTCTCTCGGTTGGCCGTTGGGTTCAAGATGAATCTTGGGGATCTGACTGTTGTAACGGCAATTCAAGCACGGCACATGGCGATGGCATGATGATGCTCAGAATGGGATGACTCTCGGCATTGTTCGGGGCGGTGATGTCAAGGTCAGCCTAGGTGACAAGCTCTACTGCTATCTACGTTGTAACTATGGAATGCCTGGACTGGACGCTGACCGAGGTGACGTTGGCAGGCGACGCATTGGACGACGACGTTTTGTGATGCTGAAGCGTTGGCAAGATCTTGTAGATAAGCGTGCGTCTCAGCCTCGGCATGACCGGATGTGGAAACGGCACTCTCAACGAGTTTAGAGGGTATGGGATTTACACGTCAACATCCCAATTGAGGTCAATTCGCCACGTAAATCCTGGTGTGTATCTGATTGTGACTGACTTACACGGTCCATAATTTCTTGGACTCTCCCAGTCAGTCTATGTCTCTCTGTCTCCCAAAACTCCCCTCCGGCAAATGGTCAGCATCGCCTCTCGACAAGTGGACCCTTTCTTTTGACGCTCGCTCCATGCCCGAGCCCTACAGCAACAGAAGAAAAAAAAACACCAACCACCGGGCTATGGCTATGGAGCTCCAGGCGGCTCCATCAACTTTTGTGGGAGCTTCCCCTGCAAGGCACGCACCGGCTCCTCTTTGGCGCGTTGCCCGACCCAGGGTTAGGTGAGAGAGGAGATGTGCCGTGGCACGTAGGCGAGGTACCGAGCACGCTAGATTTGTGCGCAGCGGTACTTTGCCATCTGGCAAGGGTACCGAGCTTTGCCTCCAACGGCAACCGGACGGACGCCCGGGCCCCGCAGCGATTGGAGGGGAGGGCAGCCGCCAAAAAAGTTGTTGGGGAAGGGGTGGGGTGCACATCATCCATTCGAAAAGGTGTTGAGGTTTGACGTCGACAAGAGCTTCACCCCCTGTCGTGTACCTGGCCCAGCTCTTTTTTTCCTCTGTCCCTCTCCCAGCAATTGTCGAATACCCAGCGGCGAATTTCGCAATCATGGGCTGATTCTTCAGCATCACACGTTTTTTACCCTTTTCACTTCGGGGTATGGGAGATCTCGGCATCTGTCAAGGCAGGGAGCGGGGATTAGGGGACTTCAGGTTGATAATCAGAATCGCGGCGGCTGTCAAAGGTTGTGACAGGGTCGCATTCCTGGCTTGTGGAAGATGGGATTTCTCTGTTGCCGCTCGGATGGTCAAATTCGCAGCTCTAGACTGATCAAGTTACCTGATCGGTACTTCCGGCAGTCCATACTGTCTCGCTTTCCCCGAGCCCGACAGCTGCCAATCCCTCCCCTAGCTTGACCAAGAGCTTTCGTGTTAGTGACTGAGATGGACCAGCCAACAACCCTCGGGAGTGTACCGACCAGGTACCCATATCCATTTTATTCCTGATGGGACCTGGCTTGGGTACCTGGAGTTGCCGGGAGGCGGCCGGAACGGAGGGAGACGGGAGTGGTATTGGCCATTTGCAGGAGGATTTGCTCTGAGCCTCTCTTTTTTTTTTCTTCCGTCCGTCCATCCCCAATGGATTTTTCTTACCCTGTTCATGCACAAACGGCAGGGGGTGTGCCAATGGGGGCGCTGCGCTCCAGTTCAACCTCTTATCACACAGTGAAACGGGAGGGTCATGGCTGACAATCACGAGAACTCACCATTTGGTCCTCATCAATCTTCACAAGCAACGGCTTCTTGACGTGTTAGTGAATCACCGAGGCTCATGCTTCGAGATGTGGTAGACGAGTATGTGGAGGGTCGGGGTCGGAAGGGACACAGCGCGTGCCAGTCAAGGAAACTCCAACAGAACAGGGAAACCTCCGCCCCAACTTGATCTTTCAACTCCGTCCCCAACTGATCATGTTGATCTGATTGATCAAGCGAGACCTGGTGTATGGAACGGGTGCAGTGGTCTCGAGGAGGACTGGTCATCTGGATACAGGGCAACGGTTGTTTGACGCCATCGCCTGTGTTCCTTGCTGCGGTTCCTTGTCCCTCTGCGACGCACGTCGATTCGGTTCTCAGCATCCATCGCATCGTCTCCGCCACTGCCCTCAACCTTGAACAAGGGCCCTTGCTTCAACAGTACCCTTCTCTTCGCTTCCTCCGCTCCTTGTTGTGCCTCCTGCTTGGCCGCTTGGCCTGTTCCCGCCGCAGAAACCTCCACTCGTCCTCCACTTGTCTCACGCCTCCCATTCCCACACCCACCCGCACACCCCCCGGTCTCTTTCTCATCCATCCCATCCAGTCCAGTCCTCGCCCGGCTCCGGGTCGGGTCTGATATAAAGCCCTTTTGGAACCCTCCGCCCCAACCGCCTTCTCGACCAACCTCCCTCCTCAGACCCTCATCCTCCTCTCATCCTCATCATCTTCTTAGGATAGCCATTAACAAAAGGCTCATCCTTCCCCCTTCACTCCTCCGAGAAGCCATCTCCTCTTGGTTCTCGTGTGTGCTGGGCACTCTCTTCCCGACGACACTTGCCATCGCCATCTTCAACACATAGAGATCGTTTTGGACAACACCCATCAACATGTCGTCGTCCACCGCCGCGGGCAAGCAGGCCCAGGCCTTCCCTGATGGCACCAAGGACTACGTCCCTCTTCGATCCGGTGCCCCCAAGAGCAACGCCAACAAGGTCCATATCTCCGACGTCCCGATGACCTGGAAGAACATCCACCAGCACATCAACTGGCTCAACACTACTCTCGTTGTCATCGTTCCCATGATTGGCTTCATCTCGGCCTACTGGGTTCCTCTCCAGCTCAAGACCGCCATCTGGGCTGTCATCTACTACGTTAACACTGGTCTGGGCATTACTGCTGGTAAGTTTCGCTTTGTCAGGACGCTCATCGTTCTGGCCGGATCCAAACAAGACTGAATACTCACAATTCGCCAGGTTACCACCGTATGTGGTCTCACTCCGCTTACAAGGGCACTCTTCCCCTCAAGATCTACCTCGCTGGCGTCGGCGCTGGCGCCGTCCAGGGCTCCATCCGATGGTGGTCGTATGGTCACCGCGTGCACCACCGCTATACCGATACCGACAAGGATCCCTACTCTGTCCGCAAGGGTCTCCTCTACTCCCACATGGGCTGGATGGTATTCAAGCAGAACCCTAAGCGCCAGGGCCGAACCGACATTACCGATCTGAACGAGGACTCCGTCGTTGTCTGGCAGCACAAGAACTACATCAAGTGCGTCCTCTTCATGGCGCTCGGCTTCCCCATGCTCGTTGCCGGTCTCGGCTGGGGTGACTGGTGGGGTGGCCTCGTCTATGCTGGTATCCTCCGTGTCTGCTTCGTCCAGCAGGCTACCTTCTGCGTCAACTCTCTCGCCCACTGGCTCGGTGAGCAGCCCTTCGACGACCGCAACTCTCCTCGTGACCACGTCATTACCGCCATCGTCACCCTTGGTGAGGGTTACCACAACTTCCACCACGAGTTCCCCTCGGACTACCGCAACGCTATTGAATGGTGGCAGTACGACCCTACCAAGTGGAGCATCTGGATGTGGAAGCAGCTCGGCCTTGCCTACGAGCTGAAGCAGTTCCGCCAGAACGAGATTGAGAAGGGCCGTGTCCAGCAGCTCCAGAAGAAGCTCGACCAGAAGCGTGCCACCCTCGACTGGGGTATTCCCCTTGACCAGCTCCCTGTTGTCGACTGGGACGACTTCGTCGCCGACTCTAAGAACGGAAAGGGTCTCGTCGCCATTGCCGGTGTCATCCACGACGTTACCGACTTCATCAAGGACCACCCCGGTGGCCGTGCTCTCATCAACTCGGCCATTGGCAAGGATGCCACCGCCATCTTCAACGGTGGTGTCTACAACCACTCCAACGCCGCCCACAACCTTCTGTCCACCATGCGTGTTGGTGTCCTCCGCGGTGGCTGCGAGGTTGAGGTCTGGAAGCGTGCTCAGTTCGAGAACAAGGATGTCACCTACATGAACGACTCTGCTGGTGCTCGCATTATCCGTGCCGGCAACCAGGTCACCAAGGTCATTCAGCCTGCGGCCAGCGCCGACGCTGCCTAAGCAAGATGGCTTTTTTAACGACGAGGATGAATGGAATAATCGAGTAATGTGCAATCCTGAGGAGCAGGGGCAGCTTCATGCCAAGGCATGTCGTTGAGAGAGGGTGTGGGGAGTTGTCGCTGGCAGCCAGATCACATGCTTGGACGATCTTACCCCCGCACCTTGTCCGTCTGCCCCTGAAGGATACAAGCGCACGGCACGTTGACGCAAATCACAAAATCGACTCATGAAGAATGGCGTTGGGGGGTTTTCTTTTTGTTTCAAGACTAAGTACTTGACCTCTAACAATAACAACACGGCGCAATATGCCAAATTGAGAATGGGTAAAGAGAGATGAAAATCACTGAGAAACATCGTTTACCATGCGACCTGCAGATGGGCCTTCGGTATTAGACTACCCAAAAATACAAATCTACTGAATACCATGTATACTGTTCAATGTGCCTGGCTCAACTTGCGTGCCAATTGTTTCACTTATGTGTCGATGGATAGCAGACTATCGGCTTGACTATGCTGCCAAGGTACACAACTGCTATCCGATTTATGTTTCGACTCTGGCCACAGTAATGATAAATGATGCATTGATTAACTAAGCTTTATTCAATTCATGTTCCTAGCTGGATGAACTGCTCCTAAGTTTTCACGTAACTACTATGTAACTTGATCTTTCTTTGCTTGTGTGTCCACTCCTTTCGCATAGGGGAGTCTTACCCTCTCATCTCGCATTCCCAGCAATATGACACCGATATTTATTCTAAGTCCGGACCTTATTCATTTCATAAATATCAAGCTGTAGTGTCCAATCTTCATGGTGAGTTAAATCCAAAGCCGTAGAATGCTTCCGATCTCTGCCTTCTCTTGAACGCAACTACTACAGTCATAGTCACAGCCACCGAGTCTTTCCATAGCATCGGAGCGATAGGCATGAAACCCTGACAGTCACCGGAGAGACACCAGTCTCTGCGGTATTGGCCTCTGGTACGCGTGGCGGTGCTCAATATGGCTCGCCTGATGGCCAGTTCCTGAGATAACTTGGCGAACGACCCCTAATCCCTTCGCAATGTGTCATTAGGAGACTTGAACAACTGATCCGGGTCCAGTCTTCGCCGTCGCAGTGCCTCATGGAGCAGCCATGCGAGCTTTTTGTACCGCCAACTCGGAGCTCTTAGCCCATGCTCCGTTGGGCGTTTGCCGATAGCACAACAACCGGCCATCGTCGCCCGTGCTGCCTAGAATCTGACCGTCGTCGTCAAACCCAACTCGCCAAACCGGTGTGCGGTGGTTATCAAGCTTTGAAATCTCCTGGAATGTGTGCTTGACTTGGCCAGGCTGACCGGCCCAATGGCGATCGCCCAGAGATCCCGACTTGGCGAGACTGGCACTGAGGCCGGAAGGGTGGTGTTGATGTTGTTGATGATGTTGCTGCTGGTGATGGTGCTGCATGGGCTGCAGTTGCGGTGTCTGCGCCTGCTTTTCAGTCGGAGTTGCGGTTCCGTTGGTTCTGGCTTGAGGCGTTGAATCTCTGGTAGAGGCGTGGGGAGTTGACCGGAGCAAATCTGAGGCTGACCATGACAGTCCGTCGTCTTCTGAGTAGGGTGTCTCGATTCGAAAGACGCGGGCGTAGCCATCCTGGCATGCTGTCGCAATGATATCGTATCCCCTGATGTTCCCCGGCGCCCATGCCACATCTCGCACCAGGCCTCGATGGCCAGGTAGTTCTACAGCGAGATAAAACTCTTTTTGTGTCTGCTGGATGCCAATGGAGGTTGCCACAATATCGCGTGATCGATATACTCTTACGGTGTCCATGGCTGCGACCACAAGGCCCAGTGAATCAGATGGTACACCTGCGCGCAAGGCCGTGTAGCATGGCTCAGGGTTGGGGTCAAAGCGAACGCGAAAGGCAAGCTCCTCGCCTCTACTGGGCTTTGGGGCGACGGTGAATTCGTCGATAGAGGTGTACTCGGAGAGGTTCTCGGGTTGGTCGTTCTCGGAGACAGTTAACCGGCCGTCCGTCGAGAGCAGCGCAAGGTAGGTATGTCGGGTCTCTTCGTTGTGCTTCATGGAGAATGACCGGTATGGGGCCTTGTTGGATCGTGTGTCAAAGGCAGGCTTGCCGTTGCCAGATCGTCCAGTGCAGAAACGGCGTCCAGGTGCGGCAGAGGGATCCTCGACCCAGATGCGGAAACGGCCCTCAATGCCGAGGGAGGCGATCAGGTTAGGGTATACGGTCGCGGGAAGCCATTGAAGCTATAGAACAAAGGCGCGTCAGCGATGAGTCTCTCGTATGTGTGCGACAGATATGATACAGGAGCCAGAGACAAGGGCAGGGTTCCAAGGGGGGCTGCGTTACCTCTAGAATCTCTCCGCCATGTGCCGTCCAGGTATCGCAAAGGCGCCATGTGCCATCCTTGTGGCGGTTGAAGACGCGGATCTTGCCATCGACGGAGCCGGTCGCGCAGCGGTCGCCGTATGTGTTGAAGGCGACTGCCTGGACGAGGTCTTTGTGGCCGTGCTGGAGGTTGAGGTCGAAGGATGGTGTTTCTTCGCTGGGTGAGGGGGGGACCGAGGTGGCCATTGTCGGTCGGAGTGGGTTGAAGAACGAGGAGGGGAAGCGGGGGAGGAGGAGGATGGCGTGACGTATTCAGATAGGAGCGACCCGGGTCGTTGCAGCACCTGTTTCTACCCAAAGCCGATGTATTCTCGTGATGCGGTCGTGGTGGTGTGGACCGTTTGTCTGTTCCGGAAGGTTGGTACTATAAACTGAAGATGGCGGTGATGTGTTGCGGAGGACGGAGCTCCACAGCGGCTCAACTTAGCTCAAGCTCAAGCTACGTACCCTGTCAACTGTCAATGCAGGTTCCAACTCCCCCGCATGTCCACGACCACATGTGAGACCGCGACGTTGTTGATGTGAGTAGGGGGAGGAGTAGGACGTGGCTTCTGCACGTTGATATGTGTATAAAATTGATACAAGTCAATGGGTAGGTAGTTTTACAACGAGCTGCTGTCTTCGCGAAACAAGCAAGATGCGGAACAGCAGCTTCCATCTCATCGGGATGTCATATTTGACAACTCCTTCATGCGATGCAACATTAAAGACATCCCTAACCCACACATTTTGATTCAGTAGCACTGCAGTGTCGATCAGGATTACCATGGCACTGATGTTTAATGCTCCTGGTCCCAGGTGGATTCAGACCCCCTAGGTCATATGGCCTAGAGAGAACCCTGTCTCAGCTATGAGACTATCTTAGAGCCAAGTATGGGTAGCTCACAGGTAGTGAACTATCGCCTCTGGGTTTCGAGCTAGACTATGAAGTATCGATCTCAAAATTAAAGCGGTGATATTGGATTTATCTCATGAAATCACTTGGTAGCTTGGTGAGACGAGGTGAGAGCTTCGAGGCATGCATCATGGTGAGTAAGTCACGTGGGTCTGCCGCCATCTTGCTGCAGCCACACAAGCACAGCATTCACCTACCTATTTAAGAACTTCCTGCAACTGAAAAACTGAGTCTTGGCTGATATCTTACGCACCTAAACATTGGAAATGCCAAGGGCCTATGAACCTCATAAGTGGTTCTGGGAGTGTTGCTTGCTTGCTTCTCGCTAACATGTAAGTGCAGGGATCGTCGGTTGGCCCCACGTTGGTGTGGAGGAGCGGCTGATTGTTAGCGGCAACAGGCGCTGGAGCTCAAAGCTTCCATGAATTTCAGCCTCGTCAAACTTTGGGGGTGAATTTCAACCAAATCAAAACACCTTCACCCACCAACTTCTGCTGGCGGAGTCCAAGCCCAACATGGCGCATCTACTGAACCCCCTAGCAACGGCTTCACAGCTGTATCATCGATCTTCATTCTCGGCTCTACCGCAGGATCTTCAAGACGCCGTCTTTATCGCTTCGCAATGCCTCACGCAAGCTGCCGGCCAGCTTCTGGAGCTTCCCCAGTCTGTAACAGCGCAGGCCAACATCATCCTCGCACGATACTGGCTAGTGGACTCTCCCATGGCCAATGAGTTTAGTGTGAGATCTGCCCACCTTCCAGTCTAAAATATGCCGCCTGGTGATGCTCACACCCTCTAGGATACCTCGGCTGCCGCTATTTACCTGGTATCAAAAATGGGACCCCAGCCTCGATCACCCCGCGACGTGTCCAACGTCTATGCCTACCTTCTATCGGACGATTCGGCCTTCTTTCGATCCAACAACGTGACGGAAAACGACCCCAAGTCCTACTACATGTCCGAAGCCGACTATCACACCTTCCAGACCCGACTGCTCGCCATTGAAGCCCGTATCCTGTACACTCTCTCGTTCGATACGCACGTCTCGCTGCCTCACCCACTCGCAATCACTTACCTCCAAACTCTTGACTTCTTGGCGAAGCCCAAATCCGCCATCTCGTTACGCACCATTCAATACCTAAACACGGCACTGCTCTCGCCCCAGATGCTATACCTCACCCATCAGCCACATGCTCTAGCGACAGCTGCCATATATAACGCGGCGCGAGACTTGGGTGCCAAGATGCCAGAGTGCGAATGGTGGGAGGTCTTTGATGTAGACCGGGAAGAACTCGGATTCCTCGTAGTGGGAATGCGAAGTGTGGAGAATTATTTGCGCAAGCAGAAGGAAGAGATACCCAACCTCGCCCAGGGTATGCTTACACGGAAGACCATAGATGAGGAGCTGCAGAAAGGGGTGTGCGCACCGGCAACTCAACTAGTGACGCCGACGAGGAGCAGCGGATCATGGGCATGATGGACAGCAGATAATATGCGAGCCGTCGTCTTGGAACGCGTGCTCGGTATCAGATTCGGGCCTGCCTGCAACGGCCCAGGGAAAAGGCGCCACTGTTTCGCATAGCCAAGACGCTACCAATGAGCTGATGGGGAATCGCCGCGGCTCTGCATACCCAATGTCAACTTGGTGAGCATCAGGCCATATTCGTGGATATCAGTGGTTGCACCATGGCCCGGGGGAACGGCGATGACAATCGAGAAGGCCAGCAGTTGGAGAATCGCCACGAAGCGACATGTCAATACCTGGAGGTGGCGTTGCAACGTGAAGCACTCGCAGCAGTCTGGATTTCGCCAAGCATCCACAAACAAGGCAGAGGAGGGTAACTTGAGCGGAGGAGGAATCTCGAGGAGACGAGAAGAAGTCGCGTGCTGTCAGCAAAGCACACACAAGGGAGACGCTCGACATCCACCATGCATATGCATATGTGAGGTTTTGCCAGCCGGCTCTCGGTCGACCACGCCTGATGAGACTGGTGGGTGAGGAGGATTCGACCGCGCGACTAACAACTCAAGATGCGCCAGCGACGGAACAAACGGCTCTTGTGTGTATCACCGCGGCTGGCGCGACAATGTGGACGCCGTAGTGCGCTCAATATGAGGGTCCATGTGATGCTTTTTGCATCTCACCCCGCGCTGCACGGCGTCGTGATGCCCCAGAGCAGGGCGCTTGTAGTCTTGTTGACAAGTCTTGGTCAACACGATAGTCTCTAATCGAGGACTAATGCACCCATAAAAGCCGCATGGTCGAGTTCCAGGCTAAAATCGCCCAGCTTCTTTACCCCCAGCGAGTGCTCTCAGGGACATGCGGTGAAGACAAGCCAGGGACCCCGTCGTGGATCCTCGTGGCACACGCCCAATCATGCTCAATGCCGGCTACGGAGTGCGGGGGATAAGCTGCACAATGGGCATCCCTAGGCGTCCCTAGGCGTCCTGTTGAGAGCTGTGGAAGCCGCCTTGAAGAGCCGAGCTACTCAACGTCATCACTATTATGAAACTTATCCTTTGAGGTGAAGGGATGCCCAGCAAGGCGCGAGCCGCCCTGCAGCTTGTCCTGTGATCCATGCCTATCCATGCCAACGGCCCATGCCTGTTGGATGTGTCTCGAGCTGAGTGACTGAGGAGTACTGCTTGTTCTGTGGGTGGGAGCTAAGAGTATGCACACCGGGTATGAGACGGATTTTCATCAACGTATTTCGTTGCCACCAAGTTCATCTCTCGGAAGCCATGGTACCAGCAGAGTCAAATTGTGAAAAAGACCGAAGCATCCCGAAGGTTGTGGCCGGAGGTTTGTACACAATTGCCTAATCCAAAGGAATGGATGATGCACAAGATCTCACTGTCACGAGCGGTCAATAATACCTCTTGCCTCAGCAATTTGGGGGCAAAAACAATGTGCAGGGACACGGCCGGGAGAGACGGAGGTGCGATGATATCCGCCTCGCGGCCAGAGTGGCCAATGGCAGAGGGTCCCAAGTAATCCCCCCGTTGGAGCGAGCCCCGATCGACAAGAGGGAAAAGGGACCGGAGACGGACACGGGGACGGGGATTGGACCATGCGGGCCATTCACTATCAAAACTGGAAACCCTGGAAAGCCCCGGTTGGTCTTCTAGAAGGTGTCCCGACCCACGGACGCCTCACACACACAGAGCCAATTCCGTGGAAGCCGTGTCTCTGTCAGTCAGTCCGAGACACGGGGCGTAGATTTCCTCTCCGTGGTGCTCGGTTTGTTTCTTGCTGGAGGTGGCCGGGAACTCGTCAATGGAGAAGGACGGTGACCACCTCCTCAGCAAGGCATTCTCCTCGTCCAGGTCTGGTCCAGAGCCTGGTCCTTGCTTGTGAGACGCCCACCCCCTGCTGGCACTGGATGCTGGGGCGCATGGAGACGAGACGAGGGTCTATCCTGTCTTGGTGGGTGCGCCCTACCATACAGTCGTAGTGGAGGCTTCATATCGTGGGGCAAGCTGAGGGTGTTGCTGTTGCTCGTCAAGAAAATGGCTCACTCCTTTATTAGCCTCGCGGGCCGTGGATAGGTGCATCTGGCCGAAATGACGAGATACGTATCTTCCTGTGTCCAAAAGGTATATTAGGCCTCGTCTTCCCTCGTCCAAGATCTCTCATCATCCATCACTTCATCACATCGTCTGCTTCTCTTCTGTCCACTTACACCAAACCTCTCTCACTTACACCATCCTCACCACCACAACCTTCATCATGCCTGAGACCACCACTCCCGCCCAGACTCCCTCGTCCTTTGGCGACAACAAGGGCATCAAGTTCCACATCAAGACTGGCAACGCCCGCTACCAGTGTGTCCTCCAGGACCGCTCTGCCTAGTGAGTTTGCCCTCTCTCTCTCCAAACAATCTTGATATTAACCAGTTCGTCAGTGAGCGTACCAAGGCTGCCCGCCAGAACTCCACCGACTCTGTCACCTCTACCGACTCCACCGGTACCTCCAAGTCTGCTTAAAAGCAGATGCCGTTCTATCCATGGACGCGCATGAGATCGACGTTGGGCTTGAGGCTCGATGGTTGAGGATCTTGGATGGATTTGGTATGGATGTGGCGTCTCGACTCTGAACCCCCACGCTCTGTCTCGGAGAACAGCCGTGAGAGAGCGAGGCCACAGCAACCAACAACAAAAAAGGCGGATTTACTCCTGGCTAGTTCCAGGAACAGAAATCGGGGTTGGTTCTTTTTGATACCACATTATCTGGCATTAGCGACGGTTATTTGAACACGGGACATTCGGCGTCCCCATGAATTGAAATTCTCATATTTTCATCACAATGAAGCGTCTCTTTCTGTGTGCGTGCATTCATCATCACCATCCAACATGAAGTTGAATAATGTCCCTCACCGAGTTGACCCCAAGACAACCGTTCCCCAGCCCGAATACGCAATTGCATCTCTCGTCTGGGCATTGCAACCATGCCGTCCACTCACAGAGCTGAAATGACAAGCAGAGCAGAGATGTTGGCCCACCTGCCCATGTGAGCCAGATGCAAGACCCCGATTGCCAAGTTTCGGCTTGTGTCCTCCTGGTGACCGAAGCTCTTTCTTGGCCTTGGCCTTGAGACACCTGCCTCTTTTCCTTCTACCCCACCGACCCTCTCTCCCTTGGCCCACCGCAAAGGTCACGTCGAGGGGTGAACGATCCTCCGCCTCGCGCCCAGAAGGCCGATTCTCCGGAGCCAGGAAGCGGGGCCAGGTCGGTGTTCGGCGGCTCTGTGGCCCGGGCAGCCTGTGGCGATTCAATTGAAGACAATGGCGAGCGAATGCGAAAAGAGCGAGGATTCACCGCCCGAATGGTCCAGGTCCGGCCGGGCCGGGTCATGGATTGAATCCATTGGTCACTTGCCAGAATGCGCCGGCTGATTCGGTCGATCAGATTGTTTTGTTTTCTCTGACCTCGCGTCTGCGTTTTACGCGGAAATGCGCCAGGCGCGGAATCACCAGTGGTCCAGATTTGGTGTCTTATTTGAGAGGGAATGAATGAGTACGTACGCAACCCGCGCATGACGGTAGACTCCCGCGTCCCGTTCTGACGTCGTCATGGTTCATCCGCCAGTGGATGGATCATTTGTTGTTGGTTAGGCACAATCGTCCTTTTTGTTGGTCTCGCCTCGAAAAGGCCGTGACCAGGCTGACTCGAGCAGATGGGATGCTCCGGCCATCGGTGCCGCACCACGGCAAGGTAGTGTACGGAGGTAGTACTGTACCTACGTCCGAGATCATGGATGTACCCGATGGGCTGTCTGGACTCGAGGCTCTACTACCTCCAAGTACACCCATTCTGACGCGGCTATCTAGCTCGTCTTACAATTCCTGGACGTCAACGAAACAAAGTTGCAAAACAATGACGTGTCGGGCTGAACAGGAAACAGAGTTTCAGGGGCTGTCAAGTTTTGGAATCTCGCCGCAACGCCTTTGCGTGTTTCCCCAACCCAAGAGCGTGCCAATGTGGCCGGGAAGCGGGCGTGTTAGTGACTCTCTGCTCTGCGCATCATCCATCACATCACGTCACGCGCGCCGTCCGCAAGCGGCGGATGAGGAAGAATTGGGAAGAGGGGCAGCGACAGTCGAGGACCATTTCTGACATGAGAAACAATGGATGCTATAGAAGGACTCGATTTAAACTCGTTGAAAACTAAACTGCGAACGAATCTTACTTTTCCCTTGCCTATTTGTCGTTTGCAGCGCACCAGGCAGGAAAAAGGCAAGAGCACAGCCACCCCATCAAAAGCTTGAAGAGAGGCTCTCTCCCGTCTTTCCCGTCCGTCTTGTCGCCGATGGCTCGGGGTTTGTCTCTCTCTTCTTAAATCCTTTCTTGTCCCGTTGAATCCCACCTTGATCTGTCGATCCCTTTTTCCCTCCTTTCCCTCACTCTTCCAATTTTCCACTTTCGCTACCTACAGTACGCGTTTCAATTTATCCGCTCTGAGGCTCATCATCCGCACTGATCTGCAATCGTTCATCTTGCCCGTATACATACACGTGAGAGAGAGGCGACAGGAGTGATGCCTCATCCTCTGGTGGCTACAGGTACGTGAAGAAAAAAACAGCATCGCTCTGCGTAATCTACCCTTTGTCTGCTTGTCCCTGCTATTTTGTTGTGCCTTTTTTTACTTCTACTTTTCCGCCCAGAAAGTCGTCGTCACGGGCTGAGGTCCAGGCCATGGATGCGCCGCTGACCTTACCCCGCGCCCACTCACTGGGGGAAGCTTGCGAATCACGGCGCGTGGCTGCTGTTCCAGAGCTGCCTGCCTGAGCTGCCCCCCCAGGCCAAAAGTCGCCTGAGCCACTGCCCACGGGCACCTTCACTGCCCCGAGGTCAACCTTGGACCTACAGTACCACAAGGCTGCCCGTCCGTCTGTGGCGAATGCTCGAGGACTACGCAAGCTCAATTTCCCCTTTGCCTCCCGTCTTGGTTGCTCAGAGTTTCTGGAAAGCTCTCTCTTTACATCGTCCTTTTGAGAAGGAGAGACCCCGTCTTCTTTCTCGCCCGTCTGTTGCTTGTTCTCGTCTCTTGTTGCCAAAAACCCTCGCTTGTGTTTGCGTCTTTGACAATCACCACCACCACACACAATGCCTAACCATGTTGTCCTGGCATCAGGTGCCGTAGTCGCCGTTTCGGTCGCCGTCGCCACAGCTGTCGCAATCTACGAGTCGCCCGAGGTGCGACGATACGCCGACGATGTTCGCCGACGGATAGCTTTTGCTCTGCACTCCTTGGGCGAGGGCATCGACCCCCTCACCGAGAGCCCATCTTTAACAGGCCCGAAGACGCCGACGGCTTCCTCGAGTCCCGCCGAGGCCCTGGCGCCGAGTCTGGCGTCGATGCTGATGAGGAGACCCGTCGGAGGCAGCGCGAGGAGCTGCTGTATTGGAATTCCGTCATGCTAGAGAAGCAAAAGGAGAAGGAAGCTCTCGCAGCATCACGCCCCGCCACCACAGAGTCTCGACCCCGAGGATCGTCGTTTGACGACTTTCTCCGCCAGGACGAGGGAGCTGAACGAGGGACCTACGTCTTCAACACCGGTGCTGATGTTCGAGGTACCGACGACGGTCTGCGACGTCGTGGGGAGCAATCTCGTTTCCTCACGTCCGTTTACTCCAACCCGTTTGCGGATGAATATCATATCGATGCCCAAGAGATGCAAGATGAGATGGAAGCCAGCCGCCACATTTCTCCTGCCGCCGATGAAATCTCCGATATCTACAGCGCTACCACCCGCGACCAGGACGAGAAGACTCCCGCTATTGACGCTCCTCTCGCCGAGATCGACCCCATCCCCGCCCCCTCTGAGACCGCTACCTCCGCCACCCTCGAGCGCGAACTTGGTCCTAATGAGTTCATGACCGCTGGCCAGGAGGATCGTGAGGATGCCTATGCCTCCATCCAGGCCTGGGCCCAAAACTCGAGCCCCGAATTCTACTCTCCCCTCCCCGTCACCCCCACTGCTTCCATGTCCGAGCCTTCGGTCATCAGTGACGACGGTATGCTGACACCCACGGATTCCGTGTCCATCATTGGATCCGGAGATGATATCGCCAGCGATGCGCAGTCATCTCACGAGGGCGAGACTGGCCGGTACTACGATGTGATGAGCGAGAGTTCTGGCATGGCCACCCCCGCCAGCTGGTCTGAGGTCGGCAGCGTCATCAGCGAGAGCGACGCTCCCCTTCCTGTTCGTTCTTAAGAAGCTAAACACTATGAAAGATTGGACCCTCGAGGTCCGTGGGAAAACGCCTGATTCGACTGGAGTAACAGATTTGGCCGGGATTAACAGTACAAGTTAGGGTGCCGTGATTTTTTTCGATCGTTTCCTTGTTTTTTCTTTTTCTTTTTGGAGTTGGGGATTGGGCTCAGGGCAGGTTTTATATCCTCGGCATCTAGTTATTTCATTTCGTCTATAAAATCTCCGTCGTCTCAAACACCTACATGTCGATCCAGATCCGTGAACGCCTCCTGTCTAATAGAGCTATCTAGCAAGATTTCATCTTCTCCTTGTAGTCGTCCCAAAGCTGCTCGACTGGTCGTCCGACAAGCTCAGTCCAAAACTTCTTTTCTTCGTACGTCTGAATCCTTAGCTTCTCATTCATGCGGCGGATTGTCCCATGTCCAAAGCGGTCCTCAATGTACTCGAGGAAGTAGGCCGTTTGCTGATAGCCAGCGTCCCACTTGCCATCGGCATTGTGCTTCCAATGGGGAGGGTTAAGATGGCAACGGAGCCGCACCCAGTCGGCAATGCCTTCGATCAGTCCACCAGGACACGTCCCATGGCCGTGATATTGCAGACAGTGAACCAACTCATGGGTCAACACACCGTCGATCTCGTCAGTGCGGCGGGATGTTGGGCTGATTTGTTTGATGTAGTTGAGGGAGAAGTGAATCTCCTTATGGTCGTCATCGAGTTCGGTGCCAGTGGTGTAGGCAACACCGCCCATGTCACGGAGGATAAGAGTGACGGACCGCGTAGATGGGAGTGTTGTTGTGGGGCACGTGGGCGACTCATAGAGCAGTGCGAGGACGCGCTGGGCAGCACGGGCAAGGTAGTCGGCAGCGTTGACGGCACCGAGGAAGGCAGAGGAGCCCGGGTGAGAGAGGTCGCGGATCTCGAGACGGAGCTTGGGGAGATCAAAGTCTCCGGCGCCGGGGATCTCGGGGCGGTCCCGGGACCCGGAGGGAGTGGGGACCTGGACGGCGGGGGACATGATCGGGACCGGTGAGAAGATGGAGGCGGGGGTCGGGACGGCTGACACGGGGGGAGGATGAGGCATACGAGAGAAGGAGTGGGAGCTGAGACTAGATGAGACTCTTTGGAGACGGGCCGGCCACGAGGTTATGTGCTCAGAGTTTCTGGTTGAGAGGGATCTTCGAGGTGGATGGAATGGAGGGGTAAGTGAGTTTTCAGGAGGCGGTCCAGGCTAAGAAGGGGCTGGGCGAGGAAAAGAGAGAGGCGGAGGAAGGATTAAGAGAGCGAACAGAGTTACACAAAGATATTGGAGGTTAGGAACAGCTGAATAGAGCTATGGTCGTGCGAAGAAGATGAGGCTTCTCATCTCTGGCTGTCAGTTTGAAGATGTCATGAGTAAAGCTGCCAGCAAAACAACCCCTCCATAGAGCCAGAAAAGCCCCTAACGAAAGCCCCACCAAGCCCCAGCGTTACCCGCAGCGGGCAGGTTGCAGAGGGCGCGTGTGGGCAAGCGCGGCCCAAAAGCTGCGGGGCACACCTACCTTGGGTTTCCATCATTCTCCGGGGCAACTACGGCAGCCCCTGGTCCCGTTGTTTTCGCTCCATCCCGCGCCCGCGCCCGCGCCCGACATCATCACACACCAAAATCCAATGTCCCTGTCCCGCCCACACCCCAAAAGATAACAACAAAGACTAGAGCCTGTCACTAACAACAACAAAACAAAACAAACACAACAAATCTCGCCCACGCCTCTCGATGCGCACATCAACCGGAGCGATTCCACTGTTTCGCTCTGCCGTCTACGAACTGTCACTCAATTAAACACGCAGGTATGTTTTGCTTGTCTTCTGGATGCAGCTGTCTTCCCTCCCTTGCTTGGGAAGACTAATTTCCCGGCAACCTTCAACGCATGGCGCATCATCAGCGCCGTCATGACACTTAATGGGAGAGACGAGCGTGTACGGGCCACTTTGGCGTCGCTCGAGGGCATGTGCGCCGTCTTCCTGCCCCTCCATGCTTCCATCTCCTCCCGTTGTCATGATAAACATCGCAAACGGCTGACACCTAATTGTATAGATTCGTCGCCTACAAGTCCATGGCCGACACAAAGCTCACCGATCAGCAGGTCGCCGACCTCGCGACCATCCTCCGTAGCGACTCGACCCTCGACTCCAAGGTCCAGTACGTTACCGTCATCAAGTCCGGCATCAAGCAGCACAATGTCCCCGAGGCGAGCGTCCCGCAGCTGTTTGACGGCTTGCGCACCGCCGCCACCTCGCAGCATGCCGCCCTCATGAACGCCGGATTCACGGCCCTCAACCACCTCCTGACCCGCCTGTCCCGCCAGGACCCCAAGCTCTTGACCAAGGAGGCCGCTCGCACGCTGCCCCTGGTTATCGAGAAGCTCGGGGACCAGAAGGACAAGTTTCGCTCTCTCGCATCGCACTCCCTCGTCACCCTGTACACTGTTGCGCCCGCCGATGTTGAGAGATTTGTCCGCAATACGGCCATGGGAGGAAAGAGCGCCAGAGCCAAGGAGTCTGCCATGAGTTGGCTACTACAGGTGAGGAGGATGATCTACAGGAATCACGGTTACATGTGCTAATAGCGTAGATGCACAAAGAACAGGGACTTCCCTTCCGAGCCTATGTTCCCACGCTAATGGAACTACTCGAAGATGCCGACGGTATGGTTCGAGATGCCGCAAAGAATACTGTCATTGAGCTCTTCCGGTCCGCCCCGGGTGCCGCCAAGTCGGATCTCAAGAGACAGCTCAAGAACTTCAAGGTGCGGCCCGCCATTGAGCAGGCCATCGTCAAGGAACTTGCCCCGACATCTGGCCGTCCCGAGACGCCTTCTGAAGCCCCTCCGCCGCCTCGTCCAGTACTCTCCGCCAGCGTCTCGTCCATCTCCGACCGTCCCATCACCCCAGGCATCGACACTAAGCCCGAGAGCCTCGATCCCTTGTACGTCAACACGCACCGAGAACTCGACGACATTTTTAAGGAAATGGCGTGGTTTTTCGATGGCAAGGAGTCGGAACAAAACTGGATGAAGCGAGAGGATTCCATCACAAAACTCCGAAGGCTGCTTGTGGGCAACGCGGCATCTGACTTTCCCGATATCTACCTTGCTGGGATTCGAAGCATGTTGGACGGTATCATCAAGACGGTTGTCTCGCTGAGAACCAGTCTATGCAAGGAGGGATGTGGCCTTGTTCAGGAGGTTGCCAATACGTTTGGCCCGGCCATGGATCCTATGGTTGAGCTGCTCATGCAGACGTTTGTCAAGCTCTCCGCCGGAACCAAGAAGATCAGCTCGCAACTCGCCAATGTGACGGTGGACACGATTGTGAGCAGAGTCTCGTACACGCCTCGACTGATGCAGCACCTCTGGATGGCCTGTCAAGACAAGAACGTCGCGCCTAGGACATACGTCACGGGCTGGCTCAAGACTATCTTGAAGAAGGAGGCCCAGCATAAGAACCACATCGAGCACACGGGTGGTGTTGATCTGATCGAGAAGTGTATCAAGAAGGGCCTGGCGGATGCGAACCCGGCAGTGAGAGAGAAGATGCGGTCGACATTCTGGGCATTCTGGGGGATCTGGCCCGCGAGAGCAGATGCGTAAGTTGAACTCCCCTGTACCGCTCCTCATTTGGTTTGGCTAACACGGAATAGTATCATGGCCGATCTAGACACGACTGCCCAGAAGCTCCTCAACAAGGATCCTAGCAACCCCAACTCGCCCAAGAAGGCAGAGCCTGTGGCACGCCCAGGCCTTGGACTTTCCAAGAGCACAATGGGCACCAGCAAACCCAGCCTCCGCGAGACAATGATGGCTCAGCGAAAGGCAAACCTTGCTGCCAAGAACCTCCCAGCCCGACCTGGCTCTGCCATGGCTCACCTTTCACCCGTGAAGACAACGACCACAGCCACCAAGCCTTCAGCAACTCGAACCCGGCCAGAGGCTGGTGGCATGTCAGGGGCTCCGATGCGGCCAACGAGGAGAAGGCCGGAGCTGGCGGCTCGTCCTGCCACTGCTGGCCCTTACTCTGTTCGTGATCATCCGTCTGTGGAACCTGGGAGTCCTGAGAGTGTGAAGTCCAAGACCACGACGCCAAGGCCCAGAGCGACCACTCCTAAGAGGACTGGACCTCGGCCGCGGCCCGGTCATGCGCCTCATGCCAGCGAGTCCAGCTTGCCATCTCCTACTTCTGCAAGGTCGCCAGCCAAGCCAGCCGCTTCGCCCCGTGTGAGCCCTACCAAGTTGAAGCAATCGCAGTCTGCTATGCTGCCCTCGAGCAGTCCCTCAAGGGCGAATGAGGATTTCACTCTCGTAGTCCCAACCATGGCTGGATTGCACCGGCAGGCATCCGCACCACCTCCAGAGGCGCCTGAGGAGTTGAGCACTCCAGTGACCGAGTCAATGCCAGAGCCCGCAGTAGAGCCTGCTCCGGAACCTGCAGCGGAGCCTGTGGCAGAACCCGTGGTAGAACCTACTCCTGCTCCAGCTCCCGTTCCCGTTCTCACAGAGCCCATGCAGGTAGAGCCTGTGCCCGGAACTCCTGCCTCGACATTGCAAGTGTACGAAGACCCCTTTACTGATGATCAGGCAACCCCCAAGCCGACCTTCAACCTTCCTGTGCTGGAGGACAAGCCTGTCAACGCCGATGCGGCCAACGCCCAGGCTCCCGTGATGCAAGACGTAGACTCTCCCGAGAGGACGAAGCAGAACTCGCGGCTGCTTGACAGCGGCATCACCAGGATCAAGGCCCGAACTCTTGATGTCCACGGCTTCCGGAAGCTGCAGTCTCTCCTGCGAGACAGCAAGGGCATCTTCACGGACGACAAGTTTGAGGCGCTACTGATTGGCCTGTTCCAGTATCTTGAGGACCCCTTGCCCAATGTCAACATGGACAAGGCCCAGGATATCAAGGCCCAGATCCTAGCCACCATCAGGCTACTTCTCCGAAAGGAACGTGACAACTTCCAGCCTCACGTGTCCAGGGGCCTCGAGTCTCTTCTCGAGACTCGCAGCGCATATGACATCCGTGCACACATTGTCAGCGGCGTCGAGCTGCTGGCTGACGAGCTTGTGACCATTGGCGATGGCTCCGAGATTGTTGTTGTTCTGACCAAGCGTCTCCAAGCGTACGACGGTACTGCCCCCGAGGACAACCGTATCCTGAGCACGGGACTGCATGTTCTACGAACCATGCTTGACAAGAGGACCAACTTTGTGCCCACCGACACGGAGCTCGGCCAACTTGCCGCCCTTGCTGGTCGATGCCTCGTCTCGGCCGACTCGGGCGTCCGCATGGATGCTGTTCAACTCTGCGTGGCTCTGCACGCTCGCGTCGGCGAGGAGGCCTTCTGGCATGCCCTCAGGGATGTCCAGGACGATCCAAAGAGCTTGATCACGTACTACATCGTCAAGAGACAGCGCGAGCAGGGCCCTTCTGTTGCTGTCTGAGTCAACTTTAGCAAGCGAGGAGTTGAATAGTCATCATTGAGGCGGCGCTGGATGGACCTGTTGTCACAAAATATTGGCGCTGGATGCGGGAGTTTTGGTAAAGGACGGAAACAAACATCAAGGGCGTGAGGTTTGGTTATGGAATTTCTTTGGCGCCACGAGAGGATCATGACACGGGACCTACAAGGGACATGTTGCCGTTGATGGTTCTTCTTTGGTCACGCACTCGTGGGCTTTACAAGACGTGGTTTTTTGATTCTATGTTTCTCACACGTTTGTTGCTGTTGCTGCTGCTATTGAATAGTTGCCCCCTTTTTTGTGAACACTTTTTTGCGTTGCTTGTAATTATACACTTAGCTTTTGTAATTATATACCTGATCAATTTGGCAATCAAGAGAGTCTGGCATAACATGTACTGGGTATCATTCACAGCTATTGTCATAGAACAGGCGTCTTTTTCGTCATTTAGTCATTGTACAAGATACACCTCTCCGTCATGAAAGCATCTGAGTTTGTGTCTGCAGCTACATCGCAATCTGGTCTCTTTGACGAGCCATACATCATCATACTTTTCTTTCTGACCTCCGGATACAAGGGGGCCGACTTCATCACAACCAATACATACATATCCGACAAGTCCTTCAGTTCCAGAGATGGACATTCAAAGTGAAAAAAGGTGGAAAGGGGGGAGGGGAGTAGAGAGTATGGGGGAATAAAATATTCAAAAACCCTCTATGAAGGGGTTTCAACAGAAGACGATCAACCGCCAAATGTCAACATTCAACAAGACATCATGTCTGAAGGGGGGGTAGTGGTACTTTTCCTGCCTGACCCAAAAAAACAACCACATGGCATAACTGGCCAAGCAGGGACGGCAACACTCTTGAAACAAAGCCAAGTAGAGCAACGACGCATGAGCCAACCCAGCAAAGCAAACCTAGCAAAGTGAGGTGAGGTGAAGTGAAATGAAGTGAAGTGAAGTGAAGTGAAGTGAAGTGAAGTGAAGTGAAGTGAGGCAAAGTGAAACTGAGGCCACCATGAGAATTCCATTCCATTCCAAGCACGCAAGCAAACAGCCCAGTACGTCAAGAATGATTGATGCATGCCACCCATTCATTCATTTCCATCAATCAATAGAAACAACAAAAAGACCAAGATCCTATCATAGTAGTGCAAAGTAAAGTAAAGTAATCCCACAGCAACAACGTCCACTCGTAACCAATACTCCCCCCTTTGTCCTCATGGCCCAGGTAAAAAAAGAAGCATAAACGAACTCGCCAACGTTGGCGCAAAAGCAATCGCAGGGGACCCAGTAAAGCACCCAGCAAGCAAGCGGAATGAGAAAAAAGAGTTGGATATCATTAAATGTCCTAGCACAAAAACGCCCGGTGTGCGCAGCATGACACGCATGGAAACAAACCAGCGAGGCCGCTTTAAATCCAAATGTGCCGAAATCGTTTCGTGATAAGATGAAGTGATGATGGCGGCATCTCTGCAAAGGTAGCCTAGGTATCCACGACTCGAAGGTCTCGTAAAAGGGCGTCATAATTTAATACACTCATGATAACTGCGTTGCTCTTGTCGAGAAAGCGTCGTGTTTGAGAAGCAAAGCCGGTGCCTGTGCCTGTGCCTAGGCGTCTTCGAAGATGGTGTGACTGTTCTCGATGACGAACTGGATAGCAATGTTCTTTGCGTGCATGTCTGTCATCTCACGCTCAATGCTCGTATCACGCATAATCGTTGGCGCAAACACGACAGCCAGGTTCTTGGGAGACATCTGAACAAGGAATGTCAGTGGACGAGGTCATCATCGTTATTCAGGGGCCATCACTTACCAAGTTCTCGGGCTCACGCTTTGCAACGCGTGCCAGATGGAACATGAGGAACTCGAGGCAATCACGATGCCGTTGGGGCATCGAAGCAAACGTCTTACGCAAGTGATCGCATCGTTCCGTCTCGTCCGCAACCGCTATATCATGTATTAGCAAATCGTGATTCACACGAAATTCTCCCTCCAGTGACTCACCATTCGACTCTAGAACACGCTCATAAATGTCAAAGGTCAGTAGCGGCATGGGAAGCTTCCGGAAATACTGCTTCAGCACACTCGTCACCGCCGTGATATCCAGGTCAGGATCCGAAATGTCAAAGTTCTCGTCCTTGCTGAATCCATCCTTGATCATGTTGACCTGTGAGTTGCCACCAGTCTTTCGGTAGATACCCTCCTGATCCATTCCTCTCAGTTCCACCTCTTCAATACATCTCGTCACCACACTGGGAATCTGTCGGCGCTCATGGTCGGATCGTTCCGTAAGGTCAGATCCAAATAGAACAGTCGGTGGCTCGGCTGGCTCTATGTTGCTCATGTTGCCCGCCGATCCAGACTTGGGAAGCGTGTTCTTCTTGCCAAAGAATCCAAAGCCTTGTCGGTCTCGGTCGGCTTGCTGCTTGTTCTGGCCAGCATGTCCGGCGTGTCCGGCGTGTCCGCCATGCA
Organism: Fusarium solani; assembly: GCF_023522795.1. Classification (NCBI taxonomy): domain Eukaryota; kingdom Fungi; phylum Ascomycota; class Sordariomycetes; order Hypocreales; family Nectriaceae; genus Fusarium; species Fusarium solani. Next base: position 3,142,790 of record NW_027072154.1, read on the forward strand.
CGTTCGCACCGTTAGAGACAGGCCCAGCTGGCGCCTCAACCTGAGCAACAGTCATGTTGTAAGGCATGCCGATGTTTTCTCCGCTCAAAGGAGCACCGCCCTGGTGCTGCATCCTTTCACGATCGTTCTGGAATGCGACAACAGCCCTGTTAACGCCCTTGGCCACGTTCTGGGCCAATCCCTTGGATCCCTTCTTCCAGTTGAACTTCTTGGCCTGGCCCTTCCGGACCTGCACCACCGTCGGGCCGGCTTCCACAATGGGCTCCTCGTCGGCGGGGACAAGAGTGGCGCCTGTCGACAGGCTGGCGGAATCCAGGTTGAGGGAGGAGCTGTTAGGTCCCTTGCCCGGGCCATAGATTCCGAGGCCGCCAGGGGACTTGATATCCCCTCCAATTTGCGACTTGAAACGTTCCTGAATCTGGTGTGTCAAGTCGTTGTTCATGTCTGCGAGCTGCGCGTTCTTGGACGACAGCTGCTCAAACTCAAGGAGAGCACGGTCTCGATCAGCAATCGCTTGGTTCTTCTCCTCGAGGAGTTGGTCTCGTTCCTCGTGGAGCTGCTCAATCGCCGCAGACATGCTCATCTTGACCTTGTCAAGCTTCTGCACAAACTCCTTGATCGCCGAATCCTCGAGATCCCGCGGGTCTACAGGTGTCTTAGTTTCCTTGGCTCGTTCAACGTATCCGGCCAGGACCTCCAGCTGTCGAATCATAATCTCGGTTTGGGTGTCGAGAACAGACACCGTCTTTCGTTTCTCCACCAGCTTCTTGTTGAGGCTCTTGAGGTCCTTCTCCGTCATGAACTGCCTCTCGAGCTCTGCTACTCGCTGCTCCGAGTTCCGGAGCTGTCGCTTGAGGAACGCAGGATCGTCTCCAGATGCCAGCGACATTGGGCTGCTGATTTCGTGAGCGTGACCGTAATCCTCGGCAACTGGTGTCCTGGGCCAGCGAGGAGAGCCAGTTGCGCGAGTCGTCTCGCTGATGCTTCGTGTGTGGCCAGTCCTTGAAGGGTTTCCGATGGGCGATTCCACACTGTTAGTGCGGCCATGTCTCACAGCGTTGGACACCCGACGAAGGATAGACGTCGAGCCTTCGTCGGTGCCAAGGATACGGGCCATGTCCTCGTCCATACTAAAGTCGCCCCCGCTGCTCCATCTAGGCAGCTTGGGTGAGTGCTTGGGGGATGTGCCATCGTCCTTGGTACCAGCCGCCTCCTTGCCACCTGGGTGCACCTGGGTGTGGATTTGAGTGGGAGGAGCGGGAGCTGACCGTGGCTGCATATAGGTATCCGTCTTCTTCTGCTCCACCGATGAGGTTCGAGGGGGTTCTGTCGAGTGGGCGTGGCATCTTCTGTTTCTTGTCGAGTGGGCTGCCTGGCATTTCCGTTGACTGGTGCTGTTATTAGCAACCCTTCGGTGGTTCTATGACCAGACTGTCTCTTACCGTTTCTTGTGCCAGTGGCAGGGACCTCTTTCCGAGCAATAGGCTTGGCATTCTCTGGCCGGGAAGATGTTCTGGATGATGAGTCCATCGAAGCACGAAGCTCATCCTCATCCAGCCGTTTCGACTCTTGTGATGACCGCGAGGCGGGTGTTGTAACCGTGCTTTCGGAATGAGCCACACCGCCATAGCCGCTCTCCTTCCGCGTTCCATTGCTTGTCCTGGCAGAGCTGGTGGTCTCCGCGGGCACGCTCGAAGACTGCGAGCTGCTCCTTGATACCAACTTCTTGCTCTTGGGGGCCTCCTGGAGCTTGAAGTCCTCATTGGTGGGCGGACGGCGGCTTGCTGCCTTCTGAGGCCTGTCATCAATCGCCGGCGAGCGTCTACTCGAGTCGGTTCTCGAAGACTTGGAGAGCTTCCGGGCTGGCAACTTGGGAGGGGTTTCATACTCTGACGAAGAAGGCTGGCGGCCCTTCTCTTGGAACGCAATGTGAGGGGTTGTGTTGTGCGAGTCACTTCGCTTCTCAGATGCACCCGTCTTGGGCGCACTGAAATAGTCCTTTTCCTTGGTCTTGCCCACATCAGAAAGATTCTCGGACGTCGACCGTGGAGTCGGATGGGGGCTGGGATCCAGAGCTACTGAAATTAGGAAGCTGTCAGGATCGCCTGCACCAGTGTCAGTCCGTGACATCATGGTCGAATTGCGATTGTTTCGGTAGGTGGTGGCAGGCAAGCTCAAGCCATCGCCGCCCTTGCGCTCCGGAGAGCGGGCTGGCCGGGAGCTGCTTCGAGACGACGACTCGTTCCGACCGTGGCCTGTCCGAGGCCGAGGAGATAGTTCGGTGGCAGTGTCTGAGTCGGGGTCGACACGGTCGTTGGAAAACGCATTAGGGGGGATGGCGTTGGCTGGCAGAGCGGGCAACGACTTCTCGGTGATCATCGGCGAGTGCTCTTTTTCTCTTGCTTTTGCAGCGGCGGCCGCCTTCGATTTCTTCCTACGCCTGGCCATCAACGTCTCATGACAGCCCATGCAGAAAATGCCTTGTGAGGTTCGGGCATATCGAAGGTTCTCAATCTTGCGTTTGCAGTTGCGGCAGCGGAAGCAAGTTGCGCAAAACGCTTGTTCCCCTGTAAGGATAGCCAGGTCTTCGATCTTGTTCCCGCAGGCGCTGCAGCTGTATGTACAGTTATTGCAGATGAGAGACCCATCGCCGAGAAGGAGGAGGTTCGCATCGGAGTCTAGGAGGGTACCGCAGGTGTTGCACCGGAAGCAGTCCAGGTGCCATCGGTTGCCAGCTGTCAAGACGGTAAGCATTTAGTGCAATGAGACGGCGATAACCGACAGCTCCCGCTCTGAGTCTTCTTACGGTGGCATCGGGCTGCGGAAGACATAACGAGGGGTATCGTCAATATTGAAAACTTTCACATACCTAGTTCAAACGCTTTGCCTTCCTCGAGGATCTAGAATAGCCCCAATCAGTAACAGCTCGTAGACCGTTTACACATGTAGAAATATCATACTTCTCCGCAACCTTTGCAGGGAAATACATCGTCGGTATCATTGTCCATGGGACCGTCGAGGTAATCTTCAACGATGCCGGCCATGGTGGGCGGTCTGTATCAACCAAAGAGCGGAAGTCGACTTCGGGGCGGAGAGTGGAGCGAGCGAGGCGTGGTGCTGACGGCGTCGACGGCTTTCATGAAGGTGAAGGCTGCGGCCCAAGGTTGCAAGCGACACGACGCGGCTAGAGAGCAGGCGTCATGGACGAGTTCGAGTGGATGAACGGAGAGATCGGATCAACGATCGGAGAGGGGAGTGGTGGCCAGGACTCGGCGCGAGGAGAGGGTCGTCGGGATAGTCGGTCGATGTTGGAGTCGATCAAGCAACGACGGCGCAGGGTCGTGCCTCGGGCTGCTGTGAAGGAAGACTGATTGGAACTGGAGGAGGGACCTGAGCTGAGGTCAGGAAGCAGCAGAGGACAGCCCGGCCAAAGTCAGGACAAGCCAGCAAAGGCGGACCAGACCAGACAAGGGGGCGTGTGGAGGGTTGGGTTTGATGAGGACGAGGGTCCAGGAGGTCCTTGGTCCGTGGAATAGGGCCAGGGTGGTCCAACGACGGGATTGGCAAGAGGGGCCTCAGTTGATTTGAAGCTGCGAGTTGAGCTCTGAGAGCTGGAGGCAAACGGATGCAAGCGAGCGAGACCTGGGAGCGATGGGCGAGGACGAAAGGCGCTGAGCGATGAAACCTTGACGCTCGGTTGACAATGTCGATGCGGGACGGGGCGAGACTGACAGTGACGGCACCTCTGGATGGATGTGGATGGATGGCAAAAAGAAGATGCGATGGATGATGGAAGAAGAACTAGAACCCAGAGGACCCAGGGCCAGACACAGAAAAAGAGAGGATCCGATCCGGATTGTGTCTGGTTCACGAAGGAAGACGGCGGGTGTCGAGACGGGAGGAATGAATGGATAGGTGGGAATGGAGACGTGGGATCCAAATGGGGATGGGATGAACAGCAAGCCACTTCACGGAGGGGAGGCCCTGGGAGGATGAAGAGGATTTAGTGGAGGGATTAGTGAGGGCGCCCAGCGGTCTAGGGGGAGGGGATCACCCACTAAGCCTGGAACACAGTGGAAGGGTTCCAGCTTTCAAGGGGACCAACACGCTAAACGGCCCCTAGCCCTCCGTTCCAGCCCCGGGTTGGGTCAGGTTGAGAAGGAAGTTGGGGAGGGGGGCTTATGGATGGATCACCTCTGTGTCCCGCCTCTAGTCTGACGAGGCACGGATACCATCCAACAACCTATAGAAACGCCGTGCCAGGGCTTCTAGAGGAGCAGGGGCTGTGGCAGACCAGGGGTAAAGCTCAGTAGTATGTACACGCCGCGCAATATCCATACGTATACAGGAGGAGGAGGAGGCTGAACCAGCAGCAGCAGCCGTGGAAACCGACTTGTTGGGTCTGTTGCGTATTTGTCAACCCATCCAGGCACATTGTCAGATTGTCGTGCATGCTACGATTCACGGTTTCCACGGCAGGGAGCCTCGTCGATTGGAATGAGGTTGATCCACGTAGCAGAAGCTCGCAAGGAAGGGCTCTGCGTCAGGGCATATCCAAGGGTTACGACCTTGGCCATCCATGAAAGTGTGCGGTACCACGGCATCAGATTTTGTGCGTGTGGGCTGGAGCATGCCCCCAGGGTCGGCATAAGGGGCGCTGGGATGATTGCTTGCGGGTATGTATGTAAATATTGACTCTTTTTCACGACCTGACAGACAGACAATACATACATGTCCCTATACGGACGCTGGTGAGGTCTCGGTCAGAAGAAGCAAAATGATCGCCCCATGGTTGGTCGTCCCCGAGTAGACGAGTGCTATAATTAAAGCCAATCTCCCTCCCCTCGCCGTCATCAAAGACGGTCTCGAGGCTAAATAAAAACCCACCTGCAGACGCCTTGCCTAGTGCGTTGCCGCATCTGCGCAGTGTCCAAGGGGCAGCCAAGCCAGCTGGGGGCGCACAAGCACACAGGCAGGCACACGCACCGCCTCTGGATGCTCACGGCAAGGTCACAGAGCAAAAGGCGCGCTTGTGGCGGGCGGCGCTCGACCTGGGCATCATGGGGATCAAGCTCCTTGGGCTTGTCGATCCGATGGGACAGACCCGCTCAGGGGCGTTTCTGCATACGACTGCTACGAGACATTGCGATGGCGACGACTGGAGGATGGGGAATATCGGACAATATGGATTGCAGACCGACCAGAACCAAGACCCTGAAGTGCCCCGAGAGGGTGTGAAGGGACGGGAGCTGGAACTCGGTTAGCCCAGAGGAGGGCTGCCGAGACATCCATTGACGGGATGTACTCTGTATGCGGAGGAATGAAGCAGCCTTGTATTGAGCTGGGGCTGTGGCGGGAGGTGAAAACCTACGTCCACTGCGCCCTTGATTGTACAAGCGGAGTATAAGTGCTCACGGGAGCCTGCTTGATAATACAGATACCACAGAACCATCCTGCGAGCGGCCGACCCTGTTCTCTGTCAGCAAGGGGCCGTCAGCTGAACTCGTTCGTCTTGCCATCCATCACGCCGCTTGACACGAAACCAGAAGGTGTTGAAGCTGAAGGTCGGGTGTTGAGAGAGAGACCTGGACGGCAGAGCATGAACCACGGCGAGAGAGAAAGAGATACTTGCTGGCCCGTGTAATTATTTCATGCTCGGCTGTTTCAGACAGAGTGATTTCTGCCCTTGGCCAAGGCATTGATGAAACGCAAAACGGCCAACGTTGATAGGGCAAGACGAGAGACGGCTTGCAGCTTTGAAATCAAGAGTCCATGACTGACTCTTGCGCCCCTTGACCGCAACCTGGAATATCAGGTTCATCTTTCCTTTCTTCTCCTCGCCTCCTTTACTCTCATGAATCTATTTTCGTCCCTCCCCTTGATTTGACTGATTGATCCCCTGGCAGTGGCGCTGGTCGGCATCATGAAACCACGTTTCTCGTCGTCCCCACGAACCCTGGACCATCCCATGCGATGCAGGCGCGAGAAAGGGGCCTAGCGATGTGGCCCAAAGGGGCATGGCCCGGGGCCTGGGCTCGCGCAGGGTCGCTAGGTCATGCATGGATCGGTTTCGAGAGCATGGATCCTAACTGACACTGACTGGAGCCTGTCACGACCACGTCCCTGGAAATCCAATTTCCCCGTAATGCTACCACGACACAAAGTTACGTGTACCCCGATACTGTACTGTTGTAGGTATTCAGCCTTGCCCGTCGGATAATCCTCTTGGCATCGATTGACTTTAATTGCCGTGAATCTTGACAAGAAACAGTCCCTCTTGATGTGATGTGATTCGACGTCTGATCATCATCGTCATGACCACTTCCAGGTCCGACGAGGCATATCTTGAAACTCAACTCCAACCTGTTTCAAGTTGCCCATCCTTTATCAATAATATCCCTCTCGCCATGTCATTCACTACCTATTACAGCCAATTTTCCCCTTCCTGCTGCCGAGGGCATTTCCCACGCGGCACAGATGTGTCGATACCTGCCGTGCCGTATGCATAGTTCCCTCTCTTAAGTCTCTCGTAAACCCATCTCCTCCACCGACGGCTTGCCATGTGGCCGTGGTGGCTCCCCGTATAAACCCGTTGACGGGCATTACTGCATCTGTCAATCTTTCCGAGACAGGTACCCGTGAGATGCTCTGGAACTACTCATGCAGCATGCGCTTCAAGTAAGAACCAACAGACGGTCCAGTTCACAACATCCGCCCTCTACCTCAAACACGGTGAGCCTCAGTAACACAATTATTAACAACAATTCTCCGTAACCCATCCATTCCGGATATTTTGTACTTGTTACCATTGGCTCGCAATTTGTCTACTTGGCAGAGGAGTGCCCACTTGTACTCATCATGATGAGATATCATTTCCAACAGCGCAACGAAATGTTCCCGCTGCAGCGCTTACGGGTGACATCAGGCAGCTTTTTTTCAGATTGAATAGTTTTCAGCTCATGTAGCATTCTTGTCTCCAGACTATGCTCCCAAACAGGTTTAGAAAAGTGACACTCAAAGTGGGCGACACGAAGTCTTCAACCAACGTCAACAAGATATTGACGAACCAGGTCCAGGATGAGGTAGACCGCTTCATATGGGGCTACGTATCATATTATATCCTCATCTCGAGTTGATAATCGCTCTAAACCCTGTGTGTTGGCCATGGCGTGTGCATGATTGCTGGCCTCTGCTTCATCGAAGGTGCGTGACACAGAATGATGGCACAGCATGAAGCGCCTGGTAGCAGGAATACGATGGCTGTGAAGCGCGAGCAAGGTTAAATCTCATCCTAACTTGCCTCAATACTCTAGTTGTGACCCAGGGCCATTACGTTAGCCTTTGGGTTGACATTTAGCCTCAAGTATAGTGACGCGGAGTGTCGAGGTGAGTGAGCTGCTTCGCGACCTCCATAACAAGTCAGCTATTTCGGATGAAGCTACTCCTCCGTGCACAAAATTCTAATAATGTTCGCTCGGAATAGTAAAAACACTCATCTCAAACTAGCTGTGATCAGAATTTCCTTGGTTGGCGTGATTGTGGTGATGAAGCCTTTGAACAAGCGGTCGCTCGAGCATCAGTTTGTCCAAGACTATCACGCGCAACATGTCCAACTAGACATTTCGGGACAAAGAGATCATGGGCGGAGAATTGGTATTAGTCAACTTTTATCTAAGTCATTGGCACAAATTATCTAGCCTTGTAAACGCCCACATCAGTGATGCCATGCAGAACTTGCAATAACGAAGAGTACCACAACCCATCCCCGGATCCAACTCGAAAGCTCCTGACATCTTCACTTCTCAGCAACCATCCTCCGGACCTTGTCGAGGAGGATGCTGCTCTCCCTTCCAAGCTTCTTCTTGCCGTCGCGATCCCTCGTCTTGGCCATGGCCTTCTTGAACCGCTCCCGCTGGGCAATCTTTTGCTCCCGCTCTTCGCGTCTGCGCTGAAATTCCCTCTGTCTCTCCTCGGCCTCTTTGCGTCGCTCATCTGCCTTCTGGAGTTGCTTGTCGTAATATCCAGGCCGCCGCGTGCGTCGTCTGTTGCCATCACTTGCTTCCTCGCCGACAGCGTTGGTCTGGGCTTTGGCCTCATCTACCAGCATGAGATGTCGCGTAGGGTGCATCTGCTCGCCTTCTTCCTCTGACTTCTTCTCCTCGCCAGCGTTGGCATCGTCCTCCGGCTGCTTGCCAGCATCCCCCTCGACATCCTCCGCTGGGGCCTGGATGGGGACAGGCTCAGGCTTCTTGGCCGATTCCTGAGCAGCCTGCTGTTCACGAGCCTTGATTTTCGCGTAGGCCTTCTTGACCTTGGCTTTGTGAATCAATTCCTTCTTGACCTTGGTGACTGTAGGCGCCGAGTGTGAGCATGTGATGAAAATTCTGAAACAGGGAGACAAACCTTTTCGCCGCCAGGGACCATCGGGAAGATTTTCAGGGCCGACTCTGAAGCCGTGCTTGGGCTTCTTGGCCTCTGGAGCTGCAGGCTCGGCATCGTTTTGGCGTTTGGCAGCCATGATTCGAGGCGACAGGCTGATGAGATGTGAATCTCTGTGAGAACTGTCGTTGATGAGAATTCTGTCCCCACAGTTTTTCTCGGTGGACCAAGGTGAAGAAAGTGGGGCTCATGCATCGCAGACCGGGACGGCGGGTCTACGGGTACCTCATGGGGCGGTCTCGGAGGTTTCGGACGGAGCTACTCCGTATGTGCTCCGTAACCCGACCCGCGATTCGTCATGTAAGGGGATGCATGACGGGTTCTCTTTTTTTTCACAGGGCGAAACAGCCTGACGCATGGCAAACACTGGATAAGGTGTTTGTTGCATTTTGGACCAGGCCGAGAACAAGTGCGGCGGCGAGGGAGGTTGCAGACGGCTATTTGCCGCTCAGAAGTGGGCTAACTGAAGGAGCTGGCTGACAAGTTTGCAGGACAGTTGCGGGATTGGGATGGATGCATGGCCAGGTCACACAGACAGAGAGAGCAGACGGGAATCTACGGATGAATGGACGACAAGGTACCAACACATCAAGGTGATTTCTGTGCCCAGCCTCGGATTAGTCTATGTACCTTGCGAAAGGGGAGAGGGCAAGGGCAAGAGAGAGATAAAGAATGTTTGAGTCACAAGGGCAGATGTCGTATTCCTGATGAAGCCGGCTAACACGTCAATTATGCATCAGCGCCCATTATTCACATTTGCTGTACTCATGGCTCAAGCCGCGCTAGACGGCAGCTCAAACAGCAGGGACCCAGAGTGAATGTGAGCACTGTAATTTAGCGGCCCCCGCCTGGAAAGTCTCTTTTCTTCATTGTCTTGTGAGCAGCAGCAGAGGGGAGAGGTCCATTCTAAGCGGCCGCGTGCAGGATTTCATCAGAAACCAAACCAGAAACGTCGTCGGGGCATCTCATCTCCACCAGAGAAACAAGAGCCACGCAGACTGACAAACTCTGCTGTTACTTGATAAGTACTTGAAGAGTGACGATCACCCGCCCCATACGGCCAGAAATGGTCAAAAGGGCCTCGGGAAAGAGAGTGATTTCTGTCCTGATTCCGGTCTTGGAGTAACATGACAACACGCTCGCTCGCTCGGACGACTGGATCCTGTCTCTTTGTCTTGCCGTCTCCACCCCGGGCTGGGTGCTAACATGGATGGAAGTGTCAGTAAAACCGGGAGCTCTACAGTTAGCGTTGGCTCTGTGTTGGTCTAGCTCTAGGGGATGATTCACAGTGGACGCGCTTTCACCGCCATCGGCGCTGGGGCTGGCTGCTGCTGGCCGCTGGCTCCCGCGATGATCGGTGTCGTATCATAACAAGTCCCATCCATCCATCCCATCAAGTCTATCCTGGACCCTGCAGCCGGCGCCTCTTTCTTTCCGTCCCAGCCAAGTCCAGCTCAACCTCTCTTGCCTCAGGTCGCTGACTTACACATCAAACCCCAACAACCTATTTTTTTACAGTTCACTTCCCCCGCCGTCAAGATCCCTTCTTCTTCTTTCTCTCCTCGTACGCCTTCCAGGGGAAGACGGGACTCGCATAGACTCACTCCATCGTCATCGTCGTCATATGGCCATCGGTGGATGACGTCCCACGATCCCAGATTCCCCATCTTTGAGATCCCCATCCCGAACCTGAATCTCGGCCCACGCTGCGCCCTGACAGCTTCGACGCAGGACAAGGCTCACATGGCATGATACGTGATATCCACCTCGCTCGACTCATTTAATTATCAGACTCTTGCACCTTCAGCCTCACCCTCGGATCCAGCCTCAAACTTCAGCTTTGTCACCTGTCGCGAGACCTCTCCTCCCTGCATTGAAGCTTGTCGCCTTGACCACCACCTCCCAGCTCCCTCACCCTTGTGATTCATGACGAAATTCTGCCAGCTCCAGCGTGGTTGCTGTTCCAGCCACTCGACACCACCATCATGCCCATATTTCAGGCTGATTTAGACCACCATGAACCTGTCGAGCCCGCTCCAATCGACGTCCCTACTCAGAACCTGAGGCGCCTTTCAGAGGAGAGCATCCGCACTGAGCTCTGCGAAGGGCCCATTCCCGACAGTCCGCCTCGGTCTGGCACTCCCAAAAGAAGTGAGAGTGGTGAAGCTGCGATATCGGATCGAGCTGCTCTGATTGAGAGACTCAAGAGGGCTCAGTCTCCCACTTGGATCCCAAACCGACATGTATGTCATGATCACCCTATATCTTGCTCTATCTGCTAACCAAAGCTCTCCAGCTTGAGTCGATCCTCCAGCATCACACATCTCCCACGAAGCGCCCTCAAACTCCAACCGAACCCTCAACTCTCCTTCCACCCGCTCGAATTACCCCCGAGAAGACCGACAGCCAGTCCGAATCAGACGACAACAGATTGCGCGATGGCCTCAGCATTGAGCGGCCGAGGTCGGCTTTGCACAGCGGAAACTTTACTGAGGAACAAGCGGTAGCCAAAGACCATACCGCTCCCGTCGGCAGAGCCCATATCGACAGTCATGATGCCCCGGCAGAGGCCCCGTGGATCGCTACGTCACCTCCCAGGCATTTCACGCCCTTTCAGCATGACAAGGGAGTTCCATTTCCAGGCAGCGTGGACAGTTTTCAATCTGGCACCTCGCCTCTCTCGTCATCTCTCTCGTCGAGTTTCGTATATAAGCCGCCCACGAGCCCTCTGGTCCAATCGCACAGTTATGACGAGTTAGATATTCCAATGCCGCTGGACGGCTTCGGTTTCTCTTCTGGTCGAAACAGCGCGAGGCGTTACATGCCAAACTCGGCTACTACATCCCCCTTCATGTCGCCGTCTCCGGGATACTCTCTGCCTCGTGTGTCTTCATACCGAAGGGAGGCTTTCCCGTACCAAGCACATCAGCCCCGGAGGTCATTGACCTCGACACCAAGCTTCATGCAGCCCGGCACTTCGCCGCCAACGCCTGCTTTTCTCAGACCACGTCGATCTTCCTTTGTGGCGGACTCTTCGCCGCTTCATCATGCGTCCATGGTCGGTTCATATGAAGAGAGCATTCTCCGTGGCCGCATGTCCACCACTCCCTCCAAGCCGTTGGACTTTGTTGCTCAAATTGGCGTGTTGGGCCGAGGGAAATGCAAGTCAAGCCTCAAGTGCCCACCACATGTTAGCCTTGCATTCCCCGCAGTGTACTACAGTTACGGCAGCACCTCGCATGGCCGCTCGAGCTCTGAAGACGGCCCGAGCCCATATGTTGGTCAAATCGATCTCGAAAATGGGCTTCCCAATCCGGATGAGGAACACCGGGCCAAGAAAAAGGCTCAGAGCCGATATGCTGACAGGAAGCCTTTGGAGGACGAGATGGACATCAGCATTGCCACTCCGGGGGCCGAACCAGACTCACGCCGTAACTCTAGAACCAAGCGCAGGTCTGGGTCTCCGAAAGCTCCTCCGGGAGGAAGCTACAGGATTCCCGAAAAGGGGCAGATTCAAATCATCATCAAGAACCCGAACAAGACGGCAGTCAAGCTTTTCCTCATCCCTTACGATCTGGCAGGCATGGAGCCAGGCACCAAGACGTTTGTGCGCCAGCGCAGCTATTCAGCTGGACCGATCATCGAGAATGTCCCCGTCACATCTGAGGCAGACTCGTCAGACCGGCCCATTTTGAGATATCTCGCTCATCTGCACATCTGCTGCCCTGCCAAGGGACGGTACTACCTCTATAAGAGCATCCGAATTGTCTTTGCAAATCGTGTCCCTGATGGCAAGGAGAAACTGAGGAACGAGACAACTTGGCCAGAACCTCGTTTCACTCCATACAAGCCCATCCGAGTTATGCACCCGCCGACGCCTGCCCAGTCTGGGCCTGCTGCCATGCTGGTTGCTGACAAGGCTTTGCGTAGACGCAGCGTCAGCTTCTTCCCAGGCCCATCCTCTCAGGCGTTTGACGCCATGGAGGGCATGTATCAGGGGCCTGGCTCTTCATCTGGAGGTTTTGCAGCTACCAACACGGTGCCAATTGACCCTATCCCCTTCCGTCTCCCTGCACGCGACCGCGTGGGAAGCGATGTGAGTGATGCCACCAACACTACTTCTGCTCTCACGATGGGGTTGCGCTCTCCTGGTTCATCCCAGGCAAGTCGACCATCGACGAAAGACTCAACATGCGCGGCGCCCTGGGGTCCTACGCTCTATGAAAAGTTGAACAAGGGCGAACCAGGCTATGGCGGCAACGCTTTTGCTCTCAACAACGGCCCAGGCACACGCGCTGGTGCCGAGGGTTTGCTATCCCAGCGCCTCCGCTCCCTCGGTATGAAAGCACCACTTCCTCCTGACGCATCTGGCCACGACGAAGATGCGTCTCTCTAAACCCAACACACACGTGGCATCCATTCTATGAATACTTGCAAGATGCTGCATTGTACATACACTCCTCTCAACTCAGAGAACCCTAATTGCTACATTTTGGGAGTCTCGGATATAGACACTGCAGGGCTTTTGCCCTTTGGATGGCGTTTCTCTGGCTGGATTTGACCCAACAATGGAATGGAAACTGGGATTGGGTCGTCAATTTGCTTGCTTTGAAGGCGTTTGGAGTAGCTCGATACCATGGAAGGCAGGTCATTTAGATAGGTACATAGTTAGTTAGGTAGTTTAGTTTGACAACAATGAAATATCTCAGAATCATGATCTAGGTACTTGGGTAGTGAATGTTTCAATAGACAAGTATATTGTACACGACATCAACAACAAAGGCTCAGGAGAGTTATACATATCTACATACAGGTTCTTTTCATTTATCCATGCCATTTACCCCCCTCTTATCATGCCTTCATAATTCTGACTTTTCGTACACTGATGCAACTCGCATCATTTTTCTATCCTCGAGGTTTTGGTCAGTCCTCTCCCCATATTTACTAGATTACCTCCCGGATAAGGGGAGGAGGCTTGGTCCTGTCCATCTTTCCACGCGTGTTGGCTCCATGGTGGTTCTTCTTCGAGTAGGTCTTCTTCCGGCGAATGCCACCGTGAGGGTGCTGATCGTACCGGTCCCAGAAGTCGTTCCAGTAGCTGAACCGCTCGCGGGCGGCCTGCTGGTCTGGAGTCTCTGGCTTAAGATCCTTGGCCTCGATCTTGGCCTCACCCACCTCGTCTGCGCCCAGCTCCTGCATGGCCTGCTCCCTACGGCGCTTGGCCCACATGGCTGCGTACCGCCGGACCTTGTTGTGCAGCATACTCTTCCACTCCTGCAGGTCTGCGGGGCTCTTGTGGTCGGGCGTGATGCCGAGGCTCTGCTCGCGCTTCTTCTCCTTGGCTAGTTCCTTAAGGAGGGCCTCCTTGACCTTCATCAGTTCATGGTAGGACATGCTCTGCAGGACCTTGTCGAGGTCACGGGCAGACACCTCCTTGCCGTTGATCACATATGTGGTAGGCATGCTCTCGATCTCAGAGGTGGTAAAGGCATGGTGCAGACGGGGGTACTTTTCCTCGACGCTGGAGACCTGGCGCGAGATGTCCTCGGACCACGCAGCCATCTTGCGTTTCTCAAGCCAATCCTGCTGCAGGCGGTAAACAACGTTCTTGGGCGCCTTGAGGATACGCGTGTTCTGGAGCTGACGCTTCTCTTTGTTGGATCGCTGTGGGTTCCATCCTGTCCAGCCTGGCATGAGCATGGTCTCACACCAGTACATTGCCCGCTCCCATCTGCCCAGCTCGGCCAGGTTGCGGATAGCCAACGCCCAGATAGCCCTTGTGAGCTTGAAGCCTGCACCCACCACCTTGTCGATGCTGTCCGAGAGCCCCTGGGCGTCCCCCTTCTCCTTGTACACCCGCAGGACGACATTCAAAATGCGTGCGAGATCATACTCGCTGCCTGCAAAAACTCCCTCACCCGAGGGCTTCTTGCTGGACTCTAGGATGCGCTCCCAGGCCTTGTCCCAGAGCTCCAGGACCTCGTCGTACTTTTCTTCCTTGTAGTGCGCAAGCATCAGGGCCGACACCACAGTAGGGGGAACTGCTCCTGGCTCCGGAACTCGGGGAACACTTGGGCAAACAGGCTCATGAGCTCTTCAGCGGAACCAAGTTCACGGAGCTCCACAAGAAGCGCAATAGCTCTTCCAACATGCTGGCTCTCCTCTCTCAGCCGAGCAATGTTGCCCGCATCATCGTTGCCGACGGCGACAGTTGCATGGCGACCGGCAGTCTTGGATGCTTCCACAGACTTGCGGAAGTGTTCGACAAACTCATTTGCCAGATTCTTGGTCCGTTGCTCTCCAGGCTTCCGCTTGGCAGCCGCGCTGACAAGCGCAACGAGGGCGCTAAAGGTGACGGGCATCTCCGACTTTTGAAGACGAGCGTGGATGTTCTCGACCAGTTCAAACTCGCCAACGCGCGCGGCTCCCGCCATGACGATGGCGAAATGCTCCGGCGTAACGAGGAAAAGTTGCTCCTCATCGGCCCGCTTCAGGAGCGAGTAGGCGGGATGGATCTGGTTGACCTTGACGAGAGCCTGAAGAAGGAACCCATAAGTCTCGTCGTCCCATTCCACGTTCAACTCTCGCATATGCCGGAGCAGGTCGTAGACCTTGTCGATCTTGCCCTCGACGCCGTAGAAGTTGATGAGCTGGTTCCAGATGGCCGAGTGAGTAAGCTTGCGCTCGGTCAGCTCGATACACAGGCTCTCTGCCTCGGAGAGGAGGTTGTTCTGGCAATATGCTACCACCAGGGCCAGGGCCATCTCCTTGCTGATGGGCATTCCGATCTGCTGAGACCGGCTGAGGAATTCCAGGGTCGTGTCCAGGTCTCCCTTCTTGGCACTCATCGCCATGACATGGGCGTAGGTGAAGGAATCCGGTTGGTGATGCCGCGAGATCTCATCGAAGCATTTCATGACGCCATCGTAGTCGCTCACTCGCATGTAAGCTTTGAGCATAGTGTTCCAACTGTCGATATCCGGTCTCACCCCGTACTCGTTCGTCATCTTCTCAAGCTCAGCCCAGGCGCCCTGGACATCCCCAGCTTGAGAACAAGCATTCAGGGGGCTTCTAAAGCCGCGCGGGGTTTTGAGCATTTCGGGGAACTCTTCAGCGTACTGGTTCCATAAGTCTCGTGTTTTTTGAACGTCACCCTGTGAAGCGTACAGCTTCATAAATTTCTCGTAGCCCCATTTGTTCAGGCCACCCTTGGTTCTAATCCAATCCTGGCGCAGCTCTTCAAGCCTGGGGGTGTTCTTGGGGAAGTTGACCTTGAACATGCCACGGAAGACAGGCATGGCGGGTACTGCACCAGGGAGTTCCCGGAACTTCTGGTAGAGAACAGGAAGCTTTTGGATGGTGGTGCGAGTCTCTTGTTTCTCGTACCAGCGGTCAAACATGCGAACAAAGTAGTCGTTATAGAGATCGGCATCATTTAGGGTCTCGAGGATGATAGCAGCTTGCTCCGGACGGCAGGGCTCCCACAGTGCCATCCTTGCAAAGTGTCTCCGAAAGATGCGGAAAGCAAGGTTAGAAACCTCGTCGCTCTGAATCTTCTTGGAGTATTCAGCGCCTTCTTCCGTGACAAGATACTGACGGAAAGCAAAGTAGAGGTCTCCTTGGTTGGGAAGAGTTTCGAGCTGCTGAAGCCGCTCGGTGCTGAGTGGTGCCTCCGGTGACTTCTTGCGCTGTTCCTCGCAGTACGTGATCCAGACTTGCAGGGTTTCCGCCCACTTTTGCGAGCTCATGGCGTCTGCAATCAGGTACTCGAGGCCATTACTGAATCCCGTCTCTTGAAGTCCCTTTCTGAAGTACTCCACAGCCGATGGCATATCACCAGCGCGAAGCAACAGGATGATTCCTGCTGTCAGGAGTGACTCTGTCCATTCCTCTGAGGGTATTTGGCGAAAGACAGAAGCTGCTCTACCTGTCTCGACGACTCCGTGAGATTTGGAGAGATATTCGACTACCAACCCCCGGACAGGACGCCGCTGGTCGTTGTCCATTCCACAGTATAAATCCCAGACATCCTGATACTGATGTCCGTCCGCCTCCAGAAGCTCCTGGATTCCCTCAAGTTCCGACTTGTCCCCATTGTTCTTAGAAGCGGTTGAGGCAGGTTGTGTGCTTGCGTATTCTCCTTCGGCCGAGGGCGTGGAAGGCTCTGAAGAGAACGGCCGTCTCTGTGTCACGGTAGTTGTTCGTTGCCCAGCTTGCGAATTGGGAAGCTTGGGGTATATCTGGCGAAGCAGTGGGAGGGTCGAAGTCGGATAGAGGAAGTCGAGCATAAAGGCCGAAGCAACCAATGTCGGCTGCAGCTGACGGGAGACTAGATCTGAGCTCGCGGCCGCGACATCGACAGCTCGCGACGAGCTGGGCAAGGTACTGGCGAGCTCGATTGCGGAGGCGCCATGCTGCCAGAAGCCGGTTCGCAGCTGGCGAGATCGATTGGGCGTGTGCGACTGCCTTATGGCGCGCTGGAGGCTGCGCGTTTCAAGGCCGGCAGCTGTTCGTTCAAGCATTGGGTCGAGAGGGGTCTGCTTTATGCCAGCATGCTGAGGTGAGTTGCAAGCAGAGCAGAGAGAAGCAAATTCGGCGAGGGGGAGGTCGGTTCGTGGGGTGCAGGGATTGAGAGACACAACAAATGGATGCGGGGGAAGCCTGATTAAGCACGAAATAGCACGACAGAGCGGTATAAAGAAGGCTGATTAAGAGCCTTGTACCGACAAGATTCGCAGGCAAGAAGAAGAAGTCGAAAATTAAGCAGGGCCTAGCTTCAAGATCATCATCATCAGCCCATGGACGCTCTCATGGCGAAAAAAATGTATGGAATTGTCAATGGCCAATGGGCGAGGCTCCAACTACGGGAAATAGCGGGCCTGACGGTTTAACAGTTCTCGACTCAGGACCCCGGCCTTGTCAGCAGAAGCGACCAATCAGTGTCAACCTTGGACTAACGGCTTCACGACAGGTACTAACAGACAGATACAAGTCGTGATGGTTTCAATTGTTTATCAATTTGCTGGTTAGACCCAAGTCAAACTCGGCTGCTTTGAATATCGTATCGTAATCGTACAAAAGGAAAGAAAATCGTGCTGCCCAAGGATACAATCTTTAATTGCAAAAGCCCATAGCGCCCTCTTATCCATTGGTTCCCAAAAAGATGCCATCCGTTTTACCGAACAAAGGAAACTCCCCACGTGAGATATCCAGCTCTCCGTGCGTTTTGATCAGGGGGAAAAGAAACAGGCAGAGGAGAATAATAGGTGGCATCCAGTCATCGTACAATCAAAGATTAAGGTATATGATGTGGGTATCGATCTGGTTTCCATCTTCGTTCATTTGGAACGAGTGGAGATGAATGTACTGGTAGGTTGATAGGTGGGTAGACAGGCATAGTGTTGCCTTTATTCGTCGGTTTTGCCCTCTTCCTTCTCGTCAGAGGAAGAGGCTCGGACCTCGTTCCGCAGACCGGACAGGACATCGGCCTGTCGGGCCGCCTCGAGCTCCATCTCCAGCCGAGGTCCCCGACTTCGGCTCCGTGTCCGTTGTCGCCGCCGGAAGGGACGCTGCTGCTCGATGGGAGAGGCAACGCGGGAGGGACAGTGCTCACGGCGGAGCCTGGCGTGGAGAAGTCTTCGCCTGGTTGGCGACAGAACCCTCCTCGGGGACGAGGCCCGTGATGTGTAGCCGAGAGAGGGGGACACTGCGCGGCGGCGAGAACGTCCTCGGAGGGTGCTCGACTCATCCGAGGGCGCACAGCGGATTGAGCGGACGTTGCCGCCGCGGGTCATGCTTCGCTCCCTCTTGCGGCCTCGCATGCCATCGTGGTCGGCAACGGGAGAGACAATGGTGGGTGGTTCGGCAAAGGAGGAGCTGCCGGGTGCGACTCTCGCCGACATTGTGCCTTGGCTCCTTGGCGAGGTAGAAGATGATCGAGTTGTAGGTAGGATACGGAGCGGATGTAGATACGGACAAGGCGAGAGAGAGAGAGAGGCACAGAGTGGAAGCGAGAGGTGGTGATTGATGATCAAGACGTAATGATAAACAAGACAAGGAGAGTATTATATAAGAAGTCTCTTTGTATTGTTGTTGGGTCACTCGAGGAACAACAGACTACCTCTAGGGATGGAGTCGTCTGATGCAGGGAGACGTGGCAGCGGCATGTACGTTTGTTTTTGTGCAACTCGTGAAAAATGGCAAGAGTAGAAAAAAAAAAAGTTGGGCCTCCCTCGACATTATAAATAGTTGCAGGGTAAAACAAACAAAAGGGGGAACGAATTGATGGAGAGGAGGCCAAGGGATGTGGATGGGATGGGATGGAGGAGGGGGTGCGGTACGGCATTGACATCCGTCCCATCAGCAGGCGAATTGGAAGCGAAGAAGCGTAAGAAAAAAGAAGCAAGATCCTCAGGGCGTCAAATGTCAGTCATATGATGGAATGGGGTTGTTGCTTGGCTCGGGACCCTTTGCCTTTTGCCTTTCGCTTTGTGTGTCTCCCATGGATGTTTGGGGTCTGGGTCGCCTTACTTTCTTACCCCCCTTGCCAGGTTGTCATGGATGCTTCTCCTGGACCCTGGAAGCCTTCCATTGACGACAATCCCAGTCGTTCCAAATTAACTGCAATGCAATGCTATGCAATGCTTCAGAACTTGTCGATTGGGAAAAGGAAAAAGGGTGGATGGCTCCACGACGTGTGTGATGTGCAACCCCAAGCATCAGCCCAAATCCGCGGGGGCTGAACTCTGTCTTGATTAGTCGGATCGGGAGTTGGACAGCAGCATCTGTCTTGCACGGGATGGAGGGATGTGGCAAGCCGTCAGTCAACTTGGCGGCAGCTCTTCCCCGCGTGCTGGCCGTTGCTGCTACCATGCACACTCAGCACTGTAAGTAAGTTACGAAATCCTGTCAGCCCGTGTGTAGACCTTGGATTGGATGCCTCGAGAGGACAGTACAGTAGCGTCGTCTCAAGCAGAGCCGGCTTGCTCCAGAGGACTTGGTCGAGTGCTACCCCAGACAGATGCCGTCGGGGGTGAATCACCGGACGATCGTCTCCCAGCTGGTGCTTACGAAACATGACGAACGCATGTCATGACGTATCAGCCAACGTCGGGAAACCTACAAAACGTGCTCAGGTGCCCTCTGTACCTGCGCAGCCTGGCCTGCTGCCGGTACGGTGCGGTACGAGAAAACATGTGTTTTGGTGTGCGTTGCTACCCATCAGCAGGATGCACAGTCTCGTCTACGTAACACTGCCTCGAGGCTCGACGAGATAGCAGAAACAGTCCATATTCACACTCTGTAGCCATATCCGTCACCGTGGCTTGGCAGGTTCTCGTCATCATCAGCAGCTCGGCCGAGGAGGCTCAGAAGGTGACTTGGTTCAATTCCTCCACCACACCCTCACCCGTCGATCAGAGGACTCTCTTAGCGCCCAGGGCACCTGAGATGCATCGCTCGTTGGCTGTCTCAGCATGGCCGCCTCGAGGTGGCGTCGGCTTGGAATCCTTCAGCGCGTTTATTCCCCCAGCAGTCAAACCAAAGCCGTTCTAGCAAGTGGCCCTTCTCACCCAAGGGAAGCCTTGGGGGCTTCTGCCGCCTTGAGGGAGCAAACACGCTGATGTCAATGGGTCGAGACCGGTCCATTTGCGCTGGCCCAGCATAGAGTCTGCTGGCTGTGATAGGGCAGATGCGGCACCCGCCTGCGAGCTTATTCCAAGCAGCAACAACAAAGCCGTAAAGTCGTGAGCTGTCATCGAGGTTGTGATGGGAAACGAGAATGGCTTGTCCCACGGTGGCAGGCAGACATGATGATGGCTTGGAGCCAAGCAGGCAGGCACCCATTTAAACTCGAAGCCAGGTATCCTTCTTTTTTTGCTTCGCGAGTCCAGGGCGGCTTGAAAGGGTGCCAATCGCTAATCGGCCGTTACGCCGTGTCGGCGGAAACGAGTCTCAGCCCGGTGTCCTCGGGGGTGTCGAGTTCCGGGGCCGATAACCAATGCATTTCAACCTTGAAAAAAAAAATAGACGGCACATCATGGAGACAACTTGATCTCCTATCATCTACCTTGACCTTCTTAACAGATAAGATGATTATCAGAACCATGGACAGATGAAGCAACTCTCAATGCGTAATCACACGAGATTGAATTTCACTATCAAGTCGTAAATTCCAACAGCAAGTCCTAATTACAAACTCGCCTCGATCTGTAAGCAGCGTTCATGACTGTTTGTTTTTTTCCGCTTCCGGCTCAGGGGTACGTACCCACCCGGAGTCCTTGCTCCTCCCGTTTCCGTCCCTGTCACAAGCTGGAAAACAGGAAGGAGGTGGCCACGCGAGCCTGGAGGACGCCATTGGATGGCAACATGTGCCAGCTCCCAAACCTGCAACTGGTGAACAACCTACCAACACTCAGACCATCACTGTCCCGTCGTCATTTCAGGAGCTTCACTTCGGTTGATGACAGCGACAACGCGTCTACTGGCTGCTGCTGCTTCCTTCTTCCTCTTCTTCACCTTTAAATCTTATCACCCTTTACCTTTCTCTGTTCCTCTTTTTGGCTTACTCCTTTTAAAATCCCCTTGGTAGTCCTGCTCATACCCTCGTCCATCCTCCCGTCCCCGTCCCAGGAATCAAAATAATCCGCCCCTTTTCATCCTGCGATAGCGCGCGCTGCCACCATCGGACAACGGAACGAATTTGCTCGCCGCCATCTAATCCGCGTTTCTACCTCCATCGATAAGGAATGGCCCTGCAAAACCCCTAAACCAACGTCGAATCCTCTCCTCCTTCTCCCCCCGTTGGCTCCCGCGACCCTCGCAACCATGCCTCGATCCCGTCCGGCGACAACGGGCTACGAACGCCTCGCCCAGGCCGACGACCTCAGCTCCGACTCCGAGGATGACCCCCTTTCCCAATCCTACGCTTCGCTGCAGCCAGCCGCCGCGCCCCGATATGCCCCCGTCAACCAGCCGCGCCATCGCTCTGGCATGGCCAGCCCGAAGTCCTTCGTCTCAGCCTCGAGGCCCAAGTTCCGTCATCGTGCCGGTAGCAGCTCCGGTGTCGACCTCAAGGCCATCAATGCGCGACTCGAGCGCTGGGCCGACGAAATCGCCTCCCGTTTCAAGCGCAAGGGCAGGAATCAACCTGGCGAAGAGGAACGTCTCGAGATCCATTACTCTGTCTTCCAGCCTCCAGAAGGCGTTCGCCCTGTTACTGCTGAGAGCATGGCCGAGTTTCAAGAAGGTTTCATGACAAAGGCCGAATTCGAGACTATCGTCGAGAGCGTCCGAACTGCCATTCGGCAAGAGATCCACCCAAGTATGATCTCACAAGGTAGCTCAGGTAGTTACTTCGCGCGGAACCCAGACGGTAAGATTGTAGGCGTGTTCAAGCCCAAGGACGAGGAGCCCTACGCGGCAGGAAACCCCAAATGGAACAAGTGGATTCATCGGAACCTGTTCCCTTGCTGTTTTGGACGAGCTTGGTATGTATCATTCACCTCCTCCGTTTAACCGTTGCTAACTCCTCCCCAGTCTTATCCCCAACTTGTCCTATGTCAGTGAAGCCGCCGCTTATGTCCTCGATTGCCAGTTGAGAACACATCTCGTCCCATATACCGATGTTGTTTGGCTATCCTCCAAGTCCTTTCACTACCCGTTCTGGGACCGACGAAAGTTCAATCGAAAGAAGAGGCCTCTCCCTGCAAAGCCCGGCAGCTTCCAGGTCTTCCTCAAGGGCTTCAAAGACGCAAATGTGTTCCTGCGTGAACATCCCTGGCCGGATCAGTATTGGTCAGGGTTCCGGACAAATGATGGACAAAACAAGAAGAGGAGGAGGTGGACTGAGAGCTGTCGTCCCTCAGGGAATGCCTCGCCGGATGATGCGTACGCCAGTGATGACGAGCAGGGCCAGGACGATCATCTCTTGGGTCCCGAGAACTTCATCTGGACGGAAAACCTCAAAGAATCCTTGCGCGAGGAACTCGAAAAATTGGTCATCCTCGACTACATCATGCGAAACACGGATCGTGGCCTCGACAATTGGATGATCAAGGTCGACTGGGAAGCCGGCAAGGCCTCTATAGCCTCGGATCCAATTCACTTGAACATGGAGCCGGTCGTTGAGGAAGAGGGCCCCCGTCCTGTTGATCTCTCACAACAGGCCCCTCGTGCCACGAGAGCATCATACCCCTACAAGACACAGAAACCGATGAGTGCCTCCAGCCGACAATACACAGGGAATGAGCCCACCATCAGTATTGGAGCTATCGATAACTCGCTTTCGTGGCCTTGGAAGCACCCGGATGCTTGGAGAAGGTAAGAACAGACTCTGAAGCTGATTCCTCGTTATCATGAGATATGCTAACCCTCAATGTTAGTTTCCCCTTTGGCTGGCTCTTCTTACCTGTCGACCTCATCGGTAGACCCTTTTCCCAAAAGACACGGGATCACTTTTTGCCTCTGCTCACATCCACCACATGGTGGAGTCAAACGACTCTTGCCCTGAAGAGGGTGTTCCAGATGGATGTTGACTTCCAGGAGCGCATGTTTGCCAAGCAGATCGCCGTCATGAAGGGTCAGGCGTGGAATGTTGTCGAGACGCTAAAGACGCCTGACCATGGCCCTCTCGAACTCACTCGCCGAGCACGAGTCTGCGTCTGGGATGATCTGGTTGACGTCCCCGTTGCGGTCCCAATGCGTGCTACATCATCTGAAGTCCGCCGCAACCCCCACGTCCGCCAGTCTATGGACGAGGCCGACATCGCGAGCTCGGCTCCAGCCAACAACCCTCCCATTGAGGATCTCCTCGGACTCGCCAGTGCCCCAGCAGATATGCCTCATCCCGGCCGGTTTGAGCTCGCTTCTCCAACAGGCGAGACAGCCCAATCACCTGATGAGGTCACTTCGAGCGATTCCAACTTCCTGGGACCTGCGGGGCAGCAGCAGCAGCGTGGCGGGGAGCTGAACGAGCGTCCCACCGTCCAGGCAGGCGGGTTTAGAAACAGTTACCAAGGGCCTGTACGGGCGCTCAATATGTACGAACCAGCACGTCAGCAGACGTCGCGGCAGCAGCGGAGGTATTCGTTCGCCAATACCGCTGCACGGCGCAACAGCAACGCCATTGCGCAGCAGTACTATGGAGACATCCACGAGGCCTATACTGACGACCTGGAAGGCGACCTCGGCTATGCAGCGGCCGAGGGTCAGATGGGCAACCAACGCAAGGTCATCGTGGAGCGCCTCGAGGCTGTCAAGAGCAGGAACCCCGTCTTTACGTGCTGGTGAGCGCGTCCAACCCAACCGACTGAGCATACAGTTCAACTGAGCCTCGGCGGTGTTGGCTCGAGTTCCAACGCGACTGCGACTGTTGGTGGCTGCGACAGGGCTCGGGCGCGTGAAAGCGTGTGCTCTACTCCAGCCACAGCCGCCACGTTGTAACCATCCCAACGCGCGCCGTCGTATGAGATCACGACCCATGTCTTTAGAGCACCTTAATTTTGGGCCTCCAGGGGTTCGTTCCGTTGCTTGCCAGCCTCAGGGCTTCGCCGACATGCTGTTTGCGTGTCTTGCTTATTCGAGCTTATCATGCATGAGAGCGGCTGATGAAGGTGTCTCACTCTCAAACCGACCTATCAACTGGGGGGGGGGCCTCATCCATTTGATGAACCCCCTCCCCTTTCCCTCCGCCTTGTCCCAGGGAAGGAAGACGCAGTGCAGGACGGCACAGTACAGTTCAAGCTGCAGAGGAAAGGGGAAAGAGGACCGACCAGGAAATGAAAAGAAATTCAAGTTGACCTGCACACAGCACATAGGTAGCAGTAGATTGGGGACAAGACAGCGAAGATGGTGGGCGCAGAGTGAGCGGGGTCGAGAGCTGACCTGTCATGTTGTACAGTATTTCCAATGGGCGTCTTGCGGTCCTTTTTTTCTTGTTTGCTCCGGTCTTGTTTGATCGTGTCTTGGGTCTGGTGGGAAGGCAATTTTAAACGCGTCATGACGGTTGAGATGCATCCATGGGAAGGAAAAAGGATCCATTGACAAAGAAAGACATGTAGCCAAAATAGAACAGCTTCAAGCGTGTCAGCGTCTTCTGGATGGTATCCTCTTTCGGTTCGGGTCCGACTGTCGACCCCTTTAGCTCGGTTACATCCAAATGAAAATGCTGCTGTAGCAGTGCAGCTCTGCTCTGCTTTGCTCAGTGGGTGGATGGATGGATGGATTCCAGAGTAAGCATGCCGCACGTGGGACTCAGAGGTCGGTCCCAGAGGGTCGGACGGAGGGTGTCCAAGGGCTGAACAGTCAAGTCAAGTCAATGGATGGCTGGCCTACTGCGCCTGCGAAGCGAGCTGGTGGCCGTGTCTGTGGCCGACCCTCGTTTCCCGCTCCTCCCGTCATCCCGCGTGTCCAGCATCCAGCATAGCCCACCGGTTTCCCGACTCTCTGGTCAAAAACCCGAGAGTCTGGGTCGGCAAGCCGTGGCTCGAGCATGGTTCCCCTGTCTCTTGTGGCGCCAGCGATAGGTAGCGCACGAGCACCTTGGCTCAGGGAGACGGACGGAAAGGCACACCGAGCAGTTATCCCTTTTCAAGCAAAGTAGGGTCCATGTCTCGCGGAAACGGCGTCGCTTCGTCGTCTTTTGAGCATTTCCCATGGGAGACCGCGGCTAACACACCGGTCTGGCAAGGATGGCCTCTCTAACTAAACCGCTGGCATTAGCCTCCGTGCAGCCTTTCCTTAGCAGGTGGTCAGGGAGGTCGCAATCGGTCGACGATCCTCCTCCGGCGTGCAGCCCTGCCTGGAATTCTTGGAATTCGGTGCTTCCTGTCCCCCACAAGACTCCATGCTGGCGGGCCGTAGCGGCCGTACAAGATTGGGTGTGGGTACCGGAGTGATGGGACGCCTCTGGGCGTGATAACGTCCGCAACGTTGTGGGAGTCCGCCGTGCCATCTAATGCAATATTATCTCGTAATCGTTTGCTGATCGCATGCGAGCCTTGTTTCGCTCTAGCTGCCCGCGCTGGTGTGATCATGGATGGCCCAGCGCCGTGGTTGTTTCGTCTTGTCTTGTCTCGCTGCTGTCGAGTTGTATCCAAGACTCACTCTTCCATGTCTTTTCTCCCATCCTGGGACTCGCGGGCCTTTTGTCCTCGGCAGATACGCACAGTCCGTGACAAGGCACTGCCTGGCCCGGCTCCATCATGCCTCGGTCCTTCTCTGCCGTGGGCAGCTCCAGCAGGCCGGTCATGTCCAGATGAGGTTGAGCTTGTCGGGAACCCCCTGTGTGGGGATGCGGGAGTAGGGGTAAGGAATGGCCTTCCAAGGAAACCCACCAGTACCGCTAACCCTCGACTGCACCAGACTCCCGGTTCCAGAGTTGCCTTTCCAGGGTCCTTGAAACAGTGTCAGAGCGGTTAGAGGCATGGCCGCGAACTCGGAGAGGAGCTCTGGCTTGCCCATGTCCCACCACCTCTGCCGTCCTGCGACCTGCAGCGGCCCGTCGACAAGCACAAGCAGCTAGAGCGGCGCGAGTCCGTCTCGTTTGTTCCATCGACGGATGCCTTTGTACAGTTTCCAAGCCGCTGATGTCGGTCAGGGAATCGACACGTCGTATGATGTTGGCCACAAGTAAGGGCGAGCCGATGGGGGGCACAAAAAGAACCTGCACACCAGCCGCGAGAGCCCGCAGCCCGATGCAACTTAGCGGCCCATTGCCAACGCCAATGTGGCCATGAGGCCTCCTTCCTCTTCCCTTCCTACCACTAGAATTCTCCTGTCTCCAGATGGTGCATATTGACCTGCCTGCTGGTCGAGGGCCCGTAGTCGGCCTAGCTGTGGACACAGGAGGCGGTGAAGAGATGAAGCTTCGTGCCCGTGGTCCTGGAATTTCCCTTGCTTGACTTTGAGAGGCCCCCAAGACTCCCAAGGTGGATCGGTCACGGTGCCCCTGAGGCCAGGCGATGGCCTCCCTCCATCATCGTGCCTCGTTTCTGGACATGTCGTCCTCCTCTGTCGCTTCCACCGCGGTCCCTCGCATCCTGAGATTGCCTCTGGAGGAAACCATGGGGTAAGTAAGCAGGGCTATCCCCGTGCCCGTGCTTGATCCATGCTGGTTAAACCGCTTTCCAGTTTAGCCAGTATAGCCAGTCACCCAGTATAGCAAAGCTCCGAAGATGGCGGCGCGGCGGATTCAGCCCGTCTTTGTCCTGAGGTCCCAAGTCCATGTCCTCGGTATTGACATGGTCTGCCATTGGACTATGCCCCCAAGTGGTCACTCAAGTGACCACAGGAGATCTTCCCTCACCCGCTGCAGAACGTCATAACACAAGGCGTGAACCACACCTCCCTCGTAAAGTGCCATCTTTGGGGGGGCAGCGTCTGGTAGCACACACAGCCGCCGGCGTGGGGGAGAGACAGCCTCGCCGACGTGAAACAGTTCGCATCCCCCCTCTCTATGGGTAGCTCGTAGCTCCAAGCCATCCGCAGGTTCCGCAGGATTCCCGAAAAACAAATGTATGGATCTGAGATGGTGGGAGGGCTTCTGCCCAGGAATGGGCACTTTGGGTGGCTCCAATGGAGCTTGAAGGGAATGAGACCCTGGAAATGCTGCATCTGTATTCGACCGCAATCATGTCTGAACATGCGGCACACCAACCCCTCCACTAAGAGTGGAACCAGTGTCGTCGTCCAAGCATGGAGCCATAGAGAAGTCGACGATGAGGCAATCCTAGAAGTATCCCGGCCAGTTTCGTCCATTTTCATCTCATCCCGGCTCCTTCACACCAGGAGATCGATCATACCTAATTAGAGCGTTGTTGCCTACTGCTCTTTGAGGTCGGTTGGGCATCGGATTGAGCCTGTTGGCCCATCCCTCGCAACAGTTCAAGGGACATCAACTTTGATCCCAGGTAGCAAGCCGCCTTGCTCTTGACTCCGATTCCAGCCCCAGCTTATTGGCCTCGGGTCATTGCACATATAGAAATAGCCCACAGCCGTAGGTCTGCGGGTAATCCCTGATGCTGAGGTGGACTCAAGCAATAGAGCTCTCAGAGGTCAAGATCGGCAGTAGAACCTTGGGAAACAACACTTTCTCGACCAATCTGCTCGGCTGCTGGCCAAGTCATCTCCGCATTGTCCCAGAAAGCCTCGCGGTGCCCGTAAGTGCTACGCAAGGCCGTTGTATGCAAGAGACTCCATAGGCCCCGATATGTCTTTGGAGACTGCATCCCGGCACCAGGGTGGCTCTTGACGTGTGGACTCGGGCCACGCTCAGGGTACCACATGATTTCCTAACACTTGATAGTGGCCCAAATTCCCCTTAGAAGGAAGTTAAATCGACTTACCTTTATCGTCTCTCGCAGACAAACACCAAAACCACTCGTGAGCTTTCCAAAGGCGACGCAGTTTGGAAAACAATCCTGAACCATGGAAGCCGAGTAAGACAACCAAGATCTCTGGGTGTGAAGAACTCGCTAAGCCCCTCCCCCTTTCAAAAGAGACGGAACCGTGCCCCTTGACGAGACGTTTACCGAGACCATTGAACACTATGGCCGCAGTTATCAACATTACGCCCTGACAAACGGAGTCTATTTTGCACCGATCGACGAGGTAGGACAACTTCCGGTAGTCAAGATAACTAAATCGTTAACGGAGCATGTCACCCCGGTTTAGGACGAAATTTCACGCCTCGAGCTGATGCATGGGGTGCTAAACAGACTCTTCGACAACCGTCTAATATTCCCGCCCATCAGGTCTCCGAGAAGGATTCTTGACTGCGGTTGTGGCCCTGGGGACTGGGCTATGGAGGTTGCTTCGCAGTATCCTGATGCTGAGGTAAGTCGTTTCCCCCGGTCCGACGCTCCTTGTTTCTCGTTACACGCGGTCCCTGCGAGACGTCCTGATCGAAGAGGACTTGGCACACCACTCTGGGTACGACGCAGCGAGATCGACCGTTTTGCCCAACACCCAGCCCCCGTAACACTTGTCTAAGAACATCCGAGCAGAGCTCTGGCCGAGAGGGACTGGCAGCCAGGGGCTGGGGGCTGCTGGGTCGCCGATGCCGAAGGAGTCGTTTCGTTCCTTACGACCATGTCTAGAGATGGTAATGGGCACTGATCGTCATCGACAGGTCCTCGGAATCGACATAAGCCCGCATGTGATCCCTGAGAGTCCACCCGACAACATGGAGCTCCAGGTCGATGACCTCAATGGAAGGTAGGTCGTCCAAGAACGAACCAAGAGGAAAGCGCTAAGTCATGACCCGGCATAGGTTCACATTCCAATCCAACCACTTTGATGTTGTCCATAGTCAGATGGTGGCAGGCGGAATACACGCGAATCGATGGCGAAGCTATATTCGAGACATATTTCGGGTACTGAGGCCGGGCGGCTGGTGTCAGATGGTCGAGATATACTTCAACGCGCAGTCGGACAACGGGACATTAACTCGAGGCAAGCCTCCCAATCTTCAAACAAGGGGTTGTCGACCAGTAATAACCATTGCATCCAGACCACGCTCTGTCACGGTGGTCGAGACGGTATCTGCAGAGCCAACAGCCGTACAAAGACCCTCGGGCACCATTGCAGATGGCAACCTGGATGAGAAGTGCGGGGTTTACCGAAGTCGAATCGAGGTTGTTGACCTTGCCGATGTGTGCTTGGTCAAACGGTAGGAAACAGGTGATAGCTTTGTTCTCGGGATGATGCTGATCATGGCACTGCAGATGCTCGAGAGTATGAGATCGGATGGGCGAACAACGAAAACGTGAATCAGCTCCTATACTCGCTGGCACTCTACCCCTTCACACAGTTCCTAGGGTGCGTCGGTGTCAGTTGAACTCCGGGGTACCGCGTGTTTGCTAAGCTCTCGGTAGGATGTCGTTTAACGATTTTCAGCTCCTGGTTGCCCAAGCAAGGAGCGAGGCCGGCAACCCGGCATTCAAGGTGAACACCCCCTGATTTTTCAAACCTGAAACTTGGTCAAAAGTCAGAGGTCTAACATGGTAGACGTGACTACGGCTGGTAGGCTTACTTCCCCATGTAAGTCGGATTTGTCTTGGCTACTTGATTGAAGTGCGATGTTGACCATTGGACACCAGATATGTATGTATTGGCAGGAAACCACGTCGAGGATAGGCGATACGAAGCCCAACCAAAGCGTCTGAAGGCCGTGGGGCGACGGCGGTGCGCAGGGGACTGCATGCAAGCGCCGGGAAAGGGACAGAGGCCTCTCATTGACATGAGGGGACGGATTGAAATAGATGACGATGACCAGGAGAAGGGGGCGAGAGGTTGTAAATGCGTCTCGATGCGTCTTGATGGGTCGTTGAAAGAAGGTTTGTATGGCTGGGGAGGCAGGCGGATGTGGCGCGCCGTCAAACGGATACCTAGTGCAGGAAGGCACGATGAGAACACACCAAGTCAGAGGAGGCAACCCAACCTAGGAGGTAGGAAGGCCCAACCTCTGGGGTGCGAGTGAAGGAAAGAGCCTAGTCACGGGAGAAGGGGAGCAGGTTCCTTGGGTTGATGCAGGTGCTCGGACTTAAAGATCCAGGTAAACAGGAAGATCCATATACGGCTCTACAAAGTGGCTGCTCATCCCTTCTTATTGCTTCCAGGGAGTGACTCGCAACGGCTGGCCCCATGGAGGCTCGGTACCGGCTGGCTGGGACCCGGTGAGGGAACAGCTGGAGACTTGGCCTGCCCGCTGCGACTCGAGGGACCACACCTACCCAGGGAAGTGCCCGTCCCCGTCTCCGTGTCCACCACGGATGGAGGTCGAGCCGCAGAGGGACGACTCATGAATGGACCAAGAGCGTGGGAGCAAGATGGGCAAGCAAGGTAGTGAGCGATCCATGGCCGGGCCGTTCCCCTTCTTATCCACCACACGCACGAGAACCCACCTCTCCCGAACGGAACGGGCACGATAGGTGATCACGATCTCGTCTCTTTTTACAATCCCTGGTCGGTCAGTCCCTTCCACGAGGGATCTATCGATGTGTTCATCTCCCCATCTCCACCTACGTTGCCTGGTAAGGGACTGGGTCTCCGAGGAGATCATCCATGGCAGTCAACTACCGGGCTTCGGCCAAGGCCTCGATGTCCAATAGTGCTATTCTAGCGAGCTCAGAGGCGGTGGAACCTGTCAGGACCGTCAGGGTCGTTGACAAGTGCAGCTGTCACCGAGTCCAGCTGCGTCATCTGTCGCTGATGCCCTCGAGCCTCCCCTTGATCTGTCCCCCTCTGGTGAAGCTAGCGCGGAACCCTAGTGGGATGCAATATCAACGGAATCATCCCCGACCCTTGTCAACGCATGGGAGGCTGGGTGCACCAAAGATCAGGTGATTTAGCGTGCTGGAAGGTCTTGTCAGTCAACATCAACAACGGCAAGGACGGATGTTTGCTGGACATTTTCTCCTGGGAGCCCGAAATGGTTATGACGAGTACGCGGGATATGTGGAGGACAAAGCACACCAGAATCCAGGCTCGCGGAATGAGCCAATGAACCATCAAACACCCCCGGTATTGATTATCTCGAAAATTTCCGAAACCGTCTCCCCCGTAATCGCCCAGTAGCCCAGTGCACTGGCCTGGGCCGCCCCTACAGTACAAGCCCGCCCACGCCCACTCCCACGCCGCCCTACAGGCCGTTGCACACCGCTAGGGCCCGGCAGACAAATCACAGCCGCCAATTGACGCCGCAGATGCACATGGGAAATTTTGAGCTCCCAACTTATCCAGCTTGAGCTTTCATCACTTCAAGATTCGATCGTCACGGTGCATACACTCTCATCCCATCGCCAACCGCGCTTCTTAGACCAGAATTGACTTCCTCGACCCAACACCCCCATCCTTCATCTACGGCATCATCGATCACAATGTCCTGCAAGCCCTCCATGCACCTCCTCCGAGCGCTACGGGCGTCTCAGCCTTGCTCGGCCTACCGACAACCCGCCAACCGACTCTCGTCTGCCTCCCTCTGCCGCTTCTACTCGACACCAGCTGGAGATGCCCCCCTCCGCTGCTGTCCAAGCTCAAGTCTGAACTCAAGACGGCTATGCGCGCCAAGGACGCCCCCCGCCTAGCCGTTCTTCGGGCAATCATGTCGGCCAACCTCAACGCCTCCAAGACATCGACCCCCATCAAGACGGATGTGCAGCTCGTGGCCTTGATCCGCAAGATCCAGAAGGGAGCCTTTGACGCCGTTGCCGAGGCTAAGGCTGCCGGCCGCGAAGACCTGGTCCAGAAGGAGGAGGAGCAGATCAAGGTTCTGGACGAGTACATCTCCAACAGTGGCGTGCAGACTCTGGGTGAGGCCGAGCTCAAGGGCCTGGTTCAGGACGCTGTCGAGGCTTCCAAGGCTGCTGGCGTCCAGGCCAAGGCCATTATGGGCGACGTCATGAAGCGGCTATCGGGTGCTCTCGAGGGCAAGGATGTTGACAGAAAGGAGCTGGCCAAGCTGGTCAAGGAGCTGACAAGCTAAGTCAGCCCAGTCCAACATCCGAGGATGGTGTAAGATATGTATATTATTGCGCCAAAGTGGCGTTGGAGCTGCTGTTGAACCCTCTCCATATCCCAATCATCTGTACGAATTTACGCTGTTGTAACGAGACACAACACCTGCTCCTACATAGGGCGCGATTTGAAGCTATTCACATTCAACTTGAATAATATGCTAACGTCACAAAAATTCCTGAAGGCATAGTCTCTTTCTATGTGATGAGTAACTTGGCAGTAGGAATGCCTCGACGATTGTTTCAAGGTCACGAGGCCAACCGCGTTTGCTACCTGGGCCATTCACTCATCCAGTGCAACTTGCTTCATCATCGTTTTAACATTGAGAAACATATATTCCCAGAGCCCCGACTTATGAGGAACAGACCGAGCCAAATCCGGGGTAATATCACGGCCGAGTGACCCCACCTTGCAGACTCCGACGGAGCGATGAGTAGATAGGCATAGTACAAGTGAGTCACAATATTAGAACAACAAGGTCGAGACGCTCTTTGATATTTAATCCTCTCGAGCTTGGTCTCATTTTCTCCCTCGTCTTTTTTCTGCCTCACCTCTAGTTACTCTTTTCTTCACAAGCAAAAGCAATCATGACATCACGTCAAAACATCAGCTCCGGCTCTGCGTTTGAAGCGCAGATTGGCTATTCACGAGCCGTCGTCACCGGGGACTGGGTATTCGTGAGCGGGACAACTGGGTAAGTTTCCTCTCTGTGACTCTACAGCTCATCACATTGGGCCTAACATGTGTCACAGCTACAACTATAGCACCGGCGACATCTCCCCCGACGTGGCTGAGCAGGCGGACCAGACACTGACCAACATCGCCGCGGCTCTCAAGGACGCAGGCGCATCTGTCGAAGACGTCGTCCGCGTTCGATACATTCTGCCCGACCGCGATGACTTCCCAAAGACTTGGCCGGTGCTGCAGAAGTGGTTCGGCCATGTTCGTCCTGCGGCGACTATGGTGCAGTCCGCGCTGATGAAGGAGGAGATGAAGATTGAAATCGAGGTCACTGCCAGAAAGGGATGTGGAAACGCGGCTGACCAAGGACCGGTGGCTTAATACATGAAAACTCTGAGTGGTTGGGTCAAGTTGATAATAACAGCCTACCGTTTGTTCTATTCTACAGCACTGTCAGTTTCATCCAAATCCAAGACACACCAGGAACTACCCTTATCTATCCAGTTATAAATATACCAAATAACCCTTGTTTTAAAACCCCAAGTACAAATAGATTCCATGCGAGCATCCATCTAGTGAACCAGAGGCGCAATCAAGCCTGCAGCAGCAAAAGCAGTACCAATGGTAACAAGGCTCGACGTCGACAGGAGTGACAGACCGCTGATTCCATGTCCAGAGGTGCAGCCTCCAGCCAGTCTTGAGCCAACAACCATCACAAAGCCGCCGGCAGCAGCCAATCGTGGCTCAGTCTCGACGATGGACGCCGCGAGAAGCTCGGGGAAGTTCTTTGAGACTGCCCAGGCGCCTGCTGCCACGCCGGTCGCGAACAGCATGTTCTGGCGGCTGCTTGGGTACGAAGCAGAGTCAGCACCCTTGAGGAGCCACCAGAAGTGATTTCCGACTTCTTCGTAGGAGCCAGAGACACCGAGCATGGAACGGCGGACGAGGATAGAGAAGAGCTGGGCGAAACCGATGAAGAGACCGCTACCGGCGGAGAAGAGGGTCCAATCCGAGCCAGTGGTGTAGATAACCGAAGCAGCAATAGCAGACAGACAGAGAGTCTCGAAGAGGATGACAGTCGCAGCCTTGGATACGCCGAGCTTTTCGTTAAGGGTGACAGTCTCGGGCTTCACTCCCGTCCTCTCCTTTTGCGCCTTGACGGCCTTTGAGAGGAATCCTGTCCATACGATACCGCCAAGCACCGCTCCGCCCAAGGCGTAGAAACCAGTCTGAAGTCCAGCTCCGACCTGAGCGAGTACAGTTCCAGGGCATGAGCCCGAGAGAGCCATGCCGGCACCGAGAAGAAAGCCGCCGAGGACGTTGCCATCATATTGGCCGAAGAGGCCGATAGGTGAGGAGCTGCGGGGCTTAAGATTTACGTAGCCGGTGCCTTCAAGGACTTTATAGACAACGCTATATATCTAGGTCAGAAAATTCAAGATATGTTGGAGGGAGAGACACTCACGCGCTGGTCGCCGCCGCGCCGAGAAAGGTCTGCAGCATGTGCCATTCTTCAAACTTGAACTGGTTGATGATGACCGATGGGGAGTAGACACCAGCAACCATAGTGGCAGCGCCAAAAACAGCGCCCGAGATGAGCGAGGCCATGGTGAAAATATTCGAGTCTTTGGGGTGGAATATGCAGTTGGTGGATCACCAGTGAAGATGGTGTTGAAGTGTATGCCGGTCTTCGGAGCGTCGGCAGCGAACCTTAAGTAGGGCAGCTTTGAATAGGGGAAACACTGCTCAGAGTAAAGGCCTAGTCGTAATGCTCACAAATCAAGATTTCATAAGAAAAAGGCGAAATTTCATGTCCAAGATTCAAGTCGCCGAAGTCAAGGCCAAGAGCCTGAGGTCAAGAATTGGTCCGGGTGCCCGCCCATGGCCGACGTCCCGATTGCTAAGTCGGTAGCGTCAGAATTGGGGAAAGTGATGCCATCTGGGGACGGACCCATTGAATGTGGGTTCACAGCAGGATGCATATTCTTGTCACCGAGGGTGAACTTCAGCTATATTCTTGCAGTTTTCGATGTGTAAGTCGACGGGGACTTGCATCCAGTGGAATAAGCAAGTACAGTAGGTAGCGAATTGGTCTCATTAAGGTGCTGACGGCTCCAGCCACCGAGTTCGGGGAACAGACTTGGCTCGGGGACCTGAAAGTGACAGCTCGGTGACCATCCCAGCGGCGACAATTGATTACAAACGACTTGGCTCTCAAGCACTGGCCTTTTATTTCCAATCGTGGTCGAATAGTTCTCGATTCTTTTCCTTATATTGAGATCAACATCCTCATATAGATGAATCCTTTCTCTCCTTGACCTTTAGTTTGTTTCTTGGGTTCCTCACCTTGGCCCTTGAAGCCAGACGTCTCTTCCAGGGTAGCAACCACCTTGTTGTAAGTTTGAGGGAACATCGCCCACAGACAGGGCAATTGTGTGAACAAGTCGCCACAAGGATATGCTGGATTATCTACTGAGCACTGAGCAGGTATATACTCGCTCTGCTAATTATCTAGCCATAACAAAGTGAAAGTTGACTGATTGTGAATGCGATCACTTGTCACACTCTAGGTAAGAGTTCAGAAATGCACCAATATTAATACTCAGCAAGGACGAAGGGAAAGGCCTTTATGGATTAATAATACGAAGTAGCTTCACTACGACTATTCCTGCTAGATAATCACTAATCGTTAAACAGCTGCATCATCTGGGGAGTTCATCCGGCTTTGATGCAAGACACTGCCGAGGTTCGGTCCGCGGCGCGGTAGCGGGGCCGCTTGGTCGGCTGCTGAACATGTCTCCTCCTCACCGAGCTGACTGGATTAGTAAAGGCTATGCACACCAAAGATATATCTATATCTATATACCTGCCTATCTATTTGAGCTGAATCATATCATCTTAATACATAACTTCAACTTGCTCCCCCCAGTATATCCAATTCCAATTACAGGTCACAACATCTGCAGTGACATCACAATGCCTCGAGCTCTCACCCTAAAGCATATCGAAGGCGCAAAGCCTGGAAAGGTCTACTACCCGTAAGCGATTCAATGCATCAAGTTCTCATCTATTTGCTGAACTTGACCCCTAGTATTCAAGTTGTACAAGTTCCCAAGCCGACACCGGGCGCCAATGAGGTCCTAGTTCGCCTATCAGCCGCAGCTCTCAACCATCGGGACCTCTTTATACGACGTCATCTCTATCCTGCCATCTCCTTCACCAACCCACTCCTGGCCGATGGGTATGGAACTGTTGTGGCCCTTGGACCTAATGTCACTCGCAAGGAGCTACTCAACAAGCCCGTCATACTCACACCCATGCGCGGCTGGGACTCTGACCCTGCTGGCCCCGAGGACAGTCGCAAGTTCGCCGTGACCGGTGGATCTAGAATCACCGACGTCGGTACTGCACAGGACTATATCGTCGTTCCAGAATACGAACTCGAGCCTGCACCTGACCATCTTACACCCGCCGAGGGCGCCTCTCTGCCGGTTGTTGGCCTCACGGGCTGGAGGGCCCTTGTCACAAAGAGCAACGCTGCATTCCCCGGCGCAAACATTCTTCTCACGGGAATTGGCGGCGGCGTCGCTTTGGTGGTTCTTCAGTTTGCTGCGGCCTTTGGCTGCAACGTTTATGTCACCTCAGGCAATGAAGCCAAACTTGCGAAGGCCAAGGAGATGGGAGCACGCGGCGGCGTCAACTATAAGCACGAGGGGTGGGACAAGGAGCTCCGGGCACTCCTCCCGGCTGACAGGCCATACTTGGATGCTGTCATCGACGGGGCGGGCGGCGATATCGTGGCAAAGACGGTGCGACTGCTCAAGGCCGGCGGAGTCATTGTCCAATACGGCATGACCGTATCGCCCAAGATGGACTGGCTCATGTCGGCAGTGCTGCAGAACATTGAGCTCAAGGGATCGACGATGGGCTCCCGAAAGGAGTTCCGTGAGATGATGGCCTTTGTGAAAGAGAAGAAGATCCACCCCGTCGTCAGTCGGATAGTCAAGGGGTTGGACAACCTCGAAGATATCGAAGGACTGTTTGTGGATATGGACCAAGGCAAGCAATTTGGCAAGTTGGTGATTGAATGGGATTCTGGGAGCGAGTCACCCTCAAAGCTGTAAGGGACCAATGATCGAACAAAGATGACGACAAGAAGTTGAATACACATTTTCCCCAACTATGAATCCTTAACTACCTAGAGACATGAAAAAACGCCGAGTCATTTTCAGGGTATCATACACCTCGAGAGCCCCTGGGTCATGGGCCAGCAACTCACACCAGTTGCCCACCCACGTAGCATGCAGAACCAAGTGCCCCTGTTTACTCGTCCGACTTCTTGCGCTTCTTCTTGGGTCGGCCTCCCTCTTCCGGCGGGACAAACTCGGCCTCGCGCTCCTTGGCCTTGTCCTCCTTTCGCTGCTTCTGCTTCTCCTTGCGCTCCTCCTGCGCGGCGCGCTCCTTGCCCTGCTTGCCCAGGAAGTACTCGCCCGACTCGATCTGCATGTCGACCTTGCTCTTCTCGGGGGCCGGGGGAACGGCGTGTAGACCTTCTTGGACTTGTCGGTGACCTTGAGCGGCACGCGTCGTTGGCTGAGCGTCTTCTTCTTGAAGTTGGGGAGGAAGCGGTCCCAGCTCTCGTTGGCCAGCTCGGGATCCTTTGCGAGCTCGCGCTTGATCATGAGCTCCTTGATGTGGTAGATCGGGTGGATGTTGGCCATGCAGTCCTCCACCACTCTCCGCATCTCCTTCAAACCCTTGTAGGGGCCCATGGCAGACACCGTGTTACCGTGGACCAGGATGTATGTCTCCGTGAGCAGCTCGAGGGCCTTGAGGGTCGAACCGTTGGGCCCGAGTATTCTTTGTCGTCGCTTGACAAATCTCTCCTTATTCCGGACGAGGCTGCGGATCTTGATGATAT
Source organism: Fusarium solani (assembly GCF_023522795.1). Lineage (NCBI taxonomy): Eukaryota > Fungi > Ascomycota > Sordariomycetes > Hypocreales > Nectriaceae > Fusarium > Fusarium solani. The sequence continues at coordinate 3,180,345 of NW_027072154.1, forward strand.
CGCAGGCGACGCCATCGTCGAGGATCTTGATGGCTTGTGGCGCGGGGACACTTCGAGCAAGGAGTTTGATGAGGTCGCGTGCGTTGAGGATGGCGGCGGGATCAAATGTTTTTCGGGTAGTCTTGACGGTCATGGAACCCTCGACCAAATCCAGAGTGCAGGCGATACCGGTCTTTTCGAGCGCCTTGGTGACGAGAGGCCAGGCCTCCTTCAGGTAGACTTCTCGGTATTTGGGGAAGAGAGTCGCGAACGAAGACTCTTCAGCAAAAGTGCCTCCGACATTGTCCTTTGGGGTGAAGACATCGACCTTCCACTTGTCAATGTCGTCCGTATCCCACGGCTTCTCCTTCTTGTGCGTAGAGGGCATGTTGGCCGTGTAATTGCGAGGATGAGGTTGAAGAAAAGATGGGTGAGTTTCCCAAGATGCGATTCCCAAGTTTTTTTTTCCGGAGCTGCCCAGATGCAAGAGACGCAGAGACAAGTGGGGCCACTTGGTTCCATGTGGGGGATGGGAAGACCCCCCTGCCGTGAGCCAATCAGGACGCCAGCTGAGCCGGCGACTCTCGAAATTCTCCAGCTTGCAAAACACCATCAACATCGAAACGTCGAGTCGCAAGATCCCGCCGAATTCAACACAGCAGCCATCATGTCCAAGGGTCGAGCCGCCGGAGGTGTTGATCAGATTGTCAAGCTGATCGTGGGGGCCGGACAGGCCAGTCCTAGTCCTCCCGTCGGTCCTGCGCTGGGTTCCAAGGGTGTCAAGTCGATGGACTTTTGCAAGGTAGGAACACACAACGAGGCGCAGGAGGCCATTGATTACATGAGGCTGAGGGACAATTTCTCACTGTGATACAGGAGTTCAACGCCCGAACTGCGCACATCACTACCGGTACACCAATGCCCTGCCGAGTCGTCGTCCGCCCCGACCGATCATTCACCTTTGACGTCCGAACACCGCACACATCGTGGCTGCTCCTCAACGCCGCCGATGCACCCGTCAAGAAGGGTAGCCGAAAGGGTGCCAGCAACCCTGGCCACGAAACGGTCGGCAGCATCAGCCTGAAGCACGTTTACGAGATTGCCAAGATCAAGCAGACCGAGCTACGACTCTCTGGTTTGTCCCTGGAGGGACTTTGCAGGTCAATCATCTTCCAGGCAAAGTCGATAGGCATTAATGTCGTGCCTTGAGAAAGGACTCATTGGGTTGAAGGAATGATGAGAGCCACAGGCATGTGGTGTGTATAAATGATCTCCGGTCAGATATCGAACCTGTACAACATATTATGAATAGGGAGAGGTCACCAACTACAAATGAATTGTACGATTGCATTGATCATAAGTTCTCAAGAGATTGGAATTATTGCATATCGGTGCTGTTCCGAGCTTTATTGACGTCAAGGAACATTCGGACTCTAGCACGGAGAGTGCTATTAACATCACCAAGGAGGGCAGACTCATTGGCGCCATTGAATTCAACATTCGGACTCGGTCGATGAGTATCAAGTCATATCACATGATTACGGCCGATCGATGAGTTCATGTGAATCCGATAATTGGAAACTTTGGTCTTATTACGTGCCCTTGGTCCACTATACGCGTGGCATGCAGAGGCTCTCGTATCCGGATGACGATGAAGCCACGTTCATATCACATACTGTATAACAGTAACCTCAATTGCGGCTTTATCCACTGAGCTCATGGATCTTGTGTGGATCGGATCGCTTGGTTCCTGGATCTCGTGCCTTGGGCTCGGTAACTCTGTGTTGATCAGATTACGATAGCCATATCGGGTCATCTTTGGGGCACCAACATGTGTAAAAAGAAATGTTGGGCACAGATCCAGAATTAAAAAAGCTTGACTGAAATAGAAGCAAGGGTCATCAAGTGAACAATGGCCCACTGGGCAGAGAGATCGAGCGAGTTGAGACGCCCATCACTCAGGCGAGATGCAACGATGAATCCATTAATGGAACCAAATCAATTTGCGAGGTACCTGGTACTTGGATCGGCAGCTGGGCACACAACCCCCGGAGCTAGTCCCTGGCCGGGAACATTGGCAGAGAGACTTGGAACAGCCTTGTGGTTCCATGGGTCCAGTCTAGAAGGCTTCCATTTTGGCCACCACTAAAGAAAAAAGCCTGCATTTTGATTGTTTGCTTGCCACGTGTAAGCCCCCACGAAGGAGTCGTGTTCTGGTTACAGTGCAGTGCACAGGGAGGAAGGCATTCAGCTTACACCCGGCTGGAAGAGATAAGAACAGAGTCACAATAAGCTGTGGGGGCGTTGGCGTCATTCTCTTCAACCGCCCACCTCAAGACAGTCATGACAGTGAAGGGTTTTTTTAAGTGAATGGGGGTTTCATTCTCGCTCGGCCGTTGTATGTGTCATTCACGCCGGGTGGCAGCCCCGAGAGCTCCGCCACCGCGGGCCGGCCTTGCTGCGAACGGACCGCAAGCTTCACGGCCTGGAAGAAATTTTCTTCTTTCGCTTCCGTGAGCGGGTGACTGCTGTCACGGCCCCGTCTCATGTTGTGCTGACTCTGACACGCTCGGAACAGATCCGTGGCTTAAGCTTGGCCCGCAGCGGTATCTGCTGACAGGGGAAAGGCTGTGAGCAGGAGAGACAAGGAGAGTCTCATTTCGATACTATATATCTTCAGGAGAGGTGCTTAGATATCCATAACTACTGAACCCCTTGAAAACGTGATGCCAAGGCGCTTCTCTCATGACAAACAAGCCGAGAACCACATACCGCGACGACCCGAACCGGCCAAGCCGACAAAGCTAACCGGACATATTCGCAGATCTGAGTAAGAGGGCGGAGGTCCTTGGTCTCTTTTTGTAGTAGTCGTGCGCCCTTACATGAGATCCATTGTGTTACGGCACAGCCAACAACAGACGTAAACGATACGAGACGAGCATGAGGAAACAGTCAGATCTTCCAGGGCCCTGGAGCTGCTCTGAAACTCAACGAGATAGATGACTGCATGATACCCTCCATCGTTCACGCATCAAATACCTACAGACGAAAAATTTGTACCGGGAGCCCTGGTTTGTGATACGCCAGGGCCATGTCCCAAGCTCGAATAAGGCCGCAGGAAGAGGCCCTCACCACGGCCTAGGTACCCAATACTTGCCAGAGTAAATTGGCCATTTGCAGCTGAGAACTGGACAACCGTGCCACAGCGACCCTGCTTGTTGGGCTCTCACTTACTGTGCTACCCGAGAGAACTCTTCCAAAATAAACCCGTGGAACTAGCCCTTTTGTTTCCTTTCTTTTTCCCCTGGACGTCAATTTTCGCCATCTTGTACGACCAATTCTCGGTCGTCAGCTGCCCAGAGACACCCCTAGCGCGCCTCTAGCCTGCTTCTAGCACCCGCAGAAGTCGCTGTTGGTACGTGCGAACGCGGGCTAGCTTCCTAGGTTCCCAGCAAGGCACCAAAGGGAAAGAGAGGACCGAAAAGGTGGGAGGAGAGAAGTGGAAAGGCAAGTGGGAGGAGCCACGAGAGCCCCACCAACCAACTCGGCCGGCCGTCCTCTTTTATCATCGCCGTCGCAACTCTTTGCTCTGGTCTCGCTTCCTCTTTCAACCCTCCCCAAAATTGCTACCTTCGTTTGCTTCCCCTGCCTTTGGATCAACCTCCATCGCCAGTATCTATTCGCATCCCATGGCATCTCCTACTCCTCCTGGTGAGCGTCCTCGCTCCCAGGACCTTTCTGGTAAGTCTATATCTTCCGGTTCAGCCGAATCTCTGAGCTGCCCCACCTTGATCTGCTGCTCTGGGCACCCATCCTCATCGCCAGAACCTCTGGACACCACAATCGCTGACATGGCTCTCTCTCAAGCTCCAGAGCCCTCCCAGAAACCTGAAGAGCCTGCGGTCGCCCAGGAAAAGGCGGCCGAGGATGCTCCTGGTGTCCGCTTCTCTGCTGCCGTCCAGGAGATCTCACCTACCGAACCCGCCGCTCCCGAGCAGTCGTCATCGAGCCCAGACGAGACGGCCCCGTCGAGCTCCTTCACAGAGGTCACCGCCGACCAACTCAAAGCTTTCACCAAGTCACTCCACGGCCGACCTCTTCAGGAACTTCGTCTGACCAGCTGTCAATTCGAGCCCTTCTCTCTTCCACCTTCTAGAGTATGTGCTTTCAGCCCCTCTTTTGCTCTGAAGTTGCGCTTGCCCGAGTCTCCGCATACGGCGTTGGTTCAGTTGATAACCGATTGCTCCGCCGGCGTCCCTTCCGCCGTTGAGTGCTTGAGCTTGCAGCAGACGCCTAGCTTCCCTACCCCAGCTCAAGGTTCTGCTACTGACGCTAACTGATGTCATCGCAGGTCCCGTCTCATGAAGATGAATCGGGTCAGTCCACAAGACTGCCCACCCCTACCTCGGCCAACTTCCAATCCACACACAGCAGCCCACGACTTTCTGCATTGGCGTCTCCTCCCCTCACTCCCGCAGGATCCGGCCAAGCTAGTACCGAACGGAAGCCCAGGGAAGGGTCGGCGGCGAACGAACCCCCAATTATCACCCCTCAGCCATCGTCTTCGCACGAGAAGCCCACGCCAGCTCCTGACAGGAGACCCTCTACACACCGAGCCACCTCGGATCATGAGGTTCGTAGAGCTTCGTCAGCCGAGGAGCAGCACAAGTCCCACCGTCGGGGCATGTTTGGTGTTGGCCCCGGGTCTGTGCCTGTTTCCAGAGAATCCAGCCCTTCTCGAAGCTCAGCATCCAACTTCTACTCCAAACCAGTCACCCCTGGTGGCGATATCAACGACCCTTATGCAAAGAACCGCCGGCCCGCACCCGCGCCACATGCGACCAAAAACTCAATCGACCCCAGGTTTATCTTTTCTAGGAAGAAGAAACATAGCTCGCCCCATGGATCCAAGTCAAACGTGAACGAGAAGCGTGCTTCGTCAATTTTTGGAAGTGCCAAGAACAGCACTGAGGACCTCTCGCACAATGATAGCGCCGCCACTGGTATCATCCACCCGGGTCATGGCTCTATGGCAGATCTGAAGCGCTTCTTCCGGAAGTCAGGCCATCATCACAAAAAGAGGGACTCTTCCCCAGCGCCATCGATCAAGCTGGGAAAGTCGCCCCTGGCTTCCAGGTCCACTCAGCAGTTGCCTTTTGGAGACGATCATGGGTTGTCTTCCAAATACGGCAAGCTCGGCAAGTTTCTGGGATCTGGTGCCGGCGGTTCGGTACGATTGATGAAGCGCAAGGACGATGGTACTGTATTTGCTGTCAAGGAATTCCGCGCAAGGCACACATACGAAACCGAAAAGGAGTACAACAAAAAGGTCACGGCCGAGTTTTGCGTTGGATCGACTCTCCACCATGGCAACATCATCGAGACGTTGGATATCTTGCAGGAAAAGGGCAGGTGGTACGAAGTCATGGAGTACGCACCGTTCGATCTGTTCGCGATCGTTATGACCGGTCGGATGTCTCGGGAAGAGATAACGTGCTGCTTCCTGCAGATCCTCAATGGCGTGACATATCTGCACAGCGTGGGCCTTGCTCACCGCGACCTCAAGCTGGACAATGTGGTTGTCAGCAGCAAGGGCATCATGAAGATTATCGACTTTGGTAGCGCCCATGTCTTCAAGTACCCCTTCGAGACTGACACCGTACCCGCGAAGGGTAAGTTCGATTTCTTTGGACTTTGATATCAAAACCAGGCGCTAATCGTTTTCAGGTATCGTTGGCTCTGATCCTTACCTTGCCCCGGAGGTTTACGACTCCAAGGAGTACGATGCCGTGGCCGTGGATATTTGGTCACTGGCCATTATCTTCTGCTGCATGACTCTGCGCCGATTCCCTTGGAAGCTGCCGCGTATGACAGATAATTCGTTCAAGCTGTTTGCGGCGGATCCAACTCCTGGGCATGATCCGAAGAAGCTGATCGTGCCCTCCAAGTCAACGAACGACCTGACCACCACCCCGGCACGGGACTTCTTGGCTGAGGATGAAGTAAAGCGAAAGTCTCATCATGAGCGAAAGGAGGAGACGAGTGCGCAGCCATCGGCTTCTACGGGTGATTCCAAGGCACCTGCCTCTGGAGGCGACAAGAAGGAAGTCATCCGAGGCCCGTGGCGCATTTTGCGGCTACTCCCGAGAGAAAGTCGACATATCGTTAGCAGGATGCTCGAGCTCGACCCCAAAAAGCGGGCTCGAATGGATGAGATCCTCCAAGAGCCGTGGGTTGCCGACACGGTCATCTGCCAGCAGTTCGACCACGGCGAGGTGGTGCCGGCCGATAATCACACCCACATCTTAGAACCGCCGGCTAACCAGCAGCCGGAGAAGAAGTAATGACTGGACGGATGAACAGACAAAACATTGTATTGCATGCTTTTACGGACATGTTGACAGGGTTTGGCGTTTCTGAGAGCGACTGGTGGGCATAAATTGGAGGACAGCAGGGAAGCGTGTTATTTTGCATGTGGATGGACGTGGCATTACTCGACAGCGCATGATGATTGACAACAGATAGAAGTTGGATAAGCAATTGCAAAACGGTGCGGCGTATTAGTTGCAACAGGATACAGGTAGCGGTACTTGGTTTCAATTACAGTAACTAGTTAGGTAAATGAGGAGGAAGAAGTTGAATAACAATATCGTCTCAATGATTGGCTCCCTGTGTTGTGTTGCATTCTGTCATGATAACCAACTTACCCCAATCCCACCAAGTTTACTCGGCAACTCGGCGTCGTCGGTAATGGAGGCACGTGCGGCGGTGATGGTGGATGTCCTGTTTGCCGGAGACGTATTGCCGGGGTCTCGTCTCGGAACCGGGGAAATCAAGCGCCGAGAGGAAGCTTGGAGGGAAAAAATTGCTGACCTTCTTCTGGAAGCTGTTGGAAGAGACGAGGTCCACTCCGATTTGAACTCCGCTGAACTCCAAGTCCGACTCTTCTCCCTCTTTACTCCATCTTTGTTTACGACTCTACGACTCTCCTCTGTTCTACCGCTTAACCGCCTTTTCACATAATCACAATGGTGCGTGCATTGCGTTGCTTGTGCTGGAGGGGCTCTTACAAGATGGCTCTTGGAGTGCTTCATTCTGGAATCCTCGGCATACTACCCTTGGCAATTGGATAGCCGGTTGAAGGGTCGAGGGACCAAGGATTGAAACATGAAAGAGCCATTGAAAGAGATTCTGCACTGAAGGGCGAACCAAGACTAACATAGTATACGGCAGGCCACCTCCATCAAGTCCATCCGAGCCCTCGCTCCCCTCCTGGACCGTGTCCTCGTCCAGCGCATCAAGGCCGAGGCTAAGACCGCCAGCGGCATCTTCCTCCCCGAGTCCAGCGTTGAGAAGCTCAACGAGGCCAAGGTCCTCGCCGTCGGCCCCGGCGCCCTCGACAAGAAGGGCAACCGACTACCCATGGGCGTCGCCGTCGGTGACCGCGTCCTCATCCCCCAATTCGGCGGCTCTCCCGTCAAGGCCGGCGAGGAGGAGTACCAGCTCTTCCGCGACAGCGAGTGAGTAGCCGCGCTTTGATGTTGAAGTGGAGGGATGGCAGTAGACTAACATGACTCTAGGATCCTGGCCAAGATCAACGAATAAGATACCCCCAGCATTCAACTGGAGTTAGCATGTACCATATTGTACCATAAGGGAAGCGGCAGACGCAAGAGACGGAACTCTTTTGCAGAAGCCGAACGGAAGGGGAAGAAGGAGGAGTTGACTGTAATGTAGGCGCATGATGAAGACCAATTACGCGGGGAGCAAAATATCTGTGTCTATATATGTGCAATGGACATGAGAGAAGAGGTCATACATATTGGTCGCGCATCGAGTCAGAATCAAATCTCCACTCTTGCCCTTTCAACTCATGATATCCTTGGATGACGTTATGGGACACGGCATGAAACTTTATGGAAATGGAAACAAGGTCAAACAATTGAGGCGTATTAAAAGAAACACGAAAGTTTTCCACCTTGCATAGCCGCCCAGAGCCTCATCGAGGTAAAAGGAACGGGGTGCCGCGCAGAAGCAGCGGCAAGAGGATCGATCGATTGGCTGTCTGTTGATCTTGACCGCGGGTCGGCGAGAGGGCTGCCGAAGCGCCGATGGGTGAGGACCCAAGGGCCGAAAGAAAGGTCGGGATGCTTTTTTTGGTGGTTCTACGGATGTTGCATAGGTCAACGGCGAGGCCTGATATTCTCCGTCGATGACCAAGTCTATGTTACTAAACAAGGATCACCGTGAGTTGCAGAAGGCTAAGCTTGACCAATTCACCTACAGCGCCTACACTCTCAACATGAGGATGGTCTATCCGTGAGGACTCAGAACGTAAGAATAAACATCTTACTACCTGTGGATATAAACCATACTCTCCCATATCTGCCATGTCCATCGGGTAATTTTACCCTTATGCTAGGCGTTGTATGAGAACAAGCTTATTCCTCCTTGAGGCACGAATACGATCTAGTATTTGGGCTGTACCCCTGCTGTAACAGTAGTCCACAGATAGCTCGAGGTTCACGCACCAGGTTGTTGGAACAAGTAGGAATGCTAGAGCAAACAGGTGAGGGTAGCATCCGTTCATAGGCAGGCTCACAAAGATCAGGTTTCAAGGAACGATCTACGCAGGCAAGATGGGATGACAGCGGGATAACTTCCGCATCTTGTTAGTCGGAGCTCTAGCCCCTGGAGGGGGATGAGAGGATGGAGGTTTGAGCCCCCCTTGGTGAGATTAGACTGGGGGAGGAGGATCGACGGTATCCTTGTCTTCAGGTCTTGGTATGGAGCGGGATGTGATTGAACCCTCTGGAAATAAAGTGCTGGGTTTGAAACTGCTTATCCGAATGTGAGTGCTACGGCATTACGGTGAGTATGAGTCGAGCAGTTAGGATGGATGTCGAGGCTCTTCGTTGGTTTAGAGGACAAGAGTGATGCAGATACGAAGGTGCACAGAGGAATACAGAGTCATGTGCGGCTGAACAGGTGATCCCTGAGAGGAGCAAAGGATGAATAGGATTGATTGAAAGGACCGCTCAGGTTGAGTTAAGGACTGAGCAAGCTGGATGTTTAGAGTCGCACCACTGAACGCCGCCGACGCGCTTGGTGGATGGGAGGGCCCTGCAGGTATTAGCCGGGAGTGTCGGGCGGGATGCTGATGGGGTTTGAGATTCTGTGCAGTGGATCATGGATGACCCTTGTCGGTGTTTCGTCTGTGTTTGTTTCTTGGTTGTATCGGAGAGTTGTGTTGGATCGTTGTTTATTTTATGTTAGAACCAACAACCATTATCGAGAAATGTATTAAGTCATGAATTGAGGTTGCAGCAGAGGAGATACTATGTATGTATTACCCGAGTCAGACATGTTCTTATCCCTCCCTCTCCTGATTAATACTCCGGAGTGCGTGCCTTCCCTTCTGCAGCCCGCAGCTGAATAACGCCCACTCAGCGCTTGCTTGATGCAGGTACCTAGAAATTACACGCACCCAAGACGCACGCGCTCGCGCACGCACACACGGGTACCTTGCAACTTGTCGACATTCGTTTCATCTTGAGCATCTTGGCACTCAGCGCTTGTCTCCTCTTCGCCCTCCTTCCTAAGATGATACGCCACATCGACGACCAGTAGATGGCCCCTCCCCTTGCAAGCCAGCCCCAGGTTCCCCCAGCCCGCCTCGGCGGCTGTTCCGTTTGATTGCGGCTTGCAGGAGCCGGCCGGCAAATGTCCAGGATCTTGAGCTCTTCCCGTGTGTGCTGCTGCTGGGGGAATGAGAGGAGGATGAGTCTAGGGGCGAAGCCACTGTTTTAGGTGGTGGCGGCGTTTGGACCGACGATAGAGGCGGCCCTGCGCGTGTAACTCGTCGTCGGTCACCGATATCCAGGCCCAGAATCCAGGGATGTAGGTTGTTGCTTTGAGGTCTGTGGAAATCTGATCTGTGGGCTTGCCTACCTTGTCCTGTCCATGGTCTGAGCTGAACTGAGCTGAGCTTGTTGGGTCCTACTGGTCTTGGCCATGTTGGTGAGCCCGCGAAATGAGGGTATATCAACGCAGCATGTCCCCCGACTTTTAATGATGGCTTCTCCTTCTCTCGTCACTCACCAATTCTTCCTCAATCTGGTGTTGAGAAGTTGTTTCTTTTCCCTTCCCTTTCCATTCTTCATCTTCTTTCCGATTTCACAGTCACTCCTTTTCTTGCCGCTTTCTAAGGCATACACGCTCCCTACAGCAAAACTAACAACTACGACTTTCTGCCCAAGCGGCTTTGCAGAAACTGGACTTTCTGCCCATTATCTCTTTCGTTCTTTCTTGAGTCCCATCATCTTTTGAACCCTTCACAATGAAGTTCCTCTCCACCGTTCTAGGCCTCGCCTCTGTTGCGAACGCCCATACACTCTTCACTACCTTCTACGTCGATGGCAAGAATCAGGGCGACGGAACTTGTGTTCGTCAGCCCGAGGATGCTGCTACCGCCAATGGTCCCATCTATCCCATTACTGGAGATGTCATGGCTTGCGGTATGTTGAACCATCAGGCCCCAATTGGACTTGTTCCAATGGAAACTCCATGGAACCCGTGACTGACAAAGACTTACAGGCCGAGATGGCGACAAGCCTGCCAAGTTCATTTGCCCGGCCCCTGGCGGTGCCCAGCTCACCTTCCACTTCCGTGAGGCTCCCGCCTACCACCGACCCGGAGCCATCGCCGAGGGACACAAGGGCCCCTGCTCCGTCTACGTCAAGAAGGTTGACAACATCCTCACCGACTCTGCTGCCGGTGCTGGATGGTTCAAGATCTGGGAGGACGGCTACGACGTCAAGGAGGGCACCTGGTGTACCGACCGCCTCCGAGCCAACAACGGTCTGCTTTCGGTTGACCTGCCTACTGGCCTGCCCTCGGGCTACTACCTGGTCCGCCCCGAGGTCCTCGCCCTGCACAATGCTCCCGCTGGTGATCCCCAGTTCTACCAGGGCTGTGCCCAGATCTTCATTGAGAACGGCCCCAGCGTTCCTCTTCAGGTCCCTGAGAAGTACGAAGTTAGCATCCCTGGTTACGTCAACAAGGACACCCCCGGCCTCACCTTCAACATCTACGAGAAGCCTCTCGGCGAGTACCCCATCCCCGGCCCCGATGTCTGGGTTCCCACCTCTGAGGAGACTGGCACCAAGCAGACCCAGAAGTACGGTGTCATCCCTAGTGACTGCCTCGTCAAGAATGGCAACTGGTGCGCCAAGCCCATGGCCAAGTACTCTGGTCAAGAGGAGTGCTGGGCTGCTGCCAAGGAGTGCTGGAGCCAGGGCGATGTTTGCTGGAAGACTGCCGCTCCTTCTGGCGGCGCCAACTGCGAGGTCTGGAGCGACTACTGCAAGGAGATGAACAACCAGTGCGAGAACAAGAACTTTGAGGGCCCTCCCAAGTTCACCGGAAAGGAGGTGTTTGCGAAGCCTGGCCCCATCCCCGCGCCCTACGACGGCACCGAGGTGAACAAGGACGGCGAGGACACTACAAGCAGCGTCGTCGAGAAGCCTTCCACAACCAAGGCTGCGGCTCCCGCCAAGACCACGGCCAGCGCTCCCAAGGTCAGCGCCCCTAAGGCTGAGCCTGAGACCGTCGAGTACAACGAGGATGCTTTCCCAGCCTATGAGGAGACTCCTACCGGGTATCTCACTGCGCCTACCAGCACCTACGCAAGCAAACCCAAGCAGACCTCGAGCGTCCCTGTGAAGGAGGGAAGCTCCGGCCTCAAGGTCTCCAAGGACGGTCGCTGCGGGGGCGAGACGGGCCAGACCTGTGAGGGCAGCTCGTTCGGCAACTGCTGTTCCAAGAAGGGCCGCTGTGGTCGCAAGAGCCGGCACTGCGATTGCGGCTGCCAGAACGCCTTTGGCATCTGTGGAGAGTAAAGATGCCGTAGCGGGCATCTTGGAGAAGAACGTGGTGTTTAAACTTCTGTGTGTTGGAAAATTTGATTCACTTCATCATGTACATTTGGGGGTTAAATGGTTCCTTTGAGATGACGAGATCTTGACCTGAGGAAGATTGGCTGGATCAGTCATGTACAATAACAAAGCAAAACAAAAGCTTATGAGAATATGCGAGCAATGAATCAGAGACTTACTGCTCACCTGACTTATCGTCCACTTAATATGCGTATGTCCTATGCAACTGAAGAGATCAATGAGACCTTGAAGGTGCAAAATATGGCCCTAACTCCCGTCCTCTCAAAGGGCTCGACTTTATGATGATGATTTAGGTAAAAATACTAAAGACATATCCTAATAAGAAGTAATACTTTAGATCTCTATTATTTATTCTCCTACTCTTTTTATTATATCTTTTCAGCTATCCTTAGGGGGGAATATGCTACTCTTTAGACTACTGTCTCGTCTTTTCTTGACCTATACTCATCAACCTGAAGAGGCGAGGTTCCGCCTTATATGAGTTGGCAACGGCTTGTTGAGCATGAATAATCAAGGATGATGAGACAGATAGGAAGAGGTGAAACTTGTGAAAATCAGGCAGCGAATGAGGATGGGCATCGACTCTGTCACAACTTGTTCTAGGTAATGAAAGGGACGAACGCAATGTGTGGCGAAAAGGACGACGACAATATGTGGCTGAGAGGTGACGGGTGAGGGTGTCTGATGACAACCACGATGACGTCGAGGAGCAAGGGGTTGAAGAGGATGAGAAAAAAAAAATCTGGCAAAAAAAGTCCCCTTGCTTGGGGAAATTATAGGGACGATCCGGGTTTGTGCAACGGTCTTGCAAAGGGAGGGACGCCACAACGTTCAGAGTGCTTCAGGGGTGGTGCTGTGGTATGCATCCATCAGCTTGATACAGCGCGGTTCTGTGGAGGGATGGGCTGGATTTGCGGTATCCGGTTGACTGGTAGGGAGTAGGTTTGAAATGTTTGAGGATAGGTATCTAATTAGATAGAGGACAGATGTAACAGTGATATGATGCTCGAGTCGAAGATGGACGGATATTTCGTCATATTTCACAGATCCAAGTTGGTTAATCAACCGATCATCGACCACCCTACCCATGCCTGACAGTTGACGGACAGACAGCATGTCCGTTCGTCCGTCCATCCGTCCATCTGATGTGATCTTGTCAGTCTGTCTGACACTGATTAAAGTCGAAGCTTGTTCTTGTCAGGCTCCCATATTCGAAAGACATCCATGTCTGTCGTTGATTGACCATGCCTGCTTTAGCCACCTGGCAATTGGGCCTCTCCCCACTGAGACAATGGACCCCAGGCGGAGAGGGCGCTGTGACGGCACCTCGGCCCCTGTAGAGACGCACTAGCACGCTGCGCAGGCGCCCTGCCTGCCTATGCCAGGGAAGTAGGTTGTCACCTGCCGGCGCTGCACCAGCCTGGAAGGCAGCCGCCGCCTACCAAAGGCCTAGAGTTTAGGTAACCTTGTCCCGCCGCCAAACTCGCTCTGCCTGGATCCATCTTCAACCTTCAAACCCTCGACTCGACGAGCGCCCCCGATTCCCTCAACTCCCTCTCCGCCCTCCCGACCTCCTCCGTCCGCCGTCGTCACCCGTCCTTCTTGATCGCATAGCCTGCTGCTCTGCTCTTCCGCTGCCATCGGCCTCGCCTTTCATCATGTCGAATAATCGCAACTACGATTTCCTGGTACGATACCTCTACCTGTCCACGCTTCCCTCCCCCCACCGCCCGCAAGCCCGCTCAACTACCCCCCTGCTTCCCTGGCATTTTGTCTCGAACCAACCCCCAGATGGGCCATGTGAATCTGCAGAGCCGAAATGTTGCCCTTCGCGATCGCCGCTCAGTGCCCGCGATGGTGTTGAGAATCACTCCCGCTGACCATGTCCTGTCTCTTCCTCCACCGTATAGATCAAGCTGCTCCTGATAGGCGACTCCGGCGTCGGCAAGTCGTGCTGTCTGCTGCGCTTCAGCGAAGACTCCTTCACCCCGTCCTTTATCACCACCATCGGCATCGACTTCAAGATCAGGACCATTGAGCTCGATGGAAAGCGCGTCAAGCTGCAGATCTGGGATACCGCCGGCCAGGAGCGCTTCCGTACCATCACCACCGCCTACTACCGCGGTGCTATGGGCATCCTCCTGGTCTACGACGTCACCGATGAGCGCTCATTCAACAGTACGTCTCCGTGTCATCTTGTCCCGCCAAGCCCTGATGGTCCATCCCGCCATCTACCGTCGTTGCCGCCTCCTCGGCGCCGCCGGCCAAGCCATGGCACCCCAATCGACGCACCATGCTGACACTGACATTGCAGACATCCGTACCTGGTTCCAGAACGTCGAGCAACACGCCACCGAGGGCGTCAACAAGATCCTGATTGGAAACAAGTGCGACTGGGAGGAGAAACGCGTCGTCTCTACCGAGCAGGGCCAGGCCCTCGCCGACGAGCTCGGCATCCCCTTCCTCGAGGTCTCGGCCAAGAGCAACATCAACATCGACAAGGCCTTCTACAGCCTAGCCGCCGACATCAAGAAGCGACTCATCGACAACTCCAAGAACGACCAACCCTCGGCAAGCGGCGTCAACGTTGGCGACAAGAGCGAAGCCGGTGGCAGCAAGTGTTGCTGAACCACTGAATACCCCGAGGAGTCCGTATCTGTCTTTTCTCCGTCTGCCGTCCTTATTTATTAAACTTATAACTTTTGTTAACTTGGTACGCCGTGGAGCGGGTCGGTGTGCCTGTGCTGTGCTGCGATACGATGCGAGTTGGAGAGTGAGTTCACCAAGAGAGTGGGAAGCGAACCTGGAGGGTGTGGCAGGAGGAAAGGCAACCGAAAGAGAGGAGGAACAGATGGATGATGGCTGGCTGGCTGGCTGTGAGCTGGGTTGAGCAGGGCGGCAATCTCAGTCATCATGAAAGAGGAGATGCGACACTACACTACGCGCGAGGTTTTGGTCATGTCCCATTCTCCCCCTGACCGACCTTCCACCCCATCTTAGAGAGCAAATCCGGTCTGGAGTTTCGGTTTTTTGATCTGGGTCTAATATACATTGCTTTCGTTACGTGTCTGGTCTGTTTGTGGTTGCGCTTGGATCGAGAGGCTGCTTTATCATTGTTCACGAGAGGCATTACAGAGGGGACAAACAGTAGAGAAGCTGCATCGCGAGAGGCTACTGGACAGATGGCCACAAAGTTGGATGGCATTGAGGGGAGTGATGTACCATGGCTGATTCATTTTTTTTTTTTTTGATCCTGTGTCCGTTCCATCATGTTCAATCGCTAAAACTCAATATATGATGCCGTCACTATTGTTTTTCTGCCTTCGTCGTCCACTTCAAGCTCCCGCTGGTTCCAGCTCCGAATAAACCGCCAGGCAACCTCGGAGTCTCTACAGAGAAGCACAAAGCGAGTGTTGAGCTTGAGGCGAAAGTTGATGTCTTCTAGGGCCACTCGCATGCCTTGCTTGTCGAGCAAGGCGTGGTCCTCGAGGGTGCGAGAGAGCGAGTAGACGGAGCTAACGTTCCACGGATGGTTGCGCTCGGCACCATCCATTCTGATCAGCCTGTCGAGTCCCGGGCCTGATATGAGCGGGTGCCGCAGCTGCAGCAGGACCGCGGCTGGGGGGAGTCTATAGCCGGAGCGGCGGACGAGGAGGTCCATGAGGAGCTGCCATGGCCATTTGCCCTTGGCGCGGGACAGTCTGGAGGAGATGGTGCCCGGGTACGAGCCCGGGACGAGGGAGAACTGCTCTAGCTCGGCCTCGAACTCGCCGTCGCCTCGCAGCTCGGGCGGGACCCCGCTGGTCCAGAGGCCGGTGGTGCAGTGCAGCTTTATCCGGGCGAGACGGAGGAGACGGTCGAGCGTGGCCTGGTAAAGCTCGGCGGCGGAGCTCGATCCGAACGAGATGCGGTAGGTGCCGATGGGGTCGAGCGTCCACGGGTCACGCTCCTGCTGGACTATTAATCTCAAAGTTAGCTTCTGGCGAATGGTGCAGGTTAGAAGGATACGCACCCTCCTTGATGAGGTTCCTCCAGCTGGCGAGATCCTTGGCGTTTAGACGCAAAAAGTCGCTCGAGACCAGCGACGTCGGCAGACCTTCGAGAACGAGCATGCGAGCAGCCTGGTTGTTGCGCTTCCAAAACTGATCCTTCGCCTCGAGGCGGCTCGCCTCCTCGATAGGATTGAGCCCGGACCCGAGGGTCTCGGCGGGCTTCCTCCACTTGGCAAACTCGTCTTTAGGACTGAGCTCGACCTTTGGGATCCCGAGCTCATCCTCGGGTTCTCTGTCTTTGCTGTCCGGGGCCTTCCTCCTGGGCACCATCCACCGGGGATCCTTGGGGTTACGGACCGACGAGATGGATCTGGCGCCGAGGGCGGCCGCGCTGGGGAGCCATCGGGGACGGATCATCCGGGCGGAGGCGTGTAGGCAAACATGGGATGGCCCCTGGGGAAGAGGGATTGAGTGAGGTTGGAGGACTAAGCTCGAAATGTTGGAAGGATTCGAGGTTTGGGAGAATTGGACATGTTTTGCGCCGGGGCTCAAAAAGGTTTAGTGGACCGACCCTTGGAGGTGGGTGGGACGTATCATGGCAGGACTCATGATGAGAGAAGGATGGCTGTTATTGACATCTTTGATCTTCTTTATTGACCTATTGCACTAAGGATTAGCAGCGCATGATCAAATTGATGAATTGCGCATGATCCCTTTCGTAGCTTGAGAGAAACGCCGCGGTTGGAGATTTGTTCTGCTTGATCTACCACACGAGATGATAGTCTGCAGGGATAGGTAGTCGTGAGATATGAGTCTCGTCTAAACCCCTCACTAAACAGCAGAAAATAGCAAAATAGACGTCAAAATTTAATCATGAGCATATACCAAATATATCTTCATATTATTCACATGTCCTCTATGTTCCCTAGGAGTTAGTAAAATATCAGAGCAGGATAGTCAAAGCCTATACCATTTTTTTACGTCCATAGTCAGGCTCCCACACTAGTTTGCAATTCTTGCCATTTGTGTGCATCTGAACTTTTACACTGATCAACTACAACCAAGGCCAATAGAGGCTGAATCAAGAATCGCCTCTTCACCTCAACCCGTTTGATTTTCTTTCTCTATTCCTTCCTCTTCTGATAAACTTCACTCTTCAACATGCTCGCAAAGAGCATCGACGCCAAGGTGCGGCCCTTGGCCAACACCAGCCTCGAGAAGTCGAGCCTCATCGGCGCCGCACGCATCTACGTGAGCAAGGACACGATGCTCTCGCTCAACGGAAACCTCGAGAGTGGCAAGCACTGCATCGTCACGAGGCTCGAGAACCCCCGCGAGGCAAAGGAGGATGGTCCCAGAGAGGAGCTCCAGCGGGAGGCGTCGCTGTGGATTCTGCCCGAGAAGAACTTGAGCCCCAACGTCGTGATGATGACCAGGGCTTTCCAGGATGCGACAGGCTTCAAGATTGGCGACCCTGTACGCATCGCCCTCGCGGGGGCGACTCCTGATGCAGAGGAGATTGTTGTCCAGGATGCTACTGAGAAGACTGAGAAGACGGCGAACGATATTGAGAGTATGAAGAAGCATGAAAAGGAGGCTCGATATCCTCCTTCCTGGGAGGCATCTCTCGCCTGTGCTCTGGGTACGTCAACTATAAAACAGACCATAAAACAAATACTAACCTGTGATATCCAGCTCGTGCTGATCAAGTCTATCCCGGCATGGTCCTGGAAGCAATTCTTTCTAGCAAATATCGACGAGCTTTCAAGGTCGTATCCGTCAACTCTCAAACCAACAGTCTGGCCCGTTTCAACAATGCCTCATCAGCCATCCGCATTTCCGATGGAAACGAGCCAGAAGCTGAAGTCAACGGCCATGCAGGCGGTGACCTTATCGTGACGGGTGTCCCTGGAATGGGAACCCAGGTCGAGGCCCTCAACACCTTCCTCGATGCCTTCACAAGACCATTCTACTTCAAGGGCGAGCAGAAGTCATGCGGATTTGTTATTCACGGCGGTCAAGGTACTGGGAAGACATTCTTCCTGGAACGCGTGGCAGCGACAAAATGGGGCAGGGTTCATTGGATCAAGCCATCCGAAAAGATTGCCGCCATCAGAGAGACGTTCAAGCTGGCCCAGAGCCAACAACCAAGCATGATCCTCATCGATGACTTTGAGGCCCTGATCAACAAGGATCGATCTAATCGAGACACGGTCATTGATACTATCGCCGAGGAGTTGGACCAACTCTCTGCGGTTGCATCATCAAGCACCGCCATGCCTCAGGTCGTGGTGGTCGCAACCTGCACCGATTATCTCACAGACATACCGGCCAAGCTCCAGAAGACCCGTCGTTTCAGTGGAAACGTCGCTCTCCCTATTCCCAGAACTTCTGAGCGACTCGAGATCCTGAACTACTTCAACCCCCCTGTCAGACCCGAGGAGAAGCAGAATCTCCTGTTGGAGTTGGCCCAACGAACTCACGCCTACAGCCCCCAGGACCTGGATAAGCTTGTTTCAAACGCCATACAAGGTGCTGCCCGCCGACTTCGAAAATCGGGCGCCGATCCCTCGGTCGAGCAGGAATATTTCCTCGAGCAGACGGATCTGGAGCAGGCAAGACAGGCGACTCGACCTACCGCCATGCGCGATATCAATCTCAACCCTCCAACTATTCACTGGCAAGATGTTGGTGGCCAAGATATCCTGAAGAAGGCGCTGAACCGCATGATCAGATATACTAAGGTGAGATCTCCGTGAGCCCCTGAAAACACCATAACTGACGCTTGTTTAGCATCCCGAGCGTTCTCTCCGTCCTCCACCAAAGGGTCTCCTTCTATATGGTCCTCCAGGTTGTTCCAAGACCCTCTCGGCACAAGCTGCCGCTACCGAGTCTGGTTTCAACTTTTTTGCCATCAAGGGTGCTGAGCTCCTAAACATGTATGTCGGCGAGACTGAACGTGCAGTTCGCACTCTCTTTGAACGTGCCCGCAACGCCTCTCCGTCCATCATCTTCTTTGATGAGATCGACTCCATTGGTGGTTCACGTACTGGTGGCTCAGGAACTCGCAGCACAGGCGGCGTCAACATCCTCACCACCCTCCTCACTGAGATGGATGGCTTCGAGGCTCTCTCGGGCGTGCTTGTGCTCGCAGCCACCAACCGTCCCGAGGCTATGGATCCTGCTCTGATGCGTCCCGGCCGTTTCGATCAGGTGCTCTACGTTGGACCCCCTGATGCATCTGCTCGCGAGGCCATCTTCAATGTGCACCTCCGTGGTCTACCCCTTGCCCCTGATGTCGACATCTCGGACCTTTCGGCTCGTTCAGAAGGCTACTCTGGCGCCGAGATCAAGTCTATCTGTGATGGAACATACATGCTGGTGCAGGAACGATTTGATGACGATGAGACGAACAAGCTCGAGTTGAGCATGTCAGACTTGGTGACGGTGCTGGAGAGGACGCCACGCAACATTACGAAGCAGATGATTGACGGGTATGAGATGTGGTCGAAGCAGTTCAAGAAGGTCTAGAGTGTGAACTCTCACATATTTCCTTTGTCAACGATACATGACGATATCGTCCCGGGTTAGATAACGACATGATGGTACAGAGTAGATGCTTAGATAGGGATGGATGGCAGGGTCATAGACAAAAGTTGTTTTTCATCTACGGGTCTTTGTTTTCATTCCATCATCACCAGAGACCTCGTCCTTCAGACTCCGGCTCACCCTCTCGTTTTTCAGAGAGACCATCCATAGTCATATATGTTATGATACACAGCCAGCCAGCCACCTTTCCTCACATCGGCCGCTCGTCAATTGGCAGACCGCCGCTCATCTAGAGCCCCCTTCCCCCTTTCGCGATCCTGCCAATCTCATAACCCGAAAAATCCCATTTCGTTTCCCTCCCACGCCATGCCATGCCATGCCGCCGCTTCTCGACGACTCTATCACCCAGAAGAAGGCCGAGTCTCAGCCCAGACGGAGAGCCCCATTAGACCAGACCAAGAGTTGCCAGTCTCCCAGCGCGCCTCGGCAAGAAGCCGCCAGGAGACGAGAGCAAATCATACGAAACCAAGAGTATAGTGACGAGGAGCCACAAGGAGAATTCAAACACAACGCCAGTCTCCTCCGCATAGACCATCCCTTAACCAGCCATCCTTGCCAAATGTAATTTGTGAGGGAACGAGTCCTCTGAGCCCACGTCCCCCCCCCGTTCCCTGGTAAACCAAAACAGACCGAATACCCGTACGCCATCGCCGAAAGAAGGGCACAATGAATTTTTCACGAGTCCTCGTTGGATCCCGGGCCGCTGCCTGTCCGTAGAGCCGAGGACAGGCTGATGGCGATCTTCTTCGGGCCATTGCCACTGGTAGGGCCGGCGTTGAAGCTCTTGCGTCTGCGGAGGACGCCGTGAGATGTTCCCGAGCCGCTACCAACAGAGCCGCTGCTGTTGCGTCGCTTGTTGTGCAAGAGCTTCCCGAGCTCATCTTCGTCCTCATCCTCTTCGCGTCGGCGCTTTTCTGACAGTCGTTCCAACGGCGGTACAACTCCGAGGCTCGAGTCGATTGGTGACCCCACGGCGTCCGATGCCACATCGCTTTGGCTTTCTGATGCTTGGGGATCAACATTTTCGTCCGTCTCTTCATCGGATGCGTAATCCACGAGAGGTCTCGATGCGGTTGACCCGTTGGTCGAAGGGGCCTTCTCTGGGTCCTTGTTCTGTGAATCCTCCTCTTCTTCGGGGTCTGATGTTGCCCAGTACTCTTCTTGCTCCTGCTCAACATTGATTTGTTCCATCAATCTCGTCGGCTGTGGTCTCCTGCCTATCTCATCCTCACCCTCTAGGAAGTAATCCATGTTTGATGTATATCCCTGAGTTTGATCATATCGAAGAATGATGTCTCGGAACGTGGGCATGGAGCTCAAACCTAGCAGTCGCTCCCGGTAGTTCACTACAAGGTGCTTGATCAGATCTTTAACGTTCTCCTTCTTAATGAACTCGAAGAACTCCAGCGACGCGGAACCCAGGAGGTTGTCCCTGGGCATGGTTTCGATAAGCACATCGAGAATTGGTCCCAGCACTTGCTTTTCCGTCAGCTGCTTGATGTAGAATTCGTCCTGGAGTCCAATCAAAGAGCGGAAGAATCGGATAGCAACTATTATAGATTAGCATAGATTGAGAAACGGGCAATAGATATAGCGTACCCAGTCGCAAATACTTCTCGGGGCATTTGAGAAGTTGAGCAACTCGCTGAGCAATGTTGTTCGACATGACAAAAAACTTGCAGCGTAGATTATGCTGTCGGATAAAGAAACACAGGATCTCTATCAGATACGTAAACATGGACGCTTGTTGTACGGGGAAGCTCATGTCTGTCCGCTTCTCCAGGTCGAGCAATGGCTTGAACAGCCTCGGCGCAGATCGTTCATAAAATCGGTGCAGGAAGATGTCTTGCTGGGGGTCCAGGCTCCCTTGAGGACGCGGTCTCCCGCCAAAGTCGCCATTCGCCTTTGCAAAACTCTCAGCGTTCGGCATTTGCGCAGGTCCAGGGTCCAGGAGCACTTTGAGAGCTTCTGATATTTGCGACTTGACACCGAGGTCAACTTCCACCAATAAAAGATCAATCAGTGAGTCCGTCAGGGGTGGCTGATTCTCGTGCATCTGTCGGTAGAGCGTCTGGCGGATCATCTGGGGGTCGTGGTCGATGATGGAGATGAGAATATCCGTAGCGCCGACCCTCACTCCAACATCATGGTGTCGCAGTCCAAAGTGGATGACCTGCAAAAGGCCGTGGGCGATGAAGTTGTTGTACAAGGTCTGGCGGGCCGGTGGCTGAATGTTCTTTGCTATAGCACAACACTGCTGAATAAACAGGACCGCCTCTTTCTTCCTCTTCTGATCGTTGTTTGCAGTACTAAAGATACCAAACAGTTCGTTGAGGAACGCTGCATTCGCTTGCAGATGTTGGACAATGTCGACCTGGTTGAAAAAGATGAGGGAATTGAGTACCGAAAAGGTAGGGTCGTCGAGTATGCGCGCAAGGACGACATCCTTGAGGTACTGTAGCCGATATGTCTGATGGATCTTCCGACGGGTCTGCTCATCCTCGATCCGCACCACTTCCTTGTAGCGACCTTGATTTCCGAGCCAGTGACGATGATTAGCTTTATGGCTGGGGAAGTCTGGATCATACTCGAGGGCGCCGACGACACCCAGCACGCATTCGTCTGATACAGCATGCTCGATAATCGAAGTGTCGTTGAGGAGGATGACTGTCTTCATGATATTGCAGAGCCGGTGCAAGTCCTGGAGGCTCTCAAGATCTTCAGCCATCTCAACCATGGGGATGAGTTTGCCAATGTAATCCTCGGCCATGATGGCCTTTGCAAGCGCATCACGACCGTTAGCTGTCGTACTCATCATCCGCATGGTTGACTCAATCTCGCCAAGATTTCCGAGTTCGGCGGTGGGTAGGTTGATCGTGGGCGGGACATCGATAGCGAGATCGTCGGAGAGGCCATCGTCTAGACATTTGGCATCAGCAAAGTAATCCTCCTCGGATGAGGAGTAGGTCTGCATACCGGCGCCAGCAAGGTTGTGAAAGGTTTGCTGGACGCTGCTCACGAATCGCCTGAGGAAGAGTCAGTCGTCGGCCCTAATAAATGAGACACGGAACAAACCAAATCATGGAGCATCCTTCGGCTTCTTGAAAGCTGAGAGCCATATCCACGCCATTACTCGGCTCCTGCCATACGATGAGGGTATCTGCGAATCAAGTCAGACATATGACGTCTCCAGCGCAAATCGAGCATCAAGACGTGCCTTGCTGCTTCTGAAAGCCATCTTCTTTCTGGATCTTGGTCTCTAGTAGGAGGCGGTCGGGTTGGTCTTCGGATTCAACGATGACGCGCGGATCCTTGCGACCATCTTCGAGCTAGAGATCGCCTCAGTTAGCCACGCATCTCATGCGCAAAGAGAGAAAAAAGGCCAGGGCGGATGAAAGGACAGCGACATACAGTCTCGAAGCTCGCGCTGCAGAAGCCTGTGCCTCGGTCGAACCAGTCATTGTTACGAAGCTCGTAGACCTTGACGCGCTTCTTATCGGTGGGCTGATGAGGCACGGGCTGTGCCATCATCAAAGAATCGGGCTCCCCCTCGGCAGTGAGGTTCGTGTACGCAGCCAGATCCGGGGCAAGTTCGAGATGCTGTTGCAGGGACAGCTCCGAGGGTTCGTTGTGGCTCAGGATCGTAAGCGCCGCCACGGTTTCTCACGGTGCGCGCAGACACGGCGCGACAGTCGGCTTTGTCAGGAAGCGGAATGCCCTGAATGAGGATTGCGTCGTTGCGCTGCGGCGCGGTAATCAATTCTTTTCAACGTAGAGCGAGGGGCAGCCGTCAATGCGCCATGCAAGAGGGATGTTTTGAGAGCGAGGCGGCTGCGAGGGCCGGTGGATCGGGAGTGGAGAGGTTGGATGACTGGACTGGCGACACGCCACGGAGACGAACGGCGGGAAGGAGAGAGCGACGCCGGCGACTAAATGAAAGCGCGACGAACAGGCGACGACGACGGCGACAGCAGGTATCAAATTGCCGGGAGCGGCAGGGCGGAGGCCGAAGCGGAGATGCGGGTTGGGTTTGGCGATCGGGCTCCGATAAAAGTGAGGACTTTTGAGGCTGTCGAGGATTGCGGATGAGGTGGGCAATGCGCGTGACCAGGCTGCCAGATGGTGTTGGGTTTGGGCCTTGGGGCCTTTTCCTTTTGGAGGGGAGGGGGACCTTCCCCTTCGTCTTCCCTTCCATTTCCATGGGGGCGCGAAAAGCTCTTTGCAGCCACCGAAGCCACATGGTGTGAGGCTGGTGCCTGATTTTCATCCAATGGCAGCCGATAATGAGGCTCTGACGAGTGGAGGCCGGTTACGTGATTGTGGCTGGTGGTTTGCCACACCCCAACCAGAGTGAGGCTGGACCCCTTGATTGATAGCCACTCGATCTGCTCCAAAAAGAAAAGAATGGCCCCATCCCGTCCAATGCTCGTGTTTCTGCTCCATTCTTCTCCAGTTTCTCCAATGCCTGTTGTGACCCCTGGCCCTGTTATTTTGGTGATGCAGTCTACGCCATCATGCGGCGGCAGATAAGATGCTGAGTTAGCCGAAGGGGAATCCACGGGCAAAGCCGAAACCATGATTGTGGTTTACAGGCTGTATTGAACATGAACGATTGGCTCTTGTGACAAAACCAAAGGGCATTGCAGCAAGTTTGGCGGACATGCAGCTGTCCGCTGGTCCGTTTATTGTCATGGACGAATCGCCACTTGCACTTTGCTTGATGATCTCCATGGACGTCACGCGATTCCTGCACTTTCCAGCAGCAGGGTATTCGCGTCAACTCGAACAACGCGTCGTTGAATATGCAAGTCAGTCCTCAATTAAGGGTCTCTCACGACCCATGTGATGGCACGTGGTCAGGACAAGGTCATGAGTTCATTCTCCTCTAAGGGTACGTAATAGTAGATGATAAGAAGAATAAAATAGGAGACAAGGTATTGTCTTTCTTTATGATAGTTCTTTTATTATTTCAGTCTATGTTGTGTAAATTAGCTTGCAATATTTGATCAGAATTAGATGTTCTTTGCTATGATCTGTCGTTTCTTGACCCCTGTGACTTATGGTCGTTAGCTTCAGCAATTAAGTTGGTTAGGTATGACGCTACCCTGCAGGAACGTGTCGGCGATTTTGTGAGTCAATCTCGTTGATGACCTGGAGAAGGTTTACCTTGCACGTGCAAAATTTAGCCCACATTCTTGACACTCAGCTCTTGACTTTCTATCGCCTTGCTGCTAATCCAATGGCTGAGCTCGACGGAGCTTTGTGTTAGGAGCTCTGTTGGATGACAGAGTTCCGAGCACTTGTGGAACCCAGGTGACTAACGTGGGATGATGAAGATTCATTGCCTCGGTATGGAGGCTTCACCTGTGAGGTGAACAGTCACAAGCAAGCACTGTTTCTCGCTACAAGCTCGATGAATGCTGGATGGTACTAGTCACCTACACATGTGATCACCACCTATGAGTTATCGTGAGTTAGCCGCGGCATGGCGCTGTCGAACAACCACTCTGGTAGTTGCTAACGACTTCGACACACGTGATCGGTGAGCACCACTGAGACAAATGGTTGATGAGACATGTTGTCAAGATAGAGGGTTAGCAGTCTCGGCAGTAAACATGTCCCCGAACGTTGGCGGCCTCCGTCTTCGCCCTGTCCTCATCCCGTTTCTAAGCTATGATCCCGTGGCCTCAATAGCAACTACTCCACAATATGAATAGAAGAGCCTAGACACAGATACGCCACGGTCAACCGGCTTAGCCATCTTCATCATTTCAAGAGGGCGGTGAGATTCAGGCACAATGGATAACAGCCAAGGCGCGATCGATAACCACGACTGAGCCATCCCGTGACAAGCGTGCTCGCCAACGTCCCGGGAGGAAGCCAAGGCTACACGAATGAGTCTTGAGAGGTATAAAGGTCGTGACTCGGCCTGTCCGACGGACATCGCGACGAATCAAGAGCTGAATAGGTCAGCTGGGGGATTGCCGAGCCTTGCGTGGCACAGCAGCCGGCTCTGTTGACGTTGGTAGCCACCTCGGTGGAGGACAAAACAAGACACCAGTACACTGGGGTATTGACTTACCCTCGTCAAAGAGTTAGAATAAAAATGTGAAGAATTTATAAGATAATGGGCAAACCATTTTCTAAGATATTTGAAAACATAAGTGAATTTTTTTCTCTCTTTTTTTTACAATTATTTATACAATTTATGTATATTCCCTTCTTAGGAAAGTCATGTTGTTGATGAGTAGACAGCTTTGCTGTAATAGCGTCCCTGTTTTCTTGACCTGCCTGGTAGCCTTGACGGGCTCTCGGACAATTACAAAGGCCCCGGGCCACAGGCGGCTCCAGCTCTTCACCGCCGCTGCGGCTGTTGCTGCTGAATACGGAATGGCAGCTGTCCACGAGAGTTTGGAGCCCCCAAGTTCTAGGCCAAGACCCGGTTTTTGGGGATCTTGAATGGACAGGGTCTCGCAGCTTCGCTAACTCTTCCGGGAAGACGGGGGTTTTCTAAAAATTCTAGCGCCGATGAGATGCCTGATTGAGCTTGGGCGGCGGAGTGACAGGAGGTGGGGGGAATCTCGTGTCCTTTTCGATTCAGGGCCGTAACGAGACAATGCCCAGCATCCCGATGCTTCCGGTCATGAAGTCTCTAAAGGGTCCATGAAAATCACCCCTTTTTGACTTTTGTTTCCCTCTTTTTGTCAAGTCATAATCATGAAAACCTTTCAGGTCCGCCCTTGACGTCGTCGTGTGGCTTGACATGGGTGACACGCTTGGCGTAGATCGACCAGGGGGGCCTGGACTGTCAAACCTGTCACAGCACGGGAAGTTCCTGAATCGACAACCTCCCACCTCCTCAAGCAGTCCGCGGACAGCGACAGGGTTCCAAGTCAAGTCTGCAGCGCACGAACCATCCTGACGGTATTGAAACAGTAAAAGGCGTTTGCCGTCCAAGGCACAGGGACCGCAACAGTTGGGAACTGCCCTCTGACAGAGCCGATGTCGATCGGTGCGGGCGTCCGGAATAGATTAGTGCCACTGCATCGAGCCCTGTGAGCGTCGAGGCCCCTGGATGATTGACCCTGTGAGCTTCATCGTGAGGTCAGCCCTGGATTAAGAGAAACCGTTGAGGAAAGGATGTGTCGTATTCCCGCGTCAATTGACGTAGATGAGGCGTCTTGATGAGAGTCAAGCCTCTTCTCTGACGTGTAAGTGGTCTTACATGGGGGATGCTCCATGTCATGGAAGACATGGTGAAACGACGGCAGAGAATTCTACCTCCACAACCACGTACGGCACAAGACCATTCGTGTCTTGGCCATGCGAGTAGTCACAACGGCTGAACATGAATGAGTAAGTTAGCTAGCAAACTGCAAGTCATCTTCTCCCCAGAGACAGGCGAGCTGAGCTGACTTTGAACAAGACCCGCAAGGGGGGACAATACGACGGCGTAGGCGACAATAGCAGAGGCAATCGCTAAAAGAGGCCGGCCAAGCTCGTGACTTTTATTCTTTTGGCTTTTGTGGCGCTGGACTGCTGCCAGGGGACGGCGAGCGTGGATCGGTCGCGGCCCCAGCCACCACCACCACAAGCGACAATAACTACCAGATTCCCGGGACGCGAGATGGAGCACCCTACCAGAGGCGAACCTAGGCGAGACCTGGGTCCTGGGACCCGCGTCCGACAGGTCGTTGGCCTTGTAGTTGGGAATACAGTGGATACTGGGAGAGATCCAGGCCATTGCTGCTACGCACGTGGGTAGAGTCTTGATCGCGGAAGATGCCATGAACCCAGCACGGACGGCCGGGACTGACGATGTTTCTTTCTCTAACCGAGTCGCCTGTTTCGAACCAAGATGCAGTCTAGTAACGGATCCTTCAGCTTCCTTGATTCTCCCGCTGCGGATCCGTATTGCTCTTGATTCATGTCCCTCCTCCCTGCGTCAGACATGCGACACTGTGGCTCAACGCTCAACGTAGAATGCGTCCCCATTTGCTTCTCTTGCAGCTTCTACCATCTCACGGTCGTTTCACCACGAAACCCTAGTTTCCTATTCTGTTCATCGCTGACGGCATCAGAGACGAAACGAGTCTTCTGTGGCGCACGACTTTAACCGCCTCTGGATGTAGGGCTCTTGGCCATCGCGCAGTCTGGAACCTGGGTCAGGATCGGCCACTCCACGCCGTTGCGGGCCACCAACTTTCTGGGCTTGCTCGGCTTACTCACTCGACGCTGAGAGAGGCTTGCTCAACTTTGACGCCAGCTTCCAACGCATCCGGTTTTCTTTAGCGCCGCCGGGGCCCGAGGTTGTATCGTTCTGTGTTGGATGGAAGGTTTATATATATCCGTCTGCTACCTCGAGATGACGACCTCTCCTCCAGACCAGCAACACAAGACAATACAACACAACAATAACCAACAACAACACCAACACCAACTACAGCCTCTGCAACTGAGACAACCATTGCAACAACTGCAGCCACAGCTACAACTTCCAAACCAACAACATCTCATCCCTTCACCACCAACAACCACCACCATGTCTATCCTCAACCACATCAAGCGCGCCCGCGACCACAAGGAGACCGTTAAGGCCAAGGAGGTCGAGCAGCCCAAGACCACCAAGCCCACCCAGGCCTACCGTCACATCCCCACGCACGCCGCCTGCGACTCGGTGAGCAGCGGTCCCATGGGCTCTCGCCGCAACGACCGCTCCAAGGTTCGCGCTGAGAACCGCAAGCGCACCGCAAAGGCCGTGGCAGAGACCGTCGCCGAGAGCCACCACATCCAGATGAACTTTCCAGGCTCCACAACCTCTTCTCCCTTTGCTAGCAGCAGCAGCAGCGGTTCCTCCACTGCCACTTACCAGGCCAGCGAGGCCGACTTCTACGACGGCGATGTCAGCCCCATGAGCCGCTCGCCTGTGCAGAGCTTCGGCTTCCCTGCGCCCCCTACACGCAACTTCTACCAGCCCAGTGAGGCGGCTTACCCTCATCCTCTGTCTCTCAAGGGCAAGGAGGTTGTCCGGGGTCCGACATACGGCATGGCCTACTCGGTGTCTCCCGGTAAGGACTCGCTCCCCGAGCACTTCCAGACGGCGCTCATGATCTGATTGCATACTCCATAGGAGGCTTCATGCCCCTGGAGGGCTTAGCGGCCTCATGAAGAAAACAAACAAGAGCACGCCAGCCTGCAAAGGCACTCGGCGTACTGCTTCGGTCAGCGACCGAGCCGCGCTCTCGCAACCGCTGGCATTGAGCAGGACTCAAAAGCCGGACCAACCGAAACAAAGTCGCTTCTGAAGCATCTCGGCTGGAATTCGAAGCGTCGCTTAAATAGACGCCACACGAGACGGACCGCGGGAATCAATCTTGAACGACTCGGGACTAGAGCCAACATAGAATGGCCTCATTCTTCTTCTTCTTGTCTGTCATGTAATAATTAGACTTTTCTAGAACTAGACGATTCTGGTTTCTTCATCAGTTGTATTAGCAAGCAAGCGTCTTGAATGGCTCTGCCTGGCGCGGAATGAAATCAACGATAATTATCTTCAATGGATGCATGAAGAACTTATGGTGGATTAAAGATTAGAATTCAATGCGCCTCCCTAACCTGCAGGTCAGGACCCCTAAAATAACGACCCCCAAAATGAATGTCTCTATCCACTCTCTGACTGGCCCCCGTCCCTGGCCATCTACGTAATCGACAGGGACCTTCCATCTCGAGATCCAGCTTTCGTGGCCTCAGGAACAACAGAAGCAACTTGGGGTACGCGCAACCTCGTATCGTATCGCGGGCTTCATTTCTTTACACTTTGCATCATTTGCCCAGCTGGCGCGTTTCTCTCCTTACCTTTCCCTTTAACTTTTCACTTCTCGTGTCTGTACTTCCTAATGCGCCTACCCTGAATTTACAACATTCATTTCCCCCTCCGCATTCTGCTTCCGCAGAGTTGCTTACTCCTTCTCTCCAACCATGGCTGTCGCAACATCTCTCGAGCTGCCCGCCAAGTTCCTACGGCCTCTCTGGGCCTGGATTGAAGCTACACCAGTTCATGTTCTCGTCGTCCTCTTGATTGCGCTCATTGCGCTCGCCCTCCTTGCCGTATGCTACTGCCCCGCGCCCCGCGCATTGGGACCTGCTAAGCTGACCTCTTGAAGCTCTTCGCTCTCCTTCACCTCGTCGCGCCAAAGCCTCGTCCAGTCGTCGCGTCGGAAAAGAGATATATCACCAGCCATCCCGAGACCGGCCGTACACACCCTCTACCTCTACCCTGCTGGTACGACCGCTGGCTCGCTGAGCGCCAGGCCAGCGAGCAGCACATTCGACCCGCCGAGGCCTTCCCAACCCCGGACGCCGGCAGCATCGAACCCGCCGATGTGCGCCTCAGTGTTGTCTTCCCAGCATACAATGAGGAGGCCCGCGTAACCCCGACCCTCGAAGAAGCCGTCGCCTATCTTGACAAGCACTTTGGCCGTACTGCGCATGCCAAGACAGACGTCACCAGTCCGACGACCAAGCGACACGTGCGCAACGCCCCCAAGGAGGATCTCGGAGGTTACGAGATTTTGGTAGTCGATGATGGTAGCAGTGACAAGACGGTGGATGTTGTGCTCCAATTCGCCAAGGACAATGACCTCCATGGCATCTTGAGAGTCATCTCGCTGGAGAAGAACAGAGGCAAGGGCGGAGCTACCACACACGGATTCCGACATGTCAGGGGCGAGTACGTGCTATTCGCTGACGCAGATGGTGCATCGCGCTTCAGCGACGTCGGAAAGCTCATTGAAGGATGTGAAGAGGTCGTTGACGGATCGCACCGTGGTGTAGCTATCGGTAGCCGCGCCCATCTGGTCGGTAGTGAGGCTGTTGTCAAGGTAAATGCGACTTCTACTTCATCAAGAACAGATCTAACACTTTTTAGCGCTCGGCCCTGCGAAATTTCCTCATGCGATCCTTCCATCTCGTCCTCATGATCCTCACGCCCCCCGCGACATCGCGCATCCGCGATACCCAGTGCGGCTTCAAGCTGTTCTCGCGCGCTTCCCTCCCCCACATCATCCCATACATGCACACCGAGGGCTGGATTTTCGACATTGAGATGCTCATGCTTGCCGAGTCAGCTCCCGCCACCCCGGTCCTTGGTAGTGATGGTAGTGTTATCGGCACCAGCCCAGGCATCAAGGTTGCCGAGGTGCCCATTGAGTGGCACGAGGTCGGTGGAAGCAAGCTCAACGTCATCCAGGACAGCATCAAGATGGCTATCGGCCTTGCGGTGCTGAGGGCAAGCTGGATGATGGGTGTATACCGGAGGAGGTTGACATGATGGGGGTATTGGCAAGTAGATGGACGTAATGATGAATGTGTGCAAAATGGTCACATGAGCCACAAGTATATAGAAATAAAAGGCCTTATTTAGAACGAGGTCCCCTTCACGAGCGAGAACGGCATCATCAGGGACCAATGAGTAAAACAGATAAGACGCTGCTGCATTAAGATTACTTATAAATCTAGCCCCAGCCTCTCAGACTTGAGCCACAGCCAAATCTGAAGAGAAGTGTATATCTAACAGAAAGCCACACCCACGCTCAACAAACATCTCAGATGCTCAAATGTCTCATAACCGTGCAAGGCGGGGGGATCATATGTACAGAGGCCCTGGCCCTAGGTAGATAGGTAGGTAGGTATCTAGGGGAAACCCAAATCAACTTCCATGGCAAACAAAACCCAGCAATGCTCCTCAAACGCCGCAACTCGCACCATATGCTCCCTCTTTTTTCAGTTTCTACACGCCTTCCTTTTCATGCAGCAGCTTTCTTTCAAACATGCCAGACAGAATCTATAGCCGAGTTTACTGAAAGGTTTCCCGGTACATGATGGGGACGAAGACGATGCACGCCTTCCAGAGGATGAGGACGGCGTCGATGATGGCTAGAGGAGCCTTGAGGATTCCAAACACGCCGCAGCCGACGACGGAGCAGGCGTTGAGCCAGATGGCGAGGAAGGCAACGGAAAAGAAGTGGTAGGCGAGGATAAGGGGGCGCTGGAGGATGCCGGCGAGGAGGGCCACGGGACCGTCAGTTGTGCCGCGCTTGAAGTAGCTGAAGCAGCCGTATTGGAGGGCGCGCAGCTGGCGGTCGTTGGCGGCGAAGAGGGAGTAGAGGGCTTGGGCGAGGACGTTGATGATGCCCGTCAGGGGCTTGCGCCTCCAGTAGAGCTCATCAAGAGCTTTGTTGATGGCCTTGGGGTCGTCCAGGTTAGACACGCGGTCAGGGTGCAGCAGCTCGGCCAGAAGAACAACATCGTTGAAGGCAACGCTCATGCCACCGCCAGTGAGAGGGTGTCGCATGTTCATGGCATCGCCGAGGAGGATTGCGCCGTTGGAGCGCTGTTTCGTAGGAGGGAGCCAGCTGTTGGGCATGCTGCGGGGGATCTTGCCATCCTCGAGGGCCTTCTCAACGGAGGGTCGGACTGAGGGGGGCAGAGCAGGGAGGACAAAGTTGCGGATGTAGCCACGCACGCCGCCGTTCTCAGGCGAGGCCTCGGGGATTCCTTGGGGCACGTCGATGAGGGCGCGAGTCTCGTGAGTGCCAATCTGGTAGAGGAGGATAGGGAAGGCATTTCCGATAATGACATGGCCGTGTCCGGGCTCAGGGAGGTCGCAGTCGATAAGCTCGAGAGCGTAAAACTTGGAGCAAACCTTTGGCTTGGACTTGAGAATCTCCTTGCGCCACTTGGAGTCGTAGCCGTCGGCGATGATGGTCAACTGGCCAAAGTAATAGTCAGGCTCCTTGACGCCCGTCTCCTTGTTTGTGGTACGGCTCTCAACGCCGAGGATCTGATCAGACTGCTCGCCGCGCAGGGTCTTGACGACCTCGGTCTCGACAACAGTAATGTTCTCGTGGTTTATACACGAGTTGCGCAGGTTGGTGATGAAGCGACCGTGGTGGAAACTGCACCCGGCGGGCTTCTTGCCGCTCTTATTGTGGCCGCCCCAAGCATGTGTAACATTGTTCTTCTCGTCGAGACCGGGATAGGGGATGAGGACCTTTTCGCCATGGTAAAAGACCGTGTAGCCGTAGCAGGGCATGGCGTCGATGCCGTCGATGCAGTGCTTTAGACCAATCTTGTCGAGAGACTCGACACCGCCGGGCTGGAGCAGCTCGCCGACGATTCGGTCGGGCTCCTTGAGCCAGCGCTCGAGGAGGAGGACGGAGCGGCCCTGGTTCGCGAGAGCGTAGGCGATAGTGCAGCCAAAGACACCGGCGCCGACGACGACGACATCGGCTTCATGGTA
Source organism: Fusarium solani (assembly GCF_023522795.1). Taxonomy (NCBI): domain Eukaryota; kingdom Fungi; phylum Ascomycota; class Sordariomycetes; order Hypocreales; family Nectriaceae; genus Fusarium; species Fusarium solani. The sequence continues at coordinate 3,213,182 of NW_027072154.1, forward strand.
TTGCTCGCGACGGCGAGTCTGCGACTCGGCGGTTGTAAGTATCGCAGCCATGATTTCGAGGTGGGAGGCGGGAAACGATATTCGAGTCCTTTGTCAAGGAGACTGTTCGATTGGCGGTGGGGGGTCCCTTTTTATCAATCGCGAATCGGGGGGAGGGGAGGCGAGAAATTGGATGGGTTTTCGGATCGCCCCGAAATTAGGAGAAAGGTCGTAAGAGGATTACAAGCGAGAGAGAGGTAAAGAGTATCCGACGAGGAAGAGAAATGAGGCGTAAATAAAGAGGAAGAGGCAAGGTTAAAGGTAAAAAAGAGTCGGTGCCTTTTTTTGAAATTGGCCCCAAGAGGTATCTCCGAAGTAATTGAGATAAGTTGATGTCGGGGGTTGGGCAGTACCGTTCCGGATCAATGACGCTCTGAAGGAAGTACAACCAACGGGGGTGCACAATCGGATCACATCAATTGATGCAGGAATATGGGCAATTGAGCCGTTTTAAAACGTGCAAGAGGATCAAAGACATCAGCGACAACGGGACTCTCTCCCCCTCTCCTTTCCACCCGCAATTGGCCGGGCATACGCCGTTTATAGGGATCCTCTCTCTGCCAGAACTCCGTGGGATTGATGGCGGGCCTCTTCTGGCCTGTGATGATTCCTCCCCATGCCAGTCCAATTAGCCTATGAGCCGTCACTGATTCGCAGACTCTGCCCCATGACCGTCAGGGATCGGGGGGAAGCTCAGGCCAGGCCAGGGGACCTCAAGAAAGAAGAAGAAAACGAGACCCTGGAATGGCAGAGACTGATCATGCTGCGATCCTGGCTCGCGTTTCTCCTCCAGGGGCCATTCGCGCTGTAAGGGCCCTGTAACATCGTCACCCCGCGACGCTGTGCTTCCCCCAACACGTCCTTGACAAATCGCGCCACTGCCCTGACCGCCTAGAGACCAACCAATCAAAGTCCCCGACCACTGCCGCAAATGGTTCGATGAGAAGAGAGGACACCGCCAGGTTCCGGCTGGCAAGCATGTGAAAGTTGAGGTTGGAGATGCACCAGCTGGACCAGCCCAGAAATCGTACGTGGTTCAACGGCACAGGGCAAATTTGCTTCTGCCGGGTCCCGGTATCATTTCGTCGTCGGCAGTCCAGTAAACAGGCGCCAGTTTTTGGGCACTTTGAGAGCTTGCGAATTGGTCGTCTTGTGTCCAATCAGTTTTGGGCTGATGACACTTTCGCGTACTCGCTCACGATGACTACACGAATACGCGCGGGCGGCATTGAGTTGGTTTCAACAGCGTTTGTTGAGGTCGATCCGCTTGCGAAGGATTCACATGTGAAATCCCACTCTGCTTGATATTTCCTAGTCCAAGAATTGAAGGCACAAGACCACTTTAGCCTCATTGTTGGTCTCATCTCATCCACCCACCCACTCATCCATGATATTCACACGGAACAAGCTAGTCCAGCAACTCTTTTACTTCATTTCATTTCATTTCGCTTTTATACAAATGGTAATATGTAGGAGTTACACTTGTAATAAAGTAGTCTCAGACCATGAGAAAAATCTGGGCTCGTCAACATAGATACCCAGGAAAACGCCCTCTAGTGGCATGCGCCATGACGGCACGAGCTCTAAATGTCTTCTCAAAACCATGCACCAGCCATGCTTTGTCTCTCCAAATACGCCTGTTCCTGCTCGCTCATCTCAGGGGATGGCGTCCTCTCTCTTCTTGGCCTCGATCGCTGTTCCGTTCGAGGGTCCTTGGCTCCATTGCTCCTAGCCAGTCCATCATCTTCCTGCCTTGTTTCTTCAGGCTGTATTGTTGTCTCTCGTGAAGTCGTTGCATCCCGGACGATGCTCCTCTTGGTCTTGGGCGTTTGACGTTCCACTTGAGCATCTGGGAAGAACCCCCCGTCAAATGCTGGTGGCTGCTCCACCATCCCGAATACACTCACAACCTCCTTCTTTAGTGTCTCCCTCTCTTGTCGATTTGTTGCCCGTAATGACTTGATGTGTTGCAGCGCATCATCGAGGCAAAGCAAGGCTTCCTCGCGCTCTGTGTTGACAGCGCCATCCCTCGCCGTCCTCCCGGCTATCGTCTTGATTGCCAGCTTGATTGACTCCTTGCATTCCTTACTGGCCTGCCACCAGTCCGACTTTGACGTGAAGGAAGTAACTAGTGATTGGAGGTCCTCGTACCGCCTCTGACCTGTGTAGGCATAGACGAGGCTGGAAAAGTTGAACTTGTTGTATGCCAATTCGCCCATGCCGTTCGTTTCTGCCGCAATCTCGCACACCTTGATCGCAGCCTCCTGCCTGCCCTTTTGCATCAGGACCCGTACGGCCTTGTTGTAAACACTGTCGTGAACGCGTTGCCCCTTGCTTAGAGTCTCTTGAAGCAAGTTGCCCACATCATCACCGCACTCAAGTCGTGAGACCAGCATTGGTACCAAAGCTCCGCTGATGTCATGCTTCTCTTCGTGCGCCTTGCTGATCAGCTCAGATGCAGTGCGAGAATGGGGTCCTTCCAGATGAATGTTAGCAACTACAGCCAGTCGAAGACAGCGTGCTGAACACCCAAGGCCCTTGTCGACAGCCTCTTGATACGTGTTGTAGACACGGCCCCATTCTTCCTGCAGTGCCAGTGTGTTCATGTATTTGAACACTGTCCGTTCGAAGATCGGGATCGAGTCACCTCCACAGTCGGGTAATGTTGATACAATGGCATAGCCATCTCCCTGTTCACCAGGCAAGGGCATGTGCAAGTCGTGCAAGGCGCCGTTGGCCTTGTACCTGGCTAGAAGGGGGTCGTGCAGCCAAGGCATAGAGGTTTGTAGGTCCTTCAACATGTGCAGCAAGTCCGCACGAGCCAGGTTCCAATATTTGCAGCTTTTGTCGGCAACCTCGTTGAAGAAGATTTGATCCATCTCTAGCCCACCATCCTGGCAGAACTCAAGCCAAGCGACCAACGCCTTGAGATCGCGATTCCGTCCGTGCCTGTCAAGAACTGCAAAGGCAAGAGTTTTGCTCAAAGCCATCCGATGAACTGAGATAAGATCCCGCACAAAGATATCAATCTCTGCTGGTGAGTGGTCCTGACAATAGATTCTGGTCAACCATGAGAGGACGTTCTGGAACGCAGGTGAGGGCTTGTCCTTGTTGAAAAAAGTATCCAGTCGACTCCAAACTATGTCCCATAGACCCAACTCAGCATCTCGTACAATGAATCGGCCTCGAAGCTTAACGTCGGCCTCGGCCAGCTTGGGTTTCAACTCTTGGAGGTGCGCCAGTCCTTCGGCCGCTGTCGTATCGTCTCCGGCATCCAGGGCAATAAGAGTGAGTCTGCGTCTGATGGCGTACTGCCTGGTGGCCGTAAAAGTAGACATCCCACACTCTTGCAGTGTGCCGTAGATCTCCTTGACTCGGCTAAAGTCCTTGGTCGTCTTCCAGTAATGAGTGAGAAAACCGGTTACCCACTCGTTCCGATATTTGTATGAAGCTCCCTCTAATCTTTGATCTTGGAGTCGAGAAAACTCCTTGACAAGGTGCCGAACACCTTCCTTGTCGCCAGTTTGTAGAAGGCGATCCATGAATGGGACAGCGAGGAGGTAAAGATCTTTGCAAACAGGACTAATCGTATCCAAGATAAGGGGCACATTGCTGTACTCCTGGGAGCTTGCTGTGGACTGAAGAAGACGAATGCCCCTCGAGAAGACGGCCTGAGGCTCCCCAGCCCCTGATGTTATCAACTCTTGCAACTTTCTGGCACACTTCTCCTGCTGCTCAACAATCTGACCGCGGGCGAATGCTAGGGGATCCAATTTGGCGAGGAGAGCGTCCAAATCCCGGAAAGGGCCATCCAAGGATTTACTGGAAAGCTTATGTGTAGTCCCTTCAGCCTTCGCATCTTGGCTCAGTGAGGGCGGTTTTACACTGGCTGCCTCGGATGATACATGCTGATGAACGGCGTCCAGGTTGTTCAGTTCCTGGACTCGACGGGCGTTTGGTGTCCTTGGTTTCCATCCCGAATGTGCCAGTTTAGTGTTTGAAAGACTGTCGTCGGCAGAAATCTTCAAGAGGGGAGGGATTCGGGTAAAGGAGCTGATATCCGATATCCTTGAGGATTCTTTTCGAGACACATCCCACTCGTCCCATCTGGTTTGACGCGCCTGGGCCGTATTGCCATCCTGGTTCAGTGTCGTCTTGAACCCATCAATTGACTCAACCTCCTTTGATTCCAACACATCATTCTTCGGGCTGTCAATTCGGCGCCTTCGACGACGAACTGAGTTTTTGGGTGCCGGCACAGGGTTGAAATCATGGGCAATCTCAACTGGAAAGGCTTCCCGTCGGCCGTAGCTCTCAGCCAATGCAGCCGAATTGTGATGTACCCGGGCTGTATGAAGCTTCTTGGCGTTGTCTATGGCGGCTCGAGCAATATTCAGGCGTCGACGTCGTTCTTCGGCGAGGATAATGACGGAGCAGGACGTCGTCAGGAGCACGCCGCGGAGAGCGTTGATGGCAGCCCTGGAGGGGGCGGGGTTCGGAGACGCCATATTAGGCGGTCGTCATCTTGAGTCGGACCAGTACTGCCTAACTCCGGCTTCACAGGTCCGTATGCGCGTTCGTTGGAGGGCAATTCGTCTCGTCGGATGTCGCTCAAGATTATTCTTGTGGTGTGATCCACAGGTACCGGTTCTGGGCGACATTGAAGCACTGGGCAGATCGTGACCAATGGAATGACCTCGGGGGGACGGAAGTTGTGTTACCCCGTTGAGCAAGCCTCACGGGCCAACATTGCCCGATCACGTGACACATATCATGCATTAGCTAAGCCGATTTGCAACGACAGCTGCAAGCTGCTTGCCTTAACGCCGTTAACTCCAGCTTCAGCCCATGATGCTTCATTAAAACGTCCAAATGTGGAATGCGAAACCGGGGATAGTGGCCTTGCAATGAGAAGGTCCCCGCTGTTGGTTGATACGATGCAGCCAGTCTACCCGCTTAACCTCATCCACAAAGAGGGGTGGATGGTTGGTACCTATCCTTCGTAAAGCCTCATTAGACGGAGTATTGGATCTCTTTGTTTTCTTCTATCATTCCAATATTGCGGCAAAATATCATAATCTAAGGTATAGGAGAGCTCCAATTAGAGCCTCCAAATTACTTGTTTAATTCTTATGATAAAATGTAGGCAAATCACGAACGTGCAAGCAAGTGGATGTGTTTCCTCTCCTCCCAAAGTCAAAGCGTGATGGCTCGGCGAGATATTCAGCCCGCCATCCGGAACCTGGTCATGACTGGGGCGAAACCACCTTTCCATGGCGTCACTATTGGCCGCGGATAGTGTCAAACGAAACTTCGGGACAACCTGGAGCAACCTGTTGTTGGCCCAGCTTGCCTTGGCTTCGGAGTTTAGAGGAATCACGGATAGGATTTAGACAAACGAGGGATGCCTTGAGAAGTTTAAATACTGCGGGGTGGTTGCAAACGAATCCAATGCCGATATCACAAACCAAACGATTTGTATCCCACGTCTCATCCGATCGATCCTTTCTCCAAAAACGGCCAGTGCTATCGGTATAAGTACTGCACCTGCCCTCAGTGATTCACCGACGACACTTCGACTGAATCCAATCCTCGAAAGCCTCGAGATTGTCTCTTCCCCTCTCCAAATCAACCTTCGTTAAAATCAATCACCATGGCTCTTCCTATGGCACCACCCCCAAGAGCCCCTTGGGCCACTACCGACTCTTATCGCCGTCGGCCGCAGTGCGAGTCTCCCCCCTCTGTCTGGGCACCATGAACTTTGGAAATGCCTGGTAAGTTATAGCTAGCGAGTACAAGCCCTCGGCTATTGACTCTCTTGCAGGAAGGACTACATGGGAGAATGCGATCAGTCGACTACCGAGGCGATTCTTGACTTTTTCTATGAACAGGTATGAACCCAGCATGCCCCTCACGCAATATCGACATACTCACATGATGAAGGGAGGAAACTTTCTTGACACCGCCAACAACTACCATTTCCAGGAGTCTGAGAAATGGCTGGGAGAGTGGATGAAGAAGCGCGGAGTCCGCGATGAGATGGGTTTGTTGCACATGGGCTCATATTGACAGACAGCTTGCTGACTTTGTTCCTAGTCGTCGCCACCAAGTATACGACCAACTTCCGGTCTGGTCCTAAGGGTACCAACGTCATGGCCAACTTCACCGGCAACGGTACCAAGAGTCTCGTCACTTCAGTCAACAACAGTCTGAAGAACCTTCAAACCGACTACATCGACCTGGTAGGCTGCTCACAACGAGAATGCGAGTATCAAATATTAACTGTGTGATAGCTCTATGTTCATTGGTGGGACTACAGCACCAGCATCCCTGAGTTGATGCAGTCTCTTAACCAACTGGTTATTTCTGGCAAAGTTTTGTACCTGGGCATCAGTGACACCCCAGCCTGGGTCGTGAGGTGAGTCGACGGCTCCTCGTCAAGACGCAATTGCTTACCCCTTTGCAGCAAGGCGAATGAGTACGCTCGCAACAACGGCCTACGCCAGTTCTCAGTGTACCAAGGTCGCTGGTCCGCGGCTTCTCGTGACTTTGAGCGAGAAATCATCCCCATGTGCAGAGCTGAAGGCATGGGAATCGCCCCTTGGGGTGCCCTCGGTGGCGGCAAGTTCAAGACCGAGGAACAGCGCAAGGCCCAGGAAGGGCGAAAGGTGGAGGCCAGTCAAGGAGAGATCAAGACCAGTCAGGTGCTGGAATCGATCGCTGACCGTAAGAACTCGCTCATCACCAGCGTTGCCCTTGCATATGTGATGCACAAGACACCCTACGTCTTCCCAATCGTGGGTGGCAGAAAGGTTGAGCATCTCAGGGGCAACATTGAGGCTCTCACTCTCGAACTCACCGAAGAGGACATCAACGAGATCGACAGTGCCGTCGAATTCGATCCGGGCTTTCCCCACAACTTCCTCCACCGTCCCGGACAGGTGATTGGAGGCCAGGATGTTTGGCTGCTCAAGATGGGCGGCACGTTCGACAACGTCCCTACGCCTAAGGTGAGAGATCCTAGTCACTAGATTGATAGAATTCCTTGTTAACCAATATCTAGCCTATCTCTCCAGCCAAGCGAGGGGAGTAGAGTGCCCGTCTTAAGGCACCTTTTTGGAGATGGGTACCGTCCCGATCAATGCTGCCAACATGGCGAGAAAGGAGCGGTGTTTGGGCGAGGAATGTTTGGTAAAGGCCAAGCACAGCACAGAAAATGAGGCCACAACATGTCCACAAAAGGGGGCTCGATGGAGGACGACGAATGATGGACGTCGGTGGAGGATGGCAAAGGACGGTAAAAAATCCCATCTCACTTGCCACGAATTCTTTTGAGAAGTAGCTCTCAGCTGCTTTTTAATACAACTATTGAGAATTAATTATCTCATGATCAGTACCAATAACTTGGCCATCAAGTCCTTGGTGGACTTATTCTCCGAAGTCATCTTCAAGTGTCCGGGAAGGAAAGCACGGGATAGAAGCCCCTTCCTTCAAGGAAGATTGGAACGCTCTTGCCGACGACACCCAGGAATCTTGAAACTCGGCCTTTAACACTCTTCAATGCATGTTCTTCAATTTTCCAACGCCTATTGTTCTTCCAAGTTGACGCACTCCGTCTCGTTGATATTCTGTCGACCATCATGGATGAGGAAACGTTGTCGGAAGTGAACGAGCAGACCGGTTGTGTGCCAGAGACGCCGAAAAGAGCCTTCCACCTAGACGATGAGCAGCGCCAGTGGATGCTGAGTATTGTCCCCAGCCCTTGCGTGCGAGAGTTGGACGAGGACGACGAGCTCGGCGAAGTCGACGCCGTGAAATCGACTCAAGATGAGTTTGCTTCCGTTCGATGGTACGTTCGACCGAGGCGCTACGAACAATACGCTAACCCATTGCTCACGTAGTATTCCAGAGACCCCGCCTCCTAGCAACTCGACTACCTTGGAAGCTATGGCAAGAATAGGGGAAGAAGGAGAGAATTTAGGTGTGGACGGGCGAGTGATCGCGAGCAAACACCGGCGGACCAAGAGAAAGAGGGTGGAAGCGATCCTCTCCAGCGAAGAAGACGAATCAACGACGTCCGAGAGTCTGGCAAGTATGTGATCCATACGTACGCTTCCTGAGCCCCAGATCTAACATGTGGCAGACTACCTCAAGGCTGAAGAGAAAGAAGTCACGCAGAACGCTTCCCCCAGGAGACAGCAAACACATCCTCCAGAGTCTTGTCATGAAACGAAATTGAAGCCTCTACCCCGTGGAGCCCCTCGTATCGTCGAAAAGAAGGGGAGGTACACGATCCACAGAGGCATCCGCATTCAAGACTACAAGGTCCCGAGTCCCGATTCTTCATATCTTCCACCGCCCAGTAGCCCCGAGTTCCAGTGTCGCGATGGCTTTGATGCGAACGAGGCATCGCTCGGATACCCTCGGCCAATGAACTCACGAGTGCAGGAAATCGGAGACTTGGAGACAACGTCACTAGATCCAGATCACACAATGCCTGGGAGAGGAGGGAATCAACTGAGCAGGAGCCCATCACTCGGAACAGCAGGAGAGGGATGAATCTGTATCAAATCTGATTAGTTCCTGTACTTATCACGACCAAGCAAGGAAGGCGTCCAAATACTCACAAGTGTAATGCCAGTCCGTACAGGGTATCTAAATGGCACACCCCCTAGGTTTAAGACTACCTTCAATTACAAGCAAACGAAGCTCTGTACTCGCCCCAACGCCTTTTCATATGAGATCGCCCTCCATTTGACATTGTCCGTCTATTTAGCTCCCTTGCCCTTGGCCTCATTCTCTCCAAGCTCACGGATCAGAACCGCTGTCTGGCCCGCTCCGTTGTAGTCCTCCTGGCCAGTCTCGAAGCCTGGGCACACGCCAACAGCGAGATACTTGCCGTCGCTCGAGAAAGCAAGGGCAGCAACGCTGTTGGGAAACTTTTGGTACTGTTTTAGTCGACGCTTGGCCTCAGCATCCCACAGCGCAGCGGTTCCGTCACCACCACCAGAGGCAAAGGTTCCGTGAACCGGGTGGAAAGCTAGCGCGTTGACGGGATACACGATATCGCCGTCTCCGTCGGGCGCTGCCTGCCTATGACACTTGAAAGCGTACTTGCGCGCCTGCGACTCAGCAGTGTCCTCGAACCACTCGACCGCAACTCGGCCCTCAATACTACTAGTAGCGTATCCGGCGTCATTGGGCATGCAAGATACCGCCCGCGTAAGATATCGAAGTGAAGATTCCCGCTGCTGCCATGGCTGAAGATCTGTCGACCCGGTCACGAACAGATCGGCAATGGTCTTGAGGTCGTAAATATTGATTACTCGGCCAGCCATCGCAACGACGACCTTGGTCGGGCTGGCTGCCAGGGCATGGGGCTTTCCGGGGAGGGAGACTCGGATGGGGGCGCTCGAGGGGTCGGCAAGGTTGTGAAGGTTGAGACTGCAATCCCATGACGCAGAGACGAGAATGGCTGATCGCAAGTTAGCTTGAGTCGAGCTGAGGCGGGAATGTGACTTACAATGCGTCGGGCTGTATGCTACACAGCGGACTGGCGCAGCATGCTTGCTCAGCTCAGTCTTTTCGCCAGTCTCCAAGTTGATCCTGTTCACTCCAATCAGCTCTTCATCCCGATGCGCGCCCAGTCGCAATCCACCCACCTGTTTACAACCCAGTCCATGCCAGCAGTAAAGGCTTCATTGTCGCTAGCGCCGAAACAGACATCCAGGACAGGCGCTCGGTGCTCGTACGTGTTGACGAGGGTCGCTTCTCCCGCTCCGCCCGCGATATCATAACAGTAAACCTTCTTGTCCCACGACGAGACGAGGAGCTTGGTTCCAGAGGACGGCGCGAAGGCGATTGACGACACGGCGTCGCCCGGGGCCGGGGAGAGTTCGTACTGGGTCGCTAAAGCTTTGTTAGACATGCCTTGGGCTAATTTCGCGATGTAGGCGCGTAAAACTTACCGGGAGCCATGTTTGTTTGCGCTCTTGACGACACACTGGATGTTGGGGTTTGGAGCTTGGAGAGTGCCTGGACTGTTTTGAAGCTCGGGTGGACTTCGGGCCGCTGGTTGATGGTACCTGCAGGGGGTCACACCACATGAACTTGATGCGGAACGAGAGATGAGAAACACCATGAATGAGGTTTCATGATGAAACCAATTAAATGGAATATTTTGATTTGAAAGGTCCTTGGTTATTTTACATTGTACACGTCTATAAGTTTGCCGTATCTTACACCGTTTATATGCCACATGATCTTGAGAGTCCATCTCACTCGAGCGGCCGCTCATGCTCCCACCATCGAATTGGGCCAAACTTGCGGAACGGAAAGACAATGTGCGTGACCCTCCCCGTGAGAAGCTGCTTCGACACGGGCCCATAAGTGTTGCTGTCCAGGCTCGACCCAGGTGGTCCATCACCCTCCACCCAAACATGGCCCTGCGGTACTCGCACCGTCGGCAGTGGATGCGGCGCTTTTGTCCTGACCACGTCGTTTTCGAGGGCCACGACTCGCTTGACTGCGATGACCTCGGGGTGAAGCGGGCTCCTTTCAAGCGGAAAGTCAGCTCAAATCTTTTTATTTTCCTTTGAAATTATGCAGATCAATAGCCCTACCGCAGCGTCACAACCATGCCCCTCTCGATGCCCTCGTGCGGCGACCACTTCCAGTTCAGGATCACGTCCCTCCGCAGCGTCGAGTCCTTGTCGTCGTTTATGAGCGGGTACATGGACGCGCCGTCGACGACCGTCAGCTCGGCGACATGTAGGTTGAACATGGCGATGACGGGGATCCAGGTTGCGAGGCCGAACAGCTTCCAGGTGGTTGACCCGACGACTCCCCCGCCTCCGCCTTTGAACCGTGCCCAGGCTGAGCCGAGAGCCATTTTGGTCGCCCTCTTTTATCTCTGGGTTTGGGGGTTAGAGATATTCGACATTTCTCTGCGAAACAAAGAAACGTCGTGGTGCTGGCTTAGAAATTCAATGTCATGGGTCGAGTTGAGGTTGCAAGTATAGAAATTCCCAGGCCTGGGCGTCTAAGCCCTTCTCGGCTAGCGCCAGCCGCAATCAACCTTTCCAGACGAGAGCCTCCTGAATCCTCACAACCAACGTCACCTTCAGATGGATGCCTTCACATTACGGGGTCATATCTTTCATTTTCAACTATAAACCAAGCACTGTTGGCAGTCCTAGCTAACCACGTCACCCCGGGGCCTTGGTTACCATTGAACTGCTCGTTGACAACGCCGTTTCAGACGCCTACTTCCCACCACTCTCGGAATAACTACATGAAAGTCGGAACTTTTTGTGATGCTTCTGCAGCCCAGGCACATGCTTTCTTTCAGCTTCCCAGGCCGCCTCTAATTACACCGTTTTTCCCTCGTCCGACGACCCCGTCATGGGGTTCACCCTGGGGCGGCCTTGGCTGTCCTGCCTGCTCAGCCCGCCCCGGAGAGGCTTCGTCTGGCCATGACCTAAATGGTCTCAGGGATGTTGTCGTCGCTGTCGCTCATGCTCTCGTCTCCGCTGACCTCAGCATTCTCACGCTCGCGCTTCTCCATCAGTGCTTGGAGCTCGGCATCATCGCTCTCGGTGACAGCCTTGGGCTCCATCTTGACCACCAGGTTACCGCCAGATGCCTCGATGCTCTTTCGGATGTCGACGATAGCCTCCTCCAGGCGTGTGATACCAACGGCCTTGTCCAAGCATGTGCTGGTCAGGACGTAGAGAGGGGAGAAACCAGCTTGACCTTGACCTGGGTCTCCTCGGTGTTGTTGGCCTCAGCGGTGCGCAGGGCAGTCTTGACGGCATCGATACCCTCGTAGCCGAAGCAGGTGACCTCGATATCGGCTCGGACCTTGGTGGGCTGAGGGGTAAGTCGCTTGGTGATGTAGGTCTTGAGCTCCTCGGTGACGGCCTCGCTGGGGAAGGTGATATCGTTCCACACCTCGGGGTTGCTGCTCATAATTAGCATCTACGCCCATCATTCGAGAACACATGGACTAACGTGATAGAGAGCTTGAAAGCGTCGATGGCGTGGCCGTACTTCTTGTTCAGAGGCCAGGCTATGCTCTCATAGAGTGTCTCGATCGGGGTCTGGGTCTTCTCGGCAACGTGTCGCATGATGGAGTGGACCATCTTGCCCTTGTTGTATCGCTCCTCGCACTTGCCGATATCCTCGGGGGAGACTCGTCGCTTCGACAGATCGATATATCCTGCGCCAAAGTCAATCTCCATGCTGGAAGCGCCCGGCCTGGCTGCACTGCGTACCCTTCTCCTTGTCCACACGGAGCACCACAACGACCTCATTGCGGCCGACTCGAATGAGCTTCTGAATACTTCGGATACGTCGTCGCGAAAGCTCGGAGAGCAAGATCATGCCATCGATGTTGTCGTACTCCAGGAGCTTAACATAGGCACCCATCTCGGCGATCTGTGGTCGGTCAGAGGGAGGATTCCGGGCAGACCAGGCTGCTACTGACCTGCTTGACATTGACCATGACAAAGCTGTCAATCTCCGGATACTTCTCCTCGTAAAAACGGCAGTTTGTTAACGACATCTTGGCGGTGTTGTCGAGGAATCAAGGTTAGGTAGGGTCGGGTTCTCGAAGTGAGGTGGGGTTTTCGAACTCTGGCGGCGTCGCACGCACGCGAGTCGGGGGTCGAAAAAAAATGTCGAAAAAACCTGATGTGATTCTCGGTCGGTTTGCGATGGTATCGACGCGTGGATGGTCGATTATCTCGATGCTAGGCCGTAAATCGTGCTGCAGGTGTGGTTGTTAAGGGAAGAGTCATAATTTTGACATTTTACAGGCAGTGATGATGGTGGGGTGTGGCGGGGTAAACGCCGGCTGAACGCCAATCCGAGCTTGAAACTGGTGACTTTTGTTTCTTGGCCAGTGAAGGTGTTTTTACTTGTAAATTGGGGAGATGATGATGAGATGTTGTTATTGATGCTATCATATGAACTGAAATCGTAGTCTCTTACAAGCCCTGGGCTGTATTAACATCCATGTTCTCTGTATCTAAATCTGAAGTGGGCTACCATGTCCACTGGTGGAATAAAAGAAGAGCTCACTATTAAGCAGAGGAACTTGTGGTTCTCACTTATATGCCTGCATTCAATCCCATGAGTTGATGAAATTCAAATATTTATATATATATATATATATATATATGATGAGTCCGTTACTTATTAGTAGCCATTATTATCCTATAATCTCGTCAACTCTTTACATAGAGCGCAGTTCTGTCACCAGAATTTCGGTGTTTTCTGTCCGCCACAGGCACGCCACTCATGGACAGCCGGAAATCCAGCGCACCCCGGGCGGCGCAAAGAATTTCTCAGCCCGAGACCCTACGTCAACGGATGCGCTGGATTTCCGGCTGCCCATGAAGCGTGGTCCAATCATGCCCCGGCAGACCGCTGAAAGACGCCACTGAACAAGCCCGCTACGGCCAATGCCCAGCTGTCGGGGACCGGCAGAGCAGCCGCAATTCGAGATTGGATCTAAACCAACAAAATTCTCGACAAATCCACGCGACATCGCCGACTCTTATCTCCTTCTCTGCGCACCCTGCGACGCCCGGCCCTCTCTCCTTTGCCAGCACCGCAACAGAGCGATCCCTCGTCTTCCTCCTTCCTGGGGTCCTCTCCCTTTTATTCTGGGCTGCTCCGTCTTTGGCCGTGACCCTGCGCTGCGCCGAGTTGCGAGCCCACCCCAGTCCTCGATCCTCCGATTTCTTCCCCGGACATGCCCTTAGGTCTCCAACAGGACTCTGATCTCGTCTTCGCCCCCTCCTCGACGACGACAGCCACCACCACGACCGACGGATCGACGACGTCCGCGAGCGACTTTGCGCCCTCCCCGGAGCATCGCCATGCCGGTTGGACGGGCCGTCGCTCGGATAGCAGTAGTGCCGGGCTCGCAACTCAACAGAACATGACCAACCAGGAAGATGTCGAGGCTGAGGGCCGACCGCCATATCTCCATGTATGTTTTCACCACGGGCGTCCCTTATACAGCGCCAATCGTTTCCGAATCGTCCGATTTCGAACTGCGCTAACACGGGGCCGCAATGCCAGGCCATGATTGCGGGTGGCATCGGAGGATCGACCGGCGATTTGTTGATGCACTCTCTCGATACCGTAAAGACAAGGCAGCAGGGCGACCCTCACGTTCCGTCGAAATACACGTCGCTGGGACAGTCCTACTACACCATATGGAGGCAAGAAGGTATCCGACGGGGTCTGTACGGCGGCTGGATACCTGCGCTCGGAGGTTCATTCCCCGGCACCGTAATGTTCTTTGGCACATATGAATGGAGCAAGCGATTCCTCATAGATCATGGTGTGCAGCAGCATCTGTCCTATCTATCAGCAGGTATAACGGCTTCTGCAAGACTCAATTGCTCCAGCAGAGCGCTAACAAATCTCGACAGGCTTCCTTGGAGATTTAGCCGCCTCCATCGTCTACGTCCCATCCGAGGTTCTAAAAACCCGACTTCAGCTCCAGGGCCGTTACAACAACCCCCATTTCATATCGGGCTACAACTACCGAGGCACTCTCGACGCTGCCCGCACCATTGTCCGCACTGAGGGTGTTCCTGCTCTCTTTTACGGCTACAAGGCCACCCTCTACCGTGATCTGCCCTTCTCGGCCCTCCAGTTCATGTTCTGGGAGCAGTTCACCACATGGGCCCGCAAGTACAAGCAGAGCCGTGACATTGGCGTCCCCTCGAGCTCCTCACTGGCGCTGCGGCTGGCGGTCTTGCCGGTGTCATCACTTGCCCTCTCGATGTCGTCAAGACACGGCTTCAGACCCAGGTCAACACTCCAGCCGAGACCCGGGCCTCCAAGGATCACCACGCTTCTTCCCAGGTCCGACACATCTCGACATCTTCTCCAAACACTCACCGACCGCGACCCGGCGCCATCGCCCTAGAGACCTCGTCCGTCTTCACCGGCCTGCGAGTCATCTACCGCACCGAGGGTGTGGCAGGTTGGTTCCGCGGCGTCGGACCGCGCGGTGTATGGACATTTATTCAGAGCGGCTGCATGCTGTTCTTGTACCAACGACTCCTTCGACAGCTCGAGGTTCTGATGCCCCTCGAGCACGAAGAAATGTAGACATCTCCACACATACACATACACTCTTGCACCTTTTTTTACGCCCCTACCCTTTCTTCATACCTTGTCGTTATTCTGCATGATTTGGCATTTATTTGCACGCGCTCGAAACGGTCAAGACGTCTCCCCGTTCCCCCTGTCATTCCATAGAGGAGAAGCTCCCCCTTTGAAACAAAAGAAGACATGAATTGTGATGGCCATATATGTACGGATAGAGAAAGAGACGCACGTGGCTGTAGGCAGCCGTCATTGTTGGGCGTTGGGAAATAGAAGGGACTGGCTGATCACATATATCAGAACAACACGGTCATAGAGATAGAGAGCGCCAAGAATAAAGCCTCTCGATTGACTTTGCAAATATGAGATTATGCTCGGATGGTTCATGATTTCGTGACTATTCTAACGGGTTCCTTGTTGCTGCGAAAGGGAGGTTGAGCAAACCTCCATGTAAAACTTGAAATGCATCTCGCCATATGCCTCGGGTATAGAACAAAACTCCTAAAAGTAGAAAACAGTATAAGGCAGGAAGCAAATGCCATGATCGTGATAACCACCCCCAACGATATCCGCCCCAATATTAAGCGTCCGGGTCACTCTCTGACAGGCAAGGCAACTCTTCAAAGTCCCCAGCACGAGTACGCAGCTCATCTCGCGCCAGGCACACGGCGATGGCGATGGTCAGGGCATTCCAGACGCTCTGGTTCTCCTCCTGGAAGTCGATCTGGACCTGAAAGCTGACGTAGGCGTCTGAACCTTTCGAGGAATCGGTTGTGAGAAGGAGAACGGAGGTGTTGAGAATGAAGAGGCCGTATACGACAGGTGGGTGGCGACGGTAGGTGTGTTTGGGGGGTGTTTGTGGCTCAACGGGGGATGGAGGAGAGTGTGAACGTGTGGGTGATGGTTCTCTCGAAGGTGTCTTGGCTTGGGCTGGAGGTTTTGTCGATTTCTTCGTCTCAGCGGTTTTCTGTCTGTCCTTCTCTCGACGAGAGTCAGCCATCTTCCTGCGTCCCTTTTTGTGATGTTGAATCAACTTGTCAACATCAACACCACCAAGGCGGGGGCTCTCAAGTTCTGGCTCAACCTTGACCCTGCCATCAGGACATAGCATTTCGGGCGAGAGCTCGTTAATACAGAGACGCGGATTCCGCCGTATCTCGGGGGATGCTGACCATCTTCCCAACGCTGGCGAGCAATCATCCGGCTCAACCTTGATCATGGGGGAGGCCATGATGCTCGGCTTGAGCACATCCCAGAACCGCGGGTTTGAATCCTCTCTGAGGAACTCGCGCTGTAGCTTGGCGAGGGATCTCATACGGCCCTGAATGTACTCTGTAATGTCGTACTCAGGCATGGTTGTGTCGACGACCTCGGTCATGATGTTGGGCACTGTGCGGAGGTGGGCGTAGTCGGCGTCCTGGGCTGCCCAGCTGATGTACTTGTCGAGTTCCCGCTTGATGAGGTGCGGGACCTTTCTCCGAAGGCCACTCTGGATATTTACCCTCGCCTTTGCGGTGAGATCGATCAACCGGGTGAGTGCCAGGGTTGCTACGCTATGTCAGTGAGGCATTCAGCAAAACCCACAGGAGGAGCTCACCTCGAAAGTCCTTGGAGTGGGCATAGATGATAGGGGGAAGTCGTCCGAAGTCTTGAATATGACATCCGAGAGGGGGACACCACGCAGGTCGACATCCCATGTTGGAGGCAGCATCGGGAGATCCTGTCGCATGAAGAGAATCTCAAAGAGTCGCTCCTCGGCCGGAGCCCAGCCGCTGGCGCCGGGATACCGTTCCTTTTCCTGCTTCATCTCTGCCTCTAGACTCTTGATGTAATAGCTGTCGTTCTCTTCGGAGAGGAAGCTGAGTTGAGCGTCCAGGCAGAAGCTCGGCGACCTCGACATCTTGTACATATCGCCGTCACTGTCGTCGTCATTATGTTTGCCGTGAGTCAAAGAGTCCTTTGTATTAGTCGCGCCTTGCATCTTGGATGTGGTGATATCATGGGGGTTGGTGAAACAGAAAGGTGATCTCCGGGTTTCTCCTCTTTCTTGGTGAGGGGAAAGAAAGTGAAGCCTGATGTCGCAGAGCAGGAAGTGCAACTACTTCACTGCCAGCAGCTGATGAACGCTGGCAACACAGAGGCATATCCCCTGTGAAAGAGCGCAAACAGGCCACGACTCGAGCTAATCAGTGCAAACACAGCTCCTATAGAGTAATAAACACTCATATAGCTAAATTCCTTTATTTTACACTATTTTCTACCGCCATCTGCACCAAAGTGAAGATATCGTCACCTCGACTGTCGTGTAAGTTGGGGTGTGCACATATCCATTCCCCAGCGCACGCCCCGGAAATTCTATTCTGCCGCTGAAGCCAATCAGAAGCCAATCGTCGAAATTCTTCACGTCCAAGATCAACCGCCGTGACAACCTCATTCCCGGGCTCGACGACGACGACCATGGCCGAGGTAGCAAAGACGGTGGCCCGCCAATTGCCCGGCTTCAAGCTGGGACAGAAGCAGGTCTTTCTGTCAGTCGACCCCAATTGCCTCCCATTGCCTCTCCTAACCTCGCATACAGGCCCAACCATGTAATCACATTCCTCCGAAAGGACTTCCTCCCGCCCAACGAGGCCACCTTCAAGGTGCCCCTGCGGTTCACGAAATTCGATCTCCGAGACTACCTCTGGAATCTCTACAATGTCGAGGTCACAAAGGTCCGGTCGTACGTCAAGCCGCAACCCCTCACCCAGCGCAACTCGCACTCGCGCTCGTGGTACCGCCCGCAGCCCCTCAAGATCATGACGGTTGAGCTGGCCAAGCCCTTCCAGTGGCCCGAGGTCCCCGAAGACAAGCAGGCCTGGAGCAACCAGTTGTGGCAGATGCGCGAGGATCTCATGGACAAGCGAAACGACGAGCACATCCAGCGCCAGCGCTTCCAGATCGGATTGAAGAGCAAGGAGCCCTGGAGCAAGGAGAGGCAGGCGCTGTCGGATGTGGCAAAGAAGTATCTGTCAGGCGAGGAGAAGTGGTCCAACGACGTTGTTCTCGACCCCAAATGGGACAAGATTTTGGAAAAGAAGGATACAACGCCTGCGCAAAAGGAGGCTTGAGCGGTCAATCGGGGAGAAATATCACAACGGATGACTGACGGCAGTACACTGCTAATGAGATGATGATTCGGAGCCACAGGGAAGGGACAGCCTCTGTAGGATACCCGGGCACCAAAGATGTACATTATTGTAACTAGTCTTGAACGGCAAAGGATGTTGGCGGGTCAAAATTATGAGTGCAAATAGACGCTGAATCTCCTGCAAGTCTACATGCCCTCCGTCTCTCTCCAGTGCTCAGGCTGTTGGAAGCGCAACACCTCGTCTCCCCAACTCCACCAGCCAGCAGTCAAGTTGCGGGCAAAGATCTCAAGGCCGAGAAAGCCTTCACCGAGGATGTCTTGGAAAAGGCCTCGCAGGTTCGGCTTGCGCGAGTGGACATCGGGAACTGCCACGATAACCTTGGAGTTGAGAGCATCAGGCTTCTTGCTCCCGATCCGCTTCGCGATGACGAGCTTCTCCCACGGCTTCCTCCACGCCGAGTCAACATCGTAGAGCGGCTCGCCCGAAGCGGCAACCTTAAGCCATGTCCACTCGGTCACAACCTCAAGGCCCCAGGCAGCAAACAGACCCGTTGGAGAGGTCAGGAAGGCTTGGATGCTAGGCTTGTTAGTGATCCAGACAGCAACTAGTCCGTCCGGCGCGAGATGCGATGCCAGAGGAATGTGTAGCAAGAGACTGCGCATGTCATCGAGATTCCGCACGGTAGCATACTTGTCCGTCTTTCTCCTCGCAGACCGGTTTGGCCAGGGCGGATCCAGCACGACAAGGTTGAATAAGGGAGCTGACATGTGAAAGGAATCACAAAGAGCCTCGATAGAGCCATGAAGAGGCTCGGCTTTCTCTGGCAGCAGAGCGGATAATAACGGAGCCTGGGGTTGAAGGACACGGGAACGGTGGAAGGGCCCGGGGTACGATACGGCCAGGTCCTGCAGGGCGCTACTAACAGCAGCAGCAGTCATGAGCTCAGCGAGCTGGGCGGCGGGAGACGCGACAGCCGACGGATCATCTCGGCCGTGCCGGGGCTCCGGGGTTGGATACGGAGCTGCGGGGGGTTCTGCGGAGACGATGCGAAGGCGGGGGACTTGAGACGGGAGAACCTGGCTCTCCTCCAGGGACGAGGGTATGTCGATGACGACAAGGCTCTTGCTTGGGTTCTCAAAGAGAACAGACGACGGCCGGCAGTTGTCGCTGCTCCCCTGGCACTCAGTGGCCATGGCTCTCCAGGTCAGATGGTAGATTGGAGGTTTGTTCCTGAGGCTTGGCTTGGCCGCGGCTGATGTTGGGGAATTTGCGGGCATACTCGGCAAACCTCGGCTCGGTCATTGGTTACCGGAACCGTTTATCCAATGCCCTGTGAACCCTTGACTTTCAGTGGGTTGGTTCAGTGAGACGCCTACTGATGAACCCCCCCGGGCCCCCCAGGTTTCTTTGCTTCTGGGGATTTTGTTCCGCTGCGTGACCACCTGCGATTTGTGGGGGAAGGCCCCTCGGCCACTCAACGGCCCCTGACCACTAAGCGTCGGTTTAATGACGTCTCCTGCCGCTGACAGCCGGGGAAATTCTGCCGCAGCAGGGCCATCTCCAAAAACCTCTATCCCGTCCCGTCTCCGAGTCCGTCCATTCCCCGCAACCCGGAAAAGATCCTTTCCTCCTTCAACCTCGACCTGTCAACAGGAGCATTTGCTCTCGAGAACATTCTCCCTAGTCGACTCTGCCGCGGAATGTCTCTTCGATAGGCGTCGAATCCGTTCACCAAAGCCAGCCACGTGCTGCTCGATCCGAGGGGGAATGTCCTCCGCTGACGCCGCTCACATGGAGCACGCTCCTATGTCCGATCTTGCGCGAAACGCCAAAGACCAAGGCCATGGCTCTGCCGAGGGCTTCAACAAGGCGCGGAAGCAGTCTCCTTCCGTGTGCCCTACAGACGACGAGGCGGTGACCCCCAAGCGTAAGACGCAGAGTCTGGACTATGTCTGGAGATCTGGAGTTGCGGGCGGCTTTGCCGGATCTGCTGTGAGTGCAAACCCAGCGCGATAGGATCAATCCATTCGTATGCAGCGTTCGCTAACCTTTTCTGTAGGCCAAAACCGTCGTCGCACCTCTTGATCGAGTCAAAATTCTGTTCCAGGCCAGCAATCCCTTGTTCGCCAAATATACCGGTTCCTGGTTTGGCGTCGCAAAGGCCATGAAGGATATCTACCACTACGAGGGCGCCATGGGCCTTTACCGTGGACACTCTGCGACTCTCCTACGAATCTTTCCCTACGCTGGCATCAAGTTTCTCGCGTATGAACAAATCCGAACCATCATTATACCCCGAAAATCACACGAGACACCGATGAGAAGGCTACTCAGTGGAAGTTTGGCGGGTGTGACGTCCGTCTTCTTCACGTACCCCCTAGAGGTCGTCCGAGTACGACTAGCCTTCGAGACCAAGCGCGAGGGCCACTCTTCTCTCACTTCGATATGCCGTCAGATCTACAATGAACAACCCGTGCAAAAATCTACGACTGCCAGGCTACCCAACGCCCCTGCACCTGTATCAGCCACTGCGGAGGCGGCTGCAGCGACAGTGCAGGCCATTGCTCCTCGAGCAGGACTGGTCAACTTCTATAGAGGATTTACCCCTACTGTGCTTGGCATGATCCCATACGCTGGTATGTCCTTTTTGACACACGACACCGTGGGAGATATCATGCGCTCTTCGGCCTTTGCGCAGTACACGACGCTACCAAAGAAGGCGAACCACCCCCCGGGAAAGCCAGCTCCTCTGCGGTCATGGGCGGAGCTCTGCTCTGGAGGTATCGCGGGCCTAATCTCACAAACTTCATCCTACCCGCTCGAGGTGATCCGGCGACGGATGCAAGTCGGCGGAGCTGTTGGCGACGGCAGACGGCTACGGATCGGCGAGACGGCCGCCATGATCTTCCGGGAGAGAGGCATCCCCGGCTTCTTTGTTGGCCTGACCATCGGATACGTCAAGGTCATCCCTATGGTAGCGATCAGTTTCTACACGTACGAACGCATGAAGCTCGTGTTGGGTATATAAGTGCTTTGTGCAAAGGGAGATTATCCCGGTTGGCGTTGATGGAGTCATTATGCGGTACGGCGTGCAAACATATACCTCTTGGGGAGGTCTTTGATGATTTGGGAATGGTTGAGTGTACACGGGTAGACACGCTGTCCAATGTGTTATTTCAGTATTGTTATCCTCTCTTATCGCTTGCTCCTGGGTAGATACTTGTGACGGTTGTTGGGGGTTGTGTCGGCATGGGCACGACCTTGGCTGTTTGATATATGATCTCTCTGGTCTGGTCATGGTTATGGTTATGACCAACTACATCAGCTTGTGGCAGAGGGCATTTGTTATAGCAGAGGAACGTGAGTTGGCAACTTGGGCATTTCAGTTTTCAAGCTGATGAATAGAGCAAGGACTCGGTCTTGCAGTTCATAGATTCTGCGGTTCATAGAGCACATTCACAGCTTCCACCATGAATACCATGGTCATGATGCCTAAGCAGACGTGAATGGCAATGGATGGCTTTTCCCCAACTCTGGCATTATTATCACCTGGTCATTCAATAAGGTTATTCAATGACATGACGTTATTCATGACAACCCCTTCAACACACCCTGGTCGCATCCATTCTTCAGCATCCAAAGTTACATATTGCGTCAGATGCTCATGCCCCTTGTCGATCAATGTCTCATTTCTTTAACGGTTAGAGTTGGCCGAGGCTTGGACGAACAAAGTTTCAGGTGACGATCAAATATCCCCATTCAATGTCCGGGTCGTGACTTTACTCGTTTCGTACCGAGCTGCGCCCTTGATGACGATGCCCGTTCGCCACGCCTTGAGCAGACGGAGCGGAGGGCTCCGCGAAACGGTTCGTCGAGGAGAGCTTCTCGAAGTCTTACTCCTTCTGGAAAGCCTGCCCGTCTGAGTCGGATATTACTCAGCTCGAGCGGGCCCAACCCAAAGGCCGCGGGCGGCGGGCGATCGACAAGTGCAAGTGATGAACTGGTGGTCCCCAAGAAAGCGTCCATGTGCTCGGCGCCGTTGGAGAGGCTAATGCGCTTGTCCTGGCCCCCCCGGGTAAGGGATTTCGCACGTGCCCACATGGTTTTCTCCCCCCTCCCTTCACTTTCCTAGTTGAGAGGGGAAAAGAAGTTGTAGGGGCGGAGGGAGTGGACGTAGGCTGATGGGCGCAAGCGTCTGAGTGGGCAAAAACGGCCGGGCTTCTAGAATCATTGGTGCTGGTACACGACAAGTATACGGTACTTGAGAGGGAGATTGCGCGTGGGATTGCCCTGTGGATTATATAAATGACCCGAGGATGGTCACCCTTTGTGCCATTGATTTGAGAAACGCTTCGCGCTTGGCGACAAGAGGCGTGGAGGTGCATGTCTCGCCAGGGGGAGGATTGGAATAGGATGACTCGGAGTTACATTATGCTTGCTGATCATGACGAACATGTCATGAAGCTCGGTTTGGGGACATGGCGAAGTTGGATTATTATCAACCACCAATTTACGATTCATTTACGTGGTGTTGACAATCAATCAAACGAGGGCAACTCTCATTCTCACGTCGCACAGCCAAGAAAGTATCAATCAGCAAAAACCCGCAATGACACCGGAAATGCTCCTCTCACCCCCTCACCAAGAAGGTTCACATGATCACTCAGTAAGAGAAGAATGAGTCAATTGCAGTTTGGAATCAACTAACCCAAATACCCAGCTCTTACCCTACAGCCCCCCCGGATATCACGGGTATTGCGGCATGCCGCGGAGAAGTTTCAAAGGAGAATTCACCAAAACGGGAATGACGGCGACGTTTTAATTGCCGTAAACGCTTTAAAATCAAATTGCCCAATTAGATCATGCATCCCGTATGCAGAGAAAATGCGACGTTGAATTCAAGGTCAGAAGCCAAAGCGAGGTGAGGACCCTCGCTTCTGATTGGCTGCTCACCGAGTTGACCAATGCGGCTCTGAAGCTCCAAGGTGAGCTTCCCAAAAATGCAAGCCTCAGCCTTTCATCTTCAGCTTGCACCCGACCTCACCTTCACATCAAACACAAACATCGCCAAACACACGCCGTCGTAATTCGACAATCGCTTGCTACTCGACTCGACATACACAGCTCAGCTTCTTCATCTTCGTTGCAATAAAGCTCCTGCTCACGCGCCAAACTTCGCCCATCATGGCGTCCGCCGCCGACCTCGACGGCCTCGTCCTCCTGCGACAGTCCATCTCCTCGAAAGCGCCTTTCATCCCAAGAGCATCCGCAGATGTCTCGGCCGACGCCTCAGCGCCAGAGGTTCCTCTCTCACAGGCCACGCACCTGTGCTTCCCCGACCGGAGCGTCGCCGTCCCCATCGATAGTCCGACGCGCTTCGTGTCGCACGACAAGCCCGTCGACCTGCGCAGCATCTACTTTGCCTGGCTGAACCGCGAGGTCGCCATCCCCGAGTACAATGCGTCGGCTACAAAGCTCAACGATGAGCTCGCCGCCGCTGGTGGCGCTGGCAAGGTCCAGAACCTGGGCTTCATCGAGCGACTGGATCTGATTACCTGGCTCGAGGGCGCCAGTGAGGAGAGCGAGTACATCAAGCCCGTCGCTGGCGACAAGGATGCGGCTGCTACTGGCGCGACCACAACGGCAAAGACGGGTGCCGTGTCATCGGCCGCGCAGGCGCGATCAGGTCGCGGTACCATGGACCCCAGACTGGCTGGTATCTACAACGGCGAGCGACGCATGGGCGATCGCAACACGGTTCTCAGGGGCATCAAGCCCACGGTATGTGTTTCCCTTCTTCTATGAGATATCTTTCGAGCCTTGACTGACCCCTTCAGGACTTCTCCCATGTGCGCAAGCTTGCCGTGCCCTTCATCCAGAAGAAGTCCCAATCCAGTTCTTCCAGTATCCCAACCAACCCTTCCCTCGCGCTCAACCAAAAGGTTCCCACACGGCGACCAGATCCCATTATCCTTCTATCTCCCTCCGCATCCTCTCTCCTCCGTCTCTCCAATGCGCGATCATTCCTCGAGGATGGTAAGTTCATTCCTCCTGACGCTGGAGGCTCCACGGCCACTATGCTCCACGTCCAGCGTACTATCCGCGCTGTGGATCCGAACCGCCCAATGCGCTTCATCCTAGTCGAGGGCTCAGAACAGTTCAAGCCTGAGTACTGGAACCGCATCGTCGCCGTCTTCACGACGGGCCAGACGTGGCAGTTCAAGAACTACAAGTGGCACGACCCCGATGAGTTATTCAAGCACACGCTCGGCATCTTTGTTGGCTGGCGAGGCGACCAGGCCCCGGATAACATCCGCGGCTGGGGCCATCGCGTCCTGTCAACGGGTATCGACCGTTGGCGCGGCGAGGGCCACGATGCCTCTCGCTTCCGTGACAAGGAGATTGTGGAACACATCTGGCGCGCCATCGAGGATAACATGCGGGCTCGGGGTTGGAGAAAGGACAGGGCTCCTGCTGCGCTATAAGTTGGGACGCTGACATTGCTGTAATTTACGATTGGCACTTGGACATTTGCTGTCGAGATGGATGGTATTGGAAGGGAGAGAGGGACGCTACTCAATGGAATGGAGGGGAATGAACTTACTAGAGAGAGCGTCCCCGATCTGTACTAAACTCCCATTGGGAGGGGAGGCTTTGGAAGTGAAAAAAAGCGTTGGCGTTTGAACGGTTCTTGCTACTATGTAGACTCATCTATCATCTGGCCTGGCCTGGCTCGGCTGTGGGAGGAGAGAGGAGGTCCGAGAGGCATCCATGGAAAAGCCCATCTAGGTTCAGGTCAATTGACACATCATATTTCAAGAGGGTGCAAGTAGCACTTGGTCCTTGCGCGTGTGTATATCATCAGCCTATGACCGCCTCTGACGGAATAGTCTTTTCTTGTCTCTTGTCTCCTTTAGGCACACAGTTTCCGGTAGGCATTCCAGCCATATCTCCCCGACAATCATCACACTCCTAAACGACAGCAGAACGGCAAAGGAGGCCTAACTCCTCTCAAATATCATCATCAAATTGATATAAGAAGATCCTAAAATAGTAAAAGAGATATCCTAAGAAAAGGAATACTTTAGATCTCTTTTATCTACTATTTTATTCTTCTTCTTATACGTTATTCCTAACTATAGAGGATAAGCTGATGCCTTCATTCTGCTTGTCTCGTTTTGTCCTGCTCCGACTCCGCGTAATGACAAATGTCTGATTCAACACCGCCTCCACGATACGACAGACAAGTGTAACCTGTCATGACAGTCCGCAGGGCTGGATATGCTCCGGAGTACCAACCAACAACAGACATCATCTCCTCCCTATGCACGGCCGCACACCAACGCAGTCACACAAGCCCACACCTCCTCTTCATCGCGAGTCACATCCCTCCCACCACTGGGCTCTCCCCTTTGCACACAAGCTTTCCGCCAAGCTGAGCTATTCGATGACGGGCGCTTGCAAGAGCCGTGAGACTGCAACGCTGTATCTGCAGCAGCTGACACAGGCCCGTGGGGGGAAGCTAGAGAAGCAAGAGAGAGAGGGAGAGGATTGGGTCTGGCTGCAGGCTGAGCCCTGACCTGCCCCGAGCTCAGCTGCTATGCCGTGCCCGTGCATGATACGGCACACACGCAGGAATTGGTGATCTCGGGGAAGCGGGAGCATGCCAGATGGCGGTGGCCAACTCGTTGAAATTGGATGGCCTCTGATCTGCGTCCTGTATGAGCAGGAGAGGCACAGGCATCGTGGTGACTGGTCATGGTGCGTCGAGATAACACCAGGAGCTCGGGGGGAGCAGCACAGTGGTGGTGTGTCGATCTGGCCTCCTCCAGCTTAATCTATTTCTCTTGGCTGATTGATATCGTGCGTACCAGTTCACCAACGAGCTGGGGTTCCCCACACGCCGTCTACCTGTCATCAGGCTTGGGACGTCCGTCGACGGGACATGACTCTTGAGATCCAGAGCCACGGGAACGAGGTCTAAGAGCAGCCCCACGTGGTAGCAGACATGTAGATGGCTTGTAGTGATGTAAATGATGGCGACGACAAGCCCGGTAACTCATGTCATGAGTCTCGTCCTTGCTGGTGGTCGAGGACGACAACCGTGCCTCGGATCTATGCCTACGTTTGAGGCAAACTAAAAATCATCAGTACATGGACGTGACTCGCATACCAGCAACTCCCTCCACAAGGGTGCTGTGCAGAGGGGACAGGCCTGTCGGCGTTGGTGGTAGCAGAGTGCCACAGTGGTCAAGAGATGGATGGGAAGAACTAACAACCACCAAATGTCCATCACCACCTTCAACTCGCCATGCCCTTTACACAATGGTGAATTGCGGGAGCGGCTCCGCATTATGTCTTCGGCATTGGCGAGGTTGGCAAGAAGCCACAGGCCGGCACTCTCTGTTGGATTGGATCGCCATCATTCCCCATCCGGCCAAGATGAACATGAAAGAGTTTTGGCTGAAGCCATGCCAGACTCTATGATAGCTCCTGTCTGCGCTGCGTGCGGGTCAGGGGGAAACTTGGGTCCGTGAGCACAATACAATCAATGCAAGGCCCAGAGACGGTCGCAGGAGCGGCGCCTGCGCCATGCCCACTTGGCGGCTGGCGGGATAAAACGCCGTCGAGTGACGGAATGGCACCATGGACTCCCGTGGTGGACTTTGTGGAGAGAAACGCTTGTATCAAAGGTGAGCACGGTTTTCAGCCCACGACAGAATAGGGGTCAGTCACTCCCAGTGGGGGGCTTCAACCGACAGGGCGCAAACTATTGCTGTTATCGTGAAAGAGGCTGGAGTCAACTTGGAGAGTCAGTAGAACCAACAGCTTGGCAAGCTATCGGCGAAGGCGAGCCTCGGCTGTTGAATCCCAACGAGGTGAGACATGATGGTCAAATAATAGTCAGGACAGACATCTTGTCCAGAGATGCCGTGGGCAAGCAATCAATCAATCAATCAATGCCCAAACCAAGACTGGGATCTTGACACTCATGGGCCCGTGTAACACGAGCCAGTGTAAGACATTCATCACGGTGCTCCATACACAATGCAATTTGCACTCGAATGCAGAATGACCATGGGGATTCCTGCTGGGTCACTGTCAATTCTCCGTCCGTCAGAACAGTGCATCTGTCCACGTCCACGTGGTGATCGAGTCAAACGGCACTAGCCAAGGCTTGGGTCGCCAGCCTCCTCAAGCCATCTTTAACCGGCACTGGCACTGGCACTGGCAGGCAAGGGTCGGCAAGGCTCTGCCAACCAAACCCAAAAGGTTAACGCTGGCATCTCTCTCCGCGTCGCATCACATCGTGGCTTGCTCTGAGGACAGGTAGGGCACGCGAGATGGAGTCAAGCCCAATTCGGTACAAGTTACGGACGACTCGCGACGACGACGGAGTGCGCCGTGAGGAACCCATGTCGATCTTGAAAAGAGGGGTTGCGAAAGGGGGTGGTCGCCTTCCTTCAAGCAGGGCTTCGGCAGGGGACAATGTGCCATGCCTTGAGTGCCGTCCCACGTGAGAAGCACGCCACATACGGGGATGGCGTGCCGTTCAAAGGCAGTCTCATTTGACGACGCGCCGTCTCTGTGGTCAGTCAACACAAGCGAGATAGCAAGCCGGTCCGGTTGTTTTGTATGATCCCGAGACCGTTGCCCTCGTTTGTCGGCCTCAGAGAATGCCCATCGAAACTGTCATCGAAACGTTGTAGGGCTAGAAGGAAGCGGCCGCGAGCCGAACCCTCTAGTCAATGCCGCACGTGGTTATGGGTCTGGCAGCTCTCGTAGCATCAACTTGGATTGTCAGCAAGGAGCTTGTTCACCGTCTGCAAAGTCGCGAGACTTTGGGAGCCTTGATTGCTGCCCAAAGCATTTTGTCCACTTTCCTGTCTGCTGGGTGGCCCCGAGTGGTCCGCAGTGATTGTGGATATTGCCATCCTGGAATGGTTAGAGGGATCTGTGTTGTGTTCCATGATCGTTCTCTCGTGGGTTTCCCAGGTTGCTGGCACATGGCAAAGTACTTTGTACTTCGCGTGGCCGGCAAGGGATTGAACGAGACCGGCAGAAGAACCCTGCACATTTGATTCAATTGCGCCCCGAGATGATGGTGCATCCAGAACTCAGACGCATGCCTTCAGTCTCTGGTTTCAAAACACTGGTATCGGATACGTTTTAGTGGCTGTTGATCGAAAGGGTTGATGCCTGCAGAGGAGAGGTCGTCTTCATGCGCTAGGGTGAAGCAAGAGACACAAGTCTGTTGTGGTGATACACATCCTTATTGTTAGAAACAGGCTGTCCGTCGTACCGTCGAGCCGCCCTAAGCTGACGATGGCGCTGGATGCGCAGTCAGCCGTCACGCTCCGACCAACAATATGCAAATCGCCCGCTGGTGAGCCGAATGGACGGGTCGACCGGTCCTGTTTGTGCATGTTGATGAAGCGATCCGACCCGATGCCATGCCATGCCATGCCATGCCACATGGCCACATGGGCATCTGTATGGACAACCAACCGTTCCCGTCAGACGGCTCCAAGCACCGCTAGTAAGCAACAACTTGACCCAAGCAACAGCTCCAAGCTCCAGTGGATCATAAGGGTCCCGGTCCGACACATTGGTCACCGCCTTGGACCCTCATCTGCTTGTCTTGGCCGAAGAGAAAAAGAAAGAAAAAAGAAAAAAAGAGCTTCTTCGTCGGCGATGACGTCCGCCTCCGGACGAGATTATCCACAGTCTCGACGACTT
This sequence comes from Fusarium solani, assembly GCF_023522795.1. Classification (NCBI taxonomy): domain Eukaryota; kingdom Fungi; phylum Ascomycota; class Sordariomycetes; order Hypocreales; family Nectriaceae; genus Fusarium; species Fusarium solani. The sequence continues at coordinate 3,242,224 of NW_027072154.1, forward strand.
GCCGTAATAAGTCCCGGGGTTATTGGGAGGCTTTGGGTCTGTGGCTGGCCTGGAACAATGCAGCTGTGGGAAGGCGCCTTATGTCGGCGTCTAAGCGACCCCACTACTCGTGTTGCAAACGCGTGGCTTCCTCAAACCCACGTGGCGGGCTCCACCAGTGCGACGAGCAGGCTGGAGCCTTGTTGGATTTTACTGCTAGCCCCACACCCTCGCTTTTTGTTTCCGACACCCAAATGGCATTGAGTCGACTGAGTGCTCGGATGTGGATCTCTGCCGAGTATCAACGGTGATTGAGAAAGGCGAGGTTCGAAGTCTCTGCTATCAGCTCTAGCCCTGCCACGGAGGGTCAGATAGCTATTTGGTTGGGTGTGAAGCCGCTTCCGTGCTGTTACTTCAGACTTGTTTGCCAAGAAACCATGTAGATCGTTGCCGAACCCATAAACGATCGCATACCCATCAGTCTGTCGTCGGTGGATTCTGAACAAATCACACGTTGATGTTTTGTGCCGATGCAAGATTGGGTTTGTACTGTAGCTAGACATTGCCGGATCGGATCGTCTAGTCTTGACTTTCGTCCTGAGCCTCCGGGCTCATCTTGCCTGGCTGTGCGAGAACGTTCCGAACTTGCAGGAGGGTTCGGATGAAATCTCTTCCCCTATGGGGCTGGAGGAGGACAGCCTTCTGTTTCATCAGACTGGGCGTTCGGGTTGGGCTCTCCAGTCAACGTTCCGCACAGCGGATTCCTTGTGTGACGAGCTCTGCCATGGGCCACGTGGGAATGCCGACAAGACGGAAAAAAGTGACCAGTCATAACCTGGGCTTTGCTCGAGACTCCTCAGCGACCTCTGCTGTGCCTCATTGGGCAGATGCCTCCCATGATGCCCATCATAAATGAGATGTCAGGTTGAGCGTCTGAGTATCAGGAATTGTCTCTCGTGCGAACCTCAGGTGACCTGGGGCGTTGTTCCCTGTAGAGTAGTCAGCTCGCCGTGCTCCAGTTGCGGTGCGGTGCGGTGTAGGGATTGAATGGTTGAAGGCAACAGTTCTGACACCAAAACCCGATTATTCCCAGGCTCGAGCAGAGGCTTTGGACTCTTGCAAACGACGTTGAAAACCCTTACTGAGCCAATAGTATCGGGCTATGTGTGCCATCTGGCGAGTGAGTTCTAACCACCGGGCCAGCCGTGATGGGCCACCACGCCGAAATTGTCCATGTCCATGCGCTTGATGCGCAAACCAATTTGCTACCAGTTTCCCAGCAAAGCCGTTGGAAGGTTTCGGCGAAATGCGTGTTGTGCAACGACCATTGCCCGCTCAACCGAAATCATGCCAGCAGACGCCGGATGGGCTGATGATGGCTGGGGGTTTTGCCGCCCGATCTCCCAAGGGTGCCACTTCGTCGTCGTTGCAACCGTCGGTCCATCACCTTCGGGATGCCGATGACTTGGGACTAGGGCAGCCGACTGGCTCTGTCCTGGGCATGACGGAATATCGCGTCCCTAGTTGATGGAGCAGCACAAGCATTCTCGTCTCGCACCTGGACTTGCGACACGGCCCGCTCAACACAGCAAGCTGTCTGGGGGGCTCCAAGGAACAGGGGCTTAGCGACGGGAGGCCAAGGAAAATGGCGGCAGATCCTCCGATGTCCTTCTCTTGCCCCCGCGGCATCTTCTCGCTCTGGCATTGGCACCGTACGAGGACCCAGCCGTGAATTTGGAAAGGAGACACTAGCGATACCCTAGCGAAGCGCGCCTACGACAAGGTGGAGGAGCGGTTAACGATTACCGTGACACTAATTGCTGGCGTCGGTCGGTTATGTTAGGTGTGTGCCCTCTCAGCGGCTATTCCTTCCTCGAGCCATCAGCACCAGTAGATCTTGGCGATGAAGCATCTGGCCGCTTTCTTTAGAATCCGGTTGCGATTGCTGAAAACAAGTATCACAATGGGGATGAAACGAGTGATGGGTTGCGTAAGCTGAGGGTCGACTGAATTATTGTGGTTTGGAAAATGATGTGACCGGCCTGTGCCTTCCTTCTTGGTACCTTCGTGTGTTCAGGCAGGAAGGTAGGCGGCTGCTTGCTCCTTCCCAACCCACACCGAGCAATCTTAAAGAGGCTCTGAACATCAACCTGTCGAAGTCTTACTGGACCTCTCCCAGTCTCGATGGCTTCACCTCACCGCTAAATTCATGGTCGTTTCAAAATCACGTTACCCGTGCCAGACCAGGTCGGCTGCTCCGAAATCACAACCCCGTGTTGTGTTCTCCAGCGCGAGTTATGACCGCGTGGCTCGTCGACGGGATTTTGAGTCGAGTTGAATTGCTCGGCCGGCCAAGGTCTGTCACAGGCCCCGGCCCCTGACACGGGACAGATTCCATTTGGGCTTCTAGAAGCTAGGACGAAGCACAGAGGCGCCGACCGTGCAAATCCCAATTTCGCGTCAGGGAGGGCATGATGCGCCCTTGTTCAACCCTCAAACGGTCAAGCGAGTGTGACGTGATGATTGAGCCAAGATGCTGACAGGTTGGCTAGGCATAGATTTCGGCTGCGATATCCGTTGAACTAATGATCGGTGTCCTGGAGATAGCCTGGAGCGGGAACAGAGAGCTGGAACACTTCAGTACCTAACCCCCGTCGAGTCAATGGCGTATCGGCAAACAGCCCTGAGAGCCTTCACTGTCCAATTGGGCCTGCTCTGCACAAGAACGACGGTGTCGGCGGCGCACATTGAGGATCTAAGCTTCACCAGCAACACCCGGTGACAGTTAGCTTGGCACCAAGCATGCGTTTGGCGTTCGTCAACACCCATTTCCCGTCGTCTGGCCTCTCTCAAACGCCACTGTACCATGTGCTTCTCATGCTGCGCTCAAGAAGCACGATGCCACCAAAAACTATCTCGGAGTCAGGAAACTGGGTTAGCGCTGATGAGCATGACAGGGTCCGAAGAAGATGAAGCAAGCATGGCATCAGGCATGTGAGGGTACCCAGACAGGGCCATGCCCGTCTATCAAGAGCGGCTTTGCTTTTGGTCGTCTCGGGGTTCTCCAGCAGCCGTTTCAAAGCGGTGTTTCAGTATTAACCCTTCTTGTTGCTGCCGACGAGACTGACAGGCATCAGCATCCATTGCCAAGTTGGCCTAAAACCGGGCTCCCGTCCCTGTCCCCTCGCGAACTGCTACAGGCGAAAGCCACGGACACCACCAGCATGGAAGGGAGGTGAGAAAGTGCTGATTTACCCCAGCGTCGGTGCACACCAACACCAACGAGACGGGAAGACTCTGGCATTGCTCCGACGGCTGCATGCTCGGGTGCAATTTGCAAAGCAAACCTACCTAGGCAAAGAGGCGGCGCGTGGGGCAGAGTTGGGGTGGGCCATGCCCACAGCGTGGTTGCATGGTTGCAGGGACATGGGCGTTCTCAGCGCATGGCCACAACGTGACGCGGTGGATGGAGGCATTGAGCATGGCTACAGGGAAGACAGTCGGCCGAATGCAGCTTAGGACGGTGGGAGGAATCCCTGGAGCCACGCGCGCCCAAGGGGGCACTTGCAAGGTGGCTGCCCAGAGCAAAAAGGTGCTGCTCCTGGAGAAGATTGGCTGTGGGAGCAAGGCATGCACTGCAGCGCCCAACAGGAGTCCACGCCTGCACGACCTGGCCTGTCTTGAATTAACATTCACCAAGAGAACGGGTTAATGGGAGGTGTCACCTAGTTTCCCCTGCTGGGTTGAGTTCTTTGCTGACAACCTCCAGTGACTCCAGGACCTACCTACAGAGCCAGGATCAGCTCATGGTCAACCTCGCCTGGCTGCTTTGCTGCACTCTCCCTCTCACACTTCATTCGTGTGTTCAGCGGGCTCACGACCCCATTCGTGCTATGCACTAGCCCGGCCGGCCCTTTGTTTCTCATCAGAGGGTCGTACAGGCTTTGCCTCCCCCTTCCCATCCATCCATGTCTACCAGTCTACCTGAGTTACCTCCTACTTACCTACCTCGAGGCAAGCGAGCATTCCATCCTAGATGTCGCCCACCGTAGTGCCTAGCCGACCCACCAAAAAGATTGCAGCAACCATCCATTGAAAGAAATCATGGGAGAGCGCTGGAGGATCAGGCTTTCGGCTGGGCCACTTCGGCGCCAGCTTTGGATGCCTTTGCCCGCTGGACTCAATGGGATTTGCAATGGGGCGCCCGCCTAGGCGACACCCGCCATCGTCGTGGTTGCACAGGGTACGCTCGTGGCGGGCAAGCCACCGGAGGAGAGCCTGCTCGGGTCGCTACTGGCTGGAAAAGGTATTCCAAAGAATGATTCTGACGCTGTCGAAAATGGGGGATTGGGCGGATTTACTGGCCATACGGGACCAAAGATATCAAGCATGCGCTTCCATACCGTCCAGACAGTCCTCGCGTACGCCATGTGCCAGCTAGCGGGCTACTTGTACAAAGTCCGTCTACTCATCCCTCGGTCAGTCAGGATGCGGAGGGGCCAGAGTGACTGTCCCCCGCTTGCGCAGCGCAGACCGCTGCAGATCAGCAAGAGTGATGCAGGCATTCTGCAGACCTCCAGGCTGGGTGTCGAGTGGTCCCCGGGCTGTGAACCCTCAGCAGGTATCATGCCCTAACGCGTTACTTACAGTGCCTTAGCGCAGGTAGCTCCAAATGTGAACAAGAGCGGAGGTGAATTGGGGTCCCAGCGTCGAGGCCAGTAATGCGAGTTGCTAGAAGCGGTGGTCCTTTCTTGGGATCCCAGCCTCTTGGCTCCTGGGCTCGCTCTGGGCAGCAGCTCCACGCCAGAGACTCTCAAAGTCTTGGTGGTTGATGCTATCATATGATTGACCGAGCAGACAAAGGAATACGGCAACTGAGGAGCAGTGTGAGAAGCGAGGTAGGTATGCTGCATCGGCCGGCAGAAGGAGGGCTGATTCCTGACGACGGTCCTTTCATGTCGGGATTATTGCCGAGTGGTTTCTCTGTTGTGATTTCTGATTACCGGCAGCCCCTCTTCTCTGTGGTCGTTTCCCCTCCTTTCACGCATCCGTCCATGTCGGTCGGCTTGCTCCTATGTGCGTGCTGCAGTCGGATCCGATTAGAGTGTGCCCGTACGGTACCGGTGCCCGGCATTCCCATGCACCGGACTGCCTCTAGTTAGTCATCACCGACACTATGGATACCTGAGTAGAGTAGGTGGCTCGCTCACCACCGTCCGTGATTACGTTCCCGTCGGGAGCAGCCAGTTTGACCGAGGCCGGGCTGGAGAGTTTTACTGGTTTGACGCAGCGGGCTGGCAACAGAGCTGGCTGTCTGTCCTCGTCTTGGTCGCCCCCTGGGAGCCCGCCAACCTGCGCTGAAGCATCCATGGAAGCCCGCGGCCAGGGCTGGTGTATCACTGAGCGAACCCCTGTTACACGGCGCACCAAGTACCCGCTACCTAGGTAGGTGATCAAGATGGATGGGGTGGATTGGACTCCATGGATGGTTCTGTGGGCGTTCTCGTCTCGCTCTCGGCCTCAACTGTAATGTAATAGCCCACTCTGTTCTGTTCTGCACCGACCCGACCCTTTTTTTCTCTGTTCATCCATCGCCTCAGCGGAGTCATCGGAGCCCTGGCCCTGGTTCTTTGCCCTCTTTTGACCCTGACCCTGCCCTGACCCTGGCCTTGGCTAGCCCGCTGTTCTCAGCGCCCAGATTAGCCCCGGCGTCCAGTGCGTGGTGCGTGCGTGCGTACCTTGTACGGAGGAGGAGCCCTCAGAGAAAGACACAAACCCACCGGCTCTCGATGGCGCCCTCTCTCTTGGTAGAACATGGGTCTCTAGACGCACGCCGCCTAGACGTCCCCGTCCACCCCTCTCCTCGCACCCCACCCTCCCCTCAAGTGCGCCCATCTCCAGCCAGGGCCGGTCTTGGTCTTGTCTACCCTCTCTCTACCTTGCCTATCCTATCCTATTCTAATCCTGCCTATCCTATCTCTCTGCCCGTGTCCCACTTGCTCTCGCCGCGTCCAGTCCATTTGCCTTCTTATTTGAACCTTCCCGCTGCCGTCACCAGAAAAACTCCCCTCCTTCTAACCTTTCTCGTTCCCGTTAGATGGCCACTCTGTCGCATACTCAAAGGCCCACGGATCACCAGTCTGCCTCTGATACCCTCGAACACGCTGCTCCACGCTCCTCTCTCTCGCTCTCGCATCGGCCGCCTCCTCCAGTTCCGGCCGCTCCTCCCCCAGACGCTCCCTCGTCCGCCGCCGCCGTGGTAGCTCCGCCCGCGCCATCCCACGTCACATCCTCCAACTCCAACTCCAACTCCAACTACGGCCACCGTCATACCCTCTCCTCCGTCTCGAGGCTGAACAATCGCTCGTCCACCAGCATCTTCGCCTTGGCCGCCGCTGCCTTGGATCGCACCCAGAGCGCCATCGCTACCATCTCGGAGCCCTCCATACGGCCTCGACAGTCCAGCGGTGCCCTCTCGCGGCTCTCCCTGCTCACGAGCTCCTCTCCCTCGTCGGAACCCTCCAGCCCGGACAAGTACCATCGTTTGAGAAGCACCTCGAGCCAGTCTCTCCTGGCCGGCTCCAATTTGGACAGCAAACTCGCTCCCCAGGCCGCCCCGGCGAACAATCCGCCCTCCCAGCCCTACTCGTCCACCGACCCGAACCACCCACTTCCGGTCAAGTCTCCCGCTACAGAGAACAAGATGCATCAGACATCCTCGCGCTTGCTGCGCATGACGGACGATGACCGGCCGTTCACAAAGGTACGTGCCCTCGCCCCGCGATCTTGTCTCTCTTCCTGTCCTGGAGTCTCCGCTCGAACCGTTTCCCCCTCGTGTGGATGTGTAACGTTCTGTGCCGTGTCCATGATTGCATTTCTCTGAAACGCTGCCTCTCCCGACAGCTACAAGCTACGACATTGGCTAACCTGGTTTCACAAACAGGACTTCAAGGATCTCTTTGCCACCCTGGTCGTCAGTCTGCTACCGCTCTCGGCTCACCGCGTCCGATTGACAAAGGTCGAGTACACCTTCCTGTCCGAGGATGCTATCAACAACCTCGGATCTCTCAAGTTCTCCCAGTCCAACCGCATGCCCGACCCCAAGGACCCTTCCCGCATTGTCACCACCACCACTACCACGACCTTCTCCATGGCCAAGGATATGGCCCGCTCTATCTGCCAACGTTTCCTCGAGGCCCGTTTTATCGAATCGGCCGACGGCAAGTACCAGCAGGTGTACACAATGAAGGGATCTGTCTGGCAATTGACACCAAAGGGCATCACAGTCCTGGACCGATTCTGTGCCCGAAATGGCATCCAGCAGAAGCAGGTGTCGGAACTTGCTAACCTCGGCGCGACCCAGCTGGTCCTTCTGGAGCGAGATTCTCAGACTGACAAGCTTCTCCACGATCAGGGCACTGTTGAGGTCATCTTCCGTCGCTTCGCCGGTGCTGAGGGTCGCAACGTCAAGCCTACCGTCAACGCCGCCGACTCGGACTCGTTGCATGATTACCGGGACGGTCTGACTGGTGTCAAGATGGCAGCCGAGCGCAAGGTCAATGGAAAGTCGTATCGTGACACATTCACGGGCAAGGCCACGACCGATTGGCTGATGGACTGCTCCACCATTGTCGATAAGCGGGAGACGGTCGAGGTTGCTACCCTCTTCGTCGAGTACGATCTGATGGAGCCCGTGGCCCAGGACCGCGCCTACATGTCCCAGAACCCCGGATGCAATGTCTTCCAGCCCACCAAATACGCCATCTACCAGCTGTCGCAAAGAGGCAAGGACCTGGTCAGCGGTGCGGCCACGCGAGGACGGGCGTCAGAGAGTGAGGGCGGTAACGCGTCGCAGCGAAACGGAATCACTCGGGACTCCAACACGCAGCGACTGGACAAGATCCTGAACGACCCTGCGCTCCGACTTCTCTTCCGCGAGCAGCTCCGCGACACGCACTGCGAGGAGAACCTGTCGTTCTACCAAGACGTTGACGAGTTTGTGCGCAGCTGCAAGGCTGCGACAAGGGCAGCTCAGAAGTCGCCCAACACCACAGCCATGGACAGCATCAAGGAGATTATGGCATCGGCATATGGTATCTACAATGCCTTCCTAGCTCCCGGATCACCATGCGAGCTCAACATTGACCACCAACTGCGCAACAACCTGGCGACACGGATGACCAAGGCTGTCGGGCAGGACGTGGCCATGATCGACACTCTCCAAGAGGTGACGTCTCTGTTCGAAGACGCCCAAAATGCCGTGTTCAAGCTGATGGCCAGTGTAAGTTTGGCTAACGCCAGCCCCCAAGCCCCCACGATGCCCGTTCTCGGACATGCCGACTGACACGCAAAACAGGACTCGGTACCAAAATTCCTTCGCAGCCCCAAGTACGAGCAACAGCTGCGCAACTACGAGTTTGACCTGCTCGGCCGAGGCCCCGAACGGAGCCAGAGCAGATCAAACCGGAAGTAGGGGCCGATGCTAGAGGTTCCGATTCCGAACGCCGACCCGACTTCCCGAGTGAGCAAGTCCGACTAGAGGCCTGGGCCCGGGGCTACAGGACCCTTGTGGGCACGACTCACCCATTCACACCATATGCCTCATTTCACGAGTCATTTGCATACAAACCATTGACTGATTTGGCTACCAAAGTGTTTGCCACTGTCGAAACGATACCACCTAGAGCCACCCCATCTCCTGCATCATCGGTGTTTTTGGTTTTTTTCTTGGTAATTTCTGCTCTATTGTTTTTTCCCTCTCCAATGACCATCCGGCAATGGTCTCTTCGGGCGCCTCCGACCACACCTCTCGGCCGCTTCCTAGCCGCCCAGCCTACCGGTGCCGGACCGGACACAGATCTGCCGCGGTAGCTATATTGGTTCTATGAAGATTTTTTTTCGTTACTGCTTTTCTGGAACCTTGGAGGCGCCCGCGGGTAGACGTTTCTGGTATAAGGTGGCGGAAGAAGAATTACACGGCCGAACATGGGATGGGCACGAGGCAAAGATTGATCGTCATGATGTAACGACGCATCCCGGCTTCTGCCAAAAAGGGTGATTGATCGAGTCGAGGCAACTACTTGATCAAAAGCAGACAAAAAGAAGGGGCCTTTACAGGCATACGGACGCATAGAAAAGGTGGACGCATTGACGACCGACGGCCGGGAATGCGAGAACATGACAAGGGATGGGACGGAAGCGCGAAAGACGTCCTTTCGACAAAAAAATTCGGCGGCATTATCCTTTTTCTCAACTCTTGTTGTTTTATTTGACCCCCCCCCCCCTTTTTTTTTTTTTTTCTTACTTGTTACGGCTTAACGGGATCATGTTGAGAGGCCGAAAGTAATGCATTGCATTGGAAGGAGTCGGGTACACGGCGGGCCAGCGCTGAATACAATTGTACATAGAAAAAGAAACCTGGACAGCCTCTTCTCGAGCTCTATCGAGAGAAGTATGGAAAGGAAGAAATGACAAAAATGAAGCCATCCTCGGGTTGATGTGATGTGATGTGATGTGTGTCTTGGTGGTGACAAGTTATGTGACCCACTCGACTGTCGGTGAAAACCTGCAACTCAAGGGATGATGACGATGCCAATCAAGACCTGGCCGAGTGACTATGAATCATGACTTGTCTTGGAACGCGGCAGTTGTTGGCATGGATGAGATGACCCGGACTATGGGTCGGATAGAAACCTAACAGTCGGGTTGGAAGTCATTGGAATGCCCAGCAGGTTTGGTTTGACAAGTCCAAGAATGTTGTGTTTCCGAATCGTTAGAGTCGAAGAGAGAGGCTGAGGATGATTCAATAGCACGCGATGCGCTACCAATGGGAGACTGAGGCTTGTTTCGAGACTGATGGCATGAACTGGTCGCTTCTATTGCTGTTCCTGAGACCTTGGCAGATGTCGCGATGGTCTAGGCTCGAATCTCACAACGAGGGTGATTGATGATGTCTTCTATTATTAGACTAGATGCATGAAGAAACTAGGCAAAGTCTTTACAGAATCTGCACTAGTATCGTCATAATTCCTCAATAAAATTTGCTCTAATTTTACAATGATCCCTCCTAGATCCCTAGGTTCGGCATCTTCCTTATCTCTTTGACTGCGCGAAGGCTCCCACACGGTACCAGTCTCCACTACTAGGTCACTATCTAAGTCGCTCGCTAGCTTGGTGGCAATGTGTTAGTCCTGTATCTTGATTTGGGTGAGGGTAGAGAGATACTGATCGTAATTGGCTAAGATCCCTGTAAGATACCCAATGGGAGCCTTCGCGCAGTCAAAGAGATAATCTGGAGAGAGGCCTCGAGTTCGTGATTGGTCAGATCGCGAGGACAGTTCCTGAGGGTGAAGCGACAACAACTCATCCCTTGGACAAACCGGCATAATTGATTCACTGTAAAATATTGCAAAGAGCATAGGAAAAGAAAAACAACAAAAGCCTATAGATAAGAACAATATTACACGTCCCAAAGATAACTATCGTGAATATGATGATGAGCAAGCCACGCTCAGTCTTCATCTCGTACCTGCATACTCCTCGCATGGAGGCTGAACAGCAACAACCAATGCAGTAGAAAATGGGCTTTGTTTAGGGTAGACACAACACGAGTCGAAACGGATTTTGCTGATTATTACTCCAAGACATGTCGAAGAAAATAAAGCCTTGTTTCCTTCAAGGGAGAAGAAATTTTGACCTGTCTCAGCCAACCACCTTCTCCGTCCAGCTTCGAGATCATCACCCGATGCTGAAAATAATCTCTCTCTCTTTCTCTCCACCTTGGCGATAAGCTGTTGGTCAAGTTTCAAGCCCTTTTGTTGTGCGTTGTTGCTGCAGGCGTTCAATAATTGCGACAGTTTGTCATTACGCCATCAGGAACAAGAGACATGGTTACGCAACACCACCTTGACAGTTTTTTCCCTTCCAGCTTTTGTCAAAAGGTGGTTGGAGAAAAAGGGAGAGAGCTGTACCCCTCATAAAGATTTCGGTCAAATACAATTCGGGTCTTGGCTCACGTCTAGACTTAGAGATGATAGTCGGAGGAATGCCTTTTTGTTGTTGTGCTTTTTTGCCGGTGAAGACCTCCTCGACAGTCCGACGCAGTGTAGACTCTTTCTCTTTCACCTGCCAATGTCTCACTGTTTGCCCTCCCTTGAGTTGGTGGCCTCATCTCCCCTCCCTTGCGTACTGGAATGATACGCTGACCATCGTGATACCGCTTGTTTACCATTCTTTGGTGACGGGATTGGCTGCGAGACTTTGTCTCAGCCCTCAGGGGGAGGAGGGAGAAAGGGAGGGCCAAGGAGCATTTCCTCTCCGTTGGGGACATGCCGAGCTGAGTCCTCCGATTAGAGATAAAAGAGGCCATCGTCGACGTCCAGAAACCGCATCTTCTTTCCTCACCACTCTCATCATCTCAAGCATCATTCGTCCTTTGAGCCTCTTCGGTTTCAATCCCACACTCGTTCAAACAAACGTTCTCGCCCAAGTCACTCACTTTTGACCAGCTACCCTCATTCCTTGCAAAGCATCTTGCCTTTCGCACCTCTTTCGAAACACCCCTTTTTCAAAGAAACCAACCAACAAAACCTTCAAAATGTACGCCCAGAACGCCGTCGTCCTTGCCCTTGCTGGCCTCGCCGCTGCCCAGACCACCACCACTCCTGGTCCCGTCCCTGTTCCCACCGGCTCTTCCAACGGTACCATCACCGTCACCAAGGTGTACGACGTCTACACCACCTACTGCCCCGGCCCCACCAGCTTCGTCTTTGGCGGCAAGGACTACGTCGTCACTGAGCCTTGCACTCTGACCATCACCGACTGCCCCTGCACCGTCGTCGAGACTCACGCTCCTACCTGGATCCCTCAGCCTCCCCCGTCGTTCCCGGCTACCCCCAGAAGCCCGGAAAGCCTGTCCCTGGCCACCCCCACGCTCCCGGATGTGAGGGCGATGAGTGCGAGTACCCCGAGAAGCCTGGCAAGCCCGTCACCCCTGAGCAGCCCGGAAAGCCCGTCACTCCTGAGCAGCCCGGAAAGCCCGTCACTCCTGAGCAGCCCGGAAAGCCCGTCACTCCTGAGCAGCCTGGAAAGCCTGTTGTCCCCGAGCAGCCTGTCAAGTCTGAAGTTCCTGCTTGTGAGGGTGATGACTGCGCTCCCGTCATCGTCAACGGTGCTGGTGCCATCCAGCTCAGCCTCGGTCTCGCTGCCGTCTTCGGTCTCCTTGCCCTGTAAGCTCTTCAACTCAAGACAAGCACCATTGAGCTGCAAGAGCGTGAAGCAGCTGTTCAGATGGCACGAGAAAAGCATTTTGCCTGTCCGCCTCTGATTGCATCTGACGACCAAACACGCCATGATTCATCACGAGCGCGCAACGACACTTTATTCTTCGATTCTTTATTTTCTTCTTCGTCCTCCTAGAGGAGTAATGATCACTTGGTAGTTTCTGTGGGATTTTCTGCACTCGCATTTAGACCGTGAAGGAGAGGGGAGCTTCTATCCGCCGGCCTCTCTTCTCAGCTTGGGAAGAGGGAGGGAGGAAGAGAGACCATCTATTCCGGGGGTTTGGGAGTTGTTGATCTCCTGAGCTGGCTCTCTTTCCTGGTCTTGTTATCAGGCAAGGGGGTATGCAAGGGAGGAGGGGGTTCTCGATTTTGGTTTCTTGGTAGAAGGGGGAAAGGGGAGATTTGGAAGGCATTTGCATTGCTAGGAGATGATTTGTATCGTTCTTGTAGATACGCAAGGTACCTGACGCAATTTTATCATTATGCCCTTAAAAAGATGCCTTGAGGTTCCATACATGGTTGACGTGAACCGCTCATAACTCATCCTCGTGGCCGCCCATTCTTTGGTTTCTTGGTCTGAAAAGCACATTGACTCCAACCTAAACGCCAAATCCCAACAAACAGCTCTTCAACGGGTCGTGATCATGATTTTTCGTATTGTTGATAGGGGTAGCCATGTTTAGTGTCGTCCAACTCGGAATACCTCTGGTCTTGTGATGGATAAGCACCAAAATGATCTTGAGAGTTGCTGTTGCTGTCGCTATGATACGCAGTGTTGGGGAACCCAAGCCCTGGCTGATCTGATCCTACCCCTAGAGGCTGCACCACCGGGGGGCTTAGAGTACCATTCCGCTGTTGATAATAATCCCCCACGCTTGAAGAGCGCGAGTGGCTTTCATAGGCCAGGTCCGAGCCCATCACATGCTGCCCAGGGCCGATACCTGGAGGGAGGAGAGGACCCAACGGCGCCATTCCTGAGGACTCAGATCCCGTTGGGGTTGGCGACTGGAGGCTCCCAGGAGAGTTGGTCCTCACGCTCTGGGTGGACTGGTTGACCGATACCATGTGAGCCTTTGCGGCAAGCTTGTCGACCAGTGATCCATGAGACTTCTTGAGCGTCTTCTTGACAAATCCTGCCATGAGCATGTTGCACCGCAAGTCGACATCTTCACGGAGGTAGAGTCCTGTCATGGGTGCGCCGAGGCCTAACTCGACGGGTTGCGGTGGCTCTCCTGGCATGGAACCGCCAATAGACCACCGATCACGGATGTCGAGCCCCATGGGTGCGTAGCAATGAGTCTGAAGGCCTTCGGGGAGATCATAGAAGGCACAAGTGTACGAGACCTGACCGGAAACAACACCGCCTGGGAGATAGTCGATGCGGTCGGTGAGGGAGTACCAGACACACCGCTGCTCTTCAGCCGAAGCGTGTGGCGGAGGGGGGATTGAATGACGCTCCTTGATGAGAGGGTTGAGGTCTATCATCTCGAGGTGGTCATGGAGGAAGTCGATAACGACCTGGCGGGTGATGCTCGAGGGCAAGGGCGTGATTGTGGTGAATGTATGCCGTGTCATCTTTGGTGATGCTGATGATGATGAGGGGGTGAGACTTTGGCGTGAAGCGTGATGAGCAGGAGGCACCGTTGATCAAACGGACGCGTCAACCTGTCGAATGACAAGAAGGAACGAGTACCGAGGAACAAGACAAGCGCGGCAGGGAGCGAGACAGTATATGAAACAGAGGCCGTGTCGTGTCGTGCAAGTTGGCAGTCTCTTTGTTGTTGTGCAAGCTGAGTTCCATGCATGATGACAGAGGCTTCCAAAGCAAGCCTAGGTTTCCTCTCGTAATGTGAGACCCTCCCTAGTCGCATCAAGTCGCAAGGTAAGCCACAGTCGTACCGAAGAGCTCGGGAGTTGGCCACTAGCTCCATGGCTTGGCCCAAGTGGGCAATTCATCGTCACCGCGCTTCCCAGACGACGCCATCCTTGGGGTCATCTCCCGCGGAGGAGCGAGCACCGAATCAGATGGTACTTGGGGATATCCAGTGCCGGGATAGACGAGGGCAAGCTCGCTCTTTCGGCCTTAGGCAAGGCATAATAGCCATCGTTACTCAAGAGGGTGAGATTTTAGTCTTGGTTGACCGTGAGGATGATGAGTGAAACGCGGCAACTAAGTCGCCGCGGGAGGAAGCCAGGCCGCACCTTCCATCCCTGGCAAGTTGCGGCTGTGTGCACCGGGTGTCGCGGTCTCGCGTCTACTAGCCCCGGAACCAACACTTGCCGCGCGGGCCTCGGGAGCCGCCTCATCCGGCAGGGAACCACTCAGTGTAACGAAACACCAAAACGGCAAAAACACCTCTCACTCCTCTGAGGCTTTGATTTTAATGATCATAAAGTTATGATCAAATAATACTAATATTCTAGAAAATCATCATAAAATGAGATAATATCCTTAAAGTAGGATAAGTCTGCCCCTAATTAATACTTATAATAAGTAGAGAGAGAAAAAGTCAGGCTCTGGCTAATAAAGACATTGACTTAGGTACTTAAAAGCTGTTGGGCTTATTTATCTATAATGAGTTTGGTTGGAGTAGTATCCAAGCTCTAGCGTGAGGGGGAAAAGAAGTATAGTTATGTCCAGTGAGGGTGTGTTTTATGTCATGGGAAAGCCGACATCTTAGCCTACCAACCTATCTATGGATGTTTGTTTGTGGTCAAGTTTTTCGACCTGATCGATTCTAGTAATGTCTTTGGCCCCGGTCCAGTTCGGCCAGTCCGTCGCGGTCATCAGCTTTGTCGACTTGAACTCGGTAATGGTGTCGAAGATGCAAGTAATCCTTATTATTCGGGTCTGTCCGAAGATCGACTTGCTGCCTTGTCGAACATCCCTTGGTTGTCAGAGTCCATCGGGCTTCCCGTCTTTCCTACGTCCGCGACGTTGTCCGTCGTCGACCTTCGTTCGCCTGTCGACGCTCGTGCTGCCTGCGCAGGCAGACTCAACGACACATATTCACATCCAGCATCAAAAGGCCAAGTTGCAAAATCAGCTCGCCAAAGCGGCAGCAGCACAAAATACCATTTTAGCTTTATATAACGCAACAGTCTCGCCCATCCATGCCATGACATCCATCTCATGTCTGATTATATCCCGGTCCCTTCTGACCATCCCATCGCAATCAAAGCAAGCCTCCCTCCCAGTCTTTTCAAGCTTCCCAGCATTCCATCTTCTGCCCTCCCGCGTGTAAAGGAGTGTCAGGGTATCATTCAAAAGTTTCCCTCTATGTGTATCAACAATGCGCCTGAAATGAGTGTCGTGGTCATGCCAAATGTCCAAAAATGCTAAATATGCCCAGGTCGTTGAATATGCAAAAATGAGTGTCCGTGAATCGTAAATATAAACATGTCGTCATCCAATAGACATTAGTTTAAGGAGTGTCATGAATAGTTGAAAAAGGGATTCGTCGAAAATTAAATGAAGAGCAGCGCCGCCATTGAGAGAAGGGCGACGACGGATGCCAAGCTGGCAGAGATGCGAGAGGCAGCTCCTTCAACTGTGGCAGGTGTCGTCGTCGCTCCGGCAAGAGCCGAAGTGCGCGTCTCAAGGTGTGACTGACGCTCTGAGGTCTCAGTAGCCTTGCTTCCAGGAGCAGAGGCGCCTGTCTCGGTGCCCTCGGTCTCAGTGGCCTTGCCTCCAAGGGCAGAAGCGTCAGTGCCAGCAGCCTCAGTCTCGGTAGCCTTGCCACCCTCGGCTGAAGCGTCTGTGGCAGTCGCCTCAGTCTCAGTAGCCTTGCCTCCAAGGGCAGAAGCGTCGGTCTCAACGGCCTCAGTCTCGGTAGCGTCTGTGCCGAGAGCCTCGACAGAACCGCTTGGTCGAGCAGCCGTTGTCACAGTAGCGGTGGTCTCTGGAGACTCAGACTCAGACTCACGGGCATCAGACTCGCGGGCCTCCGAGTTGCTAGACCCGCCGGTTGCTGTCTCTTCAGCCCCGTCAGTCGCCGAGGTCTCCTCAGCTGCTTCATCATCGTCCGTCGCAGTGGGCTCTTCAGTAGCTTCAGCAGCAACCGAAGACTCATCCTCGGACGCTGCCGTAACACTGGCCTGCGAGTCCTCTGTTGTCGTTACAGCGTCAGCCGCGACCGAACCCGTAGGTTCGTCTTCCTCTTGCTGAGTCGAAGTAGGCTCAGACGCTTCAGTGACTGAGCCCGAATCATCGGTGGTCGCTGCTGCCTCTTCCTCTTGCTGGGTCGAGCTGGGCTCAGACTCTTCAGATGCCTGGCTGGTTGGCTCGGAATCATCTTCGGCAGAAGTAGGACTGGGCTCTTCTGTGGCCTCTGCAGTTGGGTCGACGATCTCCGTGGTTGCCTCATCCTCGTCCTCAGCTGAAGTGGGCGCAGCAGTCTCCTCAGGCCCCTTCGTAGTAGCTGGTGCAGTTGGATCGATAATTTCAGTGGTTGGCTCAAGATCTTCTTCGGTCGTGGTCAGGGCCTCGAATCCGCCCGTGCTGGCCTCGACTTGTCCGGATGTCTCGACATCAGGCTTGCCAGTGACCTGAGACTCGGGGCCGGAATCGGTCGTGGCAGGCTTGGTATCCTCACCCTCACAATAGTTGATGAATTGTCCAAACTTAGGCTCGACATAGGACTGGAGGCCAGTCTTAGCATCGCCCTCGTTTTCAGTGATACAGTCTGTGCAGGCCGCGTAGCTGCCCATGAAAGAAGAACCCTTGGCGCAGAGCTTGTCAGACTTTCCGACAGAGAGAGCGATCTTGTAAGCACCATCGCAGTCATCGAAACAGACTGCAGGGGCAACATCCCGCTTGCTGAACATGTGCATTCCACGGCGCTGGTGGGCGCTGGGGATGTAGTCGTAGGCTTCAGCGACGGAGGTTGTGGTGGTCGTGGTGGTAGGCTTGGGCCAGTCGCTCAAGGTCGTCTGGGAAGCCCAGTTACCGGTGGTGATGGTTGTGAGCGTACCATTGATAACCTTCTCCTCGACAACCTTCTTGAAGATGTCATATGAAAGACCGAAGGCCTCGGGGTTCAGGTTGAAGTATCCCTCAGACGGGGCGTAGTACGAAGTCTCGTTCTTGCGCCATCTGATCTTCTTGAACTTGGGAGCAGGGATACAGTACTTGGGCTCACACAGGTAGTCGTCCTCAGGTGGCTCAGACCAGAAGTTGCATGACTTGGGCTTGGGAGGGCTGCAGACGTAGCCAGGCTTGCAGCCAAAAGTGCGGTCCGAATCGATGGCCAGGGGCTCGGAGTTGCCTGTAGGCTTGGGGCACAGAGTGATGCTGAAGACGGACGAGACGGTAACCGTGGTAGGAGGGGGGTTCACGGTTTGCGCAACAACCAAGGTGGTGGTGTAAACTTGTGTTGGTCCAGGGACCACAGACACAATCGTCTTGCCATCCTTGGTAATTGTGACGGTCTCCGCAGGTAGCTGCTCGGTGACGACCGAGACGACGGTTCTTCCAGGAAGAGTGGTGATCTGACCAGGCTGGGTAACAACCACAGTTCGGACAACAGTCTCTCCTGGGAGAGTCGTGACTTGGCCATCTCGGGTCACCGTCTGGGCCTCCCTGGTGACAGTGGTGACAACCGTTTCGCGTGGTCCGGGAACCTGCTGCGTAACAACTGACACGACGGTGCTTCCAGGAAGAGTTGTGACCTGGCCAGGCTGAGTGACAACCACAGTTTCTCCGGGAAGAGTTGTGACTTGGCCATCTCGGGTTACTGTCTGGGCCTCCCTTGTGACAGTTGTGACCTCGCCATCAAGCGTGACGGTTCTTCCTGGTTCAGTCACAACGATGGTTTCCTCTTCGGTCACGACAATGGTCTCTCCTGCTTGAGTCACAGTCCTTCCCTCTTCGGTAATAACCACTGTCTCGCCATCTTCGGTGATAACAACCGTCTCACCCTCGGTTACGACAACCGTCTCAGGGGGCTTGGTCTCGGTGAGTGTCACAGTTCGTCCCTCAGTCACGACAACGGTTTCTGGGGTGCCAGTCTCGGTGAGAGTGACGGTATGGCCCTCAGTAACGGTGATGATCTCACCATCGTCGGTGATCGTTACAGTGTGGCCTTCCGTAATGGTCCTATCCTGGGTGATAGTAGTACCGTCAGTGATGGTCACGGTATGACCCTCAGTAACGGTAACGATCTCGCCGTCGTCAGTAACAGTGACGGTGTGGCCTTCCGTGATGGTCCTATCCTGAGTGATAGTAGTGCCGTCGGTGATGGTCACAGTCTGGCCCTCAGTAACGGTAACAATCTCGCCGTCGTCAGTGACTGTGACTGTGTGGCCTTCCGTGATAGTTCGGTCCTGGGTGACGGTGGTGCCGTCGGTAATAGTCACAGTCTGGCCTTGAGTTACGGTAACGATCTCGCCGTCGTCAGTAACAGTGACGGTGTGGCCTTCCGTAATGGTCCTATCCTGAGTGATAGTAGTACCGTCAGTGATGGTCACAGTCTGGCCCTGAGTCACGGTAACGATCTCGCCGTCGGTGATGGTTACGGTGTGGCCCTCGGTAACTGTCTCGATAACCTTGTCGGTCACCGTCTCAACAATCTTGTCGGTCACTGTCTCGGTAACCTTGTCGGTAACCCTGTCGGTCACCGTCACCGTCTTCGGGGGCTTTGGAGGGGGAGGATAGCACTTCGTTATGGTCACTGTCGGCTTAGGGGGCAACCGTAGCACTTAGTTACGGTAACTGTCTGCTTGGGTGGTTGGCCATAGCACTTTGTGATGTAGACGGTTGTAGGCGGTTCCCTGCTGCAAGTTCCAGTCTCACTGGTAGTTGGCGGCTCAGTCGAGATAGTTGATGGCTCAGTCGAGGTAGTTGATGGCTCAGTCGAGGTAGTTGGCGGCTCAGTCGAGGTAGTTGATGGCTCAGTCGAGGTAGTTGATGGCTCAGTCGAGCTGGTTGGCGGCTCAGTCGAGATAGTTGATGGCTCAGTCGAAGTGGTCGGGGGCTCAGTCGAACCGGTAGTCGGCTCGGTGGAACTAGTAGTTGGCTCAGTGCAGCTGGTAGATGAAGACTCAGTTGAACTAGTAGTTGGCGGCACGTAAGTAGAACTAGTAGTCGGGGGGACGTAAGTCGAGCTAGTAGTTGGTGGAACATAGGTAGAACTAGTAGTCGGAGGAACATAAGTCGAACTAGTAGTTGGTGGAACATAAGTCGAACTAGTAGTCGGCGGCACGTAGGTAGAGCTAGTCGTCGGCGGCACATAGGTTGAGCTGGTCGTCGGGGGAACATAGGTTGAGCTGGTCGTCGGGGGAACATAGACAGAGGTGGTAGTCGGAGGCACATAGATAGTACTGCTCGTGGTTGGTGGGCCAGGAGGCGGGTAACCCGTGTAGGTCTTTGTGCAACCGCAGTGCTTATCAAAGACCTTGTAAGAGGGAAGCTTCTCGGCTGGTGAGGTTGATGAGGGCTCCTCCGGTTGCTCCTCCACGGATGTCGTCGTCTGAACTTGAGATGTTGGAGGCACCTCGACCGTGTCATGGTCGTTCGGGGTGGATGAGGGCTCATCATCCGGAATAGAAGTCGGCACCTGAGTTGTGGTAGGCACCGGTACGTCGCCATAGACGGGACCATACTCGTAGCTGCCCTCGTAGCCCGTGTTGTCGGGGGCTGTTCCTGAACTCTGAGCGTCGTTTACCACGACACTTGAGCTGCCTTCGGGCTGGACAGCCCTGCGGTGCAGGTTGTCTTTGTTGGCTGGGAGCCTGACAGCTGCAGCGCCCATGGCGCTGAGCATCAGCAAGAAACGCATGGCGGCGAGCGAGTGAACGGCAGCCCCAATAGCGAGCGTGTGTGATGAAAGAACGAGAGTCGGGACCCAAGTTTTCTTCCAAAGATGTCAGAGCTGACCACAGAAGGTAGAGAGAAAGGGAATCCCAAGCCGCTCAACACCGACGAATACGATATATATCGGTCGGATCAGGCTGAGTGAGGTTGGACCAGGGGCTGAGCAAGTCCACGTACCAAGTGCCGACGATGCAGCTGATTGGCACCACTTGCATCGATATCCGCAATTGGTGTTAATCTCCTCTCTTGTCAGCCACTCCGGCGTGTGTTGTTGACACGGCAGGGAAGCGGGTGAGGAGGCAACCGGGCTGCGGCTTGATGCTGTGGATGTCCTTCTGGGGCAGGGCCGGTCCCAATGTGGTGTTGAAGATCGACGTAATCAAACAGCGCAAGCAGCCAAGTGTAAGCTCAAATTAAAGAGCTCCCAAGATGGACATGGGCAGGACCCGAATGAGATGACTGGGACAAAGAGCCAGGGACATGACAAAAGGTCCATTGACCAGACAGACATGAGGGCAGCATGGAGCTAAATGGAGTCTCCATGCCTTGCGGGTACCTTGCCCGAGATTGCTGGCCTTGAGGGATATGGGCCTTGCCATGGTAGGTAGCATGAGCAACAATGCATTTAGAGCACATCGCACATGCAGTGAGCATGGCCCCGGAGGGCAAGGATCTGAACGGGGCACGTACGATTTGCCCAGGGCCAGCAGCCAGGACCAGGACCAGCAGGCATCACGGCTTCAAAAGGCGGTCCACTTGGACAAGGACCTTGTTCCGGGGCCTTAACACTGGGCTGGAGCGGGCAAGAGAGTTCAAGGCTCGGCAAACAAGACAAAGCCAAGGGCCGACAAATGGCGGAGAAGTGACAATATCACATCACAACCCTTGAGAGCTGCTGACGACGCGGCAAATCCATGACCGTTGTAGCCCACCAACGAGGCCCCCCAGCAGGCCAGCTCTCTCGGCGGGGCTGGATGTATGTTGCGATCTGACAGACGCAATTGCTGCTTAGGGCTCAGCCTAGAAGCTCCGCGGACGAGTCGGGCGCAGACGGTGACATTGCTAAGGCAGAGGTTTGCGAGTCAAAAATAGGTAATCTGGTGTCGTCCAGCATGGCGCCATTGATGTTGTGGCTCGAACACGGCAGAGATAGGATGGATGGGCGATGTGAAGGTTTGGCAGAGCTCGTGTTGAAGACGCAAACCTGGAAGCCACGACGAGTTGTGGGAAAGGCATAGGCTGTCAGCGACTCAGAGATGCTTCAGAGGCGCTGGCTTGATGATGCGCCGGCACGCGGGCTGTGATGGACGGGACGTGGTGATGGTGGTGGAGGCGACCATAGAGCATGGGAGAAAGAAGACCGGAATAAGTGGGTCCCACCACCTCACCATGCTCTGTTTTAACTCCCCCACTTCTATATCTAAGCAGGGTCTAAAGAGCCTAAAGGTCTTCTAAAGAGTATTCGTACACCGTAAGATTATCGTACTATCATGCTTCTACTCTCAAGAGTCAGCATCGTACTCGAGTCTCTGCAACAGCATCACAACAGCTCAGACTTGCATTTCTTTCGGTGACTCGAGAGGTGAGTGAGGTTCAGCAGTTCGCGGTAGGCTCCCACCTTCTCAGACTAGCGTCTTTCAACGGGGCGGGTGGGCAGGCGCCACAACCTGTCGGTCAGGGCCTCCTCGACTCTGATTGGCCACAGCGCGAGGTCCCTGGTCCAATCCAGGGCGGAATTTTACTGCGGCCCAGCCCTGTGGAAGCGGAGACCGCAACATGGCTCCTCACGAGGAAGGTAAGCTTCCTCGGACTCCATCTTTGCTGACTCTGCTCCACTGAACCTGAGATGAAACCCACTGTAGCCTGGGAGCCGGGCCTGATGGGAATTGGGATGTGATTGTGGATGTCGGTTCGGTTCAGTTGGATGCAACAGTCATGGGAACGGGTTGCCTACCCGACCTGCTGGCTCTGGCTGGGGCTCGGATCAAATATTGCCCAGCGCATGCCTATTCATCCTTCCTCGGGTCTCGATATTCTTTGTTCCCCACGAAGTAGGCTACCAATTCATGATCAATTCAAGTCCTCTTTCTGCCCTCCCTCCCTTGCTTTCGTGGAACCTCCTTTCATGGCACGACCTCGGTCTTATGCGCGACTTTTGCCCGCCCATTCACTGCGGGGGCCGCGATGAGTTGCGTCCGAAGTGCAGCGGAGAGAGGCGACAGGAGGCTGCCAGCTCACCCTCCTTCCACTGACCCCTGTATCGCAGAATGAAGCCCGATTCGACCAGTACCTCGCAAAGGGTGTGTGGTGTTGGGGGCTGAAACGCGGCAGCGCATTGTTCTCCAGCCACCCGGGCTAGCAGGCTCGGACTCAGAGCACGCCGTCCAAGACAGACAGCCCTTACCTAAACTTGACTACATTTTGCCCTGACCTTAGGATAGAATATACAATTAATTGCCGGGTTAATTCATCATAATACTCAAGTTTTCATATTATGACGATAAAATCTCCCGATATTACTTACCTAACGCAGTCATAAGTCTCTCAGCCTTTCTAGGTAGCACAGCGCGACAGCTTATTCAGGACAGGGATGGTGAGATCGCCCATGGATGTCAACCCGCCCAGGCCAAGAACAGCCAAGACAGCCTTGTTGTTTATCCATCGTGAGTGGGACTTTTGCATGTTTGCTCCGTTTTCTGCAATTTCTCCAAGCGATCCAAAGTGCAGCAACCCAAGCTGATCCGACCGGCCGGCCATGTCCGTGGCGACGGTGATGGTCGTCGTCATCTGTCTAGTCTTTGTGTGGTGATGCTTACTTGCTTGCTGTCGACCAACATGTGCTTGTGTTTGTGTACCTGCCTTACCCTCACTGGAACTAACAACTTGGCTAGCAGCTCGAGATCTATCTATTCCCGATCGATACGAGGCAAGCCATCAATCTCAATTCCAGATCGCCGCCTCACAAGTTCGACAGCCACAATCTATTGTCGGCTCGTCAAGTCAGAGCCTGCTGCTATTCGACTTCCACTTGCCGAGCGCCCCCTCCCACCCTTGACAGTCACCGTTGGCTGTCAGCACGAGGGACCCGCTCGCAGGCTTCTCCTTTCAGAGCAGAATGCTGTCATGTGTGCGAACGGTGGTATCTTGCGCCCTCGTGGGACCCTGAGCACAGAGGCTGAGGTCAGCACTCTTTTAGATATGCCCACATGGCACCACCGTGAGAAATTATTTCCCTCTTGCCACGACAAGACAGCTTTGCACGCGCTTGCACTTGAACCCGCCCACTGGTGGGATATCCCATCAGCCTCCGTCCAGCCCAGTTGAGGCTGAGTCAATGCATGGATCTGGCTGATCCCAACCCCGTCTCCTCTCTCGAGGCTCTCCCGTCCCACCCCAGAGATGGATGCCCTGCCTCAAGTCGTGCCCCCAGTGCGGATGGCCAATGGCTGGTCATGATGTACCCTCGCAACAACCTTCCCCAAAATGGTGGCCCCCCCGATGCATGCATGGAGGGCAAAGGTGGCATGGGTTAGAATGCCTGCTGGGCCAGCCTAGTTTCTGTGCTCCTCCCTGGGCCTGGCCAGGTGTGCCACGAGGGTGCTCTTTGCGAACCTGGGCATAACAGAAGCTCTGCTCAGCCCTATGTTTCCCATTCTTTCCGATCTCAACCCGTTACAGTGGCGAATGCCCTACCGCTGGGTCCTTTGATCGATTCTTACCTCCCCTTTGGGCCCTCTGCACAACAGTTTTCCTCAGACCTTCCCCAGTCGCTTGCATTGAGGTTCCATCTTACTCTGGTGAACTGACTCTGGTACTACTCACTCGCCTTCACCTACGAGCTCACGCCTACCCTGAAACCAAGCCGCCTTAGCCCTTGATTCTCGACCGGCCCAGGACTGCCTTTGTTCTTTAAGGGTCTAACTTACCTTCCCGAAGCAGCCTTGCCATCTATCGGTGTCGGGTTTCCCGGCGGATACCCGGTCGCCCTCCGCATCCCCAGTTGAGTGTTGGGAGGCGGACACTTGGGGACCAGACCCATGGGTCAAGGACAAGCCATGGTCCACTAGATTTCCCTGCAGTTAATTTCTCTCGAACGCCTGCACTGAACGACAGCATCCGAAACCGCTCTGAACGCAGTCACGATGCCTGGATACGGTGCGACCTGGGCGTTGCTGGCTCTGGCCGTGTGCCCTGCCGTCGCCCAGTTTTCAAGCTGGGATGATGGGCAAATAGGCACCTCGATATGTGTCTGGATGCAACCAAGAGGTAAGCAAGCCTCGCCATTGTATCGAGTCGTTCTAATGTGTAAATAGCTGCCATCATTCGGGACATGATCTATCTTGATGGCGGTAACATCTACTGGACACCGCACATGAGCGATGGCACACTGGGAGGTGCTACTGACAATGGTAAGTTTGTTCATGTATCTTCATCGCGCAAAGTCTAATGTCCAAAGGAAACAATGCCGGCATCGTTCTCAACTACAACTTGAGCACTCCGTTCGATAAGGATACTAATGTCACCGGCATCCTCGTTAACAAGGCCATGTCCAAGGCCCGTGGAGGCTCGGGAAACAGCAATGGCGCCGCACCCAACTTCCTCGACGGCGGCCTGCTCTACAACGATGCTCAGTTCTACCTTTACGGAGGCGACCTTCTGAAGAACGATGAAGTTTACGAACCTCCCGATGCGGACGAGGTCCTGACTTATCAGGCTTATGCATATGGCCCGGACAAGCCTCTGTGGGATCGCGGCTTCTCTGATCGCAAACTTGGCGACAAGGTCACTCGATACATTGCTTATGGAGGGGCTGCCAATGCGCCGTCAGAGAACCTGGCTTGGTATTTCTCGGGGTTGAGATCTCCATCAAGGGGACCTTTTTTTACCAACGATGCGACCGCTAAGGCCACCAATGTCTCCAACACCCTCATCACCCTCGACATGGCGGAGCAACTTGATGAGAAATGGACCAACACGACTCTTCCCCCTAGTGTCAAAGGACGTGCCAATCCCGAGGTTGTTTGGGTTCCCATAGGTAAGAAGGGTATCCTCGTTGTTCTCGGCGGCGTTGTGTATCCCGAATGGGCCGGTCGTGCTCGCAAGTCAGCAAATAAGGAAGCAAGTGTAAGTAATCAGCGCATCCTACCCCTCGCCGCTATATGTATACTGACGCTAGATGCTTGTCTCTAGGAGAAAGAAAGCCCCGTCTTCATGGAGGAAATTGATATCTACGACATTGATGGCAAAAAGTGGTACAAGCAGGAAACCAAAGACGGTCCAGGCGCCCTCACACGAGGCTGTGCTGTGGTCGCTCCAGCTTCAGATCGCTCGAGCTTCAACATCTATTGGTACGGAGGTTACGATGGCCTCCATCCGATGGAGCCCTTCAACGATGCCGTCTGGGCACTATCCATCCCTTCCTTCACCTGGACCCAGATTAACAAGGGAACCAACCTGCATGCTCGTGCAGGACACAAGTGCTTCATGCCATACCCTGACCAGATGATGGTTTTTGGCGGCTACACCTCCCAGTCTGGCGTTGCTCTCACCTGCCTTGACAAAGGACCAGTCTTGAACTTCAATCTTACCAGTGGAGAGTGGTTGGAATCGTACGACCCAGCCGATTTCAGTGATTATGGTGTTCATGAGGCGATTCAATCCAAGATCGGAGGCGATGCTGAGGGTGGAGCAACTGCAACTGCTCCAGCAGATGGCTGGGCTACTTCGGCTCTTGGAAAGGTTTTCGATACTGAATACGACATGAAGAAGATCAAGACCTACTGGCCATACGGAAAGGCATCTGCAACTGGGCGGCCTACTGTTCCAAACGACGGCAACGATGACAAGAGCGGTGGTGGTGGCGGCGGTCTCCCCAAGTGGGTGGCACCCGTCTTGGGTGTTGTTCTTGGGCTCATGTTCGTCACTGGCGCTCTAGTCGTCTTCTGTATCTGGCGTCGCCGTGGAATCTTCAAGAATCGCTCCAGCGACTACGGCACCGAAGATCCAGGGTCACGTATCAGGTCGTGGATCAGGGGCACAGGTCAGGAGAAGGCGGCTACCGTCACAACCTCCGATGATATTCCCACTAGCCCGGAGATGGAGGAAGCGACGACAGCTAGGGCTGTTGGCGTTGGCTCAACTCCCTCAAATGCTGAGACACCTGCTTCTCCTACTTCTCCCCGTTCACCTGGCTCTCCCCTTGAGATGCCAGACACACAAATCCACGAGATGCCTGGTAAGTCGAAATTTTGGTATGCATAAGGACATATACTGACAGTCATAGACACCTCGATGCCATCCGAGCTTCATGATACGGGTCTCTCTCCTCTTGAGGTTATACAGAAGCATTCTCACTTTGCTAAGGGCCGGCAACATTCCAGCCCTTCCTCCAGGACGTACTCGGAGCACACAAGCACTTTCTCGCGATCAACAGATCAGCAAGGAGTGTCGAGCCCTGACTCTCCTACGCCTGGCCGCTCTTCCCGTATAACTTCTGACGTATCCGGCGTGTCAGAAGGGGATGCCGCACAGCTCCGAAACCTCGGGGCGACTCCTGTGAGCCCTAGGAGCGCTCACAGCCAGCTGCGGCCCCCATCACCAGTTGGCAAGGCGGACTCGGACATTCTTCCTTCGCCAGGTGAGGAGCCAACACCCATATCACCACCCGGCGACCCAGCACTGGTATCCCCAACACCAGTGTCCCCGCCTACCGCGGGGGAGAGTTCGGGCGGCGACTATCTGTCAGCAAAATCGTCGGCGAGTCCATTGAGGAAGAGCATGTTTGTTGAGAGCGAGGAAGACATGGGTAAGCAGAAGTAGACATCTGCATTTGATAGTATAGTATAGCGGCGTTGGAGTATTGAGGATTGGACATGGTTGGGTGGATATCTGATGAAATAACATGGGTCAATCAGGACAGGGTGGCGGACATTCATTTCTACGAGCGAAATATCACGAGGGTAATGACTATTTAAGACTGATGGAGGAATAATACTTCTTCTTCTTCCGTAAGAACCAGAAATTTATATATGTCTACTTTTGAGCACTATGCCTAGGAGCATGAATCACCCTACACCTCAAGTTAGTATCTGTCTCTCGAGTAAGAACTAGACTTTGTTTATTCTTCTTTAGAGTTACCTTACTCTATTCTAAGATAGGACCAAGTCTATTGATGAATAATATCAGAGACTTTTCCGAGATGCCCACTTTCTGTCCTGGGGTATCGTTGTACTAGCTAAACCTTTAAGACGAGAAGCTACATCCGCTCGTCATGAGCCGTAACAATTTCTCCACTTGAATACAACTACATAACCCTCAATTCTTTCAGCGTTTTATATCTGGCCATTTAAATGTAGCTCAAAGTGCTATCATCAAGAGGATGGTATAATGCAACAAGAGGTTTGGGAGCTGTCAAGAAGACAGTATCGTCATGTTGATCAACCCCTGGCGATTTTCGGCTCAATCATCAATCCCTATCCAACATCAACCTTGATACACCGCTTGGAAAACGGTCTGTTGCGGTGGCCATACCAAAAAGAATTCGAATGCTCATCCTCACCTACCTTTTCTCAGTCCCCACCCCAAGATACATGCCCAATAAGGGATAGAGACTGCACGATCCTGTCATGTTCTGGTAGATCCGACCGATACAAGCACTCATGCAATCCTCGTCATCAAGCTAGCAGTCATAGGTGGGCAATTGATCCATCACCTGCGCCTCCTTCATGCTTTGTTGACTATGCCTTGCAATCGAGACACACGATTGTCAAACTGATGGACGAGGTCTGATTGCAAGCTACAACATAAGCAACGAACTGTCAGTTGATAAATATCAAGCACGAGATGGAATGGGCTGGTTGCAAGTATATCAGGGCCATCCTTTTCGTAGGGCCAGAATCTGATCTTTTTTTCAATCAATTTATCTTGTTGCTCCCAGAACCTTCTCGGTCTTTGTTATGTAGTTTGCTTGGCTGTTTGTTTGTGTAGCTTGCCCATGATGCCTGCCTGTGATGCCTTCTTGTAATGCGAGCCAGGATGCCTACTTAAACTATGGATCAGGTATAAATACCTGACCTAGCCCTGGCTTACACCTTGATCTCTCGCCTTGACACATCATAGTCATCTCTACTCAATAGATCAAGTATACCTCGACTGAGAAACCCTATTTATTATCCGCTTGTAGACGAGTGGTCACTCCAACTTTTATATATATACATATTTACTGTTAGATCGCTACTTGAGAGCCGAGAAACGTAATGTGGTTCCTCAAGGCTTTGCCCTGTTATGTACGGCTCCGACCAAGACTGAAAAACTCTAACAAACAGAGCATTCACTCTGTGGTTCAAGAGAACAAAAGACAGAGAGCTAGGCCTTTGCCATTGTAAGTCAGTGGATCATAAAACCCGCACACCACATTCTCTCATTTAGAAGACCACTGGATTCCCATCTAGGTGAAAAAATCTAGGCTTACGGGGATACCTGTGCTCTCCTCAAGCGATCGTCTAATGCGATAAAGCAACCTACCCTATCGCCGTTGAGGATGCTGTTCCAACCACTGGCAACTAGGAAAATGTCTAGATACCAGGCATCGAACCATCAACTTTTACCATTACAGACTACGGTTAGGAACAAACATCGCCTGGTGGTCACTCACATCGGACTTCCCATACTCGGCAGAAGACGTTCCAGCGGCATCACTCCGGAACTAGATCATTGATCTGGGTCTCAAAGTTGACAACCATTATATACTAAGCAGAGCTGTTACCCAAAAGGGAGGAACGGCAGCCGCCCAGGGGTCGCAGATGATGGAGGAACCTGACGAACTGATCGTCTTCGTCCGTCCAGGAGTCCAAGCGTACGACTACTGGACCTAGGAATATAGGCCATTGCTGTGTTCCTATATATATACACCAGGCCAGGCCAGAAGCCCGAGCCTATCAAATTGAGAAGAAGGGTTTCTGAGTGCTGGGGGTGCTGATTGAAGTTCTCATCCTTCATCAACCTCACTGGGTTCGGTATCATGAGGTCTACCAGCTCTCCCGATACATACACTCGTTTCGATTCACCTCTACGGCCTGAATGAAAAGTGGTGTGTTCCCGCCGTCTGCAATACAATTGCTGCGATTGATTATCGAGTGGCTGCAATGAGAGGTTCAGGATCGGATATTTAAGGACTGGGTATGCTTAGGGCTCGAGTGCCCCCAAGTCTTAGATAACCTTGCATAATTCTCATCTGTTGTCCAAGGAACTTGTGATTATCCCTTTCAGGTTACGTAATATGACTTTGATACACTTAGAATAGTCAGTATGGCAGGCCCAGCTTCGCCCCTAACGTAGTCTCCCTCAAACAAGGATAAGCAAAGTGGTGAGAATAAACGAGATGGAACTTTTTCTGGCTATACACGTGCTTCATTTGTGATTTATACACATTTAAACCTCCACAAGCTGATCATCCTCATCTTCAACTTCCTCTATCCGTCCATTGGTACCCTCAATCAACTTGACATCGTCCTTACTTTCGTCCTTGCCCTCATCTGCCTCATCACGCGCCAATACCTGCACCAGTCGCTCACATGCCTCCTGGACACCCTCGTCCTCAACGCGTAGGTGGGTTTCCCGAATGACGGGATATACCTTGACACGGCGCATAAGATCACGACCCTCTCTTGTTGTTGTTAGCAGAGTCAGTGTTTCGACGTGTGTCTGGATGTTCTTGTGGTCCGAGTCTCGCTTCTTGTCCGGCGGGAGCAGCTGTAGGTCTGGCAGCATGTCCATACTCTCGTCGACATCGTACTCCTCGTTGCCGATGATTGGGAGTAGGATGTAAGGCAAGATGTCAATCTCATCTTCAGAGAGGAAGGAGGGGTGTGATGATGTCTCAAAGGCAACGTTCTTGATGGTGCTGGCAACGCCCTTGCGTCGAATGTCGGACTTGTGCTCGGTGAAGACCTTGAGCTTGGTGAGGGGGATGACATCGTCATACTTTTGCGCCTGGAGGAAGTGCTTGCGGATATCGGAATGCTTGGCAAGGTCTGCAAAGACATAGGCGAGGTAGTCAAAGTCTGCCTTCTTGTTGTATGAGCCGTCCTGGCCCTTGACGAAGAGGTCCATCAGCTGGTTGAGAACAACATCGTCTGAGCCTAGCTCTTCAGGAGCCTGCTGTTTCCTCTTGAGCACGTCCTTGAAGCTATCCCACTTGGCTAGGTTGGCGAGGAGCATGGCCAGGAGATTGGCATTGGGCTCCTCGGGGTTCTACTCGGTGGGTTAGCTGGTGTTTATACGTTTATAATACCATGGATAACTCATGCGCACCACTATCCGCCGGAATACGACATCGAGGAATTTCTCATCTGTTGCTAGGTTCTCAAGAATCTCTTGGTCACCCGACAGGTTGACCAGAATTGTCACAGCATGCTCAGATATTTTCTGCAATATGGCATTAGCGCCGAGTTTCTCGTGAAGTTCCTCGCCAATTTCACTCACGGGATGATCTCGAATCAAGATCTTGAGGTTCTTCACAGGCTGGAGTTGTGAATCCTTGAAGATGTTGGGTTCCGCAGTCGAGTACGGCACCAAATTCTCGACGGCAACTTGGCGAATCTGAGGGTGAGGGTGGGCGATGAAGCCCACGAGCTGCGGGGTCGATAGTTAGTGGGTGACTACATGAATATTGCGCAAGTAGAAGCATACTTCTTCCAGCTCGGTCGGCATCTTGCTGGTGTCTTGTATATGTGGTTGAAGGAGTTTTTCAACGATGGTGGTGATGATTTTGGAGGGGCAATTTGATAGTGGGGCAGACGCCTGAAGTCATCGCTGCTTCAGTGGGCTGGGCGTCATTGCCGGTGACTCTTTCAGCGGGACCCACAGGGCAAAGAAGTTTCCAAGGGTCTCCAGTGTCATCATGGTGGCGGGGCAGAATTCTCAAAAAGAATTTGTTAGAAGTAGTACGATGAGAAGCACATATGAAGGAACCCAGATGAGATAAACCCTGTCTAGGTGGATATCTCATAAGATTGATAGCACTGAATCACAGTTGGCCCTTTTTTCTCTTTCTCCTCCTCTCAGTGACGGACGGCCAAGACATAGAACTTTGATAACACAGCATACCTTTTCTAAAAACCCGCTCCTAGGTAGGTAGTTAGAGCTAATTGCAAGTTCATATGTATCCAAATCAGGCCGAAATCAGCCGACATGATTCTACTATGTCTTTTTTCCCCTTTATTTGTTCTGTTCGTATGAGTGAGTTCTGAGACGGTCTCTTCCATATCTGAAGATACTCTACGCAGCGATTTTAGTCAGCGACTTACACAATCTAGTACAAGAGCTGACCGAGACCAAATGAAGCCCTCTCAATTCGAATTTTTATCAGTTTCATCTTGTATACATGTCTCCTCCAGGTGAAAGAATGAAAGTCCAGTCGGAGCCGGGAAACCTATTAGCCGAAAAGTGATTGGCGGGTTGAAGGCGGTGAGGCACCATTTTGAGCTCACCTAGGCGCTATGCCTAAATTAGAAAGAGGGGTGGTTATCGATAAGGCACAAAAATTTGAAAATCTATTCTGCCTCTGATACTCCAAGCCCACATTGTGTGTGCGTGTGTGTGTGCCATTCCAAGACAAGACGCCCAAAATGCCCAAGGCTACCACTCCCTCCGCCTCGCGGCAGACGCGACGCCATAACCCTCTCGAGGATGATATCACAGCCACCGGCATTCTCAAGAACAAGCCCTCAAAGAGGCGGTCGCATGGCGGCGACAACGAGGAGGAAAACTTTGTCGATGACCGCGCTTCGAGGACCATTCTTCGGATAGGTCGTGAATTGGCCGAGGAGGAGAATGCCGGAAAGGTCATCTCCAAACCGACTGTCGACACTTTTGGCTACGACTCGCGATTTGACGACGAGGCCGAGGACGAGAACAAGGTCTACGACGATGACGAGACTTGGGGCGATGACGATGAGGTTGTGGAGGAGATTGAGGTCGACCCGAATGATCTTGACATGTACAAGAGGTTCATGCCGGATGAGGAGGATGACCTGCTTAAGCACGGTTGGGACCGCCAGCCATCGGGAGAGGAGCAGGGCGACAGCATCAACCTTGCGGATCTGATCCTTGAGAAGATTGCTGCCCATGAAGCTGCGCAGGCGAGACGAGAGAACAACCTGGGTCCTCCCGATGACGAATACGAGCTTCCTCCCAAGGTCATCGAGGTCTACACCAAGTGAGTCAAGATTTCCAATCGCGACAAGAGGCAAAAGCTAATCATTTCAGGGTTGGACAAATCCTCTCTCGATACAAGTCCGGTCCTCTGCCCAAGCCCTTCAAGATCCTCCCGACCATCCCTCATTGGGAGGATATCATTGAGGTGACCAAGCCCGATAGCTGGTCCCCCAACGCCTGCTACCAGGCGACGAGGATCTTTGTTTCGAGCAAGCCCCACGTTGTGCAGCGATTCCTCGAGATGGTCATCCTCGACCGTGTTCGTGAGGATATCTATGAGACCAAGAAGCTCAACGTTCACCTCTTCAACTCTCTCAAGAAGGCCCTCTACAAGCCCGCTGCTTTCTTCAAGGGCTTCCTGTTCCCCCTCGTCGGAAGCGGAACTTGCACGCTGCGAGAAGCTCATATCATCTCGGCTGTGCTGGCTAGAATCTCCATCCCCGTTCTTCACTCTGCCGCTGCTCTCAAGGGTCTGTGCGATATCGCCGCCCAGGAGGCATCACACGGCACCGAGGGCGGTGGTGCTACCAACATCTTCATCAAGACTCTCCTTGAGAAGAAGTATGCGCTCCCCTACCAGGTCATCGACGCCCTGGTGTTCCACTTCTTGCGCTTCCGAAGCGTCGACCCCGCCTCTGTTCACTCTGGCGATGCTATGGCGGGTCTGGCGACTGAGGGAGATGCCAAGGCCAAACTGCCTGTCATTTGGCACCAGAGCCTGCTCGCCTTTGCGCAGCGCTACAAGGGAGATGTCACAGAAGACCAGCGTGAGGCACTGCTGGATCTGCTCCTGACGCATGGTCACTCGGCCATCGGCCCCGAGGTGAGGAGGGAGTTGCTGGCTGGAAGAGGCCGGGGTGTGCCGCTCGAGCCCCAAGGACCGGCTCTGGATGGCGATGATACCATGGTCATTGACTAAGCCGAGATCCAACTTTGATCTTATTGTTCAATGGCCCTTTCCTAATGAGTGAAGACAAACATGGCGTCTGGCGCATCAAAAGGGTTTCGAGCTGGTTCGACTTGAGATAGATTTGACTCTGTAAAAGACGGAGTAGCCCATTTCGATACCAATTTATGTGATTCATTTTCTGGAACAGAGTGTATTATTCGGTGGGGTCGATTTGGTCGTGATGATTGAGCGGAAGGAGCGAGTTGAAATGGGGGTTCCTTCTACGTTCACTCTGGGAACTCGAGCGCGATCGAAGCGTTCGACCTCTTCCACCTTCAAGTCCCTACCTATCAACCCCGACAAACCTACAAAGCAGCTCTACAATGCAACCCTCCCGCATGAATTGACCCTCATACATCTTCAGATCTTCATCTCCCTTACCTCGGTTCTTCAGTTCAGTTCTTCGCTTCGTCCTTGGCCTCAGTCTCCCCTCCTGTCTTCTTCTTCAGCCATTACTTACGACTCTCCTCTTCGGCTTTTCGATTCTACTCTTGATTCTACATCCACGGGATGCTTCGCCATCGGCCTCGTCTCTCGGCAGCGTCCTCCCAGGGATTCTTTTATTTAGAGAGCATCGCTCAGGTTCCATCATGCCCGCGACAGCGACGTCTTTATCGGACAATTCGCTGCCAATGAGTACTCGCCTCGACGCAAACGAGATCAAGTACGATATTGGCGTTGATAGGCCTAGGCCCAGGCCTGGACAAGGTGAACCTCGCTAACTACTATCAGCTACTTCAACCTCCCATTTAGACACCAGACTCCCCCTTTCGTTTCGATCTCGTTTCCAACGCCAAATCTGGACGGCTCAATGAAACACCAGCCAAGCCTTCCTTCTATGCCGGAGAATGCATTCGCCAATCATCTTCCTTCCACAGAAACTACACCTCGCCCACTCAACCATCCTCGAGCCTCAGTTTCGGGCTTTGGTGTTGACCCCCCACGTCCTCCTCGCGATGGGTTCGAGTAGGTATGGTTCCCGCAGGGATACTGGGCAGAGCGCCAGGTCATGATGCAACGGAAGAGCAACTCTGGCAAGAGCTTCTGGAAATGGCGTAACCGGTCCACGAAATCTGCCAGTGAATCCGATGCTCGAGAAATGTCCTTTGCATCGCCAATGACGTCGATGTCTGTGCCGCCCAACTTCAAGCCCTTTGAGCAACCGCTGCAAAGGCAGCCCGCCAGTCCTTTTGTGTCGGAATCGGCCCACGTCTTCTCACTACAGCATCCTACCACTACACTCTTATCAAACCAGGCTCGTGAGGATCGCGAGTCAAGCTCGGTATCTCCTGGTATGGGAAGTTCGAGCTCGATATCGCCCATGAGCGTCGCGGACACGGTTCGAAAAGCGACCACGGTGCCCTCTTCGCCCTCGAGCACAATAGGACTCTATGATAAAGCAAAGAAAAGCATTGAATCCAAACTGAAGTTCAGGACGCGCAAAGAGGTAGTTGAGTTTCGAGCATCAATGATAGGGAAACAAACTGACAAAGCCAGCGTTGCACATGCCCCCCGATTCCCGAGTATGAGCGCCCTCACGCAACCATGGACGGGGCCGGAAATTACCACAGTGTGCATCAAGTCACAAAGTCGGGAACCTGGTTTAAAGATGACCTTGGGAAAGTAAAGCTTCGGCGGAAGCTTTTTAGCAAGGCTCCATGGAGTCGAAAGGAGTCTAGTGATGCATACAGTAGTATGGCTAGCTCCATGAGAGAAACCCTCAAAGGTAAGACACCTGATGCATCCTCTTTCTGACGATACTTCCGTTGTCTCCCATTTGTTATCTGGCCTTGGAAGTAACAGGAGAACTAACAGAAAACCAGTGCGGGTTGACTGTGTTAATAATCAGTACCCTGGAGGGGTGAGTGTTCAGCTTGCTTTGGGGCGACAAGGAGGTGCTGATATCGTCGTCGGTTACAGGAAGCCATCCGGATCAAGACCCCTCCCTTGGGTGAAGACACTGCCAGTGGAAGTCCGCGCTCATTCTTCACCGAACTGGTGCCTCCGTTCGAAAACGACCCTGTTCCTTTTCTGCCGGGACCCTCTGCGAGGCGTAACTCTCTCCAAACCGTTCGCCGTAGAAGCATCACTCCACAGGTACGTGAGTGGTGGGAACAGATGCCCAAGAAACCTGAGCAGGATCCTTTCGCTCAGGTACCTACTTTTCAGTTTCAAGTACCTGAGCACCTACCAAGTAGCCCAATATGCCCAGCAAACATGGGACACAAGGGCGGGACGGGACTATGCGTGTATCATGGGCGAAGAAAAGGTGGTAGAGCATAGAGAGATGCGCGGTGAATGTTACTGGCTTGGATGAAGTTTGTGATGATAGATTTCGAAAGGTAGACGAGTGGGTTCCAGAACCTGATAATACCTACTCTGATTGATGAACTCGCTCTTGAAAAGAATATGGCTATTAACAACTGCTTTTAGACTTTATTACTATAATATCTACTTGCGCACCCGAAGCCAGCGTTTGCTATCTAAATATTTCCATATGCTCCTGCTCTATGGTGTAGGGAGGAGGCTCTGTCTAGACAATGTTGGGATCCAATGTTACAGTCATTAAGCCTGAGAAACCTGGTTGTGTGGCGCTCCCTTGTACTCGGTCTGGGTCTCATTGGGCATGACATAGTCGTATGATGGCCCGCTCTCCTTCTTGCTCCAGAAAGACTGGCTTCCCTTGAAGAACAGGGGAGGCGGGTTGCGGATGTGAGTGAGGAAGATGATGAGAACCCAGACGAGGGTGATGGTGGGAAGCATCCAAGCACTGGCCTGAAACTTGGCCGCCTCGGTAGGGTTGTAGTTGAGGAGGGCGACCAAGCTCATTCCGATACCGAGGAGAGTGTAGATGGCAGTACGGACGATGCTCCATTTGCTCCAGGGGGTGGTGCGTGATACGATGGTGAGGAGGACCATCAGGATGAGGGTGATACCAGCAGCAATGTAGGCATATTGGAACTGTACAGGAGGTTAGACATCGAAAAGATAGTTGATAACAGGTTCACTTACAACCAACTCAAAGCGCGTCCAGGTCTGCTCGTTGACCTTGGCCTCTAGGGCGTTCTCTGTGATGTTGGTGTTGCTCTTGTCCTCCGAGATTTCGGTCACAAGGTCGATGCCAAAGGTCTCGAGCAGCGAGTTTTCCATGGCGTAGCTGATGGAGTAGAAGGCCTCCGCAAACGTATTAAACTCATCCTCATCTGGGAAATCCTTGTCCTGGAGCGTCGTGGCGTACTTGGCAAACTGGGGCCAGAAATCATCGGCGATGTCGCTGATGTTGGTGACGGCGTTTTCAACGGTCGTCCAAGTTGAGGCGTACTTGGGTGGGTAGAGCTTGAAGAAGTCGGTGATCATCTTGCTTAGATTGTCTATGATGTGCTGGGTTGTCGATTTGGCAATGTCGTTGACATCGTTGAAGACGGAGTCGAGGGTCAGGTTCTTGAGAGTGTCGATGATCTTGGTCCAGATGACGAACTGGGTGAAGCCCTGCATGAAGAGGACCAGGGCCAGGTGGAAGGGGAAGTGGATGACGGTCCAGATCTGCTGGCGCACATGGGGGAGGTTGGGGTTCTTCATCCAGTCAAAGTAGACGAGGAAGACGAAGTAGACGGTAGCTGAGGCAGCCGTGACGATGCCGATGGTTTGCGAGTCTGAGACTGGTTAGTTTCATACCAGAGAGGGAAATGTGTGCTTACTCCAAGCATCAGGGCTCTTAACAATGGTGACAACACTCTGAGCAATGACAATAATTCCATCACCAAGAATCATGACAGTCAAAAGACCCATGCGCTTCATCAGATGAGTGCCCTGGAAGCTGAGCACCGGCCAAATATTTGCAAAGGCAAAGGTTAGGATGACCTCGACGCCAGCGAGGACGTACCACGCGATGAAGACGCGGCTGTTGCCCGCCCTGAAACGGAACGTGATTCCCAGGTAGACCAGGGCCACGATGACGTTCATGCCGATCTGCATCAGCATCGGGAGACGCTGCTTCTTGTACTTGCGGATGTGCCAGAGGATGCTTGCGTATTCGACGGCCAGGCAGAGGCGTGAGATCATGAGAATGATAGCTAAGCAGAGTTAGTTATTGGTTTCGATGCGTCAAGGTGTTGTTCGTACACATGGTTCTCATCGTCTTGACATTTTGGTCGTCGGGGGTAAACTTGGGAGCAACAACGGCGAAGCCAACCATGACACCGAGATGAACACCTCGAGCCGCTCGTTCTGTATCCTGTCAGCATAACTCACTCATTAGAATTTAGTTTTGCCGTACCGAAGAGACTGTCAGTCACGAAGCGCACATCGTAAAGACCGACAACGAGCCATGTAATCCAGAGAACACTTTTGTCGTCAGAATAAGCCAAGCCATGTGCTGTCTCAACCCTCATACCTAAAGTATCCAACATAGGCCTTGAAGCGATCGTGACTGTTGACACCCTGCGTCTGCGAAAAGACAGTGTAATTGGCGGCGAAGAAGAGATCGAAGAAGAGCTCGAGCAGACTGGCATCCTCATGCTACTTGAGGGTCAGCAGCAAATTCTGACGTGTGCGTAATTCACAAACCTTCTGGAACTGTGGACAATCGGCCTCGAATCTGTTACCAAAGAGACTCAGGTCGGGAGCCGTGGCCTGTTTTGTCGGAGCAAGAGTCGTTGTGTCGGACCGGTCCTCGGCGATGAGAGGACTCTTGAGAAGCTGGAGCTTCTCAGCCGTCGTCTGCTCTGGCAACTCTTCGTTGGCCATCTTCACTAGCCAGCTAGAATGAAATGAACTGCCAAAAGAAAGAGATTACAATTAAGAAAGGAGCGCAGACACTTCAATCAGGTAAACACTAGAGGTAGACCACAGACTACTTATACAGACGGCGCCACAGACTCAACTGCGTGAGCAGGGATACGGATGTCATTAATAGAAATAGAGGATCATCATGCACGAGTTAGAGCAGCGGCCGACTCCAGCCTCATGTGCGGCTCGTCAAGGATGAGGACGATATTGTGGGAGATGGTCAGCCTGGGATGGACTCCCCTGGTGCATTAGGGGAACGCTCAGATGCAACCCAACATCCAGCTGCGCCCAGATGATGGCCTATGATTACCGAGCTGGAGCATCAAGGGAGCAGCTTGGTTCTGACGTGAGCAAGACCTAGCGCCAGCAACGGCGCACTCGAAAAACCAGCTGGGGGCCAAAAAGCTGTGAGCAAGGGCTCTGTTCCCTCGTGGTAATCCGTGATTCGTGAATACGCTCGGCCGGGGCCTGCCTGGAGAGACGCTGGATCGTCTTGGCAAGGGCGTTTTCTGGCCCATAAGGCTGGACTGGCTTGGTCCTGGGGATGATGATAAATGAGCTGGAACCCCCAAGCTTGGTGTAGCTCAAGTCCCGAGGACCAGGGTGGCAGTGCCAAAAGTCCCCTGTTATTTTGGGTAGAGTCGCAGCAATCTTGGCTGATTGAGGAAGCATTTTTCGCTGCTGGAAGAGCTGATGACCAATGCTTTGCGCTTACGGTTCTTGGTTGGGGATATTGTACGGGTTTACGAAAACCATCCGCGTCAATTGGGTCTCTAACACAGCTTGACTTCTGTCTTTCGATCAGTTGAACACGTACCCAATTGTCCATTGAGATCTTGAGTAGCGTCTCTTCTTCAGCGCCATCAAATGAAGATGGTGGTGCTCTAAATAACGCTCCCGTTTGAGCCCGACGCCTCCTCCTCCCGCCACAATGTTTATATCCTCCCAGCTGAGCCACTAGCGCAGAAAACATCATGAGGCTATCAAGGATGATCGCTGGGTCTCGGTTTCACCGCTTCACACCTCGGAGCCGACCCTCCTCTCATCCCTCGAAAAATCCAGCCTGGATAGGAAGTCGGGTGAAACGATGGACTGGGACTTGGGCCCCATTCTCGTAGGGCTGGAAATAAGTGGGGCATATTCTGCAGGTGATGTAAAATCACGTGGCTTGGCGACAGGCGAATGCCGGATGAATCACGGTTATGCATTTACTGAGGAGTTTTACCAAATGAAGCGCTTAATCTCGGCGCGTCTAACGCGTCTCCCTGACCCCATTGATTCACCATGTGCATGGCCGTTGTTTGTTTGGCGCATGCGACTTGACAATTCAACATGATTCGATGCTAGAGCCCGACTTGAACCTTGATTGACAGCAGCATTTGTCTGCTTAAGCTATAACACCATGGACCCCGCTGTTACACCGACCGGCCGAAAACGAGCCCACATCGAAACCGACGATCCAGTCCCTACTCCTGCGACCCTCAAGAGACGCCGCCTCGATGATCTCACCGCTGGATCCCCCTCGACTCCCAAAGCCATCAATGCTATCAACGCGGCGATACCTGCGGTAGTGAATAGCCAGAACGGATGGCCACCGGTGGATGAGAATATGGACATGACGGGCCTCGGCAAGCAACCTGGGGCTCTTCCACCAAATCCATTCCAAACAACACCACAACCTGCACCTGGCTCCGCTTTCCGCCCGGCAATCAAACTCTCTGCGCTTAAGGGTACAAAATGGGATACTGGGGAGGAGCGCCGTCCTGTTTTGCCAAAGAAAGTTGGGCCTGGCCGGCCCAGGAAGACCGCCACACCGAAGAAGCCTGCAGCGCCGAAGGGCAGGCCACGGAAGCGAAAAACACAAGATACGGCCGAAGATGCGAATAAGGATGGAGATGAAGCAATGGCTCACGAATCCACTGACGAACTATCGGCGGTGCCAGATGGATTGCTTTCAGCCTCTAAACCAACACCCAAAGGAATCCTGACTCCTTCAAAGAAGAGAGGACCTCGGGGTCGGAAGAATGTCACTTTCGGGGCTGGCCATGATGCAAACGGCGAAGTTTTCTTTGAAGATTTGCCAAAGAAGCCAAGGACACCACGCAAGGCGGCCAAGTCGGAGGCAGACGAGATTGTGTGCGCCATCTGCCTGAAGCCCGATTCCAAGGCACCAAATCAGATTATCCTCTGCGATATTTGCGATTTTGCAGTTCACCAAGAATGTTACGGTGTACCCGAGATTCCAGAAGGAGATTGGCTCTGCAAGTCATGTGCTCAGGAGGATGTGCTCAAGACGCCAAAGAAGGCTGGAGAGACGAACATCCCGACCATCACAATAGCGGCAGAGGTACCCGAGATTCCGAACCTGGAGCAACATGTTAGATCACTGCAGAGAGTGCTCCTGGATCGATGCACAGGGCGGAGACGGTTACAACTGGCTGGGCAGCTGGAGGCAGAGGAGAAGGTCTACCAGCTTGTCGAACAGACGGTGGTTGCTGGTGAGGGTAACTCGATGCTTCTGATTGGGGCCAGGGGCTGTGGAAAGACCACGGTAAGATATCGCCCGTCTTTGGCGTCACTCAGTCAACTAACTTGTGACAGCTTCTTGAAAAGGTCATTGCAGACATTGCTCAAGAGCACAAGAACGACTTCCACGTGGTCAGGTTAAACGGTTTCATCCATACGGATGACAAGCTCGCACTCAAAGAGATATGGCGACAGCTTGGAAAGGAGATGCAGGTTGAAGATGACCTGGTGAACAGGGTGAGTACAACCTTCGCTTCCTTTGCCTATCCCAACTCACGCTTCTAGACCAACTACGCCGACACCATGGCATCCTTGCTTGCCCTGCTGTCTCATCCATCCGAAATCATCGGCACAGACGAG
Source organism: Fusarium solani (assembly GCF_023522795.1). Lineage (NCBI taxonomy): Eukaryota > Fungi > Ascomycota > Sordariomycetes > Hypocreales > Nectriaceae > Fusarium > Fusarium solani. Next base: position 3,283,136 of record NW_027072154.1, read on the forward strand.
GGTGTCACGTCGCAGTCGATTGTCTTTGTCATTGACGAGTTCGACATGTTTGCCTCTCACCCTCGACAAACACTATTGTACAACTTGTTCGATATCGCACAGTCTCGAAAGGCGCCCATCGCAGTGGTGGGCTGTACGACTCGGCTGGATGTTGTGGAAATGCTCGAGAAGCGAGTCAAGAGTCGATTCAGCCATCGATACGCTTACCTCTCCATGCCCAAGTCATTGCCTGCATACTGGCAAGTGTGCAGACAGGGTCTGGTCGTAGACAGCGACGAGGCCGAGAAGGAGGGCATCAATACTTATCTTGAAGGGCACGCCGAGTTCCAGCAGTATTGGAACCAGAAGATCGAGGCAAGCAAATCCCTCCTTGACCGAGACCAAGTATACTGACCAGCTATTCAGGGGTTGTACAGGGAGCGGTCATTCCAAGATCTGCTCCAGTATCACTATTACACGACCAAATCGGCTTCGGCGTTCCTTACCGAATGGATCCTGCCCTTGTCGGCTCTATCGGCGAGCGATGTGACACTAAAGATACCTGCTCTGCAGAGCGAGGTTGAGTCCCTCACGCCCCCTGACAACCGACTGCATCTCCTATCCACGCTATCAGAGTTGGACCTGGGACTGCTCATCGCGGCAGCACGACTGGACATTGTGGCGCACACTGACACGGTCAACCTGGCCATGGCGTACGACGAGTACAGTTCCTTGATGGGGAAGCAGCGTGTACACTCGGCAACAGCAGGCATGATGGCCGTGGGCGGCGGTGTCCGAGTATGGAGCCGTGGAGTCGCCGGCATCGCATGGGAACGTCTCATCTCGCTCGGACTGCTGGTACCTGCGGGCATAGGAGGCGCAAGGACCCTCGGCCACGGAGGGCTGGAAGGCAAGATGTGGAAGGTGGACGTGGCATTGGAGGAGATACCTGCGGCGGTGAAGCTGAGCACTGTACTGGCGAGATGGTGTAGAGAGATTTAGAAGGGCATTGCTTGATGAGGCGTCCAGGCTGCATGCGAAAACGAGGCATATCTGTGCTGCTTTGCTATGAGCAGTGTTGAAGAACTATGAATACCTACATATAGAGTAATTAAAACATGTCAAGAATTTTTGCTACCGATCATCCCGAATATCTCGGCCAGGTTCTTAGAAATCTCATTCTCCTAGTATCATATTGGCAACACCAAACAGTATTATTATCTATCCGGTTGCTTTCCAGTAGAGTGTGTATAGAGTAGCTAGTCTCAGCTTACAAAGGAGATTATTCAGTGTATAACTATAGTGGTAGGTATTTCAAGGGAGTCAATCCCGGCGTTTTTCTCATTTTATATCCCATAGCTAGTGCCAGCCTTAACTTTCGTGTATCCTTTCAACCGCATGCGTTTTTCTCTTGAATCTCGTCTAGAACTTGATCAGTATTTGAGATATATGTAAGTGTGTGCAATAGATACTCACCGTTGACTTGCAACAAACTCTTACTTCATCTCTCACCAGTCCGTCAGACCTAAGCCTCTGCGTTTGGCATCAAGAGGCTCGTCAAACATGCCCGCCTCGAGCGTCTCGAGGTCTTCCATCCCTGTCGTTAACTGTCGACGAGGGAAAATGAGGCCCACGGGGACGGTAAATATTCTAAGGGATAGACCGAGCATTGTGCTTTGATGCTTTCTTGTGAAAAGGACGAGGTGGCTTCACAAAAGTGATGCTCTTGGTAGGTAGAAGAGGTGAGAGTGGTTGAGAAGGTGCTAAAGTCTGCAGATAGCACCAACATCTCCCCAAAGGTCTCACGATATGGCTCTATACTTATACCCATTCACCATCCAGACCGGCTTCTCCGCGTTTTTGAAGCCAGGTGTTCTGTTCCCCCATCCGAGCGCCTTGAGGCTGATGCCATGTCCGTTCGACGGAAAGGGGCAAAAAATGCTAGGACGAATAGTAAGGAAGAGAGTATCACCGCCAAAGGCTAAGGCTGATATGGCGCAAGCGCCTCGCGGAGGTCGCCATCTCGGTGGCGGCATTCGTTGGAATGCGGATTTTCAGGGCGTGGAGGTAAGCTTCATCCGAGTGGTCCAGGAGTAAGAGGGTCGCGAATGCCAACGATGGTGGGTTGATGCAGATCTTGTGCTTCTTTAGTAGGTCCCTGAGAATTTGGATGATCTACGTTATGTGATGAGATATGGCGGCGAGAGTTAAAGATAGGAAGGGATAGCACCTGATGCCCGAGAAGATGGTACTCGGTTAGGGCAGATACCTTTCTTGCCTTGCAAGCTGTATCTATTCGTCTTCAGAGACCATATGCGTCTTTGGGATGGTCATACCGCTCTTGGGATGAATGACATAGGAGTCGAGAACCTCATGTCACCACTCCTCCACTCCCTGGCATCTTCAAATTATACAGCCCTACACAGCTTCTCGCCCAAACTCTAAAGAATCCCAATCTACAACTTTGTCATCTTAGAGCAAAGAATAAAATAAAGACACATAAACTTTAGGTAGGGAGGCATGACACCGGTTCAGCTCGGCTGGATTCAACCCGTCTGTTTGGGAGAGATACCCTCAAATCTAGTATCACAAAATTATCCATCCATCCTATCCCCCCAAACGCCGTCATTCCTCTCATTGTCCATACAATCAATAGGTAGTTAGCATTAAGCATTTCACGTCCCAAACCGTCCATGGATCCATCATCCATCCCAATTAACTTAAACGTGATCAATTCATGTCTCATTCCACAACCAGACCCTCCAGCACTCGCATCGCTTTTGAGCCCTCGTTCTCGAACCGGCTCACTATCGATTCGCACTCGAGCTTTAGCTTATTCTCAGCCTCTGCTGCATTGTGGTAGATCCACTCCTGCACTGTCATCTGCTTCTCAGGCGATGTCAAACTCTGTCCCTGCTTCAAGAATCGATCCGCGCCATTCTCCTTGTCTGAGTTGGTCCGTGGTGATCCAAAAACGGCCTCGAGGTCCAGTTCGGTCCATGGCGTTGTGCTACGTAGACCGACGATCATGTTACGCTTGGACGGCGAGCCACGTGTAGGAGTTGAGACTGGGGGCGCGAGGGCAACTCGCTTGGGGTTGGCGCTGGCTGCAGGCTTTGACGACGGCGGCTGGTTCTCAGCATCAGAGGATTGAGGAGACTGAGACGGTGAGATGGCTGCTTGTCGGGCGGATGGCGCAGGTGAAATGATCCGTCCCGGCGTTGATGGAGGGTTCGCCAGATGAGCGGAACTAGGAGGTGGCGATGATGGCCGCGCTGATTCAAACGACACCACTCGAGCGGCGGCATGCTCGCCCTTCTGTTCCTTAGCCGAGCGCACTTCAACTTCATCTTGCACATCTTCTTCTGATCGTTGCGTGGATGGCTGCGCTGCCTCTTCGCCTTCAATCGACTTCCGAGCATCAAGGGACTTCTTAGACGGCCGCCCTCGACCGCGCTTGGGAGGGGCAAGACTCGACTGGCTCTCCTCAGCGCCCAGGGACGCACGGGATGCTAGTGATGCCTTGGATGGACGACCACGGCCTCGCTTAACCGGGGGTTCCTCCGGAGTCTCAACGGGTGTTTGAGTTGGTGCTTCAACAAGTTCGAGTTCATCAGCCGACGCTTGGGAGACGAGTGACGCCTTGGAGGGCCGTCCACGACCTCGCTTGCCCGCAGCGCTCGAGCGAGCAGCCGCCGACTTCTTGACAACTGTATCTGTGCTGACCATGCTTTCCTCATGGGCTGGCTCTTTCACCTCTGGCTCCCATTCTGGTGTAGTAGACCTCTCAGGGACTTCCTCAGGTTGTGTAGTTTCGTCGGGGAGCGTGTGATCTTCTTCTTCAACAGGCTGCGCTGCGGCCTTGCCCTTTTTCGACTTGGTCTGCTTCGACACCTTTCGAGTTCCGGCCTTTCGTCCCTTCTTCGGAACATGGAGCTCCTCAGGTTCCGGCTCCGGCTCCGGCTCTGGTTCGGTCTCGGGCTCCGGTTCATGGTCTGACTCAGGTTCTGGTTCCCGCTCTGGCTCTGGCTCGTCGACTTCCATTTCAGCTTGCAGAGCCCTGAGCTCATCGTCAACCTCAGCTTCATCCACCTCAGCTGGTTCAGGGTCGAACATGGCATAATCCTGTGATTGATCGGCCTTGGTCTTCGAGGCCTTTGCTCCCCTCTTCTTGGCCTTTAGCCTCTCGGAATCAGAATCGACGGTGATCTCCTCATCCTCGGTCAGTTGCCTCTCCAGGTCTGCCTCCAGTTGACGCTCAATCTCGTCATCGTCCGGGAATGTTCCAGGTGTTGATTCGTAGGCAGGCATAGATACCTCAGAGGCAACAGATGTCGAAGAAACTGTGCGTGTAGACTTGGTGGCCTTCTTGGTCTTCTTTCGCCCACCCTTCTTGGGAGCGGAAGCTTCGTCCATCTCCACATCCTCTTCTTGTTCCAAGGTCGAATCGGGTACGGCGACGCTGCCGCGGGTTCGTGTTGCGCGTTTCTTAGCAGCAGGAGCTTCTGACATGGCCATGCTGGCATCCTCAATCGCTGTGCTGTCTCGCTTCTTTCCCCGAGAAGGCTTGGGTGGTGCCTCTTCTTGGATCGACTCTTCTACCTCTTCAACGGGTTCCTTCTTGGCCTTCGTCTTCCGTCCCTTTTTCGGGGCAGCCTTGCGAGCTTTTGTCTTCTTGCCACCTTGTGTTGAGGCTGTGGTAAGAACGCTGTCTTCGGGGCCAGCGACCGATTCGTTAAGGGATGGCGCTTCCGATGTGGCCGTGGCGACAGATTGAACGGATAGGCGCGAGGCCTTGGATGCGCGCCCGGCTTTGCTCTTGGGCGGCTTCTTGTGGTTTTGTGCCTCATCAAGCAAGATGAAGAAAGGACATTCGGGTGATCGGTTGAAGTGCTCCTCACTGGGCAAATGTTAGCTAGAAGCGAGAAGTGTGAGAATGGAATACTCACAGTGGCATGTCACCGGGCTCCCATCCATCGAGGGCAAGTTGGCAGTATGCGCATGTTGCCATGTCATCCGAATCCTCGGTCGGTGTGTATTTCCATCCAGCGTCAACCAGTTGCTTAGTTTTGCACTTCCAGCCCTTCTTGGAATCGTGCGGCCACCTGCCAGCAAAGGTCGCCTTTCTCGCCTCTCTCATGTATGGTTGATTTGGGTCTTCTTGCGCATAGTCTCCCACCTCGGCCTCAATCGCGGCGACGACGGCCCAGCCACACTCGGGGGCATGCTTGAGATGTTCTAGGAGAGGGTCGTCGAAAGCCTCCCAGCCATCGAGGCCCTTGTGACATAGGAAGCAGTTGACATTGTCGGGGCTTTGTGCGGTAGGGTTGAAGAATAGTCCAGCGCGAGCAAGCTATTGATCATGTTAGCATTGGTTTACGTGGCGGCGCAGAATAATCCATACACTCGCGGCTGAGATGTTCTTGTGCGGCCAAGCGAGGGCCTTGGTGCTTCTGCCACCAGCTGTTGACCCTCGCTTTTTTACGCTCTTGTGAAAAGAAGCTAGACGGCTCTCATATGTGATGTACTGGTCGGTAATGTCGTCGAAAGACATGATTGCGATGATGCGACGCGTCGAGTCGCGGTTGGTTGAGGGTATCTGCAGTCAAGGCGCGAAGCGAGACCTCGTTGGCGATGAAGACGCAAAGAACCACGAGACACGACGGCTATGAGGGAGGAAAAATCCAGGAAAAATTAGTGAGCATTTCAATATCAAAGGCTCGTCTGAGAAAAGCGCTGGGCGTCGCGTAGGAAGTGCGAGGGGAGGTCGAATTGCGATGTATGGGAAGAGTGTTGTTTGGAAGGAATATTGATTGATGGCCGTAGCAAGAGGCCCGCTGCGGTACGGTCCAGTAATGGCTTTGGGTGGGTCCAGGCGCGTTTGTTTACTTTGGTGGGTCAACCAGGTCTTTGACCCCAGAGATCCAAACAACCCGATCACCAATAGAATATATGGGACTGTTCAAGGCGCCTAGGTTGAGGGTATTGATTTGTCTATGCTTGCTGCAACTGAAAGTCTGCAGTTACTTTGTGTTTTGCGTGTTTTGACAGGATAGAAACGATTTCTTTTTGCAACAGGCTGGCTTCTCGGCTACCCGGGTAACTTGCTGGCTGAGAGGGCGGCAGCATGCCAAACTTAGATATCATATCATATTGACCACAAAGTAAGTTACGTGTTCTTGGCTTTGATACTGTGGCCTCCAATCAAGCTCTCACAGCTTCCCAGCTGCTTTCAGTCCTCGCTCGCCATCCACCAAGATGCACCACCCTTCGTGACCCCGGCCACCATCCCCGGCCACAACTGCGTCGAATCCACCTTGCTCGTTGGCAAACTTGAGGACGTCATCATCAAAGCTACCAGGCTGCAGCCACACAGATGGGATGCCAAGCTCCTTTGCCTCCTGGAGCACCTTGAGAGTTGCTGAAGGAGGAGTGATGACTGAGATGGACGTCTGCTTGGGGTTGGGAAGCGCCGTAACGCTGGGGACTGTAGGATAGTCCTTTTCTAAAGCAGAAATAGTTGCCGATCCCGGATTGATGGGCGTGACTGGCAAGTCATGATAGAGATACCAAGCAAAGACTATTTACACTGTCAGTCGGCACGGCGTTCATGAGATCTTGACATGGATGGATTTAACCTCGGTGGCCGAACTTGGCGGGGTTTGAGCTTGCGCCCACTACCGCAAAGGCAGAAGACGCAAAGAACTTGCGAACAGTGGCTTCGGTAGTCATTTTAAAGTCGATTGAGTATTGGCTATCGGTATTTGGGCTTTGGCAGTTCAGGATTGTCAATCAAGGATGCGAGAGTTCAAGGGAGGATGAAGGTTCCGTTATCACCCACGCCGCTGCGGGGCTGCGCCAAGTCGCCATACACCGATCACTCCATGTATCTTAAGTGCTTGTGTCATGTCATATGTCAGGCCGAAGCCACGGCTGCGAGTTATAAATCAGTTGATTCTGCTTGTGCATCCTTTCTTGTTCTTAAGCTACTCTCAAAGTACAGTAACCTTGATCAATAAGCCATCGTGACCGTGAACATGTCCGTATTTGGGTAAGTCATCATGGTCAAACCGATGGATGCATCTCCTAGGACAATGCGGAACTAATACCACCGCAGAAGGGCAACTTTCTCTGCTGCAAGATTCGCCGAAGCCAGGCCCACGTACCCTGCAAGCCTGTTCAAGACAATTCTGGGGTATTACAATCATGAGGATCCTCATGGCACGCTTCTGGACTTGGGTTGTGGCCATGGAATTGTTGCTAGGGAGCTGAGCCCCCGCTTTGCCAGAGCCATCGCCATTGACCCAAGTGATGGGATGATCCGACTGGCAATGCAAACCCATGCCGAGCACACCAAGATCTCATTCCGTCAGGGCTACGCCGAGGACTTGTCTTTTCTACCTGCACGCTCGGTAGACATGGCTGCAGCTGGTCAGGCAGCGCATTGGTTCAACTACCCCAAGTCTGGCCAGAGTTGTCCAGGGTAGTCAAGCCAGGCGGCTCACTGGCCTTTTGGGGGTACAAGGACAACATCCTCATTGGACACCGGCGAGCCAACGAGATATTTGAGAAGTTCTGCTACGGCGAAGGAGAAGTGTTACCCGGTGTGGAGGGCATGAACCAGTATTGGGAGCGTCCTGGACGAGACATCCTCCGCGACCTGCTGGCTGATGTCAAGCCCCCTGAGTCGGAGTGGGACAAGATCAAGCGAATCACCTACAACGTCGACAAAGATACGACTGAGATTGCAGGCCCAGAGACGGCCTGGATGAGAAAGAAGCTCACCCTCGGGCAGTTTGAGGCCTATGTGCGCACCTTTACTGGGTACCAGGGCTGGATGGATGCGCACCTGGACAAGAAGAGCCGTGCCGAAGGTGGTGAGGGAGACATTGTGGACTTTATGTTTGATCAGATCCTAGAGGCGGAACCTGAGTGGAAGGAGAAGGGTGATCGCTGGAGAGATGTCGAGGTTGAATCCGTCTGGGGCACGTATATTCTGCTGGCGACGAGGAAGTGAGGATGAAGACGAGTCAGGACGGATATTCCGCCAAGACTTGATGAAGGCGATCGACAGCCACGCAACAGATATTTATGCAAATGCAATGGCCTCCAAGCCCATTTTTTACACACAGAGACCAATCCTTTTGATAAGAGCTATGCATATTTACCCAAGTTTCAATAGTTTCACCGCCTCGATTGGCTAGTAGATAGTCGACAATATAAAGCCGACATCATGCACCCCTAGCTAGATAACAGGCCCTGCTCCGGCGATCAACCGCCCAATCTATTTTGTCACCCCGGCTGGCTTCGGTTGGGCGACCAGCCTGGGCCATGGGCTGACACGGTTGCCCCGTCAGTCTCAGGCAAAAGGACAGCAGGGAGGCCAAGGCGTGAATTGAAATGCACAGCGAGTGCAAGCCTGGTCCTCTTTTCTTACTTCTTCATCCTTCAACACCACTCGACCTCTCAAAAAACCATCACCAAGCATTTTTTTCGCAGTCACTCCTGTGCAATCTCCAGTACCCGTTCCCGTGTCACAAGCTCAAGCCCATCAGCCGCACACACCCAAACCCAAAATGGTGAGTCCCAGTTGCCCCGGACACCCCTTTCTCGATGGCGTAAACAACCCACCCCGCCCTCTGATTCGACAGCCGGCCGCCCGAACAGTGGAAGAGCTTGGAAAGTTGGTTTTGCATCACCTTGTGCGAAACAAACAGTCTCGGACTTTCTGCAACTTTCATCTTTCCACATCTCTCCGCACCGCACCTCCTGAATCGCAATCGCAGCACTTTAACCAGCGCATCACAACACAACACAAGCAATCATGTCTTCTAACAAGTTTGACTCTCAGGCTTCGACCAACTACAAGGAGGCTTTTGCCCTGTTCGACAAGCGCGGCAATGGCCGTGTCTCCCTCGAGAGCCTGGGCGACCTTCTCCGCGCCTGCGGTCAGAACCCTACCCTCTCCGAGATCCAGGACCTCGAGAAGAACGTTGGCGGTGACTGTGAGTATTTTGTTTTGATTCCAGATGTTCCAGGGCGCTCGCTGACTTGATGCGCACAGTCGATTTCGAGACCTTCCAGCGTGTTCTGAACCGCCCCGGCGGCTTCCGCGACCCAGGCGAGCCCGAGGAGTACTGCCGCGGTTTCCAGGTGTTTGACAAAGACATGACGGGGTTCATCGGCGTCGGCCAGCTCAAGTACATCCTTACAAACCTCGGCGAGAAGATGACCGATGAGGAGGTGGATGAGCTCCTCAAGGCTGTCGACACCAGCTCAGGCCAGGTCAACTACACTGGTACGTTTTCTACATCTCACGCCTTACTTTTGTAACCAATAACTGACTGATCTGATTGCAGATCTCGTGCGAACCATCCTCGCCAACTAGGCGGTACAAGACAATGGGCGGATCAGTTAATGCATCTACGTGGAAGGGCCGGCGTTTGCTTGTTTGATTATGGAATTGGAATCGGCTATGGATACACCGAAATGATGAATTACCGCTGAGCCTTTTGGCGAAGCACCAGCATGTATGGATTTCTGGTAGATACTTTGGGGTGAGCAGGAGTCTAGAATTGATGCTCTTGTGTCTCTCGATTACTCATTCGTGTGATGCTGCTCGGGAGGGTGTTTCACCATGATCAGGGGCATAATGGGGCACAGAGACGTGCAACAGCCTCAACATGATATCCTCATTCTTTTGTTTACTTTTGCTCGCATAACGAACAATCAAGGCTTCCAATCAAAATCATGGCTCATGCGCCCTCAATTGTTGGATCGTCCCGCTTCGCCCTGACCTGATCATGATGCCCGTGGCTGGCCCGGCGATCATACCGCCCCGCCACAGCACCCGATTGCCCCGCGTTTTCCATTCGCTAGCGGCGGATTGAGGCAGGAGCTTCAGCTGCATCACCAGTAGCTCTCGCCCCATCTCCCTGCATCAACACCACACCTTAACGCCTTGGTAGACGCCTGATCAATAGAGCTTCTGTCTGCCGAACCCCTCTTTTGCATCCTTCACCTTCTGGCCTCAATCCCATAAGCTATAAAGCCGACCGGCTGCCCAGCCAGACCCAACCCACTTCTTGTCCTGGCCGCCAAGCTGGACAAGCGTGCTTCCCGCAAGCCCCTCCTCCTACTCTCCCTCCTCGTCCTCGTCCTCGCCATCACTCTGGCTTCCTCACGAGCCTTCTCCCGACTCGGATCACTTGCCAGTCACTTCAGATTCCAAGCCGCGCGCTCAGCTATCCCTACAAGACAGCTCATGACCAGCACCATGGTTCCCGACAAGTACCGTAACCCTCCTCAGGCGCCCCCGCTGTTCACCGCCACCCCCGAGTCGATTGCGGCCGACACGAAGAAGCTCTGCGATGTCACCAAGAATGTCCTAGACTCGGTGGTTGCCGATGTTCCCGCCGACAAGGCCACCTTCGCCAAAGCTCTTGAGCCTATCCTGCTGGACGAGAACTTGGCTGCCACCCAGCGACGCATCTTGACTTTCTACCACCATGTTTCCACCAACAAGGAACTGCGAGATGCCTCCACCGAGTCTGAGAGAGTCTTCAATGACTTTGGAATCGAGTGCAACATGCGAGAGGACGTCTTCAAGGTCGTCGACGGAGCCTTCGCGAACCGAGCTTCTGAAGATCTGAGCAAGGAACAGCTGCATGTCCTCGAGAAGGAACGACAAAAGTACATCCGAAACGGTCTGCGTCTTCCTGCTGGCCCCAAGCGAGACAGATTCAAGGAGATCCAGAAGCGCCTGAGCGAGCTCGAGATCCAGTGCCAGACCAACCTCAACGAGGAGAAGGGTGCTATCTGGTTCACACCCGAGGAACTTGAGGGTGTTCCTGCTGATGACATTGACATTGACTCTCTTGAGAAGGGAACCGGAGAGAACGAAGGCAAGGTCAAGCTTTCCTTCAAGTACAACCACTACTTCCCCCTCATCAAGCACGCCGTCAACGCCGACACTCGCCGCAAGTACACCATTGCGGAATCTAACAAGGCCAACATCAACGTGCCATTGTTCCAGGAAGTCATCACTCTCAGAGACGAGGCTGCCCGACTTCTCGGATACGAAAACCATGCAGCCCTCCGGATCGAGGAGAAGATGGCCAAGGGCCCTGAAGCTGTCCGAGAATTCCTGGACGATCTTCGAACCCGGCTGGCTGAGGGTGGAGCAAAGGAGATTAACAAGCTCTTGGAGTACAAGAAGAAGGACCTTGAGGAGCGTGGTCTCCCAGTTGACGACAACTTCTTCATGTGGGACACATCCTTCTACTCGCGTATCCAGAAGGAAAAGGAGTACAGTGTCGATGAGACTAAGATCTCCCAGTACTTCCCCGTTGAGTCGACATTTGCTGGCATGCTCAAGATTTTTGAGGAAATCTTTGGCTTCGTTTTCGTTGAGCTCAAGCCTGATGAGCGAGCTCGACTAAGCCCTACTGGCAAGGCCGAGGATATTGTGTGGCACGAGGATGTCTTGATCTACAGTGTGTGGGATGACGAGGCTTCAGGTGGCAACTTCTGTGGCTACCTGTACCTGGATCTGCATCCCCGTGATAACAAGTATGGCCACAATGCCAACTTCAACCTTGAGCCAGGCTACATCGCTGAGGATGGCAAGAAGCACTACCCTGTTACTGCTCTTGTCTGCAACTTCAGCAAGCCTTCGCCCAAGAAGCCTTCGCTGCTCAAGCATCACGAGGTTGTGACTCTGTTCCACGAGCTGGGCCACGGCATCCACGACTTGGCTGGACGTACCCGCTACAGCTACTTCCATGGAACTTCTACCGTACTGGACTTTGTCGAGGCACCTTCTCAGATGCTCGAGAACTGGTGCTGGACCCCCAGCGTGCTCAAGTCGCTCTCCAAGCACTGGGAGACTGGCGAGCAGATCCCCGATGAGCTGATTGAGAAGCTGGTTTCCACCAAGCGCCTCAACTCAGCCATTGGTGCTCTGGGTCAGCTGACCATTGGCATTTTCGACATGACTGTGCATACGCCCGAGTCTCACGAAGCGGTCAAGCAGCTGAACGCTGGTCGGCTGTGGAACGAGCTTCGACACAACATCTCCGGAACCAAGGGCCCTGAGGACCTTGGACAAGGCCTGTAAGTATTGACTGTATTACCTTGGCTATGAGTAGCACGCTAACGGTGAAGCAGTGAATGGGGTAACCGACATGCTGGTATTGGCCACTTCATTGGTGGATATGATGCCGGTTATTATGGCTACCTGTACTCTGAGGTGTTCTCTCTCGACATGTTCCACTCGTTCTTTGCGAAGAACCCTATGGACGGTGAGGAAGGACGCCGATATCGCCACACGGTCCTGGAGAAGGGTGGCAGCATTCCCGAGTTGGAGTTCTTGAAGGAGTTCCTGGGTAGGGAGCCCAGCTCAGAGGCTTTCTACAAGGAGCTTGGACTTTCGTCATCTGCTTAAAGAAGGAGGTGTTTTGGTACCGAGACTGGCAACATAGAAAAGAAAGAAAAAATCCATAGATACTCGGTCAATGATAAGAGTTATGAGGCATGCCACTTGATTTGTCGGCCTTGATTATGAACATGTGTGCCTTTTGCTGAGAATACGTGAGGGGAGCTTGGGTCTGGCTATCGTCTATTTGATATACCTTGTGTTTTCTATAAACAGCGGGATGTCAATGGTATGGCGTTTCTGTAGAATTTCCCCCTGACCATGACTCTCGGATAATGATTGATAACGTGCAAACTGGCTAGGTAGGGAGATTATAGAGGCGGGGCCAGAAATATCAAGACAACTGTAAAAGCTAATTGTTAATTGTAACTATCTAGTATTTTGTAGAAACTAGTATTCTAGCTTCTGGCTGACTTGGTATTGTAAATCATTAAACAGCAAATCTCAACCATGATACATCACAGGTCATACATGTTACAAGTTCCTTGACTCCGTCCCCCTTCATAGACTCGCCGATCTCTTACCGGGTGCCTCCCCCATTCTGCGCAATTCAACATCGCTCCCAGACTCAGTATCGTCTAGAAAACTCTCGCCGCCTCTTCCCGTCGGCTCCTGCGAAGTCTCGGCTGGTGCGTTACCCACCGCCGTCTCCACCATCTCCTCCGAGCGCCCAGAGCTGCGGGCGCCCCTGATCCACTCCCTCAGAGGTCTCCAGCTCGTCACGAAAAAGATGACGGCGTTCCAGAGTCCTTGGAGTGGCAAGACTGCAGCTGTGGCGACGTGGTACTCGTAGGGCGAGGTGCCGACGAGCCAGCTGTGGATGCGGTTCAAACTGCTCGGGATCCAAGTCACCAGCACACTAAGGGCGAAAAGGAAACTAGTACGCAGGTAGGCTCGCTTGATGGGGTCCTCGACGACAAACTTGTTGACAGTCTTCTTGGTCGCCGACGTGATGCGGCGGAGCGGGGACCTCTGGGGGTGGTGGTTGCCGGCCGGGGACGTGACGGTGGAGAAGTATTGGCTCGGAGCTGTCTGGATCGGAGGGGGGAGCTCGTCGAAGGAGACGTGAGGTGTTGATTGTTGCATATGTGCCGGTCTTGGTTCGTTGGGTAGGGCAGATGTAGATGCGGTTGAGTGGACAACCTGGACTTCGGTGACGATGGTTCCGTAGAAGCAGTCTTGGGGCACCGAGAGGAAGTCGACGCGGGGCTTAATACCTGTTAGAGAGCTTCAAAGGAGTGGAAGTGGTTGTCAAGTACCTGCTCATAGACGCCTGCCTCTCTGCTCTTGGATGCCGAGAAACTCTTGAGTTGGTTTCGAGAGTGAAAGACATGATATCCGACCATGAAGTAAAAGATCAACGACCCAACAATACAGACCCAGATGAGCATGTAGTAGGTGTATATACGGATGTTTTCCCAGTCCTGATTGACCCAGCACCAGATCTAAACACAGTCAGTCGATGAGTGTTGAAGAAATATGTCGAGTACTCACAGTTGCCTGACCGTACACAAGTCCTCGGCCCGGGCTTCTAACCAGCAGCAACGAGAGAGCGATTATGAAAGGGCCACCATAGCAGATGAGGCAGTACAGCCACCACCACCTGCGAAAGGCATCGGGGCTGGTGCGAAAAAAGAAGACGAGAAAGACGTTGAAGGCCATGGCCAGGGACCACCACGGGTCAGACTGCATGAACCTATCAAGGTAAGCAAGAAACCCCAATGTCAGTGAGGATAGGACTAACATGTGGAACAAGAAGCTCTGTGCCTGGCACAGCGGAGACGCAACACCCAGCTCAAGCCCGTCCATGGCGATGACGCTCGCGATACTAGCGCCGACATTGGCGATGCTCGCAAACACGATAAAGGTGTTTTGGACGTTGCGGACTCGAGGAACCAGAGCGTAGGCGATGAAGATGAGGACGACGGCCACCAGGCTGATGGAGCCTCCCATGCGCTCCATCAGAACCAGCGCCTGCGTCTGTCCCGCTGTCAGCGCCTCGGCGCGGCCGGAGACCAACTTGTGCGCCGCCTCCGGCATGGTTTGTATATCGTTTGAGTCTTTCCCAGAGGTCTGTTGCTAGTGTATGTTGGTAGTGTTTATCAGTGCCTCCGAAAGAAAGAGAGAAGAAGAACTAAGACAGGGAGATGGAAAAGAGGAGGTAAAGCGCAGGTGTTCCCCCTAAGCGAGCCCGTCGAGTAACTGTATCCTGCAGAGGAAAAGAGACGAAATGAGAGGGATGTGTCTGTAGGCTGCCGACCGGATCTTGGGTCTCGGTGCGATACAAGGGGCACACAAAGGAACGAGCAGAGAGAGGTCGAGGTTGGCGAGGGGGAGCCGACGCCGTGACACCGCAGTGAGCTGCACGTAGCCGTTGGGAAAGAATCCTTGGACTGAGGTCAGGGGGGTAGAAGCACGGCAAGTGGTCTTTTTTATCTGGCTTTGATTTCTTCTTCTGTCTTGTCGTCGAGTCTTGGCTTGCCAGTGGCCGACACTTTTTCATCACTTGTCAGTGTCAAAGCCCACGATGCCAGCGACAGCTAAGGAATATCTTTTCCCTCCCAACCGCTGTGTACGCCAGGTTTAGAAACACTGACCCCGAGTATGCATAGGCTAACTGGCTGGGCTTTGGTGGCTCTGAATAACGGCCTCGTCCTTCCCCCTTTCCCTCCCAAGCCCTTTAACAACCAACATCAAAGGTATCGATATTCTAACACTCCAAGTTGAAGATAGGTAGGCTAATGCGTATTAGAGGCCGGCTGCTACCGCGCTCCTGTTCATACGTTGGCATTCCAATGTACGGACGAGCAAACAAGATGCACCTCGACGAATACCGACTTGCATATTCTACCCTCGATCGTCTTGGCAAATCTGAAATAGTATGCCACACCCCAATCAGAACCTGGTCCCCAAGAGCAAACATTGAGATGCTCCCGCAGCAGTCTCATATATCACATCCTATATCCTCGATAACTTGATCCCAAGACCAATTGCTGCTGAAGACCTGCCACGCCAAGAGGTTTGCTTTTGCGGTGAGAATGCGGGCTCCCGCGCCGAGAAAAGATGGCTGATAGGAAGTCCTAGACCTGAGCTCAGATTCCTGCCCTGTTTGTATGCTCTATGTGACTTTCATCCCTCACACACGAAACAAAGACCTCCACACCCAAGACGGCACAAGCAAATCCGGGGGCGGGCAGACGAGCCACCTCGTGGCCCTATCTCAACGACCGTTACTATTTTCAGCCATGAACAGCTCGGGGCTGCCATGTGCGGTATACTACACCCTCAGCTTCAGCAGGGAGGCGTCCGTCACGAGACCCCATGCTGCGTACCCCCCCGCATTGTTTGCTCATGACATCTCCAGTTACTGGCCAACTTCAGCCCTGCAACTTGCAGCATGGCGTCTTCTAGCTCTTCTAGAAACTTGGATCGAGCTTTGAGGCTAACTTGTCACTTCAGACAGCACAGTCTGTCAGAGAAATTCTCACATGAGAGAAATATGCACGCAGCCGTCAAGCTGAAAACATGGCAGTATTGTAAGTCTTCAATTGGGCCCTTCAAGCCACTTCATAGTCTAGCTAGGGATCCCTGCTCACAGTATCAAAACAATTACGTCTGTATACCTTACATGGGTGGATGCCTTTCCGCATCAAATCCCCCCCACTTGCTCATTTATCATAAACCACCTTACAGTGTGTAAAGGAAATCGGGTCGCTTATCTCCCATCTCGTGGATCTCCTCCTCCGACTTGCCCTCGATCAGGTGGTCACGCTCACCGGCCAGCCGCAGCCTGTTCTCCCGTGCAAGCATCAGGTACATGATGAGGCTGCCTCCAAAGACACCGGCAAACATGAAGCCCAGGATCGTGCCGTGGCCCTCGTAGAAGCGAGGGGCGTTGATAAAGACGTTGCTGCTCACCACACCGTTCAGGTTGCCCCAGCCAATGACAAATCCAAGTGTGATACCTCGCTTGTACACACCTTCCACGTTGTTGGCAACCCAGCTGATGGTGATGGGGATGACAGGGTAGATGCCCAGGGCACCCAGGAAGCATCCAGTGTACTGAACAGCCGGGTTGGTCGAAGCGATAAGCATGACGAAGCCCGCAAGTCCGACAGGGGCAGCGCAAAGGTTGAAGATACCTCGCTTGTTGATTCGGTCAGAGTACATACCCACACAGACGGTGACAATAGCAGCCAGGGCGTAGGGAGGCACACTGAGAAGCTGGTTCTTGATGACGGCCTTCTTGTCAGTGAAGGCCATGTTCTGAATGATGGTGGGCAGGAAGACGCTGAAAGAGTAGAGGGGCATCAGAGGACCCATGTAGATGAGCATGCCGCAGTAGGTCTTCCAGTCAGTGAGCGACTGCCAGAGATACTTCATCTTAAACTCTTCGTTCTTGGCGGACGACTGCTGGTCAGAGGCAAGTCGGTAGATAACACGGCGTCGCTCCTCCTCGGTGAGAAAGGTGGCCTCAGTAGGGAAGTCGTGCACCATCCAGAATGAGGCGATACCGATGAGGATGGTGAGAAGGCCCTCGATGATGAAGATCCACGCCCAGCCAGCAATGCCAGAGATACCATCCATCTTCTGGATACCAGCAGCCAGGAGACCACCGAAGGAGCCAGCAAGAGCCGCAGCAGAGAAGAACCAGGCGGCACGGGCACCAAACTCGGAACGCTTGTACCAGCACGAAAGATAGTAGTTGATACCGGGGAACAGACCAGCCTCAGTAAGACCAAGGAACCATCGAGCAGCCATGAGACCGTCCCAGTTGCGAACGAAACCCATGCCCAGCATGGCACCGCCCCACAGAACCCTGAACCCGGAGAGTCAGCAAGATGTATTGCATAGCATAGGCGACGGACACTGTGCCAGCGCGGCTACTTACATGATGGCAGGGATGAAGATGGAGGGCTTGGACCACTTCAGGAGAACGTTGGCGAGCGGCTCAAAGACGGCATATGAGATGTAAAAGATGGTCAGGGTGGCGTTGAATTGCGAAGTGTTCATGTGGATGTCGTCGAGGAGGCCGGCGATTTTGGCATTTCCAATGTTGGTTCGGTCAAGGAAGCAAACGAGGTAGAGCAGGCAGAGCTATATCATGTTAGTATAGATCATTAACTCTAATTCTGAAATCATACCCAAGGAACAAGCTTGACATCAATCTTTCGAAGCAGCTTCTTCTCCTGCAAGTAGTCAGTATAAGCGACTTTACCATGTATCGATAGTCACTCACAGCCTCCTTTCTCTCTTCCTCAGTCAGACCCGCATCGGGGTCGTTAACGAGGTCGACCTCGTGGGTCGAGGCCTTCTCATCGAAGGGTTCTTTCCGATCAATGTCGCTCATGGTGACAATATTCCTCAGATATATCGAGGTTGTATTTGAGAGAGACCAAGAGGCGAGGGGTAAAGAGAAGAAGGAACCGCGCCAGGTGGTGACAGCCCAGGGAAAAAACGTGGGAGGAAGGAAGTAATGGAGGACAAGGAAGCAGCAACCAGCCGAGAGGGACTATTTCGGCAATGGGAAGGAGCAGAGGAGAAGGAGACTCCAGAGATCTCGTCAAAGATGCAAGACAAGAATGGATGAACCCCAGAAGCCGGGAGTGACGGTGCAACAACGGGGAGACTTCTGCTTGTCGAAGCGAGGCGAAGGGAAACGGGAGGGAATGAGATGATGGGGGATTGTTATTGGAACAAGCAACAAGAGGAGGAGAAGCTTGTTTAAAGAGGCAAGCAAGCAAGAGACTTGTGGATGATGATCTCTAAAAACCTGGGGCAAAAGAGGATCCTCTAGCCCTTTAATAGTTAATTTGAATCTACTCTCATCTTGCCCCGAGCACACACGATGACCTCGCTCCTCACTCCCCCGTCTGGGGGAATGCAACCCCGAGGAGAAGAGAAAAAAATGAGGAGCAGGCCATGGCTGTGTGGGGATGCTGGCGCCCACGTTTTCTCGCCAAGGGTTGCCTCTCGGTGAGGAGACGTCTCTGTGCATACAGTATGGAGGAGTAGAGTAGCAGAGGACCCTCGTCTCCAATATGGATGGGATGCTATTCCATCCGTCCGTCCGTCCGACAAGGCCCAGCCAACGAACCAGGTCCAAGAAAGAGTCTTCACTCTTCCCCAGTCGGAGAGCAACAACTGGGGGGTACTCCCTGTCCTGTCCCGCAGGGGGGCTTTCTTTTTCCCCAGTTCGTTCGTTGGCGGGGAGAGTCCACTGCGCAGCGAAAGAGATTTGCTGCTTCAGTCTTGGGGATCTGTCGATCTTGTCCCTTCTTGCGGGGTTTGGGGTCACGGTGCATGTTGGGCGAGGAGAGAACGGGGTACAGGGGACGGCCGGCCCTTGCAACCATGATCCTCCTGGGGGCACGTTTTGGTGTATGTATGTCTCCCCTGGCGCAATACAGTACAGCACGGTAGGATTCGTCTATGGGGCCCGGCAGATGGGTCATGTAACGCTAGACATACCATGGGTTCGTTTTCCCTTCTTGGTTGTGCGGGCCACGCGAGATGGCGCTCCTCTGCCTGCTGTTGGGGGGGTCGCCTTGTGCTTGTGCCATGTGTGAGCCGTGACAGCTCGGGGAGGGACCGAGAATGTCAGCCCGAAGCGAACAAATATGCTTCTTTTTTAGTTAGTCGACAATATTTGGAGGGTGCGGGCGGCTCCGTCATAGGCAGGTCTGACGACCAACATGTTTCACGTAGGCGTTGGAGCTCTTGATTCTCTAGCTCGTCCTCTGTCTCTTGTCAGTGTAGGCATGCCATTCCGACCCTGGCTTCGATCACCGTTTGAGCAACACGCTTGACAGATGGTGCATGGCATCCCCGGTCAAATGGTCTTACACGCTCTCTCGTACAAAGCCTCGTCCCTCTCAGTTGGTTTCCCTCCCACCCCTTCTTGTACCAAAAGAGCACGCGTCATGTCATTTCACGTCCTCTCAGGCCATGCTCCGCGCGGCACACAGACGCAAGGCAAACATGGCCTCCTGGAGAGATGCCGCAGAGTTGCCACACCTGTTTGCCGCCCTCCAGAACCTCGCGTGGTTTGCCGCCACCTCGATCAAGCCACTTGTCCCGCCCAACGGCCTTTGTCCTCCACTCTGTGCTGGCCCATGGTTCATCGTGGCCTACTCTCTAAGGCTTCAGGTAGGTTGCCATCAGACCCACACAGGTTTCTGTCAAGCCTGTATCCCCTCATCATCGGTCCCAGTTTTCCTCTCAAGAAAACAAGCGCAGCAGTAAGAGACCGGGGTTCTTGCAGTCTACCGTCACATTGTAGCCCGCTCTCAAAGCTTACTCTGGGCCCTGCCACCAAGATTTCTTGTTTCTCGCCCAGACGGCGGCTCGCCTCGCCCAGAGAAAAATATCCCGAAGACGTAACATGACGGTGTAATAGGCACCGACCGGGCACGGGATAATACATACAGTAGCATGACTCGTCGTCGTTTTAGAGATGCGCCAAGGTCGCTAAACGGGGATCAAGAAACGAGCGGGCGTGGCCTTGGCCGTTCTTGGGTAGGGTAGTAGACGCGGTGGAGGTTGTCCGTGGCATATCCCAGCCCACTTACATACAGCGCATCCACTTGCCTCCATCCCCATACCTACCATTTAGAAGCCCCAGGGCCCCTGACAAATCAAGCCCGAGCCGGTATCATCTCGTACTGCATCCAACTCAAATCAAACTTGATCCGAAAGCCTATCCAGACCTTCATGTTGTCTGCAGAGCAAAGACAGGAAAGCAAACACCCGTGATACCGCCTGGAGCGTCATCCCGCAGAGACAAATTTGGAGTCGGTGGGAAACTGGAAACTAGTGCTGATAGCCGCAGCGGCTAGGGAATCAGCATAACATGGCGTTAATTTCTAGAAGCTTGGCACGGCGAGGCGATCCGTCTCTCGCAGTCTGCCCGCAGCCACGCCGACGCCTTGCGTCTGGCTTGTATCACTTGGGGTAGCCAGAGAAAAGAGGCAAGAACAGTTTGTTGAGAGGAGAAGAGATGAACGACGGGTGCGTACAGCTCGAGCTGAAAACAACAACATGCGGGACAACGCATTAGTCGAATGCTATGGCTTACTCGACAGGCATTGAGATTGCTCTCAGACACCAAACATCATCCGTGTCCTTCGCACTTTGTCCTCCGTCTCGAGGAAAAGACTTCTATTATGCTGAGGGATTACTAGTATGAAAAAGACAAAAACATCTCATGTCATGCTCACGAACGAGAATGGTTCAACCCCCATCTTTTCCCCGCAGTCGCCAGGGCTGGTGAGTCTCCTTCCCCGCGCGAGCGAGGGCCTTTCTCCGCAGATCCGTGTCTGCGATCTCCTCGCGAGCCAAGATGATCCAGATGGTGGGGAGAAGGGGGAACTGGGGGCTCCAAAAGGGCCTCTCTGTTCTCGGCGTCACTCTGGCATGTTTCCTCGCCTCCAGCCCCAGATCCTGGCTCCTTTTGCAAAATGCCCTCCTCTCACTGGCCCATTTCCCCTCTCCCCCATGTTGCCTAGATCCAGGGCCGAAAGATTGGAGTGGTCCGATGGTGCGGTGGAGGCGCGGAGGAGCAAGCCCGTCCCTCGGGGGAGCGCCAATCGCGGACGCAATCCACCGCCGGCGCCGGGGGACCCGGACTCTTCACATCTTTCCTTCTCAGACTAGCATTCTCCTTCTCCAAGGAAGCCAGAAGGCTTCTGAGACACATCTAGCGTCCAACACGGAAGGCTGTAGATGAGCGCACCGATGCCCCCGTGTCCAAACCCGGACGGTCCTTGCGGATGCGGCGCGCAGCCACACGGAGATCCGACGCCGTGCCTCTCTACCACGGCTCCGGTTGCTTAGCCCTTTACCAAGCCTCTGGCCTATTGCCTCGCTCGTAGTCTTCCCCAAGATCCCAAGATCCAATGCCACATAGCCGCGGGACGGGGCTGCGGCTCCGCGTTCTTCCCCACGATCCCTACTTTTTTCTTCAAGGTCGGGTCCATAGCATCTCAGATGGTATCAGGGGGAGGGCCTTGCTGTTCGAGATCTTTGGGATGACGCCACTTTGTCGCTAGACTATTCCTTCTGGACCAACTGGGTGTGGCCTCAACTTGCACCCTGATGAGAGACAATCTCAGGCTTGCCCATCAAGGCCTAACAGCTCATATCACGCGCCGGTGATGAAATGAAATGCAACCCTCAAGCCACGAAAACTCGCAACACTCAACCCGAGCTATCAACACTGGTTCCCTATTTCGAATCTAGTTTCGGTGCTTACTCTCCAGCCTCGGCCGAGCCGAGATGGTTGTCTCTTCTTTCATGTGCTGCATCAGTTGTAATCACTCATTCGACATTGACGTCTTGGACGAGACCATCTTGGTCATGTCTGAGACTCCCACTTACACCCAAGCCTAGTCGTGAGAAGGGACAGTGCAACTCTGTATTCCACATTTGCAACCTCTGTGTTTCCGGGAAACTCCCTACCAGTGACTATTCCTCGACTCACGACTTAACTATCCCAGTGGAACCTAATACTCGAAGAAGTGGCCACCTCCAAGCACTTAACCCACGAGGGGGTTTGCCCACGGCAAGTTTCATAAACTACAACAGTGCAGCCCCGTGAATAACAAGAGTCTTTCCGGAATTTGCAACCTCCTGAACCGCCGAGTGTTCCACAGCCTGCAAGAGGCTGCTAGCTCTCACGAGAAGTTCTAACAGTTGTCAGCCAGGACCCAAATCAAAACTCGTCTCTGACAGCCTACCCTCATAGACCATGGTATAATGAACAGGCGGGTCATCGTCAGGTCCCGAGATAAGAGGCATTGTCTCTGACGCCGCAGGAACAACTCGGAAACGTATTCCAACATTGTCATGTCGACCTATCCAGACGATACTCTCAGAGCCCGTGCTCGACAAGTCCTGTTTGCTTGCCATCTCGGCCAGCCAGTTTCGAAAGATTCGCACGACGCCGTCGACGATGTTAACATGGCTTATAAACAACCCACGCTTGGGTCCCTCCTTAACAAGGTTGGTAACGGTGCATAGCTGAGAAAACAGCTCGCCATCATCTAGATGAATATGCTGCGTCGCGGCATCATCTTCGGAATCCTCGGGAGCTTGCGCCTCAGTAAATCTCGCTCTGATCCTCCTTGGACGACGATTCTCCTCTGCAAAGGTGGGCTTGAACGACGCATATAGGCGCTGCAGGTCACCCAGCGCAGGCGCCTCCTCGCTGACGGTGGGCCCGTCACGCGTTACGGTGCCTTGATACTGGCAGGCTAGGTAAGGTGTATATAGCTGGTCGCTCGGATGGTAGCATTCCAGAATAAGCTTATTATCAGGGAGTGGAGCTGTTTGGAGGAGGCGATGGTGCAGCACGCGGGTGACTAGGGAATAGAAGCGGCGGTTTATGAGGGCGAGTGGGAGGAGTTCCTGGGAAGATAATGGGGAAAGGATTGAGATAAAGATCTAATCATAGTCAGTTAATGAACAGAGCATACAAGAGTATATAAGTTCTCACTTCATTTGGCAGGTTGTCGATGACGCTATCGTGGGAAGCCATAGTTGTCACCTTCAACCGGAGATAAGAGACGAGCGGAGAAGAAGTGGCGATGACAACAAGGGAGCAGGACAAGGGGCAAAGTATCACAGTTATCACTCAAATAAGATCCGATTAAATCAATGCAATGCAATCAAGGATAGATGGGGTAATATGACGGGACTTGAAGGCAGAATAGTTGATGGTTGTCAACTATGTTTCTTTCAAGTTGTGAGCTTCGAGATAACGTCTTCAACGGCGTCAATTGAAAACGCGGGGGAGGGGCCATTGATTTAGTCAGCATCCGCAAGTCCGAATGACGAAACCTCCCTTGCTGTCTAGACAACCTCTATCAACTCTGAGAGCTAATCAAGGGGAGGGATTGTTTAATAGGGAGGTAGTTGATATTTTACGCGGTTGAGTAGCTTAGTATCGGGCGTGAGATTGCCGTGGATATATGACTTTTGTCCACGCTTTTGTCCTGCGGCATGGGTGAGTTGACCAGCTGGGACCATTGGTATTCTTTCATTTAGAGGTGATATCTTCTGAGAAAGATACCACATCTGAGCAGGATATTATATTAATGCTTTTCTTAAGGAAATACTATCATTCTAAGAAGTATTGCCCGTTACTTAATTTTAGGGACGAGCCTAGATATCTGGGGAAAAGATAACTAGGGTGCCAAATAAGTCCAACGATAGGGTAGCAAGAACATAAGAAATCCCTGAATCTTTCAATCACAGTCATGGACAGGATAAAACTTTTATGAAACATGTATTATTTCTATTATCCCTTGACCTCTTTTATCTAGAGCGGTGATTTTGGTATGACGCTATTCTAATGTGCAACAATACCTCCTTCTAAGATGATTCTCCCAAACGCCTGCGCCAAACTCATTCGTGTCGTCGTAAGAAAGCAAATCCTATCCTGATGATATCCCGCTACTGCTTCTGGTCCTTGTTTCGCGCATCTCGTACCGCGGCATCCACCGCGTCAACAAGATCGATGTGGAAGAATGGCCTGTCAACACCAAAGATGGCTGCCATGGATTGAGGCTGGTGGGACTCGGCGTGCACATGTGTGTTCTTGGTCATCATAGAAAGCTCATCTGATGAGTTCGATGGATGCTTAGACTCGGAACAATCCGATGAGCTCGAAGTTTCTGTGGGTGCCTCGATATCAGCTGGTCGACGAGTATCATCGGGCAATTGCACGTCCTTGTCCATCAGTGTTGCCGCGATAGAGTATGAGGGCACCCAGCTTCCGAGTGCCTCCTGGTTCTTAGAAGAAGGATATCCGAAACCGGCGCTGGCGAGAGCGCGACGAGTCCAGCGGTTGTTGACATTTGCAAAGTGCCATTCCACAGCGTCGGGTGAGGCATACCGATCAAGAGAGTTGCGGAGGTCCATGAGGCCTTGGATGCAGGTAATGTCGAGGTTGTTTACAGCAGAAAAGTCCAGAACGATAGCGCGGAGGAAAGGAAGGTCGTCGCCATTCTTCTTCTGTCCCTTGGGACCAGGGTCATTCCAGAGACGATCCGATTCCTTCTCAAAGTGCTCCTCAGAGGTACGCTTGGTATTCTCCATGACGTGAGTAACCAGAGAGTCGACGTGATAGGCCTGATTGGTGTAGTTGTAACCTTCGCTAAACCGGTAAATGAAAACACCCGGGTAAGGTGACTCGACATCGATCTCGGGGTTTGAGGCATCCTTGTGGTCGAGGGGTAGGAACACGTCCCGACCAGATTCGTCATGGAGAAGAGTAGCATGGCTTGATCGTCGGCTCAGGGTATGTTGGTTTCCGTGGTTGATCACGCGATGAGCTCGGGCGCGACCGAGGAACTTGCCTCGTGTGCGGGCAAGGCGGAAGAGGAGAAGGGCAATAGAAAGGCCAATGCCGACGTAGATAGAGATCTCAAGAGACTCAAAGACTGCTAGGATGACGCCAATAACCCAGATGAGCAGCTCAGGAGGCGAAAGTTGCCAGTACTTGTAGAGGTTCTTGGGAGGTGCCAAGAGGTTGCAAACTGCGTGAATGATCAAGCCGGCAAGGGCAGCCTTGGGAATGTAGTAGAAGACCACTGTCAGGGCATAGAGCGCCAAGACAAGAACCAATGCACTGAAGAGACCTGCCAGAGGTGTTCTCACACCAGCCTTGGAGAGGACAGCTGAAGCTCCGAAGGAGCCTGTGCACACGTAACCTCCCATGAAAGGGCTGAATAGGTTGGCAGCTCCCAGGGCCACGATCTCTTGCGAAGGGCTGACGGTGTAGTCGTACAGTCGGCCCATTGACTTGGCAATGGCGATGTGCTCAATGACCAAAATGATAGCAACGGCAGGCAGTTGAGGCATGACAAGCTTAAGCAGCTCAGTGTCGGGTGAGGGCAGGTTGGCCTTCTTAAATCCTGTCTGTATGTAAGCCTGATGTCTTTGACAAGTATTCATGGCACATACCTGGGTCGATTTTCCCAACGATCCGGAACTTGCTCTCCTCAAAAGGAACACCACGATGCACGAGGAAGCTAACGAGAGTGAAGAGAAGCATGACGAAAGTCATTCGAAGAGACGAGATGTAGGACCAGACGCGCTTCTTTTGGGGGTGGCGACGCTCCATGAAAGCACAGATATCTCGGATAGCGAACAGGAGGACGATCGAGGAGAAGCCAATGGCAGCGTCAAGCTTTGTATCGGGCAAGGCCTTGAGTGTGTTGATGATGACCTTGTAAGGGGACTCGCGAGTGTTGATCTCCGAAAGACCAAGAAGAACAGGCACTTGTGTCGACATGATGGTGATGCTAGCACCAGTGATGAAGGCCGAGATGGGGATATAGGGGATGAACTCGATGATCCAACCAAGACGGAACAGACCGAAGAACAGAAGGACTGCACCAGACATCAAACTCAAAGCGTGGGCGACTTCTTCGTTGGAGTATTTTCCGGGGCTGGCGCTGTCGACATGGCTGATGACCTGACCGACAAGGAGGGAGCCGACGGCTGTTGTCTGAGATGTGTTAGTGCTGAAGGGTTGAGTTAAGATATGACACATACACCGATGACAATATCCTTTGAAGTTCCAAAGAGCCAGTACAAAACGGCACCGGTAAACGATGTGTAAAGGCCATATGCGGGTGTGAGCTGGGCGAGAAGGGCGTAGGCTAGAGCCTGTGGGACAACAACTAGACCGATAGTGATGCCTACATAGTTTAGAATAGACCTAAGAGTTGAATGCGCTCAACCTACCGGCAGTAACATCGCCTAGTAGCCAGCTGAGGCAATATCTCGGAACCCATGAAGCCGATGGGAAGAGTCCTTGGAAATATCGATGAACACCATCTCGAGAGGGGGCAAGCTCCTTGAAGAATTCGGATATCGTTGGCTCCTGTTCCAGGAAGAGGTCGGCGGGTGTGATGGTCTCTCTCGCGCGTTGATCGAGGTCCTGGGGCATGCGGGAGTATCGTTCGTTGACGTCAATGCCGAGGACCGTCTTGGTGACGAAGTGTGAAGCCGTTTTGGACGCCATGGTGCAAGTCTCAACGGCCTAGCATAAACGGTGATGTATGGAAAAACCTTGAGAACAAAGGAAGAATTCTAGAGAGAGACAAGTGATACGGGATCCCCAGGATATATACGAGGTGCCCCGGCCGCCGGGCGGCTCAGGAAGGAACCAACGAGCCGGCAGACGGTAAAGTTATCAGGGCGGGAGACGGCGAAGACGGGAGTGGAGCCAGTCCACAGAAACAAGGCTCGCCGGGGTAGAGTCCATGATAGGGCCGTGGAGAGATCAGTGTAGCATAATGGCCTGGCTAACGACGGGAGTCGGCCGGAGCGGCCTCTGACGGGTTGCAGAGGCCCCCGAAGGAGACATCTGGTTGGACAGCAGGGAAGAGCGGTCTCCAGGTCCCCGATCGAGATTTGGCATGTTGGTGGGCGCATCTGGGTAAGGGGAAAAAAAAGTTCTTATTCCCCCATGTGATAGCCGGCCTGTTTACGGAACTCGGGCTCTCGGCCGGGCATGTTGGAGCCGCCACGGACCCACCGTGGCCCCACCAGTCGCCGACCTGCCGTGCCTGTCTCCCGCTGGAATTCTACCCCGACGTGCCCGGCCCGAAAGCCGCCCCGCTCCCGACCGGCCGGTTGATCTGCAGCGCAGGCCCTGCAACCCTAATCTTGAACGCGCTGCTACATGGGGAAGACCGGTAAACGTATGACTTTAATCATGCTTACTTACAAGGATAAAACTTTTGCTGGGTGCCCGACGAGGTCGTACATGGGACCGTTCTAATATCGGCTCGGAAGTCGCTGGAGGCCACAACTCCATGACCTGACACAGCACCAGATGTTTTGGACCAGTCGGAACGGATCTGCACTTTTTTATCTTGGCAGACCGACATGACCTTTAAGAGGTGCCGCCGAGAACCATTCGGTTATCAGACCGCTCTCCTCTCCTCCCTTTATCGTCTTCTGACAATCCGATACACGGATCATCATGTTTGTCCCCTATTCCGGATCTCGGCTCCAATTCAGCGAGGGACCGTTGCACCCACATTTTAAGACTAATTCTTATCTGCGTCATTGATTCAAGCCTGATGATGTATTGAGATTGTCATGAAATGAAGAACAAATCAGGTAAAAGAACGACAGGAGTTGGCCTCCTTGAATCCCAACCTGAGAACATGCGCCTGCATCTAGAAACAAACCTCACAAACCCAGTGTTCATTCTTATAAAACCGCCTTCCTGATGTGGTCTCCAATCTTATCCATCTGTCTCCCTGCATCCATCATGCTAAAGTGGTGGACTCCCTCCAGAACCTCCACCGTGATGCGACTCCTCCCCAGCAACGATGCCCAGCCGTCGGCGGAAAAGTCAGTCCGGTCGTTGAGCAGCCAGATCATCTCGCGTGGATCGTCAGGTCGGATCTCGGGCCTGGGGCCGTCTGGATCACTGCAGACGCCGTCCTTTGCATACAGCATCAAGGTCTTGGGGGCCTCGCCTGAGCCCTTTGGCCACGGGACTGGCTCGTAGTCGTCGAGCATGCCGATAAAGGCGTCAAAGTGCGGGCGCAACCACTTGGGCACGTTGCCCCCAGACCCAAAGATGCCGAGCTGCTGGAAAAAGTCGTACATGCGCGCCGGCGGGTTCTGCAGCCCGATTGGGTTCGGCGAGTCGATGAGTATCAGGTTCTCGACCTTGTCCCCCGCGGCCACGAGCTGCCTGGCCGCCTCGAAGGCGCAGATACCCCCCGCGCTCCATCCGCCGAGGTTGTACGGCCCCTTTGGCTGTCGGCGCCGGATTTCGGTCAGGTACTTGGCCGAGAGTTTGACAAGGGTGCATCCAGACCGGGCCATGTCCTGGGGAGTTGTGCGCCAGGGACAGTTGAGTCCGTAGATGGCCACCCTCGGGTCAATGCGAGCAAGAGTAGCATATGACGATGCGGAACCCGAGCCGTCTGGGAACATGAAAACGGTAGAGGTGGCGGAGGTGGCGGACCCCTGAAGCAGGATGGAAGTCGCGTGAGGTGCATCACGAACCACTGGATCGCTCGTGGTCGGAGAAGGCAGGGGCTCAGGGGCTGCAACTCGTGTTGGTTTTGCATCCAACCCTAGAGCTGTAGCAATAGCTTTCTCAACCTCCAAAAGAGTCTCGTTGTCTGCAAAAAGAGAGGATGGAAGTTCAACCTCGAATATCTCACTCAACCTGCCCATCGTCGTCAAGGCCAGGAGTGAGTCAATGCCAATCTCATCCAGTCGAGTGGAAGGTGAAAGATCTTGTAACCTGATGCCTGTTTCTTCAGATATTGTGGAGCGGAGAATGTGGACATGGTCCAAAGCCTCGGGCTCTGAAGCTAAGGAAGTGTCTGGTGTTGATGTGCCTGACTTTTCTTCATCGCTCACGTCGGTGACTGTCGATGATGGTGCAGCATCAGATCCATGGAGCCGCTGAAGGTCTCGTACTGAAGGACATTCGGCGAAGATGGTAGAAGGAAGGTCTAGATTCAACTCATCCCGCATACGGCCCGTGATTGTGAGAGACAGGAGGGAGTCGAGACCGAGTTCCGCAAACTCGGTGTCAGGCTTGAGATCGCCGATGCCAACGCCGACCTCTTCTGAAATGATGCCCAGTATCCCCGACCAGACTCCACTAGAAGCAGATGGGGCGGACTGTGAAGGTATTGAAGACGGGAAGAGCTTCTTTTCCACCAACTTTGGAGTTGGGACAGCTTGTGTCGTACTCCTGGATGCTGCTGCTGGCCTCTGACTTGACTTGGACATCGGCCTCAGACCATCCAGAGCTCGACGCGGAACCCCCAAGAACTAACATGGTTAGAAAATACCCTAGACGAGAGCCAATTTGACATACCTGAATCTGCTCTATCACGGCAACAATCTCATCTCCATCAAAGATGTAAGTATCCCCCCGCGTACAGCGTGCCCTCACGAAGCTGCATCCTGTTGTAACTGTGATACGTCTTTCCAGGTTGAAATCTCGAGATGCACTTGAAGCCATCCCATCCATGATTGATGAACACTTCGGCCTTTGGATGAGGGCTGTCGTTGCCGTTCATGATGAAGCCGGCAACTCCGCCAAGACTGTCCATCCACTTTGGGTTAAAGTAGAAGCCTTGGTCATCCACTTCAAACTTGACTGTTGAAACAGCCTCGAGATCTTCGCTGTTGAGGATCACTTCTCTCATGCCTTGGTAGTCAGGGTCGTATTCCACAATGTTGGCAAATAACCTATAGACGATGGCTCGCTTCATTCGATGCGCCTCACCATGCTCCACAGACTTTCGGAGAGCCTCGATCCTGCTCTGAATGAGATATCCATTTCTCTTCCACTCACTGATCCAAATCTTGGCGGGAGAAATGTTGACGGTACAGGTGGCATGGTCCACGGTCTTGACCCCTTGGTCGTTGACGCTGTATACGGAAAACTTGATTGAGCTGGTAGACCATGTTGCTACTGCTGATACCCTGAATAGTTGGGAACTGAGATCTGGGTTGAGAACGAGGGACTTTTGTATCTGCATTCTAGTGACATTCATCCCTGTGTTCTCAGCCGAGAGGGATCGCTTCTCCATCATGTAGTTGGTGAGTTGCATAGCAATATCACCCAGAGTGACTAGTACCTAGTGAGTATAAGGAATTCGACGGATTTCGTAAGGGTTTGGCTTACAGAAGGACATAATTGTGCACCATTGACCCGATGCCCCGTAAAGACGGACACGAGCTTAGGGTCATGAACATCCGACTCGACCAGAATTGACGAAGATTCGCTGCCGTGTTCCTCCTTGATGACTCTCTGGAGAGAAGGGGAGATGTACTTGACAGGCTTTGGAGCATCCGAGACCATAGTTGCAGGTTGTGTACCCTCGCCCTTGGTGAGACAAAAGTCGTTCCGATACATGATCCAGTAGTTCTTCAGGTCCCAGCTGTACCTTGGCAGCTCAAGCACGCGATTGAACTTTTCAAAGCCTCGGTGGTACTCGTTCCAATCGATTTGAATACCGGCTAGATGAAGTTGTTCAAGGGTTGTAGATAGGACTTTCCATGTCTCTGTGTCTTTTCGGAGTGTCGATGCAGTTTTGGAACTGCTGTCCAGGGTCCCCTTGACCATGCCGGAACATGCTGGATGGGGGCCAATCTCTAACCAGATGGTCTTTTCGCTGCATAGTCCACTGTTTGTGGCTGCTTCCAATGCGGCCTGGAAGTTGACTGTGTGACGGCATGCCTTGGCAAGGTACGCGCCATTCAGAACACCCTCGTTGGAGATGACCTCTGATTGTAGGGGGAGACATATGGAATAGAGGGGGCGTAGAATCTCACTGCCTGCGCTTTTGACTCAAACTCTTCCAAGATGGGTTCGACTTGCGCTGAGTGGAAAGCGAAGGGTACAGCGAGTTGTGTCGTAGTTAGCCCATTGGTCTTGAAGACCTGGGTCAACTGACTGATCTCTTCAACCTCGGCGCTCACAACCACTCCAGTAGGTTGATTCAGGCAGGCGATTTCAGCCTTGAAGTCTTTAATAAGAGGTCTGATGACATCCACAGATGCCTTGACAGCCAGCATCGAATGGGTGCCAGGCTTGCAATGCCGTGTGAGTAACCTCGCCCGTGTACCCACCAGGAAGATGGTGTCACTGGCGGATAAGACATTGGCTGCAAAGAGAGCGGCATATTCGCCCAGACTGTGCCCAATGACGAGGCTCGGCTTCACACCCCAAGACATCCACAGTCTTGAGAGGGCCATCTGGAGGCAGGTGATGGCAAGCTGAGAGACAACCGGGTCAGGCGACTCGGTGGCTTGCGACCCGTGGACGACATCAAGGAAACTGGGGAAGCCTTGTAGAATAGCTATCTTCTCGAACCGTGTCATGTCTTCTCGGAAAGAGGACACGTGAAGGTAGAGTTCTCTTCCCAGTCCGACGTAGAACGACCCTTGTCCTGTAAACATGAATGCCACATTGGGAACTCTGGCGACTGGTGGGATTGGCTTTGGATCTAGACTATTAATTTTTGACCTCAAAGACTGAGCGATTGAGGTTATGTCGGAGCCAATGGCAGTGATGCGATACCCATGATGCATCCGCCTCGCAGTAGTGGTGTATGCAAGACTGGAGACCGAGACATGCCTCGAAGTCTCAAGATGAGAAATGAGCGCTTCAATGTTTCCCCTGAGAGACTTGGCCGTCTTTGAAGAAACAGCCACAAGATGAAAGGGTCGGGGGTCGGCCTGCAGATCTCTTGGCAGAGGTGCATCCTCGAGTAGCACAGCCGTGTTACCACCAGCTGCACTAAAGTTGTTCAAGAAGGCCAGTCTCTTCCCGCACGGGGCGTCATCCCTAAGCCATGGGGTAGGTTTAGACGCGATGTTTACGTTGCGGTCCTTGAGGTCGAGGGGGTAGTTGTGGTTGATCTTGGTTTTGATACCGCAGTGTGGGGGGATCTCGTTGTGCTTCATCATCATGAGCACCTTGATGAGTGAGGAGACTCCAGAAGCAGATTCAGCGTGCCCGATATTTGCCTTTGCTGAGCCGAGATATAGGGGGTGACGAGGCATGCGTTGATGCCCCGGAACAAAGACGGAGAGCACCGAGTTCATCTCTGTGGCGTCTCCGGCCTGGGTGCCCGTACCGTGCATTTCGACGTAACTCACATCAAGAGGGTTCACTCCAGCGTGCCGGATGATGCGCTTGAAGACAGATGTTTGATCGCCTTCGTGGGGACGAGTGATACTATCTGTCTGGCCACAGTGATTGGTGGTTGCCCCTGAGATGATGCCAAAGATGGGGTCATTGTCCATCTCGGCGTCTTCGAGGCGCTTTAGAATGACAGAGCCGACGGCATCTGCTCGACAGTAACCACTGGCTCCGTCATCAAAGGCGTTGCAGTTGCCTCGAAGATATCAGTATCACTACTTCATAGTAACTTGATAGCTCCACTCACCTGTTGTCGACAGGAAATGTCCTCGGTCAAGTCCCACAAAGTTGTCGGGGTTAGTGAGGACATTGGTACCGCCAGCCACAGCGGTATCGCACTCTCCCCTCCAAAGGTATGCGCAAGCTGTTTGAATAGCAGCGAAACTGGACGAGCAGGCTGTATCCATGCTAAGACTTGGACCTGAGAACCTGAAGAAGTAACTGATACGTCCCGGAACAAAGGCGCGGTTGCCTCCGGGGATGAAGTAGGTATCGACATCTTGTCCGCTGTTGACTTCTCTCCAGTCGTCACTCGTTGTTCCAAAGAAGCAGCCAATACGGTCTTGCTGTGTAG
Source organism: Fusarium solani (assembly GCF_023522795.1). NCBI lineage: Eukaryota > Fungi > Ascomycota > Sordariomycetes > Hypocreales > Nectriaceae > Fusarium > Fusarium solani. Next base: position 3,315,833 of record NW_027072154.1, read on the forward strand.
ATGGTGTCCTATTGGGGACCATTCCGGCCATTTCCATTGCCTCGTAGACAGTCGTAATAGCCAATCGCTGCGCCGGGTCCGTATTCTCGGCTTCACGAGGTGAAATGTTGAAGAACCGTGCATCGAAGAGTCCTGGCTCCTCGATCCAGCATCCATACTTGACCCTACTGGTGTTCTTGGTCTTTCCCGTGGGATCGTAATGTGTTTTCCAGTTGAATCGATCCTCTGGAACCTTGCGATGGACATCCTTGCCAGCTCTCAGCAGCTCCCAGAATGCTTCGTTGGAAGCAGAGTCGGGAAAGCGGCCGGAGTAACCAATTATAGCAATCTTTGAGTCTGAAAAGTGGCCATGGGTTGGTTGTGACTTGGTGACTTGAGGAATCTGGTCAACCTCGACATTGAGATTGGCGCGGTTGAGAGCTGTGGAGAGAAGCTGAGAGGCGTTGCTGGAAAAGGGAAGGATGCTGCAGCTTTCGCAACCAGTCTTTTGAAGCCGCTCTATCGTCCCTTCCAGAATTGAGTTCCAATTCACCTGGTTGATGAGAGTGTCCTTAATCACGGCCACGACTGTGCTTCTGTAACCGTCTTTTGCGGTCAAGTCTTCGGTGGAAGCCGAAATAAGTGGGAAAAACGAGAGGTTATTGCAAGACACATCCTTGGCAATCTCTCCGAGAGCAGATTCATCAAAGAGATGTGGAGCATGGTATGGCGAGTGAATGGGAAGTTCGTGTGCTTTGAGTTGCTGACTTGTGATGAACCCCTGAAGTTCTTTTGGTGGGCCACTCAAGGTGATGTTGTTGGGTGCTGTAGCACTGATATAAGGTCTCCAAAGCTCATGGAGGTTCTATCAATGTTAGTTACTCTTCAATAACGAAGCCAATAGCACAGACTTACTTCTGATTTGCCCCATCGATCTAGCTTCTCCTGAACCTCCTTCTCTTCCCCTGGAATGATGACTGACCAACTCCTCCCATGCTCCTCGTTGTTGCCAACTGTGTCGTTCTTGATGCTGGATGAATGAAGTGCTGTTCTAAATGCTATAATGACTGTTTCGCTGGCTATGTTGACTAGCTCTGAGAGAGATGACGATGAACTAACTGCCGCTGCAGAGAATGCCCCAGCACAAATGCCAAGACAATAGGCCTCATCAGGGGACGGATACTGACGCCCATTGCGGCCATAGTAACTCCAGTTGTGAGCTATCAAGTCCATGGTACTGTGTTAAGTCACTCACTTTATGAACTGTCCTATTTGACAGACTGGGAGAAGGCAGAACCTCAAGACTGGCGTGCCTTCTGTTTCACCAAGTTTCGAAACCAAGTCGATTAGGGTGGTGAATCGAGGGAATAGACTTTGCTGCTGTGTAGTTAGGAGTCCAATATCATCTCTGATCTTGGCTCCAGCTTGCTCAATAAAGGAGGTGAGCAAGGGGTTGTCGTGAACGTGCAGAAGTGCTTGGAGCTGCCCCTCGAAAGGGACAGAAAGATCTCCAAACAGGAGTATTTTGCAGTTTTTCATGTTGAAACTCTGCTGTTGAATGTTGAATGATGGCTCTCAATCATTCAGGCGCCCGATACCTGCACTATATGGTTCGCTGTCTCTCAGTCCTCGGCCTCACCTCGACCAGCCCAGCCGCCACCACCCAACCGTCGGCTTGCGAAAGGGCCTCAGGCCTAGCTAGACGCATCTAGTCTCACTGAGAATGAGCGTCACATGGCCTCCGGGACAGCCAGGCAGCACTATGCACTCAGCTCGAGATGTAAGCGCCAGAGCGGCTTGTGTATTGACATCTCGGAACCGTTGGGAAGGGCGGTCCTCGGCGTCCGACTCGCCCCCCGGACATCACGATCATGAAGCTGCGGCTGTTATCGAAGATAGATTGAAACGAGGTGAGCACGTGCTAGTGTCTGGTTGTTCCAAGAAAAGCGATAAAAGCCATCATCTGCACGCGTCGTTATCCGGACACATCGCCGCTCGAGTCGTTGACGAAGGTGTCGCTGTACCAAGACTCGGTTTGCTCCTCTCGCAAGGCACCATGTCTTCAAAGACCCATCAGCTCTTTTCGGTGACCATATTTGGTTATCGAAAGCCTGGGATGGATGAAGATGCCTATCACGAGTACGTCAGTCAGACGCACGCGGGGCATCTGAATGAGTTGCTCGTTAAGAACAAGATTGTTTCATATCACATGGCAAGTATATCATGATAAGTATGGAGAGGTACATTAAGAGGCATAACTAATGCTATCTAGCAACACAACTCGACCAAGGGGCGAACACTAATCGACCGCATCCTCCCTAACCTCCCCTCGGAAAAGGTCGACGACGCCGACTGCATCGTGCAGATCGTATTCAGGGACATTGAAGACTACGTGAAAGTGAAGAATGAGGAAAGTTTCAAGACCGTGGTTGACCCTGATCATGCCGTCTTCTCTGACCCCTCGAGAACCAAGTTTGTGACTGGATGGTTCGAGTTTCACATTACGGATGGGGAACTAGTTTGAGTCTCTATGAATGGGCATTAGACATCAGTAGATGTGCTGTGTTTGATTTTTTTCAGCTCTTAGCGTAGCTGTTTCATAATTGAAATGTATGAGACCTCGTCTTGCTCCCGTCTCCTATATCTCATCTCAATGACATGTCCATCTCCTGTGAAGTCCCGACTTGCAACCGACTGTGCCACAACCAAACAACCGTGCCTGTGGCTCATGTCTTGTAGCGTTACATACATATCGATAATAGTCCTCTTCATTGGTGAGTTGTCCCGGTTTATCCTCTGCTCTCGGCTTAATCAGGAAGTTGACCTGACAACGTCAGCTTGGCCACCCCGCCAGTTAACGGCTTAGCTGCTATGATTCCAGTAGGAAGAGATAAGAGCCTCACGCCATGTGTGATGTTACTAGTTTTCTCTTCCCCATTGGGACTCCTGTAATATTCCTCCGTCTCGCCTTGGAAGTTGTCGTAGGAGTTGATGGTTTTAGTAGTATGTGGCTTGACGGTTTGACAGCTTATGAGAAGTCTATTTTTAAACAGACAATGTTTCAAAACATTGTTTCACATAGACAATCTTGCCTTGAGATCTATTATCTCGTCAACTACAATTCCATATCTCTGGTCTCCAGTAGATCCCGCTCTGCAGCTTCGCTTCCTTGGCCTCAAACACAGCATCTCCGGGGCCTATAGCTAAGCCCGGCTGACCCGGTAGATTCGGCTCTCGTATGCCGCTGCCGGCGTATGACAATGCATGAAAGAGAGAATCAACGACGTTGGCTAGCTGACGAGCTCAGGCTGAGCTGCATAAGCACGTGGCATTGAAGGCAAAAGTCCGTCGTATATGCACATGGCGTGATTCGCGGAGGGCCCATCTCATCCTTGGGCGTGCGAATGTTATCCAAGGATGGTGTGCCAAGTTGTCGAGTCGAAATAGAGTTCTCCAATCGGGAAAATACCAGAAACGGGAGTCATCGAGCGGCTAGCTAGGCCGGTATAGGCAGGGAGATACACTACACAGGCTCTGGGTAAGGGTATTGGTAGATCATATCTGGAGGAACCGAGGCTGTGCTTGATTATGTTGCATCCCGGAGGTGGCAGCTGAAACGGGACGGATTATGGATCACAGATGACGCCCTATCTGGTATAAGACGGGTAGATCTGAAGCCATACTCGAATCTACCGGTAAGAGACATCTCGGCATCCGACTAGAACAAACTCTCAACCAATGCGAGAATCTCCTGACTTGGTTCCCCTCCAGATGCTCTCCTGGCGATAACGGCAACCTGCTCACGGCCAACTCCACGTGCTGAGAGAGACGGCTGCTCCAGCCCCAACTCCCTCACCAGGGCCTCCACACGCTGTGCCACTTCAATAGCTTCACCGCGAGCGTCTCCCCCTCGGCGATTTCCCCCCAAGGCTGGAAGCAGACGGGCGATCTGCTGGGCGGCCGCCTCGTCCGTCTCTGCCTTGTGGCGGAGGACCGGACCCAGCGTCAGACAGCTGGTTTCACCGTCTGAGAGACTCGTTGGTCAGCAGAGATTCATTTGCCGGTATCCTTTTTGTCTTGGGCTTATTGTCGCTGTTTTGTCAGTTGTGCAGGGTTGCATCATCCCGACTTTGTGCCTCTGTCATACCACGCCTTCTGCAGATCCGATTGGACGTGTCTCAAGGGTGTCTCAGGAGAGGAGGGTTCAGCCTTGTTCGCCCGTCTCCCCAAGGGGATCAAAGTAAGACGGGGCGTGTGAGAATAAGAGAAGGTAGACTTACGAGGGATTCCATAGGGACTTCCAAGAGCGTGGCCTAGAGCGTGGGAGAGGCCCATCCCGCCTCTAAAGTTGGAACCACGAAGGCCAGAACTGGCAAAAGCAGCGAGCTGTAGCTTGGTAGTGATGTCGTCGGCAATATCAGAGCCATGGATCTTATCTGCTGCCGGAAGACACTCGACCAGAACAGCCAGAGCCCACTCGGCCAGGGCCTTCCACGGCACCTCGGAGGCGTTTGGATGATACACAGTCTCGACTGCGTGATCTACCGCCCGCATACCCGTCGAGAGCCAGAGGCGCTTGGGGGTGTGTCTAGCAAACGAGGCGTCGTAGAAGATGGCGCCCACACCCATGGAAGGGTGCATGAAGCCAAGCTTGGTGCCGTCAGAGCGTGTGAAACCTCCCCCGGCTGTGCACTCGGCAGCGCTGAGCGTCGTGGGGATGGCAATGTGCGTGAGAGTCCTCCCCGTCGATTCGTGTATGCGGAAGCAGACCACCTTGGCCGAGTCAATGGGCGAGCCGCCTCCAACGGACACCACCGTACCGATCTCGTCGTCTTCGTTGACCAGCCGGGTAGCCTCGTCTACTCCCTCGGCCTGGCCGTGCTGCTTGATGTCCGAGTAGGTCCCAGCGTGGAGCTCACCGAGAAGCTTCTCCAGATTGCGGATCGCGGGTGTCTTGGTGGCCATGGAGGTTCCAGTGATTATGAAGACCTTGGAGGTAGGGGACGGGATCACGCTCAAGAGGTGTCTCTCGACGCACCTGGAACCGTAGTGCAGGTACTTGAGATGGTCCTGGGGCCTCCATAGGCCAGAAAGGGGAGAGTCAGTGCATTCGATAGCCATCGGGGCGATGTTTGAGAGTGTAAGATACTAGTGATGTTTCTCGAGAAGAAAGATTCCAGTCTATCACGAGGTATTTCTAGCCCTGAACCTCTGAACACATCCCCTACGGATACACCTGCAGAACGGTATCTCCAGGTTGCAGGGGGCTTCAGCCTGTACGGAACGGAACGATTGGAGTCCCGCTGATAATGATTCACTGTACCACCTCGAACCCATAGACTAAGCTCACCTGGTACATAACAGTTCCCGTATGTGTGGAGGGGCATCTGACGGCGCCGGTCAGCGATCGGCCAAGCCACTCTGGAGCATTTCCAGACCTTTGAGAGAAGAACCCTCCGAAGGCCTTTTTTGGAAGCCTAGAAGACCATTTCTACCTCTTCCATCTCTCTTCTTGCAAGGTAGAGTCTCACGTAATGGCGCCCAGCGTGGTACCATATCCGTGGTGTCTGTGACGAACTGGCCTCCTCCTCGATCAGGCTAACCTACTATATACCTCAGATCTCTTGGAAGTCTCGACCATCTTTTATGGGCCTCTCCGCTGAGATCTGCTGCAAGGATGTGGAATACCCAGACCAAAGAGGTTTGTCTCTCTATCCTTACCTTGTCTGATAGCCGGATCCTGACTCTAGGCGATGGAGCAACCGCAAATGTGGTCGACTCACGATCTAGCATGCGCTCACTGTCGGGCTCGCAAGATCCGCTGTGGAAGAGAGCGCCCTCAGTGCGAGAGCTGCAAGCGAGATGGTGTCGAGTGTCGGTACTCGTCCCCTGGGAAGCGTATCAACCACGTCAAGCTCCTGTAAGTTCGCCCTACCTGTCTCATTCTATTGGAAGCACAAGAGGCTCAAACCTTCATGTCTCAGGTGCCAGAACTTCGAGGCTCTCGAGGATCAGCTGAGCAGCATCCAAAGCGACCTCTCAACCTTGACGTCGCTTGTCAGGAGCGGCAACGGAGCCAAGTCACTGCCCACGCCGGGGGAAGACTGGCTCTCCGAAGACACGGCGGCAAGATCGGATGAGACAGCGGCTGCTCCCCGCAAGGACCGTAACATAGCACGGGACGTGTCACAGTCTGTGGACCGATACCACGGACCATCTTCCCTCTACACGCTCTGCAAGGAGTTTCACGACGACCCCGTCTTTGGGACCTCGGACCATGATTCGGGTGATGGTGTTGCTGTGCGAGCCATGCTCCAGCAGATGCTTGTCGAGGCCAGCAAGGAGCAGCAGCTTGATATAGCCTCTGATCATACTGGCATCTGTCTCCCTCCTAGACAATTTCTCAACATCGTCGTTGGGCAATTCTTCAAGAGCGCCGACTATGCAACCGACATCTTTACAAGGTCCAACTTTCAAGCCAATCTCGATCGTATCTACTCGCACCCTCCAAGGCCATCGGATGAGGGCTGGGCCGTGTGTTTCAATGTCATTGTTCTGCTGGCTATTGGAAAGGATCAAACGAGCCACGGCAACAGTCCTTTTATCCAGCCCTTTCTGCAAACGCTGGGTATGGCTGTGAATAATCCGCGTGTGTTCTTGACGCCAAGACTCGTCAATGTCCAGGCCCTGGCTTTGCTGGTAGGTTTTCTCCGCCCCATGTATTTGCTGAAAGATCATTGACGTGTTTCCGTAGAGCTATGTGACGGAGCAATACAGCACCACAGCCCTCGCAGAACTTGTCTTTGCCCAGGCCTGTCATCTGGCTCGAACAATGGGTCTTCACCAGGCCCGTGCCTCCCTCCATGACTGCCCCCCTGAAGTGATTATTGAAAGACAGAAGGTCTTCAGGTCTCTTTACATTCGAGATAAGAACGCCGTTGTTTGCCGAGGAGCGACCTCCTGTCTACCAGGCTACGACTCCAGCGTTGCTCGACCATCGGAGGGCGACGAAGCCAGATATTCGCCGAGGATTGACCTCGCAAAGATTCAAGAGGATGTTTACCGGAATCTCCATGCTTCTGAATCGCCCGATTTGCCTCCGTCAAAGCAGACTCAACTTCTATTGCAACTAGAGCAGAAACTGGAGCAATGGGACTCGACACATCGAGTCACTAAGATACCGCCAACATCCGTCGACTCAGCCACGTTGATGCTTTCTTTCTTTACAACCCGGCTCTGCATTCTGAGGGCCAGTGAGGACACCAAATACTCGCATCAGGCGCTGAGAGATGCAAAGGCCAGTTGTCTCCTCTTCCTCCTGGCAACAACGGCGCAGCCAGATCCTCGCATGGTGGAAGCTCTAGATCGACTTCTTGGACATACTCGATCATGCAGTCCGATAATTCCGGCAAACTCGGACAGCACAAGAGATAACCTCTCTCGGAAGAGAGCGTCTACACCGGACGAGGGCGAGATCCTGGCTTCCGTCCTACCAAGGCTAGCCGCAAACTTCCCCCTGGCAGCTGTGTTCATAATCACCCGGAACATTATACAGCCAATGGCATCATCCAATGACGCCTTCGGTCAGCCGGAAGAGGAAATCCTGCTCTTGGAGGCTCTGCGTGACAGATACGCTTCGGCAGCCGACCAAGAACACGTCGAGAATCTTCCGTTGAAACTGAGTCGAACACTCGAATCCCTTCTTCGCATCGTACGACAAAAGGTGTTTCCCGAGGTCATAAGCACGCCATCTATGGCCTTCAATGAGCTATCAAGCCTCCAATCGACAGCATCCTCATCCTCTCAACGAGGGAGTATCGGTAGCTCACTCAAAGATACATCTCCAGATACCGAGGCGCAATCTACGGCTGCGTCTGTGAGCGAAGCAGTTTCCACCACGTCGATGCTTCTCCCGTTCATGCAGCCACTCGAATCTCCCAACGGATGCTCGCCATGGCTTGGGAATGCAAGCCACGGAACAATGACTCTCTCACCGTGGCCAGCGTCATACAAGCAGCATCCCGAGGCGGCAGTTCATGTGGGAAAAAGACAAAGACTTTCTAATCAGGCAGAGCTATTTGATATAACAACAGGGTTTACGGATCATCATGTTACTCGCGCTGAGGATGACCCTCTGTTCACCTTTGACTTTCTTGCAGCAACAAACGACATTCCTGTTTTCGAGGTTGATGAATAACGGCATTCCTTCCTTTAATATTGTTTTTGGGGTTGATATTTAAGGTTTAAGGAGCTGGGGCGTCTTCACTCTTTCTATCTTTAGCCTAGATATATCTGTGAAAGGTACGTTGGTGATAACCGCTTCAACACACAAGCAAAAGCAGAGTTAGAAAAAACAAGATAACTCTCTAACCCTCATTCTTTGTCTTTTCCTTCTTTCTTCGCAGCTGCTGTCTCCTCTAGACGCTTGACTTCTTCTTCACTAAGCGGAATAGTTGCAAAGCGGCGTAGAGCAGCAATGTTGGCCTCCGGGGTGAGCTCCTTACCACTACCAATCAGAGCCTCAAGATGCTCAAAGTAGCGAATAAAGAAACCGGGTGTGGCTGTATTGATAAAGACAGCCTCTTCGTCAAAAGGGTTGCTGAACTTGTGCGGCAGACGAATGGGAATCGTCAGCATCTCGCCAGCCTTGCAGTCGACGTCGGGGCGGCCCGGGGAGTGGAAGCGGACTGTGCCCTTCTGCAATGCAGCCCATGTCAGTCTATCCTCTAGAAAGCGTGGGGGCCCGAGAGGCTTGCCTTGACGTAGAAGCCCTCGTCATGCATCTCGTGAAAGTGAAAGACGGGACCATCAGACTTGGGAGGGAGCAGGCTCTCGATGACGGCTAGCCGATACTGCGTATTGGATCCATCTTCAATAGGGCGCCATAGGTCTACCTTTGACTTAGAACACCCCACTGTAATTGAAGCAGGTCACAGTCTTGAACTACTTACACTGCCCAAGGCGTCGCCAAGGCACTTCCTCTGGCTTGAAGTGGTTGATCCGGAGCGTCTCCGCGTAGGCCTCGGTAGCCGAGTCCATGACGAAGCAGCAAGTCGCCTTAGACTCAACTGTTGGCTGGACGCAGAAGCGGAGCTCTAGTGCAGCAAGGAACAGGGGGCGTTGCGTGAAGCCGGAGTTAGAAGTTAAGGATTTCCTCTTTGGGACGAGTTGGCGATGGCTTCGACTCGCGAGTTATGCGGATCCTTCATTATTTTATAACATTTCTTAACGCCGATAATTCCGATTCTCTCATTCTATACACTACGGAAACCTACAGACTCTGTAACCGGCTTCCGACAAATGCCTTCATCTGGCTCCCGAAAGAGTTTGCTGGTAGAGGGGATATATGGCTACGTAAGCTCATGACGACGACCGACACAGTCCTCAAGTATCAAAATGCTCTGAAAACTTCCAAGTCGGCTCCCGTACAACTTGCAATAATGTTCTGATAGCGCAATCTAATGCAGCCGCAACTCCAAGACATAAAACGGGCTTGGTTCTTCAGCGACGTTTTGGGCATGCACTAAGTCCGCCCACGGAGCACGAGGCGCGAGGGTAGGCTTGTATGATGCTGTGCACTCTTGTTCCTGCCTCGAATTGTCTCGGAGTTAGTCGCTCTTTCCATTCAGTCTCTTCTTGGGTGGCAGTGAATAAGAAATGAGACGCGTGAATTTCCTTCTGCCCTCGGCGCACTTACTCCTACGCAATCATCTCACCTCTTCAACTTCCACATCCTTTTCGAGGCAATCAACTCTCCAGCTTCTACGCACTTCACCCTCAAGCATGTCCGACACGATGCTCCAGTACCAGGCCGTCAAGCAAGGCGGACCCTTTGCTCTCGCCACGGTTCCCAAACCCAAGCCCGAACCGACTGATGTCTGCATTCGTATCAAGGCCGTGGCACTCAACCCCCTGGACTACAAGATGTTGATGCGCGGAGAGATGGTCGGATCTTGGCCTGCAGTCTTTGGTCTCGACGGCGCCGGCATCATCGAGGATGTTGGTGACGAGGTCACTGACTTCAAGCCGGGCCAAGAGGTCTTTGCCCTCTGCGGCATCGGCGGCAAGACAGCTGGCTTCCAAGAAGTCGTCACGGTGCCTCAGCATTTCGTATCTCAGAAACCTGCATCGCTCACTTTTGAGCAAGTTGTGTCTCTGCCGTGAGTATACACCTACGCCCTCATTGCCCCTGAAAACACTACAGAACAGTTGACTCATGCTGTGCTCTAGCATCTGTTATCTAACCGCCGCGGCCGCCATTCTCGTCGGTCTCCATGTGCCAATTCCTCATATCTCGTCAAAGGCACCTGGCGAGCCCGTCTCTCCACCCGGAAGCGTCCTTGTTCTTGGCGGCGGCTCGGCTGTTGGAGGAGCCACGATCCAGATGCTTCGGTTTGCCCTCCCCCACGCAACCATTCTCGCCACGGCCTCTCTCGAGCATTCGGAACGCCTCAAATCTCTAGGCGTCACTAAAACCATTGATCGAAGTTCATCTTCGCTCGTTTCCGACGTCACGGGAGCGGTTCCAGGGGGTGTGGACGCAATCCTCGACTGTGTCACCGCCGCTGCAGAAGACCCCGGCCTCTTTAAAACACTGGATAACAATGGCCCTCGCCTATACTCGCAGGTATTCACGGGAGTCAAGGTTTCCGCTCCCGAGGGCGTCAATCAGGCCGTGATTTTCGGGCGCAACGTCTTTGAGGCTCCCGGTGGAAAGGGGGCAATGGCAGGTCTCGGCAAGCTTTTGGAGGAGGGAACCTACAAGCTGCCTGTCCCCGTCAAGGTCATTGGCAAGGGATGGGATGCAGTTGGTACCGGGCTACTTGACTTTGAGGCCCGCAGCAGCGGAGAGAAGCTCGTTGTGAGCCTGTGAACCATTACACTCGGTCTTTGTTGGCGATTCCACTTTCCCTCTCACATGTCGAATGGGTTAGTGGCCAAATAGGTAGAGAAAACAGTTATCACCACATGAATGTGTTGAAACTTAATGGAGTTCAAGTCAACACAAGCTACATGATGTCAGTCCTTAGGATAGGTAGGCTCCAGGTATGATACACACCACGCGATGCATAAACATGAATCTTGCATGCTTCTTACCCGATATCAGGTAGTAAGCGATTGCTTCATTATCTCATTAATTTTCATATCTTGGTTCCGCTCTTCTCTTCAAAATGATTAATTATACTCTTTAGGAAAGGATTTTGAGTTAACGAGGGTCATGTCTAGGGTGGGAGATATCGGGAATTTCATCATGACAATGGCACAGGCCAAAACCTTTAGCTACGAATGTCTTGGATACAGAGTAACACCATCAAATGCCAGCTTTGTCGTTCAGGTATGGATTGACAGAGATTTGCACAAGCAACGGTGATTGGATATGTGGCCATGTGCTAGCTCTGCTCATGCCTAGGGAAAGCTCGCAAACTCATAGACGTCACGACTTACAACCCCTGAATCGCATGTTCGCTTTCCTGTCCAAGATAGGTTTCCGAAACGGCATTCAAACTCGGCGTCCGTTGCGGAATCCTAGGATGTTCACAGCATACATACATACCTAAACAAACTAACCCTTGGCTGCACCACCTATACCAGACTCTCGGGTCCGGATATCTCGTATTCCGCCTCCCATAGACTATCAGATAAACGTGCTTTCGATAGCACTCGGGTTCCGCAACCCGCACCTTGTTGAGGCAACCCACTACCAGCAGACGCCGTGAATCGTATAATACCTTGGTGTTGAAGCAGTACACCATCATCTGACAAAACCCAAGTTTCACAGGAAAATCATTCTCATTCTTGTCTTTGTTCTCCCTCAGCTACCCATCATGGTCGTTATCCTCCCCCGCTTTCACCTCATTGAGATTGAGGATTACTCGTGGTGCCCAATCTGGCTCCGCGAGTACGCCCATCGCTCGCTGGCCGCCGTTTGGAGGACTGTTGGGTTCAACAGGACCACCTCCACGGCTGCGCAGATGTGCGATGTCATCACTTCCAACCTTCCCGGACATCCAAGCGAGTATCACTTTGTCGATGCCTGTGCCGGGGCTGGAGGTCCGACTCCCATCTTTGAGGAGGTTCTCAACGAGCGAATGGTCTCGGAGGGGAAGCCTCCCATTGAGTTCCTGCTCACGGATCTGTTCCCGGATCTAGACGCTTGGAAGGCCATCACCGCTAAAAGTGACCACATATCGTATGTGGAGAAGCCAGTCGATGCCACAAAGGCGTCGAGATACGCTGCTCGTGACAAGAAGGAACTTCGTATCTTCAACATGTGCTTCCATCACTTTGACGACGCCGGTGCTCGCAAGGTGCTTCGAAGCTGCATTGAGGAGTCCGACGCGTTCATGTAAGTGTACTGTCAGTTGTTAATGTCGATAGTACTAACAAGTGCAGGATCTTTGAGCTCACTCACCGAACACCTTCATCACTCATCACCACCACATTCGTCATTCTCTCCCCCTTTGTGACCACTCTACTCTGGTGGTGGTGGTCTCCCATGCATCTCTTCTTCACTTATGTCATCCCCGTCGTTCCTCTGTTCTTTGTAATCAACGGCTACGTCTCATGCTTGCGTGGTCGTACTCCCGAGGAGATGTTTAAGCTTATCCAAGCAGAGGGCATTGACACTACAGGCTGGAGGTTCACCAACGGCGAGACACGTGTTCTCCCTCCATTTGGGACCATCTACCACTTTATTGGAACCAAGGAGTGAGTGAGAGCTAGATGCTGCATTGTAGACTAGGTCGTGGTGGGATAAGAGAAGAGGTGGGGTGGATAGTAGAGAAGACAACAGACGTGAGACATGTAGTGAGCTTCAATAGACCAACAGAAACGGAAGGTTCTAAACCATAGAGTGCTGTTTGAAGACAAGATATTCCGCTTAAAATTGTCAGTATAAAGTCTTGAGACGCTCTGTCTACCCTAAAAGTAGTCACTTTCAGAATAAAAAGAGGTTTCATATGTCAAGTTGGATTCAACGAGAGCTAGGGACATCTCATATGACAGATCATCCTTCTTGATCATCGTGACAACAGGTTAAGAATAGAAACTATTGACAAACCATCACTCAATCTTGAGAGATGAAATATTTTGCAGCGAAAGTCAAGCAAACCACCTCTTTTGACACCATGTCTCTCACACTCAATTGGCTCTGGGAGAGAGCTTTACCATCAACGGCGGCTTTATCCAGAACCCGTAAATCTTCTGTCCATCCATCCACCCTTGAGACTCTGGCAAGAGCTCCATGTCAAACCTCCATAGCATCCTCGCAAGGATCAACCTCAGCTCTGCCTTGGCCAAGTTCTTGCCGAGGCAGTTTCGGGGCCCGACTGAAAAAGGCTGAAAAACTGCTCTGCAGTCTCCTTGTTCGTTGAGCCATCGCTCTGGTAGAAACTCTGAAGCTTGGCTAAAGTTGGTTTCAGAGTGGTAGGCAGCGAGCTGGTTGACACCGACAATAGTGCCTTCGGGTACGAAGAGGCCGTCAATGGCCTCTCCGCCAGGGGGTACAACTCTTGGGAGTGTGGCTGCTACTGGTGGGAATAGTCTCATGGACTCTTGAATGATTGCACCCAAGAGTGGCACCCTGTCATTCGAAAGCGCCAAAGTGGTGATGTCTTCCTCTGCTTCGAACTCCTGTCTGATGCCGCCCTGAAGCTGTTGATAGACATCTCGATGCGTCAACAAGAGATATGTGGTACCTGCCAAGGCCGTGGCAGTACCATCAGATCCAGCTATGGCGATGCTAAATGCATCTACTACCATCTCATCAGGTGTCAAGCCTTTGCCCTGATCCTCGGCAGCCAGCACATGGTGCCAAAAGTCTTTGCGGTCGTCGGTTGGGCCTCGCGCAATTCGAGCTTCTACCATCTCCTTTGCGCGCATTGCGTTGGCAAACCGTGAGTTTGCGGAGCCCCGTAAGAAAAAGAAGTATCTTAGAGAGCCGAAGCCATAGTATTGAGCCATCTGGCTCATGATCAACTCTCTAGATACACCCTTGATGCATGCCACAAAGGGATGAGGTTCTCCGGTGTCGATGCAAGAAAAGTCTTGGCCAAAGGCAAGGGATCCGATTAGATCAAATGCTATACAAACATTAGTATCTAACAGAACTCCAAGAGGTCAGACAACTTACTCGTCAGGGGAAACCACTTCGCCAAGTCCAAGGGGCCATCCGAACAACGTGCTTGTAGCTGATCAAGCAACTTGGTGCAATATTGGACAAGAATTTCTTCTTGCTCACGAAGGGCCTTCTCCGAAAATGCATGGGAAAGCAGGCGACGATGTCTAGAATGCGTGACACGATCCGCCGTCACAATATCTTGCTCGTTAGTGCTGGAACTACCATTGTAAAGGAACAGACTCACTTGGTACCCCTGTGGGCGTGACAAGGGAAAATATTGGGTCTTTGGTCATCTCAACAGTTCGATGGCCGTATATCGTTTTCCAAGCCGTGTCAGAAGTGTACGATACCTCGTCTGGTGCCACTCGAACTGCCGGGCCATATTGATGGTGAAGTTCCACCAGTCGATGGTTCAGCTTCCCTTGGTATTGATTCCAGCACCAAGGAATTCTCGTCGCTGCCCAGAGTTTTGGGCCCGGGTGGTGCCTCAGGGGGTGTAAAAGGACGTTGTAGATGATTCTTAGCAAGGCCTGGCAGTAATTAGCAGAGGTTCGATATCTCGACAATTCACAACTCACAAGCAACGGCAGCACCGCCAACAACCACAATCCCATGGCCAGCATGTTGATGAGACTTGATCATTCAGTGATTTCAGTGTGATTCAAAGGGCCATCTTTCTTAGCGAGTCCCTAGTAAATGGGCTCTGTTCTGGTTCCCTCGGTCACATGCTGACCATAAAATGACCAGCCTGGAAGGCGGAACGCGAAACGGACTTGAAGGGAATTCGGCTTCCGAGCTGGGTTCCTGCTTACGGATTTGGATAGTGAAACTGGTGCCGAAATAGAGTCAGTCGTAGTCAAAAGCGCCCACACTGCAGCCTCAGAGCCCTGGCCTACCAGTCTCTACCGCACAACCTCTAGTCCTTTGTCACAAGCTACAAGCGATCAACATGGCCGACAGAGACCTCCACGTCATTATCATCGGCGCTGGTGAGTAACCCCAGAACCCGTTTCCTGGTGGCACAGTGCTTAGCCGCTTCCAGGAATCACCGGCCTCATTGTGGCACAGGGCCTCAAGAGGGTATGTCTCTACTCAACAAATTCTTGCATCCATACTAACACATCCAGCTGGGAATCCGCTACTCAATCTTCGAGAAGGAGGTCTGCCTCAACTATCGCAGCAATGAGTGGACAATGGCAATCCACTGGGCTCTAGACCGCCTGGAGAATATTGTGCCTCCTGAAGTCTTCTCCCAGATTCCACTGATCTCGTGTAACCCAGCCGTGCCAGTCGAGGCTGGTGGGCTTTATCCCATCATTCAGGCCGAGACGGGAAACCTGCTCACAGGTGTCCCCTACGAAAAGGGGCTTCGCATCTCCCGGAGCAGAATGAGAGCTCTTTGTGCAGTAGGTATTGAGGTTCAGTATGGCAAGAACCTCGTCGATGTCGCCTTCAATGAGTCTGGCCAAGGTGTCATTGCATCCTTTGCTGATGGGACAGTTGTCTCCGGTTCCATCATTGTTGGAGCAGATGGCCCTCGTTCCAAAGTTCGAGAGTTTGCTATGGGAAGCGCCGAGGAGGCAGCTGTCAGCAAATTCCCCATCTTCCACACAAACATGACCGTCTGCTACAATGATGCAGAGAAGGCCAAGTATGTGCGGCGGGATTACCCTACGAGCTTTCTAGCTCTGAGCAACCAGTCATTCCACGCCTTTCAGTCCAGTAGGTCACGGCACATGATCTGTTGTGCTCATCATAATTGACCTTCCACAGTCTCTAACATGCCAGATGGCCCCGATCACCCCGAGTCGTGGATCTTCCACATGGCCATGGCTTGGATGGGTGATTCTAATCACAAGCTCAGCTATCCTGAACGCCTAGCCCTGCTCAAAGAGCGAGCAGCAGGGATGGGCGAACCTGCTCGATCAGCCTTTCTCTGGCTGCCCGAGGACACCGAAGTCCATAAAGCTGACATTAGCTACTGGGTCACAAAGCCATGGAACAACCACGGTGGAAGGATAACACTGATCGGCGATGCTGCCCACCCAATGCCACCATGTAAGTCAACATATGTAACACACCACAGAGGCGCAGCACTGACAGGTTCTAGACCGTGGTCAAGGACTCAATCACTGCATCTGTGATACCTCCTACCTCATGACTGGATTAGAGGGTGTCTTTCACGGGGAAACGGAGCTCAATGAGGCAATCAAGGTGTATGAGGCCGATGTGATCCCCCGTGGGCAAGAAGAGGTCAAATGCTCGGTCGAGAATGGCTACATGCTTCACGACTGGAAGAAGGTCGAGGCTAGCCCAGTCTTCACTCGGGGATTCAAGCCGATGGAGGGACATGATTCAGAGCCTAAGTAGCAAGAGAATCTTGGTGAGAAACTCAAGGAAGCGGAAGAGACGAAGATCGCGATTTCTACCGAGGTTTAGGTATGGCTGTGATAGACGCACATATTTCTCACTACTAGGGATCTGGCTGGACAGTGAAAGAGAAAATGTGAGGATATAAAGTTTTAGACTGCAAGATATTCAAATTTCCAATATTATAGACCAAGAAAGTTCTTCAAGTTCTTCAAATAATGATACTAAGAAGGGAATTATACGATCGTTCCAATATCGAAGAGAAGGGTCAAGAAATGGAGACCAAAGAAATTAACAGGAGAATTAAGACAAAGCCCACTGAATAGAGACTAATTAGTGGCAGTGACCAACGTTCAAAGCAGCGATCTGAGCACTTCACTCATACATCTTATCCACGAGATGATCTGTAAAGTTCCACAAAGCACCAGTCGAGTGCGAGACAAAGGTGGCACCAGAGTACCAGGTACTCTTGTATCCTTGAAGATCGTCGAGCTTGTTGTAGAAGCCGTTTGCAATCTCATCGACCAGGACGTGCAGGTCAAAGGGAGCGTGACTCGAGTACGCCAGTAGCTCAGCAGGCTCAAGCTTCTCTGTATTGTTTCCAATAACGGAGAATCTGACTCTGTCAAAGGTGCGTAGCATATCTTCTTTGACGGCTGAATCGGCAATGTCCTCGTCGGAGCTGTAGCGAACTGCGTAGAGGTCTGGTGCTTGAGTGGGCGACATCTCAAACAGCGCCGGTAGTGGGGGGAGATTCCATGGAGTATCTGGATCCGCATTCTGGTACGAGAAGCCCTTAGGAAGACCTTGAGCTCGAATAATGCCGACATACCATCCCGTTGCAGTGAATGTGCAGAAGAGGTCCTCCTCTCGATCACTGAGTCCGAATGGTTCCATGTTTCGCACCATCGGCGGGATCGTGATGAGAAGTTTCTTTGCTCTGATGTTCACGACACCATCCGGAGTCTTGACTCTGAGCCGAACTCCATTCGAGTCACGTCGAGCCTCTGAAACAGTAGAGCTCACAAATACATCAGACCCAAGGTATTGGTGCGACTTTTCATAGAGCTCATAGTTGTTCCCACGCGCGGGAACCAGAGCCCCCTTGGATTCAGGGCTCATGACCTCCAGATACCCACTGTTGAGATACCTGAGAACGTACAGCGTTGCCAGATTCGGCAGGTCTCCAAGACCTTGAAGGTGAGAGAACACATTGTAGGTAGTCTCCTCCAGCTTGTACTTCTTGGCAAAGTCTCGAAAGGGGAGGAGAAGGTCCTTTGGGACCGGATCAGGGAGGCGAGTCGAGTAGTATAGGTAGGGATACTTTTCGGTCTGTTCTCGAATCCCTGACAGATCCATCGAGAAGTTGAAGGCCTTGAGAGTACGGCCATTGCTGAAGTCGACGTAGCTTGTAGGCCCGAAGCCACCCTCCGGTACTGGAAAGTTGACAATGGGGATATCAAAGCTCGCGAACTGATCCCTGGTGACTTGTTCGTCGCCATAGCCCATAACACCATAGTTGATGGTGATGTTTGTATCGGGCACCTGATAGGTCACTGTATGACCTCCAAGAAGGTCGCCCTTCTCGATGAGGGCAACCTTCTTGCCCATCCTCCGCAGCTTGACAGCTGCAAACGTTCCAGAAGATCCTCCCCCGATGACGACGACATCCTTGTGGATGATTCGACTAGGGCCTTTGGTCGACCTCACAGAGGCAACGTCAGCAATGGCAAGGCCGAGGCCGGCAAAGAGTGACAATGTAACGAGCGGTCTCATGCTGAATGGATGGAGCTGCAGGGACTTGGAAAGGAATGATGACAAGCGGATGACCAGCGTGAGAAACATGACCGGTGACAAGGCCTGTTTTGATGCTTTTCTATGCAGTGACACCCCTATTCCCAGTCGCTCTCGGGATGTCATTCTCGCGGCTCTGCATAAGCCCAGCTGCAACATTGTCGTGAAGCATTACGCCTCTGCAGCGATACGACCCGTCAAGCTTCATCTCTGACCGCAACTTGATGAGCCTTTGGACATCGTCAGTTGACAGCCGGAGCTCGGAAGCCGGTTCAGTATCAAGCCTCACGGGGATGAATAAAGAAGACAGACATTCCCGCTCCGACGCGCAGGGCGAGAATTGAATTATTGGTTTCCCGGTCATACAAGATGCAAAACAGTCTGCAATGCTTCAGCAGTGAAATTCCCAAACCCTGACAGAGTCCAGGTTCACGACTTGAACACGAGCTGCCGGCGCATGCCACCATGGATCCGAAAGACATTGCCCCCTTCTCCCGGGAGATTGCCAGAGAGGCCGAGCTGCTGGAGGAACTACTGTTCGAGAACGGGAAAGACGACAGTCCTGAGGCGTTGCTATGGAATCATCCACCTCGTGGCACCGATATTGAGAGGAGCCAGTCCAAGCTGCTCGGTCTCATCCAGAAGCTGAGCAGGACACTTCGAGGTCCGCAAGACTTCTTACATGAGTTTGTTGCATCCAACTGGGACAAGGGCGCACTGTACTGCCTTCTCGAGTGCCGCGTCTTGGACGAGATTCCCCTGGATGGCCAAGCGACTCTTACTGAGCTCTCGGAAAAGACTGGGATACCAAGGGACAAGCTTCTTCCCATGCTACGACTTGCGGCATGTGACCAGATACTCCTCGAGTCCTCAGAACAGGTCTTTCGTCATGGCGCGATCTCGCGCGAGCTGGTTCAAGATCCCGGCCTGAAGGCCTTTATCGGATTTCAGTGAGTATTCTGAAAAGATTAAGCAGTCTCTATACTGATGCAAAGGCATACTCTTTGAGACGAGAGTCGCGAGTACTCATCTCGCAAACTCACTCAAGAAACCCAACCCTACCTGGACAGGCCACTCCGCCTTCAAACATGCGTGAGTGTCACACGTCAACTCAAGAACAAGACGTTGACTACTTCAGATTCGGACAATCGATGTATGAATGGCACAGTAGTCATCCTGAAAATGGCGCCAGGTTTGCTGCTGCGATGCAAAGCGTCGCAGACTGTAAGTTTTATCAACCCCAAGGATCCCAACATGCCCATTAACACCGATAGTTCTGGATCCTGGAAACCAACTCCTCGAGGCCTGGTTCAGCGAAAACCTCGAAAAGGCGACTTGCCCAAGGACAGTCGTAGACCTCGTCCGCACGCCAGAAACAGCATCACGATTCCTCGCAGAAAAGTTTCCTACGTTAGAGCTCGAGGTCCAGCAGCTTCCAAAAGACATCAGCCAATTCGCGCTCGAGGACGAACCAGAGACTCCTCACGTCTATCTCTTCAAGTCGATACTCTGGAACCTGCCAGATAGGGAGGTAATCTGCATCCTCAGCAACCTACTCGTCGCTACGAGAAGGTCCAAGAATTCCGTCATCCTAGTGAATGACCTCTTGTCTCCTCCGCCGGGCACCTTTGAGCCTCATGTAGACAAAGCGTACCGGAGACGAGACGTCACCGTCATGGCTATGCACAACGCTAAACTCCGCACAAAGGATGAGTGGGATGCTATCTTTCGGAAATGTCATCCAGGCATCACGGACCCCAGGCAATCCAAGTATGATACCCTCCGCATTGGCATGACGAAGGGATACACGTCCCACAGTTGCCGTGCGCAGTGGGAATTGAAATTGACAGGGCGCTTGGTACCTGATGGAAGGTAGCCCACTGAGATATTCTCACGTTGCAAGCATGTCGGGCTTGAGCTCGTCTTTGAACGGGTGGTGCGTATCCAACTCACCAGTAAACTTGGCAAGATATACATACAGTCGTCTAATTCTATTCAATGACACCTTTGACCTCTATGGTGAATACATTCTTTGTTACATAGCATTTTCAGCGCTGAGATGCGAAAACGCTTAGTTGTCCGCGGGTTGCTCTGGTGCTTCTTCTGTAGAAGGCTTCTTCCGTTGCAACAAGCAGTGTCGACCCCATTTTCTCTTGAAGTGATCCGGAATGACCTCGAGATCAGGGATCCATAAAGTCCTCGCGAGAAGATGCGTATTCGCGGCGTCGAGGAATGGCTCGCACTTGACAATCTCCCAGTTCTCCCGGTCTGCGATGTAGTCGGGCTCATTTGGCGGCAGAGGGTCCCTCCGCTCAGGATACTGCGTGTCGACGAGGAACGAGCACGCACGAAGCTCCGTGTACTTGCCCACATCCTCCTCATTCTGGTCGTTCATGCCAGTTGTGGGCAGCCAAGTGCCGCTCCAGAACCCAAAGCCGGTCTCAGCCTCAGAGAACTCGCCAGGGAGGAGACCACGGAACTCGGAGCGAACAAACTTGGCGTGGATATCTCTGGGGAGGAAATAGGATGAAGGGAAGCGGTACCACTCCTTGCCAAGGCAAACAGTGTCCTCTTCACGGCCCAGGGGCGCTGCTCCCTCGGCGCCCTCCCAAAGAGGAGAGTAGATGCTCATGGGGGCAGAGTACGCTGACCAAATACCGTACACTCGGAAGAGGGCGACATCAACTGACAGGATCATGGCAATGGTGACGAAGAAGAGCTTCAGGCGCGCCGGGACCTTTCCAATCAGTGTCTTGGGGTCAGAGTTACCCAGGGCGGTGAGGATCATGTGCAGAGAGATGGCAGCATTAAGCGCGAGGAAAGGATACGCCGGGTACATGAATCTCTCCTCCTTGTGCGGCTGCGAGCTGAAGATGCCGAGCCACATGTAAAAGGGGGCGAGGAACACAATAGTTCGCAGACCAGACTGGAATCCCTGAGCGGAAGGGGAAATGATCTTCTGGAGAATGAACAGAGGCAATGCCGCAAGAGCAAGAATGAACCAGATGTTGAAGTTCAAGGCCAGGTTCTTGAAGTAAAAGGTCCAGGGCTCGGTTCCATACAGCTCAGGGCCGCTACTGGATGAGAAGATGTTGTACTTGACAATATTCCAAGTCACAACAACCTTTTGCTTATAGAAGAAGAGGTTCACGATGAAATCGCTCGCCTAAAAATCTTGTAAGTCATATTTTCGTCTAATGATGGAGGTCATCTTACCAGGAGTAGAATCGCAGAAACAACACCACGACCAACCCGGACAAAGGCTTCCCACCAGGCAGTCTTGGTACCGAAAAGAACCAAGACAAGCTCCTCAAGCATAAAAGGCGCACAGAGAGCTGAGGCGAATGGCCATCCCAGGATTCCAGCTGCGGCAAACCAGAACATTCCCTGCGAGGTCTTGAGCCCGCCCCGCCAGTTCATGAAAGCTGCAGCTCCCAAAGTCACCAGGTACATGGCGAAGCTGGATGGGAGGAAAGCGGTGCTCGCGTGGAAGTTTCCAGGGCTCATGACAGTGGCAATGAGGTAGAAGAGACCAATTCGGCTGTTGAGCGTTGTGCTAGTGACCAGGAAGAGGACGGTCTGGCAGAGGGCACATACAAAGGCCAATCCAAAGCGAATAAAGAAGAATTCGCCAACCTGATCGATTCAGCGTCAATTGAGTTCCAATAGTAATTCCTTCAAAGGGCCACTCATACCTTTGTTGAATGTGGGAGTAGTCGTCGCACATTGCCCACAATGGCGTGTAGGCCGATATACAACCAGCTCCGGATCGCATAGTCGGGCGAGTACTCCCACGTCTGAAGACCATAGCCATGGGAAAGATAGTGAGTCGGTTCCCAGTAATTAAAAGTCTCATCGCAGTCTTGAATCGGCGCAAACCAGGCGGAAACGAGGGCGGCGGCGAGGAACCAGTAAAAGGCAGAGATGGGCTGCATCGAGTAGGCGCTGGGAGCCCTAGGAAGAAGCCAGTTAGCAGCTGGAATCTCAAGCAGAAGCACTCTACATCTTACTTCTTCTTTGCATGGCTCGCCTCCGGGTGCACAAACTGCCGCCTCTGCGGCGCCGTGTTTGGAGCCATTGTTGTCGAGTGATGACGGTTACAGAATGAGGAATGCTGTCGTCATGGTGGATTGGAGCTTCAACTGTTGGGGAGAATGGATGGAGACCCTTGCAATCATGCTAACGAATTTACCGAGGCTCTCACCGAGGTGAAGGGTAGTGGGGTGATGAACTAGCGCCATCGCGGGCCCACTCCTTATCGTTCACCTTGATTTTTTCTTTCCTGCCGCTAAAGGGTCCTTGAAGTCGGCGCTCCTGGGCAACCCAGTTTCTTCCTCGACAAGTTTTGCGCTCGCCTTGCGCTCAATTGAAACAACTTTTTTCTTACTCAAAACACTTATTATAACCTTTCAGAAAGAATCACTTCTATCATTTCTTTCTTCATTCTCTCATCAATCTTTACTCATCCTATCGCAACCCTCTCCGCTCCGAGGTCAACACCATACAGTCTGAACACCGCTCTGCTTCGGGAACATGTCAGGCTTCCAGATTCCAGGCCTTGGTCAGGCCAAGCCAAATGAGACATTACCCCCTCTTCCTGTCGATGTCCTTATTGCCGCAGCAAGTGTACAAGGCACCGAGACCACGAACCCAGACTCGACATCAGCACCCGCCGCCGAGCAACCAAAGCCCTCCGAGGCTCAATCTGCGCCAGCAGCTACAGAGCCCGAGGCCATGGTAGTTGATCAGCCCGAAAGCCCTCCCTCCCTTACCGGTGCCCTCGAAGCTGCCCTTGGTGGTCTCGACAACACGCCCGCGCAACCAGCTCCTGCGGCAGCGACCGAGAACGTCCCACTCCAGAACGACCAAGGCGAGAACCCCGAGTGGGAGGTCGACTCTTCCCCTTACGAATCATCTTCGGAGTCGAGCAGCTCTGATTCCTCCGATGACGACTCTGATAATGAAGGATATGAACTCTTGGGTGTGGAGGAAACTGCCCGCTTGCTGATGCAAGCCGAGGGAGGTTCCGACGATGAGGGCGAAAGAGGAGGAAAGGGTTCCAGCTCTGCACAAGTCCGTACAAAGAACGAGGTAGCAGAAGAGGTCATCCCCAAGCCCGAGGTCACCATCACCCCGGAGATGAAGATCGAGGAGCTGGGTGTGATTGAGCACATAGTGGAGAGCATCATGCTCGTCAAGGCCATAACACCTGGAGAATACCAAGTGCTAGATACAGGCTCAGTCCTCTGCACTGCTGAGCGGGTCGTCATTGGCGCTGTCTCAGAGACGATAGGAAAGGTTCTCCAGCCCATGTACACCGTTCGGTTCTCATCAGAAGACGACATCAAGGAGCTGGGCCTCGAAGTTGGTACCAAGGTATTCTACCCCGTCGACCACGCCTCATATGTCTTCACTGAGCCCCTCAAGAACATGAAGGGTTCCGACGCCAGTAACCTCCACGATGAGGAGGTCGGTGACGACGAGATGGAGTTCTCCGATGACGAGAAGGAGGCCGAGTACAAGCGAGCACTCAAGCAGAAGAAGAAGGACAAGTGGAAGAAGAACGACGCAAAGGCCGGCAGGGACCCTCACCCGCTACGACAGGAGACGCGACCGGATGGCGGTCTCAACTACGACGACGATGACGACGGTCCCTATAAGCCCCTCGCTCGACCGCCAGGTTATGGCAGCGGGCCTCCTACCACCGAGACATACGAGCCACCACCTGGCAGGAACTTCCAGCGGGGCCGACGAGGTGACTTCAGGGGCGGCAGAGGAGGTCGAGGTCGTGGTTCCGGCCGTGGCGGACGAGGAGGTTTCAACCAGCCCCGAGATGGCTACTCACTGCCCCCTCAAGGACATACGCAGCAACATCAGCAACCTGCTCCCCCCGCTCAATGGGGCAACAACCAGCCTCCACCCCAAGGCACTGCCGCGCCAGCTGTGCCCAACTTTGGCTTCCAGTTCCCGGGCTGGCCTCAACCTCCTGCCCCAGCGAACACCGGCGCTGCTGGCGCTTCAGCTGTTCCTCCGCCGCCTCCTGGATGGCCGAACGCTCAGGGCCAGCAGGGAGCCAACGGCGGGGCCTTTGTCAACCCTGCTTTCTTTGCTGCCTTGATGTCTACTATGCAGGCCCAGCAAAATGGTCAGTCGCCATGGGGACAACAGCAGCCCCGAACAACGGGAATGCAGGTCAAGGTCAGTAATTACAGGGGCCTACCAAATATTAAGCCAAAGAAGCATTCAGGGCGCTGGAGTTCTCGTCACGAGGTATTGGTTTTAGGGATAGACAAAAGCAACCACAATTTCAAATCAAGTGTCAAAGATATAATACCCAATCCATCGCTGCATGCACACACTTGTTCATAGAAATGGTCTCAAATTGATAGTAATGCTCATCTAAAACTGAATCTACGTAATCTCGTATGCAAACCCGTCGCTCATAACCAATAATCTAGACTAATGATCCGTAGGATGCACTTGTCCTCTAGCAAACCCAAATAATACGCCAAGGAATCTATCAACTCCTCTAGAGATCACCCCGATCCTCGGAGCTGTCAGAGAAATCGTAGAAGCCCAGCTCATAGACCAGACCAAGAGTCATGCGAGCATGCTCAAGCATATGGTCGAAAGAAAGGTACTTGATGTTGTCGTCGGTGGTGTGGATATGAGGGTCGGAGTACTCAAAGGCGGACTCGATGACGAAGGCGGAGGGATAGCCGGCCTTGGAGGCAGAAGCATGGTCAGAGCAGGCATAGCCACACTTGGTCTCGACCCAGGGAATGTTGCAGTACTAGATAGAGGTTAGCGAAAGGACGTGGTATTGGGTCAAGGGTATACGAACCTCCTCAACGACGGTCTTGATGAAGGTAGTCAGACCAGGGTCGACAAAGTCGGTGATAACACCAACGCTCTCGGGCTGACCAGCGTCAAGCGTCTTCTGGACATAACCAGTCATGTCCTGCTGCAGCATAGCCTTGACGTCACGGCCGCTCTGCTCGTATGACTGGAAAATGGCCTGGCTACCGAGCAGTCCACCCTCCTCGGCAGAGTACCAGTGGAACTCGATGGTGTTGGGGGCCTTGCCATCGACAACATCCTTGGAGTTGAGGAGAGCACGGAACACCTCCAAGATGGTGACAGTACCGCTACCATCGTCATCCGCGCCAGGAGCAGCTAGGATAGAAGGCAGGAACAGGTTGATGGAGTCCTGGTGAGCGCCGATAACAACGGTGCTGTTAGACTGACCAGGGATGGTGGCAATGACCGAGTGCTGCTGCCAGGTGTGGGGGAAGCTCTCGGCATAGACAGTATCCTGGGCGCCAGCGTCCTTGATGATTTGGTTCACCTTCTCAAGAACCCAGTCAGAGGACTCGAGACCGTACTGGGACTTGTAGTATCGGGTGTGGAAGCTGGTCAACTTTTCGAGATTGGCCTTCATGTTCTTCTTCTCGAGGTTCTTGGAGAGGTCGGCAACTTCATCCTGCTTAACGCACTTCTTGGGGAAAGAGACGGTCTGGGCGTTAAGGCGCGTGGAACCGAGCGATGGGGTATCGGTGATGTCCATGAAGCGCTGGCCATTCTATCGAGGTATTAGCGGACTTGTCGGCGTGCAAATATCGTGTCATAGGACGGTATACGTACGCGACGCAGCTCCCACTTCTGCTCCTCAGTAACCCATTGGGTCTTGCCGGGCGCGGTCTCGATGAGGTAGAGCTCGTCAGGCTTGAGAATGACGTTATCGGCCTCGACAGTTTCGATGAACCGAGCGGAGATAGCGGGCAGACAAGCTGCCAGGAGAGAGGCTTGCGAGAACTTCATATTGATTAGGATGATAGGTTGTAGGGAAGATGATGCTAGGGAAAGGAAATGGGGGAGGAAAGATGGTTGAGAGAGGTTGATGGAGGAGCTGTCGGAGAAGCCTGGGATCGGAGGCAGCTTAAGCAGGTACCATGACAATCACGTAAGGTGCCTGCCGTTTAGGTTCATGCATCGGCATGGCTTGGTCGTGTGACGCACCCGGAAGCTACGATGTGGAGACCCGGTTGCTATGCGGGGGGACCTGAGATCCATATCCGAGCATCTCACAATGTGCCTATCTGTAGGATTCACGGGCGAATGGATAGGTAGATAGATATCGGATGCTCTGATAAACATCGTTCCCCTCTATCTCTCATTTTCTTGTTAAACATGTCAAGTTGCCATGTCTTCTCTCGGCATCTCACACCGAGATTCCCATGAGACATCCCGAGGCTGCCGATAACGGTGGAGTATCGGCAGGCCAATCAGATCGCCCGGATCAACGCGCCATGTGCGGCATCATGAGAACTGTCGAAAGAGCACTCATGTTAACAGTCATGGATCAATGTGCCTATTGGTGGGAGGGATATAATCCATTTCATGGCCAATCATGATGACTTTCTTTATTCCATGTCTGACAATAGCTTTGTCGAGCACGACCCCAAGGCTCAATGGCCACCTTCTTTCATCTTCAAAGGATGCATCCCCCAAGTCTACTACCACTAAGTGCAACTTGCATGTTACTATTCAATATCTACAGAGGATATGAAACAATTGACACGACCATAGAGATCCCTTCCTCATAGCTACAAGCACAGAATATACATCTTCTGCCTACATATTAAGAGAGAACATGACGAGGTGCCTTATTCGTTCTATTTCGTTGACATCCATTCATAGCCATCATCTCACACTCATGTCTTTCTTCCCCATTGTCTTAAAAATGGCACATGTGGCATAGTCTTTCCATCTTCCCTTCAGTCTCCTTCCAAAATTACCTTTGTTCACCTCCTCCATTCCCAAAGCAGCACCATGAGAACAAGACATGGACGAAAAGAAGCCCAAACTGGTTTCCGAGAAGGTGCCTTTGTTGCCCAGAGATCCATGCTCACCAACGAAAGACCCTTATGTTCAATGACTCCTTGGTGTTCGTGGTTTACCAGCGCCTTTCATCATGGGCTCAAGGGAATCTTTGTTTGGAAGAAAGAAACTCCAAGCGGTTCTGACAATGAGCAGGCTTGAGGGGCATACTCGTATACTTCAAATCAGTAATAAAAGATGTCGTTCGTCTCTCAGTCTCAGAACATCATCACGCAGCTCACCATCAAAATCATACAGCAACAGTCGAGTTCTGGCAACTCATATTTTCCTACGATCTATACCCAAAACACTGATTTCTTTCCCCCATTAACCATCACAATGCCTTCCAGAAGGAACACATCGGCTGCTAGCCAGCCTGCAATCGTCACGCCGACCGAAACACCCCTGCGGCAGACCCGGGCTCGCTCGAAGCTCAACAATGCCCCTCGCCTCATGACTGGTCTCGATCATCGTGGACGAGCCGTTGACCCCCTTTCGACAGACCCCGAGAACATCATCTTCGACGATGTGGTCAGGAAGCTTCGCCGCAAGAAGAAGATCATCTTTCGGCACAGGAGCGAGACTCCTGAGTCTCCGACTGATAATGTCAAGGCTGCGAAGCGTGCCCAGCTGAAAAAGAAGGTTCCTGCTGTTTCCTCCGCGTCGGTCGCTTCTTCTTCTCATTCTCGATCCGCGTCCTCAAGCTCATCCGATCCGGATTCAGACGGCGGAGTGTCCCTTCACCCTCAGTCATCCTCCTCAAGCTCCTCCGACTCAGGCTCGGGTGGTGGTGTACCCCTGACTTCTCGATCCCCGTCCGAGAGCTCTTCGGACCCAGATTCAGATGGCGGCGCGCCCCTCAATTCTACAAGCCAGTCTTCGTCTTCTGGGTTCGAGAGCGGCTATGCCACCTACGGCTCTTCAGCCTCCGCTCTCTCTCGCGGATCCCTCTTGTCCTCGGGTTCCTCCCACCATTCTGGTGCTTCTCACCACTCGGATCACTCCGGCTCTGGTCCCTCCGGTGCCGGTGCCAGTGCACCTTTGGGAGATGATGACCTGGGTTCGGCCAGCCAGCCTCGGCCTAGTCCTCCCATTCGGGGTACAGCAAACCAACTCGAGTCCCGTGAAAGACGTCCACCTCGGGTCCCTTGCCCTACCCCTGCCTCAGATGTCAGCGAGGACACTCCCATGGAAGACGGCATCGAATCGACCAAGAGCCTTCCCCTTCTTCCTGGTGGCGCTGTCCAAGGTTTCGAGTTTCGGGATTGGTTTTCGAGCCGATTTAGTGAGCCACCCACAAGGAAGCCCAGTCCGGAAGGCGTCAGGTTGAATGCCGTCGACAAGGCCGGTAGCATCGTTGCCGTGGCAGGCGATTCCAACCCGCCAACACTCTCCGACGATGGCGAGGACCAACCACCTCGGGCAGCCACACGTCGCACCCGGGCCGGCTGCGCTGGTGACTCTCTCCGTAAGCGGCGACGATCTAAAGACGACGGGAGCACTCCCCAGGCAGCCAAGAAGCCCCGAATGGAGGAGCCTATCTCCTTCTCTCGCACATTCAGTCTTCCCTACGATGACCAGAGCGATATCGCGCCCCAAATGCTCGACCGCGTTGATGAGGAGGACGAGGATGACGAGGAGGACGATATTTTCTACTCCCCACGTACGATGTCCCCGTCACCGAGCAGAGCGACATCAACCCGATCCCTTCACCGGTGCTCACTACTACCAAGATCCCCGGGCTTGCCTTCCTGGAGACCCAGAATGTAAGCATCGCCACTGACAACGCGAGCCCCAGGGTTCTAACACCTATCGAGGCCCCGGCTGATTTCGACAGCGAAATTCCGGGGCTCTACGGGTCTGGTAAGAGACCGCGCCTGCACTATGACTGGTATGAGCAGTACCATAGGTTTGGCCCCGACTGCCAAAGGGTTCACGGCTGCCAACACGGCCAATTCTGCCACCAGTGCCACGCCGACTGGCACAAGGCCTGGTCCCATTTCTTCAAGAGGCAAGACGAGGTAGACGATGAGGTGGCGGCGACTGCCAACTATGACATCCGCAAGGGGTATCTAGGGACAGCACTGGGATTCGAGCATAGTCCAAAGCCAGTGATTCAACCAATCCCTCCCCGTGGGGGTAAGATACGAACTCATCCTGTTCGGATCGCCAAGGAGAAGCTAGCTTTCATGAAGAAGATGGCAGAGTCAGGTTGAAAGAAGGGTGAAGGATCTGGATGTGCATCGGATTGGAGTTCATGGGTTGCTTTTGCTTGACTTGAAGAGTTAGACTTGGTCTTCATTAGATCGTTGGGCTGGGAGTTCATAGACAAAGTAATAACTGATTTCGACTTACACTTTCGCTTTTCCAATATACCCCATGCTTGTAAGTTTCACTCGTGAATCGAAAATGGTCACGCCGAGTCTGGGCTCACAGTCCCATATCCTCGTCGCTCGCCTCATCAGACTCCCGACCGCCACGCTCTTCATCTTCCTCTCTTCGTGAAACTTCCACACTGGCACCGATCTTTCTCACTCCCTCAACAACACCAATGACAAAGCCTCTGCTCTCTGCAAGCTCCATAGCGCCCACTCCTCGCAAACTCATGACGCCGTCCACGCCGCTCTCCAGCTGAGCCGTACTGGACCGCATCTTGGCAGCTCTCACCTCCTGCAAGTCGCGTAAGAGAGACCGCACCTCGGATGAGGATGTGATGTCATCTTGGGCGTGTGCGAGGAGCATCTCTGCGACCTCGAACCAGTGGTAGGGCAAGGCTCCTGGAGGTGCTTCTGAGGTGCAAGATGGCAAAAAGGGTGGTGACAAAACAGTATCATCCATTCCAAACGGGTTTAATCTTCGCGCATTTCCTTGGCCGTCCGCTCGCACGGGTGGTGGTGGGGGGGGCGCCCAGCCCTTGGGGTCGATATTAATCTCGTGGTTGATGATGTCGCGTAGCGAGTCGGGATGGAGCCAAGGCGGAGGCACAATATTCGCTCGTCTCTGCTTCTTGAGTAGGATCGCAAGCCATAGCGGCAAATTACTTCGATGCGGCGGTCGAAGAGTCGGTGTTGAGCCCTGTGCATGAGGTCAGAAACCAAGCATCAACGCGACGGGGGCGCGCTCACACCAAGAAGATCAATGCTCTCGAGGCGCTGACGAGGAACTACAGTGACGAGCTCCATTTCGCACAAGAAGGCGACTTCTGAGGGGATCAGCCCCGGAGGTAGCGGCAATGCCATTTCGGTCGACGATTTCGAGGTATGAAGTTGGTCAAGTTGAGTTGATGGAGGAATTTCACAAGCTACAAAAAGCTGCCCCTCTTCGCGTTGGAGGTTGCATTGACCGAGTCAACCCCACCACGACTGCAGCCATCCATTCTATTGTCGATTGGACTCGATCAATGACTTGAGCAATCATTTCTCATTTCGCCGACTTTATATTGAGAGAACTTGAGGTCTGTGTTCTGGACTTGGCGATTGTTTAACTGCTCTAATTTTCCTGTACTTCCGCAACTGCTGGTGGTCAAGTGTAATGCTCTCTCCTCTTACACCTGAAGTATGAACTCAGATGTTTGTCAAAGAATGAGGTAGATATTCCCGTTTTATTTCAACGCTTGACGGTTTATTGTCCTCCATTTAACACGAACATTCTAGAACCGTTATAAACGCGCCCTTCAGCTATCAATGTACCTTGACATTGTCTTGTCCAATGTACCATTCTGTACTCCAAGTACATGTAGCAGATCAGCCGAGGGCCATTCAAGCTTACCCTCTCCCAAGCAACACGTGAAGATGCATCTATACATTTTCAACTACCCACATCATTTATACATCCATGATAAAACACCTGATGGCCCTTTTCTGCTTGACCGAGTGCGTCATCGGCGTGTGCAGGGTAGCGTCGGTCCCCCACCTCCGATGTGGGGCCGCTGTGTAAAGGGCGCGGCCAACATCGAGACCGGAGTATAAGTAAATCATTGAACAAGATACAACTTTTCACTAACACCGATTTCACTAGTCACTTCTCTACCGAAGCTTCAGTTACTTCCTACCAATCCAATCATGGCCTCCCATAAGGACCTCCCGCCCGTCTCCTCCCCATCCCTCATCCTCGCAAACCCCACCTCCGAGGAGCGCCTCCGCGTCTGGAAGGCCACCCACCCCCATTGGGGCCCTGCTCTCACGATTGAAGACTATATCCGCCGTGAGGATGACAACCTGGAAGCTCCTCTTGCTCGGGACGGTGGTGTCACGAGCTGGATCTTGACTGACGGCAACCTCCCTGCTGATGGCCGCCCAATCCTGTCTTCCTGTGAGACATACAAGAAGAGAGCTCTTGTTTCTAGCAAGGAGGGCGCTGTCAGAGAGGGTACTGCCTATGGTGTGGCCAGCGTCTTTACTTTTGTCGAGTGCCGAGGAAAGGGATACGCCAGCAAGATGATGTCCTTGCTCGCAGAGGAACTCCGAGGCAGACAGCAAAAGAACCAAGGAGATGCCGACTTCTCAGTCCTTTGGTCAGACGTGGGCAAGAAGTTCTACAATGCCGTCGGATGGAAGCCCTTCGAGAGCACATACCTTGAGCTCCCAGCCACCAAGAATGAGCCGACTTCCAACTCGGCCCTGAAGCTCATCACCATCGACGACCTCCCCGCGCTGGCAGCCCGAGATGATAAACTCATCCGCAACAAGATTGCCTCCTCATCCTCTCAGATCCGCGCTGCTGTACTCCCGGATCTTACAACCCTTAGGTGGCACCTTCACCGCGAGAACTTCATGTGCAAGCACATCTTCTCTCGTATTCCTTCTACCCATGGCGCAATCTACACGCCCCCTGACGCCCCCAACTCGAGAATTTGGGCGATCTGGACCCGAAGCTTTTACGGAGGCCTGGAGAAGCCAGAGAAGAATACTATTCATGTCATCCGCTTGGTGATTGAGGATGAAAGCATCTCAGACGAAGCGCTTGCTACTGGTCTCCGAGCCATTGGGAACGCTGCCCAGAAGGAGGCTGCCGAGTGGTTGTGCTCCAAGGTGGAGATCTGGAACCCTGAGGATCGGATCCGACGGGTGACCGAAGGGATCCAGGAGCT
The DNA here is from genome assembly GCF_023522795.1 of Fusarium solani. NCBI lineage: Eukaryota > Fungi > Ascomycota > Sordariomycetes > Hypocreales > Nectriaceae > Fusarium > Fusarium solani. The sequence continues at coordinate 3,348,064 of NW_027072154.1, forward strand.
TGGAGCCAAGTTTATCGTCAGAGAGAGTGAGAACCTTGCCAGCATGCATTGGTTCGGAGAGAACTCAATCGAAGAGGTTGAGTGGGTTGCCAATGAGAAGTTTGCTTGGTGCTAAGCCTGGTAGCTTATTATTGGGAATTGGCCATAATAGACTTGGAAAAGAATAGACAAGAGGTGTTAGGTAGACCAATGAGATTCATAAACATTCGTCATCTCTACGATCTATCTTCTGTTCTACGTGTTGTTCCCTTTTTCCGCTCCCACCCGCTCCCCTTTTCATAATCACATCACATCAAGCCGTAATCACAGGTGTATCATAAACATGCCAGGCCAACGCCTTCCCGCTCCCTGACTAGAAATTCCCATTCATCTCCTCTAGTAGCTTCGTCCGAACATGGTCCACTTATCCGCCTTGCCCTCACACTCGGGGTTGAGACACTTGGTCTCGCCAGGGACAATACCCTCGGGCTGCTCGAAAGGAACACAAAGACTCTTCATGCCCATAGTGGCGGCCTTCTGGCTGTCGGGGACATCAGACTGGTCGTCGGCACGGGTGGTAAGCTCCTTGATGCGGTCCTCGCACTTGGGCTCACCGCAGAAAGGAATGAGAACAACGTTCTTGCTGTCGAGGGCAGGGAGGACCTCGTCCCAGTTGGTGATCTTGAGGCGGTGCTCCCGGAAGGCAGTCTCGGCCTTGTTGTACATGTCATCGTGGATGGTGTCGAGAAGCTCAGGGATCTTGGTGGCGATATCGGCAATGGGGATGGTTCCCTTCTCACCAGTGTCACGTCGAGCATAGCTGACAACCTCCTTAGCAGCGTCCTTGGGACCAAACTCCAGACGGACGGGAACACCCTTCAGCTCCCAGTCGTTGAACTTCCAAGCAGGAGTGTAGCCCTCTCGCCAGTCCGACTCGACACGGACACCGGCCTTCTTGAGGGTGGCTCGGATCTCATCAACCTGCTCCTCGTGCTGCTTGCGGGCCTCGGGGGTGGTGTTCTTGTTGATACCGACGGGGATGATGATAGCCTGGGTCTTAGCGACACGGGGAGGAAGGACGAGACCCTTGTCGTCACCGTGAATCATGACCATGACGCCAATGACACGGGTCGACAGACCCCAAGAGTTCTGCCAGACGTGAATGTGAGAGCCCTTGTTGTGGGGATCCTCAACGGTGATATCGAACATCTTGCTGAAGTTCTGGCCGAGGGCGTGCGAGGTAGCGCCCTGAATACCACGGCCGTTGGAAGGAATATAACCCTCCACAGTGGTAGTGTAGTAACCACCAGCGAACTTCTCATTCTCAGTCTTTCGGCCGCGAACAACAGGGACGGCAAGCAGCTTCTCGTAGACACCGGCGTAGAGCTCAAGGATCTCCAGCACCTCAACGCCAGCAAGCTCCTCAGTCAGATGAGCAGTGTGACCCTCCTGCCAGAGGAACTCTCGAGTTCGAAGGAAAGGGGTAGTTTGCTTAGCCTCCCAGCGGACGACAGAGTTCCACTGGTTGAGACGGAGGGGAAGGTCTCGGTGGCTGCGAATCCACTTGGAGTAGTAGGGGTACATGACGGCTTCGGAGGTAGGACGAACTGCAACGGGAACCTCGAGGTCCTTGTCGCCACTGTTCATAAGTAAGCATGAGTATATCGGAAGGGCTCCCGATGAAGCACTTACGCCTTGGTAACCCAAGCCAGCTCAGGGGCGAAACCCTCGACGTGATCCTTCTCCTTCTCGAGCGACTTGGAGGAAAGGAACATGGGGAAGTTGGTCTCGTCAACACCCATCTCCTCGATATGGGCCTGGAACCATTTTCGGATCTCATTCCAGATGTGCATGGCGAGAGGACGGAGAACGAAGAAACCCGAGATCTCGGTGTAGTACTCGACCATCTCGGCCTTGAGGACAACCTCCTGGTACCATTGTGGGAAATTCTCGGCCTTAGAAACAGTGATGCCGATGATGTCGTCCGTCTTCTTGCCTCCAACGACGGGAAGGCTAGCCTGCTTGGCGGCCTTTGCAGCCTTCTCGGCGGCGAGGCGGGCCTGCTTCTCGGCCTTCTTCAAGGCGCTCTTAGACTGCTCGGGGGCGGCGCCGTCCATTGTGATGCGAAAATCGGGTGTTGAAGTGAAGATGAAGAGGAAAGATAGAATAGAAGATTCAGGCTTTATAGTCAGCCGAGAGCAGCCTTGAAGGTCCGTGAAAATACGGAAATAACTGGACCGGAGCGAATCTTGGGGGGAGAAGAAAGAAGAAATGCTTCGGAGTGTGAGTCGAAGTCGAGGTCGGACATGACTCTGTGCCCCGCACTCGCAGTCAAGGGAGAGTCGTGCGGGAAGGAAGGAGGGGCACGGCACCACTAGCCAAAAATTCAGGCCTGACACGCGCCCAGCCAATGGCACCAACAACCGCTGAGCTGCACCGACAGCAGGGCAGGAGCCAGGGGTTCAGGTGGTCCGTGCTATCTTCTGTCAACTGCCCTTGTTCGGGGCCAACGTCCAACGCACAGCGCTGTACCCGGCGCCGGAACAACCGGGCATCCGGGGAAAAAAGTCGGCGGGGCAGCCAGCGTACGGAGCTTCACAGCTTCTGGTAGCCTGGGCAGAATTTCCTGACGCTTCGCAAGCCCTCTCTCTCCCTCCCCACGTTGACGAAGCCGCCATTCCCCGTCAACGCTACCGATAGCTGCAGCCATGGCCGCCCTGTTCGAGCAGCCCCGAAACGGCACCCTTTTCCTGGGTGGCCAGAAGATCTCTGGTTCTGATATTAGAGACCAAAACGGTATGTGTCTTGTCCCGCCTTTCTGCTAGGTGTTAGGGGGGAAGTGGGGGAAGCATCGAGACCGATGTTTGATATTGGTAATATCAAGACGACACATACTGACACGGCACAGTTCTTGCTACCCAAGCGATCGCAAATGTTGTCAAGAGTTCCTTCGGCCCCAGCGGCCTCGACAAGATGATGGTGGACGATATTGGCGTAGGCAACTCCGATCCCCTGTCGCCCTCGAGCATCCTTCTCACACTGCACTAGGATGTTACTGTCACCAACGATGGTGCCACGATTCTCAGCCTTCTCGACGTCGAGCACCCCGCCGGCAAGATCCTCGTCGACCTTGCGCACCAACAAGACAAGGAGGTCGGTGACGGCACTACCTCTGTTGTCCTGATCGCCGCCGAGCTTCTGCGACGAGGAAACGAGCTCATGAAGAACCGAATACACCCTACCACCATTATTACCGGTTACCGACTTGCCCTGCGAGAAGCTGTCAAGTACCTCAACGAGAACATCAGCACCAAGGTCGATGAACTCGGTCGGGAATCGCTCATCAACATCGCCAAGACCTCCATGTCCAGCAAGATTATTGGTGCCGACTCCGACTTCTTTGCCGATATGGTTGTCGATGCTATGCAGGCTGTCAAGTCTACCAACAACCGAAATGAGGTCAAATACCCCGTCAAGGCCGTTAACATCCTCAAGGCCCACGGCAAGAGCACTCTGGAGTCGGTCCTGGTCAAGGGTTACGCCCTGAACTGCACTGTTGCTTCACAAGCGATGCCCACACGGATTCAGGATGCCAAGATTGCTGTTTTGGATATGAACCTGCAAAAGGAGCGCATGAAGCTTGGTGTCCAGATCACCGTGGACGACCCCCAACAGCTGGAGCAGATCCGAGCTCGTGAGTCGGGCATGATTCTTGAGAGGGTAGAGATGATCCTGAAGGCGGGCGCCAACGTTATCCTGACCACCAAGGGTATTGATGACCTCGTGCTGAAGACATTTGTTGAGAAGGGTGCTATGGGTGTGCGAAGATGCAAGAAGGAGGATCTCCGACGAATTGCACGAGCGACCGGCGCCACTCTCCTCAGCACACTCTCTGACCTGAATGGCGACGAGAAGTTCGATCCTTCATACCTGGGTTATGCCGAGGAGGTTGTCCAGGAGCGCATCTCGGATGACGAGTGCATCCTGATCAAGGGTACCAAGGCTCACTCTTCTGCCTCTTGCATTCTCCGTGGCCCCAACGACTTCACCCTTGACGAGATGGAGCGCTCCGTCCACGACTCTCTGTGCGCTGTGAAGCGAACTCTTGAGAGTGGAAGCATTGTTCCTGGCGGTGGTGCTGTTGAGACTGCCCTCCACATCTATCTCGAGGAGTTTGCCGGCACTGTCGGCTCTCGGGAACAGCTCGCCATCGGCGAGTTTGCGCAGTCCCTCCTCGTCATCCCCAAGACCTTGGCCGTCAACGCCGCCAAGGACGCTGCCGAGCTCGTGGCCCAGCTGCGATCAAGGCACGCCCTGTCGCAGCGCATCCAGGAGGGCGACGGAAGCGAGGACGAGAAGACGATTGCGCGCAAGAAGGGCTACAAGAACTACGGCCTGGACCTCGCGCGCGGCAAGGTCGTGGACGAGATCAAGATTGGCGTGCTGGAGCCCAGCATCAGTAAGATCCGGCAGCTCAAGAGTGCCGTCGAGGCCTGCATCAGCATCATGCGCATTGATACCCTGATCAAGTTGGATCCTGAGCAGCCGGCGGATGACGGACATGGCCATTAGATGAATAATGAGTTCGGACAGGGTCAGGTATAGAATTCAAAAGCTGGCAATTGTCTGTTCATGTGTAATCTGTAACTGTTCTTTCGTGAGGTCAAGGTCTATGTACGGGAGTCATGATGAGATGCAAGACTGGATTTGACACGTTGGGCATTGTGTGAATAGGAACATCATGATATGAGATACCGGCATAGATATCGGTCTTGGCTCCAGTGCTTGAGTCTTTAAGTTGGGTAGTTGACTGTTGAGAAGCAATACAAACCCAGTGTAAACATCTCGATAATGAATGGACACAATACAGATATCGACTTGGCATGCACACGTGAGATACGCAATGAAATTCAATTAGTACAACGTCTCTCACAGGAGATCGCATCTTGCACTTGTTCCCACTCTTCCCCCTCAAAATCCTCTTTGAGCCTGTCGACTGAATTTTCCTAGGACGTTTTATTTTTATACAATGGACTCAAGGCCACGTCTAAGAAATCAGCAACTTGCGCCCACCGGGGCCTTGGTGTGTGTGTCCGCCCGCCAGTCTAATGCTCCATCAACTCTTCTCTTCCCCTTCCTTATAAAAAAGAATACTCTTACATCCCACGGGGATCCCGCTTAACCGACGACCAGCTTGCCATCCTCGGGGAAATCGTACTCGGGGATCTCGAGGTTGAGAGGGGCAGGACCCTTCCTTATTCGGCCGGAGATGTCGTAGTGAGAACCGTGGCAAGGGCAGAACCAGCCACCATAGTCACCGGCCTCGCCGATGGGGACACAACCCAGATGGGTGCAGACACCTGCCGATATGTTAGCATCCATCATCAAAGCATTGATGACCTAGACATCACGTACCCAGCATGACAAGCCACTCGGGGTCCTTGACACGCGCGCTGTCCTCCTCGGGGTCTCGCAGGGAGGAGATGTTGACCTTGTTCGCCAAGTCGATCTCCTCCTGGGTTCGGTGTCGGATGAAGACGGGCTTGCCTCGCCACTTGATAATGACCTGTACCCGTTTAGTGATGCTGCCATGATGATCCGGAACCCTTTCCAACTCACGTTCTTGCCCTCGGGGATGGTGCTCAGATCAACCTCAACCTTGGCCATGGCCAGAACGTCGGCGGAAGCAGACATGTTGACGAGGAACTCTATCACGCCAGCGTCAGCAAATCATCAATTGACCATGCCGGATGCCATGCCATCAGCCAGCAACGCCAATTGCATCCCAATGGCACGGCACGCCCGCGTGAATCCGGATTCAACCCACCCTGGACGGTGCTCTTGGCACCAGCGGCGCTGACGGCACCGAGGGCGCCAACCATGAAGTACGAGTAGAGCTTGTTCTTGCTCTCGCTGCCGGAGGAGACGTAGGCACCAAAGTCGGGGATCTTGGAGCCCTTGGTCTCGCCCTTGAAGGGGCTCGAGTAGGCGGCCGAGGCGGCAGCGCTGTCGGGGCGGACGGCGGTGGTGCTGAGGGCGCGCACAGCAGGGACGGCGGGCCTGGCAGCCGCGCGCAGGCAGAGGCGGGAAGCGGTCGCGAGGGACGCCATCGTGAAGGAGGAGGTCGTGGGGTGTGGCGTGGATGAACGGGTCGTCTCCAAGGGAAGGTTGAGGTCTTTTCCTTGGTGTGGTATCGGCTGATGATGCTTTGCCGAAAGTTTTGGGTGAAAAGTGCGGCCTGAGGCTGCAAATCAGCTTCGAGCTCGGAAATTGGCGACTCCCCATTGGCCCGGCCACTTTCGGGTGGGGCTTCCGGACTCTCCCGGGGCATCTGGGTTCTCTGGGAGCTTTCGCCATCACGAGGATTGGCCCAATAGAGACAGTCATTGCCACGCAAAACCACATATTGAAGTGCTGGAATATGAGAAATTGGCCCTTACACACTGTTAATTCCATCATTCACACTTTACACGGCTCAATGGATCCAGCTTGTTGTTGATGCGAGGTTCATTCAATGACCAATCAGCAAACGACCCTTTCGTCCGTCACTCTAACAAGGCCTGGCCATACCCTTGTAAAGCCCAACATGATACAACAAATCCATGATATCTCCCACTCTAACAAGTCTGTCTTCATTATCATTTCAATGCATCCTCCTCAACTCCTCAATCAAGTTCCGCATGTCTTCAACACTCGGTCCAAGCCCCTCGCACACCAACTCCTGTTTCCCTTCGTCCATGTCCAAAAACCTCTCTACCATTTCTCCGTCTATGAAGCGATATGGTCCATCACTCTCCCGGTTTTCATTTCGGAATGACCGCCACAACTTGAACTCAATATTGCCTGGCGCATGGATGTACTCTTCCATTCTTGACTGAAAGTTCATGAGAAGGTCCTGATACTGCGGGGCGATGTCTCCGTAAAGATAGAGCGAGCCCTCAGCCTGATGACACTGTTAGCCCTGTTTAAACGATGAACCAGATATACTTACGGATGCAAGAAACGCCCTCGGGTGCACAATAGTATTGTCCCCGGCTGGAACATGGAGCTTCCGAATGCGATTAATCTGCTCACCAATGCCAATCTCACTCGTCACCTCGAGTCTGCTGCGGTCTTGTTCAGTTGGAGCATCAGCGTTTCTCTGTAGAACGATGAGATTTCCTTGAGAGTCAGCCTCCAGCCATCTTTCTTCGTCTAGATGGCAGAGAGAGGTTGTCCAGATAGGCTCATAGTGCCGTGCTCGTTCTTCCAGCTTGGCCTTGCGGCCATCTTGTGCCGGAATAAACTCAACCAGGGAGAGAGACTGCATCAGGTCGCCCACGCCGATCATGTTGCCCGAGATGTCCAGATCTATGGGAAGTGCAGCCGGTCTGTAAGCAGCAAGCTTCTCAAGAGACCCAGAGCTACTTGTGTCTTGCGAGTAGTTGTACACAACCACCGTCTTGGACAGCCCGGCCACAATGTAGTCATCCATCATCCCCAAGCATCGACAGGGTCCCTTCAGGTTGTGGGAAACAATCTGATACACCTGGCGATGCTCATCAACGCCGAGAACGAGGATTCGACCAAGAGTCCCGTTGGCCTCCTGAACCTGGCCGTCGTTAATGAAACTCGTCCCCACGATGAATCGTTCCGTGAGGTTTCCGCCGGCATCGGGAAGTTCGGCACGGATCACGCACTCGACGATTTCCAGTGTGCTTGAAGCATTTAATAAGAAGGGTTCCCCTAGCTCCTTGAAGACAATCTCATCGACAAGTCTAAAGGAACTGGTAACAACCTCCTCATTGAGAACCAGTTCCTTTTTAATAGAACCCAAGCCAAAGGCCTTCAAGCCTGGAGAGTACGCTACCCGCCTGACCGTCTCATGGACTGGCAATGCCTTAACATGAGTTAAACGCTCTTTGTCAACGTGGCAGATCCGAATATGGCTATCCGTAGACAAAACGATCGAGTCTGGGAAGGCATGAGAATCAAAGGGGGCAACGAATGTAGCGTCGTCGGCTGTCGTGGCGGAGAAGATAATGCGACCTTCGGAGCTGTAAATCAGACTCGCGTGCTCAGTCGTCACAAAGACGTTGGATGTACCGTCGTCTTGGGGTAAAACGTGTAGTCGCGCTGGATTGCTGCCCAAGGTGACGCTTTTGCGACCAGAGACAGCGAAACCTTTGATAGACACGTTGAATGTGACCACAGTTCCATCCTCCATCGCAACCAGCAGTGTAGGCCCGGATGTCTCTGGTGGGTGAAGCTGAACAAGTGCAATATCTCGCGGGACGGTGGCGCTGTCATCGGTCTGTCTCATGGATTCTCCATGAAGTGGTTGAAATGTTGCCATGTCGATCAAGGATATGCGACCCGAGGACCACCAGCCAACTACGCCGATATCAGGCGGATCTCGAGCCGCGTGGATACACGATATCTGATCCGGTTGCTGCGACCCAGGCTCCGCCTGAGTTTGTTGGACATTGACCGCCAAGTTTTGCAACAGATTTAAAGATACAAGGGACGTTCCATCAACTGACAGCAAAGCCCACTTGGTGTTTGCTGAAGCCCTCGTGATGCTTTTCCCAGTTGGGACGTCCCATCTGCTGACGGCAACACCACTCTCCGGATCCAACAAGACAACAGATTTTGGAGTAATCTGGAGCAGCTGGCCATTTGGGAGGTTTGACGCAAGGAGAGTCTCTGTGTCTTGCTCCATGCCTTGAAAAGAGTATATCTCTTCAATCCCTCCATCGGTATCGAAACTCAGGATCCTCGTCTCAGTGATAGATGATACCACCAATGTATCCACCAAGTCGGAGTTGTAGGAGCGAAGAGTAAACAGGCCCCTGGTTCCATCCAGTTCATCAAGGATACCCCTTTCTTCAAGCCCAACACCGCTTCGGATACTTCGAAGGCTTCCATCTTGGTATGCGCCGCAGCCTGCCACTATCCTGGACTGTCCGGAAGAAAATGCATTGCCAGCCTGAGCGTCACCCTCTCTGTTGCCCATGTCCATGATCGAGAAGTCGAGGATTGGTGCGTTGTTAGACAATGACTTGATCAAAAACATGGCATTGGTCTCGGGATCGATTTGGTAGAGCTGAGAATCTCCGTGATGTGAGGCAACAAAAAGGGTGTTATTGCCCATGTAGACCAGGTTGGAGGCTCTTGAAGTGAGAGCGGGCGATTCCCCAAGCTTCATAGGCACAAGTGTCATACCAGTAACCACGACGCCAGTAGCTTCCACGCTTGTCTCGATCGTCAGCATGTCGAGCCGTCCGTAGTCGTCGGCCAAGAAATAATGTGTGCCGTCATACTCGGCCCAAGCCACGAAGACCCTTGGGTCTTTCAGACTCGAAGATACGCTTCTGTGGGTAAGACCATCGTAGTAAGTGAGGAGGGTCTCGCCAACAATGAGCAAGCCGCCTAGATGAGCCTTTGCGCCTTCGGTATTCCGCACATGGTAGCGTTTCTCCTCGTCCAGCGGGACGGGGATAAGCATGGAGGCATAAGGATCGGGAATAACAACGTCGAGTTCTCTGTCTTTGTGAGGATCAAACTTGGACACCACGCCGCCCTTGTCGTCATGCGTTAACCTATAAATGGCTAACCGGGCTTCCTCTTGCTCCATCTGAGACTTGTATAAAAAGGCGATGGTTGGATGACCGGTACGGCTGTGGATGAAGGTGCTGGCTTTCATGAAAAGCTCCGTGAGTCTGACTTGATCGAGCACCTCCAGTTTGTTGGTAGAGCCCTTGCGCGTCGGGAGCCGAAAGACGTTGAGAACGCCCTCCCAGAGGTGCATGGCCAGAAACCGTGCTGTTGGATCCACTAGACATTTGTTCTGGCTTTGCGAATGGCGCATGTAGGGTTCCGATAGATCTTCGATAACTCGCTCGATGGTATCAAGTTGCTTCGTCTCGGGGTTCCATGCAAGGTTGAAGTACTGTAGTCGATCGGTGCCAATAAACAGTAGGTCGGTCTCGGATCCTTTGGGTCGCAATCGTTGCAGCATTGATATTGTGCCATGGATGAGTTTGGTCTGCAGGCATTCCATGCCTTCTTCCGTTAGACGCCATATCTCCAACCGGTTCGCCTTGCTATGGTATCTCAATCAGCATCTGGCAAGGCATCTTTGCGGAACAAGAGAGCTCTTACGCTACAACCAGGTCGTCAATATTGGGGTCGAGCACGTTTGCGCGGATCGCATGGCGGATGCTCGTGGCCCTATGAATGGGCGCGACGTACGCCATGATGCCTTATTCTCGGTTGGGCAGGAAATGGCGGGGTGAAGAAGTGGTGATGTTTTGCTCTCGATGAGAGCTATCCCGAGAGCTCCATGTGAGGTGCCGTCCAGTCTGCAGTTCAGCTGCGTCACTGCCGCCGGAGTTAGGACGGATTACAGCGGATGAAGTGGGGGACCGGGGGCCCAACTTCAGGGTTGCTCATGTTATCTAGCGGGGCGCTAAACAACCATGGACGACTGGGCAACCACAACCTGCAATCGGCCTCAAATGCTTCCAGCTGAGCTGAATGGAGCCACCTCAGCAGATCCAGTTCTCTTGAGTGTTCTGCTTAGTAGTAGCTATGAAATTATTAATTTCTCATCTCATTTATTGGCAGAAGCAATCTTTAAGCTCACTGTTATCTTGTACCAAGGTACCTACCTCTTGTTAGAACTCTTGACAAGCCGTCCATGACACCTCCAAGATGTTCGACGGGAAGGAGCTTCATGGGAGTGCCTTCCCTCAAGGACCACAAGACCCAACATGAAAACTTCGACCAAAATCAAACATGCCGACCTATCTTACAAGATCAACAAACTGAATTCAACCCCTTGCTCTCCATACCCCAACTCAATCTTCATGTTTCTCTTTACCCAAGCATCATTCTAGGCGACCCTTAGCAACACCCCGACATGGACGACGGGGCTCACCCAGGCTCAACTGTCATTGACTACGCCCTCAAGAACCAATGTTTCCGTCGTCATAGAGATGCCCCGTACCGATTCCACGATCAGCTTCCCCAACTTCGAACAACTCTTCACCCAGTAGAATCCGACGGACTAGTTCACCAGCCAGGCATCATAGATATCCCTCTTCCTCGTCCCAACATTCAACCACAACCGCCTCCCGAGGGCGAGGCATACTCGTTGCCGGTAGATCCATTCGTACCAAGTACGGCATTATTCCCATTTTTGGGACAAACGAAGCAGCTACGACTACCATCTGAGGCTCTAGACACAGGACACAATGCAGAGAAGGATCTCCAACAATACTTGACTGACATCTATAACAAGAGTTTCTGCGATATCTTGAGCGAGTGGCTCCCATTGAGCCCTGTGAATATTGATAACGATGAAGCACTTGACTTCCCGTCTACTACGATACGATGGAAGTTGTTGGCAGATCGTGAACTAGAGCTTGAAGCTATTTCAGGTTCTGAAGAAACGCAGAGAATCCTACACGAGGAAGAAGTCTCAAGCCATGCAGAATGTTACGGTGACTTGTTTGCGCTGCGCAAGGCAAGTAAAAATAGTCTTGTATGGGCGATGGCGCTGGTCTAACACATCAACAGCAGCCGAAAGCCTACCCTGAGCCACTGTCCGTCCCACTCTCCCCAGCCTCTGACCTGGACGAGCCCTTTGAGCCAAATTCGGACGTTTTGGTCATCGATCTCACTTCGGAACCGAGAAGTCCCGTTGATCCCGCCGTCGAGAAACTACAACAGGACTTACATGATGGCTGTTTGGACTCGGAGCCGGCAGCTCCATCAACCATGCCCAGTTCTCCCCCGGCACCTCGAGCCGTCTTCCTCGGTGATACAGAAGACAAGGCATCGAATTACAAACTTGATGTGCCTCTAATGCCATCCAGCCCCAGGGGCAGTCAAGAGCTGCAGCATCACGGCGAGATCTTTGCGCTTCAAGGGATAGATATTGGGCACACAGTTCAACCACGAGAGGAGCCTCAAGGATTCTTCGACGAGGAAATGTCAGCTATTCTGGCGGGTTATCACGCTCAGACAACGCAGATGCTGGAGAACGAACGCCCAAATCCAGCGGAGTCGCTTCTGAGGATGCCCGTTCCGGCCCTCGACTTTCACATACCTGACCCGGACTGGAGTGTGCAGTTGTCAACCCCCGAAGATCACTTCCAGTGGCTACGGGAGAACCTCATGTCTGCCTTTCAGCTGGATTCTTCAATCCAACCGGCTGGCTTGAGTGCTTCACTGAAATGGACGCCGGTACCCCATGGAAGCGGCCAAATTTCACTGAACGAGGAGATGGAGCAGCTTGGGCCGGCCAGTCGACAATTTTTAATGTTGGAAGTACCTCGTCTGAGTAGCCGCGACTATATTGACAAAGCATCTGGGTTGAAGATCCTCCAAGTCTTGGAGGATGAGGAAATGGAAGCTGAAGCCCCGCCTCCTGAAGCTCCATCTCCTGAAGCGCCGACTGTAGCTGTATCTCAAGCAACTGCTGCACATTGCCCGCGCCCCAACTTGCCCGGTATGCCGCGTTGTGCGCCCTCGCTGGATGATTTGTTGAAATCCAGATACCAACAAGGCCGCCAGACTTTAAGGAGGAAAGCTGGGGAAGAGTCAACTGGCCTCCTCTTGGGATCTAGTGACCCTAGCGCGACGAGCAACTTGTTATCCAGCTTTATGGAACTTCGTCATGCGAAAAAGCCAAAAACAACACACAGTACTATCCAGCAGCCTTCTCGGCAGCCCATTCATATATCAACCCAACGGCCCCATCCGGCCCCTTCGCCGTCTCAGCTCTCAGCAAACGAAACCACTGTCGAAGAGCAAGCCCCAGAATCTGGCAACCATGGAATGAGGGATGCACCGACCCCGGAGTTCCATGTTCCTACTGATGCTTGCCGCTTTATTGTTTCCTCGAGTTTGAATCGGAATGTCCTTTCACAACTGGACAAGTCATGGCCGCAACTCGAGCTCGTGGATAGGGATTTCTCTCAGTACAACACAGTTATCTGGTCCTCTGGCTCCGCCCAGCGGAAGGAGGTCATTTCTAGAGTATCCTTCGAAGCCGATGTTTCTCTTTGTCCATCAGCCGGCATAATCGTCACGACGATGCTGAAAGTCAGGCAAAAACCTCTCCCCGGTTCAACTGCTCTGTCACCGCTTCGCGAACGAGTGCAGGCTGTGAGCACCAAATACGAATATCTCTTCATCCTCGTCTCAGAGTCAAACCCAGTGGGAGAATACGTTGGCTCACCGAGCACGTCTGATATGATGGTGTATGCCGACTTTGTGCGTTTCACAGCGGGTCTCCAGCGAGGCATCACGACATACCTCGTCTCGGGTGCAGAGTGTACCCTTTCGAAGTGGATTCTATCGCTGATGTGTCGCTATTCTCCGCAAGCGAAGCAACTTGGAAAAGCTCTCGACTTCCACGACACAACTTGGGAGCTGTTCCTCCGTCGGGCAGGTCTCAACATTAACGCAGCACAAGTCATCTCAGAAGCTCTAGTCTCAGAATATGGCAACCTGGGGCTCGCCAGCTTTTTGACTATGACTACAGAAGAACTAGTCTCAAAATTTGGTCCGATTATGGGAGGTGAGAGAGTGTTGAGGAATGTGTCCCGAGGCCTGCACCAGCAATGGTTGTAAGAGTTTGGTAGTATCCCAAAATCACGAGATAACTGATCAAGGAACGAAGACTTACCTTCGGTCCCTGGCCGAGTACGGTGATCCTCCGTCTCAGAGTGGCTTATGGGTGCTGTAATGTATGGGGTCCTTGTCGGGATATGACTACAGAGGACCGGTGGTTCAAGATCTCAACTCTTTATGCACCCGCTTGTCGCCAATATGCGAAGCCAATGGACAGGAGAGGCTTCCGGTCTTTGCCACATACAGCGCACGAAACAATGCCCGCCAGGGCTGGTGAGGTGGTTCTATTGCCTTGTCCCCTTACCGTCTACGTTTATGCGTCTAATCATGCAAGTAACCGAATTCTACAGATGGGTCTGGTACCCTGATTGACAAGCTGACCATGGCACAAGGACGATTTAACACACCTCCCACATGGGGCGAGGTAGCGTCCGCGTTGGAAGTGTGCCATGCGTTGACTTGAGACCGACATAGACGACGCGGCGTGAGGGATTCGTCAATGTGACGGACCGTGATGCCAGGCCATAGTAGTCGGAGATGGAGTGTGTGAGCCAGCGCCTTGGGGATTGTTAGTAACTTCGTCTTGGGGACAAGATAAAAAAGGGGTACTGACTTGAAGGCGGCGCTCTCGTCGGTGCCAAACGAGTCAAACACCATTCCCGAATCGACAGTCTCCTGCGAGACCTCTCGATGGGCATGTTTCCATGTGGCCCTCTTCTCCCTCAACTCCCTCATGGCACCGTTCCTGCCCACAAACACGATCTCCTCATCCTCCGAGTCCATCTCCTCGGCAGCACTGTCAATATCCACATCTTCAACCTGCTGGGCGCAGATATACTGCCTTACAGGCTCCTCCAATGCGCGGACCCAGGTTCGCACAACGGGACTCCGCTTGGTCGCCTCACGCAAATCACGAGGCACCTCACCAACACCGAGTCCCGTAGCACTACCAGTCTTGAGCTGCTGCTTCTTGCGCGTAGCCTGAAGACGGATAGTCTTGTCCTCGACGCGCTGGCGGATTCCGTGGTCCCAGAACTGAGCGAGCTGGTAGGGTACACGGTGGATGGGGTGCGTAGGATGGACCTCGTAGTCGGAGGGCAGGGGGGGCTGGACGTTCGGGACGTGCATCAAGCGGTCTGAGGATTTCCACGATCAGCTGGGCATTTTTGGTTTGGACACCGCAAGAAGCGAGGCGCAAATCATGTCATACCGTTCTCCCATCGTCGGCGCTGGCGACTCCCCTCCTTGCCCTTGAGGATCAAATCACGCCTGCGCTGGCTGTCCCTCCTAGATGGCGGCCGCCTGGGAGTCTCAGTCGGCTCAACACCCTCCTGGTCAATGACGACTTTGCGATCGCTCTTAACCTTGGGGGCTTGGTCGATGGGAATGGAGAGCGGGCTGCCGGTGCCGCGAGCGACGGGGGACACGCTGAGAGATTGGAGGGCCGAGATAGTCCAGGCATCGATGTCGATGGCTGACTTTCTCACGGGTGTGGGAGGCGACTGGACCGGGAGAGCCGACGCAGCAATCGGCGACGAGAGCTGCTGGTCGGGAGGTGGGACGGCACTGTAGATGGCCATGATGAGTAGATTGCGGGGAATTGAGAGATAAGGCTATATCTAGGTTTGGAGGAGAGGAATGATGCTGGAGATGGATGCTCCGGATAGCAATGGCAATCTGGGAGGAGGAAGAGAGATCCCTAGGACTGTAGGTGATGAGAGAATAAGAGAAAAGCCTCTTGCCGGTGTGAGGAGGAGGTGGTTACTTGATGGATGGATGCCATCTTGAAAGGCCGATACGTATCGACAAGGACGAGGTGATTCATCCTCGAGATTAGCCAATCACATGCTGGCGCATTCCCACACGGAGAGCAGGGGATCCATCCATTCTCCGTGCGAATGCGAGTCACCCGTCGGCCGCCTCCTTCCAGTCGAAGCCTTGGATGCGTGGGCGTGAGTGCGAGCATCAAGTTCCTTTGGCGGATGAGGCTGTTCTGAAAGCGGCTACAGGCGCATACTTTTTATCTGGTGATTGTTCCAGGTGATGTCCCCCAATTCCTAAGCCATCGCCATCACATCACGACCTTGGCAGGCAGAATTGAATACGTACCCCGGCTTTGAGTTGAGTTGGAGAATGCATGCCCCAGGATAAGCATCCAATGTAGGAGTCATCAACCCCCACTAGATCCCTAGCATGTAATTGAATGAGTCAAGCGGAGAGAGATTGGATCCGGGCTGAAGGAAGAAAAAAGTATGCAATTCTAAGGTAGACAAGAGTTATGCCATCCTAACTTGAACCAAGAATCGATCAACGCGAATAAATTATGGGATATCAATGCTCGCTGTAAACCCCCTGTGTTGCGTTGCGCTGCGCTGCGCTGCACTGTGCCTCTCGCGGCTCAACCCATCAGTGCTCGGTAGTGTCGTAGCTCTTGTGAGGGTTGCCTATTCCGCCAGGCCTCAGCAGCGGCTGACTCTCCCGCTCAATGGCGCGTTCCTCGCGCTCTTGGATATCGTCGAGGTCTTCCTCCGTCTCGGCGTACCGTTCCGGATGACCCGTAAACGGACCCGGCAGGCCTCGCTCCCAGCCCTCCGAGTAGGTTCGGGGGGCCGCGGGTCTCTGGGGAGTGCTCGAGTACTGAACAGGCGACTGCGGCGCGCTGTCGACGTAGCCGTTGGCATAGCCCTCGCGGCGCCGAGCCGTGTATTCGTAGTAGACGCCCATGATGAGCACAGAGCCCTGCATAGACGCCGTGATCAGGTAGATGAACCAGGTGCTCCAGCCTTCCCAGCCCAGGCGAGCAAACAGGCTTGCCGCAAACAGGAAACCGCCGGGTGTCTGGATGCACATCATCGGGATGCTGAGACTTCCCACGTGCTTAAGGTGGTAGGTCATCCAAATCTGCGGCACGTACTGGATGGCAGCCAGGACGGTAGCCATGATGCCGAGCAGATTAGCCCAGAAGACGAGGTGATCGGGGAGGGCGATGAAGAAGACGCCTGTCAGGATGATCACGATGAGGCCATGGAGAACGCAGAGGAGACCGACCAGGACAGCTGTCTGCCATCGAGGAGCATCTCCGCGGAGTTCCTCTGGAGGAACATTGGCCTGTCTATAACGGAAGAAGATGAGGAAAAGAACGAGGCTATACAAAGTGTTAGCTGAGGGGGCAAGTAGACGCATAGAGAGCTTACATGAGACTGAAGCAGACCCATTGGGCGCCGAGTTGAGCAACACCCAGTAGTCCAGCAGCGCATTCAAATGTGCCAACCTCGTAGCAGCAACCGATGGCAGCTCGGGACGGCGCGACAGTCAGAATATTGGCGAAGCCGGCAGTGGCGGAAGTGGTTCCCAGCAGGACAAAGTACGGTGAGATGCCCTCCGAAGTGCCCCGTGAGATGATGCGGTAGTGCTGGGGGAGGTAGGACACGAGGATACCGAGCAGGATGACGCTACAGTCACAGTCAGCACACGTCAAAGTCCCTTGTTAAAGAGAATCGCAATGGATATGTACATGGAGACGATGAGCTCAAGGTACGAGGGCGCCTTGAGCTTCGCGCATCGGTCCTCGCCGGGGGCGAAGATTTCCATGGCGGACATTGACATTGTGGATAGACAATGCCGCGACCCTCGATATTCCCACGAGGGCGGATGGACAACCAAAGGGAAAGGGAAGAGAAAGGATCGTCAAGAAGATTCAGGGGTTCTCCCCGAATTAAAGAAGAGGCTTATTACAAGCCCAAGTAAAAGGGCGGAGAGACGAGGGAGCGTTTGTTTCGCGAAGGGAGTTTGGAAAGGAAAGGCGAAACGGCGCGACTCGACTCGACTCGAACTGGGGGTGGGCGGGCTTGGGCGTTGCTGGGAGGTGACGTATGATGGGCGCTCGCCTCTCTTTAGTTGGTGTTTTTTTTTCTGCCCAGGCGAGGCTGTGAGGGGGAACCGGCCGAGCTTAGACGGGGGGCAGGTATTTGGGTGATAGGCAGGTATACGATCCTCGGATCGAAAACGAAGCAGTGCAGCTTTAGCGAAGCAACGGTCTGAGAGCTACGAGACCATGATTGGTGAAGAATGTATTCCGTTTTGAGACAGACACGAGATACGAGATGTTGGTATGCTGGGTTCTCTGTTGCTCGCTGTTGGGGTTGATGAAGGAAGAAAGTAGGAAGTGGGTGGTTGGAAGCTTCGGAGAATTTAAGAACAGAAGACCCAGTGACATTGGAGAAGCTACAGTGCTGTTCGCCTTGTCCGCCTTCTGCAACCTACAAAGGTACCAGCAAATCATGTAGTCCACGGATGAAACCTTGAGAAGCGGGCGGCTCGAAACGGCAACTCTATGGAAAGGGTGCCTGTCCTGTCCTGTTGTGTGTGATCCATGGATTGGAGAAAAAAACGTCGTTTGGTCAGCTGAGTGCGCCTAACTCCCCGTCGACAGCGTGTACCTGTGCTATATCCGTACCTAGGATGGAAGCGAAAAGCCAAGCGAGGTCGCCGAGAAATGGATGCTTGCTTTCATCAGAATCTGGTCTGTTCTTGATCACCTCGTCTCATATCCCCGCCAAGCCGGAGAAAGGCCCATCACGAGAGCGAATCCGAGCTAGAGCGTCTCTGCCTGTTGGTCCCTGCAGGACCGGATGGATACCTACTCTTTGGAGGCCGCTGAGCTCGCTCGCTGTCTTGTCCTGGGCGGCCTGGTTGTCGGCAGTACAGGCACAGCAGAGAGGGAAAACAGCCTTGGCGCCAATGCCGATGACGTCGCCGTGATAGTGCAAGGCAGATGGTTGTGTGGATCATCCGGCGATAGCCTCGCCTTTGGGGACAAGGGTAACGAGAGAAGAGGAAGCATCCATACTGACTACAGTTGGAGAATGAACTGCAATGCCATCTCTAATGGTGATTTATAGATGTCGAGATTAATTGGGCGCTGTATTTACTGCTTCTGTCCTTGCAAAGGCAACATCTGGTGCAAATACCTGCGTGGGTAACACAAGCCCACTCCAGCTGATGCTGATTCAAGAGGTACCCACTCCAATTCCTCATTTTCCTGCCCATCCCCATCTCGCAACCTTCACCTCAACTTACACCATGGATGATCCCAAACCTACAGCAGAACCAGCTCCCGACTCCGCGAGCAATCCACATCCCGTATCAGAGCCTGCTCCCTTGGATACCGATAACGATCGACCGCCCCAAAATTCACCCTCTATCAATCTCGTCGCCGAGAACTTGATCAGTCGAGAGCCTTCACAATTGAATCAGAACAGCTTCTACACTTCAGCCCAATGGACCGCCGACGGAACATCTCTCCTCGTCTCCTCCTCCCTCTACTCCATCTCCACCTTTGTCCTCCCTGACGACCTCCTCGACCCAGCCTCGTCCCACCCACGCCATCTGGAGCCCCAATCTTCAATCGCCCTCCCTGAACCATCGCAGACTGTCGTCGCCGCGCCCTTCTACTCCCTTGCCGACCCGGCCTCGCAGACCGTCCTCGTCGGCTGTCGCGACCACCCAATTCAGCTCTACCACCTCTTCCCTCCCGAGCACGATGGGGTCGCATCGCGTGCCGCCCCGCTCGCCTCGTATAAGCTCATCCGTCAGGAAACGGAAGAGTACATCACACCCTCGTCCATGCTGTGGGAGGCTCCCGGGACCCATTTCCTGTGCGGCTCGGCAAACCGTCTCGACTACTTTGACACGACACGGCCAGGCTCGGATGGTCCTCTTCTCACCATCCCCACAATACCCTCGAAACGGTTCACTGCAAAGGGAGGCGGTGTCGGCATGAAGGGCACCGTCGCAGCCCTAGCAGCTTCCCCTGTCGATGCCAATGGCGGCAGTATTGTTGCTGCTGGGACGTGGTCTCGTTGGATAGGGCTATACGACGTACATCGCTCGGACAAGGTCATCTCCAACTGGGCTCTCCCACGCCCTGATGATCTAGACGGGGCTTCCGGGGGACAGGGTGTTATCCAGGTACGCTGGAGTCCTTGTGGAAGATATCTTGTCATCAACGAGCGCCACGCCTCTGGCATTGTCGTTTATGACATTCGCGGCGTAGGCCAGCTTCTTTGCACATTAAAGGGTCGAAACGCGCCAACGCAACAGAAGATGACACTTGATGTATTCTCGGGCGACCCCTATGCGCAAACACCATCATTCGAAGTCTGGACAGGGACTCATGATGGCGGCGTTGCAGTTTGGGAGGGCGTGGGTCGTCAGGCCGGAGTCGTAGAGCCTTCCTGGGACTGGAAGGGCCACGAGGCACCTGTCGGGAGCACTGCCCTTCACTCGAGCGGTTCCGTAGTTGCGACGTGCTCTGGAGGATGGGGTTTTGGAGAGTCGCCAGGCGCGCAGACCGTATTCGAAGAGTCGAGCGTTAAGGTTTGGTCGATAGGGGGTTGAAAGTGTAGTAGAACCCTCCATGTTGAAAGGCCTCAAGAGTAAGTGGCACTATGGCATTTTATTAAGCTAACTTTATGCCTTTGAGAGAAGGGAAAAGTATAAAATGGACACGGCTATCTACGCCTGGTGTTCTCAGTCAAGCAGTATTCAAAGGCACGCCGAGGCCAGTCAATGTAAGTATTTTGCTGTTGAAACGTGATTGAATCGATATTCTTGGATGGACGCCACCATCTGCAAATGGTAATCTAGCACTGAAATTAGATGCCCGAAATCGAGAAATGCTGATTTAATCTTGATCATTTACTTATCATTAACTATCTACCATGAATCCTCCAGCGCGTGACCGTGTGGCCATCATATCTCATGATTAACCCAACCGACCAAGTCCATCATCTACTGTATCCAACCCAATCCCGATTTCTTGACGTCGCTGTCTTTGTTTTCGATTTCTTCCCTTCTCTTTCTTCCCTTCTCTTTATTACAAACCCCGGAGAAAAAAGTCTTTGAATGCACGCAGCCTCCACCGGATATCAACTCCCAGTGCCTCGCCGTGAACGCCGGAAACAAACCTGATTATAGCCCCCATTGCGCTTTGTCGTGCTTTAACCATCTTTCCTCTTCGTCAAATCATATACAGCGTCTCCTGGTTTATAGCCATCCCGGGTCTCGGTTCTGTTGCCACAAAGGACCTCCTCCACCGCCGCGTGGTCCTGGATACGCAGCCATGGGACTGCTCATGGCTCCGGGTGTGCTGATGGCAGTGCCTGGCCTCGGCTCTTCTTCGCTGATCCGCCCCAGGCCCGCATTGTAGCCGTGGGGATAGTCGTCACTCTCGCGGGTCAGGGGTATCTCATCGTGCTCCATGTGGGCGCCCCCACCAACTGCAGTAGCCGAGTACCCATACGTGGCTGGAGGATCCCATGGCTCCGGTGTATGATACTCGTCGTCTTCGCGAATAGGTGTGATGTTCCGGCGAGCCACCGGATTCGGTGGGGGCGGGGGTGGGCGAGGTGGAGGATGCGTTTCATCAACCTCCTGCATCGACGGTAGCGGCTGAAAGTTGTGTCTATCATGAGGACCGGGACTAGTAAAGAAAATCTCTGTTAGCACAAAACAAAACTTTTTATCACCGTTTGAGTGGTGATGGGATATGGGCGCTTACCCGACGTGCTGCACTTTGTGTTTCAGGCCCGGCCCCTGGCGCTGGTTGGCCTGTCGGCGCCGGTAGAGCCAAATGGCGGCCACGACTAGGGCGACGACGGCGGCTACGCCGCTGATGGTACCACCGACAATGGCGCCCGTGTTTTTCGTGCCGTTATCTTTACCATCCGTGTCGGGAGCTGCAGCGGCAGCGGTTGAAGTTGTGGCATCCTCATCGGACGTCTTGCTTGCAGTCTCAGTTTCCGACTCGGTTTCTGTTTTTGAAGCAGTTGATGAAGTCTTTGTGGTTTTTGTAGTTGAAGTTGATTCCGTGGAACTCTCCGTCGTTGACGTCTTTGTTGCAGTTGAACTTTTGGTGGTCGAGCTCTTTGTTGTTGAAGCCTTGGTGGTGGCAGATCCAGTCGAGGTCCTCTGCTTGGTTCCAAGCGTAGTCGGTTCAGAAAGCGATATCGCGGTGGCCGTAAGAGGAGCCTTGATGGTCGTGAGTTGAATAGCAGACTGGCCCGAAGCCGTTGCTACCACTTTCGTAGCCAAGCCTGAAGTCGAGCCACATCCATACTGGAAGAATCCACCCTCATAGCTGTTCTTGTAGCAAGAGTCGCCTCCTCCGCAAGTATAGACATACGGGTTCACCTCAGTCTGAGGATCGCTGTTGCCATCAACACATCCTGTAAAAACACCCTGCGTGCAAGATCCTCCATCAGGACAGCATCCAACAGCGCCATGCTCAACGTCCACCACGCAATGCGAGCCTGCTGAACAAGTAGCTGGCAGAGCGGGGTCTCCTCCTACATAACCGCAAACGGTGTTGAACTGTCGTCGCAGCAGATACCCATCGTCGGGGGCGGCCGTCGCAGCGAGAGGATACGGCACGACATTCAGCTCGTGGTACTCGACCGTCTTTGTCGGGTACGGCAGCGCATAACCGGCGGCGAGGTTGGCGATGCTGGAGAAGACGAGCAGCGGCGGTAAGCGTGCCATGAGATCGGCGGGGGTCATGATCTGAAGTCCCGTGATCTCATCCAAACATGGTCTGGCGGGCGGTCGCGCTTGAGGTTATCGATATCGCTTGGGACAGGCAGGGTACTCTCGTAGCGTAGGTAGTGGGTGGGTTTTGTTGGTGTTGATGGTTGTCGATCCTCAGAAAAAGGAAGAAAAGAAGAAAGAAAGAGGAAGCCACGTCTGGAGGAAAAAAATGCGTGACGGCAAAAAAGAGGATGCAAAATCAATAACCGGTGAGCAATGCAATGATGTAACAAGGGGGTGATTGATTGAAAGGGAAGAAGAGAAGAAAGAAAGAAGGAGGGAAAAAGGCCCTTCAACGAAGGGGGCTGTAACACACGCACGCACGTTTACGAGGTATCAAGCAGGGCCACACCTGTTAGACCTGGCTGTCTCTGCGATGTGGGCTGCCGATACTGGTTGTTTCGCAAGGTAGGTAGTTTGGTTGCTAGGCCAGGATGGAGGCTAGACGCAGCCAAGGGAAACGGGGATCTTTCTATCTGTTTTTGCTGGGGATCTCCCTGCCTCTCTCTTTTTCCACTGCCAAGTGACGCCAGGGTCAAGCCGGGGGCCGTTTAAAGTGCTGGCAGCTTGGAGGGGTCTCGTCGCACCGGCATCCGACGCTGTGACGGCGTCTCCCGGGGCGACTTGGATCCAATCGTGAGGGCCGTTGCCGTTGGAGGGGAGGCTGGGCCGGGGTCACGGAGGCCCGGCGGGGGGGTGGTTGGGGGAGGAAGACGGGGGGGAATTGAGAGGAAGAGATTGAAGAGATGACTTTTTGTCGTCGACGGAGCAGATACCCAGTACGGAGTAGACAATGCCAAGGAAACATAACACGACTGGTATGGACGTGGAATAGCACAGCAACCGGCCAAATTACTTGCATCAAATGTCTAAGAGAGCCTGGTGGTCGTCCCTGGATCTTGAGCCTCCTTCAGGCCCTCTTTGGGTTTACCTCCTTGACTCGCTGGCCACGTTGGCATGCTTGTCTCACATGGTCCCACACCCCTTGTTGTTTGGGTCGATCTTGTGCATTGCACTAGCATCGAGATGGTTGCGCCTTGTGCATCTCATCCCGTGTATCCATCCCTTTCAAGGTCCGACCCTTCTTACTCTTGCTCGGGTTGTACAGAGATTTCATGGTCTGCACGGCAGTGTAGATCTGTTACGAACTGGTGCATTCTTCCATACCTCTGCACCTGTCGATACTCGAACTGTTAACGTCATGGTTCATCCATGCATCAGCTGACACACCTATAGCTCCATCCCGGATCCTCTTGGTGGCAGTGTATCCTGTGCTTCTAAATCGGGATACACAACAACTCATACGACGCTTGAGCTGTCCTCGCCTGCATCATGATACAATTATTGTAGAAAATACGATACATTAACTGAAACAATTATTCCTCCTCTCTATAGTTGATTATCCATAATGATTCCTTGCACAAAACCCGATTCCATCCACTTCACATTTGCCCACTAACACTCAGATCCATTCCTGGCTGAACGCCGCGCCACTCCCAAAACACATCAAAATGCATACCAGGAACAACCCAGCCTGACTCGGGTCCCAAAACCTCTCCCAGACGCCTCCTACAGCAACTCTCGCCCGCTGCCCGACCGATTCTCGTCGATGAATCCATTCTCGAGCTCGTACGAACCCTGCTTGCGGGCCTTCTTGGCTGCCTTCTTCTGCTCCTTCTCCCGCTTCTTCTGCTGCCTGAGAGCCTTCTTCTCTTTGCGGCTGAGGTGGGGGAACTCGCTGTCAGGGCCACGGAGGACAAAGCCGGGGTGCATCACGTTGAGGAGCACAAGTGCAAAGAGGATGGGGAACGCATCGAGGCCGAGGGGATAGCCCTCGTGGGTGAGGAGGTCGTTGTGCTCATTGACACCGGGGCCAAACTCGACGAGACGATAAACGATTCGGACCTTGGGTTTGTTAGCTCATGTTTCGTTTATACAACAAGAGGTACTTACGATGATGAGAATCAGGACAAGCAGCATGGTCCAGATGAGCCACTTCATCCGACCAATGTCGCGACCCTCAATCTCCCTGAGCTTATAGTAGAAGAAAGCAGTCAGGCCGCTGAAGATGACGATTATGCCCAGCTGGGCGCCGACACCTGCCATGTAGATCTTTTGCCCGATTCGAATCAGGTTCTGGTCATCGTCGTTGGAGAGCAGACTTCCGCCGCCGCCCTGGACGATGAACAGGATAATGTCGATCCAGACGAAAAGCACCGTCATTCGAATGGCCTTGATGCCTAGGAGCTTGCGGTCGGGCATTCGGAAGTATACCATGCGCGCGACTGCCATGTACACGAAAGCATTGAGCCCTGACACTGTTAGTCGCCTTGCTGAGGCTTGAAGAATGGGCCGGTACTTACACAGTGGTGCAAGCAGGAAGAAGAGCTGTCCCCAAAGCACATATTGAAAGTTCTGCTGATTCCGACTTCCTAGGGTCTTGAAGGTGAAGCCAATCGTTTCCCAAGCTGCACCCATGATGACGACCCAGCAGAATCGCTGAGGCGGGTTAGCGGTGCTCCAATCTTGAGCAACTCAAGAAACTGACCTTTTTGAAAATGATGGCCTGCGTGATATGGGCCAATGTCGTCATGCCAAAGAGCACGCAAAAGGCAAGGTTGGCAGCGAAGCTCGGGTCGAAGAAATAGTTGGCGTTGCAGGCGTCGATAGGAACACGGCCATACTTGTCAGGCACCGCGGTGGTGCAACTGACTGTTGCTGCAGATGATACCGTAGAGGTAGGTACATGTGTGGTGGTGGTGACCATCGTGTAAGTCGTCGAGGGCCGCGTCTAAGTGAAGTCGTCTTTAGCCTGGATGCTAAGCTGGAGCTGCTGTCTGTCTGTCTGATGGCGAAACATTTTGAACATCTTCTCCCAAGCCTTTATGTATTTCCTCAGGACTCAATCTATACGATGAATGCTGCGTTTGGCGAGGTTTGAACATTTTTGGCACTTCTCTGAGGCTCAGATCAAGCCCCGACAGAAGTTGCTGGAGAAGGGTGACCGGGGTTGCTTGGATGAGACGCGCGTGCTCGCCAAAGCTCGCCAAAGCTAAGGCAGGCTCAGCCAACAAGAGCGTCGAGAATGCGACGTGGATGGGACATGGAGTAAGCGACTCGGACCCGATGTCATGTAGGGCTGACAGAGGCTTGCTTCTCGAAGGGCTGGACATGTGTCTAGCTCGTGAAATGGCTGAGGAAATCTGCCTTTTTGGCGAGCTGGGCCGTTGGAGGCTCTTAAATCTTCAGAGGCTTGGCTGTGAGGTTGTTGCTTAGACGGGCGAGCTGCCAAGTGATTTCGGACTGCGCCGCGATGAGCTTCAGTTGTTCTCACATTTGGCGGCGTCACTATTGCTTCTCTTCAACATTACTCCGTACTCCCGAGTCCCTTGCAAGGTCGATTTCGATTGGCTTGAAGCACTGTCGCTTACTGCAACTGAGATTTGATGCTTGCGTATGCCATGACACGGGTTGACGACGCCATCGTCAAGAGATGCTTTCTAAGCCATTGTCAAGGCTTGTTTAGTTTCTGCCTAGTTCCTGGAGATGAGATCAAGTCTATATTTACTCTTCTGCGTGTTTCAAAGCACAGAATCTCAAAGTCGGTGTGGTGACACGTTGCCAAGACGCGTAGGCCATACGAGCAGTACGAGATGGCCCAAGATCAGCTTGTAGGGCTGAGAATTGAAGCTTTAAAAAAAGGTTCTTGATCATGGTTCCTGGAGTTTTGAGAGGATCTGCATCACGTTATTCAACGGGAGGCTTTGCAGCGGTTAACTTAGATTGTGGCTCAACCTGAAACTGAACATGAAGCAATTTGACTTTGAGGGGTATCGCGGTGGTACAGGCATTGTGGTGTCGCTATGACGGAGTTGATTGAGGACCTTTTGTCTTAGCAATATTGTAAAAGCGGTGACTGTGGGTGAGTGAGCCAATTGAGGTCCATGGTGCTTCCTTTTCCCCTCCCGTGGACTTTCTTTGTATTGTTCTGAATGACCTCCTCCTCGTTCGATCATCACAGACATTGCCTCCCCCCACCCGCCAATCTTTGATTCACGAGGCTAGATGATCCAATATCCGCAGGCCTAGCGACCCTGACAAGCTCTCCCACTGGCGCCTGGAGGACCCTTGTTCTCCACCACTCGCGAGGCGAACGAACCCTTGGGAGGGACCCTTGCTCCGTGGGTGGCCATCGCCAGCCTCTGGTTGGGGGCTGTTTTCCTGGGCAGGACCGAAACCTGGCACACGGCTGGTCTTCTCACACCTGGAGCGCTAAGCTCGGTCGACGAGCCGCTTTCTTTCTCGTCTCTTTCTCTCTCTTGTTTGCTTGGGTCTCAAGGTAAACGCTCTGGGCATCCGATCGACGGGCCATTGACTTGACCGGCGCGTGCACAGGCCAGCAAATCTCGACGGGAGGAAACCATCTCGGAGCTGCCTTCTTCCCCCTCATCTCCGCATCCCAACCATCCCTCGTGGACTACCTGCCTTTCCCGCGTAAGGGACCGTGAATCAATCTTCTTCCCTTTTTATTCTCTCTTCCTTCTTCAAAAGGGAGCTCCCTTATCGCACCACCTCCTAGAGCTCGCGCCTCTGCGGAGGATTCATTCCTCATCTTGGATCCAGCAGCATCTATTATTACGACGTCATCATGCCTATCAAGGTCAAATCCAAGAAGCTCGCTGCCCCTCGCGAGGGAAGCCCCGTGTCCATCCGCCCCGACTGCGAGTACGACTTGCCCGACATTGCCTTTGACGACAGCTTCCGCGACGTGGTCAAGAAGCTCTCCCTGTGAGCGAACCCCTCGATTGAACCGTTAGGGGCCGTACTAACGCGTCATGATTAGCTACTTTACCGATGCTATCGAGCTGCCCAGCACGTTTGAGCAACTGAGGACCACGCCTGCGGGCTCCTCTGCGCATTCTGGTGGATCATCTCACGGCCAACTGCACCAACCCTGGCATTGTCAATGCTCTTCTGTACGTATCACTTTCGTGATTCCGCCGTTTTACAATGTGGTTGCTTTAAACTGTTCTCCCATGCTGTGGCGTGCATACGCTGCAGGGGAAACAGAGCTTCGCCAATCATAACCTTCTTCACCCCAGCTTCAGCTGTTCCAACATTGTGGTTGCGTCAACTTTCTAGCACACCTCCGTACTAACATGGAAACTCACGACTGACTGGACCTGCAGAGCACTCAAATGGCATTATGCTTCCTCATCAGATCATCGCACCCTGGGTGAATCTCGAGCAGATGCTTGTGAAATTGTTGCATGGCGTTTCCTGACACGACTATCTGAGCGTGAGGCAGTTGATTTCTGCCTCTACGAAATTCCTGATCTAGACGACGAGGGGGAGGCTGAGGAAACGGGCAACGGCCATGCTCGCGACGAGGAGGCCGGCGAGGCATCTCCCCTGCTCTCCCACCTCCGATCTATTGACAATCGTCGCCGTGGACCGGGCCCTGCTGGCAGCAGCGGGAAGCGCAACCAGCTTCTGAGCTCTCTTTCCCGACTGACTATGACCTCTGACGAGAATGATGACGAGGAAGAGAACGACCCTACCGCTCCTTTCAAGAACCTGAATGCTCTTGAAATCGCTGCCATTGCTGATGCCAAACGCTTCCTTAGCCAGCATATTGTTCAGAAGATTATCACCGCCATATGGAGTGGTGATATCATCTTCTGGGACAGTCTGTCGGTTCACTCAACCAAGAAGCCTCGCTTCTACAACCCTCGCACGGCTGACCCCTTTTCACGTCTGCGGGTGCCCAAGTACCTCAAGAGCTGGGAGGTGCTCTTCTTCTGTATCTTCTTGGCCCTGTACTACTCTGTGCTCATTGTTCGGGACGAATCTCGTCTCACCATTCCCGAAGTCATCCTCTTTTTCTGGATAGCAGCCTTCTTCTACGATGAGCTTAGCGAGTGGCTCGATGCAGGCTCCATCTTTTACGCCACTGACATCTGGAACTTGTTTGACATGATAATGATCACGATCGGTTTCACCTTTGCTATTCTGCGTAAGGAAGATGCCCCATTTTTTATGAGAGAGAAGCTAACATGGCATAGGAATCATTGGCATCACCCAAGACAGGGTGGACCTAAGTGACCTCGCTTTTGACATCTTGTCTCTTGAGGCTCTCTTCATGATTCCTCGCATCTGCTCCATCCTCAGTCTGAGTCCCTACTGGGGCACTCTAATCCCTTGCTTGAAAGAAATGGGCAAGGACTTCTTTAAATACATGGTGCTCGTTGTAGTCGTGTATTGTGGCTTCCTAACGACGTTTTCGCTCGTTGGCCGCGATGTCTTTTCCTTCAAGTCTATGGCGTGGATTCTCACAAAGATATTCTATGGTTCAGCCCCTATTGGATTCGAGGTGATGAACCAGATCGACCCCTTCTTTGGACCGCCCCTGATGATTATCTTCATCACGTTGTCGAGTTTCCTGCTGATGGGCTCCCTGACCGGTATGCTGTCCAACAGCTTCTCGCGGGTTATCACCCACGCTAAGGAGGAGTATCTGTACGTGTACAGCGTCTACGTCCTGGAGGCGTCAACCAGCAACAGACTCACTCACTTCTTCCCGCCCTTCAACCTGCTGGCTTTTGCCATCTTCAGGCCTTGGCGTCTCATCTTTTCTGCTGATGAAAAGTTCCGGGCTGGACGCATCGTTCTCCTCAAGGCGACTCACTGGCCGATTGTCGGGGTAATCAAGCTGTACGAGATGTACCGTAAGCCAGGTGTTGATGAGTTTGCTGGGTTCAAGGGACCTCAACATTCGACACGGCGCAACGGTAGGAAGAACCTGGCGGCGAAGCGGTCTACCTCTAACGTCGGACGCCGAGCCCTGTTGTCGCCCAGAGGACGAGCCAACGGCCGCGACTTGGAACGACCAGAGGACGATGTGGAGGCGCCGACGGCGGCCGAGTTACAGCTTAGCGAGCTGAATCGCAAGGTCGACCAGCTGACGGCGTTGGTTTTGGCATTGCAAGAGAAGCAGTCGGCTAGCGCAAGCGGCAAGGAGAGTGGCAGCACGAGTGAGGGCACCGCCTAAACGCGGGCTTTGACGATCGGGCCGGTCCGCACGAGGCTCAGTGTTGACTCTTCCTGGCCGGGTCGTGTCGGTAGAAGTGACGGGTGGAGAGAAGAGTGAGGCCAGGAAGGGTTCCAGAAGTCTTGATGTGTGGACAAGGCGTTATTCGATTGCCAGATGGATCCCACCCAGTGTGGGGAGCTCTGGTGGGGAGACGGAGAGCGACGGCTCTGGTGTCAGTCAGTCAGTCGGCCAGTGTTGTGCTTGTGGACCTCATCGGTTAAGAATGAGTTACGACGACGTGGGATGCTAACGACATGATACATTTGCTTCTTTTCTTGCATTGCTACGCGCTGGCCTCTTGATGAGAGACGACCATTGAATAGTTAGGAGTTAGCGTACTAGATTGATAGGTTAAATTGCATATCTATGAGATCGGAAGACGTGTTGACTCGGGATCGGGGGCTTGTGCCGAAGAATAGGTTTGAAGAATCAATTAGAACAATGTGATTGGTACTAACATGCATACTTGTGCATTGCTGGGTTGTTGTTTGGGATATCGTGTGTCGCCAGGGAGCTCGGTGGAGGATGGGCCTCGAGATAAAGCCGGTGTATGCCGCCGAAGGTCCCAGGGCAAGGAGACGAACTGGGGAGAAGCAGGGCCCTGCATGATGAGCTGGATCTCCAGTCGGGATAAGCCACCGGGCCCCTAATCGAGGCCGATGCGATGGGCGTTGGGTGAGATGGGGGATGTGTAAGTGGTGGTTTTGCAGGCGCGGCAATCATCGGCGTGGGGGAGCCGTGGGTGTAAGTGAGGGCAGTTGAGATTAGGTGATGGAATCGGTTGGCGGAGAGGTTACGGCGGTTGAGATGAGGGTATTTTGTGTTGGTGAGAATATATATATATATCGGGGCTTGGGTGAGGTTGTGTCTTTTCGTCGTGTGACTGTGATACAAGTGTTGTTGTTCTTGAAAACCTGGTTCAACTACAGCCATCAATACGCGATTACATCACTGCCCCTAAGTCGTTCAGCCACAACAAGATATCGCATTCCAAGTTAAAGCCCAGACAATCCATTCTTCATCATTGTCTTCTCTCATCTCTTTCAATCCTTCCGAGACTCATCCTCTCTCCCCGAGACAAGCCGCCTTGACCTTCGGTATCCCGCTCCGAACCGACCTCACACCCCCCGGGGAAAGCAGCACATCTCACCGACGGCGTACCTGAAAGCCCCGCCGATCTCGGCGCCCCGTTGGTTCGTCACTCACGAACTTGCAGCCCAACCAGGGCCGTCGCATTACCCACTGGGGGTAGATCTGTATCGCGGGAGGTAGCGAGCACACCGGTCTCTGACGTCGGGAGACTTGTCCGGAGCGGTGCCTGGTTTTTTTTTAGTCTTGAACTTTCAAAGCCAAGCTTATCCCTCTCATCTTTCCGTCTCTTTCTTTTTCGTTTTATAGGAGAAAGAATAGGAGGAAACATGGCAGACTCTACAGCCGTCAAGGATTCGGGCCCGCAGGCTGGAGGACCATCCCAGCAGGGTGGCCATCATCATGCAGCTACAGCTGCTGCGCTTGCTTTGTCCGGGACAGCTACATCCGAACAGGTCAACACCAACACCACGACATCATCATCTTCAACATGGAACACCAAGAATCTAGGCTTCAGAGTCCTTGCCGATGCAGCCTCTGCTGCGAGCGCGGCGTCGCTCGTCGCGCCCCTGATTGCAATTATTGACCGGTACGTCCAATAATTACTACCTGGTTAATATTGCAGCATAGCTAACAAACTACAGCTCCATCATGGAAAACGCTTCTGGCCGCAACACCCTCGCCGCATCAATCAAGTCCTCCCTCCGCACCCTCCTCCTCCGCCCACACACGCTCCTCCTCTCCAAGCCCACCGCCCTCATCTTCTGCCTCTACGGCGGAACCTACCTGACTGCCAACGCCGTCGACACTGCCTCGTCCACCGTCTCCAACCGGCCCGCCTCGACCGTCACGGCCGGCACCACAAAGTTTGCCGCCTCGAGCACCGCAAACATTGGTGTGTGCATCTACAAGGACCAGGTCTTTGTCCGACTCTTTGGTCCTCCTGGTGTTACCCCTCGTCCTGTGCCGATGGCTTCATACGGCTTATTCGCCCTTCGAGACTGCCTCACCATCTTTGCCTCGTTCAACGTCCCGCCTTTGTTAGGTCCCTACCTAGACCAGCGCTTCACCGATGAAGTCAAGAAGCGCGTGTCAGGTCTGTACGCGGCGCAGTTCATGGCCCCAGCAATGGTGCAGTTCATCTCGACACCGATGCACCTCCTCGGCCTCGACCTGTACAACCGCCCAGCCTCAGGCCCCGCGGGCGCCGTCGTCAGCCTTCGCGATCGCTGGGACTTGGTCCGCCGAAACTGGCTCATCAGCTCCGTGGCACGGATATGTCGAATCGTTCCCGCGTTTGGTGTTGGCGGTGTAGTCAACATGAAGGTTCGCAAGAACTTGATGACCAAGCTAGAATGAGCTACTTCTACAAGAAGAAGAAGAAAAGGAATGCATGGAAATGAAAAAGAGAAGTACATCTTGCGAGGACCTAGAGTACAAAGTCCTTGCTGATTTGGTTGCGTTTTTGGCGTTTGTGTTTTTGTTGTCATGGCTGCGTTGCTTATACGCGCCCACTGGAATGATGGTAATGATCAAGGCAATGACCGTGGAATGGATGTCGGTGGAAGAGTACACCAAGGCCGACGACTCCTAATTAGATCCTAGAAGGCATAGACTCATAGGCAAGCGTAAGAACTGCCAAGAGCAGAAACAATAGCTCTGGCCATACATATCATACAATAAGATATCGTCTGCCAGACAAGTTACATCTCACAGCCACGCATCACTCACTCGCAGTATCAAGTCACAGCTTAACAAAACTATTTTATATCATCACGCAAGGTCGCTTTCATTCATCACGCATCAGCTGCGCTCATACTCCCCCATATGTCCCTGCCTCATCCCTTCTACACTACATGCGTCGTCTTCACGCTCATATTCCTGAGTCTTCGCCTTCAACCATCCCCGTAATACCTTTCCTCCCCACAACTCATCGAATATTGCCCGGGTTTTTATAGAACCAGCTCCATTTCGCACCGCCTGCAGCAGCCGCGGCCAGCCTTGTTCCCTCCGCAAACGCCCCTCTCCAGGCCCCAGCTGCCCCCGGGAGGAAGCTTAGAATAGAATCGAAGTAAAAAAGAGAAAGGAAAACACTGAGCTCAGTCATGTGATATCAAAAAGGTTCCGAGGACCCAGACCTGCCAATTGGCAGTGTCTCAAAGAAGTAGGGTGTTTTCAAGAAAAGAAGAGAAAAGAAAAAGAAATAGGAGATTGACATCTCCGTCGAAGTGACAACGATCGTCTGGTACGCCGAGCCATGACTCATTGCATCGTCCAGCTACTAAAAAGGTATCAAAGAAGCATTAACTTCCTCGCCGACGTGTCGTCATAAAGCCGCAAAAGGCCAAGTCAAAAAGGGGCGTCGTCCCTCGTTTGGGTCAGGGACTCATCAAGAACTGCGGATCCATCCACCAAGGGGAAACCCTCGTTATCGAGGCGGGGGGTCGCGCTGTCGGGCGAGGCTTCGAGAAACGGGAATATACCAGGCGGTTCAACTTCCACCTCTATGTTGAGTCTGGCTCTCAACATGAATCCGTCATGCAGGAATGCAACCAAGCTGAAACGCCGTTGGCGTCATCCCCGACTAGTCATCTCGCACCTCCACATACAGCAGCAGCTTCTCGTTTCGCTGAAGAGCAAAGTCGAGATCGTTATCGTCCATCATGCTTGGCTTATCGCCTGTAGCCTCGTCCTTATAGAAAAGCTGGATCGGGTCGCCGGCCGGCACCTTAAGTCGGTCGCAGACCTTGTCGCAGAGTTGCTGGAACGAAATATCCGTCGGCACTCGGATCGCAATGAGGTCTCCCTTAAAGTACATCTTGATCTTCATCGCCGACGCGGGCTGCTGGGGCGCGTGTTGCATGCTCGGGGTCAGAGATGTCTGCGAGGGCTGTGACAGTGATGACGTTTGCCGTTGCATTCCAGGGGGGCCGTTGCCCATCTGGTGCGCGGGCGCCGCGGACAGTCCTCCATAACCGCCACCGGCGAGATTGCTTTGGGATGCTTGCCTCGAGTTGACAGCAGGAGACTCGGTCGATGATGGTTGAGACGCTTGTGAAAGACGGTACTCCTCTCCATTGGCTCCTGCCTCGATCTCGTAATCTCCTTCTCGGGGCGCAAAGAATTGCTTCACCAGGTTACATCTCGAGATGTAGTGAGGCTGGCTAAGCAGGTTCTTGACGTACGCATCCAGGTTATGGAGGCGGCCTTCTGTGATTGCATCCGTCACGTAGTTAACGGGTCCGGGCATGTACGGCAGCGTGCGCTTTTGTGTTCCTGTGTTACCGGCCTCGGCTGGGAACTCGGTGAGGAGAGCGATCTGGAAATCGTAAAAGTCCTCGTAATAGCGCGACAGCTCCCATTGTCGACCATCCTCCAGCATAGCCTCGATAACGAACCAGTACTTATCTTCGGCAAAACAGTATCGTGGTATCCGTGCTTGGAGTGGTGCCTGAAGTGGAACGGCGGGTTTCGGAATGTAATGGTTTTGTGCTTGCTGTGAAGTTCGGGCCTGATTCGCAAATCCTGGCTGTTCAAGAGTTAGTCAGTCGATCGAGAGTGTTGCGCATCCGAGGCACTTACCGATCCATTCTGGGAGCTCTGTCGGCCGTGCTGCTGGAGGCTCATGCGCTCCATGCCCTGCTCAATCGGCTGCCCAGGTTGTCCGGGGTTGCCGCCCTCGAACTTGCCCAGAGTGATGCTACTGTTCTTATATTCGGCCGCCATCTTCTTCCACTCTTCCACCTTGGGAACACCGGCACGCTTGATGGCCTCGGATGGGTTCACAATCGCCTTGTCGCTTGCCATGTCTCGAATCTCGACGAAGGAAACCGGGATCAGTCCAGGGCCACCCAACCGACCGATCGGCTTGGCCACAAACCACTCTGGGTTCGACTGCGCAATGACGATAATGGCCTCACCAGCCTTGGCCTCCAACTCATCTGCCCTCTCCGCAGCAAAGTCGTACATGACAATTCCGTAGACCATAGCTCCCGTCTTTCCAATCGACTTGGAAGCGCGGTGATTTGGAGGCATGGAGGCCGCCGGCGCAGGCTGCGCGGCGGGCTGTGCTGCAGGTTGCATCGGGGGAGCTTCGCTGTATCCGGAATCGTGGTCGGGGTTCTTTGTCGGCATAGGAGGCTGACCACCGTCGGACTGCGCACTATCACGCTCGGTGCGGCCGAGAGCCTGAAAGAAGGTGACAGGGACAAGGCCGCGCGCGTCGGGAAGAGCTGGGTTGCAGGCCTCGTACCAGTCCTGGTCGTTCTCGCGTCCGATAACGTGGAAGAAGTCTCCTCTAGAGAAGCTAAGTTCCTGGCTTGATCGTGCCTCGTAGTCGTAGAGCGCTCGGATTACCTGCGATTCGGTTGGGCATCAGCGCCTGAACTCAATGGGTTTGTGGTTGCCGTGGGGGATCATGGCGGGGCTGGATGTGGCTAAGCGTCATGGGGAAACGGGCGAGACATTCGATATTCGCATAGATGGTCGGGCACAGATATGAGATGCGAGGGGGGCTGGAGGGACCAACCTTCTTGGGAGGGACGATAGCGACGGCTGATTTGGGAGCGATGGCTCCCTTCTCCTTGTCGCCTTTGATCGATCTTCGAAGAGCCTGTACCAAGCGCATGGCGGTTAGCGTTGAGTCTTGGCTATTACTGAGTCGCCAAAGAGAGACTGGCGCAAACGATGACGGCAAAAGAAGAGGTAGCTCAAGGCGGATGGCGGGGGAGGGGACGCAGGCAGGAAGGCAGGGTCAGTGAGGAAGGTGCCTTGCAAGGCAGAGGGGAGATCAGAGGAAAGAGCGACGGCATGGATGGAAATGGAAGGCATCCAGGGCAGTAAAGAGCAAGGGATGAGCTTTGCCATTTGGGCAGGAGCGACCAAAGGGAAGGGGCGATGACGAACCTTCATGTTTGTGTAACGGGGTGCCTCCCGGGCAGTTGCGAGTTGGGAAGTTGTGAGTCGTCTCTCGGAGGCGGAGGTTGGAAAAAAGGACCAGAATCGCGAGACCACCTACAGGCAGTTGGGCAGAGCAGGCGGGCTACCTTAAGCTGGTGCTACCACTGGGACTTGTAAGAGGGACGCACGCACTGCCAGCCGGGGGGGGCTGCAAAATACCTTACCACTAGGCCCAGCTGAGCGCAGCGGCACCGTTGGCGGCTGGCGCAAGGTTGGGTACAGGCAGGAGGCAGGCAAGGCAAGGTACCTTACAGTGAGTGACTGGGGTCGCACACACACGTACACACACACGCCGCCGTGAGGCACACAACGCCAGGGGGAGGGGGGCGAAAGAGAAGCTGGTGCCCAGAAAGAGACCAGGGAGTCGCAAGCGCAAGTGGAGCGATGGAGCACCCGGGCGCGCAACGGCGGGAGATGGAAGCGACCGTGGAAGATGTTGGAGGGGGTGGGGACGGGCGATAAAAAAAGTTGTCGACAGTTGGAGAAGTTAGTGATGGTGGGAAAATGAGGGACGATTTTGGGGGATCGTGAAATGTCGAAGTTGGCTTTCCGCTTCGCTCCTCGCCGCAATCAACAAATGACGAACAAGTCCACAACTGCTTCCGCTATGTCGTTTTTCGTTTTTTATAAGTCGCTTCTTCGTCGTCCTTGGAAACAAGACCGTAGTCGAATCCGTGGCTAGAACGCTCGCAGTGCACGCCTTGCCGCTTTATCGAATCAACAATGTTCCAGTGCCTTGTCGACAGACAGCACGAGGCGTATGAAACAAAAAAGAGGATAATGGTGACGAAAAGAGAGGCAAAGTTTCAATGGGTTGTGTCAATAATTAGGTAGGCGGCCGAAGCGCAAATCTTCCCCCGGGTGCCAACGCCAGAGAAGAGTCGAGAGCCGGCGGTGGGGTGATGATGGATGGGATGGAGGGGCTTTTCCGTAGAACGTTTTTGTTTGCGCTCGCCCAGCGGCGTCTAGAATGATAGCGGCAGCGGATTGATAAGTTGTCGCTGTCAAGAAGGGGGCCCTTCGAAGAGTATGACAAAAAGAAGAAAGAACGAGACGGAGGGGGAGGGAGTGAAAGCGAAGGAGGGAAAAGGATGAATGTGGAGGTGAAGGGAAAATGGAAAGGACAGGACAGGACAATAAGATGAGGAGTCTAGACGGGGAATGAATGGATGGTGGTCAGTGGCCCGTGGCTCTCGTCGGCGGTTCCAATCAGCGGTTCCAAGCATTTGGCGAGCCCAACAGCTAACAACGAGCAAGGGTCACGGAGAGAGCTCAGCAAAGCAAAAGGCGCTGCAGCATTTGGACACCAACAGCCTATGGCGTCTATCAGCAGCAGCTTGTCGACCGTTGGAAGCCATTAGACTCGCAGCTGGGGAGCTCAACCTCAGCCCGTCTTGGCTAGGACCTCTTGTCGTCGGCGGCGTCGACTGGCCCGGGCTTGATCTTTGATTTGATCTGATTACACCATTGAAAGCCTAGCCAGGCTCGCGCGAGCCACAGAGACAAACTCTACGCGGGAATCATGAGGTGCTCGACCTTGAGGGCATTCGCTGTCTAGCAGTCTGTTCCTACATACAGAACCGGAGTTACAACCTATCAAATCGCAGTGCCCCTCACAGCGATGCAGCAAAACATGGGATGACATCCAGCGGCCTTACCCAATCGTCTCGGGCCAGCCGGTTCAACCTGGGCCCCTCGTCCCATTCTTGGGTCGCCCATCCCGTGTCATGGGTGTGCGGGCAAATTAGCCAGGGAGGGATGGTGGATTTTGACCTTTGCATCCATGATTCCGGGAAAGATACACACAGACTCTGGGCTCTGCCTCTTGTCTTTCTTGCAGCCCAACCCAAGGGCCGCTAAAATCCAAATGCTTGTGCTCGTCGAGAAATTTCCGGCCTAGAAGAACAGACGAACCCACGACGCGCAGGGATCTACAGGAGCCAGGGGGTAGGGGGCCACCATGCATGGCATTGCATGGAGGTCTGTCTGTCAAGAGAGTCTGTCTGTCAGAGGTTGTTTCTTACAACGAAAGCCTCCTCAAAAAGATTGCACATGATATCTCTAAGCTCCCTCTCATGTGCATCATCGACAAAGGACCTGCATAGTATCCCGTTCTCCAAAGACAGATGACGTCGCTCAAATTCCAGTCTCGAATCTGCCCGTCAAAGACACAACACACCTCGCATCAAGACACAGCCACCTGACGCCTGCTGTGGTGTCTAATGCGCTGCTGCACGCGGTTAAAGAGCCAACTCAGCCCAGGCCCCCCCCCATCCCATCCAAGCCCAAAAGGTAAAGAAAAGCCCTCGCCGAGACATTGACTCTATGGCACCATGATGAGCAGAGAGAGAGAGAGAGAGAGGGTGCCATCTGTGCTACGTTCTGGAAGTCGATGGGCCTTTTCATGCCGACAAATGCCGACCTCTTTCTTACATGCGGATGTCGCGTGTTGTTCTCCATGATGCCCCCTTCCAGGCGACATGGTGATCTTCACAACTGTTGCTACTCACTCACGAGGGAATCGACTCTGTTACGACATGGCTCAATGCCTTCATCTCGCATCCTGGCCCATTCCATCGATCAGGTCGATCCATCCCCTGTCCAGTCTATGCCACCGGAAGCGTCCCCCGCTGAACCCATGAAAGGACGCCGTCTCCTCTGCGGATACCGCTGCCCTGGGATTTAATCTACGAGTGTCAATCTCCCGTCTCGTGTCTTTTGACGGGCTCCGTCCGTCCATCATGAATTGTCCGTCCGTAAAACTTGACTCTGTTGGTTGCCTCCCATTGGGGACTCTAAAACACTGACCTCCCACATGCGACCTCGTTCTTTCATGCACCCGTGTAGACGCCCAGCTCCGAGACCCAATGTGCATGTTGCAAAGCCCGACTTTGGTCATTTGCCATTGACTCCCAGAAACCCCATGTTCAGCTAAGAGAGCCCAACGTTGGCGCCATCAACTCCCCATGTTCACCATCGCAGGCCCCCTTTACCGAGACAATTTTTTGCGCAAAGAACCCGCTAATCCCGCTCCCTACTCTATCCCGACGGTGCGGTACTCCCTGCTGGAGAGGCCTTCCCACTCTGGGTATTCGACCTCGTGGAAGACAAGTCTCTTTGGCAGGGGGTGTTCGTTGCCCCCTGGTCTCCGGAGCACGGTGTCCCAATCTAGAAGGCGACTTTTCCATGATGGCAATTTAACCACCACGTTGTTGTTCCAAAGAGCATCGTGGGTAGCCCTCATTCATGCGCCCTCATGCACTATCGTGTGTGTCCTCGTGCGTACAGCACTCGATGCCCGGGCACCTGCTTTGCCGTATACTTGAAACCGGGTCCGCCATGTTGCTTTAATATGCGTAAGCATCCGTTCCCGTCCCGCAGGCAAGATGAGCCGCAGTGTCACAGGAGCGTTAATGCTTGGGCGAGCCAGGCGTTCACAGGTTGTATCAAGTATATCAACAGCCTCAGGGGATGTTGAAAAAAGAAAGATAGAGTTGTAGAGGGGCGATGTGATGATAAAAGTCAAGTGTCAAAAAAAATGCAAAAAGAGAATGTCCTCCTGCATCAGCCGCCCCTACTGAGGGTCGCCAAGTTACGAACAGGCATTGTGGGGCACTACCAAGACCCCATACACAGTAATTTCAACAATAAATGTTTCACGAGCGTGAGCTCACAAGTCAAGTGGCTAGCACAAGACAAGTTGTTTCGAGGCGCTGACCGTCGATGTCAGGCGCCAGATGTCGATGGGTCCGACGCAGTCGTTCCCGGGGGTGCCCGTGAGGGCGCAACACAGTGAGTTGCATGCAATGCATCAGTAGTTTTACCTGGGTTCGAACAGGCGCAGTCAAGCTGCAGGTAGATGCCCGGGCGCGTTGTCAGCCCCAGACCAATCCCAACCCTTACCAGCTGAGGCAGCGAGCTAGGTGGACATTCTCTGCCAAAGGAGCAAAAGCTTCATCCTATAAAGCCCCACTAAATCGCTCGCTGCAACCGCCTAATATCTCGTTCATCAGTCACAGCAAACACCAATTGATGATCAAAAATTCAAGTTAATAAAGAGTCAATTGCTATGAGCCTGGAATAACTGAACCGTGACTCCGTGAAACGCCACAGCCTCTGCAACCAATTCCGCCTGCGTATGATTGGGACTAGTATACAACAAGCTGCTATGGCATCAAGATATGAACGCCGTCAACCTCAGTAATTCGTTGTCCACCAGTCCCAGCCATGCCGAGATTGGCCTTCAGTTTTGTTCCGTTGCGCGCCATGCAATCCCGCCGTGTCTAAAATGCACCCATCCAACTTTTGTAATCCATCAAAACAATGCTTTGCCTCCACATGTTATGAACATTGTGGGCTAGTATGGAGGCTATGGTTAATTGATCGAGCCTGGAGGAGGCAGCAGGAGACAAGACTTTGCGAAGAGTCAACAGTCAACTGCATACCTCGCCGGGCTGGCGTGAAGTAGCGAAAAAACATTTCGATGCCGCCTAAGCGAGCAACGGGGTATAAATGCCGTGGTCGTGTCTACATGAATGAGATGTCATCCAAGTGACTGGCATCATCATGTCTTGTCGAGCTGATGTCGATAGCAAAATTCTGCCCGCAAGACGCCTGAGAAAGTCGCAAGAGAAAAAGAGGAAAAGAAATCGAGACGAAATGCACAGGAAAACGCTCAGATCTGGCCTTTGATATCAACCTTTCGGAACGCGGCCGATCGCGCACCCTCAAAGAGGGGCCCGGCCTTGCCAGTCAGGAAAGCGATGTAATCCGTTCGATCTTCCAGCAAATGTTGACCCTGGTGGTCGATGATAAACTGGGCCGCATCAGCATCAGACTCGAATCCGAGTTCCTCAGTGATGAAGCGGAGCTTGACATCCGGCTTGTATCTGTGTCACAGTTAGTACAGTTCAGTTGAATCAGCAATAGCAAAGGGTCACTTACGCTCTGCAAATGTTGCACAAAGCAGCAAGCCGCTCCCGGACAACAAACATATCCATCAGGTATGCACCCATGTTGGGCGTGTCCAGGTACAGCTGGAAGAACTTGTGATAGTTCCCCAGCGCCAGAGACGATCGCACCTCCAAAGCATGCTTGATCGGCTTCTCCTCCTTCTCTGCTGCGGTTAGATCTGCCATGGTGTCGTTTAGGCCGGTTCGGTTGGCAGTGTGGATAAAGTAAAGGATACGATACGCCTTGAATTCAATGGGGTTGCCCTTCAGGCCCAGAGCATACAGTGATCGCAGCTGGGTCTGGCATTGATTATACTCACCGATATCCCCCTTCTCCAAGGCAATTCGGGCATGGATTTCATAGACGGAAACAGTAAAGTCGTTCTTGAGATGTTGCACAGTCAGGTCTTGACGCATCGACTTGAACTGATCACAGATGTACGAGTAGTTGCTCTCCCTCTTCCATTTCTTCTTGAGAAGATCCAGGGTCTGGCGCAGAACACGTTCGGGTCTGACCTTGGACGGAACTGGAGGGGCTGTGAGACGAAGATACTTCTTCTCCAGTACTTCGCATGTGCCAGTGATGGGTCCAGATGATGGCGGAGGTGGACTGGGCGATCTGAACGCCTTGTATTCATTCTCGAACCGGCGCTTGCGCTTGTTGGCTTCCTTCTGGAACTTACTTGATCTCGGGGTGACTCGTCCAAGGAGGCGCGCTTTTCGGGTGAAGGGTAGGTGATGCGATCTTGGAGAGAAGATCGCGAGTTAGTAGAGCGCCACGGGGGCTGAGAGTTGTCATCATTTGCAAAATCGGCAGATTTCCTCTTCTTAGGATTTAGGGGCTCGCGGATATGGGATGGGGAGGAATGCATGCTGCGCTTCATTTCGGCTTCACGTTCGGCCCTGACTAGGGCCTGAGGAAGGGGCATGCTGTCCCAGTCGATGGTGTAGAGTGTGTCGTTCTCTTTAGCGGAACCGATGGTGCTCTTAAGCTTGGCTTCGATGTCCGCTCGAGATACGGAAGGGTCGTCATTCTGGGGGAGGAAGGATCGCTGGACGTAGCTCCGGACAGATTCGGGCCAGTCAACTTTTGACTTGGCCTGCTCGGGTGCTGGGGTTGCACCATTCACGGGCGAGGCAGTAGACATTTGGGGTTGCACGGGGGGCGGTGGAGGCACGTATCCGGCGTAGGGAGCTGCTGGTGCTCCGTATTGACCAAATCCCTGGCGGACGGGAACGGGGATGAAGGCAGGATCTGTGACAGGAGTCAGCATCGCCGTACCATCAGGGTGTTTGGCCAACGGCCGAAGGGCGGACTCACTTGTTGGATACGCATAGTTGCCTGGGGCGGTTTGCTGCGTGACGCTCGGCGCTGTCTGCGCCGCTGGCCAACTTGGCATCATGGTGTCGAAAGGCTACCGGAGGAAGGGGTTAGTTTTACAAGATGGGCTGGGGAGAAGGACGATGCTGGAGTTGTAGATGGCAGAACAACAGCTTGGGCGGTGATGGTCGTTGGGAAGAAAGCGGAGGCATTTTCGTGGTGCAACTACCCGTCACGGTGGCGGTAAAGTCCCGTGATCTGTCGGAAAAACCGCGGCGTCGAACCTCGTGCCCTCCACAATTCATGGCTGCATGTGGGGCCGGCGACTTCGAGGGGCCGACCGATGCCTACGTCCTCTACAGCAGATACCACTCAACATCACGAGTGCTTGAACTCTCGATCACACCTTATCTTGATACAGACGAAGACGAGGTATTTCTCATAATTTGAGGCTTGACTTGGCATTTACAACTCTCGAATTTCTTTCAACTTGTTCCCTTTGATACAAGACGACCCCCCACTTGCATCATCGCTCATCCCAACATCCAACCAAGTTCACCTCTACCACTCAACTTTGTTTCCATATGACGGATGTTTTTAAAACACATCGATCTTACTACTGCTTTAAGGCCCTCGTATCTTACAGACGAGGTGCTTCTGTTTGTTCAGGATAACGTTGGCTTGTATGAGGGGTAAGTTGCTCGTTGGCGCGGTGAGCGAATCTCGTTGACATTACGGCAGCAAGTACAAGCTTCCCAATCAGCAAAATGGACAGGTTTATTTAACCTCGCATCGTGTTTGCTACGTCGATCAGAAGGAACCTCGTACGAACTCGGTTGCGTTGGACTTGAAGGATGTGGACCGTTACGAGTTCTACGCCGGCTTTCTCAAGTCATCAGCCAAGGTGACTTTGTTCCCAAAGCCTCCCAAGCGAGCATCCTACCACAGCCGCGCCATCTCAAACGCCTCCAACTCTGTTAGAAATGTCTCTGGCTCTCCAGGACATTCAGAAAGCGGTTATCGGCCACCCCCGGAGCCACCGGCTGCCAAGAGTGCGACATGGGTCTGCACAATATGCAGTTTCTCTAACCCCGTCCCATCCAACTTTGATCCGACTACCGCCAACGCCCATACTCCTCTTCCGCCATGCCTTGCGTGTGGGATCAAACCAACTTTGACTCATGTTTTAAAGGCGGCCATCTCTGGTGCAAATAACCGTACAGCTCCGTCTCCGGCTCTCGCCTCCCCTCTCCCTTTACGGCCAGGGCCGTCTGATTCTCGACCTTTGTCCGAGAATTTAGATCAAATACCAACATCCAATTTACCGGATACTTCAAATGGGTCGGATTCATCTGCTTCGTTCCCATGCCCACGGTGCACCTTCTCGAACCACCCCTCACTGATGTCCTGCGAGATGTGCGGTGCCCCCCTCATCTCTCAGGATATCCCACCAGCTATCCAGCAAAGTTCAACATCCGATGCAACGAGGATTGATTCTCCGGGTCCCACCCTTGACCAAAGCAAGGGTGGCAAGGGCGGGACTGACGCATATGAATGTGTTAAGCTCTCTTTTCGAAGGGGGGGCGAAAAGATCTTCTATGAACGGTTGAAGGGGTCCATGACACAGCGCAAGTGGCTGCTCCAGGATGCGCCTCCGGCTCCAAAGAGTAATCAGATGGTTGATGAAGCGACCAGCCCTGACTCGGGTACTGGAACATCAGCAGGGAGAACCAAGGGGGTGGGCATTGCCGGTCTGGAACAGTTGGGCCTAAATATGCGAAAGAACAACGAACTACTGATCGGCAGCGCCTTTGAGGATTTGGAGGCCCTCATGTCATCCGCCAAGGAGGTGGTTGCCCTCGCCGAGCGCTTCGCAAGGCAGACAAATAATGGCCAGGGAAACGCATCGGCGGAGGAAAACGCCATCTTGGCGGAGTCGGCAAGTCAGCTGGGCCTCATCACAACAAAGGACATCGTTGGTGGCGGCAGCTCCGAGTCTCTTTATCTGTCAGAACTGTCAAGAAACTTGGCAGAGTTTCTCACTGATGACTCGAGGGGCGTCCTCAAAAAAGCAGGCGGCATCATCACGCTCGTTGACCTGTGGGCCATGTTCAACAGAGCCCGCGGCGGCGTTGAGCTCGTCAGTCCGGCCGACTTTGAGAAAGCCGCCAGGCTTTGG
The DNA here is from genome assembly GCF_023522795.1 of Fusarium solani. Lineage (NCBI taxonomy): Eukaryota > Fungi > Ascomycota > Sordariomycetes > Hypocreales > Nectriaceae > Fusarium > Fusarium solani. The sequence goes on from NW_027072154.1 coordinate 3,391,845, forward strand.
AGCAAGCTCAAGCTCCCCGTCCGCCTGCGTACCTTTCGCAGCGGCGTCATGGTGGTCCAGAGCCGTGACCGCACGGACGGGACCACCGTCAGGGCCATCCTTGCATGGCTACAAGACCTGCACGAGTTTCCTCCGGATCGCGAGGTGCCCTGGGACTGGCAGGTGTTTGGTCGAGGCGTGACTGCTCAAGAAGCTGCCGAGCGCTTCGGCTGGAGTCTTGGTGTTGCTGAGGAAGAGCTGCTCATGGCAGAGGAACGAGGGGAGCTGTGTCGTGAGGAGGGGCTCGAGGGCCTCAAGTTCTGGGTCAACTATATCAATCCAGGGGACCACAAGAAGCACAGGACCAAAGCGGAGAAGGAAAACGATGCAGTTATGAAGGCGTTGAAAGCGAGCGGGTTGTTATGACTAGATCAGGCGCGATGTGATTAGGTACCGTAGACTATATCAACCACATATTCCACAGAGAGGGGGATGGATGCAGAAGATCGCGTTAAAACGAGGTATTGGTATTAAAACAGTTATCCGTCATGAAAAGCAAAGGTATATCCGTACAATCGTGAGTGTTACCGCAAACTCCCCCTGTGCCATCCGTTTCAACTCCTGGGCCTCGAACATCGACTCAAGCCCTCCTATGTAACAAATCCGCTGGGTATGTGCCCGACATGAAGCATTCATCAAACAACGACGTGCGTGGACAGGTGCTCGACGGCCTCCTTGATGGATCGCAGCATCCGTTGGTTGACGCAGAAAGGACATCGCACTGGTCGATCATCACGCGCAATGGGTCCCTCCGAGTTGATCGGAGTCAGAGTAAGGTCCGTACTCAGGTCGTGGGCTGGTGTCGATGTGTAGCGGTGGACAGATGAGGCCCGCCCACCAGGCGTTGTGATGATGCCAGGTGGTGGGAGTCCGGCTCTCTCCGCTCGTTCGCGCTCCTCGCGTACCGCCGCAGCCTGCTCTTCGGCAGCCTGTTCTTCCTGTTGAAGCTGGCGCAAGGCATTCTGCAGCACCACTTCGGGATCGTCGTCCGCATAGATAGGCTGGTCCGGCTGTGGTGGAGGGATAGAGGGCGGGTCGGGAGCAACCATCGGAGGAGGCGGTGGTGGTGGTTGAGGACTGGTGATTCTCCGAACGATCTCGTCGCGAGCAAGCGCACACGTGTTGAGGCTAGGCTCGATACCGACAACGCGAAGAACTTCTTCTCTAATGGCGGCTGGGCTGGTCTCGGATGCAATGTTCATGAAGCGAGGAATGCAGTCCGCCAGGTACGCGATGTCTTCAGCCGGGTTCATACCTCCGTCACCGTGGCGGCGCTGCCTTCGGATCAAAAGACCGTAACGTTTCTTGAATCGGTGAATCCAGCCGGGAGAAAACTCGGGCGGGTTCTCATCCTTGTATCGCGGAAGCTGGTTGAAGATGGACTTGGCCTTCTCGCCCAGTTCTTCGTTGGTCGGCTGACGACCAGATGCTTGGACTTGCTGGTACCAGATGAGGACGAGCTTCTCGACGTCGGGCCAATTTCCGTATCGTAGCCGCGAGCCAGACAGCTGGGGATTGTCACTATCCAGACGCGAGTACTTTGGCGACAGCGAATGCGAGACGGTGGACTGGCTGATCTGCTGGCCGTACTGCGAGTAGAACCACTCTATGCAGGCCTTGTGAGAAGGACGGATAGTCTGACCGTTAGCCCAGCGGCGCAGGGCCCGGCGCTGGTCGAGGGTGAGGGAATGCCTCTCCTTGGGCGTCGTCGCGACCTGCGCAACGGGCTCGAGGTGATCGACGGTACCGACCTGCGCAACCTGGGAGACGGGCGAGAGGTCGGGGGCGGGGGCGGCAACAAGCCCCAGGGCCGGGTCGGTGGTAGCTGCCGACATGCCCAAGAGGGCGATTGCTTTGAGGTGTGGATTAATTTTGGGGGTATTGAGAGAGAGTCTATCCTTATATCCGGACCGCGGAGTGTTTCGATTAAGAAGATAGATGATGTCCAGCGAGAAGAATGTGGATGGCGGGGGTGGAGGAAGTCACGTGACCTGGCGCTCAGCCGAATGCAATTCGGCAGGAGCATTATGTCAACACGTGATGGCCACGAGCTGAGATCGTGGCTGCCGATGCAAGGCGGCATGGCAGCTGATGGCCAAGTCTACGAAAACAAAAAGAAGCATCATTGAGAGTTGGTCAAAAAGAGACGTTTCTTTTTTCAATTGATGCGGCCGAACGATCCATTTGCACATGTGAGTAATAGCACGTCCCAGTCATGGCAAACCCTCGGTACGCCTCGATAGACTACTATGTTGCCCTAGTCTTGATGCTTTCCAACTAAGCATGTCAAGATTTCACGAGTCTCACCGAATATTGCTCTCAGCGGGGTGGTTCCTTAGCGCGGCAGGGGTCAACGGTTTCTGCCGAAGGAGACTCTGGTGACGGGCTTCTGCAAGGATCACATATGAAGCCGTCGTACCCACCCCTTGGATACAAATGTGCACTTGGTCAGAAGATGGCTTGTTCATTCACCTTCTAATTACTACATGAGTGAGAAGGACTTGCTCGCAAAATATTTGCCCGGTAGGATCACATTTCTCACTCACTCGAACCATGTCGTCGAGCGTCGCAACCAATCCGGCCAACCCGCGTTTGAGATGGTGGCCGTGACCGTACATGTTCTAGGCCCCAGGCATAGTTAAAACCCTGTATTTCTGAGCTCCCCGAGACAAAATGCAACCATTCGGAAAGACTGGCAAGTCGTTCCCAGCGGGGTTCCCTGCTCGTGTGTTGTCGCAACCCTTATCCCTGACCTGTGGATATGGAATGTGTGCGGGTAAATAACCTGCATTCCTCTGCCCTCTAGCGATGGAGGCTCGTCTTCCATTCTCTGCAGGAAATTCTTGGCCTGCAGTCTCTCACAGGGCTGATAGCCTACTGCTTCATCCAGCTCTTGCATAGATTTGCAGCGATCTGCAACAATGTCTTCCCAAAAGACGGCCCTCGTAACGGGCACTAGCAAGGGTGGCATCGGAGACTACCTCGCCCGAGAACTCCACAGCAGAGGATTCCGAGTCTTTGCGACGGCTCGAAGCCCTACAAAGGTTGAGCATCTCAAGGAGATGGGCCTGGATATCGTGTTACTCGAGGTAACGGACTCGGACTCGATCAAGAAGGCCGTCGAGAAAGTGACTGAGGCCACGGGAGGAAAACTGGATATCCTCATTAACAATTCGGGTGTTGGTTCGCTTTATCCACTAATACCACGCTCAGAAATGGATGTTAATCGTCTTCAGGCTACATGGCGTCCTTGCTAGACGCAGACATGACTCCAGCAAAAGCCATGTTTGATGTCAACGTCTGGGCCGTCTTGGAATTGACACAGGCATTCAGCCCTATGCTGATTGCGTCCAAAGGAACTATTGTCAACATTGGCTCGGTGGCTGGAAGACTCCCAATCCCGTTCGAAGGTATCTACAATATCAGCAAGGCGGCACTGGAGCATCTTTCACGGCAGATGCGCGTTGAGTTTGCCCCCTTTGATGTGAAAGTGGTGCATGTAAGCTTCTTCACTTGAGAAGGTGCCGAACCGAGCTGAGTATATGCAGGTGGTTACTGGAGGAATCAATACTGGTTTCTTTGCACACGCAGAGGAAACAGAGCTCCCTGAAACTTCACCCTACTATCCTGGCCGAGAAGCACTTGGTCCATGGATGAAGGGCGAGGCCAATACGACCCTACAACCGAGTCAGCCATCCTCCATCTCGAGACTTCGCTCACTAATACCATATAGCACCTCCCGAGGAGTATGCGCGAAGCGTGATTGATAACGTGCTAAAGACATCTCCAACCACATCTCAATGGGTCGGCTACGGCACATTCGTCACCTGGTTGGCATCCAAGGTTCTATGGAACACTGCAACAGTAGGACCCCGAGCGACCGTGATGAGAAAGCTACTAACAAGTGTTAGGATCTTGTGTTGTGGGCTATGGGAGTTCCTAATCTTAAGGCGGCCATTTTTGGCAGCAAGAGTCAGAAGACTGACTAGCTGTAACCTGTTTGCGACAGCGAGACAAGGCATTGCGACGAAGGCGTCTGCAATGCGTTATGAGATTTTTGACAGGTTAACTAGAATCGGGAAATATTATTACCTACCTCCACTATTATGGATGCCAAGAATGACATTGATGTGAGGTTGTGTAACATCGTCGGCTATTTGACAGCGGCTTGTCGTTAAAAATGCATGAGGGCGGAGTCGGTCACATTGATCTATCCATATGTCTTTCTGACTATCCTTTCAGCATGTTATCTATAAATACAGGTCATCATGTGGGAATATTTACAGCGCCTTAAATACCATCGGTCGTGGCCATCAGTTGTTCAAATTGGAGGTTGCCTTGGAGCTCTAGGTTAGCCATATTTTGTTACAACGCTGTTGTGTGACAGCATCTTGCCCTTGAATGCTGGGTATGCAGCATTGTAGAACATGATATTCTCGAACTTTATGAACAGTTTCGATTCGTATCAAACCTATACAGTAGCTAAGCATGCGCATTGGCAAAAAAGTATGGTGTGGCCAATCGTATTTGGTCAAGATCGCTCACTCGGGTCAGCAATCTTCACCAAAGCCACTCTGAGTCTCTGACAGCCATACAGCTTATCTCGACCAATTCGTCGTACACGTTGGGTCTAACATGAAGAAAGTAAGGTTTAACCTTTCCACAAATTTGGTTTACGCATTACTAGATCCATGAAAGATAGGCGATAGCCTAACGAAAGAAGCTCATTTGAGACACCGCGGTCGTCCCAGGGGCTCGGGTTTCGCCAGTAACGTTACCACGCGAAGGAGCGCACAGTGGAGATCTTATCGCTCTACTCCGTACACGAGATGAGCTTATCCCTGGACAGCCCAGAGACCCGGGATCATGTCGATCCATTGCCTCGAAGGGGAGCCAACGGCGACCGGCGACCCCGCGGGCTCTAGGGGAAGATTCCACTGTAGCCCGGATCGCCGGGCAGACTGTTCCCCGCGCTGAACACGCTATTCCGAGTGGCCGACGCCCCTGAAATGCGGGTGGTCTAAGCACCTAATCTTTAGCACCTACAGGACGCACGGGAAAGCATGCTTTTGCTCCAGTTCGTCCGTCCCGTCAGCATCTTGCCCCTTACACATTCATTCCTCCGTCCCATCACTTCTCACCTCCCTTCAGCATGATGGACGTCAAATAAACCAGTGTTTTGGGAGCAGCCGCGACGAAACGCCTGTTCTTTTCACCTTATAGCCTCCCTCAATCTCATTAGAGACTCTGGTCAAGCCAAGGCCTCCCTCATCATGAACAACGCCGAGCTGGCAAGCCTGGACGCGTCCACTTATGCTGGCAGCCAGGATGATCCCCCACCACCCTACACTGGAGGAATAGCCTCTGGCTCTTCCACGGCCGTCTCATCACTGGCCCCAAGCGCCTCCAGAGCCGACACCGGTTCTCAAATGTCCTCAAGTCAGACCCTGGTGAGCGAGTGTGTCAGGACGCCCTACCGTCCTATGCCGCGCATGCTCAAGGTTTCATGGCAGTGGAACAAGTGGCGGATCTTCTTTATCGGTGATGAAGCTACCCCAAAGATGTTTGCCGTTTCAGAGTACTCTGGTCTGCTTGGCCGTGGGCCCGGCGCCGGGCCCTGCCTGATGATACATAACGGAACCACTGGCAAGGACCCTATACTGGCGGCAGCTGGAGATGCGTTACAGGATCCCTGCGATCAACCCAGCAACTTGGAGAGCGTTATCAATGTCTCTGCGCCGCCTTGGTTGGAAGACGAAGCCAAGGTCGTGACGGAGATTATGTACACTGGGCTGGCAGAAAACGAGCAAGTGGTCCATTTCAGATGGGAGATCGAGACAATGCGAGAAACGGTTCAAGGGACATCATATTTGCGCGAGGAGTTTGAATGGCGGATGGTTTCAGCGGATGTGATAACCGACCCCAAATATCCCCATCAATTCAGATTGTATCGTGTTGGGGACTCGTTACCAGGCAGGGAAGGTTACCTCGCGACAGCGTCGTGGAAGGAGGCAGCATGGAAGACGTGTAGGATTGAATTCGAAGGCGGCTACGAGAACCTGGGAGAGCGATGGGGTACTATGGTTGTCATGACGGCGCTGAGGATCTGGCAACTTGGTCGGACAGGACAAGCATCTCTGGAGTATGTGGCTGACTGTTTTCACTTTACTAAAGAATAAGCATTGTATCAGGAGTTCAAGGCATCGGAGTAATAAAAGGCCTTATATTAGCAGATCTATTCAACGACTGGTGTGTGTGGTCCTTGAGGGGATCGTCAGCAAGGAGAAACTAGACCCGCATGAACGGATGACACTATTAGTAGTGGCTTTATTAACTAGGTTCTAGACCATAGCTTGAACCATCTCTCCACATTCTTCCTTGCTCAGGAATGTTAATGCGACCATCTTATAGAACAATATCGAACTATGGGGTAGACGTTGAGGCTGAAGAACAAAACATCCCCCACTTCTCCGTAGAAGGAAAGATGTTGTGAGATTTGAATGCAAGCACTTATTCCCCTGGACCTATTTCCACTTAATATGAAATTCTTATCTCTGTGCTCGGTGGACTTATAGTGGGTGATGCTCATTTCTACGGTCCCCGACCCAAGGAGTTTGCCAACCAAAGGAGCGTTGATATGGTAATGGCAGATCTTGATAGACGTTTCTGCTGGCAATACGGATTTTATTGATTGCCGTGAAAATTAGCAACAAAGGTGACACTCCCATCTTCCTTGGAATGTTATAATTGGCTCCCGAGGCTATACGAGACACGACGTATAGGGTGGCCATGAACCAGGAAGACGAGGTTATGGTTCACTAGACCCATAACTGACAAGTGAGGCAGAAGGGGGGGGAACCGTACATTTTCTGAGCTCAGATGCCTTTGAAGACTGTGTGAGCATGTGCTCGGCAAACAAGAGCTGTGTGAAAACTGTTCAAGCTCGCCGGGCTTACGTCGCTTTGCTGCCTCAACAACTGCCCTGACAGCAACCAGGAGACACATGCCAAGTTCACATAGGATAGGCTTTTTATAATTATGGCAAGTCTAACATTAATTGCCTCCCTCGGGTGATAACTAGCATCCTCTAATATCGCTGGGGTAGTCGACTCGCGGTTCCAAGTTTCCGACTCGACCATGTGTCTTTTGCAACTAGGTACTTCAAGAATTCCCTGTCAAACAACAACCGCCGAACTCCTTGACAGGAGCACCGAGCATGGAATTTTCCTTTTCTCCCTTTTTCGTATCTTAGGGGCAAAAAGGTTAGATCAATGAGTTACCAAGCTTGTGGAAAAGGATCTCTGCTCTGAACGGACGTTGCTCATATGGGACGAGTATAACTAGCTGTTTGTCTTGTGATATGCTAGCATACACTCATGCTTATCTGAGAATGACAACATTTACATGGGTAGACGAGACATCTTTGGTGATAATAATGCGACCTCTTCACCTCTATACCTCTACACCTCTTCTGCTTAACAGGCCGCTGAGAGAGAAACTTAAGCGATGAACCTCGATTCTGGGTGCTCGTTGGGACCTCACCATGGTAAGTAGAACCGTGACTACCCGATCCAAATGAGAACGGTGGTGTTCGACTGGGCGAACCCTGGTGATCGACGATAGGGAGTCACCGTCTCTTGCGGGTGGCCTAGTTACGCAGCCTTCAAAAATTCGCTTGTTGCCCAGATGATACGGCCTTATCACACATTGACCAAGGATTGTCTTAACATTTTTGCCCTCTCGATCTACCGGTACACTGCCTGTTCTAGACCGGAGTAATCAATTAGTCTTTGGTGGAAACCACACTGCCGATATGATCAAGGCATTCCACATATGATGCTCCTGATAGAGTAAGTTGGCTAAGCTTTTCTTCAGGCTAATGCCGGTGTCGGATGAAAGGCTGATGAAGCTTGGGAGGTCATTGGCCTTGGAAATACTCGTACTTCGATGTGAGATTCAAGAATTGGGTTACTGGAAGGAAGCCAAGCTACCACTTGGTAGTATAGGCTGCAGTCTTGCCATTGTATTGGAATTCGTCTATCCATATCCGGGGGCTGTCGTGATTCAATCGTCACACTTGACCAAATAATTCAATCCTGTCATCTTTCGGAGGTTCTTCTTGGCTTCCTTGGAGTGCCATTGGACACTGGGAGGAGATCACTGTGTGTTGCGCTGTGCTTTCCAAGCCTCGAGTTCCACTGGTTGCCGAATCCGCCCTTGAACCGAGAAGAATCTGTGGAACACAACGCAAACTGTCTGACATCGGCGGTAAGAGATTATCGGGTAGACACATTCTCGAAAAGTCACTGCAATGAAGCTGATGAAAATTCTGACATCGTTATGCCGCCAATGGCTGACTCGGCTTTTGTTGGTATCTGAAATCGGCTGTCCGGCTCGATGAACAGCTCATGTCTCCATGACTGATAAATATACACCGCGTCCGCAAAACCGCAAGACCGTCGTCCTCTATCCGGCCGCCGCTTAGTTCTTCTTGTCCTGCTGCTCGAGGAAGTTCCTGCACTCCGGTTAGCCGAGGGAACCGCCAGCGGACCTGAAGCTGAATTCGCGCACTTGATGAAGTCGGCCTCGTCGGAGCTGGAGGCGTTGATCGGGGGAGCGGCGGTGGCGCTGGGCTTGCTGGAGCTGCCAGAGGTGGCATACTTGACACCGGCGTAGAGGGAGGCCAACCAGGCCATGGCCAGCTGCGGAAGAGGTTCGAGGTCAGTTTCTCGGAGGACTTGTAGCGGGGGATTCGAATTGAGGGAGGACCAACGTAGTGACCGCCGACCTGCTTGCCGGCAATGGTGTAGTAAGCGACGCCAGCCATTGTGAATGAGTGGATGAGACCGGGATGGGCGAATTGGGTGGTGGACGGAGGGCAATGGGTGGATGTTTAAGGTGTCGCTCGTTCAATTGAGATGGATGGCTTTGCCGAGCTGCGCTTCGAGAATTCGGACCTCCGTCGTGCCTGCCTGGAATTGCAGGCCCCAAAGGGGACCAGCTTGAGTTCGGACCCGGCGGCTATACATCGGAGAAATCGGTTATCGGGATCGATCGGATCTTGCCTCCGTCTGTTGGTACGTACTTCCTCTTAGCAATCCCATCCCGTCCAAACCGCCATGATAAACATTATGTATGGGCTTTTATCTTAGTTACATGTCTCTTGTTTGCTAATGAAGGCTTGAAATCTCTCGGGCTCGGGCCCCTATAAATTGAGCTTTTCCAGGTGAGGAGGCATCTAGAGAACTCTATTAATTGGTATTGATCTAGTAAATTCCTGCGAGCTCAATGCAATCCAGGTATTATCGGCTGAGGCCGAAACAGTCACCGTCTTCATTAACACAGTTTTACTCGCAACTGATTAAAGATTCGAGTTTATTACTAATAATGTTCTAGTGCACGATCACAGTTGCTCTACGCCAGATATGCTAGGTACTGGGAATTAACAACTCTACCTTAGTTATATAAACCTAGACGGGTAATCTCTACCTGAAATCCCAGGTATCTGCAGTCATGCATTCATGCCTGATATTGTCAGACGCAACCTTATCCCAAAACTCCGGAATAAATGAGGCTTCATCGCTGCCCACCCACGTAGTATAATACCCAGGATAGCATCGCCAGGCAAGAGATGATCCAACAGCCTTCCGCATTACCGCCATGGCCGTCGCTTTGTCCAAAAGTGCTCGGACACCCAAAAGTCCGAATGACGTTCTCCGGGAAGAGCTGGAGGGTGATGGGCGCGATTTGGTGGACCTATGGAATGAAGCCCTTCTGGACTACCACAGAAGTGTCGGCATCAATCTACAAGAAAAATACGGCAATGTAAAGGGGATCGCTGATTTTGCTTGCAAAGAGATGGAGAAATTCCAAAAATTCCGCCACAGCAAGAGTAAGGTCGACAAGCTGCGATCGCTCTTGAGAGACAACTTAGAATGTATCAAACGGGGCACGCAGCAGCTTGCTACGGCAGCCACAACGGCCTTCCCCCCAGCTGCAGCTATTGGGGCAGCGTTGACTTGCATGATCACTGTGAGTACATATTCTTTAGTACATTGCCCTTCCCTTCCTGGCCACGGGTCTTACGAATCGCGATGCGAGAACGAATGTAGGCATGCCACGACGTCTCGAGTGACTTTGATGTGATCGTCGACTTCTTTGAAGATATGAACGGCTTCCTTGGTCGTATCGTGATAATAGAGAAGAGGATACCGAACTCAAAGCCTTACCACAACCGTCTGATGGATGTGTTTACTGCCTTTTTGTCTATGAGCGGCATCGCAACCAAGTATATCGAGCTTGGCAGATTGAGTAAGATAACTCCCTCTTTTCTTTCCTACAACACGAAAAAATGCTCATAATTCCAGAGAAATGGTTTTCCAGGCTGGTAAAGGGAGAAGACAGCGATCTTCAAGAGGCGCGGCAACGCATGGACAAGGCGCTCGACCATCTGGAGGATGCCACTCGGTTCGCCATCTTGAGCAATTCAGAGAACCTTCAGAAGATGAATGAAGAGCTGCGGCAGAATCAGGAGCATCACTCGCGCGTGCTCAAAGAGCAGACAGTTCAGCTGAACACCATCAGAGACGAAGTTCATGAGATGGCCAAGCTGGTTGCGGCATGGCAGTGGAAGAGAGACAAAGACGAGGCCGGCCAGGGCAGGGGGAAGGGGATGAAGGAGCAGGTCGCAACCCCGAGGCCGTTGGCCCAAATCATCCACTCCTATCTCGGGAACTTGGAAGCCAGAATTACAGAGTACCATATCCTCAAGGAGACTATAGTGCCTGGTACGTGTACGTGGTTCTTTGCCGAGAAGGCATGGGGGGACTGGCTCTCCAGTCAGCAGAACGAGATGCGGTCCCCGTTTCTGTCCGCTGTTGGAGAGCCCGGGACTGGGAAGGGTCATCTCGCAGCCGCCATCTACGACCATCTGTGCTCGAAGCTCCGAGAAGGTCCTGATGGCAAGGACGATAACTGCGTGGCGCACTTTTATTTCCGGGGCGACCGGGAGAGCCTGGCTGACTTCAACAAAGCTGTCGCCTCGGTCGTATACCAGGTGTCTGAACAAAGCACTAGTGCTTGTAAGCTAATCCACAGGAAGCTCTGTTGTCGGAAACTCGGGAGCGAAGAGGTCGACGTTACCGAGTGGAAAGAACTGCTGGACGAGCTCCTTGCGCCGGTGTTTGATAGCAGGTCCAAGCGACGTCTCTTTCTTGTTTTTGACGGCATCGACGAGCTGGAACAGGACGAGATGGACTCCTTCGCCGAGTTTCTTGCCGCTGTTGTGGATAGGGGACTACGAATCCACGTCTGTTTCACGTCCCAGTCCGTTGCAATAAAAATCGACGCTGAAGAGGCTGGGACTATATTTTTACAAGTTGTCATGGATAAGCAGAAGCAACTGCCGGACATCAAAGCTTTGGCGTGGGATCGTGTAAACGGACTCGATGGCCTAAAGAAGTTCAGTCGCTATGTCAAGCAGAGGATTACGGAAAAGGTTGAGGAAGTAGCACCGAGTGAGTCTATGAAATGGAACAGCGTCCTTCTCTCTTTTCTAACTCATTTTTACCAGACATGCTGTATGCAGAACACATGCTTCACCGGTACAGCACACTGGCTCGCGAGGGAGCGGTGTTGCAGGACATGAAGAAACCAGCGCCTACGGACATTGACGCACTCTATGAGAGCATGGTAGACGAATGCTACCGCCGCACGGCCACCGAACATCGCGGCGCTGTCGCAGCGCTCCTGCAGTGGATCTCCTTCTCATTTTCCCCCTGACTCTCGACGACATTACCTCTCTGCTACGGTTCGTCACAAAGGATAGCAGCTTCGACATCGAGGATATACCACAGCCATTCTCCAAGTTTCTTCGTATTGGCCACCCGAGAGCGCCAGCTGAAGAGGAGGAAGACAAAGATTCGGTGTCAGCGGAGGCACGAATAGGAGGAGAAGGGAGGTTATGGACGCCGCTGGACTTGCTGGAGTTGGACACGCTCGGTAGCAACTACCTCGAAGAGCAATTCAACGATGGCGCACTCCCGGTCGACTTCCAAGTCCGTCAGATGAGGTCGTTCTTCTGTAGATGGGACACCCGCAGCGAGAACCGCGGCAGGGAGGAAACGACCGGCTGCTTAGAGCTCCGTAAGACGAGCGCGCAGGCATTTAGGGACATGTTCCTGGTTTCTGCTCAGTTGGTGCACCCCGATGAGAAGGAGGCGTTTAACAAGCTGGCACCGGGCCTGCAGAAGTGCGTCGTCTGTGATGTCCTGTTTTACTGGCTCAACATCGAGCCTGAAAACAACACGCTCGCCGAGAACAAGGCTGTGATGGAATCCTTTGCCGCCCTTATCTCATCGCGGAATGGCTATGCTGAGATGGTTCTACGCCAGGACGGTAGTATTCCTTACAGCCGTCTCTTGAAGAAACTGTGGAAATGGAAGAGTATCGCTACCGCAGATGGTCATCTCCTGAGCCCAACTTGCGCCCAACGAGCGAAAATGGTGGGATGCAGTGTTCGAGAATTCGCAAATGGCTATAGGCTATCTGGTGAACGGCAACGTGGGCGCTATGTATCGATCCTCGGATCTGGTATCAGCCAAGAAAGCCTACGCTGCTGTCCGCGAGGCACTTCACATAGTATGTCATAACCCCCCCTTCCCTTGGCCTGATGAATAACATTGCAACAGGCTGGACTAGATGGAAAGGTTATTGAGCAGGCCTCTAAAAACTATGGCGTTCAAATCAACGCGGGCGGGCTCGTATCGAAATGGCTGCCGCGGAAGCATGTTCTGCTCGGGATCCCAGGCCTCATCCCGAACTCCAAAATGGACTCTGCTGCACACTGCGTGATGGCCGAGCTTCTCTCCAGCTACAAGCACAGGGATTTTGCTTGCCAGGCCGCCCGCATGGCGCTGGAACAGTCCGGCACGCCGGAGGAGAAGCTGAGAGCATCAGAGCTCCTGGCTCGCATCCAGCTCGAGATGGGTCACGGCACGGCGGCCCACGGAACCATCACTGGGTGTCTCGAAGAGCAGCAGGCAGATGGAGGTGGTGCTGCGCCGTCGCTCCGGCGGCGGGCCCATGTCATTCTGGCACGCCTTGAGCGTTCTATGGGCAACACCGCCGCCGCGGCAGCGTCCTACGTTGCGGCCAAGGCTAGCGACCCGAAGGGACTGACGCCAGGCGATATACTCGCGGAGGAGGTCGGCCTGTTTCACAGCGCAGACCAGTACCCAGACTTGATGACCGCGATCCGGCGCTGGAAGCTGTCCGATCAAGTGGCATACCTGACCTGGATCTATGGAGACGGACGCAGCCTCGATCTCCTCCGCAAGGCCGCCTCGTATACGGGCGAGGCCGCGTTCCTGGTCGACATGTACGAAAAGGTGATCCGTTGCCTGGACAATGTGGACGCCGGCGCACCCATGCGGTGCGAGCTGGCTGAGGTCCAGAAGACTTTGTGCAGGGACCTGGGGAGCGCGCGGCGGCTGCTGGACGAGGTGCTCGACAGCCGGTGTAGCAGCAGGGACCCGTACATGCTCACGAATGCAAATCCGGTCATAACGGCATTTGGTACGGTCATGGAGCAGGGCAGCACGCTGGAGGCACTTTTCCACCAGGCGGTAGACCCCGAGTCCAAGGCAAGGCTCTTTCAGTCTGTCAAGGGCCTGACGCAGAGGCCGCTCGTGCTGGACCTTCCCGATTACAATATGAAGCTCATCTTACAGCGCCATTATCTGGTCACGGCACGCATGGCGAGGAAGATGGGCCCGGCGGCTGAGTTTCAGTCCTGGTTGAAGAAGGCCATTGACATATGCTTTCAGGGATTGTCCGACGACGCCTCGTGGAACGACTTCTATTGTCTAGCAACGCTGGCCAGGGCGCTAGCTTTCCTTAGCCAGACCGTGTCTGGGACAGCTGTAGAGCAAAGGCTACTCTGGGCGGCTAGAGTGTTGGGCTCGGCCGGGTTCTCGCAACTGGACCCAGCAGTTACATATTGGGGCAGCAAAACCAGTGACGTGGGCAGCGGGGAGGAAGAGGAGGAGGAGGAGGAAGAGGAAGAGGAGGAAGAGGACGATGAAGAGGAGGACGATGACGACGACGACGACGATGATGATGAAATCAGCACTGACAATAACGGCGATGGCTCTACTCCTCCAGCGGACGAGGGAGATCTGAACAAGCTATTCCAGACAGATGGATTTGGAGGGACGCCATGCAGAGGCTTCGCCTGCAACCCAAGGGAACGTTATTGCTGGTGGGGTGGCCGAACAGCGTATCTGTGCATCGCATGCGACACCTTCTTGTGTATGACCTGTCACGCGTCACGGCAGACGGCTAACCACGGAAAGGAAGCGCAGAATATGACGCCCTGTGACCGGAACCACACATATCTGCAGCTGCCGGTTGAAGGTTGGAAGGGGATCACGGCCGGCCGGATGACGGCGCAGGACGCCAAGGGGGACGTCAGGGACATGACTTTTGGTGAGTATTTAAATGAGGTTCAAGGGATGTGTGCAGAGGCCTGGGAGGAATTCTGGCGGGGGCCTTGAGGGGACTTTCCTGTTTGCCCAATGGGACAGACATTGTGGAAGGGTGTAGAGAGGAAGGACAGTGATTCTAGTCGTCACCACTGGTTTATCAGTAGGTCAAGTAGAGATAGAGTTGGCAGGATGGTGAATATCAAACGACAACAAACTGGACATCGGGCGTCGGATCATGTGAGGAAATTAGGACAAGACATCGGACAAATAAGATCTTGTATCTATGGGGTTGTCCAAACGAGCCATGGCGAAATAAAAAAGATGTTGCCGAATTCTTCGATCTCGGATGCAGAATCACCTGAGGTGACACTGGAGGAACTCGGTATTCAAGACCGAGTTTAAGAAAAGGGGGCTACACTGAATAACTCCGATTGGTTAGAATTAAATACTAAGCTCAAGACATTTTTGATGTCTTTAATGTGAAGCCAATTCCTCCAGAATGCCTTAAACTCAGAGACGATGCGATGTTCGGGGAGTGATATGATATACCTAATAACTCCACGATGAACAACATTAACCCCTTTCTTATTTCAACTCTCCCCTGGTCCCCTGGTCCCCTGGTGAGGGAATTGTCATGGGAAACAGCATACGAAAACCTCATCGGTTCCTGACACAGGGGATCTGCTAACTCACAATCTCCCCTTGTGGTTTTTCGCCGTGGAGCCAGCCAATGTCCTATCTGAAGAAGGTATTGCTGAAGATTACAGAAGCTGACTGGAACAGATGTGAAGGTATTAAGGTAGGATGTAAGCTCTTGACTGCACAGTCAACGTGCTGGGTCCATGGAGGGCCCAGTAACCCCACCAGAAGCTCCTTGGAGTGGTGGATAAGCACTTCTTTCCATGCTACATATACCGTACAATCTGGGCCAACTCGAAACAATAGATAGAAACCTAAGCTCTTGTATTGCTATGCATAGACGGCTTTAACATCTAGTAGATTGTTAGCATAGGTACCTAGTAGGTAGGTCGATCGAGTTCACTCCCGAGAGACCTGTGTCCACTTGTACGGACCGATAGTGATCAAGCTCTTATCAATCCGGTCAAGTGTAAGGCGGATAGTGACGTATTGCACCAACCGGGATTTTCCTGCATCGGTAGTGGCGGGTCGGTACTCAAAATGTAAGCGACTTCCGCGCAGCCGGTTCCAAGGTTGACCTTTTTCTTCCATTAAGCAACACACTCAGATTTCTCGTCTCTTGCGATGCTTTGGTGGGGAAAATCCCAAGACTCCAAGTCGGAGGAGAAGAAGGAGACGTCTCAAGTCAAGGAATCAATTGCCGAAAAACTGCCCGCGACAGAGCAGCTCCCCAAGACGCTGCAGCGGTTTGTTGACCATGCGGGCCAAGACATGAACGTGGTTACCGAGGGCTAGTACGTTGTTCGCATTTGATGGACTGGACACTTGTTGACTGGATATAGTGCCTCTGATTCCACAGACTCAAACCTTCGATATGCGGCTTATGCCGCGCGACTCCGGACCATCCTCCTCTCTGCGCATCGATATGTCGCATACACCTCTGACATTGGCGAGTCCTTCCGGCCGGTAGCTCACCCCAACCTCGTTCGCGGCGCCTATGGTGTGTCTTGGATGTACCTTCTCGGCGACGTCTCGTATGAAGGCTACAAGGCCTACTGGCACAACCAGCGGGTGTGTGACCCGACTATACAGCTCACGGCACGGCAAGAAAAGATTACAGGTCTGCCTGCTATCGAGACGCGCGTCGTCAAGCCTAGCGAGGTGTCCCCTCTCGAAGACTACCGCACCGTCATGGTGCAGCGCGCAATCTTCCAGAGCGTCGCCAGCATGGGTCTGCCCGCTTTCACGATTCACAGCGTCGTAAGGTACTCTGGCCGGGCCATGAAGGATATGAAGAACAAGATGATCCGGACATGGGCCCCCATTGGCCTGGGTCTCGCCGTCGTCCCCTTCCTCCCGGCCATGTTTGACGAACCAGTCGAGAATGCAGTCGAGTGGGCATTCCACAAGGGCTTCGAGATGTATGGTGGCAAAGGCGCTGTCGGTAATGCGCCTGCAACGGGCCGCGAGGAGCTATTGGCAAAGAAGCCAATCAAGGAAAAGGAGCTGTAACACAAGTTGTCCCCTGGAAACTGAACTAGGCGTTAGGGGAGGTAGAAGGCGCTCAACTCATGATTTATGTACGATATAACAGAACAGAATAGATGGATGATGCGAAAGTCGCTTCGAAATAGACCGAGCGTTGTCTGCCTTATCGAGTTGCTCTGGTGGTTGAGGGTGCAGCTCTGAGTGGGGTGCAAATCACCCCGCGATCTACCAAGATGGATGGATGCATGGATCCAAAGTCTTGGGCGTGGCTGTGCTTCCAATACATTAAGCAGGCCTCCGATTCTCCTCCTGACGAGAAAAGTCACGAGTTACTTTTCCTACTTACAAACACGTATACGCATTACACCGAGTCAGCGCCTTGCGACTCCCTCCGAACACGATTCACCTGTGGCGATTCCTCACTTGTTCGTAATCCGCCAGCCTTGGCTAGACACGGACCCTTCCAGACGCTTCCTCGCCGCCTCCTTAACATCTGTCATCGTCCCAACCAAACTTGCGACAACACCTCTGCCTAGACCTCACGCGATCGCCTCGACCTTTTTAAACGCGGTATACCTTCATCATGGCGTCATCATCAACACCAGAAGCTCCAGACACGAGCTACGTCGAGATGGACGACAAGAACGATGCCACTCTGATCGGCAAGCACTGCGAATACGAATACTGCAACCAGCTCGACTTCCTCCCCTTCTTCTGCCAGTCCTGCCGAAAGACATTTTGCCTCGACCACCGATCCGAGACCTCACACAAATGTACAGATGCTGGTGCCTGGGCAGAGCGCAAGCGGCTTAAGCAGCTGGCCCAGCCATCCATCGGGCAGGGCAGGGTTCTACGGGACAAGGTTTCTCAGAAGCCATGCGCGTCGCCAGAATGCAAGACGACGATTGGAACCTCCCTGACGCCAGGGGTGCACTGTCAGACTTGTAATCGGGACTACTGCCTGAAGCACCGACTCGGGGAGGACCACGACTGCAAGAACCTAGTACCTATCGGAGCCCGCCCAGTACAGTTTGACGTTGCCCAAAAGACAAAGTCGGCATTCGATAGGTTCCGCGCCTGGGGTACGGCCAAGAAAGAGCAAGCAAGCCGGGCACTCCCCAAGCCAAAGCCAACCTCTGCTTCTGCCCGACTGGTCGCCGTCAACAAACTCAAAAAGACAGCCAAGGGCGACGACAAGGTTCCCATGGAGAAGCGGGTATACATCTATGTAGAGGCCGAAGCGGAAACGGCAAAGGCCAAGTTCCCCAAGGGCGAATTCTTCTACAACAAGGACTGGGTGGTAGGCCGGGTCCTCGACGCTGCAGCCAGGAGTCTACAGGTGCAGAACATCAACAACCAGAGTTCCGACGAAAAGGATAAGCTGCGGGTGTTTCACGTCGAGGGTGGCAGGATCCTGGAGTTCAACGAAAAGGTCGGCACGGCACTACAGAGCGGGAACACGGTGGTTTTGTTAAGGGGCGTTGGGCCTGCCACGCCGGATTTGATTGAGGCGTGAGCTTGATTTTGAGAAGTTTGTCTTGTGATAGAGAAGCATGGCCTGGCGTTGTGGGCATGGAAGTTACGATACCAGAATATCATGCAGTTAAACACGGCAGATAGATTGATTTGACGATGTAATTAGTTGGGCTCTTGGATTCCATGATAGTCCACGGATACCTAATAGCGTAGGTATGTCGGCGTTGCGCTTAGTTGCATTTCCCCTAATCAGATCACGTGCTTTCGTGCCATCTCGTGATACTCAGTACGACTTTCTTTGTCACTGAACGCCAAATAATGCAACCACTCACATCTCAAAGATAGGATGCCTCCTGTTGTACCGCGCAAGAGATTGCGCGAGTCATCGCCCTCAGGAGAATCGAGGCCATCAAAATCAGCAAGAAGTAAGGATGGCGCAGCTCGGCGCAAAGCAACCCTATATGACGACCTAGATGCGACTTCGACACCTCTGTCGTCAAAGAACTCGAACTCAGTTCTGCACGGTTTTGCGGATAACGATAGCGATGATGATGAAAGCTCTCTGACATCGCTTTCGGATGATGAATTCGAGGACGTAGTCCCGCCGAAGGATCCGGAGGACAAAGACGAGGAGGACTCCACAGACGAGGACATCGAGTTCGAGGATGTCGAGGCACCAGCTGCACCGGCACTAGATGCACCAGTGCCATCTGGCGATTTGGAGTTGACTCTCACTAGAGATACTCGGATCTCACTGACGAATGCCTTTGACAAGAAGGGGCCATCAAAACGAGAGAGAAAGGTCCGACATGCTACACATTGCGTTCATGTCTTATTACTGCTATGGCACAACGCCGTCCGGAACTCTTGGCTCTGCGATCCCGAAGTCCAGGCTACTATGATTTCTCATCTTCCACCCAGATTATGGGATGAAGTGGACCGATGGAGGCGCAACAGCGGTCTTGAGAAGCCACCTCCCAAGAAGACGACGAAGGAAAATCCCAAGACAAAAGAAAAGGGCAAGAAAGCTCAAGACAGACAGTCACGAGATTGGGGCGCCGAGGCACAGAGGCTTGAAGAAGGGGCTGTCGATATGAGCCACGGAGATCCGCTCTTCCGACTTATGCGGGTACTGACATCTTGGTGGAGGCAGAGATTCCGCGTATCAGCACCCGGCCTGAGGAAATGGGGATACATGTCTCTTGAGCGGCTGGACCGGCTTACCAAGGCTCACAAGGCTGAGCCTCATGATCCCGAGCAATTTGGAGAGAAGATAGAGGACCTGGAGGGTTTCCGGGAATGTGCTCGAGCTTGTACGGGAAGTCGAGACGTTGGCGCCCAGCTATTCACTGCCCTCCTCAGAGGATTGGGTTTGGAAGCACGAATGGTTGCGAACCTCCCTACTCTTGGATTTGGCTGGAACAAGTTTGAAGATGCCGAGCCTGAAAAGGACGACAAATCAGGTCAGAAGAAATCGACATCGAGCAAGAAGAAAGGATCAAAAGGTACAAACGCAACGAAGGCAACTACGAAAACGACAA
Organism: Fusarium solani; assembly: GCF_023522795.1. Taxonomy (NCBI): domain Eukaryota; kingdom Fungi; phylum Ascomycota; class Sordariomycetes; order Hypocreales; family Nectriaceae; genus Fusarium; species Fusarium solani. The sequence goes on from NW_027072154.1 coordinate 3,411,514, forward strand.
GCGGACAAGCAAAGAAACCGGCCAAAAAGTCAAAGCCCAAAACAGAAATCGTGAGTGATTCTGATGAGCTTGAGCTTGAGTATAAGGATACCGACGACGAGTCAGTGGTTGAGCTGGAAACCACCTCCCGAAATGTACCTGTTCCTACGAAACAGTTTGACCGAGACATGGACTATCCGCACTACTGGACAGAGGTCCTCTCCCCTGTCACTAACACATACCTGCCCGTTGATGCTATAGCCAGGAATATTGTCGCAACAAGCAGAGGCCTCATCGAGTCGTTGGAGCCCCGTGGAGCCAAAGCCGACAAGGCTCGCCAGATCATGGCATACATTGTTGGACACTCCCAAGATGGAACAGCCAAGGATGTTACCGTCAGATACCTCAAGCGGAATGTACTTCCAGGGCGTACCAAGGGAGTGAGAATGATGCCAGAGAAGATTCCGATTTACAGCCGCCACGGAAAGGTGAAGCGGTACGAAAAGTTTGACTGGTTCAAGACTGCAATATCTGGATACCGACGCGGCACCAAGAGGCATCCAATCACAGAAGTCGACGAGATGGAAGATGTCACAGACCTAAAGGTTGCCAAGCCAGAGAAGAAGGAAGTCAAGGAAGGCAAGGAGACATTGCAATACTACAAGCAGTCCAAGGAATTTGTCCTGGAACGACATCTCAAGCGCGAGGAGGCTCTCAAGGCTGGGGCCAAGCCAGTCAAGATCTTCAAAAGCAAGGGCAAGGGCGGCAAGATCGAGGAGGAAGATGTCTTCCTTCGCAGCGACGTTTTGAATGTGAAGAGCGCCGAGACATGGCACAAGCAGGGCAGGGTGCCAATCGCTGGGGAACAGCCTCTCAAGAGAGTACCATACCGCGCAGCAACCATCAATCGTCGTCGCGAAATCATGGAGGCCGAGGCTGCCACAGGAGAGAAGGTTCTACAGGGACTCTACAGCCACGAACAAACTGACTGGATCATTCCGCCGCCAATCAAAGACGGCATTATTCCCAAGAACGAATATGGGTATGCAATCTTTTTCTTAATTTTCTTTCAGGGGTACTGACAGGGAACCAGGAACATCGACTTGTTTGTTGAGCACATGTGTCCACAGGGGGCAGTACATGTACCTTACCGCGGCGCAATGCGTGTTTGTAAAAGACTGCAGATCGACTACGCCGAGGCAGTTGTAGACTTTGAATTTGGCCATCGTATGGCTGTCCCCGTCATCCAGGGCGTCGTCATTGCCGAAGAGAATCACGAAACGGTTATGGCAGAGCTCAAGAAGGATGAAGCAGAACGCGTACGAAAGGAAGATGAGAAGCGGAGAAAGGCAGCATTGTCCCAATGGCGTAGATTTCTCATGGGGATGCGTATTGCGGAGAGGATTCGACAGGAGTATGGAGAGATCGACGACCAGGTCTTGGTGTTTGGGCATGCTCGAGATGCAACAAGCATCAGGAAGCAACCGCAGGTTCATGATGAAGAAATGGCTGGTGGTTTCCTGCCAGAAGGTTATGAAGAGGAAGAGGAAGAGGTTGAGGAGCCAGCGCATCATACCTCTGCTTTCTTTCCTGCTGTAGATGAGGACGATGAGGAAGACGGTGGGTTGGTGATGGAGGTCGATGGGCAGGAGCAAGTCGATGCTGAGCCAGAACCTGTTGATCCAGAGCCTGCTGAGAAGGAGTCTTCCGAGCCTCAAGAGCCTGAAGCTCCACAACCTCAGCCAGAGATCGAGGTAGAATCCGAGGCAGACTCTGAACCGCCACAGCCAGCCCGGAGGTCTCGAGGACGGCCAAGGAAACAGGTGGAGAAGAAGCAGGTTTCTCTCGGCCGGCAACTCGGCGGTCGACGCGGAGTGGGCGTAAGGTGGTTTCGTATGATGAAGAGGGCGAGGGCGAGGGCGAGGGCGAGGGCGAGGGCGATGATGACGAAGTCGCAGATTCGTATGCTGAATCCGAGGACGATGAATAGAACTGCTTTGGGTATTGGAAAGGTGTTTTGGGTCATGTTTAGGAGGGGCTGCGGCTGTAGGAGGTCCACTGCCCATCCACGCCCCCTTTGGGTGATTTCTTGCTGGTGCCATCTGATCCTGGAAGCATTTTTATTTGACTGCCTGAGGTTAGAGTTGATAATTACCTGCGTGTTGTTCGTCACACTACCTGCGAGGATAACAGAAGCTGAAGTTTAGAGCCGCCCCCTTACTCCATCCACAATCTACCCCATGAATCTCATACCGGTTCTCGAGTTGTCAATATCTGCTGCTGAATGGGTCACTGGTCGATCCAAGATTGATAGAAATGCGATTGTGGCCCCGCTTGGCCCTGAAAACAGTGCGCCTCTTCCCTGGCGCGGGTGTGCTGTGGACTTGACCGCAGGGCAATTCCAGCGGCATCGCCAGACTACCACCGCCTTTTTCTCCTTTCCATCCATCTGAGGCTGATCCTCTATACCGATTATGCGCTATGCTAACATTTTTGGTTATAGGAAATTTCTTGATTTTAATTCCTTTTCCCACTGTCGATTCGCCCCCTGACTCGAACCCCCACGCCGAAGCCCAGCGATCGATCAAGAAGTAGCCTTCTCTCGACCTTCGAAACCAGCCGATTTGAAGAGTACCTGCCGTGCTAAGAGTGCAACACAAAGCGAAGATGGATGGAGAAGAGGGAGGGAGGGAAATAGGGGTCGTACCTTTATCGACCGACGTCTTGGGGAAGAGGGAGAATCACTGTACCTTGCTACGCTTCAACACCAAGAACAAAGAAACATCGCCATCGCCATCATCACGGCTATAATACTCTCTAAAAAGTAGCTCCCACTGCTTGGTGTTCTTTCTTCGTGTCTATCCCGAGCGCCTGCCACCCATTTTGCACCCCTTTATCGTGGGTATCACCGAGTTGCTTTGCGCACTCGGGTGCATCCACGTTGAAGAGGCATCTTTGAGAGTAATTCACAACGCTGGGGATCAACTCTTGGTCCTGAATATGTATAAAAAGCCCCTGTGAGGATCAAGTGCAACGGAATCCCTCGTCGTCCTGCAAGACACGCACACGATCCATTTTGGGGTGTCATTGTACGCCTCACTCGGGTCTATCACGATGCGAGGATCAACCACATTGTTCTCGACTGGCCCAAAATGGCCCTTATTTTCTTATCCTTCCTGAGGTAACCCTCGCCCTGACATTTTACCCTATTTTATTTCAGGGCACTCCCACTCAGGATACGCTATTCCCTCTGCCGGCCGCTGGCACTGCCAGCTCACCATCCACGGGGCAACCATCACTGCTCCTATTGTCGAGCACTGTCAGGGCTTCTTCACCGAGCTTCAGATTTCCATCACCTTCTAAACCCGGGCACTGAACCCTACCGCCTAGCACTCTGCAGCTAGCTCCCACTACACTGGAAGAAAAGCCCCTCCAAGCTATCCAGGTCGTTGCCCAGGCATCCGTCACTGGGTGAGTCCCCGCTTGGCTTCACACAACCACACTGGCTGTTTATCTTCCATCGCCGCCAAATCTTTCCTCCCACAAATCTTCCCTCCCTCAAAACACTTCCGCCTAAACACTCTCCCCTTCACCCACAAACGTGCGCTTGTCGAACGCTCTCGACGTTCAACATAATCGGTAAGCAATCATCGCTCTTCTCATATCATGCCTCTAGGTATCTAGCATCTCTTCGAGAAAACTAAACAGAATCAGGAACGATGGAGACCGAAGGACGCGAGCCGCTTGATGCTGAGAAGCGGGCTTGTGTTCAGCAGGTCCTGAATCGTTTCCCTGACATCTCTCTCGAGTTCGTCGCCTCGGTCGTTGGTCCTCTGGACTACAAGGCCGAGCAGGTCATTAACCACGTCCTCGAGCGACAGAACTCGGGGGAAGCGTACCCCAAGGAGCAAACAGAAGTCATATCTACACTCAAAGAAGGATCGACGGAAGGGATGAACGGATGGATACAGAAGCAACGCGAATACACCGACCCCAATCGGCCAGCGGAAAGCCCTGGTAGTCCCGGCTTCGAACTGACGCAAGTACCTCGTATTATCCGCTTGACCTAGGGGCTAACTTCCGATCTAGAAAGACGATGCTCGCCGGGGATTTTCCATACGTCCCCATGAAGAGCCTTGTGGAGATTTTGTCGAACAATAAAAATCACCTCTACCCGGCATACATTGCAACCTTGGAGATTGCTGCCAACAATATGTTTCATGGCGCACCACTTCCATGGACCCCAAAGAAGTATCCCTCGCCCCTCAACAAACGGTACGAGGACAAGACTCTGTTTGTCACTCTGCGTTCAACCCAAGATGCCACTGAGGGCTATCTCATCCCGGAACTCGCCCTGTCCAGGCTAGTCAAGGGCCAACAGAGCCTGAGACTATCCATGATTAGTATCAGACGCAGAGATGCCCTGAGCCTCCAACAGGCCATGGCCAGCGCCCAAGTTTGCGAGTGCGAGGGCTGCTTCGCCGAGTGCCCTCTGAACCACCTCATCCACTGCGACGGAGAGCAGCCCCATGTAAGTCACCGTCCCTTCTGCCTCCGCCACCTGCGTCTGACGAGTTGTATCCAGCTGTTTTGTTCCAACTGCTGCGCCACAAATGCCGAGACCCAGATTGCCCAGTCCAAGCACGAGCTCCAGTGCATGTCCATCGAGGATTGTAGTGCCGGCTTCTCTGTCGGCGAACGCGCCAAGTTCCTGAGCGTGGACCACATCAAAGCACTTGATCGTATCGAAAAGGAGGCCGCCGTCGAAAAGGATGCCCAGGGAGTTCAGCAGCAGAACTACTAGCAGCAGTAGCCTGGCCAGAGAAACCTCTCGCAGGGGCCTCTGGGACAAGCCAACATGAAAGGTGTTTTCTTGTTTTCTTTTGTCGCTCATTTACGCACTCTCAAGGTACATAGAGGCGGCATGGCATGCTCGGTCATCGGAAGGGATTCGCGGCTGAGGGATTCGCACGTCAGGAAAATGGCGTAAAGGTGCGGTAGAAAGTTGACTTCTTTTTGGCATCTTCATTTGCTCCCATTACAAAAAGGGAACAAGAGGTGTGGGCAGGTTGTTTTTGGGAAAAGGGCGCCGGCGATGCGCATGTAAGAGTTGCTAGTTAATCACTTTTTTGACCCCAACGCCGTGCTATCTCCAATTTCTCGTGAATGCCATCGTGCAGATTCCAAGTTGGGCGTCTGCTACCTGTTTCTCCCAAATCGTTCATGCCACTTTCCCTTGGCCCCCCCTAGACTCTTGGTAGCTCCGCCTGAAGTTCCAGCGGTTTTATCCGGAACTACTTCCAGTTCTACAGTTTCTCGTATGGTGGATACTATAGAGATGCCCTGCTCTGGGTTCTCCGGAGTCGAAGGTGTGGGGGAGAGGAGCATGAGGGCATTGGAGGTGTTCTTTTGACGCAGAGCATATGTCTTGGAGGGTGTTTTAAGAAGAGCAGAAGTGTCGGATGATTCCAGTGTCAGGCTTGAAAGCATTAGCATGGATTATTGGAAACGGCAGATGAAGTGAGAAATTTGTAGGTCTACTTACATGGGAGCAGAGTCAGATTCGAGGAGGGACTGGAGCTCTGGGGTAGCTCGATGAGACGGTAGTTTGTCTCAGAGGGTGTATGTTGGATGGTGATCCCGCGAGATTGGCTAGACATGGCGACGTATTTTCTGGTCAGCCTTGTGTATATGGGGTGTTTGATGTGAGCTAGAGCTCCAGAGTCGAGTGATGTACTTGAGATGGTGGATTTTGGAGTTGAAGTGACGTCGGTAGACGCGACGTGGGGTTCGTTCCACGTGAAAGCGCGACGCTCGCCAAGAGTGAGGGGCTATTATTAGCAACGTGGTGGGTAAGGGGAGATCATGTAGTGCGAGGGTACAGAGTAGGTAGAGTGAGCATGGATGGGATAAAAACGAGCAAGAAACAAAGCATGTACTAATTAATATGTTTCAAGATGGATTTTTCACTGTGTTCTAACATCGGCATGATTCTTTTCCATTATTACTTGTCGATATGACCTTGAATGGCAAATCAGAGATCCATTCAGATGCGTCTCGGTCAGTACCTATGTTTGTGTACATGTACTCTCCTCATCATCTTTCTTGCTAGCCACATGCGATAGTCCCTTTGCGATCATCTTGCATGAGACTGGTGTAAAACTCGACGTAATGGTGTTGCTCTTGACATCTGTGACCAGTCTATCTGTGATGTCTTCAAGGCTACCAACGGTCCAAGTACAATAGATGGGATGGGCACACAAGACAAACCTCGCTCATTTTTAAAAAATCATTCATAATTACAACATCAAGTTTCAGCCATTGACGAGAACAAAGTGGCTGAACGCGTGATGCAATGCATGAATGAACTGAACGCGTCGAGATAAGATGGATGCAGGGCGGGCATGGATGGAATTTTAGTGCCGGGGCTGGGAGCGGGCGGGGGCGCCCCAACCTAAGATTCAGCCCTCATCAGGCGCTGGAAGAGAAGGGAGTTCCCGCTGACGACCGACGCCGCCCGCGCAGGGACCCGATGGACCCCATCAAAATTTTTGACCGCCCGCTGGAGTCAGGGCAGGGCCATTGTTTGTTGCTTGCTTGTAGTGGAGCTGGGGATGTAAGATTCCCTTCCCTGTCGTCTGGGCCAACGGAGGGAGGTGCTTCGAGTCTCGAAATTTGTATCAGAATGAGTGCAGGTTAAAACTATATGTCTCGGCCGAAAACAAGTAAGAGTAGAATATCTCTCTCCTCTATTTACAATTCTCCATCACGTGTGTTTGTTGATGGTTGAGTGCAACCCGACGGACGCAACATCAATCTGTGTGACGCATCAATGTTTACTCTGGATGCGACACAGACCCCGGCCCACTCTCCTCCGCCCGCCTTCCGCTCCCCTCGCCTTTACTCATCTACTGCTACTGCTACTGCTACTGTTGATCCCGGCCTCGCTCTTCCTCCCCACGAACCACACAAACCCAACCCCATGCCCGAGTCTGATTCCGACGAGCGTGCGTGTGCGTGACGAGGAGGCGAGGTCTCGTTTTCGTTTGCGCTCTCTTTCTTCTTTCCTTCACTCCCTCCTTCGGCTGCTCTTATTCCGACCCGAATTCAATCCCTCCCGCCCATCTGCGGCCCGACCTCGAGACCGCCCGTCAACGTCAACACACACGCACCCTTCGAGCGAGGGTCGCCTAACTCCCGACCCATTGTGACGACAACACGCCGCCGTCGCCATGGTTCGCGTTACCGACGATCTGGCCCTCTCGCCCGATCATGTCACTCTTTATCAAGCCGTCGACCCCTTGCTGGGCCATCTCCCTGTCCTCATCTTCCACGGCCCCTCGACCACCGCCAACTATACCCTCAACAGCTCCCGTGTCCAGGTCCATGTCTTCACACCGGCCGGCTTCCACTGTTTTCCTCGCATCACTATCTCGCCCAACTCGGCATTCTATAGCGTCGTCCACTTCCTGCCCCGCGAGTTTCAGGGCGACGAGGTCTATCGTGCCCTCGCCTTTGGCCTGTTCAAGTACTTCACCGAGCTGCCGGAATGTGTAAAGGCATATCTAAAGAACCTCTACCCCACGAGAGGCCGACGTCCGGGCAGTGCACCGGCTCTGTTCAGCGAACAACATGCCGCCGATATTGTCAAGGATATGGTCGCGAGCGACCACACAGCGGACATCATTGAGACCTTACAGGATGCCCTACAGACCCAACACATCAGCAACCTCGACCTAGATCTCGTGCTCCCGCCCGGAGCTATCGTGCCACTCCAGCCCGACGATCTCGAAGACGTTCCCGATGATGAAGATGACATTCTCGACCCGACTCTGCGGCAATACAGTGGATACACTCCTCTGGTGAAGTTGTTTGGAGACCCTGTCTTTCTGCCGACTAGTCGTTTGCGGAGGGCACCCTCCAAGCCTTCTGCACTGAACCGCAGCAAATCCTTCTCCAAGGACCAAAAGGTGGAATTGCGCATGAAGCTGGCCGAGTTGGTACACACAGAGGAGCGCTATGTTGCCAAGGTGAGGGAGTTGGTGAGACATGTCGCTGCTGACTTCCGAGAGAGCGCCGCGGCACGGCCTCCTGGCAGTCTCAGCCCCTCCGAGGAAGAACTGGAGAGATTATTCCCCAAGTCGGCGGATGGAATTCTACAGGTCAACTCAGGTTTTATGGAGGAGATGCGGCGAATCATGGACGAAACGGAGGAGGAGGCCACACGGGATATGGAGACACCTGGCACAAGCTTCACGGGTTCAAGGCTTGGCCGCACAAAGGATCCTAGCGGTGCCCTAGCAATTGCGAGGTTGTTTCTGGAATGGTTTCCCAGGTTTACCGACTGCTACCAGGATTATATCAAGGCCAGCCAGCACTTTCCCTCGTTGCTCAACTCTTTTCTCGACCAGCAGTCGAGCTTCAAGCAACGGGTTGCTCAGGCTGGTGAGCAGACGATTCGCTCTATCCTGATCGAGCCCGTACAGCGACTCCCCCGGTACAGCTTGCTAATTGACCAGATTGTTGGATGCATTCCCATAACGCATCCCGCTCTGCAGCCCATGCTAAAGGCGCGAGACATTATCACAAACATCTGCTCCATGGACGAACCCCTACCGGACAAGCCGCATGTTGCCAGTCGACTTCGAAATATGGTTGAAGCCTGGCCAGCGGATCTTGAGCCTCAGGGGCGCCTCATTGTTGCAGCAGATTTTGTCGAATTAGCACCTCCCTTCCAGCCGATGATGAATCAGTCAGACAAGTCTGGTGTCTTCCTCCTCTTCTCAGATTGTGTGGTCATTCTCAAGAAGATGAGTGGTACCATGACTGGTCGCGACCTTTTGCGCGAAATCGAAAAACCATCAGCAGCCGGCTTGCTCATTTCCATGACCAATGCAGCAGGCGGTCCAGCAACGTACGAATTTGTCTTCACGGGCTGGCACGAGTTGTCAGAGGTCAGATTCACCGAGGCAGCAGATGGAACGCTTTTCTGGATGACTTCAACATCAGAGATGAGGGGGGTTCACCCCGGCGAGCATAGGATCAGCAGTGCGGTCACATCGCGATGCTTCCTCCTGCAGGAGCTATACGAGACCAGGGCTGCCAAATGGGGTGAAGACGTGGTCAAAGCCCGGGTCGAGGCACGCTTCTCGGAGAAGGAGCGCGAAGATCCTACATGGACACTTCGGTCTGCGCGTATGCCAGATAGCAACCTGGGCCTACACGCAGCCATCTTCCAAGAGGGTGCCGACCAACTGATCGAGGGCCGCAAGGAGCCTGCCCCGATCCGAGTGGTTGTTGACCATGATAGGGGCACTAAAGGAGCACCAGTGGGCCATTATGGTGTCGAGATTGTAGTCAACGTTTCGACCAACGACATGAAGCGAGTCTCGATGCTCACTGTTGGATTGAACGGGAGGCAATTCCAGGATGACGTGTTCCTGGAGGATTTCATTCCCACAATGTCACGACGAAGTAAGTATTGTCACGGACATGAGTCAAACAGAACGTATACTAACCTATCCCAGTTATCCAACTATTGAGCACACAGCACAGTGTCTCCAACATGCAATTGACGGCGCCTCTGGTTTCGTACTACTCAAAAACATTGCATGGGCTTTCTCTTTGGACCAGGGCTGAGAAGACCCGATCATTCTTGGGCACATCCCCAGTCAAACTTCTCTCCAGCTTCTGGTCCGGCAGCTCTGCTCATGTTTCTGATACGGCGAGCATCGGGTCCAAGCACAAGCAGGTGCCATCTATCCACCGCAACAACAGCCAGGCATCTGTGGTGAGCTCCATAAAGGGGGGCAAGGACAGTGTGTCTCAAGAGGAAAACCGTCCCGAGAACCCATTGGTGCGGTTGGAGCAAACATTCACAGGATATGTCGCTGCTTTCCAGTCCCGCAAGGGCCTTATTGTCGGCCGCACACTGTTGAATCGCTCTATGGTTGATGAGCTATCAGTCAATGATTTCTACAACAGACTCATCGAGAGTCCCTTTGATTTTGACTCGGTGTCAGATCTAAGCACAGAAGTCATATTTGTGGCCTTTGAGAAGTTCTTGCGCATTGCTTGGGCTGAGCAAATGGGTCCAGTCATGTCGATGCAGTCTCTCGACACCCTTCAGGCGCGTGTGAACAAGAGAGTGCCTGGAGATTTTGCCGACTTTGTCAACTTTTTGTTTGGAGACATGGCACCACAGAACCGCCGCGCTTTCACTGCCCTTATCAAGCTGTTGGCCGATCTGCTGGACGGGTGCGGCAACGACGGTGATAGGGGTGCCCTGACACTTGCATTTGCCGAGTTGCTCGTGTATGATGGGACGGCGCCAAATTACATCAACCTGTTGGATCGCCTCGTGGAGGACTGTGATCGCATCTTCGAGGAGCCTGGCTTGAACCACAGCTTCAATCTTGATAGCACGACATATGAGTCGATCAATTCTGCAATCCGTGGAAAGGCATATACACCCTCTTTGGTCTCCAACACATCATCACTACGGCGCAAGTTTGGCTTCGATACTCTATTGCGACAGAATAGCAAGGATGACCGGTCTTCAGTCTGGCGGACGCTCAGCAAACACCGGAACCCCGCCACTGGTGAACCGGCCAGCCTATCCAAAGCATCGCTGGGCCGTTCAAGGTCCATCGATGACAATACACTGCCCAAGAAGCTGCAGCGGAGACCAGGCTCCAAGGATAACCGTCCGCCCATAGCAGGGGCGTTTGACGAGGTGCAGAGACCTGGCAGCTCACACCGAACGTTGGAGACGATTGGAGAACCAGAAACTGAGCGACCGCCACCGCGGTCGCCAAGAAAGAAGCGGCGCAGCTCACTGTCGGATCTCAAGAGCCTCATGGCAGCGGCGTCACTCGACGACGATGAACCACAGCCGCTGCAAGATGCAAAGGAGACGTCGGAGAAGGTCAACGCGAGCCCCAAGGCGACGACTCCGTCTAGAATACCAATGAGTCCCCGTGTGACTCAGACGATGCGGACCTCGAGGCAAAAGGAGAACCTTGGGGATCCTTTCCCACAGAGTCCACCACCAGAACCCCTGGAAGAGCCAAACAAGTCAGGATCGCCGACCAAGGGTCATAGACATTCCAGGACACTATCATCAACCAACATCCCGACATTGCGCCCATATCGATCAGCACCTCCAGGATCTGAGTCGCCGCCTCGCCGTCAGAGCTTCAGCCCCTCAAGACCAGGAACACAGAGACTTCGCCTACAATCGCCACAGAAACTCCGAGAACGTCTCAACACTGAGAAGCAGGCGGTCGACGAGGTGGATGCGTCTCTCAAGTCGGAGCTATCCAAGATTGGAGAAGAGATGGCCCGCGTTAATAGCACAAGGCCACCGGGCTCCCACTCTGTTGATATGCGACGATTGGGTGCTGCCGTGAGACAGCTTGAAGACCGTATCCCCATGGCGGTTCAGGAACTACAGGAGAAGCACGATGCGATCCAACACGACATGGAAACCACGGTCAAGGCAGCCGAGGCCAAGGTGCGGGCCATCGATCAACTATACAAAGAGGCAGTGGCGGAGAACGAATTACTATACGAAAAGTTCAACGGAGAACTTGGCAAGATTGTCAAGGCGCTCAAGGGCAAAGGCAAGGAAGAAAAGGAAGACCTGATGACACGGTTGCGCGACCAGAGCGAGGAGACGGCACGGATGAAGAAGGAGAACGCGCGACTGAAGCGCGAGATGGTGAGCCTACGCGCGGCGTTGAAGGGGACGACGGAGTAGGCGCTGCTGTCCTCTGGGGGGCTAACTTGGAGGCTGTTTGGGCGTTTGAAAAGGGTCTTTGCGATTACGAGGCGGGGAGTTTGTCAGGTCTTGCCGGAAGGGCTGTATATTATGCGGAGGGCTCTAGGACTGGCGGAGTAACGAGCAGGGCCGAACGGTAATGGCTGGGCCGGGTCTGGTCTGGGATCTGGACCCGGGGAAATGGTTTGATGTCATGTTATGCGAGAGGACTAGAGAATACGAAGTGTCATGATGACGATGTATTTTGTTTGGGTATCATGTGAGGTCTTCAAGATTCATGAAGTGGACTCGCTTTGCTCTATCCAGCATTCAAAGAATAGAGGACCAGCTTGTACTGAACGTATTGGTGTTGTGTTTTGGCCCCCGAGCGAAGAGCCCTGGTTAAGAGACGTCTCGGTTGGTGGTTGAAGATTGGGTTGAGATGGGATCCAATGTTGCGGGTGCTGCAATAACATTAGCTAGTATATTTGATAGACACAGTATACTCACGCTTATAGGGGCGGCTGCCTCATCACGCAACTCAACAGCAAGTGTAAACGTGCTGCCCGCCGGAAGAGGAGGCATCATCTCAGCCGCATGAGCAACACGACGAAGCGCCCCCCTCAACGCCTCATTCACATCAGTCCAATTCACACTCTCGTCCTCCTCCTCCGCCTCGATGCCAGCAGCAAGAAATGCCTCCTCTTCTTGCTCCTCTTCCATTCCCGCGTCACCCCAGGCGGGAAAGGCTTCCACGTCAAAGACCCAGCGCTCCAGGACATCAAACGATTTCGCGGCGTGCATTGTGATTGCTATACGGCGGACGGTGCCCTTTCTTAGCTGGGCTGATACTGCGGCCACAGAGTCATTTATCCATGTGCAGAGGCCTGGATGCCGGGATTGGTGGACGGGGAGGTTGAGGGCGCGAGCGGTGAGAAAAGTTGCCGCTGGGTAGAGGGCCCGGTGGTAAAGAAGCGTGTGGAGGGTTAGAGTGAGGAATGTTGTGAAGGAGGAGAGAAGATTGGCCGCCTGGGAGGAGGGGATCGACGGACCGGGATCTGTCGTCGACATTTTGGTTCGTGATGATGAGGGTTGGTGGTTTGAGGAGACGTGATGGGACGCGTTGAGTGAAACGCGATGTCACGTGATAGTGGTCATGATCTCACAAGGTGTAGATGGCCGGCCTGAAGCCACCTCGAGGATGCAGAAACTCACCAACAAGCAGTCCGACTCTCAGCATGAGCATCAAGAACCCTTGCTGTCAATTGGGTCCCAACATCAAGGCTCGTAGCTGCCTTAATAGCCCAATCCAGGCAACAATTGCCCAACACCCCATCAAAACCTCGTCGTCACTGCCCCGCGACAGCCCAAAGGGATCCACATATAGGGCTGAGGCAGCGAACCTCATGACGCAGCCCATCCCAAGCTTCCCCCTCATCATCCAACCTCCAACCAAACATATAAAACCGCCTACTGACTCCACCAACTAAGGAGGTCCCACTACCGCTCAAGCCACTTCCAACAGCGATCTACCAACCAAGCATACACACACTCACACACTCACACACGTCCAACCATGTCCGAACCACTAAGCGTCGGGTCTATCCTGGCCGGCATGGCGGAAGCCCTGCCTACACACCCTGCCGGAGATGATTCATCTGATCTTGCATCGTCCTACGAGGCTATTGCACTTCTAATCCACGCATATCTCGCCGCTCTCGGCTTCAAGCTCTACGGTTTTGACGAAGACAAGAAACTACGTAAGCTCTCCTTCTCCCAACCTGTCAAACCAGCCTCTAACACAAGGGTTCTAGCTGAATGCGAGGCCCTCGCCCCTCGGCTCCCGCCACAATGGAACTCGGGCTTTGGATCCCTGAGCTTCGTGTACACGCATAAGCAGTCTTCCATGAAGTTTGTCGTCCGCGTCGATCGCATGGGCGGCAAGGTCGAGATCCGGGGCTTGGCCGTCGGTGACGAGAACATCCACCGCTTCGAGCGCAGCGTTAGAGATGTTGTGCAGTCTAGTGGTCTCCCCGTGCGCATCACTGTAAATGACGGCGAGGAGAATCGAAGTGACCTTGCGGAGAAGCTCCGTGGGGTGTTTGTTTCTGAGCAGGCCATCGTCGGTACGTTTCCCATCTTCCACAAGCCATGAATCAACTAACACTCTCCAGACATCCTCCACGACCTCAAAGTCAACATCGTCCAAAAGCTCATCCCCAAGCTCCAGAGCGAAGGCTACGTCGAGACCGCCGAGGCGGAAGCCAACGCCCGCTCCGAGCGACGCGCCCAGGAGGCCCAGGACCCCAACCGGCCGATCCGGGGCGATCCCGCGCCGAACCTGGACGTGCGTCCTCCGCCGGCCAACCCACTCCCGGAGATGGCCCGCATGGAGCCCCGCCCCGTCGCTGACTTCCCACCCCCGGGCTTCGAGGACGAGTACGAGATCAACCGACCCCGGCGCAACCCTCTCGCCGTACCCGGACGGTCGCCGTACAACATCGGCCACGATGATCTGAACCCGCCTGGCCTGGGTCCTCATGATCCCCTTCGCGGGTCTTTTGTCGGCGGAGGACTACCCCGTCCAGGCGGTGGTGCAGGCATGCATCCTACCTTTGATGATCCTCTCTTTGGTGGCTATGGAGGCGACGGTTCTGGCGGCTACGATCCTCAAGCACCACCTGGTGCGCGATGGGATCCCACTGGTCCCGGCGGCAACCCAAGATTCCCTGGCCCTGGAAATGGCAGAGGAAACAATCCATTCGGTGGTGGCTTTGGTGGAGGATTTGGTGGAGGGGATATCATCTAATCAGTCCAATGCCAAGGAAGAGTCTGTACGACTAGAATAGTTAGTCGACACCGATTGTGTTAACGAGATCACGAACAGAATGACAATCAATTAATCATGACTTCATTTCATTTCTTCCTTTGCCTCGTGTATGGGCGTTTCCGTCGTCACAATTATGTCTCTGGGCTCCGACAGATGCCCCTAGCACGATCAATGGGCCGCCCACAGGTTCTTCTAAGTCTATCTACAATTTGCGTCCATTCATAAACCAGACCAAACACATGATTATGCATCAGCCCTGACTGCACGCATCTATCTACTATTCGTTGCTGGAACGAAGATGACGTATTGTTCTCATACCATAACTCTTTTCATGTCCATTTTAGTTGGTTATCAGCCAGACACCTCAGGGGTCCAGATTCTTCAGCAGCGCCCGCATTCGAGAGATCTCCCGAGACTTCCATGCCGATGGCATCGGCAGCTTTCTTGGCGCCTCATGTGCAGTTGCCCCCTAATGCCCTGCCGCCACCTCGTTCAGCTTTGTCTTCTCGTCCTCTGTGAGCATGTTGTACCAATCCTGGAAGTTGGCAGTGTTCTCCCGGCCACAGCGGAGGAAGAATTCGGCCAGGTAAGCCTGGGTCTCGTCGTCTCGCTGTCGCTGGCCAACCTCGCTGAACGACATGAGTTCGGCCTTGGTGGTGCCGAGACTCAGGTCGAGTGTACCATCATCATCCTCCCAGCCCTCGTCGTCGCTCAGTTCATCATCATATCTAGCAGCAGCCATGGCCGCCGCGGCCGCATTTGAAGCAGCCCGCTGGCCAGATGCAGAAATTAGCTCCTCAATGAGAACCTTGATAATCTTGAGCGAAGCGGGAACAATCGTGTACTGATCAGGGTCTGCTGACGGTGGCGGTTGATTAGCGTCTTGAGCTTCCATGTATTGGAGGTAGAGAGTATCTAGAATGGAGGCAGTGGAAAAGTCTCGAATCGATGAGTACATACTCTGCTTAGCGCGCGAGCGCGTCTTGATACGACCGTCGTTGGCATTGACAATCAAGTCGCCCTTCACATTGGTCTGTGCCAGGCGGGCATCGTTGAGGGAGTAGAGCTTTGACAGGGCAATCACACTAAAGCGGTCAGCAACAGCCAGCGATTCGGTCGAACGAAACATACTTCTGTCGGATCTCGTCGTAACCAGCGAAGTTGACAGAGTTCTCGAGCCACTTGGCGAGAACAACCTGCAGACCGCTCTCACCATTGATTTGGATCTGGCTCAGGAAGTCAACAACGTCGCTGGCGCCGGAGAGGGTAAGGCGGGCAAAGACGAGGATAAGAGATTGGATAAATGCCGCAGCTTCGGCTGTAGCAAGTCGGTTGGCAACAGCCTGGAGGAGCTGAGGCAGGAATGGTCCCAGGCGCTCTTGGCCAGCCTTCTCGACCAACTCGGCAGCCAAGCCACCAACTTCGGAAGCAGAGTTATCCTCGATCGAAGAACCAAGCAGTCGGTCAATGATATGCAGGCAGACTTCGAGGCCAGAACGGCCATTGCCATCCTGCCAGTTGAAAACCTGCTGATGATCGTGCTGCAGGGCCCACTTGACAGTCTCACAACCAGGTCGAAGAACCTCGCCTTCCGTGGACTCCATCAGAAGGCGGTTCAGCTTGGGGAACGTAGCAGCGACGAAGCCAGGGGGAGGGGCTCAGATCCATGCTCGGCCAAGACAGCCAGCAACTCGACAGCGACCTACAGGTGATTAGTTTCAATATATCACGGTGCGGGGGGTATGTTTTACCGTGACCAGAGGGTTGTCCTCAGTAAGGTTAGCAACATCAAAGGCCCCGGTAAGGGTAGGCAGGATCTTGCTGCACAGAGCTGCGTAGGACTCGGGGTTGGAAAGGGTGCCAACGATCTCCTCAAACGCCTCGGAGACAATCATGGTAACCTGGAAGTTGCTAGCTCCCAACTGGGCGAGTCTGAAAAGGAGGTCAACAGACTGCACATCGTTGGAGAGAGCGATGCGCGTGTCAATCTTGATGGCGGCGCGGAGAGCCTCGGCGAGTGTGTACAAAAGCTCATCCGCATCCTCCATGTCGCTAGGATCCTTGTTGTTCATGTAGGTCTGGATAGAATTGATGATAGGAATCTGTCTGTCGGGAGTGACGCGTCCGGCTCTAGTCAAACCTTCAGCGGCCTTGACACAGGCGACCTGAACGACCTCGGACTCCTCGCGGGTGATGCAAGTGATGATGCGGTCCAAGAGCTCCACGGGGGTCTCGAAAAACTTGCAGAGGACGCCGGCGACCAAATATCCTCTGGCACCGAGGAGAGGCTCCTGGGGTCTGTTGATGGCATAGTTTACCAGCTCCAAGTACGCATGAGCCACCTGGTTAGAAATAGGCTTCTGCATGTCGTGGAAGTCACTGGCCAGCATGACAAACAGATAGAGGGCTGCCTCCTGACTGCGCCATGAGCCTTCGCCGGTAAATAGGGTCTTGGTGTAGCCGAATAGACCATCAATCGTCTTCTGGTCAAACCACTCTCCCATCTTGATAAGGAGATCACCAGCAGCAGTTCGTGCAGTGTAGTTGGCAGTGACAGATGTCTCCTCGGCAAGATACAGGGAGCAGTCAATATCCCACAGATCCTCCTCTTCCCGAGTGACACGCGAGTAACCAACGAGCATCTTCATGATCTCCATCATCCAGGGCACCTCGTGGGCCGAAGCATGGCCTTGGAGCTGGCCGTCAAGCTCAGCCTGGACGGGAGGAGCCCTGAAGCACTGGTTCAAGAAATCCAGCTCTTCCAGGACGAGGAAGTCCAGAGTATAGGGGAGACTATCCGAGTCCTCCAGCCGTCCCTGTGCATCCTGGTTGATATAAAGCTGCTCGTGGGGTACTTGCATCAAAGTAAGCTCCTCCCAAACAGCGCGGAAGAAGGTGGTGCACTGGGGAAGGAGGAGGTTGGGGAAAACGCGTCGGATTCTCAGCAGGGTCTTGACAACTTGAAGCTTGAGCGCAATGATGCTGTTCCAGCTATCAGGTTGAGAGCCCTGGGTTAAGTCGGCCTCAGGCAGGCGGCTTGCCAGAACGGTAATGAAAAGGGGTTCCACTCGGTCAGAAGCTCGTCAGCAAATGCCTTGACCTCCTTGGCGTGGTCCTCCTTGATCATGTTCATAAGGTCGAAACATCCTCGGAAAGTGGAAATAGCAAGGGCTCGAAGCATGGGCTTTCGGTTTTCGTCGAGAGCGACCTGAGTCAGGACCTTGGTGATGTCACGAGCCATTGAGAAAAACTGGTCTTCGCTGAGACTCTCGTCGATGAGATCACTGAGGACTCTCAATGCACCGTGGAGCTGGGCATCGGTACCCGTAGGGATGACAGCGAGGATAGTGGGAAGGAGGTTGGGCCACTGTTCGGGAAGTCGTGCACAGCAATCTTGCCTGCAGCGTAACTGCAAGAGCGAATCTAGTCAGTACTCCGAGAGAGCGTAGGTAGAGAGAGCCAAGCAAAGGCACAAACCTCGCAGCGAGCTTAACTTTGCGGTCACCCTCAGGACTCAAGCAAAGGTCAAGCAGGACCTGCTTCAACTGACCCCGGACGTCATCAGCGATAGGGAGTGCAGGCTCGTCATCGGCCTCGTCGTCGCTCCAGTTCTTCTCGATGAAAATCCGCAAATTACTAAGGGCAGATTGGCGAATGCTTGTATCGATCGAGGTGTGGGAGGCAATGTTGGCGAGGGACAGGGGAAAGGCGGGATTGGAGCGGGCGCGCTTGAGCTCGATCTCGGCCTGCTGTCTGGGACCCTGCTCAGACAGCTGGGTGTTGGCAAGGAGCTGAACCAGCTGGTCCTCCATGATTGCGGCAGATGCTCAACACAGCGGCAACAGAAGGAGACAAGATATCGAGGGTATGGAGGAGGTTGAAGGTAGGCGGGGAGAGAGGCGGGATAGATTGATGGTGATGGTGGGGGGGAGAAACAAAAAGTGGGCTTTTTGTGAATGGGCAGGCGCGCTTTGGTTGCTCAGTTGCTGCCCAGCAGTTGCTCCCGTTTGAATCGCGGGGCAGCTGCGCCTTCACGTGTTTTTTTCTTTTTCCCAGGGCCCTTTTCTGTTTCCATGGTGAACCACCTCCTTGGCCTCTCACTAGTCGGGCCTCAAACGACGACACTAGTCGATTGGAAGAGCACATTCTAAATGAACCATGGCAATGGTTTCGTTTGGTGGCATGGGTAAGGTGAGTGTCCGTGTCACGCACGGTCTTGGCACCGAATCAGGACTGTAGACAAGAGCAAGACATTGGATGCTGCGCAGTTCGGATGCATCATTTGAAGAATCACATCATAATAACTCGACAAACCTGTGATTCACAACCATCTCTTTGCGACACCGGACTCTGAACAGTCCAAGCAGTGGCATGCAACGGGGGCGTCGCATCGGCAGTTGGCAGCCGAAGCGCACGCAGATTCCAAGTCAAGGTCGACTTGCCGAGCCGGCTTCGGGGTGTGGTTTTTCCGTCCGAGAGACAACGCTTCAAGGTCGACGATCAGGGACTGACACACTGTTGGTTCAGGGTGCAAGGTCGCGCATCGCATTCATTTGGGGTCGACCAGGATTGGGCATGCATTGACAAGTGAGCAATCTGCTCCATAGGTATTAGTGTGCATAGCAGCACTTGAATACATGGATGACCTAACCGTCTGTTGATGAAGCATCAAGTGTTTTTCTCTGAGCGATGTCGGTTGATTCTGCCATTACATCTCTCAAGTCCCCTCATTCATCGCTTCCAAGGATTCGAGACTGGTCCCCCTCAGATCTTTTACAAGGGTCTTCTCCTCTCCGCCAGGGATGCCAGTCTTCCAATTGCGAGGGCGCCATGTCGTATGAGGTTGGTCGACGGTCCCCAATTGAGCGAGGTGGCCAGGAAGCCGGCAAGACAAGACGCACCACTGATGCCATGCTTGCTTTGCCTGGTACGATAAGTAACGTATCGATGGGGCTCGCATCAAATTTTGAAGTAAAATTCTGCTTTCACGAGCTGGCACGTGGTTCGGTTGAGAAAAATATGTTTAATGTATACTACCCTGCGGCGAAACGATCTCGGTATCCGATGGAGGCTTGATTAGCCTAAGGAGGCTTGTTGAGGAGGCTGTTGTATCTCAAGCCATGCAGAAGTCACCCAAGAGCTTCCAATGCGAAAATGTCAAGGCGCTATCAAAGTCCAGGTCCGGAGAGATGGATGGCATGAGGCCATGTTCGGAAAGAATCCGGAATGAGATCTTGAGTGAAATTGCCTAGATTTTACAAATCTGAGGGAATACGGTGACTTCCAAGAGATATGCAGATAAATGCTGGCATCACCTCCAAGTTCCAAGAGTTTGGATAAGATGGATGAGTTGACTCGATGAGATCGAGTAATACCTTTCTTCGCAGGGAGGCTAAGATTATTTAGGTGCGACGCTGCAGCATCTTAGCCGTGTCGTTGCGCCGATAAGAAGCAAATCTGTCCAATAAGAGGCGTCTATTTACGCCATACCGGGGAAGCCGCCCCTCACGGCATGGCTCTTGCCTGTCCGGCTCTGATAGCGGCCTGGGGCATGTGCAGGTCATCCAGGCGGCCACTAAACACCCGCTTCCACGCTCTTTCGCCAATTTATCAGCCCTCCACTTGGCTTGGTTGACAGCACTTCATCCCGTTCTCGGCGCTTTTGCTGTTTGAGCGAAGAGACATCGAGAGACATGATATCACACCGTCAACGCGAGCTGAACCTTGCCTCAATGACGATTCTCTGTTCTCACTGGACATGTCCTGGTGGGGGTTCCTCCACCCCGACACTTGGGACCCTGGTCACATCGCGTTGTGGCTACAATCTCTTCAACCTACTACACGGTCCCGAACCATGTCTCTTGGAGTGACCTGGAGTGTCGGTGGCAATCTGCTCGAGTTCGGATTGCTGTTCAGTGACTGCTCTGCTGGGTCTTCAATGGGTGTTTGTCTGCTTCTTCATGGCCATCATGGCACAAAAACTACACTGCTCTTCAAGAGCTGACGACCACTTACCCAAAACGCTATAGGTGCACCTCCCATGCGGAGGGATCGCCCATCCTTCGTTCGACAATCCACACCGAGTGGCCGGCGGCGATGGTCCCAGCGCGGTTCATCGGGTAGCTATCTGCAACGGCCAGGTCTGGTCTGGGGATGGATGGCCAGACTGATAGCGGCGGCTGATAACCTTCTCCATCAGATGGGGTCCCGTCTTGTCTCCCCTTGCTCCGCGGCACTCGACCATCAAGCCATAAATACCGGCCAGCGCCCTCCACATTCAGACGACCAAGACACTGAGACAGTGGAGAACCTCCAACCGGTCACTTCTTTGACAAGCAATCCCTTACACCCTTCTCTTCTTGGTGACACTGGATCTCATCCCAATCTACCCATCTCTCGTGTCACCTGCACGTCATCACCCCTCCTCCAAGGCAGACCCTTCTTCTTGTGGTTTTAAGCTTTTTCTAGAACTCTTTTCGCTGCAGTTTTGTCTGCACCCTCCTCTAGATTGCTTCCAGCCTCATATTCTCTGTTTTATCCCTCCAACTCGTTTTGTCGTCATGGCGACTGGCTCTCGAGCTAAGTACTGGGCTGATAGGCTCGCCGTCGAGTCGGAACCCGGCTTGACGAGCACCCAGCTTATGGTATGAAGATATTTCAAACCTTTGCGTTCCTAAATGGGGCGTAAACAGGTTCAATTGACGAGACCGAGCTGTACTGAACTCTTATGCAGCTCACCAACCACGATCTGAAACCGGTCGAGAAGGAACGCCGTCAATGGGGCGCCTGGAACTTTGTCGGCTTCTGGATCGCCGATTCCTTCAACATCAACACTTGGATGATCTCTTCGTCCATGATTGTTGCTGGCCTCTCGTGGTGGCAGGCATGGCTGTGTGTCTGGATCGGCTATAGCATCACTGGTATTTTCGTCGCCATGAATGCTCGTGTCGGTGCCATGTACCACATTGGTTTCCCAGTTGCTAACAGAGCTGCCTTTGGTATCTGGGGAAGTTTTGTGGCCTGTCCTGAACCGTGCCGCTATGGGTATGCTCAATCTTGTTTCTGTTTCGCCGCTCGTCACTAATACCATGGATAGCCTGCGTTTGGTACGGAGTCCAGAGTTACATTGGAGGCAACTGTGTCTATCTCATGATCCGTTCCATCTGGAAGTCTTACGCGGACATTCCCAACACCTTCAGCAAAGACTCGGGAACGACCACAGCCAATTTCGTCTCCTTCTTCCTCTTCTGGGTCGGCTCGCTCCCCGCAATCTGGTTCCCCGTCCACAAGATCCGACATCTTTTCACTGTCAAGGCATATGTGGTCCCTGTTGCTGGAATTGCTTTCCTTGCTTGGACTATTTCTAAGGCTGGCGGCATTGGTCCTATTGTGAAGACATCCAACAAGGTCCATGGTAGCGAGTTGGCATGGCAGATTGTTAAAGGCATCATGTCCTCTATTGCCAACTTTGCGACCCTCATCGTCAACGGTAGCGACTTTTCTCGTTTTGCCCGCAAGCCCAGAGATGCGCTCTGGTCCCAGCTCATCACCATCCCGATCGGCTTCGCCCTCACTTCCTTCATCGGCATCATCGTCTCATCGGCATCTTCCGTCATGTACAGTGAGCCTATCTGGAATCCCCTTAACTTGCTTGACAAGTTCATCGACGACGGTAGCTCCGCTGAGCGTTTTGGAGTCTTTGTCATTGCCATGGCCTTCACCCTTGCGCAGCTTGGTACCAACATCGCCGCCAACTCCGTCTCTGCTGGTACTGACATGACGGCTCTGCTTCCTCGATGGATCGATATCCGCCGCGGAGGATACATCTGTGCAGTCATTGGTTTCGCCATCTGCCCTTGGCAACTGCTCAAGGACAGCAACCAGTTTACCACTTATCTTTCCGCCTACAGTGTGTTCCTTAGCTCCATCGCTGGAGTCATGGTATCCGACTATTACCTCGTGCGAAAGGGGTATCTCGAGCTCAAGGAACTCTATGATGGTCGCAAGGAGGGACCTTACTACTACACCTTCGGCATCCATTGGCGCGGATATGCCGCCTACATTGCGGGCATTCTGATCAACGTTGTCGGTTTCGCCGGTGCCGTCGGCCAGACCGTGCCCAAGGGAGCTACCTATATCTACAACGTCAACTACTTCTGCGGCTTCCTGGTCTCGCTCAGCGTGTACTGGAGCTTGTGCAAGATTTTCCCGATCCCCGCGACGAGCAGCCGCTGGATGGAGGTTGGCGACGAGATTGACGACCTGCGAGTTGGCTATGACACTGGAAGCCAGAATTACGACGAAGAGCATGTTACGGGCCCAGTGCCTAAGGTGGCTGATGATATGAAACATTTCTGAGTTATGGTGCATGAGCGTGATGATTGGAAGAGGTTATATGAGCGATGTCTATCGTTAGAATGATTTAGTTGAAGGATATCCCGTTTTGTTGGCTAAGAGCCCTTGAACCTTATTTGTCCCATGACTTGGCGTGTTTTTTTTGTTTTGGTGTGCATCCTGAGCACCGTTGTTTCCTGCGCCCCTCGATTTGCTAGACATACAGGGCACCCCATGCAGAAGATGGGTTAGGTGTACATGCAAGAACTATTCACACAGAGTTAGTCTCTACTTGTGGGGCTTGTGACTGTACAAGAAGCCCATAGAGCAAGAGGAAGCATCTTATGCTTAGGAGTATCTAGACAGGTAGTCATAATGAAAGCCTATGCTATAATTGAAAGATCGACTCGGGCAACTGTAGTCTTCTTGGGATTATTTAATTCTTCCCCTTAACCTGATGGCCCAGCCACACTTCTCTCCATGGTTCCTTCATGGCTCAAGATGGTACAGCACGCTAGGGTATGTGGCGCCATGTCTGAGAGCAAGTATCCACCATGGCGCACTCCGCGGCCTCTTAACCATTTTTTAATCAGCCGATCCCCAAGCCCCGTTGGCTCAGTGGTAAAGCGTATCACTAGTAATTCAACGACATGATAAGATCACTGGTTCGATTCCAGTACGGGGCATCACAATCACCAAGCGATCAGATGAATCTGATCGCGCTCTTTTTGCGCTTCTATGTCAATAGTTGGTGATGCTTTGTGGTGGTGTTGAGGCTTGGTTGCCTTTTTTTGTGTTGCATTGGAACGGCCCGGCACGTGCGACCTTATCTGGCTTAAGGTTGGTGCGGGATGACGTTGGGCCGCAGGGTGGTTGGGTGCTCCTTGTCAGTGTTCTTATGATCGGGAACACCGGAACGGAGACAAATGGACTTATACTGGTCTTGAATTCCGTGGTGAGGGTCTAGTTATGTTGCTAACGAGTGCTATCATAGGTAAAAATAATTCCTTTCAGCCCCTATCCATACGTTGTACTTGCGTTGCTTCTTTTCATCTGCTCCTCTGACACCATTGACATTGATTCCCTTTTTATATCGGTGACTTCCATATTTGATATAAAAGGTTATCTGGCGAGGGCCAAGAGATGGGTGCTCATTGTTTCCGTGACAATAACATCGCTGTATTCGGCCATGTACTCAACCCCAAAGGCCTTAGCGATCATATTGGCCATCAACGAGATACTGACTTTCCCTGGATCATCTGACCACAAATTGCCTTTTAGGGTCGATCCTGTCGCCCCAAGCTCCCAGCTTAAACCGATGTGACTAAGATTACCCAGTCTGCCCTGGTTCTTGCTGTTTTCGACAATACCTCGGCTCTGGTCAACAGTTATCATCTATTGCGCACCGTAGGCGAATGTGTGTCACAGAGGCTGGCTCGGGCCCCAGCTCCTCTCTCAGATCCATATGAAAAATAGTTCTGGGGTAGTCTATAATAATTGCCCACTATATATAGCATTTGGTGCTCTTAATCAGCTTAGAAGAGAGTGCTGACCGCAATGCTTTTTGCCGCCGACGATGCCGTGATTGGCAGGATTAGTCGAAGTGCCTTCTTAGAAGTGGTTTATATACTGGGCATATGATCGAAGCTCGTGAGTTCAACTCCCCAGGCGGTGCATATTGGGAGCATCGACAGTAAGGGAGAACAAGAAGTCTTGGATGTCTTGCCAACAGCTGCGCCTGGTCCCATATCAACATTGATCCCGGAGCCCTCATCTGTGTTTTACAGCCTTCATGATCAATATCGCAGCCCCAACGCCACCGACTGAAATTGCAGATTTGTGGTTATAAGTGCGACGCAAAGTTGTGTATGCAAGCTCTGCTCCTGCCGACTGATGAAGCCATCTCTGCGGTAGAACGACAATGATAGAAGGGCGATGTTGCTCATATCGTGGTGGGAGCCGGTTCCTAGGCAATGAGGACCACTGCCCCCAACCTAACTCGCACAGATCATCAAATCTTGGATGACGTCCTTTTGTAGCCCCTTTATATATGGTGGGTTCATGCACGTGCGGTGTGGCTAACTTCTGGTTGGGGATCATAGATGACCACCACAAACCCTTTCCCGCTGCTCTTTTTGATCAGCAACACGCTCCACGCATGTCAGTTCTGAGTATATATCTCCGTGTTAGCAACAAATGGGCTGTGAGAACAGTCACAATGTGCTCTTCCCCCCTTGGAAAAGACAGCAAACCACTGAGAGGGAGGAACGAGGAGCTCTGTTTCCGACGCCATACCCTCTTTTCATTTGCTCTTTATTGGCTTCGAATGCGTTCTTGACTAGGAGACCAATCAGCTCCGATGCCAACTTGTCCAGCCCGAGATGCGCGATCTCGAGTGCTATATATAATGATAGGTAAGTGGCAGAGTAGAACCGATGCAAAAAGGATCGTACGTGGAGAAGTAGGCATAGGCGATACACCACCACAACAGGAGCCAGAAGGCTCTCAACTTGGATCAATGCTTCTCTTTTATTGGTAAAGCTGAGCGTTGTGATAGTTTTTGAAACAGGCTCTGCATGTGATAGTATAGGTTCAGATGTTTATTCGGAGGAGGAGCCATCATGGAACTCCTTCTCCCTTCTGAAAGAGGTAACTCAGGAAAGGCCAGCTTACCCAGAAATCACAACCGAGTGCTGATTTGCGTGTTGGGTATATCTAGAGGTAGCACATCAAGAGTGTGCGAAGTCGAGGATACTGAAGTGAAGACTTTCACGATCGCCTCACATTCAGGGAGTGATGAAACCTTATCACTTAGCCCACATAGTAAACTACTGGATCCGTCGAGGAACCGAAGAAATTTCTTCTTCTCACGGGCTACCTTCGGTCAATCTCAGGGGTTGGATGCGCGAGGCTCCGAGGAGAAAGTCCTGTTGCTGTCTGAATGACGATAAGGATCGACATCGAGTAGATCGAGGCAACTTGGCTTGTTCCTTCAAAGCGTCCGATTCAATCTTGGCAGTAGGTGTATATATAATGGAATATTCAACTGGCTTGAGTCGGTCCTCGATTTTTAGCTCTTGGAAGTTTGTTGAGGCGTGTCGTGGAGAGCTTGCAATCCTTATAGTATCGAAGTGTTTGGCTAGGTGGTTTCTAGAACGGTCCTGCCATGAATGCCAGGCCGAGATACCAGGAGGCTTCCTCATCCTGGGTCATTGGTATATATATATTCATTGATGAGAACCAATGACTCTCGGGCAACTTCCACCGCTTCTTGCCATGCGGTCTGAAGTTGGAGGTGGTATATAAATGTTCTTGGGGATGCGCAGAAGACGCAAGAGCCTGTCGTGGGCCGCTGATGGTGAAGATGAGCTCGTGTCTTCGTAGCAAATTGTGCAATTAAGGACATAAGATGCCAGGGACACGACAGGCTCAAGAAAACTGTTGCAAAGAGCAAGCCTAAGGATATCCATTGCCAAGAAAGAGCTCCCTCTAATAGGCGTAGAAGGAGAAAAGAGCCCGTGTCTAGAGTGGGAGAAGTATATACGGAGATAGCGAAGAATTGCATTCCACGCTCGGCAAGCCCAATTTGAGCAGTTTCCAGAACGCCAAGGAGACAGTGGTGACTTGAGCAGTGGCTCATTCTGAGACGAGCCTTGACTGCTGATGGCCGTTGCGCAAAGCAGGCCGGCTCAGGCCCGCGGCTTGGTCGTTGGAAGGATGAAGTTCCTTGTGACCATTAAAGACATCGAGATTGGGCTTGTGATACGAAAGGTAAAAATTGAAAATATACATAGGGTAATGCGTTTATGCAGGGCTTTTGACAAGCGAGCCAAGTCACATTGATGTCCTTAGGGAGCCGACAACAAGTCGAGTTATCCCGCATAGGGCTGCAGAAGAGTGTCTACTATAATAGAGTGGTCGTCATATGAAGCGCAGGAGAGAAGGGCGAGCTCAGGTTCCGGTAATAGAGATCCGGATACGAATAACGAGCTTCGAAAAGTAAAGGGATCAGTAGACGTTCTCGGCGATGAAGTAAATCGATATATCATAACCATAACTCTTCGAGATCAAGGTGCGAAGTGCGTCGGTAACTAAGGAAGATATAAAGGAAAAGTTATACCGCGATATTATAAAGTAAGAGGAAAGATAAAATAATTATATTGTTTAAGCCATATAGGAGTTTAGAAAAACGAAGACAGATTTGTGTCATCTATGATGAGTTCTCGGAACTCACCAGTAGGAAGAGATATGAATGCTTGTGTGTAACCGAAAGGGGGGTTTCGCGCAAGTTTATATTCAAGGATGATAATCGTCGTCACCAAACAAATGGAATTCTCTCCATGCATCAAAGGGGCCCGGAGGATGAACAAGGTTGAGACATGTTGCAAGGACTCAGTGAACCTGGTTGCATTGACGCAAAGGCGCGTGTGTTCCAAGTTCCCACCGTCCCACCGTGTATATACTTGAGCTCCGGATTACCATGCGATGTAATCATGGTGAAGAATGCAGCCGTGATACTTTAGACGTGGAATGAAAAGGGGGAATGGTATAATATATTTGGTTGCAAATCATGGAGATCGTGCCAGGGAGGGAAGGCGGATTGGAAGGGGAAGACACGCAATATTTATGCCCACCAAGGTTGCTTAGCTCTTCTCCATCCAGTAATGTTTTTATTTTGTCTGATGCTATTCTTTGTTATGTTGATATGTGGTTTAGAAACATTCACCAACACGTTAACAAGCATCACCAACGACAGTTTGTCAAGCCATTTTCTAAACTCTTCTCTTCTACAACGCCACGCTCAGTACAATCTGCCCATAAACTCCTCCCCAGAAACAACTCCATGAAGAAAATCTCAGTCAAGCACGGTCTTTGAGTAAACAGCGACGCCGATCCAGGGGTGGCTGCGCCTGTACGCCCGTTGAGAAGCAAGCGCTGCAATAAGACAACTCCGGTAGACCGCTGCTCTCTAGAAAGGCGCCGCCGCCTAGTCTCTCTAGATTGCCATCCGTCCAAGGAAGCTACATCCTGTTCAATCTCGCTGGTATACAACCCCGAGCCTGCCTATCAGCGGGTTCGGTTTCAGGAAGTTGTACGACCCCGTCCATGGAAAACCTTGTCCAGCATGTCTCCTGCTGTCGCTCGATCGTCGGGGTTCTCACTTGCCATCTCTTGGAACATTTGAAGCCTCGGCCACATGGCCGCCTCCCCGACTGCTTTGAGTACTTGCTCAAGACTGCGCCTTGGCTTTCTCGGATAGCCGGCCGCATTCATAGCATACGCTGCAGTAACAAAGAGGGACCAGATGTCCATCTTGACCGTCTGGGGTTGCCCCGAGCCCGAATATATTTCGGGCGCCATGTACGGTTCGGCTGACGCTTCATAATACTGATATCTCTTGAGATTTCTTACATGGGAAACCCTAGACAGCATGTCGACCTCTCGCTTCAGTGAGGAGTATTCGTCAAAATGATTATGAGACCTCCTCATCCGTTTGAGAGCCAGATGCTCGCCAGTATTGACGTTGGCGACCTTCCAAACCTCGCCAAATGCTCCACTTCCGAGAGGCTCTCGGTTCGAGTATCTAATCCGGGCAAACGGGAGACATGACACGGAAGTCGGCGGTTCGTGTGCGATGGTGAGAGCATGGGAGGGATTGCCTACTCCGTTGTCGTTACGCTGATCATGCCAACGAATTTGGAATTGATACAGATCGTGAGCCGCTCCACCAATGCCAAACCGTAGGTTGATTTCCCGGTCGATAAGGACTCTGCGGTGAGGTTGTCCTGGATTGAAGGGCATCGCTGTCGACCCTAAAACCTGGGTCGAGTTGTCCAGTGATCGGTCTTGGAGCATTACCTCCTCCCTGTTGTCTTTGTGAAGCTCGAAAGAGCAATGTAAAGGCGAGATACCAGGATCATCGAATCTGATATGACCTTGGCGACCGAGAATGGCAAGAGTGTAGCGTGAGGTTGATGTGATATTGATCCCGATATCTAGCCCCTGAACTTTGACAGTCGGGTTGTTCTTGTCAAGAGGGAAAGACGAGACAAAACGGTCATTGTCCCGGTACGTGAGAATTCCTTCGGCCCTGGCATTCAGGGGCACGAGCGAAAACAAAGCTCGGGGATGGGGGTCACCGGGAGGCATGGTGAAGGACGATGTCTCCCATGAGAGTGCAAGAACAAACAAGTTTGACGAAAAAGGTAATGGTGGCAGGACATTTAACTTTTGAAAGACCACCATGAGCACCCAGCTTTTCTCCTTGAGTGCTTGTTGGGGCCAGAGGCCTCTCACCGCATTGCGCCTTTGCAAGATTTCTTTGTTCTTTCCGGTGGCGCGTTTGAGCCCCCCCTCTAAGCCCCCCTTCATTCTCTCACCGTTCTCAATTACGCAGGTAAGCGGCGTCTTGGCAAAATATTCTTTGTTTCTCCTCTGCTATACATTGCCTGGCTTCTGACCAACTTCGTTTGCCCAATCTGACATGTCTCATCAACATTGTGACCATGTCGTCGTCCCTCAGCAACACTCAGTCGTTCCCGGGCCTTGAAGCCCTTCAACAGCAACCAATCGACCCCCAACAGCCAGGGCCAGCTGAAACCACGCGGTCCCCAGTCTCCAGCCCCCAGGTCGACAATGAATTCGCGTGGGGGCGACACTGGGGGCGAACTTACGGATCAACGGCGTCCCACCAGTTCCACTCTCAAGCTAGACGGGAGCAAGACAAGCTCGAACGCCAGAGACGTGGTATGAAAGCAGGTAGAAGACAGACACAGCCATGGGATGACTCTTTCGATATTCGGAGCAACGCCTATAACAACGTTCGAAACAGTTGGATAGAACAGGGCATCTGGAGGAAAGTATGGGATGAAGCCTGGGCTAAGGAAAGAGATGTCGGATTGTCCGATCAATCCCCTCGCTCCCTCACACCGGAACCAACTAAATCGCAGCCAGGCTATCAATGGGGCCATGAGGACGGAGGCCCGCCGGCAGATCAAGAGTTCGGGCCGGATCCGTATCGAACTATTTACGTTGTTGGTGAACTGGGAATGTCTCCAGAAGAGTTTCATCAGCGACTGCCCAAATGGTATGTTCAAGGGTCACTGGATGGCCCCGATTACCCGATTCCGTATCCCAGGACTCGCAATTCTGAAGGATCTCGTCCCTACCGCCAGTTCTTGTATCAGATTGTCAAGGAGCGTGAGTGGATAAAAGATGAGATGGACTTTAAGATTCAGTTCCGCCCTTATAACGTCGATCTCGATTCCATGGCCTACGAAACTGTCAAGAACAACTGGATCAGGGATCGCATCTGGAAACCCGAGTGGAACGAGCTACCGGGGAGTACTTGGGCTCATGAAGATCCCCTCCAAGAACAGGATAAAGTGGAATATGTTGGCACTGTTGATGACTCGGGTGAACAGCCGAGCACTGTCTTTTATGGCCCGAGTAAACGGCCGAGCGAGCTCGTTGATGCCTGGTTGGGAATTCCAATCTCACAACGACGTGATCCCTTTTCTGGGCGACTGCTATATCCTGAAGTCACACAAGGCTGCACCGACGGCACAAGCAACCTGGAACAGGCTTCTAGGGACCAAAAGGGAACCGCCAATTCGCCGCAGGGGGGTACTCGGGGCAGCGAATTCTCCTTTGCCGCAACTCTTGGCCCCCAGGTGCAAGTCCAACCTCCTGGAAGCCATGGCGAGGCATCTAAGAGCGGCGGGAAATCGAAACTTGCCAGGGGGCAAAGCGATAGCCTTGACGAGCAGCCTCCAAAACGACCGAGGCATGCCCCTCAACACTCTGTTCCCTCTTCCCAGGAAGCATCGGATCCTGCTGGTAAAGACAAAGAATCCCTTGTCCCGAAAGGCGTCACCACAAAGGGTGAGCAGTTAGCCAAAGGGGAAACTGCAGGGGCTGCCTCCAATCCACGCCGTCCCAGACCACGAGCTTCCGACGCTGTGGCAGACCAGCAAGGGGATGTGTCGAACTCTGCGCAGACGAAGGGTGCAAAGCGGCACCGACCAAGGCGAGGTGATCAGCATGACACGCCGAGAAGTGCAAAGAGACAGAAGAAGAGTGGCAAGCATGGTCGAGGCAAAAAGTAGGGAGGCGGTATCAAGTGCAGAAGTGCGGAAGAGGTGGACTTTCAAGAGCTTTGCTCTTTGGAGAGGTGGGCTGATTCACGATGTCAGAAGTTTATCATCGTAAACCTGGGTTTTGGGGACTTATTCGTTTATTTCCTTGCTTTACAGTTTGTCATGTTTATCAGTTTAGTGAATTGATGAGTTGCAGTTTATCATACTTGGACACAAAGCGCAGTCTACCTAGGAGCCCCCAGTCATCAAACTAACACCGCCTTTACAGAACTGTTATCACTTCAAGTCTTGGTATACTTTGAGTAAGGCTACTCCCGAGCCACATGTAACTTTCCCAAAAAGACGAGCTGTCTATGATACCATCACGGGCTTTCTCGACAACGGGAGTATTCCAACATCAAAAAGACGGGCAAAGGGCAAAAAAACAAGCTTTGTAGGATCGCCTGCCCCGTACTGGAATCGAACCAGTGATCTTATCATTACTAGTGATACGCTTTACCACTGAGCCAACGGGGCTTTAGAGGTGATTCCTCGCTTGTTGAATGGCGGTTCGATGTTGGTGTTGATAAATCCCGCACTTGGTGGGGTAAGGGGCAAGCCCCTTTTCACACCACCTTCAGAGGAGACCAGAGCCATGATATGAAATTGACACTCAACGCAACGTCTTTGCTTGAAAGTAATGCTCATAACTTAGGTTTATCATCTATGAGTGAAAGCTCAATATGTTTTAAACGTTCTGAATGGTTGTCATTAACCACTGTATTAATTGCCAATGCTATCTACTCCAAGGCTCTATCTTTTCCCACATTGGAATACCCATGAGTTCCAACTATTATATCCGCCTTCAAATATCGATCCAAATGATTCTATCTATAACTTTTGAAATCCCGTCTTTGCCCTGCTTTCATGAATCATAACCTTGCAATGCCCCTGAAACAGATCCTACATAAGCAACCAAACTTTTGACCCAACAAACCATCGCTTTTCCTAAACAAAATCCTTGAGAACATCATGAATGCGAACAACTTTTACCTCCACCTCTACATCCTTCTTTTCAAGCGTTTCAGTACCCTTTCGCTCCTCTTCGTCTCGCTCGTTGACAGCCTCCTCGTTGATGCTCAACTGATCCGTGGGTGTGGCGAAAACAGAAGGGCTTTCAGTCTCGGAGAGATCAGACTCCAAATCATCCTTCTTGGATTTGGGCTTCTCGACATCTTCGCAACCGGCCTTTGGGAGCTTGATGAAAAAGTCCAGGATGAGAGCCAGGCATGCAAGACCGAAAGCAATCCAAAAGACGCCCTTGTGTTGGGCCTTCAGATCCCAACCCTTTGATTCAAACACACCAACCACCACGGCGATGATGGCGAGGAGGAATGCGCTGGCAAGGTATGAAGCAACAAAGATCAAGGCGCCGGCCAAGCCAAGGAGGTGGCGTGGTAGAGTCGAGGTCATGAAAACGTTGCCGATTGCTGAAAGGACTGAGATGCATGCTCCCTCAGCCATGAGGGCTGGGAATACCCAAGCCCAGTAGCTGGGGCTGTTGGGCATGAGGGCGAAAAGCAATATGGCGATGACCTTGGCCACTCCACAAAGGATGAGGATGATCTGGCCTGAGAGGATGTGGAGGAGGAGACCACTGGAGATGGACAAGATCATGCCACCAGCAGCCCATGGGGCAAACCACACCGAGGCAGTCATGGGGTCCTTTCCGAGAACAGACTTGATACTGTTTTTGTTAGTCAAAGACCATCGTATGGTGAAGGAGTCTTACTAAAAGTTGGCATAGAAGAGAAACACCGAGTAAACACCAAACTTCAAGGACAAGATGCCCAGCATCTTCTTCATGCCCTTGACCTGGAAGATCTCTGGTGGTACCAGCGGTGCAGAAGCCACCCAGCCCTCCACAAAGATGGCTGCAATAAGAAATACGCAGCCGACGACGAGAGTTGCGATGATGTGAGGCGCGGTCCAGCCATAGCGACGACTATCCGTGATGGCGTAGATGACCAGAAGAAGACCAGGGACCAATGTACCGATACCCCACCAGTCCATGGTATTGCCTCCCTTCCTAGCCTCAGCATAGTCACGGGGCGATGCCCAAAGTGAGATGCAAACGGCGGGAGCCAAGATCATGGTAATCAGCCAAAAGTACCAGCCCCAAGTAAGGTACTGCTGAACCATGCCTCCACACATGGTCCCAAGGAAGAACATGACCGGGACCATGGCACCATAGAGGCTGAACACGAAATT
The DNA here is from genome assembly GCF_023522795.1 of Fusarium solani. Lineage (NCBI taxonomy): Eukaryota > Fungi > Ascomycota > Sordariomycetes > Hypocreales > Nectriaceae > Fusarium > Fusarium solani. The sequence continues at coordinate 3,444,767 of NW_027072154.1, forward strand.
CTTCCGGGGACCTGGGCGATAGGTGCGTCCGATCAAGGACACGCCGGCGGGCAGAAAGGCTGCGGCTCCGAGACCCTGCATCGCGCGGCAGAAGACAAGCATGAAGAAGGTCTTGCTAAAGCCTGTGATGACAGACCAGGCGACAACCCATAGAATGCCCACGTGGAAGAGCAGATAGCCGCCAAACATGTCGACCAACCTAGCGCAGGGGAACAGGAACGAGCCGGCCACCAGAGTGATGACGCTGGAGAGCCATGTCTGAGAGTCCTGAGGGATGTTCAAGGCATCAGAGATTCCGGGAATAAGAATCTGAAAGCCGCCGACAAAGAATTCCTTCAAATTGTTAGCCAAGCTCTGCATATAGATGATGAGAAGCATACCGTGGCCGCAAGAGATGTCACCATGGACGCGACAAATGCCACCTCAGTCCATGTTGACTTGAATGCTTCAGGCCGCTGTCGTCCCAACCTCTCAAGGTCGAACTCTTCTGGGATCTCCTCAATGGCGATCCGAGTGTCTGGTTCTTTGGACTTGTTGTTGGGTACCATATCTCCAGGCGGGCTGCTATGTTAGAATGGCCGTAAACCCCTGAGGCTGGCAAACTGATCTGTCAGGGACCGGGAGAGAAAAGAAGAGCCGAAGCAGTGGATGATAGACTCAGGAATATTAAATATTACAAGAGAAATGTGCAACTATGCAGGTATCTGACGAGTTTGCGGAGGAGGAGAATAGCGTTTCGGAGAGTCCTTATTGTGAGACCGTTGAGAGACCGAGATGCTTAAGCTTCACTGATCCGTTGCTGATATCATCGTGATAATTGAGAGCCGCCGTTCCATCTCTTTATACTGTTTCCTATTCTGCTTGCTTTGGCCATGGCGTGGACCAGACTCGCGATATCGCAACACGTTGTGGGCATGCCATCTCGGTCTGGACGGACTTGACGATGCTTCCAAGAGCCGTGGAACGACTATTTCCAGGCCGTAGCGGTGAGATAAACGCAGAAGATGCTTTCTGCTTTCCTATTTTGGGGAGCTCCAGAGTCTGGCCTCGGGGCCATCTCCACCAGATGGCGACGCGTCGCCACAATGTGTCATATTAAGAAGATGGTGGGAGGAGCAAGGCGTCAATGTGTCATGGAAGCGAACCCAATAGAGGCAGGGGAATAACGGTGAAAGGGGAAGAGAAAAAATTGAACTATCGTGAAGTCCGTTGTCGCAATATTATGGTGGAGTTGCGGAGGAGCATGTGGAGGTAAATGGAAGGACGAGAAGTCAGGGCTCTGCCTCGTGGGCCAAGGAGACGATCACAAGCGCAAGCAAGCTTTGCTCAAGCTAACAAACTACCTTCATGCCAGTCAGTTCATTTGCAGACCAAGCCGGAGTTGATACGCCGAGGACGGGACGGGGGGAGTTGTGATAGCAGAGCCGCGCTGAGTAACGCCAGCCACAGCTGCGAACCATGGGCAGAGAGAGCCATCAAGGCCTGAACTAGTCATTGTCAGGCCTTGTTGTCCAGAGCCAAAAAGAAAAAGGCATCAAGCTCCTCATCGCAATTCTGGGTCCGGAGACGCGACGAGTGACAGCTGATTTCCTCTTTTGGCGTGGTTGTGTGCTCTGGCTGGACGGCCTGGGCACAGCCCACAATGACAAGCTTTCTGCGAGTTCTGATGGAAGGTTTATGATGCAGGTCCCGGAGCTTCGGCTGCACGGTATGTCGTTTCCTTTCCGCATTGGGGCAGGACGGCATCGGCCGTAGTCGGGATTTGGCGGAGGTCGAAGGCTGGTGCTGGTGCGAGGCGTGCCGTGCCAGAGGGTGTCGATGCTCGCCAGGCCAGGGCGTCCAGGTTGGATGGCAAGCAAGCAAGGGCTTGCATTGCTGCTGGCGTGTCGCCAACGTGGGGCGGCGGCTCTCAAAGAGGTTGCGGAGAGCTAGGCGACGAGCGAGGGGTGAGGCGAGACGGACGATACCTGGGATCGACTGGCATTGGTACGTTCTTAGTTGACGTGAGGTGATTACATACAACGTTATACATGATCGCATCGTGAGCCTCCATTGGAGTCGAGTCATGGGATCTGATGCGTGCCTGCACCTGCCCTAGAAAGGTGATAGGATAGGAAAAACGTGCCCGATCTTGGATCTTGGTTCATTGTGGTTGCGCCTGCCGTCTAAGGTCATCCATTCATTCCTTCTCCAACTTGAGGAAGGTTCTCTCCAAGACCAAAAATATTACCTGCCTGCCAACCTACCCCTCCACTTGTTCCCCTCTTCTTTCTCCCTCCACGTCTTCCACGACACGCTACCATTTCTTCTATCGTCATCATCATCGATTCTCTCTTTTGCATCATCCACCTCTTTCCCATCCTATCTCGTTCGTCTTTCTCCATCCGCGACCAGACCATCATGAACCTTCTGTAGTCTCGAGCCCCCTCGTTGCTCTCAACCGCTGTCCGCACCGAAAAGAGCCCGCCCTAGCTGTCTGGCTGCTCAGTCAGCGCCCGGCGCATGCCGCCAAGCAACACCAAACCGTGTCACAACTGCCGTCGTCGACGCCTGCGCTGCGACCGCTCGTGGCCGACATGCCACAAGTGCGCGGTCTCGGGGCAGGAATGCCTCGGGTATGGCAAGGTCTTCGTCTGGACACAAGGCATTGACTCGCAGGGCAATATCAACCCGCCGCCCGGTCGGAGGATACCCGATGATGGGGATGTTTCCGGTTCCTCCTCTCTCAGTGTTTCGCCGTCTCCTCCGGGCCAACAGCCGGGTCATGGCCTGCCCCGTCCCCAGCCTAGGCCAGATCCCAGCGACCAGCACCCACTGGCCCAGCTAGTCCAGCAGGCTAGAGAGCAAGCCGCCCAGCAGATGAACCGGCAACAGTCTCCCCAGGCCGACTCGCCCTTGCAACCACCGGGAGCTCTAACCGATCCACTGTTCCAGGACCTCGACCGCACCTCACGATACTATCTATCCCACTGTCAGTCCACCCAACAGTGGCGTTTCCCCCTCATCTCTGTCAGTCACGCTAACGCATGTGCCAGTTTCTGAGAGGGTCTGCAAAGATCTCGTGGTGCGAGACACACCCGAGGACAACCCGTTTCGCGAGCTTCTCCCCTTGACACGGAAACATCCACTTCTTCTGCAGATTCTCGTTGCGACATCAGCCCTTCATTGGTCCAACATCTTCCGCCGTGTCAGCGACATCCCTCCCGGCCTCTCGGATCCTGGTGGCTACCTCTCTCAGCTTAGATCGAGAGACCTCGTGACACGGCAAGCCCTCATTGATGCATTGACAGCCAAGCAAAAGGCCATGAGCCACCTTCGCGAGGTGCTTGACACCCTTGACCCTGCCGGCAGCGAGGTGGCTCTGGCCGCCATGCACTTCTTCATCAAGTTCGATCTGATTGATCTTGACAAGTCGGAGAACCAGAGCTGGAGGGCCCACCTCGAGGGCGCCACAAGTATCATGGCGCTGCTCAACCCAGATAGTAACACGGATGCATCCAGTAGGATGCTACGGGACCGTGTCATTACAGACAGCTTCATGTAAGTCCTTCATCCGAACACCACCAACACTGCTGACCCTTGTAGCTACAACATCCTGGGCTCGACCTTGACGTCGGGAGGTCTCGCTGCCCGTGTTGCTCGACAAGCTTTCCAGTTCCTGCCTGTAATGAAGCGGGTCGAGTTGACCAATTCCCTGTCATGTCCACCGGATATCCTGAATATCATCTTGACTGCATCTCAGCTGTCCCACCAGACGCCATGGACCGACCAGTCCCTTACAGCAGCCGATGAGGCGCTTGCCCTGATTGATCAAGCGCTTGCTGTCGACATTGGGGCATGGGCCGACTATCTCCGACAACACAATGTCACCATGGACCTCGAAAGCCGAGTGCACCTAGCGGCGGCACACAGGTCAGCCGCGTGTCTCTACATTCTACAAGCGCTGCCCTTGGTACGATCTATGAGGACGATTGACACGGACTTTCTCCTGCAAGACACGCTGAGCCACTTGGCTGCAATTGGCGAAGACGATGTTTACTATAAAGCTTCATCGTGGCCAACGTTTATTGCAGGAGCCGAGACGCGTGATCCAGAAAAGCGTACGTGGACTATGACACGGCTCTTGTCGATCTGGGACATTTGCCCATGGGGTTATCTCTTTACGGCCATTGAGATGCTCAAGGCGGCGTGGGCCATGCAGGATTCGCGGGGAACTGAGAGCGTCAACTGGTTACGTGATCTGCGAGGATTGGGGTTTGAAAATTTGATTGTTTGATTTCTATTCTGCGATTTGTTGTTGGTGGATTCTGGTTCCAGTCCAGATGCTGCAGCGGGTTGGTCATTACATGTTTGGACATCTAAGAGAGCGAGAAGACAAAAGTTTGTGCTTTTGCGGTCAGCACCCATGACTACCGGCCCCGTGCCACGGAGCATCTACTAGTGATAGATAGAAGGGCCTAATTTAGCCATAATCGTAGCGTAATACTAGACAAGGAAAGGTTTCCCCGTTGTTGACTCGCTCACAGCCGAGACTATCCCAATCTAGCCTCGAGTGCTACTCGACAGAAATTTGCATCTCACGATGGCTTCAAAAAGACGGTGTCCCCACTGACACTTCTTCTCCGCGACCCCCACCTCTTGCTTCACATGGTCTGCTCTAGCGTGGAAGCTGTTGCTCTAGCCTGGAATCTGGAACTTCTCCATACATGTACGGAGCTGCCCGTGGCCGTTGTCCTTTGGGTCTTTGATGATTCCCCGGCATGCTGGGTCTCGATCGAGGACGATTGCCTGCCGCATTGGCCCAGCTGCAGCTCTGATTTGCCCCGGCGGTGACACCTCAGGGTCCTCCCCTCACTCCGGCCCCACAGGAGAGGAATATGCAAGCCCAGGCAAGGGCCTGCAGCTTGTCAAATGTGGTGATTCGACAAGAAATCTCGGCCGAGAACACCTGACACACTCTGGCCGCACGTTTCGCTTTCGTGTGTCTGACCGACGTTGCGCACGTGTATCACAAGGCACCCTCTCCCTCGCCGTAGCACCGCCTCCAAAGCCAAGATTCCTCTTTCCTCCTCAAGCACGACAAGGGGGGAGGTGTGTGTGCGCCGGGCTCTACCGTAGATCCGGGTGGTGTGCTTGCCGGTGTGGTAGCCCGCCTGCCCTGCCCCCCATTTTGCAGCGCGGCTACTGTCTGCTGGCCCCTTTGACATCTGCCGGACCAGTCGCCTTGCTGGAACAGAGGGGACGGCCTGGCGATCATTTCGGTTAGACAAACTGACTTGTCTCAAATGGACAAAACACCAAAAAAAGGGAGCCTGAGAGACATCGTGACATTCAAGCTACGTACCCTAAAAGTCCCCGTCGCTTAAAGACTTCCCTTTCCGGATACGGCCAATGACATCCCACATGGCCGCCTAAAAATAATACTACCTTCCTAATCCTTAGGATATTGCACGTTGACAGCGCATCAACAAAAATAAACCTTAAACCTAAATTTGGACGACAAGCGACGACACAACGGGATATTAAATTAATTGACAACGATGCAAAAAGAAAGGTCTCAGAGGGAGTCGAACCCTCGCTGGCGGAATCAGAATCCGCAGTCATAACCGTTAGACCATGAAACCGGGGATTTCTGGCTGCCAACTTTTAACTTGCAATTATGTTTGCAAGACACGGAACTGGAATCAGCCATCTGAGCAGCTACCCAAGCCGTTTTGCAAATAGGAACTTGTCAATATTGTGACTATCAGGCTCATTAGATTCTCCGATACCAAGATCCTTCATGACCAAGTTTGAATGGCGTTAGAAGGTTGATTTGTTAAGTTGTGGCTAACAGCTGTGAAGCCCATTCCACCCTATACCAGAACCCTTCATATCCAAAGTGAACAATACTTAGCTGATTCCCTTATCAAGTCTTGCAAACAGTTGCAGAATGTCTTTAAAATATTAAAAATACCTGCCTAGTATGGTAGGAAAGGTGAGTTTGAGATAATCTTCATAGAAAGCTGGCTGTGAACACCACGGACAAGAAGTACAAGGACCATGTTCCAAAAGTTAACCCAGGCACCGATGGGTTACAAATGATCTCTCTCCGCAGCACGTAGTCGATATCGGGCACAGCCACAAGGTAGTTGGGCACCCTTGGGGGCACAAATGACAGATCAACAAGTCTAAATGGGGGTCGTGTTCAAGCACGCATGGAACAGTTGGCGCTAATGGGAGTCGTAGCCGAGACTGAGTATTCTGCCGAAGACAGCAAGGGAGAAGGACATACATAGCCCAACACAACGTCGATGATAACAATGAGAACTGACGAGGATGGCTATAACAAAACAGGCAGGTGTAGCGATTCACGGTGACCGAAAAAAGTCGGCATAGCAACCGAATTATAGATCTCAGATCGCAAAAGGCCCAATCGCATCTTCCCGAGTAGCCAAGCCTCCCCCGTGTGCAACTCCCAAGAGTAAGAAAAACTTGGAGCTGAGGTTTCGGGTTTCGAGGTGTTTCGGTGGTGATGGAGTCACCGAATGGAAACTCTCGTTCCGAGCGCTAACACAAGTATCGAAGCCCAGCGTAGATCTTTTGTTTCTAGAAGATCGGCAAAATGAAACCCTCAGGAGTCCAATCGCATTTAGAGGAGGGCGGCCAAGAGTTGCCTGAAACTTGCAGGGTAACGAGAGGTTGAAACCACAGAAGTGGCTGGCTTGAACTGACTTGCAAGAGAAGAATAAAATTTATTAAAAATATCCTTAGAGTAAGAAAGACTTTAGAAAGTGATTATTATCAAAATTGAATTGTTTAATATGCAAGAAAGACTCAATTTGGCGGTCCTCACAGTACTCCTCCAACCACATGTGTGCTTTGACCTTCAAAAACCACCGAGTTCAAGTTTCGAATCACGTCCGTGATTGGGGCGCCGTCTCCAGCCTGACCAAAACACGAAACCAAAACTTCGAAACCTGAACCGCACCAGTACATGCTCAGCCTCAACGGACAGACATCAACCAGAGCAGCAACACCTGAAGCTGCTGCTGGGCTAGTCTGCTTCACAGATGCCCTCTTTTTTTTTTCTTTCGCGACGGCCTCCAAATTGGGACTTCATGATGCACGGAGATTTAGTCGACATGTGAGCCTTGGAAAGGTATATAAGAAGAGAAGATCTTTGCAATGTGATCATCAATTCAACTGCAAGCCAGTCTTCTCTGTTCTACTCTTCTCCATCATCTACATTCAACGCCCTGGAGGCAACTCATTCTATACCCTATTCACTGTAATACCTCTTTTCAAAAACCTCAAGACCTTCAAGATGCGTTTCTTCACCGTCTCCGTTCTTGCCACCGCCGTCTCAGCCCACGGCGTGGTCATGTCTGTTGAGGGTGCCAACGGTGTCTCCATGCCCGGTCTGAGCAGTATGTCTTATTCCCCTTCACTCGAAAGGTCTACTAACACAAGCAAGTCGCGGATGGAACTCCTCGTGATTGCTCCAGCAACAGGTGCGGCTCTCAGGCCGACACTTCCATCATCCGTGACCGCGAGATTCGCAGCGGTGAAGCCAGTGCCCTTGGCCGGACCCAGGGCAATGGTCCCGTTGATGCTTCCGTCATGATCTCCAACTTCCTTGGTACTGGCGGCAACGTCCCAACCAACAATGGCTCCTCCGAGAGCGTGGGAGTTGAGGATAACTTGTCCAACCTACCTGGCGCGCGAAAGCACCGCCGACAGCTTGGAAACCTCCTGGGCGGTCTCTTTGGAGGTGGTGCCGCAGGAAGGGGCGGCGACAAGAATGATGGTCCCCCCGAGGCTCGTGTTGCAGCCACTGCCGGCGACGGTGCTTCCTCTGGCCTTCCCACCGCGTCGGATGATGGTGAAGTGACACTCACCTATAGACAGGTATGTTTTCCTCACTCGAGGTATCTCCAGCCACTAACACCTGCAGGTCAACCAAGATGGCGCTGGACCCATGACCGCTGACATCGATGCTACATCTGGCGGCACCGACCCTGATGCCTTCCAGTCGGCCGAGGTCACCCAAGACGTCCCCGGACTCGGTATCCAGGGCCTGTCTCTGGCCACAAACACCGACTTCCCCCTCAAGGTGCGCATGCCCGAGGGAATGACCTGCGAGGGTAGCGTTGGAGGCGCCGAGAATGTCTGCATCGTCCGTGTTCGCAACGGCGCGGCTGCTGGTCCCTTTGGAGGTTCTGGTGCCTTCACGCAGTCTGCTGCTGCGCGCAAGCGAGCCTTTGCCTACCGTCTCAAGAAGCGCATGGAGATTGCCCGCAAGAACTAGGCGCCTATCTAGCGTGTCGTGTAGGGGAGGGTTGGACAAGTCCTATCGGACATCCATGTATGTGCTACAGAGGCCCATAGCGTATAAGCACCTACTTCGGCCATTGATGCGTCTCTGCGCTCCATCTTAAGCATCTGGCATCTTGTCATTGTCATCAAGTCAGAAGGATGGGAAGAGAAAGAGGGGAGGCCAGGCACACAGGGCACGGGGTTGGCTATGACACGGCCAGAACCATGGTATCATGTATGGAATCTGGAGCAGCCAGGAGAACGGAGTACGGTCAATGGAAATAGAAGAATAGTTGGAAAGATGTCATATGGACCGAATGAGAGTAAGATTAAGAATGTATCCACGCATACCTCGTGAATGCTATAGAAGACGCCGGCCATGCACCTTGGTCATGAAATCGTTAAAAGTAAACCAATACCAGAGCGCCATTCCGGAAAAGCTTTAGACCCTAGCTGACGAGTGGGAAAAGAAAAGGAAACGTAAGGGAGCAGTGCCTGGCCTAGGGTCACGCAACAAAGAGCTGCGGTCCCGTGGAGGAAGAACAAAAAAGGAACATGATACCATTCGAGTAGAAGGTGAGGGCGGCAACGTGCGTGGCCATATATGGCCTACCAACGACGGCTGTTCAAGACTTAGCTAGTGATGCTTCACGACGCTTTGGTGGCTTACCTGTATGCAGAGTCGAGCTTCGTTTGACGACGTTTGGGCTTGCTGCCCCCAGACGGCTTTCGCTTTGGTGTTTCCTCGGGAGTCTTGGCCTTGATATCTCGTCCCAGCAGCTCGGCTTCCAACGAGTCCAACCCGGATGAGGCGTTGGACACTGACCGTGAAGCCGGGGTATGAGTACGTGTTCGACTGCGACCACGGCTGCGGTCTCTGCTTCGACCCCTGCTGCCATCTCGACTCCGATCTCGATGGTAAGATGTTGTTCTTTCGGGAGATCGTCGATCTCGTTCACGAGCCTCCGTTCCTCGATGTCCGGAACTGTCCCGACGTGATCTGCGCTTGACCCCCTGCCTATCCCACCGACTGGAATCCCCGTCGTTTGATCCTTTGCGGCTGGGGTTAGGAGCACTCCGGGATCTCTGTCTCTTGAGAGGTCGCTCGGCACGGTCATTGTCACTAGAATGGCCACGTTTGGAGCGTTGCTCATGGACCTCCCCACTCTCGGAGCTTTCACTCCGCACTGCTTCAGGGCCCTTTGGTGGAAACTCAGCTGGGAGCCCAGATACCGCTTCTCCGCTGGGGAGCTTGCCATCTCGCACAAATGCTGGGTCGAATTCGATCGATGGCCAATACGGCGTCTCATGTATCGGCTTGACATACTCCTCGATATTGTCAGCCTGGACATAGTCCGATTCGATGCATTTTGCATCCCACTTTCTTGGAAGAAGCACCTCGTCATTGTACTCTGCAGGCAGAGGCTTGCCCACTTCATCTGGTGGATGTGCCGTTTCTAGTTCTTTGAAGGCTGTCTTCTCATCCCATTCCAGGTCATCTGTGTCAGTGGCATTGTTGGGTGTCGTGTCAGGTACTACTTGTGGTGCAACAGTTTTCGAGACCTCGGTGTCAGGCTTCTTCGTTTCAACCTTCTCAATGGGTGTGCTCGACTCTTGCTTAGCGGCGGGTTGTGCTGTTTGCTCCTGTTTCGGTGATGGGGTTGGTTTCGGAAGATTTGGAGCTTTTGTTTCAGGTCTTTGGGGATTTTCGCGAGGTTTTTGCTCCAGTTGCCGCTCCGGTTGCCGAGGATGAGGCTGATTCTTCTTCTGCCGGTTATCATGGTTACGGTTGTGGCGCTCATGTCTTCGTCTATTCCGGTGATCACGAGAGTGGTCAGGGAAATCACGGCGACGACCAGGCTGAGGTGGTTTCGGAGGGAGGGATGGCTTGGGAGGAAGAGATGGTGGCAGGGGAAGCGTCGAGACTGTGTTTGGGCGTGGTATAGGTGGTGATCCTGATGCCCGGCTGGGCTGTGGTGTGGGAGGTGGTCCTGGAGATGGGCCTGGCCTGGGAGGTGGAGGATGTCCATACCCAGGTGGTGCACTGTGAGGAGGGAAGGGAGGGGATACGGAGGCGCATGCTGCCCGTATGGCGGGGGCGTGGGCGGAGGATATGACTGATATGGTGGGTGCGAGCTGTAGGGCGCATGGTCTTGACGGGGAGTTGGGGGAGGACCGTATGGCCGTGAGTATGAGGGTGGTGGTCCCGGCGGCTGAGTTGGTTGAGGTGGCGGAGGAGGGCCATATGGTGCAGGTGGACCAGGAGGAGGTGGGAGACCTGGAGGCGGACCGCCGTATGAGGGCGGAGGGTATGAGTGCGAGTAACCCGGAGGTGCGTAGCCAGGCGCATAACCGGGAGCTGCAGATCCATATGGAGGGTACTGGGGAGGATAGGAGGGAGCTCCGGGGTAAGGCGCAGACGGAGGACCATAGCCGGGCGGAGGCCCGTATCTGGTCACAACTGACCCTGGAGCTGGAGTAGGGGCGTACTTGGTGATAATGGGCCCCTTGGACTTTTTCGAACCTCCATGTTGCTCCTTGTGGCCCCCTTGACCCGAAGTATTGGCATTCCTCCAAGCCGCGAGACCTCTGCAGGATAGTTAGCAGCGTACAGCCGCTGTGACCAGACTTTAGACCACTTACGCTGGAGTTTCTCGAGTAGGCTCTGGGCATGCGATAGCCCAATGGCCCGAGGTGCCGCAGTTATAGCAGCGAGCCTCGTCTGGCCGTGTCTGGCCTGGGGCCGAGTCGGGCATGATGGGTGATGTAACTCGACGTACCAGGAAGCGAAAGCAGTTAAGGGAAGCGAATTTCCGGGGAGAAAGAAATGCTATGCCCGAAATTCAACCAAGGTGGTGGCGTCTATAATACAGGCGGATGGATGGCAAAGAGAAAGCGACGACAGCCTCGTCAGCGAGTTGGTCGGGCGCGAGGACGGTTTCCGCGCCGGACGTCGACAGGACAAGAGCTGGGCGGGCGGTCTGATCTGAGGCCAGTCTCATGTGACGCTGTGATAGGTTGCACAACAGAGTCCTCGGCGTGACTGGAGAGCAGCAGCAGCAATAATAGTCGAGGAGCGAGGGCGTTGGGATACTACAGCCCAAGCTTGCCAACAACGATAGCGCGCGGACGCGACATCCAATGCGAAAGGACCCCCTCGGCGGAACCTGCACGGGCTTGCTTGCGGGGGAAACGCTCAGAGGGGCCTCATCCGGTTGATCCTTGGAGGGCTCAGGGTGATTCTATTGAAGCCCTCGGGTCGGTGAAGAGGCGGATTCCGTTGCAGCCTGAGTAACAGAGATGGCGATGCCACTCATTGGGTCGTCGAGATCCGATGCTGAGGTTGTCGCGTGCGCACGGACCAGGCCCCTGCCGAGTCAGAGTAAAACGAAACAATGCATAAGGTACGATAAAATAAACTTCAGGCATCTCGAGGGAGACACTCTTTTTCCGAGCCTTATCTTTGACATGATCGTAATTTCGCTTTTTGGTAAGCAAACACGTTGGAAAGCCAAATTATTTTAATTTGTTTGAATGCGCACGAACAACACCTTTGGTTTGCTATATCGAATTTGAGTTGGGCACCTACCTAAACTGGAATACAGTGAAGGACAGTTCGCTTACTACGTACCCAAACGATGCGCCCGTATACATTACAGCAGTTAAACCTCGTTCGAGACTGTTTGCGCTCACAGCCCCCGTTGGCATATACTACTAATAGATCTATCACGATTCAGTACCACATGGAGCAGCAATATGACACAGCTTTGCAAACACTCAACAATAAGGGCAGACGCCGTCCTACCTATAGCATCACAACCAAAGCAGGAAAGTCTTATGAAACAAGACTGACTTGACCCCCATCTGGGCCCATAGTCTACAATATCCCACCTGTCACCTATCACTTTGATTTACCCGGAATTATCCGTCGAGGCGGATCTCCTGTAGGCATCGGGCTTCAGTCCGGGGTTCCGCTCTCGACACGCCATCCGAACCACCACCGCCGGCCATGACCCCGGAGCTTTGTCTGAATGAAGGCTCCTACAAGCTGCACATGTTTCAAAACCTCCAACCTTCCAGTTTTGACTTGATAGATCGTCACCCCTTTTTGCCGTTACTGATCCTAGGAGGACCTGAGATTGAGCTCTGTAGTCCAGTCAAGCATGATATGACATCTTGAGATATCTATGCTTCCTGGCATCCACATCATCTTCAAGGTTAATTATCACCGTGATGAAACTCCTGCATCTGTCCCCACCCGGTATCCATTCATACGACCATCATCATGTTACTTCAACTCCGAGAGGTCCGCATTCATACATAGCCGAGGCGTCACAAGAGATGGGTATATAAACACATGAAGCGCTGCCATGGGCGAGGTTCGGCCTCATCTTCCTTGCCTATACGTCTGGGACAGGTCAGGTCGCCAGCATGAGGACCTCCATCTTTTTTGCCTGCCTTCTGGCAGCTTCCGTCTCTGCCACGATCAACCCTGGGACCCTGGTCACCATCTCCTCAGCAGTCGACGTCAACAGCCAGTCGGCGTGGTGGAATCCCCTCGATGAGTTCAACGGCTATCAATGGTTGACCTATCTGCGAAATCCTCTGGAGGGATCGAAAGCCAATCATAATGTTATGGTTGTTCGTCGTGCTCAGGCAAACGGTGCTATTTCGCGGGACTGTCTGAAGACCTCGAGTGGAGAGTGCTCCGAGTTCCTCGACGACAATGGCCACAACACTCCTAGCATCGCTGTTGATGGAGACGGCTATGTCCACGTCTTCACTAGCATGCACAATGAACCATGGAACTACTTCCGCTCTTCCTCAGCCAACAGTGCAACCCTCGTGGATCGCAGCTCAGAGATGCCTGACCACACCCTTCGGGTTACGTATCCCGTGGTGAAGCGTGATGCTGACGGTAACCTCTGGATGATTGTCCGAGGACAATCGAGCAATGACGGTTCAGCTCGAGGTGGCTATTTTTACAAGTATACGACTTCTTCCAAGAAATGGGCGCGAATCAGCATCTTTGCCTACAGAACAGGCTACTCGGTGTATCCTGATGATATCCAGTTTTCTTCCGACGGCGACGTTCATCTCCAGTGGGAATGGGCCAAGTTCCCTGCCTCTGGGGTCCGGCATGAGGGAAGTTATGTGCGTTATACGCCTTCGTCGGACAAGTATCGATCCGCCTCTGGAGCAACAGTCACCTTGCCCATCACTCAGGAGACCAAGGACATCGTCTTCCAACCCCTCACATCTGGCGAGACCTACGACGGAGACACCGGTGCCACGCCTGTCCCGGCGTTCCAGAGCGCAAAGCTTGCCCTCTATGAGGGCGCAGCTGGCGAGGTCCACATCAACATTGCATACCGTTTCGCCCCCAAGTCCTATCAGGGATGGCAAGTCCACCGCGCGAGGGCAACCTTTGGCACAGCGAACCCTTGGGCTCGTGAGTTGATCTTTTCAGGCGAGAACACGAGCGCCGCCATTGGCATAACGCACGACGGCACAACCGTTCGCATCTACTATTGTGTCTCCGGCGGTAGTACTTGGGTTCTTGAGAAGACTGGCAGCGCCGGGTGGACCAACAACGAGCTCAAGGCGGTAACGGGCAAGGGAGTGCAGCGCCTGCAGGCCATGATGAGATCTGACGGCACAGATCTTTTGTATCTCGGTGCGCCGAAGAATGTGGACGCAGTGACAGGCAGCTTGTATTTCATGACTGTGGGGGGCCGTTGAGGTGATGATCAAGGCTCGAGACAGAACTCTGATCATGCATAGGTACTCACCCGGGCCGAGGAAAGAGAGATACGACCTGTTTAAACCCTTTAGCTTATCCTCCCCTAAAGATGATAAAGAGAGTATAGTAAAAATAGGCAACGGAGCCCTAAACTATACCTTAATTAAATATGCATTTAGCTCATCATTACCTATGCTTAAGAGGAGCTAGGAAGCTAACACTCTCGGTGATCTGGTGTCTCGTTTATTTCTCGACCCGTGTGGTACTCTTAACACACCTACAGAGGGGCTATGGCTGGTGGGTTTAAAAAGACATTAGAATATGTAGAAACAGTGTGGTGTTTTACCCACGAAACTGCCCTTGTGATATCAGAGATGTTGAATATGGGCAAAACAGATCACTCACCTGTCCTGAACTCGACCGGTACTGTTCCAAGCTTCATAACAGACAATCCAAAGGCAAGATACATCCATACAAGGACTGGACTGGCCGTCAACTACCGGCAAGTTCCAGCTCTCATCTGCCATCTGCCGATGGTGGTGTCAAAGTGTGGGGGAGCTCGGCCGGGCGTTTTTTCCCGCCGAGCTGTGTGATCAGCGACGACTAAGCAATTCACACGACACCAGGCTAAACATCCCACCGCCCTAACAAGCAATCCTCCTTCGCCCGTGCTTCGACATGATCGCTTCTCTCGCTCCCTTCACTATGTCGCGATACTCCTTCTAGTGTCCTCACGCCACTCTCGCTCTCGACCGCCCTTCCTCTCTCCGCGCGACGCCCCCATGTGAACCTGTCCCGCTTCGTCTCCGATCGATCATGGTAGAACCATCAAGCTCTCCTCCAGACATCATCCCCGCCAGGAGCCGCCGCCGCCAGCCTTAATGACTCCGGGCGCACGAGTCCCCTCGATACCCACGACCATCTTCTCAAACTGAACCTCCCGGTCGCCTTTTCCTCCTCCCCGCACATACGCACCGTACCTCACACACAATGCCTGGGCTACCATGTAAGCGCCCGCCCCCGCCATCGAAGGGCCCCTAGAGCTCGCAGGCTGATATCCCCGGGTCGCAACAGCATCCGTCGACCTCGACGAGTGCATCTCGCGCCTGTACAAGAAGGAGCTCCTCGCCGAGTCCGTCATCGAGGCCATCTGCGCAAAGACAAAGGAGCTTCTGATGCGCGAGAGCAATGTCGTCCACGTCCGCGCCCCCATCACTGTCGTCGGCGACATCCACGGCCAGTTCTTTGACCTGATCGAGATCTTTCGCATCGGCGGCTACTGCCCCGACACAAACTACCTCTTCCTCGGTAATCGCCCTCGCAGGAGACGAAATACAAACCTCTGGCTAACCACCATCGGGGAACAGGAGACTATGTCGACCGCGGCATGTTCAGCGTAGAGACCATCTCGCTGCTTGTGTGTTTAAAACTACGATACCCCAATCGCGTGCATCTGATCCGCGGGAACCACGAGTCGCGCGGCGTCACCCAGTCATATGGCTTCTATACCGAGTGCTCGCGCAAGTATGGCAACGCCAACGTGTGGCACTACTTTACCGACATGTTTGACTTTTTGACTTTGAGTGTCGTTATCAACGACCAAATATTCTGCGTCCACGGCGGTCAGTTTCAAGCCCGCGTCTGCTCTGCAGCAGCTCTAATACGACGTCTAGGCCTCTCCCCCTCCATCCATTCTATCGACCAAATCAAAATCATAGATCGCTTCCGCGAGATCCCCCACGAAGGCCCCATGGCCGACCTCGTCTGGTCCGACCCCGACCCCGAGCGCGACGAGTTCTCCCTCTCCCCGCGAGGTGCTGGCTACACGTTTGGAGCCCAGGTGGTTAAGAAGTTCCTGGCCGTCAACAACATGTCGCACATCCTCAGGGCCCACCAGCTCTGCCAAGAAGGCTTCCAGGTGCTCTACGACGACAGGCTCAGCACTGTATGGAGCGCCCCCAACTACTGCTACCGCTGCGGCAACATGGCCAGCGTTCTCGAGGTTAGCGATACAGGGGAGCGTTTCTTTAACGTCTTTGCAGCCGCCCCCGAGAATGACATGCATAAGGAGCTGCAGCCCGGGAACGAAAAGTCTGCCGACGGTAATGCCTTGCCAGACTATTTCCTCTGAGCAACCCATACATACATATACAACACACCGCCTGAAGCCACACCAGCTTGGGCTTGATGACATTTTACAACGATGTGATACCAGATCCTTTAAGTAGGCATATTGACGGACCCGAGCGGTAGATAGAGTTGTTGCATAGCAAATAGAGCTTGATGCATATCGGATTTTTTTCCCTCCTTGGAGTCTCGAGACTCGGAAGTGAGGTTGAAGTATTGCCTCGTCAGCGACGAGCTAGATGATAGAAACAAAGCATCCACCCATCCCCATCCCCGGCTCCGATCCTCGATTTTCTCTTTTTATGTGGGTTTTTGTGTGTGTTGCGTCCTTATCCAATGTTCAGGTATCTCATTATCTCATGGCTTGTGGTATTTGTTTATGTGCGATTCCTAAGGATACGCGACCCAAACCTGTTAGGCCGTGCCTTGGTGCCCTTTACAGGTCTACCAGTCCTTGGCAATGTCGAAGCTCCACTCGAACTCGAGATGCTTCTTCTTGTCGTCATCCACGAAGCTCGAGACGGCGTTGTAGTGGCCGCGGGCGAGCATGCCGCTGGGGGCCTCCTCCTCCTGGACTGTGGCGGTGTCAATGGCTGGATATAAGCAGTAACGGTGTAAGACTTACATCTCTTCTCGTAGGTGGTCTGTCGGTCAGTGTTGGGAGCGTAGCTGCCCTGTACAGTATGTCAGCATGCCGCTTAGCTCGGAAACTGCCAGGAAAACGCACAATCATCTCAGAGTCCTTGGAGACCCGGATGCCCTTTCGCTTAACGACCTGAACGTAGTGGAGACCGCTGAGGATCTCGTGCTGGACCTTGAACTTGGCGCTCATGGTGAACTTGGCTCCCTCCTTGATTGTGAAGGGCTTGTCCTTGAGGGTGTTCTCGCTGCCGGGAGTGGAGAGGTCAATGGTGACGGGGTCGCGGCCGGGAGAGTCCATGGTCAGGGACAGGATGATGCAGACTCGGGGGTCGTTGGGGTCAGAGATGTCGGTGCCACCGCCGAGACCGAGGGACTCCTTGTATCGCTGCAGGGACTCATCGCCAGCATCTTGAGAGAAGGAATGTTAGCATTGAGCAGTCCAGTGATTTGGAGGTGTGGTGTGGGAGAAGCGGTAAGCAAATGCTTGGTGTTGCGCTGAGGGGAAGCTGAGCCAGACCAGACAATCCAAGAATGAACCACAGCTCATGCGCTGAGGCATAGCTCGGCTTGAGCCCGAGAGCTACACATAGCACAGATGCATTGAATCATCATGTCATGTTGGTGCGAGGTTGCAAGGCGGTGCCACCTGGGACAGAAGCATGTGCGGCAGAGGCTCAACGATAGGCCGGGACGGAAGTCGGGGTACGGGGAGCTGCTGCACCTACCCATCTGCTGGTACTCAGCCAGACTCTGCTTGGGCTGGGAGAGCTTGTAGCCCTGAGTCTCCTCGGGCATGGTATCATCATCGTGAGAAGCCATGGTGGGCGAGCGGGGCGAGGCTGGAGGAAGGCGGGGGATAGGAGAAGAGCGGAGAGCACCGAGAGGTTGAGGTCGAAGAGTGATGGCTATGGCAGCTGTGAATGGCTGCTCAAGATATAGTAGAAAGAAGAAGTGAAGGTTGGGGTAGAGAAAAAGAAAGAGGAGAGGAGGAGGGGAGAAGAAAGGAGAAGAAGCTTACTCGTTGAAGCAGGGGAGAGGTGAGCTTGGTCCTTGGTCCTTGGAGGGGCTTGGGTAGGTTGCTTGCTTGTTGCGGTGACGATGGAGGGGCTCTCTAGGCGGTGTTCCTCTGCTGTAGGTGCGTGCTAGGGTGGGCTCTGACTTTTGGCGGTCGCTACCTAGGTATCCTCGTCGTCTGGTGGGGTTTCAGGAGGCTGACTCGCGAATGTTGATTGGGCTTGGTGCGTTTGAATACGGACGAGTCGCCAATGGCTGCTGTTGGTATGGAGATGTGCTTGTCAGGGGTTGGGCTGGTGAAGGATAGCCTGGAGGATGAGGCTTGTTTTCAGAGGGGTTATGGCGGCTGGGGCTTTGAGCCTCTGGGTTGTGTGAGCAGAAGCTGGGTGCCCGCAACCACAACTGAGACATGGATTGCAGCATCGAGATAGTCTAGGTAGGCCAGGAGATCGTCCGTTGCAGCACTGCTAGTTGGATCGAAGCCCGAGTTGGGTGCTTTTCGTTCATCTGTCTGCAGGCAATGAATTGCTTCAACCACGTATCATCCTCTGGACCAACACATCGTTAAACCTTGTTTGGTAATGCCAACATCACCACAATCCTACAATCCTTGGCTTGAGAATGCCTTTCTGTCAATCCTCGCTCACCTACAGCAAGTAATGCACTCAATTGCCACTGCGTGCTTTCCCCGCGTACCGCAGCACCTCAGCAGTGGGCGCATGACAGGACGAATGGATCCTCATGCATTGACTCGCCCCTCGCCGCTATGCGAATGCACCTCGACAAATCGGAGACCTCAGCGATATAGAGACGATAGCATCTAGCACATATAGAATGTCTCGCAGGGAACTCCATGTGAAGACGGTCTGTCAGGAAAAGAAGCGTGGTCCGGGGTTGAGATCTCGTGGGGAGAAAGACAGTAAAGAAAGATCGCTCAAGAGAGCGGCCCATCCATTCTGCTCGTCCCGAGCCGGCAACCCCTTTGGACCCGACCCCTTCTAGACCTCTTGGAACATCGGATCAGTGCTGGGACAGCCCAAACAGGCACGCCGGCATGCGATGCCAGACGCGCGATAAGTGACTTGTTGCGCCGCCATTCGTCGACCTCGGCAGCAGTAGGGCTGTAAGCAGCCCATTTGTCGCCGGGCTCAGCAGACGGAATGAGACCATTGGCAACGAGTCGCACCCGTTTCTCGGCTCTGTGAATGACTTGGCCAGACTTGCGACGTCTGTCTCTGGACATGTTTCGGCATCTCGCTTCCATGACGAGTCCTCTGTGACATGGCGCCGCCAAAGCCAAACCCATGCCATTTCCCCGCGTTCTTCTGGGCGAGCAGTCGCCTGCTGGCGCGCCGGGCGCAGCGAACGCCAGGGGGACCAGGGATTTGTTTGGGGGGTGGTTCACTCTGACCTGGATCGGCGCTGGCGTTGGCGCTGTCGCTAGGTAGGGTGAGTGTGGTTGCTAGGGGCGGCAGACACATCCATCATCCATCCAACAGCGCAACCCATCGTCCAGTCCCCCACGTGCGCGCCAATGGAATCGAGCGTGGCATCCATGGAAACGAGGGGGAAAGAGGCGAGCTGGGAATAGAATTATTTGACGCCGTCTAGCGCCCATCAAACAATAAAAGCCAATAAGTGGTGGCTCCTTTTGTTGTGAAAATGAGCCTGCACAAGAAAGGAGGTACGTACACACTAACCAGATGGCACTGGAACCCATCGGGTAATGTCAAGTCAGGTGTCCATCAAGTTTGGCGTGTTGATGGGGGTAATTTGGCCGTACCATTAACAGGAGACTTGACGCTGCGAGTGAACTGTGTGACGGTGCAAGTACCACTATATCTCGCAGCACCCCACTCCTGCACACGGAGCTAGTCCCCTTCGGGTGCTCGGTACGTACCTGGGCCGCCGAACCCGCCCAACAGGGCCGCCCGCTAAAACCCTCGACGCTATCCAGCATGTAATTTGCGCGACTGGATTCCCGTCTCAGCTCTTCCCTCGTCGAGCCTGTCGCGATCCTTTTTCACCCTCATCTGCTTCATTTTCTTCATTCTTCTCTCCCTCTCTATTTCCGGCCCAAAGCACCGTTACCGCTGGCCTTTTCCCTCCCAGACTCTTTCGCCTGAAGCGCGATTGTACGTTCTTCAAGGCCTACTTTTTCCCTGAATGAATTGAAGCCCTGCGTTGACACGGTACGTCGAAAAAGGCCAAACTCTCCCCCGGCCCGTCGCCCGGATTGCGAGCAATTCTGCGCCCAACTCTCTTCACCTTCACCATCTGACGCGCCATCTCCAGCTTCGCGGGCTTGTTCATTCATCTTACTTTCCTTTGCGCGCCGATATACCACGTCGAGTCCCGCGATTTCGATTCATTTTGTCGGCCCAGAGGTAACACGGATCGGTCGCGATCGAGAAGCAATTGGACAAGATGGCCCCCAACGCCGAGCGCATGCTTCCTACGAAGCACAACCCTCTCATGATGGAGGACATCCCGGATTGTATAGACCACCCACCTGCTTCGATGTCGCGACTTTGCAGGCTCACCCATGTTTTGTAGATACGGATCTGGTTGCGCGCCGACGCCTCGGACAAACCAAGCTGACACCTAAGATGGTCGGCACTGGTGAGGCTGAGCAGACGTCTCTTGGCGTCTTCGACTACGCCCATCTGCGGGCTCCTCTCCCCAAGGGTATCGTCTCGGGCATCTTCAAGTCGAGCCCCAACAGCTACTTCCTGATGCGCCGCAGCTTCGACGGTTACGTTTCGGCCACCGGCATGTTCAAGGCCACCTTCCCATACGCCGAAGCGGCCGACGAGGAAGCTGAGCGCAAGTTTATCAAGTCTCTGGCGACTACGAGCCCCGAAGAGACGGCCGGAAACATCTGGATCCCCCCGGAGCAGGCTCTCGCCCTCGCCGATGAGTATCAGATTACCCCTTGGATCCGCGCCCTGCTCGATCCCGCCAAGATCTCCGTCACCAGCACCGCGGATTCGCCGCCCAAGAACATTACGGCGCCCCCCAAGTTTGACCCGGTCAAGTCGTCACAGCCTACACTGGCTCCTCCTACTCCAACGGTCATTCCTCGAACTACTCGGTCTCGCCGCTCAGCCAGTCCCACCAAGACCACGAGGCGCGCAGCTGCATCGCCCCGAAAGCGAAGCCTCCGAACCAAGGTTGAGGCCGTTGAGACTATCACCGAGAAGACCGATCTCGTCAACGGCGAGACCAAGGAGACCAAGCAGGAGGACATTGTCATGCAGTCGACCGAGTTTGAGCCCGCCATCGTTCTGGAGCCCAAGGAGGAGGATCCCAAGGTCAAGGTTCACGTCGAGGAGGAAGTGTCAACCGATGCGGACGGAATTGAGACCAAGCACACCGTGACCGAGGTCGAGCTTCCTCTGCCCACTGCTGGCAAGCCGCCCAGCGCTGAGGAGATTGCCCAGATGATGGAGGCTGCCAAGGAGATGGTGCAGAAGAACAAGGAAGAGGAGCAACAGGCCAAGGCCGAGACAGAGGGCGAAGAAGCGCAAGAAGAGGCGCCCGAGCCAGAAGAGGCACCTCCTTCTGCTAAGAAGAGCAAGCGAAAGGCTGCCGATATCTCAGTAGGCGACAAGGACGCCGCCGACAAGACCGAAGAGACTCGAGAAGAGGAACAGCCCAGAGCAAAGAAGGTCAAGACAGAGGCTGAGCTACGGAAAGAAAAGGTCAAGAACCGAGCACTGCTCGGACTAGGTGCCACCGTTGCGGTTGGGTAAGACATTTACGCCTCTGAGTATCTGAATGAACCATTGCTAACAAGTCGCAGCGCCATTGTCCCTTGGCTCATGAACTTTATCTAAGCTACGAATGTCATGTCTTCGGAACCCAAATCTTTGACCCAGGGATTCGGGCGGTTCCACTACGACCATGGCCGCAATATGGGACGGGCGGTTGGATCGGCGCGGTTCTTGTCTTTGGTTGTTTGTCTTTTTTGTGTCATTGTGTCTTGTTCACGGATCACTACCCATTACCCCTTGTCAGGGCGAGATGTTACAGAGTAACAGGCTCGTCGACGTCCTACCTACCTATCAATGTCCTTTTTACCTTGACCTCTCCCATTATACCACAACACTATGCTCTTTTTTTTTCTTATTACTTTATTACCCAAAATCTTTTCCCTCGCACATACCCCCTTTGACCCTTGAAACCGCAAGCACTAGATAGGCTGGCGAATTCAGGTTTCTATTTTGACCGGTTCACTTCTGGAGAAGAGATTGAGATAGGGGGACGGCTGGTGGACGAACGTGTTGAAATTGATGGATGGATGCCCGTGGAGGCGAGAGGGGCTGGAGAAGAGGCGTTTTGTAATGACTCTGATCGGACTATCTACCTATATAAGGATATCAAGAAAAACACTAATAAAAAATAACACACAAAAGATATGTATCGTATCGATCTGATGCCTTCGCTGTTGAATAGCCGATGCCGAGGAGCGTCCATCCATGGTTGCTAGGTCACAGCGGCAAAGCCGCCTAGAACCAACAGAATTCTAGCGACTCCGGCTCCATGTTTTAGCGCACTTCGTCCCCCGCGTGTTCCCCGCACGATGGAATCTCTCCATCATCTCCAACTCCCACGTCGTGAATCTAACTCGGTAGCTCTCTGGCTATGTGCGGCAATGGCCGGCTCTCTTTCGGGTAACCACTCCCCCACACGTATTAACGTCGACTGAGAGCTCTTGCTTCCATATATCTTGTGCTTCTCTCTTCAACTTGAAAACTTGATCTCTTGTGTAATCCCCAGTGCCTTCTCTGCTGTTGTTCTCCCTTGTTATAATACCCTTATACATACACATCATGAGACCTTCAACACGACTTGGAAGCCTTGTGCTTCGACGAGGCTTTGCCAGTTCAGCACGACGACTGGATAACTATGCCTTTGTCGGCTTGGGACAGATGGTATGTCGACTTTCACTTCAACTATACAGGGGTCCTAACCAGAGTAACATAGGGCTACCAAATGGCCAAGAACCTGCAATCCAAGTTAAAGCCCTCGGACAAGGTGTCCATCTTTGACATCAACCCCGAGTCCATGAAGGGTCTTGAGACGGAGATGAAGGCGGCTTCAACTGGCGCGGCGGTTGAGCTGGCCGCCAGCGCGTTTGATGCCTCTAAAGATGCTGTGAGTCTTGTTAGTCGTCGTGATCCACTTCAGCTACTAACATGCTCAGGACACCGTCATCACCGTCCTCCCCGAACCCCAGCACGTCCAGGGTGTCTACAAGTCTATAATTACAGATTCTCTTCCTAAGAAGGATCGTGTTTTCATTGACTGCTCAACTATTGACCCCTCGACTTCCCGTCAAGTTGCCAAGACAGTCTCCTCTGCTGGTCAAGGCACATTTGTTGACGCCCCCATGTCCGGTGGTGTCGTAGGAGCTACTGCCGGAACTCTTACCTTTATGCTCGGTTCTCCCCCATCTCTTGTCCCTCGATTGGAACCCGTCCTGCTCCTCATGGGTAAGAAGGTCCTCCACTGCGGTGAGCAGGGCGCCGGCCTCTCAGCCAAGCTCGCCAACAACTACCTCCTAGCCCTCAACAACATCGCCACCGCCGAGGCCATGAACCTGGGAATGCAATGGGGTCTGGACCCCAAGAAGCTGGCGGGTGTCATCAACGTGAGCACGGGCAAGTGCTGGCCGAGCGAGGTCAACAACCCCGTGGCGGGCGTCGTCGAGACGGCCCCGGCAAACCGGGATTACCGCGGTGGCTTCGGAATCGGTCTCATGAAGAAGGACCTTAGACTCGCCATCGTTGCGGCCGAGGAGGCGGGCGCGAGGATGGAGCTGGCAAAGCCAGCTTTTGCGGTGTATGAGGCTGCTGAGAAGGAGGAGAGGTGTCAGGGGCGGGACTTTTCGGTCGTTTACAGGTATCTGGGCGGCAAGGAGGAGTAGAATTAGGTGGGTATATAGATACGTCAGACTCGCGTAAAACGATATGTGAATACAAGACTTGATAGCCGAGGGATCAGTATGCTCGTCTGCAGCGCGGTGGCATCTGGACTCGTCAGTTACGGGTCCTTGGAGAGCGTACTCTGTTTGTGAAACATGAAGCTAGAGTTTTCTGTATATGTCCATCCCATTCCATTCATCCATACCATATTCACTTAATTAACTCCACCTGTCAAAGGTCAAGAGTGAATGCTGTCGGCCGTCCAGGTACCAGCCAGCCTCCAAGTTAAAGCCGGTCAAACGGCCCTGCCAAGGTGGTTGACTAGCAAGTATTACACCAAGTCAATTCTCAGCATGGCTCAATAAGAAACGTAACACGCCTCTTAAAGCAGCGGGCCTGAAATGATCAGCATTGCATAGTTACTCCACGCAGTCCATGCATGATCGGGAACAGGATCGTTGAACAAACCACCCCTCCTCGTAGCGACTTTGCTCTCTTTCTACATACCAAGACACACGTGAGCTATCAATCATTGTTGTTCCCGTGTAAGTGCAAAATGTCAGTCCCCGTCAGGTTCGATGGGTGAACAAACTCATGACCAGCGAACATTGAGCAATAAACCATCAAGTGAATTTTCGAGACGAAAACTGTCTGACGGTCACTCCGTCGTTAATAGCAGGGAGCCCCGCAAGTGATCTGCATTTCCTGAAGGCGAGTTGTAAGTACCTAGGTAGGTAACGCTTGCAGACCTGAACTAAATCACTACTGTAGAGTACGTGAACAAGATACCGAGTAAGAAACCGAGTCTCTCACGTGTGAACAGTTTATTTAATCAAATTTATTGCTTGAATCTATTCCTGTGTTCATGAATCGCCATGAGTGCCATGTTGTGGAGAGCCTGTGGCTGAAGCCTGGGGTACATATGGTGGCTTTGAGACGGAGAAGACGTTGGCCCGTCAGTTTGCCCGACTACATCAAGTCGTTGCGCAATCAGATATGAACCATTAAGAGCCTTGTCTTGCTTCATTTAAGAACAATATACAAAGAAAGACACGTCAATCACTAGCTTAGCAGGCTGATCCTCCTTGAATTGGGCGAATGCCCAAAGCCGTCCCAGCCAAGAACTCGCTCCAATTCCTCAATGACTATCACAACCACCTCGAAAAACGCAGCCTTAAGACAACTACCAGTCTCAGCCCTGTCTCTACAAGCAACTCAAAAATCTGATTCAAAAAAAAGATGAAACAAGCAACTCAAAGACTCGGCAATCTAAATCTCTCCGAATCCCTGCTCCCATGCGGACCAGGTTGGCCCGCTCCCGTGGCGCCGCCACCAGGGTTCGGCCGCCCGCTCATCGACTAGCTTAGCTCCCTCGGAGCTTTTTCTCTTCGAACGACATACCCAGAAGGGAAATACCCTCTAAGCGAGGTGGTGAGCCAGAACAGCGAGATGAGGTGGTGTCCGGAACTCTGGCCTTCCGGGCGGTATTATTGGGTCCTTCGCATTCAGAGAATGCCGTCAGCTTTGACAGGATCAGCGTCTAGGAATGACTTTAAACCGACTTGAGGCCAGGCCAGGCAAGTCAGCGTTAATGTGACGTTTACTCTATGCATCCCCTGGTCGTTGGTAACAAAGGTGCCCGAACTCCGGTTGATCTTTTTAAATCCGTGGGTGCCCGGTGCTTGAGCAAGTGTCCGTAACCGGTTGTTGAAGAGGGTGGTGTACTCGAATCGGGTCAGCAGTAATCTCGTCTGACGGTGTTTTCTCCCCTCGACATCTCTCGAGTCTTTATCTTCTATTTCTCTTCTTGTAGATTGTTGTTTTGACAAGAGGTTCACGACTGTGGCGAAAACTTGACGAGCGGAGTTGAAAAATCACACCAATATCCGACAAACCCGACGCCAAACGACAAAGGAAACAAGACTCTCGATCCATCGCAACATGCTCGACGCGGTGCTCAATGAGCTGGCTCGTCGGAGACCAGCCAGCTTCGACGATTGTTCCGAACTCTCCCCCCTATGCCCCGTCGATGCCACCGTCCTCGGCTATGTTCCCAACAGGGGATCCAGCATCTTCTTTGCTCTCGCGTTTGGTCTGCTGTGTATCTCAAGTGTAGGACTGGGTGTGTGGAAAAAGACTTGGACGTATGCTGCCACACTTGGAGTAGGCTTACTCCTCGAGACACTAGGTAAAACCATCATCACCAGCACTCGACGATATCTTTCTAACACTTAGCCCAGGCTACATCGGCCGAGCCCTAATGAACCCCAACCCCTGGAACTCTGCCGCCTTCCAGCTCCAGATCTGCTGCATCATCATCGCGCCCACCTTCATCTGCGCCGCCATCTACCTCACCCTCAAGCACGTCGCCCTCGCCCTCAACCCCTCCCTCTCTCGCTTCCACCCGCGCTGGTACCCCCGCGTCTTCCTCCCCGCCGACCTGTCATGTCTCATCATCCAGGCCATCGGCGGCGGTGTTGCGGCAGCCGCAAAGAGGGACCAGCCTGGTGTTGCCGAGAGTGGTAACCGCACCATCATCGCCGGTGTTGTTCTCCAGGTTATTGTTTTGCTGGGCTTTGGTGTCATGGGCACTGATTACTACCTGAGGGTGAGAAAGTACATCCACAGCTCCGAGGTTGACCCCGCGGCCTTGAGGGTTTGGACAGATACCAAGTTCCGACGCTTTACGGTTGCTGTCATTGGAGCTTACTGTTCCATCCTCATCCGTTGCATCTACCGGTTAGTTCCCCGTAACCTCTCCCCTAACAAGGCACCAACTGACTCGCTTCATACAGAATCGCTGAGATGGCTGGTGGATGGGGCAACCACATCATGCAAGACGAGCCCAGCTTCCTCGTCCTCGACAGCAGCCTGGTCTTGGTCACAGGCTTCCTCCTAACCGCTTTCCACCCAGGCCTGTTCTTCCCCCAGATGGCGACAGGCTTCAGCGAAAAGAATGTGACCGAGGCCGAGATGACAGCAGAGTCATCTGACGAGAGAAAGGTGGAAAACTCTCAGACTGCGTAGATGACATTCTTGGATAAGAATTGGTTGGTTAAGGGGTAAAAAACAAGGGCAAAGATGGCCTTCATTTCCTAGTTGGAATCAATACACAAGGCGTTGGCTATTGTTTCAGATACTAGATCGATCCTGCAGACTCGGGCGAGCCGAATTGAGCGTATTTCTCATGGCAATGCTGTCTATCACTATTAGGATTTGACCAGTCTATCCGTCTCCCCGTCATCGTCACTGTCCGTCTCCTCTTCCTCATCGTCATCATCATCATCGTCCTCCTCCTCTTCGTCTTCTTCCTCATCATCAGTAGATTCCTCCTCGCTTTCCTCTTCCGTCTCTTCACTCTCCTCTTCCTCCTCCGCGAGCCAGTCATCCAGAGTCTTGGCACCTACACCCTCACCCGTACCGTTTGTCTTGCTTGGCACAAATGTTTTAGCTGCCTCATCAAGTCTTTCGCCAGCTGGGAGTGTGCTTCTCTCGACATCGTATCGGGAGCTCTGCCCTCCCTCGGGCTCACGGAGGCGACGGTCAGGTTGCTTTCCCTCCTCTACCCAGTCAGGCAGAGGCTCGTACCCCCTTAGTCCATGAATGGCGCCACCACCGGCGAGTACCAGAGTGGCAGAACCAAGCAAGAAGCCCTTTCGAGATTCAGATGGACTTGGGGCCTGTGGGGCAGGCTTCTCGGCGAGAAGCATCAACGTCGCTAGCTGAGGGACAGCGAGTAGGGACCTGTACATCCTTGCCCGATCACGAAGATCAAAGGATCTGTCATACCTTACGAGCAGCAGAGTATACTCCCAGAGACGCGCAATAGGATGGGTGTCTGTCTCCATAGGGGGATCTTCCTCCGCTTCTCTCTGCTGCTCTGTCTCACTCTTCCGGTTAAGATGGTGAAGATAGACCTTGGCAGCCAGAAGCAGAATCTGCTGCTTGGCTGCTGGCGATTCGCTGGAAAACTCCTTGAGCAAGATACGGAGAACATCTGGCGCAATGTTGTCCTCTCCATTCAGCCCTGAGAATTCACCCACCAACCAGATGATTGTCGCTCGCGCTTGAGGATCCGTAGCAGAGTCGAGGTTCTTCGCCAGCCGAACCACCGTTCCGATATGGCCCTGCACATCCTGCTGTATCAGGTGACGAATTACCGTCAGCGACTCAGCTGCAAGAGTCCCGTCCAGACTGGTGATCTGGCCCAGCAACAGCTTCAGGCATCGGGGGGCAGTTGTGACATCGGCCTGCGCACAGCGGCCAATAGCACGTACAGCCTCGCGGACGAGAGCTTTGTTAGTTCCCTGCGAGAAATGCTCCAACTCTTTCAAGATGAGACTCTTGACATGGGGTGGGCTGTGAGGGAAGATAATGGTCAAGATCTCCAGCTTCAACTCCCAGACGGGAGCAGGATCGGTGGCTCGGACAAGAAAGTGGCTTGCGTACTTGACAAAGTCGGCAGGCCGCATAAGGCATACAGAAACAATGTTGAATAGCGCAGTTTGCTGTATGTCCTGAGCTCCACGGAGAAGAGCAATCAAGGGGCCGGTTGCGAGCTTGACATAGTCCGGTGTTCCAATGTCGACGTAGCATCTAGTCACGGCGACAACGACACCGGCATTGCGGCTCTGCAGAAGAGGCTTGAGGCCATTCAAAAGCAGCGCCAGGTCGGGATCCAATACTGCCGATCCCTGGCCTCGGCCACCTTGCCGGTACTCGCCATAAAAATCGTCCACATTCTGGTCCTGAGATTGCTCCTCGGAGTCCCCTGAAGGCTCCGACTTCCGAGGGAAGCACCTCCGCGCATAATACATCATGAGTCGTATTGTGGCCAGCTGGCTCCATTCGTCCATATCCACCACTTGCTTAATTAACGCCCGGTAGTGCTTGTGGACGAGATCTATCCGGTCTGGGCAGACCTCCAGGAAAGCCGACACAGCTGCTCCAGCCACATAATACAGCTTGTCGCCCAGGAGAGTTGACAAGTAATCGATCAACTGCGGCGCTTGGCTCGGGTCTAATCGATAGCACTTGGGGATCGCCAGGGCGGCGGCCTTGCGTACGTAGGGGCTCATGTCGGCGACGCCCTTCTTGATGGCAAGGGAAACGATCTGGCTGATTACGGGGACTCGGATGCCCGACATGGTCTTGAGGGCGAGGGCTCGGACTTGGGGGTTCTGGTCGGATAGGGACTTCTGTATCGTGTTGATGGACAGGAGGGCGAGGTCGGGCTCCTGCTCGGCATGGTGGATTAGGTAGATGTAGACGAGCTTCTTGATTTCGAGGTTCGGAGAGGCGACATTCTTGACGACGGACGAGAAGAAGGGTAGGGTCTTGTGGTTTCGGTACATCATCTACCGCAGATATGTTAACGCCTATTCTTCACACTCAAGGCAACAGCACGCACCGCCATAACGCGCCGTAGGCCCTCGAGAACTTCGCGTTCGTTCCGGCTATCCAGCAGCTTCCTCATCTGGTTCCGATCCAAGGGTCTCGAGCTCGTGCGCGCACCGCGCGTCGCCTGGGCAGCATCGAGGGTGAGCTCCCTCGCTGAGGCATCAGTCAGTTTAGCGCATAGACAAAGCGGTCAGCGAAGGATACGCACCAGTCTCCATGAGACTCGAGATCCTCGCTATCGACTCCATGGTGACGAGTGAGCGTGGAAGCTTCTACCGCGTCTAGGGGAGAAAAGAGTGCCCTGGTCAAGGGTTGGGTGTAGGTGTTTGGAATGACGTTGTGCGATGGAAGGCGTCGCGGCTGGTGGAGGTGGAGGGGCGCCACGATTAGTGGGGGAACTGCCTCAACACCAGACACAGTAGATGAGATCTTGGTACCACAACCAAAACAAGTGGTTCAGCCTCGTGATCAAATGAAGAGAATAACAAGACATCCCAAGAGAAGATTTTTAAACTCCGAAGTCACCATTCCTTAATCTCAGACCCGAATATGTCTACAGTGTCACCTCTTCACCGGATCAACTACCCTGGACAATCACATCTGAAGAACATGGCTTCTCAACCCATCGTCCTCTCTCCAGCAACGCCATCGGAGCTCTTGTCATACATCATCTCGTACCACCGATACCCAACGACTATACTGATAGGCTCTACAAAAACCGAATTTCAACAGTCTCTTGTCGAAGACATCACACACCATCTCACTCTCCAAGACAAAGATCCCGAGATAGCATCAGCTTCTCATCCCTTCCTCACAGCATCACTCTATCAGATCGCCATATCTCGCCATATACGAATAATATTCGCCCCCACAGTCACGCATCTTCGTGCACAACTTTCCGTCTTCACGCCCAAGGACTCTCCAGTGTCAGCACCACCAAATCATGCTCCCAATACTCGTGCGCCGATACTCCTGGTATACGGACTCTTGGCACTTCACCGAGATGCTAGTGAGTGGTCTGCTCAAGGTATTGGTAACTCAGCGGCACTCTTGGTGGATTCTGCTTCGCGAAGTGCGTTTCGAGCAGTGGTTATCGAACCCAAGGGTATAGAAGGCCATGACGATATCGAGCACCTTGGGGGAGAAATGGTTCCTCTGCTCAATGGCACAGCGAGGAGGGATGATGGGTCATGGAGCGGACGGGGTGTTAGTGTCCGCCAGGTAATGAGCCGCTGGTTCGAGTTTGAGGACCGAAAGAACGCCGTCGCATGAGATGCCTCGCGTGGATCAGACTAGAGTCTAAGGGCACATACCTCCAGGCAACATATCTGGAAAGGGATACTGAGAATATTCCGCATCAACATCATCGCATCATCATCATTATCCTCGAGATACACATAAACACTGCATAACATGTCGTGATAAACCACCCCTAACGCCAGCCCATGGTATCTATTCCAAGCATTGCCGCCCAACCGTAAAGCAAACAGACAAAGGTAACGAGTCAAAGACAGATCTAAGAAATAGCCTGCTCCATCTCTGCAATGTAAAGCTCAATATGAGCCTCCATCTTTCGATACTCTTCGTGTGCGCTGTGAACTTCGTTCTCGATGTTCTCTTTCAGGTCGAGCATCTGACATCGAGTTAGCATTCTGCAGTGGCGAAAATCAAGAAATGGGGAAAACTGACCTTCTTCTCGGTTTGTTCGATCCTCACACGTCGGACCTCCATCTCCTTGCCCTTCTCGGTGCGCTCAGCCGTGAGCTGCTTGTGCACTGCACTGAGCTCTTGCATCCTCTCCTTGGCCTCCTGCGCCTTTTGGTTGCTGCGCTCGCGGAGCTTCTCCGTCCGCTCTGTCCACTTGGAAAGCTGGCGCTTAAGTAGACCCTCGGCGCGCTCCACCTCATGAGCGTTGTTATTGCGCTCCGAGAGAGCGTCTCGTTGCTTTGCGTTGCGCGCCAGTTCCTCCTCCTCCTTGGACAGCTCAGATGCAATCTCGTCCAGGATCTTGATGCAGGATGCTACATCTGTGGAGACGACAGAGAAAGAGTCTGTTGAAGTCTGAAGAGCTCTGGCTCGGCGGTCCAGAGCATCGATGTGGGACTTGTCGTTGTTAAGAATCTCGCGAAGTTCCGTCAAGTTGTCTTGAAGAGCCGAGGGGCTCTGGAGCACATAAGGTCGCAGCTTGGTGCTCTCCTGCTTCAAAGTGACCTTTTCTTGTGTCTTTTGCTCCAGCAAAGCAGTGAGCTCGCCCTTCTTTTGCTTCGCATCCTCGAGCCGCGCGGCGACCTTCTCCTGATTCCTTCGGAGCTCCAGCAGCCTCTTCTTGAGTTCTTCGTTCCTCATCGTCTTCTTTTGGACCTGGGCTTTCATCGCTTCCTGGTTGTGTCGCATATCTTCCAGCCGACCCTCGTTCTCCAGGTTCTCGGCGTAGAGAGTCTCGATGCGTGTCTTGGTCGACTCTGCCTTGTTATAGTGCTGGTCGATGACGCTGGTCTGCGACTCCCGGAACCGCACAAAGTTGATCACATAGCTGAAGATCTTAACCAGGCGATCATATGTAGGTCGGTACAGGTCGTTGAAGCTGAAGTCGGTGATTCCGCACTCAAATAGAAGCCTACGTAGCGAGACGTAGAAACCCATCAGGTTGCGTGTGTCCGGGGGGATGACATCCGCAAACTCGCCGCAGATGTCTTCGGCGGCGGCGCGCATGGCTGGCTCAATAGTCTCGCGCGTCGCATTGAGGAGTAGCTCGGCAAACCACTCAAAGATCTGCTGAATATGGACGGCATTTGGTTTCTGAAGGTCGGCGACGGTGAAGTTGATGCCGATTTCCGTGATGCAGCCCACGATTTCGCGGTCCGATAGACGCATGAAGGCGTCGGCCTCTTCTTCCTTCTTTCGCGGCCGCGACTGCTGCTGCGAGGTCGGGATAATGCTCATTCTCGGGTTGTACGCCATATTTGCTGATTCTGTCACTATACTGGATGGACTGGAATACTGCGAGGGTGTGCGCGTTGCCACTTTTTCCGTGCTTATCGCGATGCTTGGGAATGGAGGGGCGGTAAACACACAGTGGGTGTTGCCGTGGAAACAATTCGAAACATATCACGTGATGCTCAACGTACTAGCACAGTCTGGAACAAGTTGATCATGGGAATAACAGGTTTCACTTGTGTGGCTTGAACAAGTGAAATGATACTGCCTTTCTTAAACGTTGTTCTTCAACGATTGCTAAAACGGAGACACGTTGGCCCTACATGGAACTCTTGACGAGATGTGCAACCGCATGGGTTAAGAAATAAATGAGACACCAACACACGTTGGTACAGAAAAACCAACTGTTCTTAGATATTCTAAGTAAACCACATTTTTAATAAAAGAAATATGTCAAGAGAAAGTGATACTTTGGTTTTCTTTGAAGTTCATTATTCTTACTGTGCCTTATTGGCTCATTGAAGAGGATATGCGCAACTTTGTGTTGGTGTCTCGGTTTTTCCTTAAGTTGTGTGAACGGGCAAGCAACACTGATGCTGTGCACTTATCTTAATACAAATCAATAATCGTATTTTTAGCAACACGGTCATGATATGTCGGCCTGTTCGTATATCGGCTACACATCATGACCTGCATCGGAGAGGAATTTACTACTTGCACGATTTCTCGTGATGCCTTCGATCATGAGGCTGAGTGAGTTGACGCCCTATCAAGCCTGCCTTGGCTCTCTTGCCGCACAATTAGTTAGGATGAGCAATCAACTCACGCAGGTACCATTATCTTGCTGGCAACTTGTAGGAGCAAATAATTATTGTCTGTCATTAGCAATTACCAAATGCCAATGCTGACAGCCAATGGATCCTGGTCAACGACCCAAGCACGGCATAAGCACTTTGCTCTCGGCACCAGGCTGACGCACGAACATGCCAGAGCCTATTACGAAGTAACACCGGCAATCCGGTCAAGACGTCTGTTTGAGGGGTTATTGGCGATGATCGGCCGGGACCTGATTACTCTGCGCTAGGCTGTGTCACCTCACGGGTCGCCGGGATGACCTCGCCCAGGCGTTTTGCCAGCCCCGTCTTACCACTCATCTCGCGTGGTTTCGGTAATGCTACAGATGCAGCAAGCACAGCCAGGCGAGTTGTCGTGACATGCGTCCTCTGCGCGGTGCGGCGAACAGTTTCATGGCCGAACCGACATATACTACCATCTCGTCTCGGAGCCTCTCTGAATACGAATGCAGAGCGCTGCTTTGTGAGCCAGTTCCTCAGAGTTCCTCCCTCGTCCAGATACACGCACCCGACAGCGGGAAACTCTGGACCTTGGGAATAATCGGGCTACTGCGTGAGAACCGCACATCGCATCCACGTGGCGATGCGTTAGCCCGTCCGATCCAGCCCCGATGGATGGATGGTCTCTTTGCTTTTCTGTCCACCGAGATGCACGCCCCTGAAGTCGCCATCCGTCCCTGGCAAGGGGTAACAGATCTGGATTCTGGAACAAAGCAAAGACGTCTCATGGCAAAGGCTCAACCCGCGTGCCATGAAACATCAAGATCGATTGGCCCGCAGGCCCCAGAATCAATGCGCCCTGATGAAACGAAGGGGGCATCAGTCTCCTCAGATGTTTACTTTTCCTAGATTTGCCCTGGCCAAGGGGAGCGCCATCGTTAAACTCTGTTGGATTGTTGGCTGGCTGAAATGCAGTCCATTGATGAGGGAAACCGGTTTGCTGCACCAAGTAGGAATATGAAGGCCCTGGGGACCCAATCTGCCAATATTGTCGGCGGACACGGCCATCTGATGAGACACAGGAACGGGAAGCGACGTATAGCGGTAAAACGCAAACTGCTCAAGGAGAGCTGGCAGGCAGGGCAAGCGGAAGAGAAACCCTTTCGGTGTTGGAGAGCGTTCCAACCACCTCCTGCAGGGCCCAACATGCATAGTCCCTGGGATAAGCACTGTCAAAGCGACTCTTTGACAAGGAGCCCCCGAACAACCCGATGGGGTCGCCCTATGTCGCTTGTCGCTTGACGAGGCGAAGCGCTGAGATTCGCTGTCAGGGCACGAGGCTTCATTTCGGCGCTGCACGGTATATTGCTATCAATATGGAGAGATAAGCTCAATCTCCCAAAGTTGACCACATATGAAGCCTCAGCTCTCTCACTCTTAACCCCGGAATAATGGATCAGGTCGGCGATAGGAGGCTCGGCACTTGAGGAAGGATGGCTTTCGATGGCCTCCTCCTGGCCGTCTCGCATCGAAGCTTGGAGATCCCGCGCGATTCAGGATCACAAACCCGGCCGCAAAGTTATGAGCCACCCGAAGCTCGAATGAAGTCAGAAGACAGCCTAACATGAGTGGTCCCTGATTCGCGACGTCCCAGTCCAGGCCCAAGCTCCACGCTTCAACGGTCGCGCGGCGGGAGTGCTAGGGCATAATCCGCGATAAATTGTCCAAACTCGCGGCCGGCCGAAGACGACAGGCCATACGGCAACGATGTATGACAACTCGATTGTGCGACACCCACTTTCGGCTGAAGATTCCCTAGGCAAGTAGTTCTTGGTTGCGCAATAGGAACGAACGGCTTCTGCGTCTGACTCGAGGAGTAGAATCGCTGAAAGCTTCGTTAACCGGCTGGTGGGATATGCTTTTGGCACTTGGCGCCCGTTCATGATGACGTCCTCTGCTGGGTTCGGCCGGATCGACAATCAGAGTGGACGAAAACTTGTTTGCTGGGATTGACCCTGCCCATGCCTGACGACAATACCACCAGGGGTACGCAAAAGGCCAGTGGCTCAACATGTTTTCTCTCCCGTCACGTTATGAGCTTGAAAATGCCATAGAGCCTTTCCGCATTGTGCTATCGAGAGCGTCGGATCTCCGCTCATGTCGGTGGACGTGGCGGCCGTGTTAGTTTTAGTTTCTGCGATGATTCCCTGCCGTCACCAGATTCCAAGACCAACGCCAGCAGAAAGACTCGGCGGCATGCGCGGGCAGCGAGCTTCAGCGGGCGAGCACGCAACAACTGCCTCGAAGAGTAGCAATGGGCGGACGAATACGAAGGCCTAGAAGTCAAGTTTGTGGAAAGGCTCCAGAAACTGGCAGGGCTAGACAGAGAGATACTTCGTACCCAGAACCTCTCGGGGGGCGTGATACGAACAAGCACGCAGGGACGGCGTGGATGGACGCGCGATGCGTGGGTCTCATGCGAGGTACGAAGTACTGGTACCTGGGCCACGACAAGGGAGACTTGGCAGAAGTACCTGATGGTCAATGTCGTTTCCATTGCCAACTAACTCCACTGCGCAGTCAAGTTGCTGCTGTTGGCGACATTGCTTTGTTTGACGCCTTGTGCAAGACAGCATGAGCCTACCGAGCTCAACGTCCCGAGCAGCGGCTCAGACACAGTACTGTAGCAGAGCCAATAGCGAGAGGCGGGGGTTTGGCGTGACAAGCTTCCATGATCAAGCCGCCACGAACGAGATCTCTCAGCCAAGTCGAAACGACAGCCCCTGTGCTTAGCGTGTTTGTCGGTTCAGTCATCCCCTGTGGCGGGAAGGCCGCGAGCCACAAGGCTAGAAACCTCTCGGAACCAGGCATGCGCCTTGCGGTGAACGTTGCCATGCCATCGACTGAGATTCCCGTGATTAGACGGAAAAGGCGTTTGCCCTGTTTCGTAGCATGCACTCTCGGACACCAGCCGGCAAAATGCAGCTGTACTGTGGCTGCAAAGGTGGCGAGCGATTGCGTTGAAGATCACCGATGACTGGGCGGCCCAAGTGACGGATAGTGTTCCCGTGGCAGACCAAGATTAGAGAGTTGGAGGAACGGCAAGGCAAACTACTCGCGACCCGGGCTGGACAAGGCCTGAGCTCTCACATCCCCTTCCCTCGAAACTAGCCAATCTGCAGATCCGAGACCTGCAGACGGGGACGAACTCGACTCGATGCATTGGTGAGGGTGAGGTGAGATTGGACCTGAGGCGCGGCGCGGCGAGGTATAGCACCAATGGAGCTATAGCTGGGCTGGGCGGCGATCATCGACGGCACCAAGCGGAGGTGAGATCCGGAGGTTCCATCAGTTCCATCCAGTTCGCCAGCTGACAGCCAGCCTCGGGCCGCCAGCAGAAATTGGAACAAGAAGCGAAGCCGGGGTCGAAGAGTTCTCGGCGTCGTCAGCACGTATTCCATCCTTTGAGGCATTTGCATACGAATAGGATATCGACTCGTGACAAGACAACGCGGCGATGTGTCGGCCTGGTTTCATGCTGCTTCCTTCTGAACCTCGAAAATAGAAAACCGCACTACTCCGTAGTTGGTTAACCCGGGACTGTTGGGCTTGATTTTGCATAACCAGCTCGGGACGGCGAGGTATGAGCAGGGGTAAGGCAGAGGATCTCGTCGTGCCGCAACCAGAAATGGATGAACTAAAAAAGGGCATTCGATCATCGATAGATCACAGCAGAGCCAAGCCAAGGCAAGATTGTCTTTGATTGATTGACCAAGGGCGAAGGGGAACTTGAGGGTCAGCTAACTTGGTCAAAGAATCGTCGGGTCGTGATATCCATGCACACGACCTGCAGGTGGGTTCAGGTTCCTTCCTTGAATCATGACCATTCCCTCCCCGCCATTTGCAGAGCTTCCGGAATTAACCATACATCATCTTCATGCCATTGGTATCTCGTTTGTAGGTTTACCTTGCGAGGTGCAGCAATGGAAAACAAACATCCTCTAGACGTCGATATCGGAGCTTTCCTGTGTGCCCCTCAGCCATGGCGAGTCAGCCTGACACCCATCCCTCAGTCATGTTCGCTGCGTTTTCTTCCGGCCGACCCGTTGAGCAACTGACCAGACCATCCAACGGTAGCACTTGACCCGGCCTATGCCACTCGCTTGAGGCAGGCTGCTCTGAATCAGAAGACAGCAGACACTGCCCACAACATCATTCGTGCCCAATAACCCGCGCTGTGTCAGTGATCCGCTGCTGCAGTTCCACCAAGGCCCGTCTTGCGGTGTTGACGGCCGCTCTGCCGTGCTGCGCTGCGTCGTTTGAGCGGGCTGGTCGGACGCTCAGGTACCGGACCGGGAGGTACCTTCAGTTACGAGGTCGCCCCGCCACCAAACCTCCAGCGCCCAGCCAGCGCCAGCGGCGACCCCCCTCAGCGGCCCCTCCTGGCCCTTCAGCACCCGGCTCCAGCGGGTTGGACGCCACCAGACCGAATGGCAGCGTACCCGCACCCTCGAGCCAGCCCTGGAAGTCCCCGCCGGCAAGTACCGGTACCGGATGTCGCCTGCTCAGGCTGTGCATCCGTCCCTCGTCTTGGTACCGCTACTTCAGGGGACGTCTCCCTGCTCCCCACTCCCATTAAGAGGGCCCCGTTGCGAAAGAGCCCCGGTCCACAGTGACAAGACCCTTCACGTCGACTGGGGGGCATCTGGGGGCTTGGTGTCCTTCTCACTGCGCTAAGACACAGAAAAAGTACTTACACAGCTCCAACTCCCGTGTTAGCACTTGCAGGGCCCAAGAAGAAAGACAATTCATGGGCGCGGTGGACCTCCCGCCCTTCCCTGTCCTGTCCTGTCCTGTACGGTACCTCTCCGCTGAGCCCAAGCCTGACGTCGACTTTCCCACTCAACCTGCAGTCCCTCGTTGGCTGCAACTTGGAAGCTGCTTCCTGCTCATTGGCTTGGTCCATTCCTTCCCTTCCCTGCTGTCCCCAGCGCTGAAAAATTGTCTTAATCCCGCCCCCCGAAGCCCACGCGCCTGCCCTTTTTCTTTGTGTGCCTGCCTGCACCTACCTTGCTTGCACCTTGCACCTTGCACTTGCTACCTTAATTACCTAGCACCTGCTGCTTCTCGACAATTACCACCACACACGTCTCGCCACGCAACATTCGCCCACGTCCACGACCACGTCCTCGCCCGCGTGCTTGCATTCATCCCATACCTTGCACACGCCTTACATATACACAATCACCGCTTTGCTCGACTGTCACTGCACATACAGATACAGCCGTCAGCCAACTACTTGCTCCTCTGGAATCGCTCGCGCGTCTGTCGATACGGCCGACCTAGACCCCCGGGGACTCCTTGGTTAGTCGCCAGCGCAGTGAGCCGCTTGACACGACCCTGCAGCTCTCCCTCGTCTCTCCCGATGACCAGCTTGGTCCGACCGCTTCGACGACTCCACGATGCTCTCGCACGCCGCACATAATCTCGACAACTTCGACTGTACATCGGCGACGATACTGGCTGCTCGCAACTAGCTTCCGTCTCTGGTGACGTATTCGGAGCCATGGCCCTGTGGCCATTCCGGCGCCGGAGCAGCCGCAAGCGCTCCCGCAGCGGCGCTGCCCTCTCCGATGCAGAGGGTGCGCCGCCGCCTACAAATGAGGGAGTCAAGGCTGGTTTGAAGAAACGACGTACCGAGCCGGCCCGTCTACAACGAGCCACGCGTACTTATAGCTTCTCACCGGGACGTCAGGATGATATTCGAGTCGACCGGGATCGTGACGACCGCTCTCCCGCCCGTCACCGTCCCGGTCGATCGAGGACCACCGGGAATCGCGATGAGGGCATTGGGGCATGGGACCGGACTCCTACGCTTCAACCAACTCAACAACCAGGAAGGAGGAAAACAAGTAAGAGGAGGAGAGAAGAACAGAATAGGGAGGCTGAGATCAAGGCAATGAGTAATTTCGTACCGGTACGGCCTGCCACGGATCAATGGACTTCAGGCCGGCCGATGAAGAAGGATTCCAAGAGATCCAAGACTGGTGGGATTGGAAGGCATCGGCCTAGTCGCACGTCGGATGTCTCTCTCCCAGTCCCAGGATCGATCCATTCGAGCCTGTCGTCCGACTCTGAGTTTGGCTCATATAAGGTGTCGGCACTTGCTGCCCTCGCCCCACGACCGACGCTTCGATACACGCCTAATTCACGATGGACAACACCTCATGTGCCTACTCCTCACCAGTCAGGCTCACAGCGGAGGAAGCTCCTAGATCAGGAGCCAATTCCAGAGGAAACAATGAGGGCACACAAACGTATCGATTCTCTCGCCGACGATCTCGATGCCCACGACCTCAGAGAGCTCATGGAGAGGGATAACCGACGACGGGAGAAGAAGAAACAGAAGGAGAGGCAAAG
Source organism: Fusarium solani (assembly GCF_023522795.1). NCBI lineage: Eukaryota > Fungi > Ascomycota > Sordariomycetes > Hypocreales > Nectriaceae > Fusarium > Fusarium solani. The sequence continues at coordinate 3,484,072 of NW_027072154.1, forward strand.
GATGGAGCGTCGCTTGGCTCAAAGAGCCGAGAAACAAAAGGCGGAGGAAATTGAGGCCAAGAAGTCTGGCACTCCGCCGCCAGAGAATCTTGAGAGAGGAGTGATGGGCCGTGAACTGGCAGGGTTGGGTATAGAGCCCGCCTCTGCTGTCATTGTCTCCAAGCCAGATGTCTCTGAAGAACCAGAACCCATGGATCTTACTGCTGATGCTGAAGAAGTGGCCGAGTCCCCCAAGAAGACCGAGGAATCTTGTCACCGCACAGACACGGTCACCTCAGAGCAACCGACGCCGATGGAAGAGGTTGTTACGAAAGACACATCTTCCGTGATGCGGACGTCTACGGACACAGGACGCATCTCCCCGGGATCACGACGACTGTCTGGCATCTTGAGATCTGTGAAATCACGGTCTAGGTCGACTCTGCGTTCAGACCGGGATAAGATGGTTTCCCCTCCACCTGAGACGATCAACGAGGAGGATGTGCTACGTCATGACACACACGACTCTGATGGTAGCAGGGCCGGCCATTTCTCTATCAAGGCATTCTTGCGGCTGGGCAGCAAGCGACAGAGACACTCAGGACCATCATCCTTCTCCAACACATCTCGAGAAGAGATGCAAGCCGCAGCGGCGGCGGCTCAGGCAAGGGCACAAGCGCAGGCGCATGCACTTGCCAGGCTCGAGGGCGAAGATTCGCCTAATGCCTCGCGCACTAACACGGGCAACTACATCTCGCGCAAACCCAGCGCTAGTGCTCCCAAGCGAACTCGATCCCGCTTCCGGGAGGACCTTCCCGAGTTGCCGCTCTCACCGCCAGCCTCACGCGTTCAGTCCCCAGAGGCTGAGCCTCCGATGCCCGTGCTTACCGAGCAAAAGATCCACGAGATGGAACAGCTGCGATCTTTGGGTGTGCGTTATGATACGCCCACATCAGGCCATCGATCTGTCGATGCCGTCCGCCGCACGCCCTCCACAATGGAGCGAGCATATGTCTCGCCATCCCCCGAAGCTGGAATGTCCATGTCTTTGGCCTCGATTGACTCTGAAGGTTCCTGGTTGTCTGGCAACCCTAGTGCCCGAAGAGCTGCCATGCGAGACAGCATTCGACGTGCTAACCAGCGTGAGCATGTCGACACGACTGATTCTCCCACCAACAGCACCGAGGAGGATCTCGAGATTGTCGAGGACGAGTACCTGACCAAGCTTACCCCTCGACGAAACTCTGGACAAGACATGATGGGTCGTCGTTCTGGTGAAGGACGCCCTAGCAGCGACGAGGAGGACCTTGTCGACGACGCCGACATGAAGTGGGGTCGCGTTGGTTCTCAGCCCGAGGTTGTGCACCGATATACCATGAAGAGCCACGAGGGCCTTTTGGAAATTGAGTCCGAGGATGAGGACAGCCAGGCATCCCCGGTCTCGCCTTCATCGCAGGAGGATGCCGACGTCCAGCGCGCTAAGAGCGTGAACCTGGGCAAGGGTCACGTTCGTAACTTCAGCGCTGGTAGCGCTAAGCTGCTCGACATTACTCCTCGTCCCTCCGTGGATGCCAGGAGAAGCTCGGAGAGGCGACGAAGCCACGTTCTGCCTGCTATGTGAGAAGGGAACTGATACTAAGCCGCTCCAGACGAAGAGTCTCCCACTATATCGCCAACGAAACGAAAACCACGCTCCTTACCTTTTCTTAACGTCGGCACTGACCGAAGTCGCTCATTACTCATTTTTCCTTATTATAAAATCGAGAAAAGGTACAAAAAAACTTGGAAAACAACAACATGACGGAGACTCTTTTCTGGACGGCGACAACCTCAGTTTCATAACTCTCTAGCGGTTGGGACTACTGGCCCAGGAACCTGCTCTTGATGTATGACTACGACCTTGATGACGGCGCTCTTCAAGTTTGCTACCCGGATTTTCTTTTCTCGACTACATATACCGCATCTTTTGATACCCCGCGTCGACCGCCCGTTATGGACTATTTTGAGACTCGACGTGCTTGATTCACCGCATATTGGTAGGGGAGCCTAGCCTTTTTTATCCGAGCCCATTCGCGCCTATTTTGAGGCGCTGTCGCTCTTTGGGAGCTCGGTGTCATTCTCCTCGTAATAGAATGGGGAGATTGTTTTGCTTTCGGTTAACCGGGGTTTTTTGGCGGTTAGGGAAAAGGGATTGATTGATTGATTGATTGATTGATTTGAACATTTTGGGACTTCTTTGCTTTTGCACTTGGGAGGCCAGAGGAATAAACTTGGAGCCCGGTGCTGAGCTTGGCGTGAAAGCGGTTGATTCCATGAACCATAGATATCATTGTGCTTGAAGGGGCGGAACACTGAGAAGAGTAGGAGTAGGAAAGTCGGATCTCGACGTGTACTTTTTTCCCCAGAGGAGTGAAGGTGTAAATGCTTGTATCTGATAGGTTAATTAACCAGCTTGAACAATATCTTGGTTTTTGATGATGTCGGAGGTGTTGTCTGTGGATGTGTATTCGCAGCTGTAGGTTCACAACATGATTATAGGTACCTAGTGAGATGTAGCCTGATTAGTCGAAGATGAGGATTGACCAGAAAAGAACACGCCAATTCTATTAGAAGTCTCGTCAACTGAACATTGTGTTGAGATGAACGAAGGCTATACATGCTTCTTGGCAGATATCCGTCCGGTGGAATATGCGTGAGTCGTCTCTTACTTGATCTGATTCGCCAATTGCATTTGATCGCCGGCTCCACTTCCGGGCGGCAAGAGCCAGAGCTCGGCGATTGGAAATCCAGATGTTCTCTGTTCATCAACATCTGAATCTACATTACATCACACCGGCGATTCCCTGCAACGCAAGTATTCACAATGGCCTCTCCGTTCCGTCTCATGCGACCCATCATATCTCAGGCTGCTAAGCCCAGGGCCGTCGCTGTCGCCTACAGACCTTTCCACAGCTCGGCTGCCAGACTCGCCGTCCGGGATATCAAGACGTGAGTGAGCACGGTAGTAAGAAACCTATACTTTTCAACTAATATTGAGCTGTTTAGCACTGCCGAATTTAAGGAGCTCGTCTCGACAACAGACAAGGCTGTCCTCGTCGACTGCTTCGCCACCTGGTGCGGCCCTTGCAAGGCCATCTCTCCCATCCTCTCCAAGTATGTACCCAGCCTCAAAGCATTGCTGATCATTCCTAACGCCTCAGCAGGCTGTCTGATCAGCCCGACCTCCAGAGCGTCGAGTTTGTCAAGTTTGACGTTGATGAGCTGCCTGATCTGGCGGCCGCGCTCGGCGTCCGCGCCATGCCCACCTTTTTCGTCTTCAAGGACGGAAAGAATGTTGACGAGCTGGTCGGTGCTAACCCTCCGGTGCTCGAGCAGTTGGTGAGGAAGCACGCTTAAACACAGCATGGGGCTCTTTGTGTGTATTGATCACCAGTTGTCAAGACCCGTGGGAAAACGCAGTGTATATTAGACATTGATAAACTGGACTAAAAGAGGTACTGGTTTTGCATAATCCTATGCAGGCGTGTTGAACAGACTCAATATGCCTATCTATCTCGGTACTTGAGTGCTACCATATATTCGGCTTCACTCGCATTGTAACGGCGAATAAACGATGCATGTCGTGCTCTCATCCGGCCTTCTACTTTCAGACTTGGTGTCATCGGAGGTGGAAAGCCGTAGCGTCGATTCGGCGAGTGTCAACCACGCCTTGAGCCTCCGACAATTCTGACACAACCAAATGCAGGGTGCGCCATTGGACAAACAACCCTCCTTTAACGACAAGACATGTAAATCAAGCTTATCATGTTGCATGAGGATTCACTCGTTCGACAACTTGTTTGCTTCTTTCTTGTCTCGGCGTGGCTAGTCACGCCGGTACCGAGATCGGCCTCCTCGGGTGCCGGCCTCGACCGGCTTATCGGGGGATGGGCCAATCAGCGGGGTGAATTGGACCGGCTCGACGATCGGGGCTTCAACTGAGAGCCGAGCCAGTCGTCTATAAGGTATCTTCAACGACCTTGTGGGTATTCTTGGTCTCTCATATCCTTCAGCTTCAACTCTCAACCTTCTTGAATTGCTTCGTTAGCGACTTGAATTTAGCGAAAAGAACTTGTCAACCACAATCATGTCCAACACAATCGTTGTCGTTGGGTAAGTCTGAGATAACCTACTCATCATGAGGCAGGGTGCTAACATGAGGGAAGTGCCGGTGTCATTGGCTTGACGTCGGCCTTGTTGCTCTCCAAGAACAAGGGCAACAAGATCACCGTCGTGGCCAAACACATGCCCGGTGACTATGACGTTGAATACGCCTCGCCTTTTGCTGGTGCCAACCACTCCCCGTGAGTTCACACTGGCTCGAGTAGCATACAATTCACTTACAGGTTTCAAGCATGGCGACGGAAGAGAGCAGCGAATGGGAGCGTCGCACTTGGTATGAGTTTAAGCGGCTGGTCGAGGAGGTCCCTGAGGCCGGTGTTCATTTCCAGAGTGCGTCCCCTTCTTTAGCGAAGTAGAAGACCGACTAACATTGTGCTTGTGAAGAGTCGCGCATTCAGAGGCGCAACGTGGACACTGAAAAGGCGCAGAGGTCTGGTTTCCCAGACGCCCTCTTCTCGAAAGACCCCTGGTTCAAGAACATGTTTGAGGACTTCCGTGAGCAGCACCCTAGCGAGGTCGTCCCCGGCTACGACTCGGGCTGCGAGTTCACGTCGGTGTGCATCAACACGGCCATCTACCTCCCCTGGCTCCTCGGCCAGTGCATCAAGAACGGCGTCATCCTCAAGCGCGCCATCCTCAACGACATTAGCGAGGCCAAGAAGCTGAGCCACACGGGCAAGACGCCCAACATCATCGTCAACGCTACGGGTCTCGGCTCCTACAAGCTGGGCGGTGTCGAGGACAAGACCATGGCGCCCGCGCGAGGACAGATTGTGCTTGTGCGCAACGAGAGCAGCCCCATGCTCATCACTTCAGGTGTCGAGGACGGCGGTGCTGATGTCATGTACCTGATGCAGCGAGCAGCTGGTGGCGGTACCATCCTGGGCGGTACCTACGATGTTGGCAACTGGGAGTCTCAGCCAGACCCTAACATCGCGGCTCGCATCATGCAGCGCATCGTCGAGGTGCGGCCCGAGATTGCCAACGGCAAGGGCGTCAAGGGGCTGAGCGTGATCCGACACGCCGTCGGCATGCGGCCGTGGCGAAAGGACGGAGTCAGGATCGAGGAGGAGAAGCTGGATGATGAGACTTGGATCGTGCATAACTATGGACACTCTGGATGGGGTTACCAGGGCTCGTATGGTTGTGCTGAGAACGTAGTGCAGTTGGTTGACAAGGTCGGCAAGGCGGCCAAGTCTAAGCTGTAGTTGAAAAAGCCCGAATGAGTAATAGTAATTGGATATTAGAAATACCATATTTGTCCTCAAACTTGATATTGAACCTGTTATTGTCGTTGATATTGATGGTGACACGAGCACAAGGAGCCTGGGGTTATGCATATTGCGGGGCAGCTCCAAGCTCCATCTCAACCCCTGGCCGCGATGTTGAAGCTCAACCTCTAGAGGCCAGCGATGCCCACAACCGACACCATGCCAGAGCCCGCGCCTGGCATCCTCACCCAAGCCACCCGCTTCGTCCTGGACGTCGCAAACGGCCGACATGTCCTCTCCAAGTTTGTGCCCGTCGCGCTATGGCTCGCCGACGCGGTCCTCTGCGGCTTGATCATCTGGAAGATCCCATGTGAGTTGCGCTGCGTCGAACCTCAATGACCCCGAAGCTGACATGGACTTGGACAGATACCGAGATCGATTGGGTGGCGTATATGGAGCAGGTGTCGCAATTCGTGTCGGGCGAACGAGACTACACCAAGATGGAGGGTGGCACCGGTCCTCTCGTCTACCCGGCTGCCCACGTCTACACTTACACGGCGCTGTCCTACATCACGGACGAGGGCAAGAATATTTTCCTGGCGCAACAGATCTTTGGAGTCTTGTACATGGCGACGCTGGCGGTGGTCATGCTCTGCTACTGGAAGGCCAAGGTGAGCAATGGATCGAGAGTTGAGAACGAGCTCAGCTAACTAGAACCAGGCACCCCCGTACATCTTCCCCTCCTGATCCTCTCCAAGCGACTACACAGCATCTTTGTCCTACGGTGCTTCAACGACTGCTTCGCCGTCTTCTTCCTCTGGCTCGCCATCTACTTCCTGCAGCGCCGCTACTGGACCTTTGGCAGCCTCGCCTACAGCTGGGGCCTGGGCATCAAGATGTCGCTCCTCCTGGTGCTCCCAGCCTTGGGCGTCATCCTCTTCCTGGGCCGGGGCTTCAGCGCCAGCCTACGTCTCGCGTGGCTCATGGCCCAGGTCCAGTTCGCCATCGGGGTGCCCTTCATGGCCAAGAACCCGCGCGGGTACGCAGCGAGGGCGTTTGAGCTGTCACGGCAGTTCAAGTTTGAGTGGACGGTCAACTGGCGCATGTTGGGCGAGGAGCTGTTCCTCAGCAAGTCTCTTGCTCTGCTCCTCCTCTTCCTCCATGCTACGGTGCTCTTGGTCTTTATCGCAAACAGATGGATCCGGCCTGCTGGTCGACCTTTGTCGGCTCTGATCCCGTCCTTCCTCCAGGCCAAGTCCCCCTTTACTCAGCACGAGGAGCTTCGCATCTCCAACTCTGTCACCCCACAGTACGTCATGACGACGATGCTCTCGGCCAATGTCATCGGCTTGCTGTTTGCGAGGTCCCTCCACTACCAATTCTATGCCTATCTCGCATGGGCGTCGCCGTACCTCCTCTGGCGAGCCACGCGCAGTCCCCTCATCGTGGTGCCTCTCTGGCTCGCGCAAGAGTGGGCTTGGAACGTCTTCCCCAGCACCGTCGTCAGCTCTATTGATGTCGTGAGCGTGCTGTTTGCGACTGTCGTGTTGGTGTATTTCGGGACCGACGATTCGACACCGGAAGTCGAGGATGTCGAGGCAAAGAATAAATAGAGATAGATATGCGACGCAGGTCACTCTTCTTCGGAGTCGCTGGGGGGCATCTTGCCAACGTTGGATTCGTCTTCGGAGTCGTTCAAATCGTATGCATTCTTGGCAAATTCCTTTGGCCTGTGCAAGCTTGATTAGTCTCGTCCCCGTCAACGCTGCGATTCAACAATCCTCACCAATAAGCCTGCTTGCGCCAGAGCTTCTCGTCGCGAACAACGTTGACAATCTCGCCCATGGCCCGGGAATCCTCTTTGCTCTCCTCGTACCGCTCAGCCAGAACAAAACCGCCGCGCTTGATCCAGATGGTGTTGCGGAAGCGCTGTGCCAGCTCCAGAATGAGGGGCTTGGTGTCTGGGAGCTCGCAGGTGTAAAGGTTGTTGCCCTCAGGCTTAACAACTCTAACTATGGACTGGCCGGGCCCAAGGACGTCTGGAGGTGTCATTGACTCCTCGGCAGCTGCGAGGACATTGCGCTTAGGACGACCCATGGTGTTATATAATTGGCGATTGATATTATCGTCCCTCGGCAGAAAATGTAATTTTTTTCTTGATAGACTGGAGGGGTGGAGGGGCAGACACTGCCCGATAGAAGGATACACCTTGATACCCTCGAATCACGCTAGAATATCCTTGTAACTCAGCTTAGACCCATCGCGGAATTCCCCCATCTGGATACACCGGACTCAGACGACCAGACGGCATCGTCAACCATGTTGGTATCCTATCGTTTCTTTTTGTATGCTCAAAGCTGAGTGGACGAGGCTCGGTTACTATCCGCTCTTATCTCGGAGGCGCCACAAGCCATGTTATGTTCTCTCCACCGAGGTGTGATCTCGGTCGCGCCCCGAGCCGCAGCTGCGTTACGTATCAGATTCACAACCCAATGTTGAATCACGACAGATCAGAAGGGTGGTCATTTTGTCAGCAGCTCTGCTTCCCTCATGGCCAATTGAGTTCCTCGTGGCGTCGCCATCACCTTCACCGAGCACGGTGAGGACACGGCCCGGAGGCGGCTCAACATCACACACCCCGTTTAAATTATTCGGCAGCGGACGCTACAGGTCCGGCTGTGTGAGAGGACCCATATTCTAACCTCGCATGGGTCCGGTTCATGTGAGCCCTCGATGTGGATTCCTGTCTCCGTTCTGGAAGCATTGCTTGCTGAGCTCTCACTTCGCGGCGCACGCCAGGGGCTTCGTTATGGATCTGCCAGATGTAGTCATTCCATCCATGTGCGGGGAGCGAAAAGTCTGGCTTGTCCAGGTGACCCTGATATGGGCTTGATTACAGATCTTGCCGTGGCCTGGACTCACGAGATGCTCAGGGGAGCTTCATGGGAAATGGGTATATCTACGGATGCTGGCCGAGTTGCTGCCCATACTGACCTTTGTCGTCAATCTTGTTTCCGTTGAACCACTTGAGCCAATAGCTGTATCGCCAACTCCTTCAATCGGCTTGATTGCCTCTTGCAATGGATGCCTCGATGCTCACCGGCCTTGTTGCGGTCCAGTCCGTTTCGGCCGAGTCCCCGACCGAGGAGCTCTACCGTCCCTTGACCACCCCAGCCAGGACAGTCCCTAGGACGTACCCAGGAGCTCCTCAGAGGGAGTCTTTTGACCTTCATCGAATCCCCGTCCGCGATGGCCCCCAGTCAGGAGCCACCACTCCCCGAGCTGAAAATGATCTCGAGATGAGCAGGCCCTCCAGTCCCGAGGCTGTCGAGGTGATGCCTAGTGCTTGGCAACCCTTTATGAATCGCTTCAGACTCTTTGCCGTGTGTCTCGCCAACTTAGGCAATGCCCTCAGTGACAGTGCTGCTGGTGCTTTGATCCCATACATGGAAAAGTGAGCTGGCTGTATGCCCCTATTCGCAGTCGTGGCTGACAATCGTCAAGGTACTACAACATCGGATATGGTATCGTCTCCCTAATCTTCGTCGGCCAGGCTATCGGCTTCATCATGGCAGCCGTGTTCCTAGACGCCCTACGAGCGAAACTCGGCCGTGCCAAACTCCTAGGCCTTGGCCAAGCCTTGGTCACTCTATCCTACATCCCACTCATCTGCGGAGCGCCCTTCCCCGTTATTGTCTGTTCGTTCTTCTTCGTCGGGTTCAGCATCTCAGTGAACGTGGGCATAGGAAATCTCTTCTGCGGAGGTCTACGCAACGGTACATTCATGCTGGGTCTGCTGCATGGCACCTATGGCATCGGAGGCACCGTCGGTCCCCTCATCGCCACCGCACTCGTCACGGCCGCCAACGCCCTCTGGACGCGCTACTATATACTTACCTGCGCTATTGGCGTGTGTACCTTTTCGCTGGCCATGTGGTCTTTCTGGAATTACGAGAAGGAGATGAGTCCGGCGGTGAGGGCAAGGGAGACGGCCCAAGCTGGCGAATCCATGATGAATAGCATGTTCATGGCCATGAAGCTGCGGGTCGTGCTTCTCGGCTCCATCTTCATCTTCGCCTACCAGGGCGCCGAAGTGTCCATCTCGGGCTGGGTTATCTCGTTCCTCATCAACGCTCGCGATGGAGACCCTTCATCGGTGGGATACGTGACGGCGGGATTCTGGGCGGGCATCACTCTTGGTCGATTCTTTCTTTCGGGTCCTGCTCATCGCATCGGAGAGAAACCCTTTGTCTACGGCCTCACACTCGGTGCCCTGGCTTTCCAGATTCTCGTCTGGTTCGTGCCCAACATCGTGGGTAACGCCGTCGCCGTGTCCATTGTCGGCCTGCTGCTGGGACCCATCTACCCTTGCGGAGCAGCAGTCTTTATGCGAAGAATGAGCCGGCGAGAGGTCCTGAGTGGTATTGGAACCATCAGTGCTTGTGGTAGCGCAGGAGGTGCTGTTGCGCCTTTCATCACTGGTCTTTTGGCACAGGCCGCAGGCACATTTGTGCTTCATCCTATTGTGATTTCCCTTTTTCTAGTGATGCTGCTATGCTGGTACTTCCTACCAGCTGAGGAAAAGAGGGACGAGTGAGCTGCTAGCGGTGGAAGGGAGAGTGTAAAGATGGGCGAATATGCGACGAGGAAAGTCAACACGGAAGAATGGCTATGCCTGACTAGACGTATGATGTTGAAAAGTATCAAGTTGTTATCAAAAGCGGGCGTTTATATCTAGATATATCGGTAGTTATTTATATGCAAAAATCTATGAGAAATCTATAACGTTTCGTGGTAGATGGCTCGCATCTACTGTTCTATTCTATGAGTCTTTTGATCAAGCATAGACACTTTCCTTTCCAGTTCTTATTTCCAAAATAAGTAGACAAATTAGATTCGACCTCGAGCAGCGTCCTTGACAGACAGATCACCAGCGACAATTTCCTTGACGGTCTGAGTGATGCTGGACCAGTCGCGGAAGGTGACAAAGGGGACATTTTCGTTCTCGCACCAGGTAACGAGGTCTATCAACATGTTAGTGGTGTATTCTCAAAATCAAAGGGTGGCTGTCGCAGTCATGAGCAGTACGTACCCATGTCGGCCTTGGCGAAGAGCAGGTCCGTCTCCTTGGCAGCGGAAAGGTCTGAAACACCATCGCCGGCGTAGAACATGGTAGGTCGGTTAGGGAGGGAAGAGTATTTTCGGATCTCGAGGGACTTGTCATGACCGTGGATACTATACGAGTCAGTATCTTAAATACCAAGACAAAAGGGAGGGGTGTTACCTGTCATCATGGAACTCGATTCTCCAGCCACCCTCATCGTTGAGGTCCTTGCCCTCTCGCGCCTTCACATCGTTGCTCACAATCTGAATATCCCATCCAGGTCCCAAAAGCACGTCCAGTAGAGCCCGGATGATGGGCTGCATGCCACCGCTCAGGATGACAATGGGCACGTTGTTGACCTTGGCCCAGTCGTAAAACTCCTTGAACCCGGGGTCCAGCTTGATGTTGTGGAGGAGGATCTTGATGCACTCGTCAAAGGGGGTCTTAACGCTGTCGAGCATCTCGACGAAGCTGTCGCGGAAGTGCATGCGACCGTAGAGGACGTCCTTGTTGAGCTGACGGCGGCGCTCAACGCCGAAGCCTAGGTTGTCGGTCATGTAGTCATTAGAGTCGGCGGTGGTGACGGTGCCGTCAAAGTCTGTGAAGAAGATGAACTTGGGGTTGTTCTTGAGAGCTGGGGTGTCGGAGGAGGCCATGATGACGGTGTTGAGGGGGTTGAAGAGGAGTATTAAGTGTCTGGTAAGCTCTATCCCAAAGTCTATACCGGTTTCTTGCGTGTCAAGTAAATGAGCGAGCGACGTTGGTCTTTTTAGACGTTATCTCAAGGACAGACTTTTTGTTTGTTGCTGAGAAGATATGACAGAGGGAATCAAAATGGCGGGGGAGGGGCACGTTTTCATGAGGAAGGGACAGACAATGCGACAACGGAGGATCGCAGAAACAGACAACCCGAGAGAAGCGCAATATAAACTGGATCAATTGATTGGAAGATCTAGACTAACACCCAAGGATCATGACTAGCGATACACGACAGACACAGAAAAACAACGCATATCAGCAGCTCTTTAACCGTCCTGACGGTGGTTGGCTCCTTGATTGTGCCGTTCCTTGTTGAAACTGTCGTCATTAGATCAAAAATCTGCCCCTCCACACCTCTTTTTTTCTAGGCGTCCCCCACCAAACTCTCAGCGCACAAGCCCCCTGTAGGCGCCCTGAAAGACAGCTCTCGAGACCCTGACTCAGCCTCTAGACAGTTCCATGAGCGATGAGAGCCCCGCTGCAAGGCACATGCACCCGCGTTTTTCCAGCTTCCTCACCGGCAAAGGCGGTGACGCGGTGGGGGCCGGTTCTCGCTCCGGTTAGCGGCAGAAAAACGCCCGGGACGGAGCGGCGGCTGGACCAGTAGCAGTAACAGCAGCTTTGTGGTGGGTGGTGGTGGCCCGTGGTGGTAGCTTCTTTCGGCTCGGCCCATGTAGGTTCTTTCTCAACCTTTTGTGCGAAGACAGCCCGCCCCCTCCGAGAGTCAATTCGCTCCCACGGGACTCGTTCGAGTCAACGCTGCACCTACAACCGTTGCAACGGTGCTCGTCATGCAGCCCTTTGCCCGTCCTGCGGCTCGGCTCGCCTGGGGTCACGCTCGACTGGGGTTCGATCTGTCGACGAGGCCGGGCAGGTCAAGATCCCTCGTCCAGAACCCGGCAATATGTGTGCGGTGCGGTATACAAGCCATTGGCCTCCAGCCAAGGCTTTTCTCCAACCAGACACCACCCAACGGCCCAGGAAAGGGCTCAGGCTCAGGTTCGAGGACCGATAAGGATGTCGAGGCCGAACTCCAGTCCATTCTCAAACCCAAACCCCGACCGATTCCCTTCAAGCCTCAGCGCCAGATCGAGGGACCCAGGGCAGAACAACTGAGGCTGGGCCACCCGAACTTCGAGAAACCTGCAGAGGAGGAAGAGAAGCCTCACACTCTGAGAGTGGAAGCGAAAACCGAAAATGAGAAGCCGAACGAAACCGCTCAACCGCAAGAAACTCGCTCAAGAGCCGAGGACCTCCGAGACTTGGCGTATGCTCAACTCAGCGAGTTGAAGGAAAAGTTTGCCCGTGCAATGGACACCCTGCAGAACCGGGCGATGAATGCCTCCCAGACCCTCAACGATATTACCGGCTACACTAGCATCGAGGCCATCAAACGTCAGAACGCCGTGATAGAGACACAGCTGGCCGAGGCGCACGACCGAGTCCGCAACGCCCGCCAGGCATACAAGACATCCAACGCAAGTCGTGCTGCCACACAGCGAGAAGTTACAACATTATTAGCGCGGAAAGATAGCTGGTCTCCCGGGGACTTGGAGCGATTTACCGAGCTTTACCGGGCAGACCACGTACTTGAAGGAGAGGTCGTCGCCTCCCAAGAAACACTTACAGAGGCCGAAGCCGATGAGCAGAGCTTGAGTATGCGTCTCAATGCAGGCATGTTGAAGCGGTATCACGAAGAACAGATTTGGAGTGACCGGATCCGGAGAGCAAGTACCTGGGGCACATGGGGCCTGATGGGTATGAACTTTGTGCTCTTTGTCGTCCTACAGTTTGTGGCAGAGCCCTGGAAGAGACGGAGGTTAGTCAAGGGCGTGGTTGCCGAGGAAAAGGCTGTGCTTGAGGAGGTTCGAGGCGAGCTCGAGCAGGTCAAGCTCGCGATCGAGAAGCGAGATCAACTTGCAGCGGCTGAAGCCCTGGCCGGAGCCGTCAAGGCAACTGAGACAGACCCTACTGCGGAGGCAGTGGCCGCCGAAGGCTTCATGTCAACCAAGACGACACAGACTACAGAGCCCGTTAAACCAGCGGTGGCAACACCAATAGAAAAGCCCACAGCACCACCAAAGACATGGGAAGAGATGCTGGAGGAGCTGAAGGACCCCGAGTGGTGGAGAGAAAAGGCAGAGGACCTGTGCAGCGAGCGGCGAATAGACCTGCGCATGAGAGACGCCTCGCTGTTGGCGCTCGAGGGAGCGTTGGCGGGAGCGTTTTTGACAGCAAGCTTCATGATGCTTGTGAGATGATGAGTCTATGAAAAACCCAACTTGGATGTAAAAAAACTGAACATAGTGTACAATATTTTTAATGCAGAAGCTGTAGACTATTTGCTTGACACCTAAAAGAAAGCATTCACTTAGACACATGGACAAAAGAGTCACGATGCTTTGAACGCCGCATGCCCCGCCAATCGGGCAGCGGCATATCCCATGACACACGCGGCTAGCGGATGCTCACCTGGTAGGGCTGAAAGGCCAGAAGGAGGACCATCCTTCCAAGGACCCTTTGCTTCCTTTGACAGGTCTTCCCGCAGAGGAACGGTCCCTGTCATCTAACTTCACCAGGGTGACTCAGGGATCTAATATGAGCTTGGATGAAGAGCTGATCGTCTTGGAGCTCTGATTCGCCCGCGCAGAAATGAAGCTGGGTCGTGTCGAGGTCTGAGATTGATTGCACCCAACTGATAAGGGCCTGCGCGCAAGCAGCGGTCAGGTCAGATCTGCGACAGGCGGTGTTGGGCGTGTTGTGGTCTGCTGTGCTGCTGCGTGAGGTGAGGGGGAAGAACCGGTTGGCCTGATTCTAGGACTTTGTAGGACTCGAAACTCACATTTGTATATGTGTCACATTTTATAACTTTTTATGCCTGATGCGCCGCCATGCGGCGGGTAATAATCCACCGCGCGGCGCATGGGGAAAAAAGTAAGAATTGAGATGGAATCATAAGTGACATGTTCGATACGTCTACGGTAATTCTGTTTAACGGTTGCGTACGGGTTAAACTGTGCTGAAGATATCATGCAAAACATGCCCATATGTATAACAGACTTCGTTTCGAAAGCTTGTTTCATGACCAAGGCTCTGCAGATGCACCATGTGCCTCATGAATCCCATGCCTTGGAACTTCTGTTTCAAGTAGGACCTACGGGCAGGTCATCGTCAGAGCCCAGTTTTGAACAGCACAACAAACATGGTCATTGTCCTGGTGGACAAACCCCAAGGCGCACCTCATTAGTCCTAATGTGCACTATATGGAATCCAATTCTTTGCGCGCGTAAGCATGGCGGCTGTGCCATCTGACCAGGCAAAGCCTCCCTTTGTGGCGACACATTTAACATCCGTCTGCTACGTTGCTATTCACCTCTGATCCGCAGCACCAGCGTCTCAAAGACGGTCTTACAAGTAGCAGTCCGTGCCAGACAATGAAGAGAGGAAACATCACCAAGACGAGAAGAGAAGGCTGCGGCATATATCGGCTGAAACACCTCCTTGAGAAAGAGGAGAGAGACAAGCAGACAGAAAAAAAAGCCGCCTGATCATATCAGAGCCTTTGTGGCCGAACGAACCCTGCTACAGTGCAGATACTCGTACGTCGTGTCGTCCACCCATCAACCAAAAGAGCTACGCCGCCGCTACAAGCTCCCCCCGCCAGCCAACAACCCAGCCTGATCGACGACCCAAGGTAACGCAAGAGCGGTCTAAGCTCCCTGGGCTGGGTACAGTACAGTGCCTTAGCAGACAGGCTACCTACTAGGTCTGGTACCTTATGGAAGGTTTGGGCATTGGCTCTGGAGCATTGGGCTTTCTCTTCCCGCCTTCCCCCCTGCCTGTCTGCCTCGCCTTTTCCCTCTACAGACTCTCCTCCCTCTGTCCTCTACTGACAGGATCACCAGGGGAAAATCATTGTTAGGGAGAAGCGACTGGACTCGAGAGCCATTGCTTGCTTGTCTCGCTGAGGGGATCCATACCTACCTCTACCTGCCGCGAGTGGTACCTAAGGCTAGCTTACCGCCCGCTATCCATCGCTACCGCATGCAAAACACACACAAAAACCCCGCCAAACGCCCAAAGCCTCGTTTAACCCCCTCCCCCCGAACCTCGACCTCGTCACTGACGACATCTCCCACCACCACACCACCCTTTGATCCTCCTCCCTCCTCCTGACTCTTCCTACTCCTAACCCGCCAGCTTCTGCTTCTGCTTCATACAAGCGACAGAAGCCCGCCGGCCGAAGGCCACGCACACGCACGCACCCGGTACCTCTCCGCCTGTGCTGCTGTGCTCGGTACCCAACCACGCGAGACGTCAGCTGTCGATCCCGTCGTCTCGCCGTTCCTCCTGGGCAAAACCTGTCGACCGTCCCTCGCCCGCCGCATCCAAGGCGTCGCCGAGGTTGTGTATACCGGCTCGTCTTGACGGCTTTCGCCTCCGTCCCCTTCCTTCCTCATCTTTCCCCGTCCCGCGCGAACGCATCGCGCACCCACGACCGCCATGAACGACGAGGAAGCAATTCAGAATATCTACAAGAAGATCGAGAGGGAAAAGGCCCTCATCAACGCCGCCAATGCGATGAGGGCCCAGACCAACAACGAGGCAGTCCGCTCCCGCCTCGACTCTCAGATGCGCGATGGCCGCCGAAACCTCAAGTTCTTCGAGGAGAAGCTGCAAGACATCCAGCAGCGACGTATTGGCCAGGGCGTCGAAGGCATGTCTTTGGATGATGCCGGCGACGACGCTCCAGCACCCCCTCCCAAGGATGGTTCAGGCAACTGGGCGGGAGAGAGGGGTTCCTACGGCTCTGGCTCGGGGCAATACGGTGGCGGTCACTCTGATCTGATGCCTCCGCGCCATCCTTATGCCACTCCAGGGCCTGGCTCTGGTATCCCGAGAGCACGACCAAACTTTACTAGGCTAGGTTTGTGATGACCTCGCTCTTATCTGCCTACCCTGCGCAGAACTAACACGGGACAGATTTGATCAAATATGACACACCGCACTTGGGACCCCGCATCCAGCTCATGCTATCGCAGATTCAGTTCAAGCTCAATGTCGAGGAGCAGTATCTGAAGGGTATTGAAAAGATGGTGCAACTCTACGGCATGGAGGGCGACCGGAAGAGCAAGGCCGATGCCGCTGCTAGGAAAGTTGAGAGCAAGCAGAAGATAGTATTGCTGAAGCAGGCGCTCAAGAGATACGAAGAGCTGCACATCGACATGGACACTGCGGATGCCCAGGATGGTGAGCTTGCCTCTTGTTTCGACTAGTGTTGTTGCATACTAACATGAACTAGACGACTCGATCAACACACCTAACCTCAGGAAGCCCCTCTCTGGAAGTCTGTCGATCCGAGTTCTTGCCGTCAAGGATGTTGATCACGCTCCTACTGGAAGATTTACGCGAGGACCCGAGACTTTCGTCGCTGTCAAGGTTGAAGACACCGTCATGGCTCGAACCAGGGCCTCGCGAAACGATCGCTGGGAGGCTGAATATCACACCATCGAGGTGGACAAGGCTAACGAGATCGAACTGACCGTCTACGACAAGCCCAGTGAGCACCCAATGCCCATTGCCATGCTTTGGGTTCGAATTTCCGACATCATTGAGGAGATGCGCCGCAAGAGGATCGAGGCCGAGATGAACAGCTCCGGTTGGGTGTCTGCAGACAGGATGGGCAGCGCTTCTGCCCCTTCGCAATTCCCAATGAGCCCATCTCAGGGCTCCTTTGGAGGATCCCCTACATCGCCCGACGGCCCCCAGCAGGGCAACGAGCAGGGCGGCGCATACGGAACACCCGGTCCTCAACCTCAGGTCAACACAGGACCTATCGAAGGGTGGTTCAACCTCGAGCCCACAGGACAGATTCAGCTTCAAATGAGTTTCAACAAGAGCGACAGGCGCCCTGTCGACCTTGGTCTTGGACGAAAGGGTGCCGTC
Organism: Fusarium solani; assembly: GCF_023522795.1. Lineage (NCBI taxonomy): Eukaryota > Fungi > Ascomycota > Sordariomycetes > Hypocreales > Nectriaceae > Fusarium > Fusarium solani. The sequence goes on from NW_027072154.1 coordinate 3,501,232, forward strand.
CGTCAGCGCAAGGAGGAGGTTCACGAGATGTACGGCCACAAGTTTGTGCAGCACCAGTTCTACAACATCATGCGCTGCGCTCTCTGCGGAGATTTCCTCAAGTACTCGACCGGCATGCAGTGCGAGGACTGCAAGTACACTTGCCATACCAAGTGTTATTCCAGCGTGGTCACAAAGTGCATTAGCAAGAGCAATGCTGAGACTGATCCCGACGAGGAAAAAATCAACCACCGTATTCCTCACAGGTTTACGCCTTTCTCGAATATGACTGCAAACTGGTGCTGTCACTGCGGCTACATCTTGCCCTTTGGAAAGAAGAATTGTCGAAAGTGTTCCGGTAAGTTCATAATCTTTCTCATTCACTTCGGACGGGACTAATGCTGCCTAGAATGTGGCCTTACCTGCCACGCTCAGTGTGTTCACCTTGTTCCAGACTTCTGCGGAATGTCCATGGCCGTGGCCAACCAGATCTTGGACGGTATCAGGACTCAAAAGCAGAGGCAGGCTAAGGTTTCGTCACTCACCGAGAAGACTCTCCGGCCTGGAAAGACGAGCCCGACTAGCACTCACTCCGCAGCACCTTCGTACTCGAGCTCCAGTGTTCCCAGTTATGCACCCGGGCCAGCGTCCCCTGAGGCGACTGAGGCAGCGAAGCTCATGTATAACCAGCCTCAAGGGCAGAGACCACACCCCGATCGGACATCCTCCAGCTCAGCGGCAACCGCAGCTGCCAGTGCAGCCATGTCTGGCACCCCCGGCGGTGCTCAACGGCAACAGTCGGACTACGGACGTTACAGCGGTGGCTATGACCAACAGGAGGATGCGTATGGTCAAGCAAGTCAACCTGGTGCTGGACAGCAGCGCAAGTACAACCCTGCAGACTATGCCAATGTCAACCCTGGCTATGGTGGACAAGCTCCTCAGCAGGCTCAACGACCTGTGCAGCCGCAGCAGTATCCTCAGCAGCCACCTCCTCAACAGCCGTTGCCCCCAGTACCGCAACAGCAGCCGCAACAGCAGCAGCCCTCTTATCAACAACAGCCGCAGGTGCCTCCGCACAAGCCGCAGGCGGAACCCATGTCCCCCTCTCAGGGATCCGTTTCTGGCGGACAGCGAATGCAGCTCCCTCTTGCTACCGACCCTGGCACCGGTCAGCGTATTGGTCTTGATCATTTCAACTTCCTTGCTGTGCTGGGTAAGGGTAACTTTGGAAAGGTCATGTTGGCGGAGACCAAGAGGTCTCGAAAGCTTTACGCCATCAAGGTGCTCAAGAAGGAGTTTATCATTGAGAACGACGAAGTTGAGAGCATCCGATCCGAGAAGCGAGTGTTCCTGGTGGCCAACAGGGGACGACACCCCTTCCTTACCAACCTGCACGCTTGTTTCCAGACCGAAACCCGTGTCTACTTCGTCATGGAGTACGTCAGTGGTGGTGATCTGATGCTTCACATTCAGCGTGGACAATTCGGTACCAAGCGAGCGCAATTCTACGCTGCCGAGGTTTGCTTGGCGCTCAAGTACTTCCACGAGAACGGTGTCATCTACCGTGATCTGAAGCTCGACAACATTCTCTTGTCGCTCGACGGCCATGTCAAGATTGGTGATTATGGTCTTTGCAAGGAGGATATGTGGTATGGTTCGACAACGAGCACCTTCTGTGGTACTCCCGAGTTCATGGCTCCCGAGGTATGTGCTGATGCTGACTGAACGTGGCGATTTCTCTAACTTTGAACTAGATTCTGCTTGACAAGAAGTACGGACGCTCCGTCGATTGGTGGGCGTTTGGTGTTTTGATCTACCAGATGCTTCTTCAGCAATCCCCCTTCCGAGGCGAGGATGAGGACGAAATCTACGACGCTATCCTTGCTGATGAGCCTCTGTACCCGATCCACATGCCTAGGGACTCGGTCTCGATTCTTCAGAAGCTGCTCACCCGTGAGCCGGATCAGCGACTCGGAAGCGGCCCAACTGACGCACAGGAGGTGATGAGCCAGCCTTTCTTCCGCAACATCAACTGGGACGACATCTACCACAAGCGGGTGCAGCCTCCTTTCATGCCTTCTATCAAGAACCCAACGGATACCAGCAACTTCGATTCTGAGTTTACCAGTGTTACCCCTGTTTTGACCCCAGTTCAGTCTGGTAAGTTTACCCCTAGTTCTCTTGAAGAAGTCAATACTAACACCCATCTAGTCTTGTCGCAGGCTATGCAGGAGGAGTTCCGTGGCTTCTCTTACACTGCCGACTTTGATTAAACGACTGCACACGAGATTGACGATTTTGCAATTCTTTGTTGACATGATGGCGCCGCGGTGAGGAATTGTCTTGCCTATCGGATACCCAGGCGTGATGGTTGGATGGACCGGACACCGCGGGCAGGTGATGTCGGTGCAGCGAGCTCGGGGGGAGCGTCTCAAGGCGCTTCTATTGTTTGCTGTTTGGTTGTAGGCGATTTGTTGTCACGGAAAGAGGTTGGAGAAAAAAACAGGATGGTCAAGTCGTGGTTGAAGCCATGTCAGGGGCCAGAGTGGCAGACAGCGGACAGCAATGGGAGAAACAGCGTGTCTGCTTAATAGAAGCGAGAAGTAACGAGGCTCTTGGAAACAAGCCGAAGGGTAGCTAGTAGTAGTATGGTATACTCTTGTTTTTATAGATCACAATAGTGTTTGTCATGCTGCGTGTGGGTAGTCTCGATAACCAGTAATGTGATACGTGGTCAAGCGTAACTACGGTTCAGACCAAAGGTCGGACCTTTCAGGGCCTTTTCTTTCTTGTTCTATTATATGATAGTTGTCGGACACTTAGATATCGTTCAACCCAGCTCAACTCGTGGTTGGTTGGCAATAGCTAAGGCAACCATTGTAGGTCTACAACACAACCACTTTGTTTAGGGTTTCAACGGACGACACAACATCATGATTTCAAACTTTTGGCATTTTTTTGTTCCTATTTATACCCGTTCTCTTTCTACATTGTCTCTATCCCATCTAAGAAGTGTACTGCTTCTGGAGCAGCTTGGCAATCGTGTTGAGTCTGACTTGATGTTAGAATTATCACTTTACAGATAGAAACAGATGACTTACTGAATGTTGCTGGTACCCTCGTAGATGGCACCAATCTTGCTGTCACGGAAGTACTTCTCGGCAAGACCCTCACGCACAAAGCCCATGCCGCCCATCCACTCAACGGCGAGACCGCTGACGCGGCCGGCAACCTGGGAGGCGTAGAGCTTAGCCATGGCGGCGTCCTTGACAAAGTCCTCGCCGGCCTCCTTCTTGCGAGCGGCGTTGTAGACCAGGGCGCGGGCGGCGGCGATCTCAGTGTAGGACTGAGCAATCTGGTGCTGCATGCCCTGGAACTCACCAACGAGCTGGCCGAACTGCTTGCGGTCGTTCCAGACATAGCGAGCAGCGTTCTCAAAGGCACCGAGGGCCAGACCAGTCATCTGGGCGGCGATACCAATGCGACCCTCGTTGAGCAAGCTGATGGCGTACTTGTAACCGTGACCACGCTCACCAAGGAGGTTCTCCTTGGGCACAACAACGTCGTCGAGGTTGATGACGCAGGTGCTCGAGGCGCGGATACCCAACTTCTTCTCCTTCTTGGCGATGGAGAAGCCGGGGGTGCCCTTCTCGACCAGGAAGGCGGTGATGCCCTTGTAGCCCTTGCTGGGGTCGAGGTTGGCAAAGACGATGAAGAGGCCTGACTCCATCGAGTTTGTGATCCACATCTTGCCGCCGTTGATCTTGAAGCCGTCAGCCGTCTCGGTGGCCTTGGTGGCCAGCGCGAAAGCGTCGGAGCCAGAGACGGGCTCGGAGAGACAGAAGGAGGCGACCGTGTTGGTCGCGAGGCGGGGGAGCCACTTCTTCTTCAAGGCCGGAGAACCGTAGTTGATGATGGCAGTGTTGCACAGAGTGTTGTGCACATCAACCAGGACGGACACGGAGGGATCAGCACGGGCGAGCTCCTCAATGCCAATAATGGCAGAGGTGAAGTTCATGCCAGCACCACCATACTCCTCGGGAATCTCAACACCCATGAGACCCTGCTCGAACAGCTGCTCAACGATAGCAGGATCCATCTCCTCAGCCTCGTCCATCTCGCGAGCCTTGGGGAGGATAACATCGGTGGCGAACTTGGAGACGGTGTCGGCCATGGCGGCCTCGACCTCTGAGAGGTGCGAGATGGGCGTGGGGGGGATCTCGGAGATGTCGATGTGGTCATTGCGACGGGAGGCTGTGGTGGACAGAGGTCGGGCAACGTTGCTAGAGGGTATAGGTGAGCAATTGGCCTAGACAATTGGGTTTGTGGTTCTGCTTACGGGCTTATCCTCGTCATGCAACGCGGAGCGGTGGCGACGCGCTGTGTAAGACCTCGTCCTCCCCTCAGGGCAGGGCGCAAGACCCGAGTAAACGACGACATGGCGAAGATTGGGGTATCAAACGAAGAATTCGAGAGAGAAGGGCAAGGTTAAAGAATTCCAACAGGAGGGTCGGAATTAAAGAGGAAAGATCGGAGAAAGAAGGGGAGGTCTGATCGCCGAGATATCGAGGTGGAGGAGAGACAATCACAAGCCACGAGAGGACAAGACAAGCCGGAACAGGGACAGGTTCCTTCAATCGAGGTATGTAAAGGAAAGAGAAAATGAATTGACGACAAGAAATCAGCTTCCCCCCTTTCTCTTACCCCCCATATATCCTTAACCAAAAGAACGCAGCCACACTACATGCCTACCCGCGGGCGTCTCACGGCTGAGGCGGTTCAAGAGCTGGTTCTTCTCGGCCTTTGGCAGCCGAGGATAACCACCCGAACAGTCGAGGTCATTCGGTATTACACCGGCATTAAAAACATTTCGGGGACCCGATGGCCGGTAGCTGTTGACAGAATGCGGGCGGTGCGGGGAGGATGAAAGGTTCCGTGGATTAACCGGTGACGTCAGGTGGGGCCCCAAATGCCAGATGCCGGGGTAACATGTGATCTGGCCGGAGGCCGGAGGACGGAGGATGATGGGTTCCGATGAGGCTCATCACGTGATTCAATTGAGAGAGGCTGAGATTTTGATATGGCTTCATCGGAGCTTGGTGGTGTAGGAAAGAGGACAGGTTGGAATTGGATCAATTCAACCCACGACAAGCCCCCGCCCGACCCGATACCATCCGTCACAATGGTCGGCTCCATCCTCCGCCAGCTCTTCTCCCCGGCCACCCGCCGGCCCCTCGCCTCGGCCGTCATCTCAACACCAAGCCGCCTCCTCAACACCCCTCGATCCTTCACCACCTCTGCTCCCCGCGCGTTCGCCCCTACACCAGCCCGCCCCGCGACGCTGAACCAGGTCCTCCGCGGAATTCGAAAGGGCAAGCGCGCCCGTCACGCCGTCTCCCCTGCCTTGTCCAACACGCACTGCCCGGCCCTCAAGGGCGTGTGCCTCCGTGTGGGTGTCGTCCGACCCAAGAAGCCCAACTCTGGCGAGCGCAAGACTGCTCGTATTAAGCTCTCCACCGGCGCCCTGATTACTGCCTACATTCCCGGTGAGGGACACAACATTCAGCAGCACAGTGTCGTTCTTGTGAGAGGTGGCCGAGCGCAGGATTGTCCCGGTGTGCGATACCGTCTCGTGCGAGGAGCTCTGGATCTGGTATGTTTCAAAGATGCTGGACCTTGAAAACGGGGTCCGGGGTTGCAAATGGGAATCAAGGACTAACAATTTCCCAGGGTGGTGTTGCCAGCCGAACAACAAGTCGAAGCAAGTTTGGTACCAAGAAGCCCAAGAAGGCCACAGTTGGTTAAGGAGCAATTGGGAAAACGATTTGTCTGAATATATCGCCGAGATGACTTGAGATGGCGCAATGATGGGTCAAGGCCGTCATGATAGAACCTGGCTACGGCCATGTATCGATATTGTACATTATTTTAAGCAAGTTCAGCAGCCATGCATGCCAAAGATCCCAAACAGTCGATCGATTCATACACATCTACATGACCAAAGCTGTCCAAAGTATTTCAAACCCAGACGCCTAATTTTGTCCACGAGCGAACATCCCCAACCCCACCCATCAAGTACGGCCTAAAAATAAGGCAAACAATCTACCGAGCATTACAACCTGTATGATAAACGTACAATCCCACCGCTAATCACCTCCATGGGGTTGCTTTACTGCTGCTCCTCGTAGCCCTGGGGCTTCTCAATGCCGTTGAGCTCGTAATATCGGGAGGTGCCTAGTTGCTGTGTTAGCCAGATCATCCACACGTCACAAGTCACAAGTGCTTACAAGAATAGCCCTTCCAGTCAAAGTTCTCCTTGGGGTTGCAGTGGCAGCGGAGGTCAAGACGCTTCTGCTCACCAGTGGGGCAGTGAGTGAAGGGAACGTGGTAGTAGGCGATGTCGTTGAAGAAGTGAATCTGCTCCTTCTTGAGGAGAAGACCAGCAGCAATAGAGTGGACGGGAGCATCACCCCATCGCTCGTAGAAGAAACCACCGTCCTTGTCGAGGGACTCAAAGAAGTCGAGGTAAGGCTTGCTTCGGAGCCAAGACAGGCTACCAACCTCAAAGTTGGACCACTAAAAAGGGTTAGTCTACCTATCAAGACATTTGAGACACTTCGAAACTCACGAAGTGGCACTTGTTGTAAGTGTTGCCGCCGTCGTCACTGAGGAATTTCATCGAGTTGTCCTCGGCAATGTGCTCGGGGTGGTTGGCCATGAACTTCTTGGTGCTGTCCCAGAGAGTAGGAATGGTGTCAATGTACTCGTAGAGAGAAAGAACGAAGCTGTACTTCTTGTTGTTCTCGTGCATGACACGGAAGGGGTCGTAGTGGATATCGCAGAAGAGCTTGACAGAGGGCTCAACGCGCCAGTAGTACTCGTAGTTCATCATGAGCTCCTGTCGGAAGAAGAAACCAGACTCGAATCGGCACATGTGGCGGTAGCTGACGGAATCACCATAGATGATCTTGCGCGCGGCCATGTCCTCACGAACCTTCTTGGCCTTCTCCTGGTCAATCCACTCGGGGAAGGACCAGTGCTCCTCAGGAATCAGGCCGTAGTGAGTCTTACCAGAGCAGAGAGAGGTGGTGACCTTCTTGAACTGATCATCGAAGGGCTTGTCGTTGAGGAAGACCCAGTCGTAGTTGTATCGTCGGTTGAAACGATCCTCGACCTGACGGATAGACTCGGCAATCTCCCAAACGTCGCTGTTTCGAGCAAGAGTGACAAAGGTGGCGTTCATGCGGGGACCAGGAGCAGTGCCCAGGAGGTTGTCCCAGCCAGGCTCGCCGGGGTTCATGGCCATGGGAGCGTTGGCGAGATCCTCAGCAGGCTTAGCGGGAGCAGCGCCCTCAGCAGCAGGCTTCTGGGCGGGAATCTCGTCCTTGGTGAGGGAGGTATCATCATCGCCGGGAACGGGTGCGGACTCTCCTTGCGGGAAGTTGACAGAGTTGCCAGAGTTAGGGGCATTGGGAACAGCGCCAGGAGCCTGCTGGTTGCCACCAGCTGCAGGGCTTCCGGGGCCACCAGGGAAGTTTCCAACGTTGCCGGTAACGGGGATGGTCTCGTATCTCGAGTTGGAGAAGAAGTAGAACATAGTGAGCGTCTGGGTCAAGACACGTTAGCGAGTGGCGACGTAAGCCGGGCAGAGCAGGAGGCGGCTACATACAAAGAGCGCGAGCGCAATGTAGCGCACGTAGCGCGTATGACCGGCAGCCATGGTGAAGATGGATTCGACGATGCGGAACCGTCAATAAAGGAAGGGCTCGAAGAATCTGAAAAAAGGTGATGATGAAGGATGGAGAAAGGATGATCTGTCGCGATGGGGAGCGGGCGCGCGCACAGGGCGAAAAAAGATTAGGAGCCAAGCAAGGCCGAGAAACTTTTGTACTTAAGGTAGCACTCAAACAAGCATCCCGTCCTCGATGGACTCTAAATGACGCCTGAAATGGTCGACCGTGCACCTGAATCAACCAAGGAAAAAGAAATGCAAGGCCACACGATGCAGAAGATGCTCGTGATGGGGGAGAAGGAGGAATAAAGACAGTGACAAGAGAGTCGATTCGAGTCGAGACGGGAGGAATGGGGGATGAACAGACTGTCCGGGGATGAGCAAGGAGCGGGTCTACGATCGTCAAGTCAGGTACGCGGGACTTGAAGGTACAGCGAGATGCCCGCCAAGACAGGTACCTTGGGGCGGTCTGTGCTATGTGAGACGTGGCCTGCCCTCCTTGGGAGTACTTGGGGTCAGGTACTCTTCACCAAAAGATACCTGCGCCGTCTCCTGGCGCTACTTGAGCTGATGCCTCTGACGTTCAGGGGGTAGAGGATCTCTACTAAAATCGTGGCCGCCACAATTCGAAGCTATTGCCCGCTGGTTCCAGCTTCGTCAGAGTCCAGACGCTTGGATGGAGCAGAGCAGAGCTTCCAGTGATAGCAACCTCTTCGGCGTCTCCAGGGGGCCCGGCTGTTCTTTCGAGATAGGGGAAGGGCACGGAGGCTGATAACCCAGATGCGACTCTTTTGCAAGGCCCCTCGTCTGCTAATTCGGATGGATTGCGTCCCCCTTTCATCATCAGAGGCGCCTCCTAGCTGTTATTCGAGAACTGATGGAATGGCGGGTCCACTGCCACTCCAAGCCGCATCCCTAAGAGACTTTTGTGGCAGCAGCTTTGCTCCTTGATCCGGCAAGGCGGCTTTTCTCGATGCATCACCACCTGTTTTCTCGTATTTCTCGTCTCGAGAGGGAGCCCCCTTTTACGTTTCCTTGGTCTTGTTTTAGGCGATAAAAAAAGGTACCTTGCGTCTAGGAGCTCCGTACTCAGCCTGTAACAGCTCAATTCTCCCCACCTTCTCTGCAAGCGTCGTCTCCCTTTCTTCTGCTTACGAGGCTGTTATCGACAGGGGAGGATTGCCAGACCCCTTGTTTCAGCTTTGGTCGAAAGGTCGAGGGAGGGCAGAAGTATCATCTGCAAATAGAAGTGCTTGATATTGAAGCTCGTTATCTTGAACTACGTGTACAAACTGGAGAGAATCACTATCTCTTCCATATCATGCAATTCCATTCCCAGGTTAGGTACAGGTCAGCAATTGCTCTTAGTCGTCATCAAACATGAGTTGAGATGGCGACATGTGTATCTTTCCGTCGTAGCCGTACCCTTTGTCGCAATTTCATGAGCCCACCAGCTACTGCACGACCTCAGCTCTCCTGCGTCAAATAAACGATGGCCGGCGACTCACTCCGCGCCATAGGGCTTGACAAACCATACTACGTCTTTAGATACACTTTAGGGAGCCATGGATGGTGTTCGTCACGAGAAGATTGGAAAAGAATGGACAACAAACTCCTCAACCGATCACCCATTTGACCACTGTGTCCTTGCTGCAGATTGACACGTACATGCAGGAAGGCTTAAGAACAGGAGATCTGTCCGTTTCTGGGAGACTCGTAGTCTAAAAACCACTTGACGATGTCATCGGCTGGCGATAATTGTTTCCAACCGTTCCTCAGAAGAAGCGCCGAGGTCGAGGTAAGCTGCAAGCAGTTACAGAGCAATGCAACCCCCAGTCGTTGCATGCAAGTTCGGGGATGGATTTCGTTCAATTGGAGCACGGTATCACGATCTAAAACAGAAATATCCTTTCCAGCTGCATCAGGGCCATGCATCATAGCAGGGTCTCACCTCTGAGCTTTGAAATCAGCGTTTTGAGGCTTGCAAGCTATAACGCCCTTGCAGGCTTGCGGATGGAGCTCTTCAAAATTCCCCTCACGTGTATCCACACGTGATTCGACCTTGCCTGAGCAGGTCCGTGCTCCGGGAACGGAATATCCCACATGTGGGGAAAGGCTTGGAGCACATCGCTGGCTCCTCGTCGCATCATCGTTGGCAGAAGAGCCTCGCCGCGCATCTCTTCTGCACCGCGCTCTCCGTCAGCCGGCCTCCCGCAGCATCTTCAACCTCTCGGCGTTTGGCCAGAGCTCTGCGAACCTTATCTCACCATCGCCGCCAGCTTCCTGCTATCTTTGCATGGTTGGCTAGGATACAAACCTCTTGAGCCCGACCTGTTCAAAGACATCATGATAGATTTGTGCGCGTTGGCCGACCCCGCAAGGATCTCCTTTTCTTAGTGGTGAGTACTTTTCTTTGGTCTTTGCGTCTTGACGCTCTACCATGCGTCTGGTTATATCTGCGGTTTCGTCCGCAGAAGACTTCTGGGTGTTTCTCTGGAGCCCGAACCTTCCTGGACGATCAACGACATTTCTCCAAAGCGACCTGTGGAGGAGGCGAACGTGGACATGGTGGTCATCGCTCCACCAGGAAAGCAGCAAGGCTTGTCGACATGGACGACTCTGAGGACGACTTGGCTGTGTCCAGATCACCTATGTACAATTTGCGCGACAAATCCAGTAGAGGGGCCACATAGGAACGAGCGTTGGTTCTGGGATATCGAAATTCGAAACTTGGCAACACATCATTTAATTCTTCCGAAGGACCACGATCTCTGTCGTCTGTCAGGCAGGGGAGTGCTGGAGGACAGCTTGGGCGGGGCTCGAAGCTCAGGGCTGCTAAAAGTTACTTAACCTGGCCTTCAGACACAATACTAATTTCTTCCTAGCACAATCACCGTTCACTCCTTTACTTTCGAATCTGATAACCAACATGTCATTCTTCGGTTTCGACGCAACCGGTCGCCATAACACGGCGGCGCCTGGCTTCTCCCAAACCCACGACCCCTTTGCAGGGTTGTCGGGCAGGGATGGAGACGGCGATGATGCTCTCGACTTTGAGGATACCTATGATGGTCTTGGAGATCAGCTTGAGGAAACCGGCGATGCGTTCAATGACGATACTTTTGGAGATAGTGGCCCTGCAGTAGGAAAGAGTGTGGGCAAGGATTTCGACTTTTTCGGCCAGACAGCCAAGGTTGCCGGTGCTATTGAGGAGGAACATCTCCGATTCCATCGCCAGGGACCCGCGATCAAGACCACCCCCGCCGTTCCTCAGTATGGCGCCGCCGATATGCACTCGTACTACTCCAACCAGCCCATCCAACAGCCTGTACGCTCTGGCTATGAAAAGTACCGAGACCCCGAACCACTTCCCGATCTCCACGTCGACAGAAGTATCTGGGGCATTGGGCCAGCCAAGCCCGCCAAGCAGGCTTCTCCCGCTCCTCCTGTTCAATCTATTCCGTCCGCTTCTAGTCGCAAGGTCATGAGTTTGGAGGAGGTTGAGGCTGCTATGCGAGCTCAGCCCAAGAAACCGACCCCTCAGCCTCCTGTCGCGGAGCTGGCTTATCAGCAGCCTCCTCCTGGATATCCTGTTCAGCAGCAACCTCCCCAGCAGCATGGACATGGCCACCCGGTGACTATCTTGCAACGACCTCAGAGCATCCAGCCGAAGCCCACCCCGCCAGCCCAAGGCCTTCAGGCAACCCCTGTTCAACAGCACCAGCTCCCGGTCCAGCCTACCCAGATCCTGCAGAACCCTAACCGCTCTACCCCCGATGCGCGGGCGGCGCCTCATGGCCACCAGGCCAAGCACTCCCATGGCGCCACCCCTAGTCTCGCTCAATTGCAAGCGCACCCTCAGATGATGCAGATGTCGGAGGAAGAGAAGGCAGCCTTTTTGGATCAAGAGACAAAGAGGGCCAAGCGTAACCACAAGATTTGGCTTCTCTCCAAGGACAATGGCTTGATGACTCCGCAAGACAAGAACTTCATCACCCGCATCCAGCTCCAACAGCTCGTTGCCGCCACCGGCAACCCAGTTGATGGCTCAGATGCGTCCATTGCCGAGGATTTCTACTATCAAGTTTACAGCCACATCCGAGCCGGCCAGCGCCAGAACCCCAGCCAGCCTCTCAGCAACTTTGCCCAGACGTACCTGTACCAGACTGGCAGTCGCCAGGGTGGCATGCGACGACATGGCCGACCTGCTGAGAACCACTTCCAGCGAATGGAACAGCAGGTCCAGCGTGCTGTTGAGGCTGCCAAGAACAAGCCTAAGAACCCCCAGCTTGTCATCGCCGGCAGTCTGGGAAAGATTTCTTTCAGCAACGCAAAGACGCCCAAGCCTCTCCTTAACATCAAGCGAACCGAGAGCGACCACCAGCGTCCAAGCAGCGGAAAGAAGGGCTCCAGTCTTGACCGAAAGACGATTCTGCGCAACGTGGAGAAGGTGTACCAGACCCTCATGCAGATTGAGGACCATGTTCGACTTATTCCACCTCCAATGACAAGCCCCGACGAGGAACTGGAGAACAAGCACAAGGAATGGGCTACCATTCTGGAGTCCTACAACGCCAAGCTCTGGGGTGAACTCAAGGTCCATGAGCCGATTGGAGTCATCGTTCCTCACCCCTTCATTGCTTTCTTGTCCTGCGCCAAGGGTGAGAAGGCCATTCCTCGAATCTTCCCTCACCTCTCTTTTGAGCAACGAACTACCATCTTGACCATGATCATCTACCACCTCGACCAATTGGATGTTGTGCAAGGCGCGGCCATCAACCCGGGCGAGGTGACTACTCTTAACGCGCGGATGCGAGAGAAGATTGAACTGTTCATCTCTACTGTGATGCCATCATTGATGCAGTACTTCAATGATACTGGTTTGGATATTGTTGATGGCGTCCTCAACCTCATTGCCACAAAGCTCAACGTGGATCTCATCGCCAGATCGAGAATCGGCGTGTCCATGTTGACACTTATCCTTAGCCGTGCCGTCCTCCTCAAGCAAACGGGCGCCGGCACTCCGGAGCAATGGGATAAATGGTATGTGAGCCCTCGAGTAGACATTTGGACTTGAGCTAACAACTATTAGGGATCGCACTTTTGAGACCTTGTTTAGCAGACTTGAGCCTTCATTGCCTCACATCTTCCCCGGTAGTGTCAACACCGGAGAGGACGTCTATGTGTGGCAACTTCTTGCAGCCATGGGCGTCAGCGCGTCTCACGACCAACAGACTCGCCTTGTCTTGGCTGTCAAGGACCGTGTCCTGGACACGGTTACTGTTTCAAAGACGCTGCCTCCGGCTATGGCGGCCGAGCGGCTGAACAGTGTCAACCTGTTTATGCGTTCCATCGGGTTGGATGTTGAGCTTCTCCAGTAAACAGACGTTTGATATTGCACGCAGTCGATGGCGATTCTTGGGGTTTCTGGGCTGGCATTTGGGAGCACTAGGGAGAACCGGGATAATGCGTGGTGCACAAAAAAGAGAATCAAGTTTACGGGTTGATGGAGGAGAACATTGGGAACGACGCATCGCGGTTGGCATTGCATGATGGGTGTACCAAATATCAAAGCGTAGAGTGCTCAGCTCAGCGCACTCTTGTGTTACCGGCATAGGTTACCATGTCGGACGACTGACTACTCGTGGAGAGAGTTTGGGAGCGGGCTCTTTTCTATCGAGAATAAGTTATATAGTATTTCGAATTATACGCGTTTTTGCAAAGCGATGTTGAGGTTCCCCATGATCAGTGTCTCATTGCATAACCCATTCTATGAATTGCATTGTATCCTATTACGCCGTCTCATGCAACCGTGTTTCAACCATCTCCAGGACCTCGTTGCCATTGACGGCCAGCCTAGTCAACCACCATGTTGTCCGAGGTCGTAGTTTGGTGTTTTGGACGTCGAGGGAGATGCTTTGTCACTCCGCTCAGTCCCTTTGGATCGAGCTCCTGGTGATCCTCGACCAAGGCATCCTTGCTGGGTTCTTTCTAAGATTCGCTTGGGAAGCCGGGTTTGGGCTTCTTCACTTTGAAGACAGCCTCAAAGTACTGGTCATCATCCCACTTGCGACCCAAATGGGGAACAGCATCCTCTAACGGCCGCTCCTCCTTCGCAGCGGCGTCAGCCTTTGTCTCCTTGCCCTTTGTCTCTTCGTCCTGGACTTCTTCACCCTCGGTAGGACGCAGGAATAGACTCTCGTTATAGACCTCCCAGGCGGCCTCCTCGTTCTCGTCGGTGAAGCGCAGGGTGCGCCAGTTTTCGGACTGGACGGCGCGCAGGCGATCAGCCATGGTTTCGGTAGTGACGGTATCACCGTCTCCGGTGGTCTTGACTGTCATGTGGATAGCCCGGGCAGTGGCAGCACCCGAAGACGGGCCCGCATCCTTTGAGGTGGCTTGACGATCGAGTTGAACGGCTGCGTCTATGTGGTGTAGCTGAGGACGAAGCATAACGAGGGATGAGACGGGGGTGAGATGGAGCTCCTCTGAAGTACATGTTAGAGAATGCATTGCGCAGTAAGAAATGGGGGTACTCACTCCCTTGAAAGACGCCAACCATGTGAAGCTGCTTCTGAGTTTTGGGATAATGCCCACCCAGAGTCTGCGTCCTCAGCACCTTGTCCTGCCGGACAGCCTCAGCCCAGTCCAAGTTATCAGCGTCCTCCTCAGCCTTCTTCCTCCCACCACGACCCTGCACACCACCAACGCCAAAGCCACCAGCCAGACCATGACTACCACCATTCTTGGCCGCCATGGAAGCCTGCAGCCCCTTTCCCCACTTGAGACCCTTCTCGCGGTCGTAGGCGACGCTGTGGTCGAGGGGCAGGTCGACCTCAACCATGCCTGCGCGCGTCTTGAGGCGGAGCTCGGTGGGCGCGGCCTGAGGGGTGTCGCTGGCGGTGTTTGGGTGCTGGAGGATGAGGAGGCGGCGACCCAGCGGGAGGGATGGGTTTATGAAGACGTTGTAGGTGGCCGTGACGGGGTCGTCTTCGTCATCGTCGTCTATGGTGTTTGTGGATGCTGATTGCTGGAGCTTGGGGTCGATGTCGTCGACGTCCATTGGGGTCACGGACTCGTCAGGTCGAGTAGCCATTTTATAAGATATGAGGTGTGTGCGATAGTTATCAGAGTGTTGGGGAAGAAGCTTCAAGGCCTGCCGCTGCAAGCTGTCGAGGTCGAGATGAAGGGTAGCTTTGCGACAGATGCGCTGTGCTCGCAGACAACCGTAGTTGTAGACTATCGATAGTCCAGCTCGCGAGGTTCAAATATGAAATTCGTTTGCTCCTTCTGTGTTCCTTGCGACAATGTTTATTAGAGGACAAATAAGAAAGAGGGTATCACGGCCATTGCTCTGTCGAGTTGGTCATCTTGAATCTTGGAGGGGCGCCGGAGAAATTTCCAAAGCTCGTCCCCCGCCAAAGTTTGGGCCTTATCTTATCGCGGCATTCCATCATGAAGGGTCCCTGGGTTAGACATGAATCTTTTTTATGGCCGTCAAGATGGATTTCTCGGCAACTCCTCTCAATCTATTCAACTTTTTAACCGTTTACTTGGCTTTAAACAAGCAGAGACAAGTTGGCTTTTAGCTCTACAACATTATTCTCATCCAGTCCTTGACACCATCATCGCCAGTATGGTAGGTAGTTCAAGCAAGACGAGCCCAAATCAACCCATGCAGTCGCCCAAGAAATGCTCTATAATGTTCAACCCTCTAACGGCCACCCTTGCCGCGGTCTCGTCGTCCTCCCTCCAGCACCTTGACCCTCTTGTTAAACCTCTCTCCAATTCCAGGTCCCATGCCGCTACCACGAGGTCCATCCGTAGTGTCGATGCCGCGCTTTCGGCTCTTGTCCAGGAGCGCGCGGACTCCACCACCGGATTGTTTGCGCTTGGTGAGACGGTCGATGCGGTCAACACCCTCTCCAAGGTTGTGCCATTCCTCGCCACCAAACTGCATGCGACTGCTGCGACCAGACTGCTTCGCCTTCTTGGCTCGTTCCTTCTTGCTCTCCTTGGGGAGACGGGTAAAGTTGGTCTCTTCGTACTCTCGGCGCTCCGCCTCCTCCTTTCGCTCGGCATCCGTCTTCATCTTGCGACCACCCTGGACAATGGTCGTACCAATACTGGGCTGGGCGAGAGGAGCAGAAGAGAGCTCTGAAGCAACAAACTCTTCCATAGTATGCGACTTGATGGCGCGCCGGTCTGACTTGTCGCGACGCTGGGGGGCGTCCATGACCTGGCGTTCTCGCCTGGGAGGACGGTAAACGCCTGGCGCTCCTCCATCGCGCGACTTCTCGGTCGCAACATCGCTAACCAGAGCTCCGAATTTGGGTGCTGCTGAAAGGTCGCCAGGTTTACGGGAGATGGCCTCAGTCTCGCTCTCCTCCTCAGAATCGTCTTCAGATCCCGACTCCTTCTGTTCCATCTCGGCTGCCTTTCTCTCACGCTCCACATCGTCGGCTGTTCGAAGGAATCGGTCGATAGAATAGCGCAGCTTCTCCTCTAGTGGTCGGGCTCCTCTCTCCAGGTACAGACGCAGCTCCACCAGTTTTGATCGCACGGACTCGTCCAGCTCGGAATCATCTTCGTCTGACTTTTCAGAATCCGACTTAGAGTTGCGTAGCTTGAGGAGAATCAAGAAGACGAGGTTTTGTAGGTAGGAAAGGAGCAGTTCGTTCTTGACGTCGAGGAGGGAGATGCCGTCCTTCTGGTGTTCAATGGCGGCGATTTTGGGGGTGACCTCGAGCGCAGAAGAAAGCGACTGCGTCAGCGAGGTCAGCAGCGCTGGTAATGTCGTTGGGGCCGCCATCTTGTTGTATGTGTCCGAGACGTAGACGCGAGGTTGGATGTCTCATCAAAAAGTTTTGGCTGCTTCAACTTTTTAGCGGGGCCATGTTGGAGAATCTGCAGGCCTGTAACACTAGCCACCTTGCGCCACACCACACCTGCTCTCGCTTACTGCCGGTCCCCGTCCCGGCAAGGGGATCTTCCGGACTTATCTCCTGACTAAGCGAGGCGCCGAGCTGTTTGTCTGGAACTTGGCCAGATAATAGGGACCTGAAGTCCAAAGTGGCCTCGAAGCTCCTTGAGTTGGCGTCTAACTCGTGCAGCTTTTCCGCTGGCTTGATTCACCACAATATCCATCGTATCAACGACCGCCAGTCAAAGCAAGAGCTCTTGAGCCTCTTGTTGGCAGACTATCTAGTCTTGCATTTTCCTCCCTCGCTGTCGCGGAATCTCGATCCGCGCATTGTCGTCAGCTCCAACCTGGACTCGACATCTAGCATCTATCTTTCGCAACGCTCGTTCCATTAGATTTACGCCTGTCTGCGCATGACCAACCCTTCAAGATGCATTTCAGAGACTTTGCGCCTTCAACGGCGCTTCTTACCTCGCTTCTAGCGGTTCCCCAGCTGGCCTCGGCCTTCTACCTCCCCGGTGTCGCCCCGACCACGTACAAGGACGGAGACAAGGTCCCTCTCTACGTCAACAGCATCAAGCCCGTCGCCGCGCCTCAAGATGCTCGCCTGCACTCGGTTGTCTCGTACGACTACTACCATCCCGCGTTCCAATTTTGCCAGCCCGAAGGTGGACCTCAATATGTGTCAGAGAGTCTAGGCAGCATTCTCTTCGGAGACCGAATCATGACCTCCCCCTTCGAGCTCATCATGGGCAAGAACGAGACCTGCAAGCCCCTTTGCGAGACGACGTACCCCGAGAAGTCCATCACCTTCGTCAAGAGCCGTATCGAGCAGGGTTACAGCTTGAACTGGCTGGTCGACGGTCTCCCTGCTGGTCAGCAGATTAAGGACCAGTTGACGGGCACTACCTTTTACAGCTCTGGCTTCTTGCTTGGCCAGGACGACGAGAGTGACAATATCCTCTTTAACAACCACTACGAGATCTGGGTCGAATACCACGAGGTTAACAACGATGCTAGCCAGCGCCGTGTTGTCGGCGTTGTCGTGGAGCCCAGCTCCAAGGAGTACGGAGGCAAGGCGGACTGTGGCAACCACCAGCCCATCGTGTTCAATGGCAAGGAGAAAACGGTTGCCTTCAGCTACAGTGTTTACTGGCGCAAGTCCGATACCGCCTGGGCTACGCGTTGGGACAAGTATCTGCACGTCTTCGACCCCAAGATTCACTGGTTCTGGCTTATCGACACTGCTATTATTGTCGTCATCCTCGTCCTGACTGTCATGTCGATTCTGGTCCGAGCCCTCAAGAAGGACATTGCGCGTTATAACCGACTTGATCAGATCGACCTCGACGATTTTGGTGGCACCTCGGTCGTTGAGGATGGTGTTCAGGAGGATTCTGGCTGGAAGCTGGTTCATGGCGATGTCTTCCGACCCCCTCCTCGCCCTCTTCTCCTGTCCATCCTCGCGGGTAACGGTGTCCAGCTCTTCTGCATGACGGGCTGCACTATTCTGTTCGCCCTCCTTGGATTCCTGTCTCCTTCCAACCGTGGCTCTCTCGGCACCATCATGATTCTCCTCTACACTGTCCTCGGCTTCGTTGGTGGTTACGTCTCAGCCCGAACTTACAAGGCCTGGCAGGGCGAGGCTTGGAAGCTCAACATCGCCTTGACTCCTCTCCTGGTTCCTGGAATTGTCTTTTCCTGCTTCTTCCTTCTGGACCTCTTCCTTTGGGCTAAGCAGTCATCGGGTGCGGTTCCTTTCACCACCATGCTTGTTCTCGTCGCCATCTGGTTCATTATCTCCATCCCTCTATCGGTTGCTGGCTCCTGGCTTGGTTTCCGTGCCCCTGGCTTTGAGCCCCCCGTCCGCACCAACCAGATTCCTCGACAGATTCCTCCTGTGAGCACCTATCTCAAGCCTATTCCTAGCATGCTCATTGTGGGTCTCCTTCCCTTCGGTGCCATCTTTGTTGAGCTGTACTTCATCATCAGCTCTATCTGGTTTAGCAGGATTTACTACATGTTCGGTTTCCTGTTCCTTTGCTATGGTCTCATGATTGTCGTTTGCGCCGCCGTCACCATCCTCATGGTCTACTTCCTGCTTTGCTCGGAGAACTACAACTGGCAGTGGAGGTCTTTCCTCGCTGCCGGCATGAGCGGTGGCTACATCTTCCTCAACTGCCTGCTGTACCTTGTCACCAAGGTCAAGCTGGGCGGTCTTGCTGGCACTGTCCTCTACATCGGCTACAGTGCCCTCATCTCGTTCCTCTTCTTTATCCTTGCTGGTGAGTTGCCCGTCCTTATGCCATTGTTCATATCTAACGTGATGCACAGGCTCTATTGGCTACTTCGCAAGCTGGTGGTTTGTCCGCAAGATTTACTCCTCCATTAAGATCGACTAAGCTGTCGCGTGAGTGGAGGTTAAGCAGAGGCTCTGAAAACGAGCCTTGAACGATGGATAACTTATGACAGGGAGACGAGTGTGGCGTTTGTAACAATACATGTACGACCAGCGTCTGAATTTGCGATTTAACCTCGCGTCACTCCTTTGATCACGGTCAAGGGTCAGCCGGAGAAATGATGGCAGCAGGGCATGTGTAGCGCTATCAGGTTGTTGTGTCGGCGGAGTAGATTTGTTTCATTTTTAGACGGGCAAAAGAGATCGGGAACGGGCCCGGTACAATTCAAATACGTTGGTTATGGGTGAGGAAAGGCATCTCTTATTGTTTTCAGCTTCTATAGAGATCAAAATATTATGGCTTGCTTTTGGTTCAATCGTCGTCGTCGTCGTCGTCATCCAAATCATCCAGGTTAGTAAACTGGAACTGGGCCTTTTGCTGGGGAGGTCCAGCCGTGCTCTTGGTCTCGCCGGGAGCACCAGATGGCCCTCCGACAACACTGGCTCGTCTCCAGGCCTCTTGTTCCTTCTCCCTCTGTCGCTCCCGCTCGATGCGCTGGCGCTCGCGGTCTTCGCGAATCTTCCTCTCGCGTTCTTCTTGGGCCAGGCGGGCTTCCTCCTCCTTCTGCTTCCGCTCCTCTTCCTCGCGTTGCTTGCGCGCTTCCTCCTCAACGGGATCATAGCCCTTGGGTTCGATGCCTTGCTCCATGAGAACTTGGTTAGAGGCCAGGGAGCCAGCACGGATCTTGTCCTCCTGGGGCCAGGGGAAGAAGAGCTGGCCGGACAAGGGGTTCAAGAACTGGGTCCATCCCTCGGGGAGGTTGGTGTTGGCCGATGTGGTGGTCTGCTGGGTCGCGGGCTCCTGGGACACTTGCGGTGTGCCATTCATAACGGCGGGACTCTGGACCTGCGATGTAGGGGGCGCCGAGGGCGTCATGACGGAGGCGTTTTGGGAGTCGGGCCCGGGTGTCTGGCCTGCAGGCGTCTGGCCCTCAGGGGGAGAGGGTGACACGGGGTTGATGGTACCCGCAGGTGGCATGGTGGTCTTGCTGATGCGACGAGCATAGTTGAGAAGTTCTTCGTAGGCTATGGGGTAGTTGGGTTCGGCTGAGAAGGTAGTGGCATGCGTCGTCACGATGTCCTTGCGGGTCGTTGCGAGACTGGAGATGGTGTCGCGGATCTGGGCGTCGAGAGCTGCTGAAGACTCGCGGAGTTGCTGAATCCGTAGGTAGTTGTTCTGGTGTGTTTGAACTACGTACAGTTAGCATCAGCGCCAGGAGGAATAACGTCAAAAGGAACTTACCCTCTTCCAAGCCTTTGCTCAGTTCATTGTCGGCCGCCTCGAGCTCTTGGGCATGCAACGTAGAAGGGTGATATTTGGTGACCGAGTCGATCAAATTGGCAAGGGCCTTTTCCAGCCGCTCAAAGCGACGGTCAATGAAGGTATCCATCCCGTGATCCGTGCTGGACAAGTCGTCAAGAGGAATTATTGGATGTGAGAGAGGAAGAACAAGAGACTCCAAGACGAGGCTGTAGGAGCTCCCAAGTCAGGTGGGTCACCAACTCGTGCTTTGATTGGCAGGGCCGCCCTTGAGCTTGGTTCAGGCCTGAGGCCAAACAAACCCGGTCTTTCCCGTCCGGCAAACTCGCGCAACCAAGGCCATTCTTTTTACGACGACGAATATCCTATCGACGAGCAATTGAACGACGCACAAGGCTTCCACCGCCCCACGAGTCAAGATGGTTTCCTACGTATGTTGAACCTCTCCCGCAGAGGGCGATAATTGCCTACCAATGGCCCTCGGCGTCCCAATTTCCATGTGCAAGTTTGGCTTACCTGATTCTCGACAGACTCCCATCCGCATGGCCGAGTTCAAGAGCGCCTACGGTCCCAAGTACGCCTTTCTCTTCCACCCGATCTACGATGCATCGATTGTCGAGCGACTGCGTGTTACGAGCGAATTGCGGCATTCGAGATCGATCGAGACGGTTCAACGACGATGGCTAACACTCTAGCAATAGGTACCACTCTCAGCCTAACCTGGCTGGCTTCACTGTTCAGTCTGCCACCAGAATGTGAGTATTCTACTCGATCCTAAAGCACGATCCGACCGCCGAGAACACGAATGCGAACCCGAGTCTTCTCCCTTCCGTTCCTCCGAAACCTTGGATCAGCTCTCGCGACCGAGACAACCAGTGCTGGGCTTCAATGATCGAAAGGGGCTTTGGAAGATGGGGAGAGCGGTCGTGTTCAAGGGCTGGATTGCGTCTTGAGAAGATGCTGACCGATTGTCACAGCGGCACCCGTCTGGCCTTCTACGGCGCCCCCGCCGTCGTTGGTGTCCTCCTCTTTGCCAACGGTATCCCCCGTGTGCAGCGCGACATCCTCCAGGTACAGGAACAACCAACGGCATACTCGAATGACAACGCTAACTCTCTCCACAGAAGGTCCCCTTCCTCGGTGACTTCTTCCGCAAGGAGATCCACCCCGCCGACAACGTGAGTCGCACCTCGTCCGATGGAGCTCTTTCCCCTGCTAACTCTGCTCGAAGCCCTTCTAAATCAAATGGTGGAATGCGGACGATAGACATTATTCAGTGGCCCGTCTCTGTTGCGTGGGCGGCTCTGGTTGTACAAGATATTCCAATAGACGTGTTCTGAGCCTTGAATTTTGATGATTTGCTGTGAAATGTACGGGCTGTGATTGGCCGACGGCTAGTGAGCCGCTGGCTTGCTGCTCGCATTGCAGCCATGACCCGGATGGGAAATGTAAGTCTTGCAATTGAATGCCTACCTAAAATATTGTTTCTCGATGCATTGTGCCTATCAATTATGAGATACAATTCGATCTTGTCATGTTACAGAGCCATGTGCCGGTGTCGTCAATTGATGACTTGACTCCAATTGGAGACCAAGCGTCCGGGGCACAGTGCAGCTAATGATGCGCCAAGCACTGTCTCTCCTGCTCCATTAACAACTCCATAATCTCAATCTCGCAAGTCAACCCAGGCTTCAAGACATCCGCTCATTTTTCCACTCGATTCACAACTAGAAGAGGCCCTTTTTTTTTTTATCTTTCTTAATGACATGATAATTTTTTCCCTAGTTCTACTTTAATCCTTTCTCTGTTCCCTCGCGTGCTGTCGTGTTGGACACTTGTCAACATGGAGCCGCAGAGCCTCTCCTTCTGGACGGCTTCAAGCGGCTTGGTTGTGCTCCCTGTCTTCTTTTGTCTGCTCAGCAAGTCTAGAGGATCCTTCTCCTGGCTAGCCGGTTTGTTACCAGTTTCCCTTGCCGCCCTTTGTTTCTCATGGCTCTACATCGTTTCGGCCGTTGTCCCAGAGCCCTACCTGGTGAGTCTTCATAGGCGACAAGGTAATTTCACAGGACTAATCCCAGAAAGGATGAGGTTTTTCATATTCCTCAAGCGCAAAAGTATTGTGAGGGCAAGTTTCTGGAGTGGGACGACAAGATCACAACGCCTCCAGGGCTGTAAGTCTCGTCTGCATGCCCCATTTCAACAATACTAACAGAAAGTCAGGTACCTTCTTTCCCTGTTGATCCCGGGAGTGGTACATCCTAATGGATCTCTCGGGGGCTATGTTTGCGATGCAAGCAGCCTCCGAGCTGCGAATGCTATCGCTCTGATGTTACTGGCCTATTTGGCTCTACAATGTCGCCATCAGATTGAGTCGCGTCTATATGAAGCGCACTCTTCGATAAGACTGCGCGTTCATTCGCAGTACGCACTTCACACAGCGTTCAACATTGCGCTATTCCCACTTCTGTTCTTCTTCTCTGGACTGTATTACACCGACGTGGCTTCGACGGCCGCTGTTCTGGTTGCATATCTGAACCACCTCAATCGCCTTGGACGAGATCAGAGTTCACCCCTGAACGATATCTTGACGGTCCTTCTTGGTGTTTTCACCTTGTTCTTCCGCCAGACGAATGTGTTCTGGGTGGTCGTCTACATGGGAGGTCTAGAGGCGGTTCACGCTATCAAGACATTGCGACCAGAGCGGGTTGACCAGCCGTTCATGTCGTCTCTCGTTGAACAGGTCAAGTACTATCTATGGAGGTACTCGCTTGGTGATATCCACGATCCTCCGCTGAATCTGCTCTGGCCAGATGGTGAGTCAAGTTCTCTGGATGCATATGAAGTCGCTGACCAGACCACAAAGAGGTGATATTTTGCGTTCTGAGCCTAGGCATCGCCGCTCTCTGCAACCCGATCCGCGTCATCAGGCGGATCTGGCCGTACGTTGCCGTCCTCGTAGCTTTTGGATCCTTTGTCTTCTGGAACGGTGGAGTTGTGCTTGGTGAGTCTTGCATGTTATCTTGATACGCACGTTGCTAACTGAAAGTAGGGGATAAATCCAACCACGTCGCCACCATTCATCTGCCGCAGATGCTCTACATATGGCCATTCTTTGGTTTCTTTTCTCTACCTCTCCTCGTGCCTTGTGCTCTCCCCTTTATCAACGCCCTGATCCGAGTGATCCCAGGGAAGTCGCCCGGCTCTACCGCCACGCCAGCCGTGGGAACAGGAAGAGTTAGCAAGGGGAGCAAATCTCGAAGCAGTGGTAGTTCCAAAATCAAGACACCCACCAGGGCTTCAGAAACTGGAGCTCCAGACACCGCACCCCCAGCTCTTTCGGCGCCCCTAAAGATGGCAGACTTCATCTTCAACTCCAAGATCCTCTGGCCAATCTACATCCTCGCCACAATCCTCCTCTCCATCGTCGTGGTTCGGTACAACACCATCATCCACCCCTTCACCCTCGCCGACAACCGCCACTACATGTTCTACATCTTCCGGTACACAATTCGCCGGGCATCCTGGATCCGATATGCTCTTATCGTGCCATACACAGTGGCTCGCTGGATGACTTGGGACGTTATGGCTGGCTGTTCGCCCATGTTCTTCATTGGCAGCAGAAACACTTGTTCGTTTCACTACATGGTTTCGGATGAGGCGCCTTTCATGAGCAATCCTTTCTGGATCAGACGTGGAGCCTCGGCTCGGCAGACTGATGCTTCCTTTCCCGCGACCATCGAGGAAACTTCTCCTGAGGCCCGAGCCGAGGAGCGGGAACTGAACCAAGCCTTGGAGGAGGATCCCCTTTTGGCTTCTATTGAACCAGCTTGCACATCCACGGGTCTCATCTTTCTACTCGCCACGACGTTGTCTCTCATGACAGCGCCTCTGGTTGAGCCGCGGTACTTTATCATCCCGTGGGTCATGTGGAGGCTACTGGTGCCAGCATGGAGACTGCACAATCATGAACCTAACGGCTTGGTCGGAATCTTGATGTTATCAAAGCTGAGGCCTGTGGTAATGGCTTTCAGGCACTACGATATCCGTCTCATTCTGGAGACGGGGTGGTTCATCGCCATCAATGTCGTCACTGGGTACATCTTCCTCTGCAAGCCTTACTTGTGGAAGGCCGAGGACGGGACACTGCTCGACGAGGGTCGACTGCAGCGCTTCATGTGGTAGTTTTGAGAAGAAATCATGCCCTTTTCATGCAACTGAGTCTGCAATAGACACTTTTTGGTCATTTAGGGGCGCATACCCGAATACTTGTGGGAGACATTTGTGCCCCGTGTAAAAACCCTCAACACTTTCCAACGCCGTAGCCATGACGCCAAAACAATAATGAGCCCGTAGAACCAATTCGTCCCATCGTCATTCGGGTCGGTGATTTAAATCTCCCCGTTCTTCCCCGTGGAGCAACCCAGATGCTCTATGTACCGTGAGGGCTCCTCCATGTAATAGTGGCTAATACCAGTCCCGAAGATCGTTCAAAAGCAGACGCAAAGACATCGACGTTCCGTTATGCGGTCATCCCTATAAGCTCAAGCGATCGAGGCTTAGGCCGTCGTTGCTCCGCACGCGCCGAATAACGCCGAGCTTGAAGAACTTCTCCTCGCCTCCGGGTGTGCGACCGCCGATGTAGAACTTGTCGGCACCTATCACGTCTCTGAAGCCTTCGCTGCTGCTATCGCTACCGCGGCGGCCCGATGAGCCGGGGATGGGTATCGCGGCGCCGTTGCCGGGGGATGTGGCGGCCGTCGTTGTCGGGCCGGAGGCGGGGGAGCGGATGGCGACGCTCGACGAGGTTGTTTGGTGGTGATGATGATGGTGGTGGTGATGTGAGGACGAAGCGGCGGCGGATGTCGATGTGGTTGCTGAGGATGCTGCGGCTGCTGCTGCGGCTGTGGATGTGGTAGTGGTTGTTGCATCGCGGGTGTGCTTGTTTGGTTGGTGGGAGGATGTAGAGATGGAGGGGCCTTGAGGGCGGAAGGCGGCGAGGAAGGAGGAAAGGAAGTAGGGGCGTTGTGAAGGCATCGTCGAGGAGTTGTAGAAGAGTGGATGAGTCGGAAGTCGAAGTCGGTGATGCACCCAAAGTTGGCGGAGTGACTGTGTGCGGTCCTCGGCAAATGGCGATGACGCTGATGGGCAAGAGAGGGAGATTCAAGTCCCCCCTCAGATGATGGACCAAAACAGGATTTCCTCTTGTCTGGGAGATTCGTATCTTGACGTCGGTGAAGCGATTGTCGGCGGGGTATAGCAGATTAGACAGAGGGGGGAGGGAAAGGTGAAGGGTGTGGAGTTGATATTAATGGCCGTGGACCCTCTTGGCTCGTGGTCGGTCACTGACGTCGAAGGGATTTCTACAACCCGGGGGGGGCAGACTCTCAAGAGTGTGTGCCCGGGATTGTCGCGCTGTCGGTAAAACCCGGATCCCGGAGACGTAATGCAAATGGCAGGGTTGCCATAGGCTGAGAGGGCTCGAACCTGGACGCCGCTTTTAGGTGTGTGTGTGTATCTGCAACCGAGAGGGACGTCTAGACAGAAAGACTCGGCTAGGCTTGCAAGTTCTGAACAAAAACGTTGTGGGTGAGGGTTTGCCGTCATTGGATGGACATGTGTGCGGTCGAGATTGCCTCGCCTCGAGGTGAAGGGCCAAAGTGTGCGAGTCGCGGCTAGCGAGGGTGAGTTGAGAGTGGTTGAGCTAATCGTTAGTGATGGAGGCTAATCAGCAAACTTGATGCCTCGGTTGATTGCGAGTCTCGAGTTGAAGAAAATATACTTGACAACTTGCAAGACAATCAACTCCATCATCCATTGACTTGTAATACTTTCAACCTCTTTCATCAAGAACGATGAGAGCTGTCAAGTCCTCCATGATGCCTAGACACCCCGCATGCACATCCCAAGTAGGAGGGCAGCCTGGACTCTTGTCGTCGAAGATCCCTTCCAGTTCGAATCAGCAACGCAACCGGCTCAACATGCCTGTTGCTTTCGCTTGCATCCCACGCTTTGGTTCCTGACATGTCGCATCTGATGAAAGCTTGAGCTCTGCCGATATTCTCCAGGTATCGATAGTCTTGAAACCCCGGGTCTTTACCACATGCAAGACATAGAGACATCTCTAGCTCTCGAGCCACCGCAAAAGCAGCAACAAGCAACAGCCGACACACGGCGCTGCGGGGTTAGAGGAAAACCAAGAGACGCCGGTCCTCCGGGGGACTTGATAAACTCGGCTCAAGGTCCGTCGCCTTGTGACGGGCTGTGTGGAGAAGACAAGAGTCGGCCGGGGCCGTATCACAACCAACAAGGCTCAGCGCCTGAACATGATCTGATTTCTGGACTGTCCTGTCACGCCCTCTTCTCCTCCCCCGCCCGATCGTCGATCGTTAATTGGTATCCATGACTGGCTGCGTCGGCAATCGATCGGATTTTCTTTACAGCCCGAAAAATTGTCCCTCCTTATGTATCCCTGTTCCCCGGTTGTTGGTCGTGATTATCGGGTTGTATTGCTGGGGGGACTACCCTGGATCTCCGAGACCTAGCAATGGCAGTCAGCATTTTGGCGAAACTTCAAGTGAGAATAGGATAGAGATGGATCTTGTCATATCTTGAGGTTTCCTTCTCTTGCTTCTCAACTCAATTCTTTTCAATGTGAGACCGTAGAATCGTAGCTTTTGCCTATGTCGGTGAGCGTTCACATGAGACAGGCTGTTTCAAGCCACGCCAGCATCTCCTTGGCGTGCAGCTAAAAAACCCCCATCAGCCATCAAGAACAAGTTGCATCGTTCACTTCACCACACAAGCTCACCACGGATAGTCGTCTCAAATTATGCCCTCCCTCAAAGCCCGGCTCATCAACTACTACATCTGGTGGCAGTTCAAGCCAACCTGGAGTTCCGCAGAGGGCATCAACAACCGTATCGCCAAGGATCGCTTGAACCCCAGCTTTCAGCCGCCCAAGAAGCTCTACAATGACTTCTCCATTGACGAGGCAGAGCGCTCGGGATATGTTGTTTATACCCTGAGTCACAAGTCGGATACTCCCAAGGCTGCACGCATCCTCTACCTCCATGGTGGTGGTTTCGTCTTTGATATCACCCCGCAGCATTGGGAACTTGTTGCTCAGCTGGCACGTCGGTTGAATGCTGTTGTCACTGTGCCCATATACCCCTTGGGCCCTGAGACTAGACTCATGAAGATGTATGAGCTTGTGCAGCCTCTTCACGATGAGCTCGCCGGGGCTGATGATCCAACGCCCTTCTGGATGGTCGGCGACTCTGCTGGAGGGACCATGACACTCGTCCTCACACAGAGAGCCCGTCTGGCCGGGAACCCAACAGCCAAACTGCTCGTGCCCATCACGCCCTGCACGGATTCAACGCTCCTCAACCCGGACATGCACGCAGCGTCGGTCAAGGACCCATGGCTCGGCGTGGAGGGCATCGCCGAGATTACGCAGCTTATCTGCCCCGAGATGGACACCAAGCACCCGTGTGTCAGCCCCATCTACGGCGACCTGGCTCTCCCGCCGATGCTGGTATTTGCGGCCGATCTGGACCTCCTGACGCCCGACACCAAGTTGATGGTCAACAAAGCGAGGGAGCAGGGCACCGAGGTGGAGTTGGTGGTCGGCGAGGGCATGGTGCATGTGTGGCCGCTGCTCCCCATCTGGGAGGCGCAGCAGGCTGTGGACAAGATGATCGAGTGGCTGGGTCAGGAGAGGAAGTGATGTTTTTTGGTGTTGGTGAAAGACGATGGAAGATGATACCCAGGAGAGAAGCTGCGGCAGGTCTCTTATAGAAAGAGCTGGATGCTAGATTATACTACACTACACTATTCAAGCTGGAACGATTGTTGTATGATGATGTTGATAAGAGCCTCTTTTATCGAAAGATATTTCTTCAACTTTTCAGACATGTCACAAATAATAAAAGGTGAGGCAGCCAGTTTCTCTGCTCAACTATAGCCCCGTAACTCCAAGTGGTCTTATATGACGTTGTATCCTGCCGGATAGCATAAAACAATCGATTCGCTGTCACCGTTTCGGAACATGTGGCACATCCCACGTATAGCAGCCGCTCTTTTCGAAACATAAAAGGATCCACAGAGCCACAAGATAGACGAGTTGATCCCTGAAGCGAGTGACGTGCGTTTTTATGCCGACCTGTTGCAGGTTTCAGATACACGCCTTGTGCAGATCCGGAGAATGAGCGAGAAGAGGTGTCAGGATACGAGATGGGGGCCTTGCGGTAGAGTGTCCCATTGGGGAGGGACTCGACGGGTATGCTGTGATACAAGAAGGACCCGATCCTGACGGCTGGGTTATTGATGCTTATGCTTAATATATCTCTCCAGATCTTGGCCCAATCGGGATCCAGGAAGGGGAATCCTTGCTTTCGTTGATCCTCCATGACCTATTTCTGGACCAAGTATATGGGGTAGTGTTCGAGATTGGTGCTTGTCCTGGTGCATGGTTTCCAAGCCAGAACGTCCACCACAACTGGCATGTTTCAGCCTTGACAGCGAACACTACTGGTACATACAGATAGAAAGGACATCTGAGCTGATAGAGTGTTGGTTGAACATGGCTCTGTTCTATACGGATCCTTTTCCTGCAAGGAAATCCTTGCCGAGAGATCAATACCATGAGACCGTCTTGGAACAGAGCCAAGTTCCCATCCATCCTCTGAGCAGCACTGCCCATGACGTGTTCCCTACTGAACCTGCTCTGTTTTCCCATGTGAATCCATATGATCATGGGCTCGTCGGCCCGTTCACACTGCCGTGAGGGTGAACGCCAGCTGCCAGAGCCGCATCGTGCACTGGCAGACGGGAGGACCCTCAGTTCTATAAAAAAAGACGAAGCATCTCCATGATTCCTCGACTTGACTGCACACATCATCACGCCTCTTTCTTGGTCTTTTTGGATTCCTACTCTGATTGGCCGAGCGAGTCGCACACTTCATCACCCCTACCCTCCCTGTATCTTGTTGTCGCTGATTGGGGACTATCAGAATCACGCGCGGTCTCGTCTCTTTGACGATGCTGAGCTTTCTGCTCTCGCTGGGAGCGCAGTGGACTCTCATCATGACCACGGCTCTCCTGGGCCTTGTCATGTTGGGAGTCGCCGCTTTCAACATCTTCGTGTACCCCTTCTACGTCTCCCCCCTCCGCCGCCTCCCAGGACCAACCGACAATACCTTTTTTCTTGGACAGACGACAAAGTTCCTCCAGGTCGCCTGGTTCCCGGAGCTCTTTTGCGAGTGGTCTCGCGCGTACCCCGAGACCCCTTTTATCCGCTACCTGAACTTTGCCAACTCGGAGACCCTTTTTGCGAACACCATCGAGGCGTACAAGGAAATTCTCCAGACAAAGAGTGGCATGTTCGTCAAGCCGGGATTTGCAAGAAAGTTCGTTCATGAGATCGTCGGAGACGGACTCCCCTTCATCGAGGGGAAGCTTCATCGCCAGCGTCGTGCGGCCATCAGCCGCCCATTGTCAACTCCACGCCTCAAAGCCTTCTTCCCCGTTGTTCAGAACAAGGCCGAGCAGCTCGCCCAAGTTCTCTCTGAACAGCGAAACAGTGCTGGGAACGTCCAAGTTGAGACAAACATCTGGAAGGCGGTCCTCGATGTCATTGGCCTCGAAACCTTTGGCCTTGACCTCAACCACCTCGAGGGCGACCAATCTCCTTTGTTCAAGGCATTCACCAACATGATGCAGCCGTCTCTAATTGGCCACATTGTCAACTATCTCAACTCACTGGTCCCGATCCGGCAATTTCTTCCCATTGAGGAATGCCGAGAGCTTGTTCAGTCCTGTACCCAGGCTCGAGAGTTCATCATTGGCATGATCGCCATCAGACGCCGGGCATTGGAAAAAGGCCATGTTGAAGAGACGCAGGAGCCCGATGCCCTCCAGTGTCTTCTCGACTATTCCGATCCCTCTTGGGACGACAATTCTGTAGTCGAGTACGTCTTGAACCTCTTGGTCCTCGGACACGACACGACAGCTTGCTCAATCACCTGGGCTCTCCATGAGCTTTCACGCCGACCCGAGTGTCAACAGCGTCTACGCAGTGAAATCATTGGCTTCGACAAGACTTGCCCATCGCCCGACTTTGGCGACATTGATAAGCTCCCATACCTGCACAACTTTGTGCGGGAGGTCCTGCGGCTCTACTGCGCCGTCGCCATGGCACCACGCCAAGCCACCCAGGACGTCGAGATCGCTGGCGTCATGCTCCCCAAGGGGACCGTGATTCAGCTCTCGCCAGCCGTCATGAACACGCACCCCTCAGTCTGGGGCCCGACAGCCCAGACCTTTGACCCGGACCGCTGGGACAACCTCGAGGACGCGGCGGCGAGCGCCTACGCCTTTGAGACGTTCCACAACGGGCCGCGCATGTGCATCGGCAAGCAGCTGTCAATGCTGGAGATGAAGGTGATGCTGGCCGAGATGGTGCGCCGCTTCCGCATTGAGAGGCCGCTGGGCTTCGAGGAGAGACCGGTAGAGGTCGCGGCGCCGACGTTTACGCTGCGGCCCAAGGAGAAGTTGGTTTTGCGACTTGTTGAGCTGTGAGGGAGAGAAGTTATAGAGCATTGGATGAAGGATATACAGAGGGGCTCACGCCAGCACTGGAGAGTGCGAAATGTCTTGATGTACGATTAGATTAGAGTCGAGCTCGATAGGTAAGAGCTTTGATAAATAGAAACTAATTAGACCAGATTGTGTTAGAACTTGTTGGTTCGTTGTATGTGACCCGACATTAGGAACTAGGCCTGTTCCTGGAAATAGTCCACTAATCCACCACCTGGTCAAAGTGGCATGGAGGCACCCCCACCAAAGTCCCCTATATCCATCCTCCCCCGCGTCCTCATTCTCGAACTTTCTAGGGCACCCGCGCTTAGAAATCCAATCATATCCGCGCCTCCCGGGGAGAGAAAGACGGGCAGTTGCAGGGTCTCGCTACTTGGACGTTTGGCATCCAGCTCCTACCTAATCATATCACGTCTCTTACACAACGAACAGCCAGTCTCGTTTCGTTTGTTCGGCGCGCGGGGTTTCCCCTCTTGCATTATTGCTTGCTGCACATCTGACCTCGAAGCAGTCTATTACTTCTCTTCTGATCGTGTTATTTCCCCTTTCGTAGTGCATCTTTGATAGCTGCTTCTTGCTTCTTCACCGAGCTGTCCGGACAGAGCTCCTTTGAATTACCCCCACCTCGGCTTAACACTCAACCGATCCACCACGAGACACCAGTCACCATGTCAAAGTCGATGCAATTGAAGGAGGAGGGCAACAAATGCTTTCAAGCAGGCGACTATGCCGGCGCCGACAGCCTCTACTCCAAGGCGTGAGCTCTCCAGGCGCAAATATACCCTTCTCTTTCTCTGACAAAGCGGAACTAGCATCATCGTCGACCCCAAGAACCCGACGCTCTACACGAACCGCGCCTTTGCCCGCCTCAAGCTCAACTACTGGGACTCTGTTGTCACCGACTGCGAAGCATGCCTGCGGCTCGCTCCCGATAACATGAAGGCACACTACTATCTCGCCCAGGCCCAGCTCGCCCTGCGCGACTTTGACGGTGCCCTCGAGAGCGCCCTGCGCGCCCACGCCATCTGCGCAGAGTCTAACGACCGCTCCCTCGCGAACGTCACGGCCGTCGTCCTGCGGTGCAAGAAGGAGCGCTGGGAGGAGCGTGAGAGGACCCGCCTCCGAGAGACCAAGGATTTGGAGAGGGAGGTCATTGAGCTCCTTGGCAGGGATAGGGATGCTATGCTGGCGGAGACGGACGACGGCATGGAGAAGCAAGAGATTGAAGAGGAAACTGCGGCAAAGATTGAAAGAATGAAGGAGATATTCGAAAAGGCGCGAGATGGCAGCGAGAAGAAGCGCGAGGTGCCCGACTGGGCGATCGATGACATCAGTTTTGGTATCATGGTTGATCCAGTTATCGTAAGCCCCCCTATCCCCTGCGAATACCTAACATCGACCACTAACACCTCTACAGACAAAGACTGGAAAATCATATGAGCGCGCCTCCATCATGGAGCACCTTCGACGACATCCCAGCGACCCTCTAACCCGTGAACCCCTCCACCAGTCGGAGCTGCGACCCAACCGGGGCCTGAAGCAGGCCTGTGACGAGTTCCTCGAAGAGAACGGTTGGGCTGTTGACTGGTAGAGAGTCCAAGGGGGCTATAAAAAGAAAGAAACTTGTATTGGATGCTGAGCAGCGTTTTACGGAAGGGCGGCCTTTTGTCTTTTTTTTTTTTTTTTTTTGAATCATATTTCTAATGCTTGGAGTCTGGGGCAAGCACAGCATTGGGGAATCTTGCTGCACTGCACGTATTGCTTTTGCATTGCGCGGAGTTCTGGAACAAAGGGAGCGAAATTCTCTGAAACCACATGAATTACTAGACATCAATGAGATCATGTTACAGCGTCGTTGTGTTCATCTTCACATGCATGCTTCTCGTATTTTTCACCAAACAGACAAAGGGGCTAGGCTAATAATGCTAGATTATCGTGATACAGCTAATCTTTGACTCATGACGCGTTGCTATCCTCCACCAACTGCCAGATCCCAACCCCCGTGTCCCGTAGCAGCTCTGTGTGTACAGGGCAGTTCATCAAAGCTTGCGCTCCGTCCAACACACGTGTCTATACCTACCATACCCAGGAGTGACGACAGTACACAAGCGCCACGTAATCCATGCCCCAGAAGCGAACAAGTAACGGGATAGATAAAACCAAGAAAACACCCAACGCCAGGCATATGCAATGGACCTCAAAGCGAGACCTTCATGTACTGTTTTCGCCTTGACCCCCCTTAGAGAAACGCGGGGCCACGGCTGTCCTCCTTGACAAGCCCTTGTCTCTCTTCTTCGGTGGGCTCTTCAACACCAGACGTGGATCTCGATGAGTGAGGCCGCCGGAAAACATTATGGAAAGAGAACTGGCGTCGAGTTCCGCTCATATTTCCACCGTGCGGTGGAGGGGTCGGAGGAGCAAGGCTCTGGTTGCTGTGAGACGAAGCTCCCCGATACTCGGTATCCTGGCGATCAAAGACGTGCTCGCGGGTCTGGCCAAAGTAGGCATCGGACTCATCGTCGGGCTTATCTCGAGGAACAGCAATCTCGGTCAGAGGAACAGGATGCATGGGACTCCGGGCCTTATCGTCAGAGTTATCTTCCTCATAGTGTCGGCCAGAGAAGTTGGTAAAGCCCCGAGCTCGGCCACGGATCGTACCCGCGATGCTCGAAAAGATAGTGCTCCGGTCGTTATAGTCGTCATCTTCGTCGTCTGAGGGCGGGAAGTGAGACATGCCCAACGGAGGGTGAACCCTGGGAGTGGAAGGTGGTGGCGGTGCATGGCGTCCAGAACTAGGGGGCGGCGATGGTGCGGTTCTTCCACGCGAACTGACAGTGCCGGACCTATAAGTCATTGTTCTCCTTCTCCTCAAGCCATCCCATTCCCACTCTGTTTGTTGTCCCTCCTCAATGGGGTCCATCGCTTCCATCCTCTTTTCCTCGTGCAATCTCTTGAGCTCATCTGCCTCCATTCTTAGTCGTCTTCGTGAGATTTGTCGTAGAATAGCGGCGGTTCCACGGATGGCATCGGCCTTTGGATCCGACTCTGGTTGCTCCTGTTCGGCGATGGTTTGAATCTGGTCGAGGTCGCCGCTGAAAACGGCCGCATCTGGAACGTCCTTGGCTGATTTCGAGAGTTGTAATAACACCACTCCGGAACATATAGTTAAGAAACCCAACACCACTGTGACGATAGACTGAGCAGTGCCCTTAAAACCCTGGAATAGGATGGCCGAGGTGATGATGGTCGTGCTGGTAAAGTAGACATAGTAAGTGGGGGTGACGATAGAGGCGTTGAAGATGTTGAGAGCTTTCTGTAAAGGAGTGAGCAAGTGAGACACCATGAGACACGGGATTCATACATTGAGGTAGACGATTTCAGTCAGCAATGTGATGATGATAAAGACGAGAAGTACCCAGAAGAACCACTCC
The DNA here is from genome assembly GCF_023522795.1 of Fusarium solani. NCBI lineage: Eukaryota > Fungi > Ascomycota > Sordariomycetes > Hypocreales > Nectriaceae > Fusarium > Fusarium solani. The sequence goes on from NW_027072154.1 coordinate 3,535,618, forward strand.
TTGTATTGAGGCTTTCCACGGATCCACGCAAGGATACCAGCGCCCAGGCCCTGAGTTGCGACAACGCTCAGGCCGCCGACCCAGCTGCAGACAGAGATGTAGACCAGCATGTTCTTATTACCCCATTTTGGCCCAGCCCAGAACGCAGTAATTACCGAACCGACAACGATGACACCGGCATAGGAGAGGAAGCCGGGGGTGATGAAGTACTTTTGCATCTCCTGGATATTGTTGACGCTCGTGCCGTGAGGAGCGTTCATGACAATGACGACGGATCCGACGATACAGAGAAAGCAGGCGACCTTGCCAACCATGCTAAGACGCTCCTTGAGGAAGATGGCGGACAGGACGGCGCAGATAACGACCGACAGTGCGCCGAGGGGCGTGACGAGGATGGCATCCGTGAAGAGGTATGCGGCAAAGTTGCAGATCTCTCCAATGATCATGAGGGTCATGCCTCCCCACCAGTAGGCATTCTTGAGGTAGCCATATCCTTCACCGGGGGTTTCATTGTACTTTTCGTTTGCGCGCAGTAGGCCGAACTTTTTGAGGACGAACGAGACGCCGATGAATATACCAGAGGCGACGGCGAGAGCGATACCGATGAATTTGTAGACGGGGGGCTTTTCGTCGTCGCTGCTCGATGCTCCTCCGCTTCGCTCGTAGAGATCAAAGTCCATTGCGGGAATGGACTCGTCAAAGGATGAGGAAGGGGAGGGAGAGGAGGAGGGAGGAGAGTCGGGGCGGAGATTGGGTTAGGACCACATGTGCGACGGCGAAAGCTTGATCGGTTGCGGGAGCGACGAACAAGGACTCGGAATAGGACAAGTCGTAGGGAGCTTAGGTTAGGTTTGAAAAGTATATAGCGAGAAGGGGTAAGTAACGGAAAAAGAGAATCAAGGTGAAGCGCAAGAGCAGCATAAACAAGCTACGTAGATACAGAACAGAGGAGAAGAGACTCGGAGGCAGGATCTGGAAAGAAACCTGGAAACGTCGTCGCACCCAACCCCAGCTTGTGATGAACGGAGAGGTGGGCGCTCCTGAGACACGGACGGATGCTAAACAAGCGTGGGAGGCGGAATGTACAGGTACATCTTCTTACGCCCCCAAGCTCGCAACCACAGGGGCTCCTTTAGGCGCTGTCTGCCCGGCCCCGCCGCCAGCTCCAGGCTCTGTACCGTTCCGCCGGGCGGAGATCTTAGCGCCTGCATCGGTTCGGCGTGAAAGGTGCCATTGACAGCCCGAACCCGAACAAGAGGCGCCCAGGGAGCCTAGGAGTCCAGGACTCTGTTGAGCGGGGCAGTAGCTATTGCGGATGGTTTCACCGAAATGCCGAATCCATCAAGATTGCTTGCCAGGCCACTTCAATCCAACCCCGTCCTATTGGATCCATCGTGTCGCCTGCGCAACGGGCGTCCCCCTCCTGTCAGCAGATGGGATTGCTTATGGGCGTCAGCCCCCATGCATACAGCCTGATCAAGCTGTAAAACGACCGCATGTTGGCCGAATGGGCGTTGTCCTGCCTGAGTCGAGATGTTGGCAGAATCGTGTTAGGGTCTGCCGCGATCAAATCCTCTACCTGCCCAACACGGCAAGCTCCCAGCGCCGTTGTCAAAAGAATGTACATGTACAGGTACTTGTTCCTCCGCCACTTACACTACGTACCAGCAATGACGACGAATCCACCTCTTCCATGGAAGATCCCGACTCAGTTTGGAAGCATTGCGCATCTTGTGAACCAAACACTTTGCTTTCGTCTTGTTCCTTGAAACAGAGACACACAATAATATCTGTCTTGGTGTCGATTTTGCCTTTTGGCTGCTCGTTTGATTCCTCATGTGCGGCGAGGCATAATTCGCACACTTGCAGCTGCATGCTTGAGGCTGTACACTTCGAACGCCTGCAGGACCAGCTGAAAATGAATGTCTTTAGCCAGAAAGATGGTGGCTGAATAGGCCAACGCGGACAGGACCCTTCCTTGGCCAAGCACACACAAGCAACGTGGGGGCTGTGCTACCACGATCTAGACCTTGGCTACGCCGTGCTCTTTATGTGTGTATGTGTGTGTGTGTTCCCGGCCGATACAGGACAGCTCTGCGAAAGCTTCTCCGAATTCCATAGGAGGTCTGATGGAGCGGAACATTGTTAGTCTTCCGCCCCCCGAAAGATCCGGTAGACTTGCCAACCAGATTTTGCATTACAACTCTACATGTAGATGACGATTCTTTCCTCCCCCCTACCCCCCTGCCTTGCTACTATTTCTGTCAATTGTGGGTATGCATTGCCCTGCTGCGCGCGACTCAGAGCGTCTCGCCTCCACGCACACCCAACACGCGTGGTGTTTCAGAGCATGTCTCTGCGGCCGATTCGAAAGAGATCAATGAGAGGGCAAAGCTTAATTCCTGGGTGGGGACGGGTCCTATCATCTTGGCATTTGGGCAAGACACGTCGATCCAAACAGAGTGGTTGTCGATGTTTTTGATACGAACTTGAGTATCACTGGATTCTTGGCCAATGCTCAAGACTATTCGTTGCCTAGCCAATCCTGATAGTTTGGCCAATTATTGCAATTTGCGTAACAGTCAATCAAACATGGCAAAGCCACACTCACGATAGCCGATGGCAACGGTTAACCGCCAGCCTGATTGATGCAACCTTGAGGCTTGCATCTGCATGGCGTTCAGGCAACAGGACAGGACAAACTAGATTATAGATAAATTCAAAAAAGATTCCGCTAATGCAATGCCGTGGTTGTCGTCCGTTTCCGTCACATGTGGGTATCTCGATCTCATGTATGCTCATAATCCATCCTGACCCTTCCATTCCAACATATATTCCTCCTCTTGCTAGATCAATTTGCACTACTATCCATTGAAATCACCTCATCCAGCCACTTCCTCACTCTCTCGTTCAGCGGGATCTTTGTCTTCTCGTCAACCTCCTTAATCAGGCTGGCCTTGAGGTTTCCCCTGGGCTTCTCCCTTGCAGGCGCCGGTGCAGGCGCAGCGACTCTCCTGGCAGCTGGCTTAGGTTCGGCTTTCTCCTTCACAGGCGCAGGTACCGTTCTCGTCGTGGTCACCTTAGGCTCGGGATTCACCTCTGCCTTCCTCTCTGGTTGCTTTACCGGGGTCTTGAACGGATCTGGTGGTATATCCCTATGCGTGATGCGTTGAACTCTACCCCAGAAAATCATATGCTTTTCCGACGGAGTACCAATGTTGTATCGGACCGCATCACGCGGGTTCGCCAGAGTCACGTAAAAGACAATGTTGAACTCGTCGTCCGATGCCATCTTGGAGTACCGGATGCCCATGTCAAAGACGGCCTTGGCGACGTCCAGAGCGCCGAGCTTATCGCAATCCAGTTCTTCGAGAAAGGTCTGCGCGACTGGGCGAGCGTACGTGATCGGGGCCTTGCGGAGTGCAGCCTGAAGTACCGGGTGTCGGTGTGAGTTGTCGGCACTCCCCATCGACGTCGGCATCCAGTTCTTCGCCTCTGGCGGGGCCTCTGGTCGTTTGATCTCTTGCGGGGGTGGGGGTTGGGGGTGCACGGCGGGCGTAGGGTCTATCCGCTGTCGCTTCTGAGGTACTGGAATCTGCGCATCGTTGTGAGGGAGAGTCCTTTTCCTGCCGGTAGGTTGAGGTTGTTCGACTGAAGAGGGGTCCTCTTCGTCCTCTTCCTCGTCTTCTTCGTAGTATTCATATGACGTCTCGTACTAGGATTCATTAGTCCGAGGGTCGTCGGGGGTCTTGACGTAGGTTCTTCCATACACTGTTGGAAGAGTCTTCTTCTTCTCTGGTCTTTGCAAGCAGAAGGGTCGCAAGAGCCGCCAGCTCATGTCTCTGCTCGATGAGTATCTCTTCGTGGATGATTTCTCTGATGACAGCCTCGCGGAACTGCTGGTGCATAGCCATATTCGCAGGACCGGGCTGGGAGCCACGCAGGTGCGAGTTCATGTTCAAGACAGTGGCCTTTTGCCGCGGGAAGGCGATGTTTCCGGAGGAGGATGTCAGCTCTGACGCCGTCTTTATCAGCTCATGGACTTGCCGTCATTTTTATTCCTTTGCCCGAGGCCGACAAGCCCGAGGTGCCAGCAGACCGAAATGTGGAGAGCGGCTGGGCCGTGACCAATCATGACGTCTTGCGACGGATAAAGACGCCCGTCTAGAATCCTGGGCACGACAGAGGGTTCTTGGAGATCCTTCGTTTTTCGTATCGATAGAGGCCGAGACCCATCGGATTCGCATTCTCCGTACGGATACCGTCTTCCATCGGATGCCGATATCATTTCCCAGACAGCGGGTATCCACATTTTAGGCTCTGTTTCCCATGCCCAACTTTGGCCTGGACTCTGCAAGATTTGAAAGTGGCTTCCGAACCAGGGACAGGGTCCTTCGGGGTTTAACTACACCGTACCGCCGACTGAGCATATCTACCGAGAACTACGGGTTCTGAAAGGTTGATCAAGGCTCGCTGGATGGTTCAAAGGTCAGCCACTTGAGATTTCATCCTGCCAAGGTGTAGAGTGCCAATTGAAAGGCAGAGGTCAGATCTTGGGAGACCCGGTGTGCTTGGCGGATTTGCTGATTCGATACCGCACAACTCAACCAGCGTCTCACACAGCCGTATCTTACCCTCCCGAACATAGGAAGCCAGTTATACACGTTTTCGAAAAGGCTTTCGTTTAAGGATGACGGGCTTTTATGTATGCTTCAATTAGGTGTCATCGATTCAGTCGAGTGATGTACCCAGTTAGCAGTGACAACAGACCTAGTTGAAACATACATAAAGAGGCTTCACAGAGCCTTGTTTGTCTACAAAAAAGAAACTGGGCTGCCGAATTATATAAGGAAATTAAGCGCCCTACAGGTCTTACATCTGGCCATCTGAAGACAGCCTGGTTGTGCCAAGTGAGCTGAAAATCCGTGCCGAGGATCGACAAACCTTTTAAACGCCGTCCCTTTTACAGGAGGTTTCAGGATTTCAAGTGACACCGAATGTATTCGCTTCTCGTTCCTTCTCTCGCTCCCGACTTGGGCCCTACGTTATAGTTTCGTTCTTCGATACCCTTACCTATCGGAATCGCGTCAGGACTGCTGTACTACACTCGTTAACCAACTCGTACAACACTCGTTCAACCAACCTGTCCAACACTCTTTTAACAAAATTCTGTCCAATGGCACATTCAAACGCTGCTGAGCTTGCCAAGGCCCTTCCCGAATGCGTAAGCGGGTGCTTCAACATTGGTGTTGCTGCAACTGGCTGTGGAGAAGATGATTTTGACTGCTGGTGTTACGATAAGAACCATGAGACTATCGTCGATACAATGAGCGAGTGTCTGGACAACCGCGAGAGGAAATTGAAAGAATCGTGCAGTAAAGATGAAATGTTTCGTATGGCACACTTCCCCTTTGTGAGGCAGAGTCACTCATACACATATTAGAGATGGAGAATAGTTACTGGAAGATCTGCGAACAGTACTGGGAAGTCTACGGGACTGCTACGGAACCGGCGACGAAATCAACATCAGTTCCAAAGTCGTCGTTGACTTCATCATCGCGAGTCTCATCAATCACCTCCACTGCCGAACTACCACGGAATACCATGAAACAATCCGAAAGCGAGAATTCAGACACGTCGAGAGAAACGGATACTGCTTCTTCTCAAAACAGAGGACCGTCAATAGAGGAGCAAGTAGGAATCGGCATCGGCGTCACATTGGGGGTGATTCTAATTGCTGTTGCTATCACATTGTGGCTAAGAGAAAGGAGACAACGACGCAAGCTTCAAAATGAACTCCAAAAAGCCAAAAACCGAAAGTTATTGGAGGAGGGTATCGTGATATACGAGAGAGGAGGACTCTACGAAATGGAGGGTGACCTACAACATTGCGCCGAGTTACGTGGATGCATGAGAACACCAGAGCTACCGGCTCCGACTTGGAAGAAGAGGGGCGAAGAGTCTATAAACACTTCGAAAAGGGGAATAGAGCAGTCAGCGACATGTCCAGAAAGCCCTGAATGGCCGCAGCCGTTGGCAATTCGTTCATGTAGGAGACCTGACAGAGGGGCACGTCCCATGTCATGGGTTCGCGGAGCGTCCAGAGGGCATCTGAATGCCATAAAGCAGGATGCTCCAATCGGAAATTTCTTTTAACTAGATCTTTAATCAGATGAAGAACGGACGAAAAGGAAGTTATATGGCTCGGTGAAACCAGAATCTTGACACCGTTTGTCACTGTTGAGAGTCAAACCATGTCAAGTCAAACAGATTGGTTTCAATCCTCTACAATATCAAACCGACACAGAGGATGATAATGGAACTATTTGACTATTCATTCTGAAGATGACAGTGGGGGGTTATACCGACGAACAAGATGTATCGCCTCAGCGCCAAACGGCCGAGCTTCCAATATAAGAGCGAGCTCATGGTGATGGCTTCCTCGCAACATCTTCAACTCATCACCATCACCAATTCGAGTCATCTCAGCAACAAGATGGCGAGCCCTACCGTCGAAGAGATCGCGAAGCAAATCCGAGCCAAGGACCCGGCCTCGGCCGTCGTCCTCGAGGTGAGCACCAGCCTGTACATCAATACCACTTGATCATGCTAACTCTTTCGATAGCGATACATTGCGGAGACGGACCATCTGAAGAACACCGTTCAGGCCATTGTCGAGGACATTGGCTATTGCATGAAGGAACTCGACCTGCGTGAGAATCTGTCCGAGGGACTACGCCGTTGCTCCACTGATCTTTCTCGCTCCGTTGTAAGTTGTGACTGTTGACTTGTGACTACATCAGGCTGACAGAGACTAGGAGGAGCACACCAAGGTCACCGATTCGGACTACGAGCGCAACTTCCGACCCCGATTCACTTGCAAGATCGTTAGCCTCAAGTGCATCGACGCGACTGAGAAGGCCGGTCAGGAAGAAGCAGCCAAGATGGAGATGGTCGTCCAGTTCCCGGCTGCCGAGTACAATGACTCGCCTCACTCTCTGATGCCGGGTCAGGCTCAGATCTACATCATGCTGAAGGAGGAGCTTTAAGTTGGGGGTTACAGGGTCAGTAGCTGGACATGCAGCATTCTGGTGGCTCTCGAGAGCTTGGGCGGATGATGCAACAACATTGACTGGCTGGGTTCAAGGAATGATCCGAAAAACCGTAGGTTACATCAAGTAATTGACAATCGAGACAACTCAAGTTGATCTTGTAGCTTCCAAGTGACGTGGGTGCGATATTTGTAGCATAGTGCAAATGCACTGTGCGGAGACTGTGCTCCTGCCATCCGGGAAACCAACCATTCAGAGGCGACAATTTGTCCGGCGCCTTTTTGAAGCTTCACCCGAAACCAACTCCCGCGCGTCGTTGAGAATCCATTGGGAGCTGGCCCGGCCCAGCATCACCTCCCAGCCATGTCCGCCGCTCTCCTACGATCACGAATCGCCGCCTCCGGCGCCCGGGCTCCCTCGGTGCGCGCCGCCCTGCCCCGGAAGCCCGTGGTCCAGCGCCGTTATGCCTCTACCGAAGCCGGTGACGGAGGAGACGTGCTCAAGGCCGTCCTCTACGGCACCGCTGCCGCCGCCGCCCTCTACGGCTCGTACCTATATGCCACAGATACCCGAGCGTTCTTCCACCGATGGGTCGTCCCCCCGGTGCTGCGCTGGGTGTATCCCGATGCTGAGGACGCCCACCATGCCGGTACCTCCTCGCTCAAGATGCTCTACGAGCTGAACCTCAACCCCCGCGAGCGCGACACGACACTCAATTCCCCCGAGCTCTCCGTCTCCGTGTTCGGCACCGACTTGCAGAACCCAATTGGCATCTCAGCCGGCCTCGACAAGGATGCCGAGATCCCTGATGCGTTGTTTGACCTGGGTGCCGGTATTGTCGAGGTTGGTGGCTGCACGCCCCTCCCCCAGGAAGGCAACCCTAAGCCCCGTGTCTTCCGTGTTCCCAAGCTCGACGGCATGGTTAACCGATACGGCCTGAACTCTCGTGGAGCGGACGACATGGCTATCCGACTGCGGGACCGACTTCGACGATACGCCCGATCCATTGGTGTCACCGAGAAGGATGTTCTGAACGGCGAGGCCAACGTTCCTCCCGGCAGCTTGCGAAAGGGTCGACTTCTGGCTGTTCAGATCGCCAAGAACAAGGAGACAGACGAGCGAGATGAGAGGGCTGTGGCTGACGACTACGTTTACTGCGTGCGAAGACTGGCCCGCTACGCCGATGTGTTGGTCGTCAACGTCAGCAGCCCCAACACCCCCGGTCTGCGCGATCTTCAGGCTACCGAGCCCCTTACACGACTCTTGAGTGCTGTCGTCGAGGAGGCTGCCAAGACTGACCGAAAGCAACGACCCAAGGTCATGGTCAAGGTCTCGCCTGATGAGGATGAGGATTCTCAGATGGAGGGCATCGTCCAGGCCGTTCACCGGAGCGGCGTCGACGGAGTCATTGTTGGCAACACCACCAAGCGAAGGACTGGAGTCATCCCCGAGGGTGTCAAGCTCACTGCCAAGGAGCAGACTGCTCTCATGGAGACAGGCGGCTACTCAGGCCCTGCCATGTACAGCCGAACTCTCGACCTTGTGGGGCGGTACCGCAAGATGCTGGACTCGCAGTCCTTCAAGGCTGCGGGCGGCGCCCAGAAGGTCATCTTTGCCACGGGAGGCATCACCAACGGCGAGCAGGCGCAAAAGATCCTCAACGCCGGTGCCAGCGTGGCCATGATCTACACGGGGATGACTTATGGTGGAGCGGGCACTGTGACGAGGATCAAGAAGGAGTTAAAAGAACGGGTGTAGAGAAACTAGACCAGCTATAGCAACATTTCACGTTTTCTTTGTTGAATCAAAATGGGACGATATGGACACTGTAAAGAAAATATGAGTCTATTTTTTATGGTTACCCATTTACTCGGCGACTCTGTTGTCTACTCGAGATGTTAGCAATACAACCAGGAGGAGTCACTCACCCTATCTTGGCCACTTGGCCGAAGCAGGCTGGAAGTGTAGTTGCCCTAGATAAGGAATCGGCATCTTTCTCAACCGCCAGAGGGGAAAACAAAGCCCAAAAGTATTGTACACAGGAGAGAGTTGTGCTCGATCTCCTCACTTCTCATCTTGGAGAGTGTCCCCGATGTTGGCGTGGAGTTCAGTGAGTCTCTCGCCCACACTCAGAGCCTCTGACAGAGCACTCTCCATGTTCTCCTCCGTCGGCTCCTTTCCAGCCTTCTTCAAAGCTTGGACAACCAGAGTAATGTGGTCCGCAATGGAGCCCACACTTTCATGGATGGCCTTGAGGTCGGCGCGGGCCGCTTGGAGGGCTCGCTCAGCCTCTTGGCGACGAATGACCTCCTCGTGGATGGTCAGCTCAGGCTGCTGGCTCAATTCACGAGTCGTCTGCGTTTGTTCGTCAAATCGACGGCCAAGTCGCTGACGGCGCCGTTCTTGAAGGTTGACCTGCGAGTTGTTAGTCGAGGCTCTCGACGATGAAGAAGGAGTAAAAATGAGTCCCGGAGAGCTACCAGTCTCGCGGGAGGGGATGCTGGGGGCTGTCCCCTCATCTTCAGAAGGAGGATAATTCGATCTGAGATAGTAGTTGTCTGGACGATCGTCTAGACGGATGGCGCCGACGGTGGGCACATCTTCCCCCTCGTCCTCCGAGTTACGTTCAGCACTGCGGTTGGGCTGGGTGCGACCAGGCGTGTCACGGCCAGTTACGACTCGAGACAGCCAATTGGTGATATTGGATGAAGACATGATCTTGGTTGAAAAGAAGTAATCTGCTGAGTGGGAAAGATGTGTCAATGTGAGCAAGATGATGTCGCCTTGCTAGGTTTGTGGAGAGAAGTGGTGAGGTGATGGAAAGTATCTGGGGTGATGGGAGTATTTATAGTCAAGGCAATTTTGGTTCAAGTAGGTACTTTCTGGCCCGTTCAATGTCCGGTTTTGGGGATGAACGAAATAATGGCATTGTTCAGGTTTTCGATCTTGTGTGTGTTTATCACGACGAGACCTTTGTTCTTTGAATGTGTTCTCAATGGAGAAAGGCAAGGATATAGAAGGGCATGAGATGGGTTGTACTGATATTAGAGATTGTTCTTGGTTTCCAGGTTTCGAAAAATGATAAATTCGAGACAGTTGTGTTGTGAGAAGTGTTTCTGCACTCGAGTTCATCTTAAAGTCCCTCGTTGTTCCACCCCTTGTTTTTCTCCATCCCCAGCTTGACCAAGATATCCACCGGCGAGCTCCTTCTCCTTTCCCATGAGCCCCTCGTCCATTTCTTCTGCCAGCCCCATCTCTCACATTGCCCTAGTCGTTTGCCGCCATCTTGAAGTCGTGACCCGTCTGCTGATCCTCAATCACATTGCTGGGCGAGGCTCCAGTCTTTTCTCTCCCTCCGGAGGCAACATGTATGCCAATTTCTTCACCTCCTTGTCAAGCTTTGTCAGATTATCGTTTAACTGACTGATGGTATCGGCGACGTGGCTAAGCTTGTTTTGTACCTCACGAATGGTCGTCGCTAAGGAGTTGAGGTTTTGTTGATAGAGGTTAGAAGGTGTCTCATTTGGTGGTGTCGCTTGCTGACGAGATATGATGGGGGCCATGTTGACGCAGACCTGGGCTCACACTGTTAGGCTTGGGTAGATGTTTTAGGTGTGGTGAGGAGGGAATACTGGTTTGGAGCTTGTATTGTGAGAGTGATCGGTACAGGAAGCAGGGCACAACTCGGGGATGCAGCTATGATTTATTTTTTGAATGGCATGGTAAAAGCCTGGCAAATCTGCCGTAAAGTTATTTATGTGCGTGATCTGGTAGCTGGCATATCTTCATCGGCCAATGATGCCCTGGCCAAACGATGCTCTTCGCTGCTAGAGCAACCGGACATGTGCATAAGGTGTCTTCTTTTGGATCCTGCATCCCTCACCGGGAGACAATACGCCCTGAGGTAGACTACTGGCGGAGAAGTCGAGCTAATGTACGTTGCCGCTCTTCAGCCCCTATTATCATGAAGGCGTGCCCAGCGATGGAGGCACATGCACACTCCCGAGATTAGGCACTGGCTGATATTTCTGCCATAGAAAACTATGAAGAGTTTCAGCAGTATGATGAGACTTTAAAGAGAGAGAGATTTCGCAACGATTGATGTATTCGTAGCTAGATATAGGATAAGCCCATCCCTGTCTCAGGAGGTAGGCTAAATAATCGTCCCGATTTCCCAGTTACTCATCCTGCCAGTATCCGGAGTTCGTGACATCACGTTCCTGCCATTAGGGGTGCCAATGATCCATAAATATAGGCCAAAACCCTAGTGTGTTGCTCTCGGGACCGGTGCGTAGCTGTAGTTGAGACTCATAGTTCCCGGAACCTGTTGGCGTGCCTATTCCCCGACATGGGCGAAGCAGCCTCCTTCATGATGGTATAGCTGCGAAAGATTCTGAGGGCCCAGTCGGCCTCGAGGCTGCACTGCTTGACGAGAAGATCAAGACGAGTGTGCTGTTCAGTCTGGTTGGCGGGGAGGTTCTCAATGATCTGGTACAGTTTGTTGAGGCGGACGAGCAGATCCTCAATGTGGCTGTCCAAAACAAAGAGGAAGCTGTCCAGGAGGGGGACATAAGCTTGGTTGATGGTAGCTTGGGAGGCCATTTTGATGTAGGTAGATGGACTTAAGTGGGTGAGTTGATGATGGGGATGTTGTGGGATGAAGAGAAGACAGTCGGCTGGGCTTGGTGTTGCTTGGCGAGGAATGTAAAGCTGAAGGATGGGATATCTCAGGAAACTCTCCAAAGCCTGTGTTATATACCAACGCTGGAGTGAATGTAATGCCAACGCTCCTTCACTGCAGCTCCCCGAAATTCCTACGTGGTGTTTGGGATATGTTGAGCGCCTTGGTCACTGCTTAGTCTCGGGTCGACGTAGCTCTTGTCACCAAACATCCATTATTTTCAATCGATTCACTTGGCATAATACACCTTTGTCGAGTTTTTGTAGGTCTCTGTCCGGATAGTTACAGGTGAAGAATTATGACAACTGGGCAAGTAGGGTCTATAGACCCTTTGAATAAGTTGGCAACAAGCTTCCGGTCACCAGTGAAACTAAGAATAGCTAGCAAGAGAAACTGTTTCATATCGTCAGGTTTACTTGTTTATCGCTTGCTATCTGTTTGATTGATCAGACACGACAAAACAAGGTTCATTCTCTCAAGATTCATGTTGAAGTCAGGCTCATGAAAGGACAATTGCCTCCAACGAGGCCACTTGCATTGAAGTTTGAAGCAATGTTACACCCATTACAAATATGTTTTAAATCCATCAACTTCTTATGCATTTACTATTCCTCATTGTTGGCGATAATGCAGCCATTCACGTGCCGCTCTCCGAAGACGGCAGGCTAGCGATACCCATGTTCGTTTGCCGGGAGCTTTTCTGGAGATGCTTAACTTGACAACAACATTCTTACATCACTCACCAAATCTGAACTGCAAATAAGCTCGAAATTCCTTTTCAACCATGGGGTGCGACTGCTGTCCGCGCCCTGACCCAGGCCCGGCGCCTGAGCCCGTCGTCACACAGGCTCCGGCTCAAGTCGAAGACAACGCCAGCTGCCAGGATTCTTGCTGCGATGACGGAGAATCCGAGACCAGCCAGGGGAATGCCGTCCCTCAAGAGGCGGATGATTGCTGCGCTTCCGGCAGCTGCGCGGATGAAAAACCCAACGACGACTCCGACACGCCGGATTGCTGCCGCGGCAAAATCTCCCCCTGCTGTGATGCATCTTGCCTTGACCGCATCGCCATGCGGGAGTGTGAGATGAGTGCTGCCGGTCTGACAAGCCAATCAAAGGGTGAGTGGCTTCCGTTTGAAGCAAGCAGCGGCAACAGCGTTTGCTAACCTCGCTGTCAGACGCCACTGGTCGTACCAGCAGCTCCGGTTGCAATGGAGCAACCGACGGCAAGGCATGCGGCCAGCATAGTCTCTCTGCTCTTGATCGCTACGGCGCAACTCTCCAGGCCCTCGGGTGTCTCTGCCGTGCTCTCATCGCCCTCGGTCAAGAGTCTTGCTGCGAGACCCGTGACCGCCCGTCGGTCGGGGCCAAGTCGTGCTCCAAGAAGTCGTCGACTCGCTCTCTCATCCGTACTTCGGTAGACTCCTGCTGCAGCACCGGCACTGTCACCAAGGACCAGGCTGCACAGAACCGCCTTCGCTTGCGAAAGAGCTCTGACAGCTGCAAGTCCGTCAAGAAGTCTCCTATGGGTGCTTGCGCTGGCTCCTGCTGTGCCAAAGACAAGCCAATCAAGAGCCCGCCTGTCAAGGATAGCTGCTCGAAGCCGTGTTGTTCAGGTGGCAAACCTTCGAAGGAGCCTCCTGCAAAGAGCAGTTGTGCCGATGCTTGCTGTTCCAAGGCCGAAGCCCCCATTGTCTCTTCAGCCAAGTCTGGTAGCACTCGCTCTGAGCCTGCAAAGGACAGCGTTGACAGGGACCCCAACACCAAGAAATGCCCCGGCTCTTGCTGCTCTAAGGACAAGCCGCCCAAAGCCCCATCTGTCAAGAGCAGTGCTGCATCATGCTGCTCCATTGAGAAGCCTGCCAAGCAGTCTTCCGCTAGCGATGGTTGCGCAGACCTTTGTTGCGCACAGCTCAAGCCCGATGAAGCCCCCATCGTGAAGAGGTCTAGCTGTGCCAAGTCTTGCTGCTCTGATGCCAAACCTGCCGTCAAGGCACCTGCTGGTGGATGTGCGAAAGGTTGTTGCGGCACGCCAAAGGCTGTCCCTGTCAAAGAGCCACCCAAGTCCGCCTGTGCTGATGCTTGTTGTAAGCCGCCAAGCAAAGCTACCGTCTCCTCGAAGGCTAGTTGTGCCGATTCTTGTTGCGAGATAAAGCAGCCTGACGGCCCCCGAGGCTCTTGCGAGGATGACTGTTGCACCTCTGGTCCGCCTGATGCTTCTCTGCAGATTGAAAAGGCCCCGATCAATGCCATCGATGTCGAGAATCAGGCAGCCGGGAAAGAACATGTTGTTCTTAGTATCTCTGGCATGACTTGTACTGGTTGCGAGACCAAGCTCAACCGGACTCTCGCAACTGTCCTCGCTGTCAAGGACCTCAAGACGAGCCTTGTTCTTTCTCGCGCCGAATTCAACCTTGACCTCCGTCTGGGCTCGGTCGAAGAAGTCATCAAACATCTGGAACGAACCACCGAGTTCAAGTGCGAGAGAGTCCAGAACAACGGCTCCAGCCTTGATCTCATCGTGCCTGGTGATGCCTCCAAGTTCATGAGCCAGACCTGGCCAGAAGGCGTGCTTGAGATGACTCCTGTGGACAAGGAAACTGTTCGAGTTGCATTTGATCCCAAGATCGTTGGAGCTCGAGACCTCGCCGAGAAGATTTGGGGCCCTCCTATTCAACTTGCCCCTCCCCATGGCGACCTTTCTCTCGAGGCTGGCAGTAAGCATGTTCGTCATGTTGGATACATGACACTTCTCTCTGCCATCTTGACGATTCCTGTTCTTGTCTTGGCCTGGGCTCCAATTCCAGAAAGAGAAGTAGCTTACTCCTCGGCTTCGCTGGCCTTGGCCACCATTGTCCAATTTGTCGTCGCAGGTCCTTTCTACCCCAAGGCGATCAAGGCTCTCGTTTTCTCGAGGGTCATCGAGATGGATCTGCTAATCGTTCTGAGCACTAGCGCCGCCTATATCTTCTCTGTGGTCTCCTTCGGCTACCTCATCGCCGGGAATCCACTGTCGACCGGCCAATTCTTTGAGACGAGCACTCTCCTTGTGACTCTGATTATGGTTGGCCGATGGGTTGCGGCTCTTGCTCGCCAGAGGGCTGTCGAGTCCATCTCAATCCGTTCGCTCCAGGCTTCCACAGCTATCCTCGTTGATGAAAAGACCAAGACGGAGCGTGAGATTGACGCTCGACTTCTCCAGCATGGTGATGTCTTCAAGGTCCTCCCAGACTCTAGAATTCCTACCGATGGAACAGTCATCACAGGTTCCTCGGAAGTCGACGAGTCGATGCTCACGGGCGAGTCCCGACCTGTTGAAAAGTACCCCAAGTCTGTGGTGATTGCTGGGTCTATCAATGGGTCTGGAGTAATGACTGTTCGTCTCAATCGCCTACCTAGCGACAATACCATTAACGCCATTGCCGCCATGGTTGACGAAGCTAAGCTTTCAAAGCCCAAGCTACAGGATTTGGCAGACCAGGTTGCCTCCTACTTTGTCCCTGTGGTGGTGACTTTGACAATAATCACCTTCGTCATCTGGGTTGCGATTGGTATTACTGTTCGTGGTCATAATGGCTCTGAGGCTACTATCCAGGCTATCACGTATGCCATCACCGTTCTCATTGTTTCCTGCCCCTGCGCAATCGGACTAGCAGTTCCGATGGTCATCGTGATTGCCAGCGGAGTCGCAGCTGAGAAAGGCATCATCTTCAAGTCTGCGGATGCTATCGAAGTCGCCCACAAGACGTCACATGTTGTGTTTGACAAGACGGGAACTTTGACTCAAGGAAAACTCTCTGTCGTTGTACAGGACTGCCTTGACGATGATGCCCTTGGGCCTCTCTTGGGTCTCATTGAGAACAGCCGACACCCCGTCTCAGTTGCTGTTACTGCTCACCTCAAGGGTATGGGTGTCAGGGCATGGACTGTGCCTGAGCCCAAGAGTCTGACTGGGAAGGGCGTTGAAACAACTTTGAAGGGACAGAAACTCCGGGCTGGAAATTCTCGCTGGTTGGAACTGTCGAACCATGACCTTGTTCTGCCGATGCTAGCTCAGGGCTATACCGTCTTTTGCTTTACCATTGACAACGAGTTGAAGGCGGTCTACGGCCTTGAAGATGAACTCCGGTCTGACGCTGCGTCCACTGTCGACACCTTGCAGAAGCGTGGTATCTCGGTCCATTTGGTCTCTGGCGATGACGATGGAGCTGTCCAGGCTCTGGCAGCCAAACTGGGTATTTCTGGTGACCATGTTCGCTCTCGAAGCTCGCCCGCCGACAAGAAGGACTATATCCAAACTCTTCTGGGTGACGAGGCTGATCGAAAGAAGCCTGTTGTTGTTTTCTGCGGCGATGGTACAAACGACGCTGTTGCTCTGACCCAAGCCACCATTGGCGTGCACATGAACGAGGGTACTGATGTTGCGCAGTCTGCTGCTGATGTTGTTCTCATGCGTCCATCTCTGGCTGGGATCCTGACCATGATGAATGCCAGCCGAAAGTCGGTCAACCGCATCAAGTTCAACTTCTTGTGGAGCTTCGTGTACAACACCTTTGCAGTCCTTTTGGCTGCTGGGGCGTTTGTCAACGCGAGGATTCCACCCGAGTTTGCTGGTCTTGGCGAGTTGGTGAGCGTTCTGCCAGTCATTGCGGCTGCGGTGCTCCTGCGCTGGTCGAAGATCTAGAGGGAGATGACTGTTGATGCCTATGGCTCACGTTCCGTCAACTCTCCTTTAACTCCGACCGGAACCGCCATGGCTACAGATGGGGGTATAACTCGCCATCACTTTTGAAGTTGAACCAGTACTACGCTTCTGTCATTACCGGCTGCTGCTGCTTTTTCCATCACCAGAGAAGGCCTCTCCGGACGCCTATACTCAACCAGTACCCTTCTCATGTCCTGCACCACGGGGCATCCTTTTCAACGACTACGACTCCTTTGGCGGTGAAGTGGCGGAGGGAGATGAGCACTGTTCAGGGGGCTTACGGGGTCTGTCTGCCCTTTGCCTCGTTCTCGTCCCTAGGGGCGTATTTACCGAGTGTCTAGATATTCATGATAGTTTAGTCTGCGACAGTGTTATCCGACCTGGACTCGTTCTTTCAATACTACATACGCCTACAAACTATTTGACGTGTCTCAATCTCCAACTGCGTGTCAACCTATGACTGGCAGTATAGAAAGATCAGACAGCTACGAGATGCATCGACGTGATTCCACACTATACTACTTCTCATGAGGCCAGATGCAGCAGCCGTTGTCTTATGCTGGCATGGTCGCCACGTAGGCTCGCCACGTCGAACAGTACCAATATGTTTCATCAAGAAACCGGTTCTTAAAAAAGACCAGGATGAGCATAATCGAACCCGGAAGATACGACCTCAGTGGGCTGGTGTTTTAGGGGGTCGGTTGGCGTTTGACAATCTGCAGGTGTGCGTCAACGCTGCTTGTACGAACAAGTCGGCTTACTAAAAAACTTCCTCTGTAACTACTCACGGTAGGTAA
Organism: Fusarium solani; assembly: GCF_023522795.1. Lineage (NCBI taxonomy): Eukaryota > Fungi > Ascomycota > Sordariomycetes > Hypocreales > Nectriaceae > Fusarium > Fusarium solani. The sequence goes on from NW_027072154.1 coordinate 3,552,852, forward strand.
ACATGCTGGGGGTTTTGAAATTGAGAATCGTCTCACGAGGTAGATCGCTTCGTGTTTGAGCTGAATGATATTTGAATGTTGGCGTTATTTGGCATCGAAACTGAAAGGATAGGGAGCTATTCTGCACAATCAGCCACTGCTGAACACCATTTACACGCTTGAAACGGTTATTAGTTACTTTTCGCTAAATTGATTTACTACTTGGTACAACAAACAAAGTGCTCCTGTGCCTTCTCTGTACCGTGACTATTATGATTGTTTCCCACCGTCTGTGACCAACGCCGTATGATACCCGTAATGATAAAAACAACCGCTAATATAACAAAGAACAAGACTTGAGACCAAAGGACAACTCAAAGAAACTCGGCCAGCCACACCCAGCAGCAGACGATAGGTACCATAGCGAGTACTATCCACCACACCTCTATCGTCAGCTTCACTTGCAACCAGCGAGGTAACCTCCTGCTGAATGCTGAGCGATGTGAGCATGTTCTTGTCCCGTATACGAGACAACCAAGGCCTGGCCGAGATTCACATTCAATGTGCTCTCGCCGGCGTTGCATAAGCAGACTATGATGGCAATTAGCTATGTTCAGAAGCTGTTCGTAGAGTGCGAACTTACGGGACACTGCCGCGGCAGAAACGAAGATCACTACCCAGATCACATCTCCTATCGTTGGGGCACTCGAGGTGTAGACTCCGCCTCTCCACGAGCCATTCCACCTTGAGGTTGACGCCCGTGTCGACGAGGCTGTAGAAGTGGGCGTTGGTGTGTTTCAGGGAGAGGGCATCCGGGTAGATGAGCATGCGAGATATAGCGAGGTGGATCTCGGTTGGAAGAGTCATAAAGGTAACCTTTGGCGATTCTTTGTCCGCGGCGTCTGGCTTGATGGCTCCGGAGCCATGTCCGGCGCCGGGCCCGGGGGTGGTGGGGCGGCGCATGCGGAGGACGTTGGACATTGCGGAGACGGAGGTATTGACTTTCTTGAGAGGGTAAGTTTTGGAGATATTTCGATACCTAGCGATTGGACTTGAAGGGATCCCGGGAAAGCTTTGTACTTGGCTGCTGCCTTGGAGGGCGAGTCTAGGACTCGGATAGTGTATGCCCCCGGCCGTTTAAGAACGGGCCAGCGTGGTCGGTCGGTCGCAGGCAGCCAAGCCACTCCTGTAGCGCAGTGCAGTGCACGAGGTTCTAGCGGGTTTCAGGAGAGCGCAGCGAGGGGATAGGCGCTGGACCACAAGGCTGCCATGCTCGTATTTACAGCGGCAAGGCGTCTTGGGCTAGTTTTCTGGTCAAGGCGAACTTGGGGCGGCAGCAGCTATTTCTGGTGGTTCGAGGCTGAAAACAGGGATGGGTAAGGCATGTTCCGTCACTTATTCAAAAGAAACACACAAAAGTCTCAGAGTCTAATTTCGACGTGACCGTTTTCGTTGTTCAAGGCACCCAATACCTGAGGTAGCTAGTGATGAAAACGTCGAGGTCCTACTATTTTGGGATTGGATTGCTCCTGCAGCTGGTGCCTGGATTCCTGTGTACCTGCCTGTCCTACGACACCCTCTCCACGTGACTCCGTGGTTCTCTCGCGCGTCATTCCCCAATTTACCTAGACACGCCAGACTCTTTGCTCTTCCATGATTCATCATCGCATGCCCTGGCCAAGGCTATCATGACGCCAGACAGCGATGACGAGTTTGGCTATGATTTCTCCGTTGAGGAAGAGGAGTTGCTGCTCCAGCTCACTTCGCACCAGGACGCCCCCGCTCCTCCACAGCCGCAGCAGGCGAGCATAACGGTGATAGATGCTCCAGATGGCAGACTTCGCGGTCAGGCTGTTGCCCAAGAGGCCAGGAATCGCCCAGCGCTTGGTCATGGCGATATCCAGGCCTCAAGGGAAGCCTCCTATGCTCGGCCAAGCCTCCCTACGCCACCGCCGTTGTCATCAACGGCCATTCTCGAGCAAGAGGTTTTCTACCCGGATCGTACGTGGTGACCTCGCCATGGGACTTCGTCACACTAACTGACCCAAGCGACTAGTCACCAAAGCGTTGTCCAACCTAGAGTCCAGGTCAGCTGACTCAACCGTCACAGCGGGACCACAGGTTGACTCCGTCGAGGATGATCCCTTTGACGACGGCCGTTCACCTTTACAGCGGTTTCGCTCGTATCCCAAGAAGCCTCTCACAGTCAGCGATCTCACTTCAGGTGCTTGGTGTGAGTTACAGTATTGGTACACCCTCACCCGGTTACCAGGCGGCCGGAGGACAAGGACGGCAGCAATGAAGCAAGGGTCCAAGGTCCACCAAAAACTGGAAGATGAGGTCCATACCACAGTCCAGATCGATATCATGACCAAGGAAGACGCATTTGGACTTCGACTCTGGAATTTGGTTCAAGGCCTGAGAACCCTGCGAGACACCGGGCTTACCCGGGAACTTGAAGTTTGGGGCATGGTTGATGACAACCTTGTGAATGGTATCATTGACAGCGTCAGCTATGAGAATCCCAATCCCGAATTCGAAGAGGAGCTGTCCAGTCAGGAGTCGCAGAGCAATTACCAACAGACGACATTAACGGATTACTTCCCACCCAAAAATGGCGAGAATCATGGCGGTCCAAAAGTCTATCTCGCAGACGTCAAAACCCGGGGCTCATACGCTCCCCCATCTAACGCACTCATCAGACCTGCCAAGATTCAGTTGTTACTATACCATCGATTTTTGTCCGACATGGCGGCTGGCAGGCTCAACTTCCTCAAGGTCTTCCGGCGATACGGCCTCGACCCCGACGACACTTTCTCAGACACCTTCATCGCTCAGGTCGGCAGCCTCCACGATGAGATATTCGTGGACGCTTCGGAGGCGGAGGTTTCGGCCGCAGAGGATCACCGTTCATCGAGCTACCGGAGCTCATCATCAGCTGGTCCCGATTTACTACAGTATCGGACCCTACGGGAGCTCATACCACTCGTCGAGCACGAGATGGATCTCACATTTCCACACGGCGAACATACCCTCGGCCACATGCTCCGCGTCCAATACGTCCATCGTAGTGATGGTCAAGAGATTGACGTCCACGATTTCCCCGTTTCTAGACAAGCATTGGACGCATTCCTCGCCAACTACATGGCCTGGTGGCGAGGCGAGCGAAGGGCCAAGGGTGTTGATATAGAGGAGGCCTTCAAGTGTAGAACATGCGAGTTTGCCTCTGACTGCTCATGGCGTCAGGCCATGGACGATGAAAGGTTGCAGAGAGCGAGGACGCAGCAGAAGGTGCGAGCTATGCGGCGGAAGAATAGTGCTTATGCATGAGCTGAATATTTCTGGATATGTTACGAGTTATGAAGGACAACGAATATACACGGCCTTTCCCTTGCTTACTTAGGCTTTGAACTATTCTCATGAGTAGGTTTTAACTAACAACCACCCTCTGCTGGCTGAAATGTGGTCAAATTATCTGCTATCTTTCTATCATGTGAGATTCCATTAACCCAGAACAGCCATCCTCTATACCAAACGCCCCTTTATCAAGAAACGAGATCATTACCAATAACACCATGATACTCGAAGCACTCTAGTTCCAGGTTCAATGCCTCTTGTGTCGGTGCGTACGGGTCATGCCAAAGCCCCATCCGTCTATTAACTCAGTCAGCAAAGTTCGAAAAGTGAGAGACCGCAAACACTTACATTGAGCCGCGACATGAATATCGATATCCAGCTCGTCAGCCCAGTGCCACACAAGGTTGGGGTCCTTGAGGAACCCACGGCCAACCAGCACGGCGTCGACTGAGCCATCGCTCAAATAGCCCTGGGCCTGCTTCCCGGAAGTGATGCTGCCCACGGCAGTCACCTGGATCCCTGTTCCCTCAACGGCCTTCTTCACGGCCGCAGCCCAGGGGACCTGATATCCAGGGCCGGCGGTGATCTTCTGTCGGCTGTCCAGACCGCCGCCCGAGATGTCGAGCAGATCTACACCCTCGCCCGCCAAGATTCTGCCTAGCTTTCCAGCTTCCTCGATATGCCACTGTGGCAAAGAGGGGTCAAAGTCAAGGTAGTCCGTGCCAGGCATGCGGACTAGCAGAGGGAAGTCTGCAGGGACGATATTGCGAGTAAGTTGGACGATTTCAATGAGAAGACGGGTTCGGTTCTCGAAAGAGCCGCCGTATTCATCTGTTCGCTGGTTGGAGGCTGGCGAGAGGAAAGAGTTGAGAAGGTAGCCGTGAGCGGCGTGAATCTCGATGGCCTATAGTTGTTAGTACTGATTGGCAAGGAATAAGAGCTTAAGACTCACGTCGAAGCCAACCACGAGTGCTCTCTTGACGCCGGCAACCCAGTCCCGCTTGAACTTGGCAATGTCCTCTGTGGTCATCTCCTTGGGGACCAAAGTCTCTGGACTGAAAGGAATGGCACTCGGTGCGACAACTTCGTCTGGCCAGCCGTCGGCCTAGAGCAGGTTAGCATGTGTCCTCTGCAAGTTCAATTGTCTTGTTTATCCCACCTCCTTGACGGCCACGGCCTTGCGATCAAGCCAAGGCACGACTGTGCTCGCCTTTCTTCCAGCATGTCCCATCTGGATAGCGATCTTGCTGCTTTGGCTGTGCACAAACTCGACAACCTCCTTCAACGGCCCCATCTGTCCATCTTCCCAGATGCCTGCATCCTGAGGGCTGATACGGCCCTCGGGTGAGACAGAGTGGACTTCAGTAATGATGAGTGAAGCACCACGAGCTGCGAAACTGCCGAGGTGCTGCTTGTGCCAGGGCGTCATGTAGCCATCCTTGGCGGAGTACCTAAGCGAAGTTTAGTATAGCTCTCGAGTTGATGTCGAAGATTACGCACTGGCACATAGGAGACACAATGATGCGGTTGCGGAGAGTGAGGCTTCGAAGTTTGAGAGGTGAGAAGAGACTGCCTTCTGGCTGGGGATCCCATGGTGTTCCCGCGGGAGGATCCTGGATGGGGGTATAGAAAGAGACCTGAAGCTGTAAGTGTTCTGGGTCGTCTTATCGTTGTGATCCTCATGTACGTACATTCTTGGCTCCGGTGTTGACAATGACCTTGCGATGGCCGTTGGGTATTTCAGTTGTCGACATGGTGAAAGCGAAAGTTGGTCGTGGGTTCTAAGTGAGAAAGGGTACGAGGTCTTTGTTCGAGACTTGTGTGCTGAGTAGAATTGTAGACTGGTCTGAGAATGTCGAATGTGGACGAAGAGGCAGATATACTTATACCCAGATCCATGGTGGGTTATCACACAATGGCACAGGGAGAATTATGCTTGTTGTAGCCGTGCAAGCCATTCCGATTTCCTCCAGACGCAACGTTTAGCCTGGGCGGTTAGACGGCACGACAATTGGCGTTTGCCATGTTCCGGCTTCCGGGGCTGTGACATGTTTTCCGCTCATGGCGTTGATGCTTAGATAGCAAAGTACCAGCGAGAACCAGATCCGAAGAGCGAAAATAGAGACCGAAACGCGAAATAACACCCCTGTCGACATGTCTTGACGATATCATCGCGAAGGCCGAAAAGCATGCGGGAATAACGGGTCCTCCTGTTGAGTGTACAGGGTATCTGATTGGGATACTGCCTTCGGTGGTTCGGCAAGCCACCCATTCAACCCTTCAGCTTCGCATGAGTCGGCATCAAGCCCTGGCTTTGGAAGCAGGTGGCTTGCCTGACAAAGAATGCATGGAACGTTCCAAGCGAGTTGCGAGAAGCCTAAGAGAAGGATAATGTGGTGCCAGGTCAGGTCGGCCGATCTTGCATGGCCGTAAATGGAGCCAACTACGTCACTTGGCTTTGAGTTGCAAATTGCTGACATGTGCTGTTTTTGAAGCACCTCAAGTGCCGCTCCATCCATCTTGGCAGAATGTCTTGTCCAGCTGAGAAGGATACTTGATGTTCGCTCAGAACCATAACCTAAACAATGCCATCATCTCAAGTTGGCCCAGGTTACGCATTCGCGGATCCTCGTCGTCTGGATCTACGCCTTGGTCTTCGCCTTGGTCTTCATTTTGATCATTCTCAGACCCGAATTTGGTATGCTTTCCCTGGTTGATCTCGCCACATTCTTCCAAATGCTCCTCAAATGAGGTCGCTGTAAATCTCCGTCGGTGGTGAAAAGGCATCTTTTCCAGGTCCTCACACCCGATGCAGTGGAAGCCTTGTTCCGTCAATTGTTTCGACTTGTTGAACCACGGCGCCGGAACGATGGCCAAAAAGCGGTGCGGATTGTTCACTCTTTCATCGCATCGAGAGAGGAAGACTTCAGGAGGCTCAACGAAAGGCTTGGGATCTTCCTCAGAGAATGCCGCCTCGTATCGCCTTCGAGAATATTCGTTTATCCTTTCCATCTCCTTCTCTATGACAGTTTCGGTCATGACATCGGATGACCCGTGAATTTCGAGACCGGCATTGAGGGCGCTTTCAGAGTCAACAAATACACACTCGACACTGGCGACACGGGCTGGTGAGTATACGCCGGGCATCACTTTCATGTGAGGCAGCGTGTCGACGACCTCGCTGCTGATCCAATACTTGCGACATGCGAGGCTTGGCGGCACAGGAAAGTAGCGCTTCCTTTCAGAGAAGCAGACAAAGCACACTCGCTTGCAGGTGAGTAGGTAAAGATAGCCGCCGAAATCACCACAGCCGTCGCATTTTTCGGTACAGAGCTTCTCGTGCAATTGCTTGCAGGTGATAATCTTGGCTGTATCGATGCACAGAGCGCCGCGGACTGCATCCCAAGCATGGGTGATGAGAGTGTTGTACTCGGAATGGGAGTAGAGCAGCTCGGCAGCTCGTCTATTGGTTCGCCGGAGGGCATGGAGAGAGGCGAGGTCAAGTTGAGAAATGATGATGTGAAACAGTTCTGGGGGGAGACGGTCTAAGAAAGGAAACGGCGCCGTAGATGGCTGGGGAAGAAAGTCCCAGTCCGATGGAAGGGGAGGCAAGTTGTCGCTGAGGGTAAAGTCCAATGGACGAGATGGGAGCTGCAAGAGGTGGGGAGAAGGCTCTGGAGTCAATTGCTGGTTCTCCATGCTGGAAGAAGCTGGCTATCGCAAAGAAACGTCTCGTTGATCAATGAATATCGTACAATTAATCGGTTCGATTAAACTCGATGAAATGCTGGTTTGGTGTCTGATTTGGGTTTGTGAAAGAAGCAGTCTCACTTTCGAGGCTGAACATTCCAGAGTGGAAGCCTCAGGTACCAAACTCTCCTCGGGTCAGACAACAACCACCCAATTAACCCATGTCTCAAGCGCCTCAAGTCCCTGCCTAAAACACCACCATCCGCCACCGCTCACGACGGGAGTCACTGTCAAATGCAACGATTCAGAGACGACGCTTCTGATGACAGCCATGACGAAGAGGATATTCCCCTGCATCACAAGCGCGCCTTTGGTGCAGGGTTGAAGCGCAAGCGGGTTGAGTTTGTCCCCGCGCAAGATCCAGACGCTGGTGTCACAACAACCGTGACGCCTGCGAAAGCGACAGATACGTCCATCGGAGATTTATACGCCAGTATCGTATTGAAGCCTGAGCCCGATACCAAGGAGTCTACCCAGGAGACAGCTGAAATATGCCCTGTCTGCGAGCTCCCCGTCAACTCTACGTCCCAGCCTCATGAAGCATCCATGGCTCACCAGGTCTCACTAAAACACTCCCATCCACCCTCAGCTCTTGACCGGTCCCGCATGGGACTGCGGGCTCTCAAGTCACAAGGATGGGATCCGGATGCCCGGCAAGGTCTCGGCCGCGATGGCGAAGGCATGCGGTACCCGATCAAGGTGGTGGCTAAGGAGGATACTCTGGGAGTCGGCGCAACCGTGCCAGAGCATATTCAGAAGAAAGAGAAGGAAGAGAAACCAAAACCGCTAAATCGCAAGGAGATGCGGCAACTAGCAGCAAAGGAACGACAACGGAATGAACGACTACAAGGGGAGATTTACGGGAGGGTCGATGTTGAGAGGTACCTGAGGGGAGACGGAAGTGACAGATGATAAGGCCAAGCTGGATGCAAACCAACATCATGAGGTGCGGAAGAACCTATCGTGTGTCGCGGGACTGCCAAAATGCCTTGGCTGAAGGTGCCGATAGGTATGAACTATCCGTGAACTGGTGGAGGCTGCGTAACGCGGCTGAGGACCTGCATCTAGTCCGGTAGGACTCACCGCTACCTAGGGATGCAAGCAAACTTAAGTCTATGAGATGTGAGTCGCCACTGTCCTGGATTGAGATGGATACCTAGGTATTGATTCATACCCATAGGCAGTGCCATAAAATGTCCTATCAACAACACCTGGGCTAACAAACAAGATTATACATGGTGGTGGCCCATACGCACTCGCTCACTACAGACGTCAGAGGTACCTACTAGTATCTTTCGGCACATCTGTTTAAAGAAATGGATATCAACCCGAAACAGTTGTTCTGAGACGGAACATCAAGCTGACACGGGCCCTGAATTATTCATGCATGTAGATAGCGGATACAAATCAAACAGATTGTTTGCCAACCTTGGCTCACTCTACAGTCTCGAACGAAGTCCAAATATGCTAACCCAAGCTTTTGGTGATGACCTCATCGGCTGCAGCGGCGCCGTCACACACCGCTCCGCAGCCAAACAGCTCACCCCAGCGTCAGTCCTTGGGGGCAGGCTTCAGCGGGCCTCGGGCTGTCCTACAGCGGACTCACTCTCACAGCGACCATCACCAGCCAACCAACTGGGGTGCGCTAAGGGCAGAGCCTCCAGGACCAAGGCCGGGATCCACTTCATGCGCAGGTGCCATCCATGGGCCTTGGGCGCGGGCTTGAATGAAACCCCGCCATACTCCTGAGTTGAGACCCAAACTTGGGATCTTTGACACTTAATCATAGACGACTTGGCTCGGCTTCACCTTTGGCTCTGACGCTGTCGCGCTTCTCCTTGGTCTTGGTTTCAAGTCTGACATCCTAGGATCTCTTCAACCTCCTCCTTTTCTTGTCGCGACTCCCATTCCGACCATTCCAGCTTCCGCCCAGCATCCTCCCTCTGTACCCAACGACGTGACGGGGCAGCCCGCCTACAGCATTCACCATGGGGCTGTCCGTCATTCAAGAGCAGCACGACGGTACGTTTGATTGACTCTAAGCCATGGCCATAGGTCATTCTGTTGACGCGCATCGCCAGCCATTCTGGAGCAGATTAAACAGATCACCCGAGGAGACGTAAGCTATAACATCCCTCCGCCAAGCTTATCAAGTTCAACAGTTAACACTCCGCCTTCCAGTGGAAATGCCTAATCGTCGACGAGAACTCCAAGAAGATTATTTACAATGTCGTTAAGGAAGATGACATTCTCAACAACAACATCGCCAGTCCGTCCATCTATCCAAATGCCCCCCGGCCGCTGTCAGCGAGGCTTCTTGGCTGACCTTACTCTTCCGTCTAGCTATCGAGCTCATCGAGAGTCGTCGCGAACCAAACCCTGAGATGGATGCCATCTACATCCTCTCCCCGAGCCTTTCGCCGTCGATTGCCTTCTTGCCGACTATGAAATGCGACGCTATCGCAGCTCCTACCTCGTCTGGACTGGGCTGCTCGACCCCTCACTGCGACGCAAGATTGACGATTTCCCTGGGGCTCGCCAGCTTCGCGCCGGTTTTCAAACTCTTTTTATCGACTTTGTTCCTCGAGAGTCTCATCTGGTCACCTTCCGAGACCCCTGGAGCTTCCCTATGCTCTACCACCCGTCATGCAACGCACTGGTTCCCCAGCATATGAAGAGCCTAGCACAAAAGGTAGGCCGACAGTGTGCGCCAACCCAAATTCTGATCATTAATCTAGAAAACAGATCGCCGGTCTTTGTATTACTCTCGGAGAATACCCCAAGGTTCGATACTACAAGCCCACGGGTGCGCTTCACGAAGCGAGCGTCCTCTGCACACACTTGGCTCGATTCGTGCAAGAAGAGTTGGATGGCTATGCGCAATGGGATACCAACTTCCCGCCTCCCTCGCAACGACCGCAAGCGACGCTGATGATCACGGACCGATCGATGGATTTGATGGCACCACTTGTACACGAGTTCACCTACCAAGCCATGGCACACGACCTACTACCTATCAAGGACGGCGACAAGGTCACCTACCGCACCACCATCAACGAGGGAACTCCCGAAGCAGAAGAGAAGGACATGGAGCTTGCAGAAAAGGACAAGATCTGGGTGGATAACCGACACAGGCACATGAAGGATACCATTTCCAAGCTGATGGACGATTTCCAAAAGTTCCTCGCGCAGAACCCACACTTCACCAACGAGAACGCCGACACGACCAACCTGAACACGATTCGCGACATGTTGGCAGGCCTACCACAGTTCCAGGAGATGAAGGAGGCTTATTCACTGCACCTCACCATGGCGCAAGAATGCATGAACATATTCCAGAAGCACAAGCTGATGGACATTTCCAACGTAGAGCAGACTCTAGCAACCGGGCTAGACGAGGACTCCCGGAGGCCCAAGAACGTGCTCGACTCCGTAGTTCGACTGTTGGACGATGAGGCCGTGTCGCTACCGGATCGATTTCGACTCATCGTCATGTTCATTCTCTACCGGGACGGCGTTATCAAGGAGGATATCAAGAGACTTATCGCCCATTCGGGCCTCCAACAGACAGAATGCCAAGTCATAGAGAACTTTGCGCAGCTTGGCGGACTCATGACACATGAGCTCAAGGACGTGCGCCAGCCTCCTCCGCCCCTATTCCCCATCGACACCAAGGCGACCCAGCTGAGCGAGGAGTACGGTCTGGCTCGCTTCGAGCCGGCTCTGAAGCACATGCTGGATGCTCTCGCAAGAGGCGTGCTAGAACAGACACATTTCCCATATGTGAAACCTCCGTTGGACCCTAATGAGGACCTTCTGATAGCACAGGGAGGATCCCTACGCGCCGGTCGGCCAAACTGGGCAGCAGCAGGACGCCGTCCGCCGGAGAACCGACAGAGAATCATCGTCTTCATGGCTGGAGGTGCGACTTACAGTGAGAGCCGTGCATGCTACGAAGTTGGTGCCGAGAAGAGCCGCGATATTATCCTGGCAACCTCGCACATGCTCTCACCTCAACTCTTTGTCCGACAAGTTGGCGACTTGAGCCGAGACAAGCGACAGCTCGACCTACCTCTGGAACGGCCCAAGAGACATGCGCCAGCACACCTGTATGAGCGTCCGGCACCTCCTCGTCCTCCACCTCAACAACAGCCACCTCCACAGCAGCCTGGCGGACCAGCACGCCGGCCAATTCCCGGTGGTCTCCCTGCCCAGCCTCGCCCTGGGAACGCACCCCCTACGGCAGCCATGGGCAACATGTCGCTGAATCCACACGGCGGCAGCAACGGTGCCCCGCGACCGAGCTCGCACCACAGCAGCAGCGGATATCAAGAGGATGGTGGCAAATACCACAAAGAGAAGAAGCGGAGAAATTTCCTGGGTATAAAGAAGTAGGGCTCTTCCAGCGGGAGTGTTTCTTCCGCGGCTGCAGTGTCGCCGCTGGCTCGGCGGTCTGATACGATCGGGACCGAAGATTCAACAGAGGAGCTCACGACGCCTGGTCGGAGGAAAGGTGGCAGGAGCTCTTCAAGTACAGGCCGGGAAGAAAAGTGCCCTGCGTGAGGTGAGGGACCATCTACTATATCTTGGTGAATATGAAGAGGTTGTTGTGTTGGGTAGCGATCGATGAGAGCAGGTAAACTATAGTTGGTGTTGTACCCTTTTTGGTTCTTTGCAGTCCTCGACGGAGCGCGGCGTTTCTTCTTCCTCTCTTCGTTGTCTGCGTTTTGCCTTTTAGTCCCACGACGAATCAACATGCCTTACTTGCTTGCTCTAAGTGGGTGGTAAAGTGTACATAAAAGGGCTAGCCTGTGTATATACAAGTTTTCCGTGTGATGAGTTTGTTGTTGGTGTTGGTGTTGAAAGCTATCTCTTTTTCCAACGCTTCTTCGCTCCCCTGGCCTGAATAACGACATGTCTCGCTTCATAGCAGAGATATTCTCACAAGGCACACACATTACATGACGAAAAGAAACATCAAGTTGCCCATCAATCAATCCATTTGAACCCACTACCTAACAAACAACCGAATTTTTGCCTCCATGCCTATTCCCTGTTGTCCCCTTCCCCATCGCCTTGCTTCCAAAAAAAGATAAAAAAAGAATAATAAAATAAAAAAGGGACAAGTTTGTTTCACAAAACAAGTACTATCTGCAGGAGGCGTTGAACGTTGGTCCGCCACTGCTTTCCAAGCTCTCAGGTTGTTGATATGGTTGCGGTTTTTCCTCTTTTTTCTTTTCTCCGGTTGATAGTCACACAGTAGTGTAAGAAAAAGCATTTCGCTAGTCGGGAAGCGAGACGCTTTTTGCTCCAATGTGGTTTGAGACAGGCTGTTGATAGATTTCATACATGTGCGTTGCACTTGGAGGGGGGAAACTCCCCTCGTCGTGGCTGATGGGGGGGTTTGGTTGAAGCATGGCAGTTCGGGAGAGTAGCTTTAAGGTCTGCCAAAGGTGGCGCCGCGGCCGGGGTTACCAGCAGGAGGCATACCCCGGCCCTCGAAGGGACCGCCGGGGAAGTCGGGTCCAGGAGGTCCGTTAAAGCCACCAAGGCCTGGGGGAAGGAAGCCGTGAGGTGGGCCGGCGAAGAAGCCGGGCGGAGGCGGAGGCATGTTACGAGGGGGCATACCGCCCATGGCCTCGGGAGGAGGCGGCATCGCGCCGGGAGGGAAGTTTGGTGGGAACATGTGAGGCATGGGCATGTTGCGGTTGGGGCCAGGGCCACCAGGGCCACCAGCCAAGCCTGGAGGAGGGATCATAGGGCCTCGCTGCTGAGGAGGAGGCATCTGGCCGCCGCCTGGCATCCAACTGGGTGGCATCTGGTCCAGGCCTGGGGGCGGAGGTGGGCGTTGCAAGATCTGGGTCGGTTGGTTGGGTCGACCATCGGCGTCAGGGGGGTTGTGGAAGCGTTCTTCCATGGGGAAGCCGGGCGGCGGCTGATGGCGCATACGCTGCGGACCGCGGTCATCCCTAGGGAAGTCGGGCTCCCGGTCGTTGAGCTGAGGGAGCATCTGTCCAGGCTTTTGCGGCTGGGGTCCCATGCGCATCATAAGTTCATTGCGCTGCATGTCTTGCGGCGCTCTCATGAGGTTCATCAAGAACTCGGCATTGTTGTTGTTACGGGCGGCGTCAGGGCGGCCAGATCCCTGGCTAGGGGCGCGCTGGCGTTGACCTACGAGGTCCTGGAGGAGCTGATCGGGACGAGCAGACTGCGGTTGCGGTCGGGGAGCGAGAATCTCCTGAACATGTTGGGGCGGAGGTCGGCCCATGGGCGGGCCGTCCATTCGGCGATCACCTCCGTATTGCTGGAAAGGCGACCCAGGCGAGGCCATGGGGTTCGGTCTACCAGCATTGGGCGGCGTGCCTTGAGGGGCAGCGAAAGGTGAAGGACCGGGGGGTGTGGCGCTCATTGTCTGCTTCTGCAGCTTCGCAAGGAGTTGCTGGAAAGCCTGTCGCTCATCCTCGGGTCCAGGGGCTGGGCCAGCGGCAGTAGGCAGAGGCAGAGGCAGCGGCAGCGGCAGCGGAATGCCGCCATTAATAGGTGGTCCAGTCATGGGAGTGGGAGGCTCAGTCTTTCCTCTAGGTTCCTCCTGAGGCTGGGAAAAGAACGAAGTGAACCTCGAAGACTTTCCAGTGGGCTTGGGCTTGCTGGCGGCGACGGGCTCCTTGGCCTCGTTAGCGACTGGCGTGTCGAGACCAGCATTGGACGCAAAGGCCATGAAGAACTTGTCGGGACCAGATTCCACAGCTGGAGCAGATTGCACTGGAGGCTTTTCAGCCTCGATAACAGCTTCAGCCGCCTCGACAGCTGCAGGCTTGGGGGAGCGGCGGGAATGCCAGCCTTGGCCTTCTTCATCTCCTCCATCCATTTCTGGAAGTCCTGCTGCGTGTGAGCTTCGGGATGCTCCTCAAGAGGTTCATCAAGCCATTCGGGTTCGCGCTCGACTCGCTGGTCTCGATCACGTCCCCAACGTCTCTCATGCGTGCGGTTGTTGGAGCGATCATCCGCAACTTCAGCGGAAGTATCACGATCTCTCCAGCTCTTTGCGCGGTCTATGCGCTCCCGCTTATCAGGGGTCGATGTTTCATTCGTGTTGGTACTAGGCTCGTTCTTGTACCACGACTCAGACTTGTTTCGATTCGGTCCGTTTCGAGATCGGTCATTGTCGTCGCCATCTTTGTCTCGGGAGAACGAGTCAAAGTTTCGCGCCGGGCGATCTCGAGTAGCTTCGCGGTCATCGCGGTCTCTGGGCTGGCGCCCGCCGTCACGGAAGTTGCCTCCCATACGTCCATGGAAGCGCTCAGCGCCTTCGTGGCCAAAACTCTTGCGAGGCTTCACCGTACTCCAACCGTCAGATTCACCCTCAGTTCCATCACGGCGACGGAAGCCATTGCTGTTGCGACCTTCGCGGAACCGATCGTTTTCTAAATCGCCATTGCGACTTCGGAAGTTGCCGAAACGGGCTGGAGCATCAGAGTCTTTCGCGGTCTTATCATTTTCGGTGGATTTATTGCCTCGGGCTGAAGCAAAGGCCATTCGAGGGGGGGCAAAAACGAGATCTTCAAGGTCTAAGCAATTGCGCATCGGTCAGCACATGTCAAGCATGGGGTTCAATCCAGGGGGAACCGACTGGCACTGTTCCGTGAAACATGTCTCTCAGCACCGGGACGGCGGTTGGTCTGGTCAAGGAGAGGGTTGTCATTTGATCGAGGTCGATCGCCGGTCGTCTTGTTCTGGGTACGGTTTGGTTCAAGTGGGGGTCTGAGGCACGAGGTCAGGAGATTGATATCAGCAGCTGAAAATACTTGGTACTTACCCCATCCAATCCTCGGCAGGAGGGAGGTTTGGAGGTTTTATGCATAGCGGTGAATCCCGCAAGAACAACAGTGTTTCAGCTGTGTATCGAACAGCCATGATGGTATGGAATCTGGAGATGCGATGCGCATCCGAGAGGAGACGGTCGCACAGGAGAAGAGAGAAGTGGTTCCCAGGAGAATTCAGGCGCACACCAAGGGTATTATAGGAGCTTTGGGTCTTATGGGAAGAGCGGCGGGTTCGCGTTCAGGGTGACAGGCGAGTTATAGCCTTCAAGGCTGATTCTCGACAGGTGTGACGAGGAAACGTGGCGAGGCGGAGATGCGGTAACGGAGGCGATAGCAGCGGCGGTGGGTGGAGAGCAGGTCGATCGATCAGTGGTAGGTCAGTCGGTGAGTCGGCGAGGAAGCGTGAATGTATTATCGTCAAAGGATCTCGGGCGATAGCGTTGAGCGACAAGGCGAGAGTTAAGCGTGACAGATATTGGATGAGATGGCGGAGGAGGGTGACGTCCTAAGGTGGTGGTGCTGGCTGGACAAGGCGAGCCAAATGTGGAGCCAACAGCTGGGCTGGGCTCTGCTGGCTTTCTCGAACCAAGCCTCAGAGGGCCAAGGGCTTGCGGCAAGAGGACAGGGGTGTGCTACAGGGAGGTCGCTTCGCTGTTGGTGGTTGTGGTAGTCGTTGTCGTCGCAGGTGGAAATACTAAGATACTGTGTAACGATAAACAGGATGGCAATAGAGGGGGAATGTAGAAGTCGAGAGATGTTTTTTGGTGGCTTGACGTGGTTGCGAGGAGGAGGTGGAGGCGGGCGGTCGCAGTGCCAGTGGGAGAGGGAGGCGAGAGGGCCCAAGGGCTGGTGTCCTAGCGCTCTAGCGTCGTAGTGACAGTTGTACAAGTTCAAAAAGGGCGTTTGGCGAATAATGAAAATGGGTCGTCTTTTTTGGAAGAAGAGCGAATGATGAGCTGGTAAATCTGGTTCCGGGTGATGGTTGTTGGACGAACGTTTTTGGGGCGGAGGGTTTGGGTTTGGAGACGGATTGTGATCCCGTGGTGAGAGGTGGTAGTTGTGGAGGGACGGAAGGAGAGAGAGACGACAGATACCTTGCTCACGACCCAAAGCTTCGTACCATGGCAGGTACCTCTGCGGACGCTGCACGCACTCAAAGCACGCTGTGAATGCCTGAACGCGTCCGTACTAGGGGTGGTCTCAGTGGCAAGTTGTTCCCTGGAGCTCGCCCGCGCCCACGCGACGTTGCCCAGCTACCTGTGTGGGTACACGCGATACTCTGCCCATTGAGGTACCCAGACAAGCTGCCCGGCTTTGGCACCGGCTCCGGACTCGGCTTTCTTTGACGGGCTAGCAGAGGGCATTCGGAGCCTCGAGTTGACGGAGCTATCGCTTTGTCGATGGGAGCGGGTATTTGGCCCACATTCCTGGATTATCCTGGCGTAAGAACTGAATAAATCTCTCAAGGGGCTCTATGAGGATTCCATTTTGCGATCCCTTTCTCTTCCTCAAACTGATATTCAATACAATGATAAGATCCAAAATAGCTAATGAAGATTGCCGAGATAGTTGCTTGATGGCATCCAATGTCAAATAGCCAACTCCCCCCTTGGCAATTGTTGATCTGATCAAACTGAAAACAGTTTGAGCAATACTCCAACAATCTCGAAAACTGACACATCGCCCAAAATAAAGGCAAGAGCAAGACAAGCCAGAATCAAAGCCTCATCTTCATTCAAATTCAAGTTTCATTTCAGCATCTATATCATCTACTTCTGCAGAGCCGCCCCAACAGCCACAACCTCCTCGTCCAGCGGCAGGATGTGCGGCAGCGGGCCGACAGGGGTAATGGCAAAGGGGTTGATCTGGGTGTGGCTCCTCGTGTAGTGCCACTTGATGTGCTCAAACTGTGTCGTCTCCTTGAACGCTGGGACGTTCCAGTAGAGGTTGCGCATCCACTGGTGCAGCGCCGGGTACCCGGAGCGGATGTCGCGGATGTTGCACTTGAAGTGCTGCACGTAGACAGGGTCGAAGCGGATGATGGTGACGAACCTGAAGAGTGTCAGTATGTACAACGAGTTGAGAGAAAGAACGAAAACTTACAGTCTGATGTCGGCTTCGGTGATGTTGGCTCCAAAGTAGTATGGGCCTTCCTGCGATGCGAGATGCTTCTCGGCGCGGTCCAGCGCCTCAAAGAGCGCCACCACGTTGCGCTCGTACGCCTCGCTCGTCGTGGCAAAGCCAGACTTGTACACGCCGTTGTTGATGAGGTCGTACGTCCACTCGTGCGTCTCCTCAATCTGCTTCTGCAGGTTCTCAGGGTACAGCTGGATGGCCTTGTGCTCTTCGTCCAGGAGGTCATCAAACTGTCTATGTGTCAGCCATAGAGTCAGGTTGTGATAACAAGCAACTTACCTCAGTGCCAAACATGCGCAGAATCTCACTGCTCTCGTTGCTCACAATCCTCTTGGTCTTCTTGTCGTACAGCACCGGCACAGTGAATCGTCCCTGATAATCCTTCTCACTCTCAAAGTACACCTCCTTCAGGTGCGTGAAAGCCTCGTGGCCCTCAATCGGGTCAGGCACGACATTCTCTCCAGGAACATCACCATCCTCCTTAGTCACAAATCGCCAGCCGCCCTGTCCAAGGTGCCAGTGCACCACAGAGAAGGAGACGATGTCCTGAAGACCCTTGAGGCGTCGGGCGATGAGGGTGCGGCACGCCCATGGGCATGCGTAGCTCACGTAGAGGTGGTAGCGGCCCTTCTCGGGGGGATACTGGGCGCCGGGCTCTCGAGAGATCCAGTCGCGGAATGAACTGACTTGACGCTTAAACTCTCCAGACTTGTCGCCGGGCTTCACCCAGTCGGTGACCTTGAAGTCGGTGCTTGCCTATAGGTCTGTTAGCAAATCGTAAACAGGAACAAATACGAGCATCAACTGACCATTCTGATCTGATTCGAAAACTGGATGTTGAAGTTGGGTGTTGTTGTCGGCGATGGCTTCACCGAATTCGCAAGATGTGTCAAAGATCTCACAGACTGCTTCTTCTGCTTCAAGAGTAAATTCTGGTTCCAAGCTCCAAATGCTCGAATCCTCACTGCTTGCATCGACATTTCACAAAGCGGAACCAAGCTCGATTTATGACGGCGACAAGCAACCTTTATACTTGACCCCTCCTCCTCTCTCAAGCAAAAATGTCGTATCACCCTTGCTCACTAAGACTTGCTCAGCAGCCAGCCCCTCACCATGTACAGTCTAACTACTTCACGCAGGCAGAGCCCAGTCTTACAATCTGTTGGTTCTTTCGAGAGCTCCCTGCTGGTCGAGCTATTCCGTCCTAGAGCTGTGCGTCTCCAATTTCATAATCGTGGCGTAATGGGTCACCCCCACTCGTCTGCGTGCCGCTTAGTTAATTCGCTGTCTTGTCTTGATAAGCTGCCCATTCATCATGACATGAGCCTTCGTAAACCACTTGAATGTGAAGCTAGGTAAGAAACTGCTGTAAGCACGCCCGGCTATTGGCCTCAAATTCGCCTTTTCTTCACATTCACAAGATCTTGTCTTCAATGCTGTGCCTCTCTGGAGTTCCTGGTTAAGGTTGTCTCGGCTACCCCGCATTCCGTTCACCATTGCCATGAGGCATCACTACACCATCCCGGCCAGCGTAAACAGCATGTTCAAAACAGTGCAACACCTTCATAGTCACATCAAGCATAATGGATTTCATCTATCTTTATGAATTCGCTCATCCTTTATTCGTGTGCTCTTTCGCACTCTGTTCCTTCTATCGCTTCCTTACATATTTGAATGACCGACAATACTCTTCTCATCTCATTTATGCAATCTTAACCTTGATGTAGGGGACCTCGACGTCCTCCTCAGCAAGATCCTCTGCTACAATCTCAAAAATGACCTCCTTCTGGTGCTCAGGGATAGGCTTCTTCGAGATCGTCTCCACAAGCTTGCTCAGCTTCATCTCGTATCGCTCCTTCAACTTGGCGGGAGGGAAGAAGGAGGCATACAGAAGGCTGACTCCTGAGCTGAGCATGCTGATGCTCAGTCCCTTCTCCTTGAAGGTATCCAAAAGCTCCCTCAGAGTAATGTCCTCAATCTCAAATCGATCCCAAATCTTGTCCAGTTTGACGTCACCCTCAGGTCCCTTGTACACCACCTTGGGGCTGGCGATGGGCTCACTGAAGCCAAAGAAGGGCAAGGCCAGGTTGATGAAACCGTTCTTGTACTGCTCGATATCATCCTTGCCATCAATGATCTTGAACAGTTCCAGGACCACCAGGCCGGTGACCAGGGCCGTTGTAGTGGCAATGGCGGGAATGATCTTGCCAGCAATGAACTTGGTCTTGTGGCGATCAGCGGGCTCGATCTTGTAGTTCTCCGCTCTCAAGTTACTGCAAGCAGTAATGAAGTCGATGTGGTGGTTCGAGTCGTCGTCCTTCTCAAAATCCACAGGCACCAGCTGGAAGCCGGACAGGGTGTTGGGTGCGGGCAGGCTAGCCGTCAGCTTATCCAGCTCATCGTTGTCGTCGAAGCTGCTTGCCTCCGGTTCCTAGATCCCATTAGTTTCTCATCTTCCAGGGGCAGTGTAGTTACTTACGGGCTCAGGCTCCTTATCATCCGCCTGGATCTTCACGCTCGAGTCAGGGGTGAAATCGGGCACAATGACGTTGTCCAGTTCCCGGAGGTAGATGGACCTGTCAGTTCCAGGCGACTTGATGTCGTAGTTGAAGGCGTGGAGGTTGGCAGCGGCCACGATGAACCCAAAGTGTGTCGGGTTGTTGGGATCAAACTTGAGCGCATCCGGAGCACGCTTGGGACCAGACCAGAAGGGTGTTCCAGACGATGTCTCGGAGTCCTTGGGGAAGTTGTAGAGAAGTTGCTGAATCTTGTTGGCGAACTCGGTCTCAAACAGTCGACGGGCCCAGGCGATACAGTCCTCAAAAGTTCGTGGCCGCTCGGTTGTGAGGTAGTTGCGGATCGTCTCGAGTGTCTCCTTCTGGTTGCCACCCTGCTTCAGAGTAGACTCCAAGAAGTTGGGCTGGGTCAAGTACAGGTTGACAGTCTGGGGAGCCTTGACAAAGAGCTTCTCAAACATGTACTCCTTGGACCATGCGATGGTGTGCTCAATGCGGTTGGGGAAGGATCGGATAGTGCACATGGGGAATTCCTTCTCAGGGGGATCCTGCGAGGAAGAGTAGGATTCGGTAAGGTGAGGAAGGACAACCTGTGTGTTACCCTTGGTTCCAAGAGTACCACTCTCGAGAAGAGGCTTCTGGAAGAAGACACATCGTCGATCCACATATGTTCGCGCCTCCACGTTGTCGAGAGCATTGGTAACACCATCAAGGTTGCGCCAGAACTCTTCATTGAAAACGCTTTCGGTATCGGGGCTAACGCGTTCCTTCAGCGTCACAATGTGGCCTTCGAGGTCGGGGTTCATGCGCTGAACTGCCTTGGCGGCACAGTCACTCTTCATGTGGCCAACATCGTCGGCACGGAAGAGGAACTGTCGGTTCAGGTTGCTCCTCTCAATCGAGTCCATATCAGTCACCCAGATCTTGCCCTCAGGGCCCGTTCCAAGACCGATCATGGCCCAGTTCTTGAGCATCTCGCATCCAATAGCACCAGCTCCGACAAGAAATTGCTTCAGGTTCGCGATCTTGTTCTGGTACTCGGTTCCAAAGACAGCGATCTGACCATCGTAACGGCTACCAATAGGCTTGCAAAGCTCGGGGGAACGCTTAGTGCTTGTGGGCAGGGACTCGAGAGAATCAAAGTACATCCACTGGTTGATGGGCTGGAACTTGCCAGAAACAGCCTTCAGGATCTCCTGAGCCGTAATGCCACCAAAGTAAGCAGCCATGGGGTTGAGGTCACCCAGAGCCTGGTAGCTCAGCTCCTTCAGCAGCTTCTCGTCCAGCTCAAGCTCCAAGCCCTCCTCCTCAGCAAACTTCTTGGCGGCGCCCAACACAATGGTCGCATCGTCGTCGTCCATGGGGTTGGGGAGTCGCCCCTTCGAGACCTGGAAGGCATGCAGAGCCTGGAAACCAAGGTGCAGCTGTTGAGGGCGGTCGAACTTGGCAAAGTCGGAGATGAGGAACTCGGGCTCCTTCAGGGCATTGGTGAAACTCTTGAAGTTGATGATCTTAGGCATCTTGACTTGCTGGTACATGCCACCCCGCTTATACTGGCCGAGCCCGGACACGTCGCCGATCGAGAAGGTGTAAGGACCCTTGACGGTAATCTTGCGGGGCTCACAGCCGTTCAAAGCCTCCATGCCTTCGATCTCGGAGAATGTCACGTAGTCGCCATCTTCCAGACCGTGTCGGGTCTCGTCCAAAGCAGAGACCAAGCCCTCCTCATCGACTCCAGCAACGATACCGCTAAGAGGAGTCTCGCCAGTAGGGTCGATGACAGTGAACTTATCGCCAAAATCGCAGAAAATGGAACCGAAGAGACCAAAGGTGTCGGCAATAACGACATAGATGCCCTTGCTGTGGCAGTAATCGCCGATGGCCTTCTGGTGGTGGATAGGAACGTTGGTTAGGACGACGACCTGGTACTTGTCGAACTGGGAGAAGTTATCGTCCAGGCCGGGAGACTGGTGGACTTTGACGGGGGTGTAGGCGTTCAGCTCGGCAACGCGGGGCACGGTGACCTCGTCTCTGGGCTTGCCGACGTCGCTGGGGGTGAGGAAGAACTGAGAGGAGAGGTCGGCAAGTTGAACTGGAGCGGGGTCGTAGAGGGTGAGACTCTTGACACCCGCCAAGGCAATGTTCTTGGCGACCTCGACACCGAGACCCTTCAGACCGACGATGAGCACATTCGAAGCGCCCATGCGCTTCATGGCCTCGTGGCCCAAAACATAGAGCTGTCGGCTGTAGAGGGACTCGTCGATCTCGGTGTGTCCGACAACGGACTCGTCGACCTGCATCCGGGTCGCGAGGTCGACCTCGGGCAGCTTTTGGTCCTAGAAGTCGAGCAAGGGTCAGCTTTAGTCATGTTGAGCTTGCGCCAACGGGTCGGAAGCGTGCAGGTGGGAATGGGCCCTCTGCCCGCACGCAGCATGATTCGAGGCGTCATGAAGTTGCGGCCTTGGAAAGGGCAAGCCCGGACAGGATGTACTCACAACCATGGTGCGCTTATGGGTAGGTGACTCCCCGTTGGAGAGCTTTCGCTTCCCCAGCTTGTCTGCTTCAGACGCTATGTTGAAGGTGGTAAACCGGGCGGTTGCGAAGGTGATCCAGCACCAGGCAGAGCTCAACCCCGCCGAGCAAAAGGTTGACGGTGAGGGGCAGACGGAAGAGGGACGAGAGATGGATGTATCTGCGGGCGATTTCGATGCTCGTCGCAGACGGTAGCGGTGATAAGAAAATGTGTATGTTGGTATGGAAATCGGTGGTTTGTGAGAGACAAGATTTCCTGCCACGGAGTCAGGTAGAAGAGAAGACTGAGGCTGTGAGCGCGCGTAGTGGACGGTTGATGAGGTAATGGCCCGAGGCAGCTTAGCGCAGGCAGTGTGAGTGCGGCATGAGGCATGAGCTGGCGCGTGCTGGGAGCGGGTAATCGAGCTGGTGCCTTACATAAGCGAACAAGAAAGCCGATGAATGAGGGGCAACATGACTTGGAGTGAGTGGGGTGACAGGCCAGGCACACACCAGCTGGTTGCCCCGCGGCCAGTGAAAGGATGATTACCCTGGAGCTTTGGTGGGCTTGGGCCCCTCCAAGACATGGGTCAAGACTCGACAAAACTGGCCACCTGTGCCTGCACCAAGATTCTGTTGGATTCTATTGACCTCATGCGGCTTGGTATGGTCTATGCACAGTAATCCAAAAAGGTTGTTGATGGTGGTGGACGCCGACTGCTTTTGTCAGCGCCAGTCCAGTCTGGGGTGAGCTTCGCCCTGCTTTGGTGAGGTACAGTGCTTGGTCCTCGTTGGCGGGGTCAAAGCATTTCGCGGGGCACGCCATGCATCTTCACTGCAGCTCAAGATCATGAGCTCTCATGGGCTTTACAGTATTACAAAGGGGGCGAATGAGCAGCCATGACATGAGTCGTTTACAGTTGCAGCAGTTGATACGGATACGCTCTGAGAACCTCTGACTCGAGGGTGGAGCTCTATCCAGGCCCAAGCAAGCAAGACAAGGATGAGCAAAAGTTAATCACTGCGGCATGAAATAAGGGCAGGCATCGATTGTTCTTTATTTAGCCGTTCGCATAGTTACGATAGCGGTGTAGAAGCTACACGGATCGAACTGCGCCCAATACTAGGTATCTCTGGGTATAATGAGCAGTGGGCTAGTCGTAGGTTCGTTGAGCTGGCAGATCCGTTCAAATCCCCAGTTGCCGAAGGCGACCGACAGCGACGGCGACAATTGGCGCATTTATTGGACCTTCTTGAGCTCAACATCGCTGAATCCAACATTAGTGGCATGTCCGATTGACTCTGGCAAGCTATTTGCACTTACAAGATGAGGCTGGAGTTGGGGGGAATGTGGCCGGGGAAGCCGCTGTAGTGGTTGTGTCAGCTAATGCGCCCTCTGTGAAGCTCGTTCAAAGATGATGTAAATAGGGTCGGAGCTCCGGCGACAACAATGAGCCACTTGGGGGAGCGGGGGGCACGATTGGTCTGTGCCGGGTCGAGAGGGGAGGCTTGGAGGGCTTACCGAGCACCATAGCCGTAGTCGCTGGAGGAAGCTTGTTAGCAATTGCGTGCGACGCAAAGTATGAGGAGGAGAGCTTACGGAGTGATGTCAAGAGTGGCCTTCTCGCCAACCTGCATCTGGGTGACGCCCTCATCCCAACCTGGGGAGCGTAGTTTGTTAGCATCGAATGTCTTGTCTCTAGTTGCTCGGAAAGGCGGAGGAGGACGGGTATGGGGCTCGCGTACCCTTGATGACCTGGCCAACGCCAATCTTGACGACAAAGTCGCCGCGGCCAACGGAAGAGTCGAACCTGAAGAGGGAAAGGTCAGCTATGGCCGAAGCTTCAATGATGAAAAGGCCGGCTGGGTGCTTACTTGGCGCCCTTGTTGTCGGGCTTGGACTCGTCCTTGAGGTAGCCAGTGTACTCAATGGTGACGGTCTGGCCGTTCTGAGCGACAGGGCCGGTGCCCTCCTGGTGAGTAGTCTTGGTAACACCCATGATTGCTTGTGTAAAGGAGAAGTTGCGAGATTGAGGTGCAAAGGAGTTGAGTCTGGTGGTGATGCGAGATGCGCGGGAGATGGATGCAAGAGAGAAAGACCGCATGTTGGAAGGGAGGAGACGGACGTGGACCTTTAAAGGGAAAGGGGAGAGCTGAGCAACAGAATCGGGAAGGCAGGGACAATGAATCACAGCCAGGCCAGACCAGGACTTGAAAAGGTACGAAGGAGTGAGTGTTGAGAGCTCGGCGATGCGTGGTTGGATGGCTTCAGAGCCGGGGTCAGCTCTTCCAATCCCAGGGCGCAATGGAGGGGCAATGAGATCGACGGCGGGGCATGGGCAAGCCAGAATGACGAATTATGCCAATCAGCTTGCGTGAAGGCTCCACTTGGGATGACGAGTGGGAGAAGCTCGCAGAATCGAGAATCCATGGAAAAAAGATACATTTGATTGTCGTGATACTGTGGCCTTGGATGGCAACACGTGCAGGGTTCAGAAAGGGCGGTAAATCCCCTTGTTAGTTCCGGAAAAGTACGGTAACTCCATCAATTGTAGCCGCTGCTGTGCCCAAAGAGTGCGTATTCGGTCCTTGGCTTGGCCTCTCCATCACGGCGGATGGATGGATGATTCGACACCCAAACCAATCATCACCATGAATCCCTCAGGGTCCCATCGTCAAACAAACTACATCTGCCCCTTCTACCGGCTGATCTATTCTTAGTCGCTGTACTGCCCAGTACCTAGGGACTGTACCTGCTGCGGAGATACATCCATACATATTCACGCGCATACCGTCCGTCTCAGGCGACGACGCAGTGGGTCTTGATGCTCGTCCTCATCCAAGCTTGGAAAAAAGCAACGCTTTTCATGGTTTATCGAGACAACATGACACCAGACAGACCAACATGAAACGAGGCAGTGTCAATATCATTCCTCAGCCTCGTTCAACCCGGCTCGCTCCTCTAGTCCAGCCTAATCTCGGCCGACACGCCGGCTGGCTTGCTGGTTGGCCATGTTTCGACCGCCCACTCCATCCTCTCACAGTCAGATCATGGTAGGGATAGTTCAGCTGCTATATCACTACACTAAACACCCAGATAACCGCCAAGAAAGTATGCATAACTATCCGTAGCCCCAGAATCGGCCAGCCGCAGCGTGCTCTCCTGTTGCAACCCGTCACCCATACCTTGCTGCAGGACGAGTTGAGGCCCACGCGGCCGAAGTATTTCGGGCTTCTCGGGGATGCGGGCGTGATACTGACAAGGTAGTCTGATACCTTGCAGGCACTTCAATCTCCCCGTGATGACAAGTCAGAAACTGAGTCACCTGCGCGAATGAGTTCAGCGAGCGTGTTCCAGCAAGTGTGATACTGCGGCTGGAAGTTGTTTGTGTGACAGTCAGGGCGGAGTTTTCGACGACTCTGGGGTCAGTACTGAATCGTCCTCAATTGACGTCGTGCAGATCGTGCCTACGGCATCTTGCATCTGTGATGCCTCGATCTCTAATTGCAGTTTCTCAGAAGACCATCCTTGAGTAACTGGAGGTAGGTTGCCCTGCATATCTTCCGAGACGGCGGCTCTTCAATGCCGAGATGGCGACCTCGACCCGGGGTCCTGGTATGTGTAGATTGATAGCCATTTCAGCTTTCATGGGCTCGGCCATGCCATCATACTTACCGACCACAAATCAGATTCGAGGGGGCATTCGAGCTGAGACTGTTGGAAAGCTGACTAGATGCCCCCTCCACATGAATCACACAAGCATGAAGCCGAAACATATCGGACGTACCATGCAGGCGCTCTGCAAGTCTCCCCCGAGCCAGAGCTCATCGACGATGGCCATCATCACAATCGAGGACATATGTGCTGTACTCCACACCAGCAACGCCGTGAAACATTTTTTGCATGCCACACCGATCGTTCCCATCCTTCGTGGCTCCTCCAGACTCGTCTCACAAGTGCGCAGCTCGCAAAAGACATGGGTATGCAACCGAGCCATGCGCTTCATGTCTCGGTGTTGGATAGTAGCGCCCGACACGTGGAGAGAAGAGACTGGAGAGGCGAGCATGTGGTGTTATACTCGGCAGGATATCAGCCCTCAAGCGAGGTATGGTTGCGAAGAGACGCCGAAGTCTATATCACCATGCGTTTTGTGTGACTTGTTAGCATGGACCTTCTCGAATGGGGATGGTTGTTGTGGTTGTTGGATGATACCCGAGAGAAGATTGCGTCATAGTGACCGTCTTGACGATGCATAAGACCTCTATTCATGGGTTTTGAAAAAACGCTGAGGTACCTATGGATGTTGAGGTTTACCAGACTTACACGCATGTTGAAAAGACGTAATTGGTGGTGCATTGAGGGATGCTGGAAGCATGGCTTGGCAGGTGAAACATCGGGACGAATTGAGCTTCTCGGGGATCGATGATTTTGTTAAACACCACGATGATAACACTGAGCTCACAAGCTTGAAACATGGTTTCATCCGAGACCTCGCTTTTAC
The DNA here is from genome assembly GCF_023522795.1 of Fusarium solani. NCBI lineage: Eukaryota > Fungi > Ascomycota > Sordariomycetes > Hypocreales > Nectriaceae > Fusarium > Fusarium solani. The sequence goes on from NW_027072154.1 coordinate 3,579,426, forward strand.
CTGCATTCTTGCCAACCGATGTAGCCGCGATAATATGCTTGGGCCCACTTCGCTCTTGGTTGTGCTTTGACAGTTTGGGCGATCTCTCATGGCAATTCAACAATGCGGGAAACGGGGTAGAAGGACAGCTTGAAACCGAGACTGGAATAGTGTATCAAAACATCGGAGATTGCGTTGTTGAGCTCCATGAAGCCTGTACGAAGCACCGCATTCAGGACCTTCGCGTGGGGCTTGTTAAGACAATAAAAAGAAAGCAAGAGATGTATATGAAGCGACTCAAAGTGGCCTCATGTGGCCTGTTTTCAGCTCGACCAAAACCTGCTAGAGGGCTCGGCCGACTCCGGTGGCTGAAGGCATACCCGTGGTCATCGGAGACTTGCGACTGACCAGAAGTAAGAAAGTTGAATGGATTCAACTGTCGTTCTGTAGCGCACAATGAAGTACTCGGATGTCTTTGATCGGCACCCGACCGAGCGTCGAGGAACATACCAACACCAACTGGATTTAACCAGCTGATGATGGATGGGCTAGTGTAAAGGCAGCCATGGAGAGGCGGAAAGCATCATGAGTACAATATCATGATAGTCTAGGGGAGTATGGGAACCTCGAGTTATCACCGCCACATGCCGTTGCCATTGACTTCGAAGTATCGAGTAACTCCTACCTCTATATCTCGGATAAGACCTGAAATAATACCATTCCACTGCTTCGCGAGAGATCTGTAAAAGACAGAAGAATCTCAGTCCTGGTAGCTTTTGTGCGCAGTCGACCAATACTCAACTATGGCTGGCGCTTGGTAGTCAGATATCATAGATCCTACTACACTGCCAAGTCAATGGCTGAATCCTGATGCCAGGGCCCAGACTAGGTAGGCGCATGCTCTTTGATGGGAGGATAGCAAAGAAATTGCTACCGAGTGTAGCATTGAAGAACGTGTGAGTGGCTGTAGGATACTCAACATGGGCTCTTCGGTCACCTCCCCTTCGTATGCATTATAGCAAGAACGAGAGCATGCCTCGAACCAGCGTGATTAGTACTAACATAGAGGGAAAATTGCATGCAATGAACGATTGGAGATAATGCTGTCACCTGGAATAGCCTGGATTCTTGGCCGGAGACTGTCAACGACGGAATGGTCTCACGAAAATCCGGTCGAGGTACTCAAGAGAACTACAAATGTCCATTTTCAACCATCGAGCCCTAAAAGAGTGGGATATTTGCTAATTCTGTAACGTGGAAGTGATTCTCCCGGTGATTGAATGCCTTTGTGGATCATTCAGAAGGACGATTCCCTCTTGTGGTTTGTTGTTAACTGATATATGAAGTCCTTAACAGGCCAAGACAACAGAAGGAAAGAGTAGAAAGTAACTACCTAGTGAATATTTCATAAAACAGGAAGTTTGCCAGGTTCTACAGCACCATATCTCTCGACACCATCCTTTCAGGGTGTTCAGTGCCATCCCTTCGCATTGTTCCTGAACATTGCGCAGCGGTAACATCGCTCACATCGGACGATAACTTCTATGGCACCGCAACCCACCTGAAGACTGACAATATATATTATGTGACAAATAAAGCAGGTATCTAGGCCAGGATATGGCTTGTACTAATGGTGGGACGCATATCTCGATTGGGACTACTGAAGTTCAAAGCTACGGTAACTATAGCTTGAGTGTATGATCTTGTACGGACCTTGTGTGCCTGATCAACATAGTTATACCATAACTTGATTAGGGGGAAGGGAATTTTCCATCATGGATCCCCATCATGGCCTTCGCCTTGGAGAACGGGGTAAGTACAGGGTCCAAAGTAGAGACGAGGATGGCCATTGCTCGACCTAAACTTGCGACACTTATATTGGCTTTGGGACTAAAAGGACAAAGATTTTTGTAGGAGGTTTACTGCTGCCTTATTTGCTGTCGGCGAGCAGACTTGGAGTGGCCAATGTTGTCCCATTTAATAACATGGCAAATCTGGCTCGATGCACTCACCCATTCCAAGGCTGTTGGTGACAACGGATAATACGTAAGTTTATCTAGACAACAAGATCACCCTCATCACCATAGGGAGAGCAGCTGCCGGCTTTGACTATCGTTGGGTTTTGAGAGTGGCATTGTCTAAGATATCTTGGATCCATCGTACTTGGATGCGGCAGCAATATAAATAGCGAACTCATGACCACAGCCGTCATGACAACTTGACTCAGCCTTGATCTTATCCTGATTTTACGGACGACCCAATGGCATCAATGAAGTACCGCGTTGAAAGGACTTTTGCAACTCCTGCCCCGGAAAGGCCGTTGAGGACGTGCTGTCAACTGCCGACTTATGGCTGGCGCTGGTTAGAATTAGGACGTCCTGATTGTCGCAAGGGTTCCTGGAAAGAATTTTTCCAGACGAAGCACTCGGATTGCAATTATTGGCAAGCCTATTAAGGAGTGTCTGGCACAGCTCCTTGCTTTCGGAATGACCGCAACCGCACTCAGCATATCGGCCGAGACTGGAAGATATATCATTGGAGTCTTCGTATTTTAACTCATTGGGTCGGCCCTACAAGGCATACTTATGGAACTAGTCGAGCACTCGGAGTACTATAACAAGCATATTACGGAGATGAGGGATCATGACCCCTGGTTTTCGGAATGACCGTGACCGGGGTTGCAAAGTATATCGGCCGAGACCGCAAGTTACCATTGGGACTTTCGTATTTTACGCCGTTAGACTGAACCTGTAAGGCATTTTTATGAACCTAGCTGAGAACTTTGTTTGTCGTAGGGCTGTCTGTAGGTTAACTCAACCCCTGAAACTGCTGGTCTGTCATTTCGTGCATTGCCGTTGTACAAGGGAAAGAAAGAGAGAGTTTGCTGGGTATCGTGGCCACACCGATAGTTGGAGGGAGGCCGCCGGCTCAAGGGCATGGATACTCGCATATGTTTTCCAAGAATCATGCTGTTGGTCTGATCAATGTCTTTGAGTGCGCAGATGCCGAGTATCATGAAGCATCTTGGCTGCAGCAAGTGAACTTGGCGAGAGAGGCCTCCATCACATTCTCGATCTTAAGTCGGGCCATTCTGATCGATCTAGCACAGGATTCTAGGATCTAAGGCTGATGATGTACATTTAAGTTATTTAATGGAAATTACCCGCGCCTGTTCGCATTGCCGTGTTCCGAAGCCATCATGAAGATTGGTACGCACTGGCCAATGAGAGGCGACGGCTGAGCCCTGTGGAACCTGTCAAGAGGCCATGACCGCCGAGAGACGATCAGGGTTCCCCCCAAGTCGGCGAGTTTTGGTGGGTGAGTGCCCAGACCCTGGGCGCTACGCGGCATCCGTTAACCGCTACGGGCCCAGACCTTGGCGCACTATGTGCCGTTGGATCCGGGAGTTTCTGCAGCCAGGAGCTGTCTTGACGGTGAGCATGACGTCAGAAACCACGGTACCTGTTGCGAGCTGGCGATGCCGAGCTTGCGCAGCCGTTGTCGCCAAGGTCTTGTATACGGTAGATGGGCAGATGGAGAGTGGCTGGGCTGCTATTGCTATCTCTTCTCGCACAGCCTGGGGCAGAATGAGAAAAATCGTGTCAAGGGGAAAATGGGCGTTGGCGCATTCAAATATCAGCCACCGTCCGCCGCCATCGAGTAGCTCTTGACCCAAAACGGATGATATCCTCACTGCCGAGCTGCGTTGCGACGGCGCATCCAACCAACCATTTATCACACCACAGGACCCTGCGAACCAGCCTCCCAACGCCTCCTCGTGAACTCAATCCTGCATCTTTCTCCTCATCATACTGTCGTAAACCCAGTGCGCGGGTCACAGAGTGCTGATCTACTCGGCTGTCCCGGACCTGGAAGCTGTTTGATTTATTGATAGACACGCTATCGGGCGCATCTTGAAAGCCGCGAGCTTCATTGTCGCAAACCCCGCGAAGTCAGCCTCGCGATCCAATTCGAAATGTCGGCCCCAGATACTCCCGAGGCCCAGACGAACGGCCATAATGGCACTACGCACAATGGCGAGAACGGCGCCTCAACTGCGCAAACTAATGGTGCACCAAAGTCGCAAGATCCTCACGACGACGGCCACAACATGTTGAAACATCCTACGAGGATAGGAACCGGTCTGAAGGAGCGCATCAACAAAGTTAAGAATGGTCCTCCCGGCGGCTTCGACCCAACTCCTCTACCGGATGCGCCTCAGGGCTACACGATTCGCTTCATCTTCCACAGCGCCTCCAATCTTCCACCCGCAGACTTTGTCACGGCCTCTTCAGACCCTTTTCTCGTCGCGACGCTTCGAGGTACCCAACCCAAGAGGCACAAGGAGGACCCGGACCTCGTTCACAGGACGAGAACCATCAGAAAAACCACAGAGCCCAAGTGGGAGGAAGAATGGGTTGTCGCCAATGTCCCTCCAACCGGATTCACGCTTAAGTGCCGAATGTACGATGAAGACTTTCCGGATCACGACGACAGACTGGGCAACGTGACGATCAAGATCGATCGCTTATCCGACACATGGAAAGGGCTGGACGAGACGTACAAGGCCAAGAAGCGCATGATGAGCAAGAGGGCATATTTCGCCAAGGCTCTCACCAGCGTCGTCAACTCGAACGTGCATATGACGCCCGTTCTCCATCTGAGCATGGAGCTGCTGGGACCATCCGATCCGCCTTATGCTCAGATGTACACGGTAGGACCAACAACCTGGGTCAAGCATTTTAGTCCCTTGATTGGTCGCATCGCCGGTGTCAAGGTGAATGCGAATGCAGACGATGACGCTCGAGATGAGGTCGATGAACAGGTTGATAAGAATGGGAAAAAGAAGCCAAGGACTCAAAAATACGAGTATGTGCCCCATCCCCATCTCAAGTCCCAGACTGACATGTTACAATAGCTTCCAAGCCAACGAGATGCAGCTACAAGGCCCGGTGCCTCCAAAGCTGTACCACCGCTTTGTCGAGTTCAGACCCATCATCGCCTCCATCTACTCGTCGACGGGCTTACGCGGCAAGATTCTAAATAAGGCGCTGCACAGCCAGCACCGCCGCATTTACAACTTCAACCAGTCGACCGAGTATGGCGACTTTGACGCGTGCTCCAAGGAGGCTGCGCTTCAGTTCCTGAAACTGGTCCACTTTGACGAAGGAGGTCGCATCTTCACTTACGTGTTGACCCTGGATGGCATGTTCAGGTTCACCGAGACGGGTAAGGAGTTTGGCATTGACATGCTGAGCAAGCATACCATGCATTCAGATGTCGAGACGTACATCGCCTGCTCGGGCGAGTTCTTTATTCGACGTCTCAAGCATCCTGTGTCTTCGGATGAGGTCCATCCGAAGGAGAAGACACACCCGAACGAGCCTGTCTCTGGTGGACCACCTAGAGACGACCCCCCACACAACCCTGCGTATTACCAGCTCATCATTGACAATGATTCGGGCACATATCGACCCGACAAGTCTACTCTTCCATTGCTGAAGGAGTTCCTCGAGAAGAACTTCCCAGAGCTTGGTATCGTGGTGATGCACTGGGAGGACAAGGACCTGCAAGACATGAAGGAGGCTCAGCGAACCACCAAGAAGAGCGAGGGCAGAATGATCAACATGGTGATGAACAGAAGCCAGAGCAGCATCAGCTCAGCTGAGAGTGAGCTCGACGACCGCGAGGCTGGCTGGGAGCAAGGGCAGAAGAGCAAGCGAGAGGCGGCATACGAGGCTCTTGAAGACCCGCACAAGGTCAAGGATGCTGTCAAGACGTTCGTTCCTGGCATGAGGTCGGAGAGGGGAGAGCTCCAAGTGATTGGACTATGACTGTTACGGCCGAACTTATGATATCTGGGCTAGATGGGTTGGCACGTTTCTTTGTGGTGAAAAGATACCTGGGATTGGTTTTGCAAGGATAGTCTCATTTGTTACCCTAGCATTCTCTACTATGCAGTTCTTTCTGATCATGTTCTAATCTACGAGCATTGCTCGCCTTCTCATTCCCTGGACGGCCTGTATCTATTCCCAACCGAGCCCATTCTACAATCACAGGTTTGACTTGAGTGCCACCCACTTGCTTGAGCACTTGGCCAGCACCTCGCCATCTTTATCCTTCAAATCACACCGAATTCTAGTCTTTCTACCATCGGTCTCATCTACAGTCGAAGTGATGTAATACACGCCGTTTGTGGGAACTGGCTTCAAGAACTTGATGTCTAGCCCGCCCGTCACATTGGGCGTCTGGAACGCTCTCGCTTGCTTTCTCAACGTGCTATTCAGGTCAAATATCGTCCCCATAGACTCATCAAGCAACGAAGCAATCATTCCGCCATGAGTCACTCCAGGGAACCCGCTGAGGCCGTCACCTAGAGACACAAGGGTGACGGTCTCGGTGATGCTGTGTGAGGGGTCCTTGGCGACGTCGGTGCTCGGGGCATGGAAGAAGCTGATGAGATGGGAGAGACCGCGTTCGTTGTTGAGAGTGAGACCAAAGAGCTGGTCATGTGCTGACGATGCCGGGTTGCGACATGATGGAAGGAAGGGAATTGTGTTTGGAGCTGATAGAAGAGACGCTGTCCAAGGTACGGAGGCGAAGAAGGTGAGTTCAGAGGCAAAGAGGTCAGGCGGTGTGCCTGGGAAGAGGACATTGAGCGCCGGGCAGACGATGGTGCTGTCGATGGGAGGAAAAGTCATTTTGGATGAAGCTCGCGATGAAAATGAGTGGTTGAAGAAAGGTTGACGATGAGTCGCGATATTGATGGCCGGTCCGATGCGATGTTCTCCGCAACGCGGGGCTGGGGGTTGAAGCCGGAGAATGCAGGCTCTTGACAGCGCGGTTTGGGGACGTTTTAGGACGGACCTTGCGACTAGCATCATCCAACAACCTAACCTGACCGGAACAGAGAATTGATTTATAGATGGATGAGAGCGAGATAACAACGCAGAGTTGGAATTTGTCGGGGGCCGCGGGATTGTGAAACCGAGGTACCTATCTGGGCGTCGATCTCCCAAGAACCAATAGAATGAGGGTTGCTCCTTGTCGCCTTGGGCAGGTCACAACCAGAGCTATTGCTTGATGGTCAGGAATTAGACCGAGTTGCTAAAGATTTGGCAAAACGTCTAATTGGATGGAAATAATGGCCGAGGTCAAACGGGCACTAACGTTCTTGCGGGGTGTGGTGGTACTCGGTGACACCTTTGTGCACACTTGGATATATACCCCAGATTTAGGAGAACCTCACTCACAACATCGATCACTGGCCCCAAGTCCTTTTCGAACATACAAACTGGACTCGATCAATGGATTGTTTAATTCAGCTGCCAAAATGTTCCCTTTTCATAATGGGGCTCTATGCCAGAAGGCGTTATTCAAGTGGTTCACGCAAACGCCAAAGCGAACAACCATGATAGGTCCCCGAATACGCCATTGTGGTCACAAGAGGCCAATTTTAAGCAAACAAGAATCGGCATCGTTCGATTATTTCCTCGGAAGCTCTCAGTGACATTTGCCCTCATTGTGATTCAGTGGTAGCCCCTCGGGAGTACCTGCACTGGTTGCCACTGGTGGCACCTGCCAACTCTATCACAACGCACTATGCCTGCCTACCTTCCTTCTCGAGTAGAAGGTGCGACCTCGAGATCTCTTTTTTAGAGGTTCGTGCCTGCCTCAACTCAGCCCATTTCATCCCCCCCGCCTCCTTCGCTCTGGTGGTGCTTCACCTCTGCTCACCTTTCGTTCAACCACCACCACGACCGCCTCGAGGCATCAAGCGCCGTCAACATGGAGGGCCCCGAGAAGGGCCAGGCATTTTCGCCTCAGGAAATTGATGTTCTCATCACGATCGAGCGAGTCGGAGCGGGCTGCTCCATGGTGGCCATCACTCTCCTGATGCTGAGCTACTGGGCGTTCAAGAAGCTCCGAACCACCCCAAACCTCTTTCTCCTCTTCGCCTCCATGGCCAACGCCGGCGCCAGTGTTGCCTCGATGATAGGATATGACGGAATTGAGAGAGGCGAGGATTCTACTCTTTGCCAGGCTCAAGCTTTCATCTTTGAATGGTGCAGTTCCTCCGCTGGTGAATGAGTGGGTGTTACTGACCTGAGCGACAGGTTCATGCAGTCTGATCCCTGGTGGTCTTTCGCCATGGCGATTAACGTCTTTCTCGTCTTCTTTCTCAACGCGAATCCACGAACATTTCGGCAGTACGCCTGGCTCTATTGTGTCATCTGTTTCGGCGGTCCCATGATACCTGCGATCGTCCTCATCTCTGTTCGAGACCACCCCGACGGCCTTATTTTCGGAGATGCCACCGTAAGTGACAGCTTCCTTTGCTATTTAATCTTACAAATTTGTATCTGGTCCAATAAACTGACTTATTTCAGCTGTGGTGCTGGATCGGAACTGACTGGAGCCTTGTCCGCCTGTACTCGTACTACATCCCGATCTGGATCTTCTCACTCCTGTCAATTATCATCTACATCGCGGTCGGATTCCACGTCTTTCATCACCGAAACCTTCTCAGAAACGTCGCAGCAGATCGATTGGGAAGTGGGGAAAAGAACGGCAACAACCCATACTCGAGCAGTGACGCCAAGGGATCCTCGGAAGCGGTATTCCCCCCTCAAGCACCACTAATAGAGGAAGCGCTGACCACTATCTCTAGAACCTTACTGGTCGCCAGGAGTTCTATGGTACGGCTATTACAGAGGTTCAGATCACATCTTCGGTGCCGAGACGGAAGCACCAGGATGAACCCGCCATGCCAGGTGTTACTCATCCCGGAATGAGTCCCAGCCGCGCTCGATCTTGGGCCTTGCCAGCATCCTACGAGCACCTCGAGCCAAACACTCCCACCAGGCCCCAGAGATTCGAGACGACATGCACCTCCGACAGCACTCCAAACCCACCGCCAACGATCGCTTCACGCCTCCGGGCCGTCAAGTCAAATGCTTCGCTGAAACTCAAGCGACTCGACCCTGTCAAGATGGCATACTTGCGAACTAGCTTCATCTTCGGCTTTGCAGTCCTGATTACCTGGATCCCAAGTTCGGTCAACCGGCTTTACAGCCTCACGCACCATGACAAGATCAGCTTCCCTCTGAGTGTTGCGAGTGGGTGCGTGCTCCCGCTCCAAGGCGTGTGGAACGCCCTTATCTACTTCACTACGAGCTGGAAGACGTTTTGTGAAGAAGTCCGGGCAGTCAAGGCCCAGTGGTTTCGGAGGCGCGGCGAGGCTCCTGGGGCGATTCGCCTTGACAGCGGACTGGGCTCTTTGGGGGTTGAGCACCGGGACACCTTTGAGCGAGCTCAACAGGGGCAGATGAACAGTCTGCGGAATGGAAAGCTGGAGGAGGTGTGATACCCATTTGGAACCGGATCAACTATCATTTGGTGGAATTTTATTTGACAAAATGGTGTTCAAGGCGAAACATAGCGCACGCAGGTTAACTGTTATTTCAATCGTCAGCTGCAGAGGAGAAAGCGACTGAAGCATCTCAGTAGGCCACAAAGGAACTGCAATGAGTCTAGCATGAAATTTATTCATAATTTTGTTCATTCATCGTCGTGATCATGGCAGACTTGTTTTTAATCAGGACTGTCAGCCTAGGCATCGTAGATGGCTTCACCCTCTGCTGCATCCACGCCCTCTCGCACAACTCTCTCCACGGCAGCATCAATCTCTTCGTCACCGTCGAGGAGATCGAGCCAGGTGTTCTTCACACCGTCAGCTGCAAGAAGTGCTGAGGCAACCTTGGCGACTGCCTCGCGGCTGATACCGTCCTTTGATGATAGATGGGCCGTCTTTCCCAGCTCAACCTTGGTAGCTGGGTTGTGGGTAAGGGTTCCAGGGCGAAGGTTGAGGCCAACGAGGGTAGGGCTCTGCTTGGAGACACGATACAGGGCCTCATCGGCTGCAATCTTGGCCTTGTAGTAGTTTGCAAGGACGCCATTGTTGACGGTCTTGTGGAACTCATCCCACTCGCCAGCAGGCCACCACGAGGCACCGGCGCGGCGAGAGCCAAGGTAGGAGACGAGAAGGAACCGGGTGATGGTAGGGACTGTGGCAGCGGCGTTGATGAAGTGGATTGCTGCGTCGCGATCAATCTTGAAGGTCTGCAGGATGAGTTAGTAGCTGGACCATGATGAGGGGAGTTTGAGTTGGTGAGGTGCGTACCCGGTCAGGAGCGCCTTTGCCTCCAGCGCCTATATCTCATTAGTATCATGATATCTAACTTCAGCGAGATTAAGACCAAACATACCGGCGCTCCAGGCAATGTAGTCGGGCTTCACCTCGTCTAGGATGCTCTGGGCCTTGTCCTGGGACGTGACATCCTCGATGCTACGGACGAGAACATTGAGCTTGCCGGGAAGACCGGCACCGAGCTTCTCAATGGTTGGAACCTGCTCCGAGGCGCGGATGACACTGGTGACGGTCCAGGAGCGCTTGAGCAGGAGGGGAGTGAGGTGCTGAGCGACGTGGCCGTGGCCGCCGAGGATGAGGACGTGGTGAGAGGCCATTTTCAAGTATCGATGAGGATTCAAGGTCCTTGAATAGTTGATAGAATGAAGGTCTATAAGTCAAGGGACAATGCTTTCTTAAATCCGAGAGACTGGTGATTTTAAGCTTCAATGTTTACTGAGGATTGGTCAATCACGCAAGTGGGTATGACGACATTGGCGAGGGAGCGGGGTTTGTATTTCTAATCTGGATGGGCCATGGCATGATGGGTTCAGGCGGTGATGGAAAACAACAAGCCGCGGCAGTTCGAAATATGAGTTTTTCATGTATCTGTTTTATTTGGCACAGAAGAATGAGTTTTAGGTGAGACGTGAGCCGGGTGTAAGTGAGGATGGTGATGGTCCAGAGTAATGAGTGTTAGGGCGGGCTAGATGCGTAGTGCTCTACACTTGCAGCAATAGATTTCCAAGTGAGCCATAAGATTATCTCTTGCACAGGAATATTGCCTGAAAACACTCGGGTAATCTATGATACTAGTATTAAAATGGGTGTAAATACCGGTAGTGTTCATCATTGTCATTGACCGAAACCCCAGTCTTTAACATGGCGCTCCCAACCAGGACTGTCTCATCATGGTTGGGGTAAAGACCAAAGAGTGAATACATTCATAACACAATTGAACACTCCAAGTAATAGCATTTGAGATTTCATAAAACCAGAGATCTCTCAACAGAAATAATATCCTTAGAAGTACCATTCTTCACATGGACTTCGACGTGAAATTGTGCACCAGATCAACACCATGACGCTTCTCGCGAGACAAGTGCTTAGTCAGCCGCGAATTCGACGATCTCGGGAGTTGCGGGAGTACATCGACTAAGCCGTTTAGGGGCATCTACTTCTCACGTCTCACTCACTGTTTTGCTATATCAACTGAGTCTCTCCCTTGGACCAAGGCTACAGTCAAAGTCATTGCTTAGGTGTGGGAGTGTTGTGGAGGCAAATCGACGGCTATTTCTAATGCAAATCGGCCAGCAAAGTCGTACGACAAGGTCTCTTCTACAAATCGCTCAAACCCTGCCTTCAATCCTGGCTTGAAAGAGAGCTTTGAGCAGGGATCACATCACGCCGACTGGGCATTATATGACGCTGATCAGATACTTGTTTGCTGCGAGAAATATGGCAAAGACTGTTTGCATTGTTGGTGGGTGATTTGCACTCGGCGAGTTTGAGTCCCTCACTGACAATCTATTGATAGGTGCTGGTCCTTCGGGACTCGTTGCAGCCAAGACGCTGCTTCATAACACTGCTCCCGGCGAGTTCAAGGTTACCGTTTTTGATGCTCAGAAACATGTCGGGGGTCTCTGGCCGACTTCAAAGGATGACACGGAGCGACAGGTTCATCCACTCATGTGGGCGAACCAGAGCAGACACACGGTGCAGTTTTCAGAGCTGGCCTGGGACGATGCGGCACCTCAGTTTCCGCAGGCGTGGATGATTGGGAAATATCTTGAGCGATACCTCGATCGATTCCTCACTGGTAACCCAGACTTTGAGCTCAAGCTTGGGACAAAGGTGGAGCGAGCTGAGCGTCCGGGGGGCTCATCCGAAGGCTGGGATATCACCACCGGGTCTGAGACCAAGCACTTTGACCATCTTCTTGTGGCATCTGGGTTCTTTGGGAAGCCCATTATTCCTGATTGCCTTGCTAAGGAGTCTACCATCCCCATCATTCACAGCAGCAGTTATCGAGACCTGGAGAGCCTCCTGGGCAAGGGACGTCCTGGTGGCGGCAAAATTCTCATTGTCGGAGGTCAAATGTCTGGCGTTGAGATTGCGGGCACTATAGCATCGCATCTCTCATCAGAGATCAACTCTCCAGATGCTTCAAAGGTTGCCGACATTGACAAATACGAGATTCACAATGTCATCCAACGCCCAACCTGGGTGTTCCCTCTTTTTTCCAGCCCAAAGGTAGGCAGGCATCTCAGGATCCAGGATGAATTGCTTACATGTTGTAGCCAACAAAGCCAGCTGCTCCCTTCTTGCCCTTTGACTTTGGGTCTTATAATCTCAATAACCGCCCCAAGCCATTGGTCAATATGCAGGGGCATATTACCGAGGAGAGAGCCAAGATGCTGAACGGCCTTTACAAGAATGTCATTGGCACTGACCAGTCCGAGTTTTCTCCTCTGCTCAAGATAGACGAGACCAACGATAAGGAGCAGCCTTACATGGCCTGCAGTTTCTGGTACTCCGACTTTGTTCGATCAGGAATGATCAAGTTGACAAAGGGCAAAGTGGAGGGCCTTGAGGGTTCTACAGCCACTCTATCTGATGGCACCAAGATTGAAGACATTGCGGCGGTGGTTGTGGCTACGGGATTTGACCCTTCGCCCTGTTTGAGCTTTCTTTCAGACGATGTGTTGAAGACGCTTCAGCACTCGCCCAAGCATATCGACCAACCTGTTGCTTTGGCCTTCCACGGAACTCATCACCCCGAGGTTCCAGGCCTAGGCTTTGTCGGCTTCTATCGATCGCCTTATTGGGGCGTGATGCAAATGCAGGCTCGATTTGTGTCGGCACTGTGGTCGGACAGTGTCACCCCAGGCCGTTCTTCCCAAATCTTCCAGGACAAACTTCGTGATGACATCTCTATCCAGAGAACGCTCGACCTTCGGGATGATCCTCGCACGTCGCAGTTCCCGATGGGAGATTACCTTTACCTCATGGATGAGTTTGCCGAGGCGCTTTCGATGAAGATTCAAGAACCCCTGACGCCGCCCGTCCCTAGCCTCCCGCATAACGACAAGCCACTGGACATGCTGACTCCAGCGAGGTTCTCGAACTCTAATGACGACCAGGAGTCGAAAGATGCCGCAATGGAGTCTCTCAAGCAGACTCACAAGACAGCGACGGACGGGCTCTCGTCCCCAAGGTTCGTGGCTCACGCCGTGTTCCGAAGCTTGCTGGGAACATGGAAACTTGAGCGTGACCTGATCAGTAAGCTTCCTACGCATCCCAGTGGCCACTTTAGCGGAACTGCACAGTTTCTGCTCCGCGAGAAGACCAGCGATGGTCTCCGATGCGCTGCCAATCCCACAGATGGATCACCAGAAGTAGATGAGCTCGGCATGGAATACCTCTACATCGAAGAGGGCGAGTTCAAGACAGAGCAAGGCTTCGGCTTCAAGGCATCGCGGCGGTATGTCTGGAGATATGACGAGCTCAAGGACGTCCTGAGTGTGTGGTTCGCCAAGCCCGATGACTTGAAGCGAGCCGATTACCTCTTCCACGAGATCGAGTTCATTGAGGCGACTGAAAAGGGATGGGCGGCCAAGGCGGGTCACTTGTGTATCGATGACTACTACAACGTCAAGTACAACTTTGCGTTCCAGGCCGTGAACTTGAAGGAATGGGGGATCGAATACACAGTCAAGGGGCCCAAGAAGGATTACACAATCAGTGGTACTTATAGACGGTAGACACAGAGATAAGACAAACCCTGCAGTCTTTATAAACGGGCCTACTGCATGCATGCTCCAACTCAAGCGAGGGACCGTAGCACCGAAGATCCGGCACCGGCACCATCTCCGCGGCCCCGCAGTATTACGGCGACACCCCCTGACCGGCCCGGAGTTGCCGGAGTGCTCCACCGGGGAGGATGTGTCTTCGTAGGGCTGACATGGGATCTACATGACTGGAGAAATGCAGGCAAGTTGAGTAGGTCTGGGGGAGTGGCGATTTGGATGCAGGTTGCATGCGCTATCTCGCGTCCACTTTGACTTTCTCGGATCTCTAACCGATAGAACTATCAAACAACGATACCTTGTTTCATACTCGAAAGTGCTTTGTTCTTGACCACTCCTCCAATGTGGTAGTTCTCGCCGAAATTGTCCATGGGCCATCTTTTCACTGCTTCCTCTCAAAGTAAGATAGCAATAAAGCATGACAGAGAGCATTGTTCTGCTCCAAAGTAACTGCCAGAGACCAGTCTTGTCGAGGGGGCTGCAAAAGTTGGCGGTGGGCCCTCTTAAGAGTGAGCTCTTCTTTGGACAAAGACTTGTTGCAGGAAGAGATGGCAGATTCAGTCGAAGAGCCGGGCTATAAGTAGGCTCCTGGTTAGCTATGGAAAGATGCCGTCAATGGGATGAGAGTCACTCGCCTGGGTGTTTTGGGTACGCTTCTTGCCCTTGGATCTCTTCTTCTTTGGGGCATCCTCGTCACCGGCATTATCTTCCTCAGCCTCCTGCAAGGTTCTCAGGGACAGGGCCTTGGTCTCTCTGACGACCTGCTCCTCTCGCGCCTTCGCAGCCTCGGGGCCGATTCTCTTGCGCTCGCCACTGGCGGCATATATGATTTGTTACTCCATCAGGTTGCCCCAGTCAACCTTGTTTTGGGCACTCTGAGCCTTGCGTGGGTCTGGGTCTTCTCGTGCAATTTTTTCATAGTAGGGTTTCCTCTTGCGGCACTCGATGCCGACTGGGAGGGTCATGTACCACGGCTCGTCTTCAAGGCGAATGCCCTCGCGCTGCACCTTCTCCTGCCAGGCATCCTCCACCGCGGCGTCGTCTTATGATGGAAGGCTAGAGGCGATGCTGTGGGGAGACGAAGCGGGAGTTGGGTCCTCCTTGACCAGGTTTCGTCGGCTTGACTTGTTGGACATACTGCTAGATATTTGATGAAGGCTCGATGAAAAGTGAAGATGGATGATGGATGGTGTTTCTTGGTTCTGCCAATGCCTGTAGGTATGATAAAGGTCGAGTCAAGGGGATGAGGAAGGAGTGAGCATGGCCTTGATTGAGCAGGGGGCACTCGTGAGCAGCGCTTGCCAGTGACGGCCATGATGAAACAAATAACTAAGATTCTCCTGGTTGTCTTCCGTGTTGTCTGACTAAACGCCTTGTGAGGATTGCAAGTTGTGGTGTTGTTGGAGCACACGGAGCAAACGAGTCAGGTTGTGCTACTGCATAAATAACTAGGAGCATGCATCAGGATTCATAACTAAAGATATGCAAACAGTCACCTGAACTCAAATCTATGAAACAATCCATAAATCTGGGCCCAGAGATCTCACGACAAGTCGGCGGCTCCCGCATGGTTGCATATCAGGTACAGCCTCGCCTATGGGATCTTGGCAAGGGCGGGAGACTGGGGACCCGGTGCCGCGGCGCTGCGAGATAGAAGTAAGATTACAAGATTGGGGAGTGGGATGATTGACATGGCATCACGGGAGAATTAGTGTAGTAGTGAGGCTCTGCGAGCGGGCGCGGCGTTCGCCATGCATATCGGCCGATGGGACGAACCCTTCCGTCGGCACCGGGGGGCCGGACGCCGAGCAGGGGATGGTTAGTGGACAGGGTTGACGAGTCAGGGGGAGGAATGCTTTTTGTATCTGGTTGTATAGGGCCGATGTTGGTGATGAGATGCGCAGATTGAAACGTGGTGTTTTGTGCGGGTGAGAGATGGGTTTTGCGTCTGGGGAATCTATCGAGATACGAAGACTCCGGAGATGCAGTGGGTTCCGAGTATCTAGACTATGTACCGCTATAGACATTAAACGGGTAGATACATATCGACACCCGCCAAAGACGGTTGCATCCATCACAGCCTTTAACTCAGTCCCCCTGAAACAATCAAGCAAGCACCCCCAAAACCAGTCACAGCACAGCCGGAAACGTCTGCCTTTTCTCATACGTTGGGCCGCGACTTGACCAAAAAGAAGGAAAAAAAATATGACTGTGCCAGCCCCTTACGACGCACGCACTCACTTGGCGTCCAAGCTTGGATATTGCATGGCCTGATGATGGAAGCACATGGGCTCTATCATTGGGAACAGAGGTCGTCGCGCGAGGCTATGGGCGCCCGCTTGATGAGGGAGTGTTCTGTTTTCGTCTCGGGGGGTTGATAGAGGATTAGAGTATTTATTCTGTGTGTTTCCACGCGCATCAAGAGTGTAGAAGAGGAGTGAGATCATACTTTCTTGTGGAGAAATTAAGGTAGCCAAGAACGAGGCTTCCAAGGTTATCACAAACCCCGCGCAACACCACATAACCTCTCATCAACAATTACCTCTTTTTTCACTTTATCCTTGTCCATCTACGTTTCCTTGACACATCATCATCAAAATGAAGGTCGCCGTCTTCAGCACAAAGCCCTACGACAAAAAGTACCTGTCGGCCGTCGTCGCCTGCGACAAGCACTCGTCGTCGGGCATTGAGCTCGTCTTCCACGAGTTCGCCCTCAACGAGGACACGGTGTCGCTGGTCGAGGGCGCCGACGCCATCTGCGTCTTTGTCAACGACGTGGTCAACGACAATGTCATCTCAGCCCTGTCCGAGTTTGGCGTCAAGGCCATCCTCCTCAGGTGCGCCGGCTTCAACAATGTCGATCTTGACGCCGCCCAGCGCATGCGCATCATGGTCGCCAACGTGCCCTCGTACTCGCCCGAGGCTGTTGCCGAGTTTGCTGTCGCCCTGATCCAGACCCTCAACCGCAAGACGCACCGCGCCTACAACCGTGTCCGCGAGGGCAACTTTGCTCTTGACGGTCTTCTCGGTAAGACGCTGTGCGGCAAGACGGTCGGCATCGTCGGTGTTGGCAAGATTGGTCTTGCTACCGCCCGCATCATGAAGGGATTTGGCTGCACCCTCCTCGCCTATGATCCCTTCCCATCTCCCGCCTTTGAGGAGTATGGCGAGTACCGCGACCTCGAGGACCTTCTCCCCGAGTGCGACATTGTCAGCCTCCACTGTCCCCTCATGGACCAGACACGCCACATCATCAACGCCGAGAGCCTTGCGCTCATGAAGGAGGGCGCCATGCTGGTCAACACGTCGCGAGGAGGCCTCATCGACACCGAGGCCGTCATCCAGTCGCTCAAGACCAACCACATCGGAGGCCTCGCACTCGACGTGTACGAGGCCGAGGGTGAGCTCTTTTACAACGACCACTCTTCGCACATTATCCAGGACGACATGCTGATGCGTCTCATGACGTTCCCCAACGTGGTCGTCTGCGGCCACCAGGCCTTCTTCACCGAGGAGGCCCTCACCGAGATTGCCGAGTGCACCATCAACAACCTTGAGGAGTGGATCACCAATAAGACGAGCAAGAACTCGCTGACCAAGGACCTCAAGATGCGCCGCCGCGATTCGCTGCCCGTGCGAGCCATCTAGTTTCTTTTACCACACTTTCTCGTCTGTCGACCTTGTCGTCGTACTCCTTCAGCCCACACCTTGGCTTATACACTTCTTGATCACACCACAACCAAAACGAGACCCAACATACAATCCCTGCCGCCACCCACCTCTCTCCCCTTACCTTGTTCAAGTGGGCCTCGCCACTGGATGCCGATGCCACCTTGGACGCACTCGCGGATCTCGTTCGGTGTTGCCGAGCATTGCCGGACGAAGCCCGCCCGCATGAACACCTCCTTTATCCCCTGGCAACGCGACCGTACCGCTGGGTCTGGTCATGGGAAGCAACATGTGATCTCTCTTGCGCATGTACTTTGCTTTTGACTTTTTCTTGTTTTTACTTTTTCCTTTTGATGACTGAGATACGACGACAAAATGGATTATAGAAGGCTTTGCTTTGTATGAAGCTTGCTGCAAATGGTCAGCACGCTGGATGCTTTAGATCAAGGGGAATATGAGAAAATGAAGCACTCACGCACACACTGGTCGGAGCGCTTTTCAAAAATATTCTTTATATAAATCGAGGGTATTATGCTAAATATCCAAGTAAACGCTTTTAAACGACGTGTTCCTCCCCCAGGGCATAACCAAAGCCTATGTATGTAAACCAAGCCTGTGCATAACCCAGCCCATTACCACCAGCCCTTGGCTATTTTCTCTATGTCACTCCACCCAGTCTATGTCTATAGTAGTTGTTGTTGAAAGTATCCTTTAGGGATAGTAAGGAATGTTTGTTGTGTATGTGTTACTCGCTTCGCTTAGGGGTTACTCACGTAACTCCTGGCGCGTCGCAAGTCTTCGTCGTTCTCAGCGTCGGTACGGGGAGAAGCACCGCCAGGAGTGACACCACGACCCTTGGCCTTTTCAATGTCGTCGGTCTCGTCTTCGTCACCGGCGTAGGCGTACTTGCTGCGCTGACGGATTCTGGCACCGAACTTCCAGAACATGAAGGGGATGGCACAGCATGCGAGACTGATAAAGGCAAGGAGGGTGGAGGCCCACTGGTCGTTGAGGCGGTCGTACATTTGCTCAGTGAACAGGACCACGGCGGCACCCCAGAAACTTCGGATGCAGGTCTTGGCTGCCAGGGCCGAGGCAGCCTGGTGCTGGTAAGAGTCGACTAGGTAGTTGTTGGCGGCGTTGTACAGGAAGATGAAGCCGAAACCAACGGGGAAACCACCCATGGCGGGACCAGCCCAAGAGAGGTCGGCGTAGGAGGTCCAGGCAAAGATGAAGAGACCGATGGGGATGCACCAGCACGAGATCATCATGGGGATCAGACGGGCCTCGGCGGGAGGGTGGCCGTTGTGCTTGTTAACGAGGGTAATGTAGTGCTTGTTGACAAAGGGAGAGCAGAGAGCAGAGAGGATGACACCGACAGCGACGGGAATGAACATGAGACCAGTCTTGCCGGAGGAGTAGCCCTTGCCCTTCTGGTAGATGATGGGGAAGGCGACGAAGAACATGTAGAGGAGACCGTAGAGGACACTCATGTAGAGGGAGATGAGGAAGACGATGAGCTCGCCAAACAGAAGCTGGAAGGGTCGGATGAGGAAGATGCGGAGACGCTCAGAGAGGGGTCGCATGTCGAGTTCTTGCTCAGTGACGTGGTCGGCCTCGCCAGTCTCCTTGCGGAGCTTGGCAGCGCGGCGGGCGAGAATGGTGGGTGTGTAGGTCTCGGGGACGGTAAAGGTGATGAGGACCCAGACGATACCGGCGAGGATAAGCTGGATCCAGTAGAGCCAGCGCCAGCCAGCGGCATCAGAGAGGAAGCCACCAACGAGGGGACCGACTGTGATGTTTGTTAGTGAGTGTTAATCTTGAGTGGGTGAAGTTGTGACTTACTAGCTGGGCCGATAAAGGGGGCGGCGGAGAAGGCGGCCATGGGAACACCTCGCTCCTCATTTCTCCAGAGATCGGCGAGTGTACCACCGACGAGAGTCATGGGAGCAGAGAAGGCAATACCGTCGATGGCACGGCAGACGAGAAGAGTCTCGATGTTCTTGGCGACGGCACAGGGGATGATGAAGATGACGGCAATGAGAAGAGTAGATGCGCTAGGATATGTTAACACTCACAACCTTATTATCAGTAGACAATTGAAAGAACTTACTAGATGATTCTTCGGCCGTAAATCTCAGACAGGGGAGCAAAGATCATGGGGCCGACACCGAAACCCACGACAAATAGCGACACACTCGCGAGGGCGAGCTCTTCGCTCACGTGGAGATCCTCAGTGACGCCCTTAATATCGGCAGTAATAACTGAAGAAGCAAAGGCGACGACGAAGCAGGTAATAGCGACACACATGGTGCACCACCACTTGTAAGCCTTGCTCCAGTTCTTGGGGTTCTCAGGATCACCAGGCGTAAACGTCACGAGCTTGTACCTCCTTTCACCCTCCTTCTGACCAGACTGCCTAGCGACGGCAGGCGGCTCGACAGGACCGGGGATGGTACCACCGGGGACCTCAACGCGGTACTCATCGAGATTTGCCTCTGCGCTGAGGGTACGGTAGGGCAGGTCGATGTCGAGATCCGGATCCCTCGTCTCCTTGCGGGACAGGTCCGCGCCGCCAGAGTTTGACCTGGCGAGGGAGAGGGAGCGGCGGATACGGTTGATGGCGCTGGCGTGTGTCGCGATGGGGGCAAAGGTTGCTTCGACGTGGTCGTCGTCCTCACGGCTCGAGTCGCCGGGGAGTGTTGTCGACGATGTATTTGAGTGATTTGAATTCATGGTTGTTGATTTGTTGTATGAGATATTGGAAAGGGGTTAATACTTTTGAGTAAACCAGTTTCAAGGAATGCAAGAAGTAAAGAATATGGTATTATGAAATACCAATCAAGGTATGAAAGAATGTATTGATATCTCAATGTTGTCAACCAAACTCTCTTCTCACAAGGGGAGGGGACAGGGCCTCTATATACTT